>NC_132941.1:62376529-63659029 GCF_034638445.1 Ciconia boyciana | reverse complement strand
TAAATTCAGAATAATCTCAGCCTGCTGCCCAGTGTATGGTCTAAATGCTGGTATCTAAAACATGAATAAAATCTGTCACAACTGTTGATGTCCTTAGTACACTACACATAGGAAGTTGGTCTTCACGCTTTCTTTGCACTCTAATAACGAGTATCTACAGCTTTGTATAATGAAAACCTCTCTCCCGTTTTCCTGAGTGGCATGACTGTAGGCTAACATGCCAACATTGATCTTTTACAAAGATGCAAAAACTTTTATAGCCAGCTATGTTTTACTGTTTCTTCCCTACTTCTCCCCACTTCCTTTTAACTCCCCCCAGTAGGATTTTTGCAATACATTTCTAGAAATATTGTATGCACTCTGACACAAAACAATATCTTCAGCAGTAATAATAAATTAGACACAGTGGGAATTTAAGCTTGTTCTTTTGTCCAAGGTGATATAATGGAAGTCATTCATAATGAAGAAAAAAGTAATTGTTATGCAGCATTTTTGTATTAAACATGCCTCCCCAAATTATCCAGAGTATAAAAGAGAATGTTTTTAGAGCTTTGTTACAACCATGGTTGAGTAAAATGCATGTGAATGTCCTCTTATTTGCATAACTGGGATTTCTTAAAATACAAACCATTTGTATTGTGTTAAGCTCCCTCAAGCCTTGCTACCTCACAAGACATATCATAGTTTTACCATTAATCAAAACAAAGACAAAATCAATAAACACGCATAATAAGGGGTGTCTGATTCCAGTATGCAAATACACTGCATATTGATTAAATGTTTCTGAATCTAAAATAGTTTTACTCTTTTTTTCCTCTCAGAAGTCCCTGAGCCTTTTAATTTTAATATTTTATGTGTTGCAATGCAAACAGTATAAGAATGAGTTCATGTATCGGAGATAACAAGTTAAAAGATAAGTGTTGGATGAATCTCCTAATAGTTTTTGTTTACTTTGTTGACTTTAAAGGTAGTTTATGCTTCTGAAAGGCTGGTAATTATTTGACCTTTAAAGGCCCAGTCCTGCACTTAGCAAAAGCAGTTGCTCTGCTGTGCATTTTCCTGCTGGTACCGGAGCACGGGCAGGGCAGCTGGGTCCCCAGGCCCCGTGCCAGAGCCATTTGTTAATTAGTGAAAATCAGTTGTTCCTTATGTGTAGGGCGATCGAAGTGTTACCTTACAAGGGGACAGAAATTATGTTCAGTCAGGACAGGCTTGTGACCTTGACGTGTGGCCTAAATAGCGATCAGTACCTGCAGCTCCACAGAGCAAGGGCATTGTTCAGGGGGAACACGAGCTCTGGTTCTAACACTGCTGAAAGCTTGGCTCTTCTCACACACTAGCAGGTCATGCAAATCATTATAGAATCATAGAATCATTTAGGTTGGAAAAGACCTTTAAGATCATCAAGTCCAACCGTTAACCTAGCACTGCCAAGTCCACCACTACACCGTGTCCCTAAGCACCACGTCTACACATCTTTTAAATACCTCCAGGGATGGGGACTCCACCACTTCCCTGGGCAGCCTGTTCCAATGCTTGACAACCCTTTCAGTGAAGACATTTTTCCTAAAACCCAATCTAAACCTCCCCTGGCACAACTTGAGGCCATTTCCTACGGCTTGTTACCTGGGAGAAGAGACCGACCCCCACCTCTCTACAACCTCCCTTCAGGGAGTTGTAGAGAGTGATGAGGTCTCCCCTCAGCCTCCTTTTCTCCAGGCTGAACAACCCCAGGTCCCTCAGCCGCTCCCCATCAGCCTTGTGCTCCAGACCCTTCCCCAGCTCCGTTGCCCTTCTCTGGACACGCTCCAGCCCCTCAATGTCTCTCTTGGAGTGAGGGGCCCAACACTGAACACAGCATTCGAGGTGCGGCCTCACCAGTGCTGAGTACAGGGGGCAATCACTGCCCTAGTCCTGCTGGCCACACTATTCCTGGTACAAGCCAGGATGCCATTGGCTTTCTTGGCCACCTGGGCACACTGCTGGCTCATATTCAGCCGGCTGTCGACCAACACCCCCAGGTCATTTTCTGCCTGGCAGCTTTCCAGCCACTCTTCCCCAAGCCTGTAGCGTTGCATGGGGTTGCTGTGACCCAAGTGCAGGACCCGGCACTCAGCCTTGTTGAATTTCATGCAGTTGGCCTTGGCCCATCGATCCAGCCTGTCCAGGTCCCTCTGCAGAGCCTTCCTACCCTCCAGAAGATCAATACTCCCGCCCAACTTGGTGTCATCTGCAGACATGCTGAGGGTGCACTTGATCCCCTTGTCCAGGTCACTGATGAAGATATTAAACAGAACTGGCCCCAACACAGAGCCCTGGGGAACACCACTTGTGACGGGCCGCCAGCTGGATTTAACTCCATTCACCACAACTCTTTGGGCCCGGCCATCCAGCCAGTTCTTTACCCAGTGAAGAGTACACCCGTCCAAGCCTTGAGCAGCTGGGTTTTCCAGGAGAATGCTGTGGGAAACAGTCTCAAAGTCTTTACTGAAGTCTACGTAGACTACTGATTACTGATATGTATTTAGTGCTCCCCTCTGTAGTTTTAAGTTCCTTATCAAACATACGTATGTTATGATACAAGGAACATTACCATCTGAAGATGCATCCAAAAATAAACACTTCGACAAGAGACTCAATGATTTCATAGGTTTCAGGGGCATTGCACCACTACAATTAAGAACTCCTGTCAGTGCACGGCTCAAATTAATGCTGCAAATTCCTTTAATCTGAATCACAAATTTCTAACAAGTGAGCTGTGATGGGGTAAATCTTATTAGCAACTACTTCTTACCTCGTTCTGAAGCTGTGCATATCCATAGCAAGTACAAAACACAGACCCAAGAAACGGGCACATCAACAACCAAAGGATTAAAATAAAACAAAATTCTATGAAGGCCAAAGTTAAAGGAAAAGAAGGATGAAAAAGATCAGTGGTAGAAAAGCCAGGCTGCAATTAAGTTGAAAAAGTTCCTTGTTTGCTAGTCAAATAATAAGCCGTGTCAGAGCTGTAGAATTGGCTATTCTAGCATAATTGCATCTCTTGTGTATCTGTGGGACTCTGCTAACCACAGGCACGATCCTCTCGTGAGAGTCATCCCCTCTGAGCTGATTTATTAGCAATGTGAAAAGTTTAAAGGTGTGATGTCTATTTTATATCATAATAAAATAAATGTGGCAGCGATCATAGATTAGGAAGCACAGTTTCAAACTGTGAGAGTCTTTTAGGCCTATTAATTTGCTGTGGATGGGTTTCACAATGGGTATGTCTGTTTGCCAAGTCATGCTTATTTACATTTGCTCAACGCTTGTTTTCACAACCATGGAGTATAAAAAAAAAAAGTCCTATGCCTTTGGTGGGAATAGGTGCTCACCTGAAGAGAAATGGTAGATCCTCAGTGTAGCTGCACTCCTTATTTATGGATGCAGTCCCACCAAAGTCAACAGGATCTTGCTTATATATATATATTCATACATATAGATAGATATATAAGGTGAGGGGTGCAGTGAGCTCCCCAGAAAGTCAGTTACTTCCTGACTTTCATTTGCTACAAGGATGGTTTATGAGGAAACTTTGTAGTTACGTTTTTTTAATTGATTCTTCAGTGATCTGATCTGAAACTTTTCTTTTAAAAATAGCATAGAGTTTTAATTTTCATGGCAAATGCCTGCACCAAGGAGCATATTTGACAAAGGGAAGAATAAAGGTTACTGCAGCAATGGGCTGATGATCAAGAGGGACTGATGTTTCAAGCCAGAACATCTCTTGATGCTCTTCTTCACTTAAATTGCTTTACTGCTGCTGCATAGTGCTTGGTACGTGTTTGCCTACCTGTCTGTGCCTTAACCACTCTGCTTTTCAGAGGACGGTGGTCTCTGGCAGCAGTGTGCTCTGCCAGGGTAACTGTGTGCGCTAGAAACACTCCGGAGAGCGTGGCAAGATATTCCTCAGCATCTCCCTCACTACTCAATTTCCCGAGCCAGGAAGAGGTGTGAGAACTGTTCATCTTTGCTTGAACCTTTGCTTACACAGCCTGAGGTAGAACTTAACCTCTAACCTTTTCTTTCCTGATTTTGGTAATTGTAGTACATTGCTGCTAGACTATAACAAGCTTACAGTGGCTGTGTCTGCTTTGTCCACTGTCACTTACTACATTGCACGCATGAGATACAATGTTGAGCCTTCTACGTGTGCTTGTTGTTTATTTTAACTGTAATTTGTCATTTTGGTAGGTCTAAGGCTAATAAGTAATTGTTATGACCTGATGTACCTTGTACACAAGTTCTACACTACATCTTTTTGTGCTCAGTTATTTTCAAAAAGGAAAAAGAAAAAGCCATCAGCCAAACCAGGAGAAACAAACTACAAAGCCTGTCTGGTTTTGGCAAGGATGGTAGAGGAAAATACAACTGAGGCCATTTTCTCCTTGCTTGTGGGAGGTATTCAAATAAATAAGAAACTAGGCAGAATAAGAGTAGTGATGCGAGTGATGAATATTTTTAAAGCTCTCGGGTTTCTTTGTCTTGAACTTTCTGCAAAAGGGTGGAGTATTAACATTAATCACAAGCAAGGACCTTCAGTCTCCAGAACTGTCAGCCTGGCACCTCTTCTCATTGTTGCATTTAAAAAGGAGGGAATAAAAAAAATTACCTGCAGGAAAATCGCAGAGGGTAACAAGCTGTGGGGTAAAGGAAAGCATGATCTGCTCATCCAGGTCTGAGAGCTGCAAGTTTTCACATCAGTGTGTACTGCAGCTGAAAGGAATGATACTCATTGGGTTTATTCATCTCTAGCTACGTGGACTTACATTTAGCCTTACATTTAGACTCATACAACGTTTTGTGTTTTGAAAAGATTTTTCATGAGACTTCTGAAGTGCATTGAAGAGAATAAATGGACCTCTCTCCACCCTGGAGAGGTATAATTGACTACTTGGCAAAGATAGGATTGGAACCAAGGAATCCCCTCGCCTTTATCTCCTTACCCTGCTCTAAACATTTTCATGACCTTTTTTGGAAAAGTTTTGCAAAAGTAATATAGAACAGAGGACTTTTTTCCCATGTCCTCCTCTGTTTTGTTGCACACTGTGGTCTGTTTTAAATAAGCTCTACAGTGCAGTCATTTAAGGAAATGAAGATATTTCATAGCACGCTTAGCATTTGCATTTGAATATAGGCCACCCTGCTGTTTGATTAAACTGGAGTTTAAGAAAACTGTAAGAATCGAGGTTCATATGCAGTGCAGTACTTCACACTCAGATTGCAAAGGTTGTTGAAGGAAAAAAAAAATGATAATATCCTTGGAAGTACATGACTAATGAGAATATATATAGCACTTCTGAGACAGCTCAAATATATAATTATTGTGAGGATTTCACAGACACATAAATATAATGATCTTCAGCTAAGTAAATTGCTACCTACCAATGAAATAAATATGGTCCCTTCAGAATTTGAAATAATTCAGTACTGTAGGTGGTGGGAAATGATTCACCTTAGCTGTTATCTCTGGAACAGTAATATAGAAATATATCTGCCAGTACTGTTACATTTACATTGTTCTTCATATCCTGTGGAGTTTGTCAGAAGATCTGTGGTCCCTGCCGATTTCCACCCCCTTATTTTGATAAGGCTCCGCACAGCATGGCTCAACAATGGGTTGGAGCAGCTAATATTGTTTACCACAGTAGGCATCTCAGCCATAATATTTTTCCAAGAAACACTGATGTGTTTAAAGGTCAGGTTGATACTGATTTGACTGCTAAACATGAATTCATTTTTCTAGGAGTAGAAGGGTGTACATGCCTTGGGATAAAGGTTAAACTGTTGTTTATGCACTCGATAGGTGGAAAACACAAGGCTTTAATACACAAATCATAATAGCCTATTCTGGTCAGTCAGGGAAATACGATGCTTTACATTTAAATGGAAGCTTCGAATCCACATGCGTTTTCTGGCTATCGCTATAGAAGATAACTCACTGAAAACGTCCGTACTTGCCTGGAAGATCTAGACTTTGCAACCAGTTTAAACTTTTTTCTGGGCACTGTAGTCCAGAACTCATCCAGGTCTTCAGCAGCACCTGTAAAATTGAATTTTGCTGCCTCTGATGAGGTGCCAGAGACTAGCCCCTCCTGCTACAGTAAGGGGAGTGAAAGGAAGGAGGGAGGGAGAGATGGACAGCCCTACAAGTTTGGATTTGCTGTTCTTGGCATCTTCGGTGGAGTGGGAGTGATGTGGTGGTGTCTGCTTTTGCCAAAAGGAAGGTCACCTCCCCTCTTGTAGCTACCACCTCTCCTGTTCAGGTGCCTCTTTCCGTGGCAATGAAATCATGGGCAGTAAAGCTGGCTTAGCCATGGACATTTCTAGCAGGGAGCTGCACTAGACTCCTGGATTTAAAGGAAGATGAGACCTGTTCTGATAGCTTCAGCTGGGCTGGCTGCGTTCCCCAGGAAGGCAAAACTTAGCCAGGACATGCTCAGTTCTTAATTTCTTAGAGGTGGCACATCAGATGGAAGGGTGAGCACTCAATGCTGAGCTGTGCTCAATCCGCAATACCCTCTGCGCTCGATCTGTGGTGTTCTCCCGGCCAGCTGAAAAGGGTAGCACATCCCAAAGCTGAGAAGGAGCCTCTACAACACGAGTACAAACAGAGAGCAAGGATATGCGTGCATATCCACATAGGTGTCCATCTCGTCATTCTTTCCTGACTTTCATTTTCCAGGTACTTGTTCTTATTTAAGTATCATTTCCTCCAGCCTCCAAGAAATTATGCTGCCCTCACAAGAGGTGAGGGGTTTAACAAAACCCCATGCTTGGTTTTGTGGGAATTGATTTTTGCTTCCATCAAAGGGTGGTCTTTGCCAACAGTCTCCTTTCTTTCTTGCACTGTGTCCACATCAGTCACCCCCTCCTTTACCATTCCTCTCGTTTTCTCTTCTTCCAGCCTCTCAAGGTCTGAGTCACCTCATTTACACATCCTGTTTGTACCTCTCCTTCCAGCTTTCTTCTTTCTTTCTGTAATGAGAAAATCTTTAATGTCAGGTTAGAAAGAGGTGACTGTAGCCATGTGGGAGGCTAACATACTTTTCAAAGAAATAACCAGTGCTCTCTGATCACATTATGTATTTTCTTAACCACACCTTTTGGTATTTTGGGATAGGGCTTTTGGGGCTGTTTAGGCATGTAGAGGGGACTGTGTCACAGGTGGTCACCTGGTGCTGTTGTCAATACAGTATTCAGCTTCTTCTTCACCAGAGCAATGGGATGCCTCTGCTACAGTAGACCAACACCAGCTCTAAAGATGTATTTTAAGAACTCCAGTTTACTTATCAGCACTGATAAGCACACAATTTCTGTTTTTAATTTTGCCTTGTAAAAGGATCAGTTCTTTTCACTGTTTGTTTTAACTTTCATTGATTCATTTGAGTTGTAAACTCTGCTTCAAAGCCTCAAAGTCCATCCAGGACTTTCGCTATTGAATTATCTTATATTGTTTTCTAGATTTGTTGTCGTATTTTATTTCTACAGATTTTGTCTCTGCAAAGACTCCAGTCCTGGCACGGCAGCTCAGGTCACTTCTTTGATCCGGTTTTCAGTGGGATGTTCTGACACCTTGACCATCTTGGCATTTGCTTTGAGAACAGATGGAGAAAACAGTCCATAATACGCCTGTTGGCCTAAAAGCAGAGAATCTAGTAGAGCCATGAGTGGCTTGCTGGCTGACATCAATAGCACAGGATGCTGTATTTGATTAGCTTTGCTTTCACAAGAAAGACCCGCTGTATTGTTTTGAAGAATGTGTTCAGTTGTTTTAGCAAACTTAAAAATCCCCCGTGGCTACAGAAATAGAACATTCAAGTGAAATGGCTGCCATGTCAGGGATAAAAAGCCTTGCAAAATGTTCTGTCTACAGATCACACTCAATCCTGAAGCTGTATCAGTTCAGAAAAACTTCTGGATTTCTTTTTTTCTTTCATCTTCTGGAGACAGATAAATCCAGAAACCCTGCAGGAGGATTTCTGACTTAGCAAACAGAGCTTGACTGCATTTTGGGTTGGTATTTTAGCTCAACGTTACAAATACTTGTGTCAAAGATCTTGGCTTGAATCCTGGAATTATTTCAGATGCGATGGTGTGATAATAAGAAAAAAATCCTCCCTAGGCTTTCATGCCTGCCTCTTATTTCTGCCAGGTTGTCATTACTTTCTTACTGAAGAGGAAAAGTTGAAAAGCTAACGTTGTATTCCTGAGGTTTCTTATGGGAAGATTATTTCCATGGATGTTGTGTAAGGAAATTTCTTTACTGTTTTTAAAAGGAAAACATGGCACAGGAAAAAAAGGGCTGCTTGAGGAAAAACAGCAATGGACTGGAAAAGAGAACTTTCATTTTCTTTCTGCAGCATGTTTTTCTTCTTCCACCCCCGCATCTCACACCAAGGCAAAGTCCCATGGCCCCTTCCCCATCCTTAGTATTAATCATTCCCCTGCACTGATATCTTCTAATTGCTTTCTTAGAAAGCCATCTCTCTGACTTCCTGATAAGTGGTGCCTTATCCCTTAAATGTTGAGCAATAGTGACAGCCACTTGTTACATTAATTCCAGATATGTATTTTACAGAGGTAAGTCCATATTTTTAAGCATTTTAATAAGTATTTTAAAATATTATAAAAAAGAGATATTGTATCTAATATCTACTCTTGTTGGTCTACTTTTAGGAATTCAAGTGAGTGGTGGTTATTTTAGAAATACATTTGGTGGTTATTTTAGAAATATAATCCTACAGATTTTTCCAGAAATCAGAAAACTGGAAAATATGGGATAGATATCATTCCATGTTAGGGTTGTTTCATACCAGAAAGTATTTTATCTACGTATGATAGATAATGTATTTATCTATGTTATGTATTTTATCTACGTAAAAATACAAGATAATGCCCAGTTGTATAGGTTGAGACATTGTATTGGACAGTGGTATAGGTGAAATAATGAGTAGGAATGATGTAAAATTTTCTGTTAATGAAGAAGAAAAAAAGCTTAATCTGTTACAGAGCTGCTAGGTTTTCTTTTCCTTTTTAATAGTAAGTAACAGATATTCACCCCAAAGTGTTAGTTTAAAATACTAATTGAACAAGATAGAGGATACAATCTGATTTTCTGTTCACTAGTGAATTTTATATCATCTTCATTACCACAGTGTCTGAGTGTTTTTGAGTTGCCCTTTAAGTGACATAACTGACATCCGTCACAGTTTTTATGTCTCTTCTTATGGAGATTTGTTCATGCACTTGATACTTTGGATTGGTACATTGATTAGATACTTTTTTTCCCCCCTTGAACTGCACTCACCAGGCAAATAAACAGCATGCTGTGTACTGAAAGTAGACCATGAAGTGTATGATGAATTTTTGAATCCTGAATTGCTGATCAGAATAGGAGGCTGAGTGATGCCTCGAGTCTGAACACTTCCTAGCTTTGCATCTGTTTCTCACCAGAGCATTTATCATTGCTAGATAAGCGCTATCTCTAATGGAAAGATAGAAAGCATAATGGATACGGAAGACGTAAAAATACAAGATAATGCCCGGTTGTATAGGTTGAGACATTGTATTGCACAGCCGCATTGAAACTGCCTTGAAAGGAACTCAAAAACCCAGTGCTTTCTCAATAATAGCACAATACAAACCTTTAACTATGAGATGTTGCCTGGGCAAGTTTAAGGCCTATTTAATAGTAAAAGGAAAACAAACATCTCAGATTTAAAAAAAAAAAAGTGAAAAGAATGCAGTTCTTGTTAATAGTATAAGGCAAGGGTTGTAGACACCTTCAGATTAAAAAAGGCAATTAATATTTATTTCATATCAAAGTAGATTGCTAATTAGGGCTGTGCTCTTCCCATCCCCCAGGGAAATAATCAGATGAGTGAATCTCATCTGGAAAGTTCACATATGGCAATGAGAAGCTCATCGTGAAGATAAAGCCAGAAAAGAACCTGGACGACCCGATGAGATGTTCAGGCTATCTCATAGACTTTGCTCTCTAATGGGGTTTAAAAGACCTAGTATTAGTGACTTTATTTTACTGGTTTTCTGATGACACTTTCTAAAAGGCCATGATTATATATAGCGCTGTCACTTGTCAGTGTCCTTTCATTAACATGCCTAAAGAATCTTAATTGCTCAATCAGAATAGCAGATTTTTCCTCTGCTAGTAAAGTTTAAGAGGTTATTCAAGCCAAACAGAGGAAATGGAAATCCTGCCCAAATGGATCCAATAGAAAGAACAAACTATTACAGGAAAAAGTCAAGCAAGACTAAGAAGGAAATTGTAGAGCAAATAACTGAAGATAGAAGGATAAACAATAAATTATTTCAAATATACCAAAAGCAAGAGTGGCAGGGAGTAAGGGACAAAGGCAGTGCTGGATATTGGTATGTCAAAAAATGACAGAGCTGAAATAAACCAAAAAATTGAAAAACAACAGATAAGCTAAACTAGATGGACTTCAACATTTAAATGTTTGAACTATGCAGTCTTTCCTACCTGCCGAGTACAATGCCATATTATGGGTGTTCAGTAAAAATTGTGTGTACCTTTAACTAAACGCCCCAGTGTTTAAGTGAGCCTATCTTGGGTATAGGGATATCACTTGAAATGATGAGTAGGAATGATGTAAAATTTTCTGTTAATGAAGAATTGCTCCCTTGTCTTTTTTGACAAAATCTTACCTGTATGTGTGCAGAAGCAGTTTGTTTTCCTTTGGAAAATCTCAACTCTTGCCAGCCTTCCCAATAGCACCATCAAGATCCTCTCCATTGGAAACTGAATGTTTGGGTTTTGGATGAAAAGTTCATATTTCTGTCTTAAAAAAACCTAAAGAAAATCTTGGGGAAAATTCCTGTTTCCAACCAGATCTAATCATAACTGCACTGTAAGACATTTGGGAAAAATACAGCTTCTTTGAAAATTATGCCTTTCTGGTTGAGTAGAATTTTTTTGTTATGGTTAACTAGCTAAGATAATAAATTTGGACTTTCAAATGTCTATGATAAGCTGGTAGAAGAACTAAATTGTCAGGGAGAGAGCTAATTTTTCTTCAGTTTTGTAGCTACTTTTTCATCTGGGAAAAAAATGACCATCAGAACAGCCAACTTCTAGTGTGACAAAAAATTAGCAGAGATGTATCCCAAGGATTCATATCGCATCTCATTCAATCTCTTAACATTGAGAATACCGTGTGAACAAAAAGATGCGAAAATTTACAAATGAAACAAATTAGCTACTTACTGAAGGCTAGAGAGGCTGATGAAACTTTGAGGGAACCAATATACATTGGTGTTCGGACATCATAAAAGAAATGAAATTAGGTGTTGAAGTTGCACTAAAGCATATTTAAAACAATCATTATAACTAACTACACGGATATAACACAGGTAGTTTCTAAATTCATTCCAGACCCTCAGGAAAAAGATCCAGAAGTCCCTATAAGAAGATTAATGGATAAGCTTTCAGATGTATAACTTCCAGTAGTTAAATATAAGGCTGTTTTCAGAAATGCATAAAAGTAAAACTGAACTATTATAATGTCTTGTATCGATTCTATGCACAGCATTACCTGAATTGCTTTACTTGATTCTGATCAACCTGTGTTAGAAAAGATTTAGTGGAAATGGAAGAGCTAACATATATTATTACAGCTATGGGAAAAAACTTCCCCAAAGAATCTGAATAATGAATAATAAACTCAAGTAAACAAAAAGCCTTCAAAATAATTCAAATAAAACCTGGTAAATTTAGTAAGAGAACCATGCAATTTTCATGACGTTTTCCTATGTGGGTGTGTATTTAAACTTCTTCAAATTGATTCTTTGATGTTTTGTAGATTGTATTATGTGCTTTGAGGTATTTGTGTGAGGAAAGGTGAATAGCTGGAATTTTTTCTTTCCTTTCTTTAAATGCTCTG
Source organism: Ciconia boyciana (assembly GCF_034638445.1). Classification (NCBI taxonomy): domain Eukaryota; kingdom Metazoa; phylum Chordata; class Aves; order Ciconiiformes; family Ciconiidae; genus Ciconia; species Ciconia boyciana. The sequence goes on along the minus strand of NC_132941.1, from coordinate 63,647,066 downwards.
TTTGCTATTTCAGATTTAACTGAAAGATAGAGGTTGTCTCCTAGAAGCTTAATGTTATTAAATCAGCAGCAAGATGTCTGACAAGGTTTGCCATTGTTCTTAAAAAATAATTAGACAGTGTAGTGGAGTCAGCCCCAGTGGAATACAGGTATATCTGCTTTATAACCTTTAAGACTCGAATCTTAATTACACCATGGCAGTAGTCACTTTAGCACTTCAGTCCATTTTGCTAGATGTTGACATTACGAAATTATCTCATGTTCTAAATGCAAAGTAGCTGATTTTTCCTAAATGCATTTCTTGGCAACCAAGAGATAAATTGGTCTGGCTCCATTTTTAAGAAGAGCTTTGTCCTTTAATGGTCCTTAAATTAATCCCGATAATTCCACCTGAGAGGATGGCACTTCTAGAAAGCATAGAACAAAATAGTGTATTGTATTGCTTGCATGCATTTACAAATATTCTGTGGTCTGCTCCTATTCACACAGAAAAGAGATTTCTACAATTATTTAAGAACCGAGATATAAATAGATCAATGTCAATAAAGACCACCCTTTGAATTTAATGGCAGAGCTTTAGATGAAGTGGAGGACAGTTTGTCCTAGAAGAATGCAAGTTCATTTTCAGCAGAACTAGATCCCTTCAATTAGGTGGTAGTGATACATTTATAGGTATACATCATAAGAATTTTTAATACATCTCCACTGCACTTTCCTTAGTCCATCTTAATTCTTAGACTGATCCTTTGGAACAAGAGACTGTTAGTAAGCTGTTTTATCTAGTGAAGCTATAAGGTTCAGTGTTTGGGGATGTACATCCTATTGCCTGTGCTCCTTTACATAAGGCAAATTTTTAGGCACAGAATTTCAGTGACTGTTCTGAGGTCAAGAGTGTGTTTAGGGGAGCCAGAGCAGAACCCAGGTCTGTCGCTTGCTCCCAGGGTCTCTCCACAGAGTCTTTTGTTTGTTTGTTTGTTTAAATCTTTGATCTCATAGTGTTTTACAAGCGTTACTTTGGACAAAAGTGGGTACTGTGTGTGTTTGACAAAAGGGAAGCCACAGCACAAGAACTCTTAAAGAACCAAACCTGCAGGGTACTGATGCCAAGAGCTGGGCTGGATGTTCCCACATCATCTGATGCAGCCACGCTTTCTCCTTTCTTTGACAAACATACAGATACCACCTCTATCTCAGCCCACATCAGTCTCTAGTTAAAGCAAGGATTGTCTCTCACACCCCGCGTGCAGGGAAAGGAGACCGTGTTGCCTGTCTCTTCCTTTCTAGTAGCCGGAAGGGCCTAAAGAAGGACCAATGTCCAATGTAGTACAATTGGAGTCCAATGACGTGCAGCAGCCTGAGAAGCGAGGAGATCTTTGTGTAGCGCTGACTTCATGAGGGCCCCTCTGAGCATCACTTACAACAGTGGACAATGTCTACCACTTGAAACTGTTGTCACAACTTTTCCTTTCTTTGCTTTTTTAACATGCAGAAGGCATGTGCAGTGTAGCGGCGGGGGTGTAAGGGGTTCTCCAATAGACGATGCTGCTGTAAACTTTGGCATAACTCAATTCATCCCACGGGGGGTACAAAGGGCCGTTTGTGCTGGTAAATGCACTGTCTTAGAACATGGATGTTTATCACAAATTTCCCAAGGAGGCCTTTCCAGCTGAAAAGACTCCAGAAAAAATATCTGCTTTTACTTAACATAGCATAATGTGTTCTGAGCACCACAATTATAGCTACGTATGCCAATTAATAAATAGTTACTTAGCAATATACCAGCTCCATCATTTAAGATCAGAAAGACATCAGTCTTGGTGCCTTCAAAGAAAGACTTCCTTTACTGGCCACAAAAAGGAACTAAATCAATATAAAGAAACTATTAATAAATCTGTAGTAATGTATCAGAAAAAGAAGGGACTATGTATGCTCCCTTTCACTTGGTTATGGTATTGGAAAATCTTTATAGTGTGGTGTACAAAAAAAAAAGAGGGCTTCAAGGGTATCTGTACTTACAACCCTCTCGTCTGATTTCTGTAAAGGTAATTATTTACAATTCTGTGATTCCAGGCTAAGACAAATAGGTAAGGTTAATGATAGTAGTTCAAGCTCTCTGCCCAAATGCTTTTTCGCTGAAAAATTTAATAGTAAATTTCCATCTTGGCCACACAAGTAATGAGGAAGGAAAGAGTTCTTAAAAGAGTTAAACTTTCAGTTCAGCATCTGAACCTTTCTCTTAAAATCCAGGATAGTCAATGGAGGTGTTAACCCTGTTCTTAATCAGCAGGATCCTGTTCCTTCTAGAGGCATCAGAGAATTTGGATTTGAAACAGGGAAGTATGTATCAGTTAGAACATTAGTAGTAGATTAAAGTGTCGCCTGCATCAGGCTTTCACAGTTATTGTAGATAAAGTTAGCGTGATATGCTACTTTTAAATGAATACAGCTAAAGTCCCATCATACCTCACTTTGAACAAACCTCCTATCAGAAACTGAGCTGGACTTTCACCTCTCTGCTGAAATGCCTATTGCAATGAGGGCATTTAAGTAAAAAGCAAAAGCCACAGTATTATTTTCACCTCTGTCTTCCTGATTTAGAGTTCTGCATTCATTTATTTGGGAGTGGAAGAGTTTGTATGGAATGGCACTGAGACCTGGGAGCAGAGACCTGCCCTCATGGAATAACCCATAGAGACAGGCAGAGCCAATACACTGACGAGAGACTTTTGTGCGTGTGTTTGTCTTCCTGGTTATCTTTGATGGGATCAGGGCAATATTATAAAGTAGTTAAGAATGTATTTTGTTGTGAGAGACTGAAAGAGTTAATGTCTCAAACATTGTGGCGAGGTGAGGTGCTATTTGCATGGCGACGGCAGGTCGGCGAGCACGGGGTGGGGGAGAGCGGGAGCGGGACGTGCAGGACGTGGAGAGCGCGTCGGAGGACGCGAGGTTCCAGGTTCCGCCAGACCTTACCATGTATGGCCAGAGATCACACAGAGTTGATCTGAGAAAGGGGCTTGCGACCGCCCGAGAGACCCCTCGCGACCACCCCCCTCCCCCAGCGCCTGCGCAGAAGATGGAGAACTTTCTAGAACAAGAACCATGTAAGTCCTGAAGGGGCGTGCCTGGAGGCAGGGATTAGCTTATAAAAGACACGACCCCCCAGGGAACCGTGCGCGCGCCCACCACTGGAGGATTGCCACGTCTGTCATCGTCCTCGCGGGATCCAAGGGTGGTGATGCTTTTTCTTTCTCTTTCCTCCTCTCTTCTCCTTTCCTTTTCTCGCTTCTCTCTTCCTCCACTCTTCCAATAGATGCAAGTTTGGGATAAATTGTGACGGGTTGCCCGGAAAATAGCTCCATTGCCAAATCGCCTCTGTTCGTTCGTTGAGCTCGCCAGTTCGTTAAGTTTGTCCGTTTGTGGAATTCGCCAGTTAATAAAGTTGCTGGCCAGCCTGTTCCTCTGGGTCATTGTCGTGACTCTACCGACCACGTGGCTCTGCCGAGCAGAGATCGGCTTTTGTCGGTACACAAACCTCGGGGAATCAAAAAGATTCACCCCTCTCGCAACCCACCGAGTGGGACGAGACATTTGTAACTGAATTAAAGTGGTTTAAGTCCATGATGCTGCCAAAAGGAGCGGTCTGGGCTCTCTCCTGGTTCTCAGGCTCGTGGCCCTGGTCTGTCTAGCGCTGACAGTGGTGCTCGGGTAGTTATGCAGTCACTCAGATCAGCAAGCTGATGTTGCTGCAAACAGACTCATCTGAGAAAGGAAAGTTTAGTTTCTTGCATGGACTGCTAAAGCTGAAACAGCAGAAGCACTGGAGATGTGCACTCAGGATGGAAAGAAGGTCAGGATCACCCCTTTCAGAGCTAATGTAGTCTTAAGTATGCTTCAGAGGGCTGCCACACTGTACCCATAGGCACCTAAATATTAAGTAAAATTTACTGGCTAACTCCAAAATGGAGTTCCCAAAAACTTTAGCTTCCTGGCTATGTAGACCTGAAGATTCCCAAGTCTTTAAATGCTTCTGTTCCTTACCCATGTTTGCTAAGTGCCTGAGAATCCTCCTTCATCTCAATATCAGCTTTGACAAGACCAAGTGAAGAGCTCCAAGCATAACTCAAACCTGATCCCCGAAAAGATTCAGAGCTGTAGCTGGAGAAGTGTGGAAGGATGGTAGAAGGAGGGAAGTGATCTGAACACCAGAATGTCTTGCAAATAGCTGTGATTAGAGTACTTACACAAGTAAATGTAATGTGCTGCAGAAACAGAGATGTTATGTTCGATTTCCTCCTTTGAATAGGGAAATTCAAATCTCATCTCTCAAGTGATTTATTTGAGTTATAGATGGATGGGACAAGAGCATTACTAATTTTTCCTGTTCAAGATTCATTAGTCCAGTGAACACTAGTAGGAACAGGAGTCCACAGCCCTGTACATAGGGCACTCAGTTTGAAAGGAAATGGGCTGAATGGTATCTGTCTTAAATCTAATGACTTTGGCTTGATATACAGAGGAGAGATGCTCTAAAGGCAGTCTAAAACCTATCATATATTGAGTTGCCATGTCTTTGGGAAGTTACCAAATCCTATTAATCCTAAAATGAGACCTTAACGTAATTCATTGAGGGATCACAACTTGTGCATTTATCTGCTTGTCGTATTATTTGCAATATAGAGCTCTGTCTTTTTATGACCCTCTGTGGTGGTATCATCTGACCAAGAATATAGCAAACTCTTGGACAAAATGAATGCTGTAGGTTAACTTTCTGCTACTCTGTGTGTAAGTGCACTGCAGCTGAATTACCCACCTACCAGGGCAGTAGACAGCTGAAAATCTCAAGTTGCAGGCATTCCCGTGTAAGAAGTGCATGTACAGAAATGGTTTTTGTTGATTCTGCTGAAAGATTATTTGGTTCAATCTGAACAGTGAATTTTTTAAGACCAAATGTGCTTTGGAAGCATTGCTTGAGAGTTTGAGGTTAGAGTGTTGGTTGGTTTTATTTATGTGGGGTAGAGATAGGGGAGATTTTAGAAGGAATAGCAGTATATGCATAATAATGTTGATTTTAGTACAAACTGAACTCTGCATCTAGTTCTGGAAGATAACAAAAAATGGGACTCTTTGCCCATAATTGTGGTTAAATAACTGCCCTGTGGCTGCATTTCTGGTGTCAAAATTAACTAAATATATTTTGCATTGCTTTTATTGCAACTGGCAAGTGAGCAAGTCACTAATAGTAACAGAGCCGTTGTGTAATCAAAGCTAATCCTTACTCATGGTAAGAATCAGAGTCAAAAGCCTATAATCCTACTGTAGGCTACATTCCTCTGTAGGTTTCCTCTTAATATCTCTTGGTTTTTGCTCCTTGTGAACTATTTTCTGTATTTTTAGATTAAATTCTTGACCTAAAATTTGTATTGTTATTTTTTTGAGTTTTTTTCCCATGGAGAATGTGTTCTTCGAGTTTGCCTCAGTGCCCTCTTCATTGCATAGCAGCCTGCCTTTATGTCTTCAAAGACAATCACAGTACTGGCAGCGCTTACACATTTCATTGCAAGCCTTGCTCTATTTGCTGCATTGCTCACATTCCAGATTTTAGATTCCTTCTTTATTTCTGAGAGTCTCAGCTTTTATTTAATACAGCAAGAGGAAATAAAGTCTTTGTGGCCATGGAGAAAGGTCTACCATAAAGGTCTATAAAACAGAGAAAAATAAAAGACCTTCAAATTCAGTCCTGTGTTTTTGCAGACCTGATTCAGAAGTTTTGAATACTTGCAGCTTAATATCTTAACATTTGGGTTACAATGGATTGTGGTAAAAAGGGACATTGTGCACATGCACACGCAGGTATTTGCAAAGGCTTTTCCTCTTTTGCCATCGTTGAACAAGTGCATCGAAGTCCTTTGCACTAAACTGTTTGTTGGTTAGTGGTTCTGATAACAGTTGCTGGAGATTAATTATAACTCTTTAGTGCCTGTATATGGTGATTTCCTGATGTGCTGAGTTTATCAAATCAGTAATTAATAAGTAACAGCTGTTCTGTGGCTTCTTGCACAGAGTTATTTTTTTGGAATAACTTATATCAGTTGTGAGCCCCAACTTTAATGTATAGCTTTGGTACCTACACTGGAATGGACTGTGGATCCATCCAGTTTGCTGACCAGTCCCTACCAGGGCTAACATCTCAAACTGGAAAAAACAGACCGCAGGCAAACCACAGCTCTCATAGACTATTCACAGGCTCTGTGCATGGCTGTGTGGGAAAATTCTTCTCGGAGTCCTGTCGGCGATCATCTTACGGCCTGGAGCATGAGACTGAATACTTCTTATTATCTTGATTTGAATGGACACAAGCTCTCTGTCCCCCACCCTCCCTTGCTTGCGTGCCTGACCTGGGGCAGGAGGGCCCTCTGCAAAGGCAATCTGCCTCTTTGGGTAATAGGATGCCAGGAAACAGTGGAGAGCAGCACAGCAAGCCAAGCAGGTCTCATCGCACTCTGCTGTGAGTGGATGACTACTGCATCGTAGATGGTGGTGCGAAAAAGGAGAATTACCCCTAACTAAAATGGAACATTTTTCCATGCAATTTTTTCTTCTTCCTTTCTCCATCTGCACATATCTGATTGACCGATAGGTAGTACAAGAAATCCAGTCCTGAAGTAGCAGCACATTAACCAGCAGAAGGGTCACGTAGCAGCCAAAGCAGTAGATTACTTTTGTGCATCTGTGTATATGATACGATTCAGCCATTAGATCCCTTCTCCCCTGCCCCTGGAGGCAGCTCTCAGAGGTTACACTCCAAAGCATGCTGCCGAGCCTCTGCTCTCTCTTCTGCCCTGCTCCTTCAAGATGAGGAGGTGATCCCTGGACAGGACCCTTTGTGCAGGGGTCACGGTTCCTGCCTCAGGTCTGCCTTTGCTATTATCCTTGATACATTTGGGCTTGGTGTAATTTTTTCTGTGGGAAGGAAGAAGACTGGCAGTGCAACTTGGCATAGCAGGTTACAAGTAGGGCCACTGGACGTTGGGTCCCTGGGACGTTGCGACGTTGGGTCACAAGTAGGGTCACTGGATGTTCTCCGGTGACCTTTGAACAAGGACAGATGGACCACGGCTCTAGACAACACTTAAGCCCTAGATCAGGCCTTCTGAAATCACCAAAAACCAATTTATTGGTTTTCTCTCCTCTCTACCTTTCTTCCTTTTCTGTTTTTCCCATAAACTACTTAGAGTTGCTAATTTTCAGGTATTTTTCCTTTCTGAAATTTCATATAATTCTTGCAAATATAATCTTGGGTATTGAAGGACACTAAAAGGAATCACAAATCCCTTTCTAGCCAAAGAATAGCCAGCATGTGAAACAAAGCTGCTTTAAAATCTTTTTTTCTGCCTAAAATAAAAAAATGGTTAAAAATGAGGGGAGACTACAGGGTTGATCAATGATGAATTGAATGAGGACATTTGTAGGTGGACATGCATTGGTGATTAACTTGATCAGAAAACAAGATTTATGACCAGTCGGCAATGCACTCATACTGGCTTAAATGATATTGAAATTATTTAATTTTGTATTAAACTTACGTAACGCTGGTGGAACTGAGATCGGGATCTGTTTCGAGCTTGTTGGTTTTCTTCCAGTTGTTGTAGGTGGAAAAGAAGAACAGAAAAAAGTTTATTTATGAAGTTTTGAGCTAGTTAGAGCTTCAAGTACCAAACTCCCAGTTGGATACAGTGCCATACTCACTCTTTCACCTGCAACAATCAACACTTCATTATCACTTGCCTTATAATCTGGAAACTTAATTACTACCATTAATTACTACCACTGAGCAACAATTTCCCACCACTTATCCTTCCCTAACACAATACATGTACTAAGCTCCATGCCCAATGTAGAAATTAAGTAGAAAACTTTCCATGGAGTTTCAGACAGGTATTTTGGATCTGTCTGTTCATTAGAAGTATCCTGTAATACTGCGTATTGTTATATGCCGCCTCGTCTGTTTCCAAATAAACTATGGTAGTGAAGTGTGAAACCAAAACCACTTGATACACTGTGTCTTGAAGTCACAGGGAATTAAAATAAAGAGCTTTATTGTCTAACAAAGAATGTTTATTGCTTGTCATCAGCAACAACAGATTTTTTCCTTGCTCTTAGAGTTTGAAAATCTCTGCCAGTAGACAACCATGAATGAAGAGTTTTTACACAGACCAAATTATTTTTTTTTTTTTTTAAATTAGTAGAAGTTTTGTCTGTTTTGGAATGCAGGACTTCACTTGAAGCTTTATTTTAAATCATTTTAAATCTAAAGGGGCCCTACAGGATGAGTGGTATGCAAGGCATTGGAGTAGATCTTATAAAGAGCTTGTGGTATCTCCATCTGTGGAAGTTGGTTGGCCTGAGAAATTAATAGGTATCATGATCCTTTTTGTGGCTTGGGATGAACTAAATGACTTTGAAAAGTCCCTCAAAATTCTATTATTTTGTGATTAAGCAGTAAGTTGCCAAAGTTAGCTCTCATATGTATCTTATATAGACCCAGGCTCATGCCACTCAAGTGAGATGAGGCTTTATACCAGAATGTCTCATCAGCCTAAGTAGGCTCAGCAGCAATATTTAATAAGCACTGATCTTACAGAAACACTAAATTAGAGGGAAGAGAACTTCTCTTGAAAGCAAAGACTGTGTGTGCCAGACTGCTTTTTTGTGGGAAGGTAGGTATCGCAGGTGAGGCAAGTGCTATTGCAAGCAGTTACAGGAACTGGTTGTTAAGTTCTTGCAAATTCACATAAGATACGTAAATTGTATTATATTCTGGAATTATACCTATTGAAGAATGAGGGGCTGTTTAGGTAAGAAGTGAATAAGATCCAAAAGCAAATTAGGAAGCCCTGGAAAAATCCAATAGCAGTTGTCTCTTCTGGCACCACATTTGATTTTTGACTCCACAGTCATAAGAGGCAATGAAAAAAAATAGAAGGCACAGAACTATAAATATAAAGATATCAGAGGAAAGACACAGCGGATGAGTATAATGAATGGCAAAAGATGATTCAAGAGAGAGGAAATGTCAGCATATATTATACATAGGAGACAAATAGTTTTTTAAAATCAACAGTTCTTTTTGCTGAACTTTGTTCATTGCAAGCATGTAAGTTAAAGGATCAAAACCAGTTATAATGCACTTCATCTCTGTTAGCATCTGATAATAAAGATTGCATTGGTGGATACTATGGTGAATTTCCACCAGTTCAATTCATTGCTCCTGCTTGCACATACATTTTCTAAACCGCAGCAATTAATGCTTGTGATTCTGAGCAACCCCCTTAATGTGAATAGATTTTTTTTTTTAATATTAAACTGAGTTGCATATAATACATCTCTTTTGCAAACGGAGGTGCTTTGGATAGCGATAAACATCCTCTTCCTGCTACCAAGAGTTTGGCCCTGTGATCTGTCTCCAGCTTGTAGCTGTCTTACTCTAGTGTAGCTGGTGATAGGAACTGGTATTTACTAACTCTGCAGACAAAGTGAAACACTGAGATCCAGTAGAAAATTACAAAAGCTCCACCAGAGACTTTGCAGCATTTTGCACACATTTTATGGTGCAGAATGGTGTTTTACTCTATTCCAGCTTTCAAGAACTGACTGAAGAGTAATTTTGTATTTAAACTAAGTAGACATTTTAAACTGGCTAAACTACTTTATTTGTCAACATTTGTGCCTCCTGTCAAATGGCTAAACCTTGCCCTCCAATGGATTTGCAATTTCCTTTTAACTATCACGCGTTTGCAGAAGGTAGATGGCCCATATGCTACTTCCGGCAAATCTGTTACTTCATTTAAGCCAGAAAGGGTAATTAGATCTAGTTTAGTCTTGCATGTAACATATACTCCAGGATTTCACCTGGCTACCTTATTTTTGAGTGCAATCATTTTTCGTTGAGGAGGAAGAGTCTGAGTTCCATTTATTAAAACAGTCTTTGGTCTCATGTAGGAGGAGAATATAGTCAGAGATAATCTTTATCTCCCAGTCTCTTGATATTACAGAAAAACAGCTATCTTGAGAGCTGGCTTTCAAGTAGGATGGAAAAATCGGGTTTTTTCCCCATGAATCATTTTTAATTATTAAGTAATTGGAAAATATGAACGAAAAATAATTGGAGGAGGTCATGCGTTTGTGATCACTGCAAATAAACTTTAAACAAATTACAGATGGCTTTTTTATTAACAAAATGTTCAAAATCCCTCAATTGACACATATATTTAGCTAGAGTGCATGATAAAGTGATGAGCAAGTCAACAAAGCAAACCAAAAATAAGAGATTATTCTCTTTGTAGAGGATGCACACGAATTGCAACTGTTGATAGAGGAGCACAGTCATCAGAACCAGCAGATTAATCTGCACATAACGAGGACTAGGCTCAAAGCAGGAGGAAAAGTTTCAGTAACAACGATGGTAGCATTGCTGGGAAAAATGCAGAAAACCCATCTGCTGAAGACATGTGACTGAGTCATACACAGAAATGGAGAGGAGAACTGTGCATCCCTGGGAGCAATCTGGTACTCAGCTGAGAGAAGATCTGAGCTAGAGACAGGCTGGACCTGCCTTCTGAACACCTTTCTAATGGGGAAAATAAAAAAGATACTAGAAAGAAATTTCAAATAAAAAGTTCCCACTTGTTCAGTTGATGGAGTGACCTTTCCAGAAACTTACAAATTTCCAACCTCTGAGTCTTAGGTTTGAAATATGAATTTAAAGGGGCGGGGGGAGGTGGGGGGGTGTAGAAGAGGAGTGTGTCATTTCTTTTGGTATTTTGTTTCCAGCTCTGTCCTTTGATCTCTGCAGCAGTGTAGTTCAGACAATCTGTAGAAATATTGCTAAACCAAGTTACTTTGTTATATTTTACTTCAGCCATTTGTCAGCATATGCCATAAAAATTTTAGTTTTCTCTCTTGATCTTTATCAGAGATTGCTGTTTCTCTTTGATGTCTCCCTCCTTATTTGACATTTGGGTCTGGTTTCCCATTTAATTATCTAACTCTCTATTGCTATTTTAGTTTAAAAGTTCACTGCAATATTTTACTCCTCCTGTTTCTCCATCCATTCCTCTGTGCTCCAGCTGAGGCACAAGAAAATGATGAGGGTAGTCACCATGTCAGGGAGTTTTATGCCTGAGCCCTTCTGTGAACAGAGGGGAGCACAGACACGTTGGTCAGTGAGCGTGGGCTGCAAATGTGAGCTCAAATGCTGGGTCTCCTAAATCAAAATTTCCAGGGGCCATTCTTTAATTAAATGGTAAACTTAGACCATTTCATGTAGGTTTGAAAGTCTGAAATGTAAACAACAAAGCAGTCAAAATAGCTGTAAAATATGTCACTTAATACAGGCACAGTTCCTACAAACCACCTTATGAAAATACTATCCTCACTGGTTAGCTGTGTCAGAAAGCAGAAGGAATTCCTCACATTTTGTAGCCTAGCCAAGAACATTTGCCCTCAAGAGAGACAAGCTGAAGCAGGGTGGACGTTTCACCTCCCCTCCGAATTTCTAGGAGCGGACTGAACCGGTGAGGAGCTGAGACTCAGCGTCACAGTTCAGCAGACGTTAGGTGTCTGTTGTACGCACTTATTCCAGAAAGATGTCTCGTAATAGCTGGAAGCTCTTCAGGACAGCTGGTTCTTGGGGCTGTTTTGCAAGCTGTAGGCCATGGAGCTAGGTGGGGATGACCAAAGAACGAATGATGACTTGATCTAGTCAGTTTATTGCTGCATAGTGTGGCCATGTGAATGTGATATATGAAGGACTGTCTGTCTTCTGGCACAGCTGGAGAAGTGCATGTAAACCAGTGAGGTAACCATGCCACGTCACTCGTGTGATGAAGTCCTGGTAAGCTCCTACGGGGTTAGCAAGTGGAATAGAGAAGTTTTAGCTTCATGCAGAACATGACAGGTCAGAGGAAGAGAAGAAGCCAGGGCACTATTTCTTGCTCTGGGCTACAGGGCAGGTTAGAAGAACCTCTCTATGGGTGCTCTGAGATAAAGGATGAAAATATTTCCATTGATTATTATTAAGAGCAGAACCGGGGCTGTGTACAGCTACAGGGTAAGTCCTGGCATATGGGCTGAGGGTCTTTAGTGGAGGGTGCGGAGCTCCATCTGGCAGGCCCAAAGAAGCATATCCACTGGGAGCCCGCAGCAGAGCCGCTCTGCAGACTGAACATATTGTACTTCTGGCTGGGTGACCTCCTCCCCCACCCCAAATGTGGCAGCCAGACTAAAACGGTGGAGGGAAACACTAGGTTTCATCAAACCATTCTTTTTTTTTTTTTGTCTTTTTTTCCCCCTTTTCAAATGAAATCTTTGAAAGCAAAGAAGAAAGTAGGGAAATGATGGTCCCAACCTGCTTACGTTCAAGAGTCAGAGTGCTTGTCTAGAATGAAGGAGATCTAGGTTCAACTCCCCTTTTGCCTGAGAAGACTGGATTTTGCATTTCCCACTATTAAGGAAAATAACCCAACTACTGAGATATTTGGAGATGTATTCGGATATATGGAGATATTTTCATGTATTTGCCGTGCGTCTTTTCTGTTAAGCCAGTTCTTCTTTGTCAGAAGTACTCAAATATCGATGGAGCAGAAGAGAAAGACTGTGAGAGTGATGCCCTGGCATAACGTTTCAAGCCAGAAAATATTTTCTGCTCTTTGCACTGCAATAGCTTATTTTTGTCCACCAGATAAGTCACTTCCCACAAGACAGTGCTTGGAAATACACTCCTTTGGAGACAGGCAGAAAATATTCTCTCACCTCTGGATTCCCTGGACATGTCCAAGGGTGGAAAACCCCATGTACCACACCTGAACAGGGTTGTGAGTCGGTTTGCTGCCTGCATGGAGATGAGGCTCTGCATTTGTCTGCCTTGCCCCGATTCACCTTGTCTCCCAACGTGACCTTGATTTAACAGTGAAACAAGAAAATGTTTTAAACTCAAGCTAGATTTTTGGTAACAAAAAGTAAGTAAAATCAGTAATTATACAGTCTCTCTCTGTAATTGAGAGGGAGCTGTTCCCTAGCTCTTCCCTCTTTTCATCTAGATTGTTTTTTGGGATATTTCAGATGAATAGATCTCCTTGGGTAGTACAAGGAACTTGATCCCAAGCCTTTGGGTGTGAAGGAGTGTCCTCTTATCTTCCCATCAAGTTTTATTCTAGCTGAAGTTACTCAAGATTTCTTGGGCAGTTTCTAGGTTATTCTTGAGTTCAGTGTTCGGGGGCTGGGGAACAGAGTTGACTGTGTTAACTAGGAAGAGGTCATGATTTTATGAAGCATTTTTTTAAAGTACAGGGAGGAGTTTGAATACTGTGAGAGATTTTCTAGCAGTTATGGGTAATAAACTGGAATAGCCTTCCAAGAGAAGAGAGGGAAACTTTGCCGACGTCAAGCCCCTTAACATTAGACTGGACAAAGCTGTATAAAAACCACCTCCAGCTTCAGGGAGGTAGTTTTCAGTAATATTTTCTTTTCTATGGTGTAATTCTGTTCAAGTCATGTTTCAGCATCTATAAAATGCCTCGTTTCTAATGGGCAGTGACAAACAATAATACACCAATGACACTGGAAAGCACCTTTTTCACTTAGCATCTCAAAATGCAGGAAACGTAAGTCTCAGGGATCTCGAACTATTGAGGTGTCTGTTTTCCCACGTAGGGTCAAATGTAATGGCATCCCTCCCAATACACCAATAAGCCTTTTCCTCCTCTTGCACACAAATCCTTAGGAAGTGGATTTTTGTGTGAGGACCTGCAGGGGAGTGGGAGAAGGGACTCGCGGTGTGCGAATAGGTGGTCCATCCCCGCTGGCGCAGGCAGAGGTGTGCTGCAGTGTGGGAGGCCCATGGGTGGCCCACGCGGTGACGATGAACAGGTCCCAGGCTCTGCGTTTTGGCAGATCTCTCGGCTTGCTCTAACAATGGGCTTTGCATCCTTTGCACAGGAAGGATGGTTCAGCTTCAGGTGACTGCAGAGTTGTATTTACTTCCCCGGCATCTTGTGTGTCCCTGTGGAAGAGGGAGTTTGTATTTGATTTGTAGCCATGCATTGCTTTAAAAAGACCACTAATATCTTTCTAAGTTTCCTTTCAAAGTTATCACAGGGGAAAAAAGAGACCTAAGGCATTAAGAACTTTACACGCTCAGGAGGACAGCAGCAGAAAAACAAAGAAACTTAATCTGGGATACACAAAGAAGAAGTGGGGGGGAGCATGATGTAGCTATAATGAGAAACGGCAAGATTGACATGAAAAAGATGGGACAGGCAGCAGAGTATAAATAGTAGCTGCAGTTTATTTGTAACTTTCATTTTTAGGTGGGGATGATTGACATATGGATGGGCTGGATGAAGGTAACCTCCCTGATCTTTAACTTGCAGGTCACATGGAGAAAACTTTGAGAAAATACTCCAACATGTAGATGTCAAATTGAGTGACAGCCGCGTGTGAGGTGAATTGCATTTACTGGCTTTTTTACATGCATCACTTCACAAAAATGATGGCTGCCATTTGAACAAAAAGACATCCTTCCCGACCGGGGTCAACAAACTGACAGTGCCCACCCATTAATAGAAAACACTGTCATTTAAAATAAAATGCTATGAGGAAAACTTCAAAAATCTATTAGCCAACACAGTGGATAGTATCAGTTTATGCACATGAATTACTGTATACCATTCCAGTGTTAATGTACAGCGCAGTGTGTGGTACAATTTTCATCTGTAACAATATATATAGAATGCCATATGGCTGACAGCATGTACTACACATGTCAGGCTCTTCTGTTTTCTAGCTCTGTACATCTTATTTGCTTCTGTCTTAATTATCTTGTTCTGTTGAGGGGAGGGAGAGAAAATAATAAAAGCCAATGAGAATTCAAAAATCAAGGGCAACAAATAGTGCCAGTTACTTAATTCCAGCGTTAATGTGTTTCTGCAATATTTCTTAAAAGATGCAATTGGACATCCGTTGCTCGAGGTGGAATGTGGTGCTGTAATAAAGGCTCTATCTGTGGCATTTAAAAAAAAAAAAAACAAATGAGAAAGAACAGCCCTGCTTTATGTTGTCCGCTTATATTGTTTAATTCTAGGCATAATTTTTCCAGCTGCTAGAATGCGCCCATATTTTTTTCTATTCTTAACTCTGTTTCAAAGTAGTATCTGGATTTTTTTCCCAGCAGAAACAAAATAGTGATGAAAAGGAACGCTATAAAATTGGACCCCAGGATCTGAAATGGGCTAAGGAGCTCCTCAGAAGTTTAAGCCCTGAATTTAAGTTTTTTTCTGAGGGATTTTATATTCTTTAAAGGTCAAAGCCTCAAGATTTGTCTTCAGAGATTTAGTCCTGGCTCATCTGTCAGTCACTCTCACCCTTGTAAAGGCCAGAGGCGATTGCCAGCACCCCCCCTTGCTGCGCTCCTCTTGTCGAACAGTTGCTCCACTGAGAAATATCTTGTCCTAGACTGGAAGGAGGAAGGTCCCGTCTCTTCTGTAATGGGAACTGGAGATAGAGAAGAAAAAAAATGGGACTACCACCGACTTGCAAAGATCCTGAACGGGGCAGAACTACTCCCTCTGCTCTGTTCCTCCTGCAGTGGTTGTGGTGATGGAGTCAAAGACTGTTAGGGAGATTGCAGGGTGGCTGCGAAGCTGCTTAGAGGGGATGGAATGTGCGGGTGCCCGGGAGCCACCCTGGGTTTTCACCCATTTGCAAAGCACATGTGTGTACTTGCCTTCAAATATCAGGCTGCAGAAATCTGATAGATTTTGTATATAGATTCTGGGTCAATTCTTTGTGATAGACCTTGAAGAAGGGCAGGTATTACTTAGTTGGGATTGAAATGAGCTTGTGTTTCACATGTGAGGGGTAACTTGTCAAGTATTGAGTACTTCTAGGTGGTGCTGCCCAAGCGGGGCATGGAAGGGACCAGAGAGGTTGGGGATGTGTGGCTGCTGCAGCCTTTGGTCTTTGTGTTCTTGCAGAGCTATGAAGCAAACCCTTTAACTCCGGGATTAGAAATGATTGGTTGGTCCACCATGAGCTTAAAATACTAACATTTTTGGATCATTAACTTTTACTAGCTGCTGCTTTCGAAATGAAGCTCAATGCCATGCTGAAAAGTCAATATAGTTAGAAATGAATTACAAAATTGGTCAGGAAAAGCAAATGACACAAACAACCAGCTTGGTGCACCGGTAGGCTGACAGATGCTAAATAGTACTAGTTAACATTAGTCTGCGTACATAATGCATTCATGAGTTAGGAGCATAAAGTGAACTCCATTTTTAATCCACACAGCATGGTCTTCCAAGCAGAAAAAAAAGACTTAATCCATGAATGTGGTGTTCAGAGCTGCCTTGACGCGGTACCTACAGACTACGTGATTGGGACGTTCCAAAAGGGGGCATTCTTTGATCAGCAAGGCAATTTTTCCTTAATGTTTTCAATGGCAAAATGGTTTTTATAGTAGAAATCTCATTGAAAATTCAGGAAGCAGCCAAAGTTAACAGCACTCTGCTCTGTTGTGTGAGGATCCCTTGCCATATTTTCTCTTAAACCTAATTAAACATGACTATCCATTTAGGAAAAGAACCCTTAGTATCGTTTTCCAAAAGTTTTCTTAGCTCAATATATTATCACTTTATACCATGGCATTTTTCTCAGTGATAGGGCCATTTCTGCTCAACTTATAGCATGATTGCAGCTGGTTCCCTACTGCCAGAAATGTGTGTTCTTCCTATGAGTTGTCGTGAACTTTGTATCGATTCCAAGTACATGATATTTCATTAACACACATTTCTTCTCGTTCATATTTTTGTTGATTGTGTCAGATTCCTTCTGCACAAATTCCATGGTAATTATGAGGAAGAAGCATGTTCCACGCTCCCATTTTGGTGTGAAACCTGTTCCAGCAAATGGCATATAATTCCTCTCTCCCAGCTTTAAAGTGGAGATTTAATTTTCACACCAGAGGTGTCTGAAATTCCAAAACAGGGGCATAGTGCAGCAAGGCAGAAATAGAAAACTTTTAACATAGAAAAGATGAATATTTAATACAATGAAAACCAGAAAATTGAAACTTTTAAAAAACCCACTCTGAACAGTGTTTGGTTTCCCCACTGACCATGTCTTCAGTGAGATTTGAGGCTATCTTGAAGCTTTAGAGACAATAGCCCCTGTCTCAGTGATGGAGAGGCCATGGCAGAGCTGTCTCTACATCCTGCTCACTGCAAATACTCTGGTATCTGGTAGGGGTGAGGCACAAAAAGAAAGATTTCTTACGGATGGAAGGAGTCCTAGTCCTAGTTTTTATATTAAAAACAAAATAGTTGTTGCAAAGTTGCAAAAGAGATTACAACAGCACTGAAATACTTTGGGGGGAAAAAGGGCCTGGGGCAGAAAAGTGAGGACAGGGTGGCCCTGGAGGCACAGAAAGGAGAAGTGAGCTGTCCTCTCCCACGTGTGTGCTCACTCCAGGACATGAACAAGATTACCTTTGCTCTACATTTCTATTTTTCCCCCTAAAAAAAGAGATAATTTAGAAAAACCAAAGTATCAATACATGTTTGAGTCTGAGCATCTTACCGAATAACCACATTGTTACATACAAACTTTTACAAATGTTATATACCATGAGTTAAATTCAGCTCTTTCACCCATAGGCATGGAGATTCAGCCCTCCCAAAATGGATAGTTGACAAAGATGTGGTATGAATGGAAAAAAAAGCTCATTTATCCATGGCCAATTACAGGATCAAGTTCTACTATGTGTCATTAGTGCGATCCATAGTACTTCAGTTATTTGAGCATCATTTCTCTGGCTTTCTACCAGGGCAACTTAGGCAGTGGAGTATACCATGCTCTAATGTCTGTCAGACTGATCAGACTGAGGAGTATTTTGGTATTGAATAAATTATTTTTATGACATCTTGAAAATAACACCGAGCTAGGTTCCCCTCTAGGCTCAGGCAAATGAGGCAGTTGCCTGGAGCAGGAGACTGTAGGGGAAGCGAAATGGCCATGGCCCTTATCCACTGCCTGCTTTGCTACAGCAAAACCCCTGGATAGCCAGAGCGGCTTCTGCTGCTAAGGAAACCATGATCCTGGAGGGAAAGCATGGCAGGTACAGCCAACAGGAATAGGGTGTAAGGAGTCCCCCCAACAGCAACAATAAATCTCTTTCTTTTCCATCCCATGGTCAGCAGAAACAGCCAGACTCCCCAGGGCCCCTGCTCCCCTTCCTGTACCCCAGTTCTCTGTTTCAAATATGCTCTCTGCCTTTTTTCCTTCTATCTTGCTCCTCGTAGGCATGGCCCAGCTGCAGCTCTGGCCAAACCCTGTGTTCGTATCTCCAGGATATGAACGTTCAATATTGCCGGTGCTGCTGGGAAACCTGTGACATATACCTGTGACGGTTAGGATGCCTACACAATGGCCATAGATGTCATTTTGTGACAGTAATATCTCAGTAAACTGAGCTGCAAGAATAATATCTCCAATGCCTCTCCTGGAGCTAATATGCATCTTTCATGTAGCTAAAGCTAAACATTGGCTACCTAAATATTCCCTCCTTGTTAGTTGATCTCATTGGGTTTCTCCTTCCCTCCAGTCTATTGCTGTGAAAAGACATTACAGAGCATCTCTGTTTCTGTCTGAGAAAATGACTGTATGCATTGGTGTTTGCTCTAGGGCTGGCTTCTGGGTAATATTAATCATTACTTCTAATGAAGTTAGTGGTTTGGGTCCCATTTCTGTGTTGCAGTTTTCTAAAGAACACTTACATTCTTAGGATGAAAGGTTCGGAATAAATGTGAGGTATAATCTGTAATGGGTATGAATAGCTCACTTATTGAAAACAGTGTGAGTGATTAGCTTTGGCTGTTTGGTCATTAATTTTGGTCACAGGCACTTACAAGAAAGCAGAAAGCCTGCAGGGAAATCACGCCAGGCCTTTGTATCTGCCCTTTCCGCCAGAAAAGACGTTCCTGCTTCCTCCCCTTTGTGACTACGAGAGCTATTCCATACGTGGAATGAGTTTCCATATGGATAGATTCTAGTTATATGACCTTATACGATTGTTAGTTGTGTATGTGTGTATAAAGCGTGTATAGATCTGAGTGGTTTCCTCTGCTGCTGCCAAATAACTCAGTACTGACACGGATGGGGAATGGGGAGCCCATGGGACTGCAGCTTTGAGGGGCCAAGTGGAGACACTTCCATGGTGTCCACATCTCCTGCTTCTTAGGAGAAGCAGCTTCTTACCCCTATAGGCATTGTGATCTGATCAAGCTATTTCCCATAAAACCTCCACAGTTGTGACCAGGGAGAGGCTATTGCAGAGGGGAGAAATCGCCTGTCTCGTTGTAGCAGGATCTGCAAAGTGTGGGAGCCTCAGTAAGTGTGAGACAGGGCCTGAAAGGAGTCTGTGGGGGAAAATGTTGGGTCCGTCCAGTCTGGAGTCTGTGGTCCTTCTCTGGCACTTGATGTGGAACATCCACAAACTGGATCCTGCATCAGCCCTTGCTCCAGGCCCTTTGCTCAAGACTTTCTGGTGTTGTGGGTGCGCCAGGAGCCGTAGAGCTCACCTCTATTGCTGCAATAGGCTGCCTGTCTGTAGGTTACACATCTCTGCCTTTTGTTACATCTCTCTGCAACGCTCAGGCCCCTCGAAGCCAGTTCATTTCTGGGGAACAAAGCTGTTGCTACAGGCCAGCTGTGTCTGGCCTCACTTGTGCAAAAGTCTCCCTATTTCTCCCCAGCCGAGCTCCAAGGTGAGCAGCGTGTTTCATGCTGATGCCTTTACCTGCACTGTCTCCTCTTGACTTTGGTTGCGTATGAAAATTCATTTCTTTCTATTTCACTCCTTCAAGGACATGTGTCTGTTCTGGGGCAGGAGGTGTATTTGTGCTTCTAGTTCTCTTTACCCAAATACCACTGTGTTTCTATGCTTTCTGTTAACTTTTAATCTGCTATTGGAACTGCCTACCCTATGGTAATATTTCCAGCCTTGTGTATCTGGCTACTCAGTGGGAAAGACAGTTCCCAGAGCAACTGCTGCAATAAACGCTTTTTGGCATCCAGATGTGTATTCTTTCGTTTCCCATGCTGTGCATGTGCTGTCTCTCGCATCCGTGCATCAACAAGTGTGGACAGGTATAGGGGCATATGGTGGTGTTATTTCATTGCTGACACTGAAGAGGGGCTTTCTCATAAGAAAGAAACCAACTCAGCTACACCTGCATTGTTACAAAGGAGACCTCTTTAAAGTCAGCGGCAATTCCGTTCTTTGCTTCAGTATTGACTGGCTTGCAAGTGGGCAATTTGCTATCCATTTCAGCCACAGATATGGCTGAAAGCATCCCGCCGAGAGATTGTGTGTATGCACTGTGCTGTTTGTTAAGCAAATGATCCCCAGACAGGTACGCTGGGATAGGACGCCAATCTTGATGTGACAAACCCAAGCGTACGTAAATGCGCTGTCATTAATCCTGCTCTGTGTTGGATTGCTCTTCCAGAGTGACCCTGGGTTACACAAAGTGAACGCAGAGGAGATCTGTGATTCTTGGTGGCGCTTTATGCCTCGTTCCTAAAACTGCAGAAAACATTTCATCCATTTTATTCCAGCAAAATGAAATTTAGATACACAATTAAGAAAAATGCCTCCCATGGGATTTCCTGCAGCCCCGATAGCTGGATTTCTTTTCTGCTGCTATTCCCTACACGTGGTATGCCGAAATTGTACAAAGGATCTACAGATTCAGAAGCTATAATGGGGGACTTTTAGCTCTTTGAATTACTTTATTATCCTTCCTCTATCTGTACCATATGCTAAATAATGCTGTTAAATTTGGCTTTGATTTTTATTGTTTTACACTCTTGTAACATTCATAATCTTGGCTAATCCTAAGAGTTTGTTTGGGAGCCTTATTCATTATTTAGGCCAAAATATTAAAAATTATCTGTCAGTTCTGGGGCCTTGCTTTTTTGTGAGTTTCATTTGGGTTTTCTGGACTTGTTTTTTGCAGCAGTGCAGAGCATCCCACTTCCACTGCTGAGAGCAGGAACTTCAGAGGAGTATTCCTGTCTTGGAAAGTGGAGGAGCCCTCTGCGCTGCACTAAGTACCAGGCACACGATGGGTCTTTTCTGTAGGAAATGTGAAGTGACCTCTTGTGATTGCTAGACACTGGGCTGCACTTTAAAGAAAAAAAAACCCAAAACTTTAGCTATGTTAGCCTGGCCGTACTCTGCCCTAAGAAACTGTTTGCTTTTTCTCAAATCCCCAGCAATGTCTGTAGGACACAGCATTCAACAAATCCTCCTGCCTAAACTCTTGCATTCTAGTTGTGAACTCCTGAAAAACTACTCTGTTGTATCCCTCAACTGCTACTTTTCAGTACTGAGTAAACCCTATTTCAGTAATGAAACAAATAGGTTTTCCAGTGTTTATTTTATTCACGTTTCCTGATGGTGCCTAAGGGCTGACTGTTGTACAAACACAGCGCAGCAGACGGCTCCTGCCCTGCTGAGCTTGCGATCTAAGTAGACAAGACATGCGGGAGGGTGGAGGGAAGGGTATGACACACAAGCAGGGCGAATGGCGCGGTGGCAGCAAACGGCATGCCGGCTCCATGGCTGCGTGTATGCTTTGTGAGTTAGAGTGGGGCTGAACCGCCAAAGAAGTGGGGAGAGGGAGCAGAGGTCAAGCGAGAGAAACAGGAGTGAGCTGAGCCTGAGAGTCAGCAGGAAGAGATTTAAAATGAATAGTAGAAAGCAGTAAGAGCCCTCTTTCCTGTCTCAGAGTGGTGTGGCAAGGAGAAACTGGTGCTACTGAAGCTCTAGGAACTGTACGTGGAGGGGTGAGAGTGGTTAGGTGCCGGACGTGCAGGCAGTGCTGCCCCTCACACTCACCAGTGGTACCTGGTTCCTTTTGCCAAAGCAACTCTGCACCTGCAGCCCCTGCTTTTAGTTCTTGGCCAAAGAGGTTGCAATGTGCTTTTCTTCCCCGGCAGATTACCTCCTGCAGGACAGATCCCTGTGTGGCTGCGGCTGTGAGGTGCTGCCATGTATACCCAATGCTATAGATGAATAAACCTGAATAACAGAAGTCTCCTGTAACGATAGCAACTTGACTAACCAAACAGCCGGCTTTGTGAAGCAAACTGCATTTACTTCCCATCATGAGCTCAAAGTGTGGCAGTAATCCTGGACACTAAATATATAGACTTTCACACAGCACACGTACTTGCAGAAAAAGGACACCTACTACAAAACTTGTTGTACATAGCCAAGCCTTTCCACACTGGTGATGAATATTTATGCCATGAATGTAGAGTGGAAGGTGGCATCTTCCTTGATGAATCTGGGGCTAGATGCTATGACTACATTATTTAGACCACTTTATTATAAGGGGTTACAATTTTATTGCCTGTTGCAAAGCAGATAGATAGAGTAGATCTTCCCAAAGATCAAAGTGTGTCTCTAGGGCAGCCAGTAAATTAGTGGAGATTATAAATGAGTGCATAGTCATTGATGTCTTGAGAGCTCGGCTCAAGAGATCAGAGAGTATTCTTTTCCCCCTTTCTGTTCATAAGTCTCTTTCTAGAATAGATTACTTTTTTTACACTTAAAAGCAATATTCATGGACTTCATAAGAACAAGTATTTCAGTAGGACATGCTCTGATCACATCTCTCCCTGTTGTATATGGTCTTATTATGGACTGATGCTTCCCTGTAATACAAAGTCATGGAGACTGATGTCAGTGATGTGTGTTTGGGGAATCATATCGCTTAACTAATTTCATCATATTTTATAGCAAGTACAGCCTCCATAGGAACTTTTTTGGCAAAATGGGAGCTCTTCGAAGCTCTGTTATGAGGTGCAATGAGTGTATGAAGCAAAATAAAAGCAAATTAGAGAACACTTCACTATCCTAAAAGAGGAGATTATAGCTATGGTGGGGAAAAGTAAATATAAAACAAATCACACTATACCAAAAATTGCAAATAAAAAACCCAAGAATAAACATCCATTTCGTGAAGGGATTTGAAGTTAACTTTTAATATCCAAGCTGGGAGAGAAGTCAGAATTGTGTCTTTGTGCAGAAGATGGAACAGAGCTCTCATTTACTATAACAAATCTGGAGTCTGTATATTGTAAGAACAACCTCCATCTGAAACATTTAAAAACTTTTTAAAAGTTTTTGTGTATATTCCATGCAATAGAAAGAAAAAAATAATCCCAAACCAGAGTTTTCTGGACCACTCAGCTTTAGAGAAATGCTTCGTGTGGAAATTACCACAGTGGAAATAACTGAGTAGGATTATACTATCAAGTTTTAAGACGGTTATCTGCTGGTGTCAGTGGAGATAACAGCGTTAGGTTTTCAGGGATGGCTTTGATTCATTCATCCTAGTGCCCTATTATGGGAAGTTTCTGCTGCTGTCCCAGTGGATGCTCTGGTCTGGTCGGTCTGAGAAGTTTAACCCAGGTGAGAGGTTCCTAGTGGAAGGAAGGACTCATAGTACAATATGAAATACAATGAGCAGATCAGTTGATGGTGCTTTTCTACCTGCCTGTCTGCTCCTGTACTACGCTGAATGTCTCGGACAACATGGAAATTCTTCATTTGACTGCCCTTTGGCAGCTGAGTAAATTTTTGTTAGGAATACGCTACCTTTTCCTTCAGGCCTATTCTGAACCTTGAACCAAATTCCCCTGAGTTCAATAAAACAGACTTTTTTGCCTTTGCAATGACAAGAAGGTCAGCTCCATTCCTTTTATATCTTGTTTAAATGAGGATTGGCCATCACGAAAATACTACACAAGCTGTCAGGTACAGCAAACACAATTTGATATGTTGGACAATCTGAGTAATATGAATACCTGTTGAGTGGACAGGTTATGTTATCTGCCCTTCTAGTCGTGACTTTGCCTGGTGGGGCCAGGTCCTGTGCTTGGGTTGCAAACGTGTGGGCACAGTGGGGTGATGTTTTGTATGGAGTGTAGCATTTCATGACCGCCCGCTGAAGCCCGTGTAACTGCAGGGTAAGATGTCAGCAGCCCTCAGTGCTGTTTCCAAGTGACTTGCAGGTTCTTTTTTCTAACTTAATCTAAGGAAGCCAAAGATGTCACAAAGATGCCATGAAGCTCAATTTGATTGAAAAGTACTAGATGAAACACCATACTAGAAGTAGCTTCTTGCCAAAGAACGGGTTTGCCAATACGTGATGCATCATTGTGGCGCACTGCTGAAGTGCTTCACTCCTCACTGGAGGGACTTTAGATCTGCCTTTGCCTTTTATCTCCTCTTGCTATGACTGGTGGGACTAACCAGGACTGGCAGTTAGCACCAGCAGTGCAGTGGATTTTGTTCTGTAGATCAGCATGTTTTGAATTGGCTCCAAGTCATGAATTCCTTCAACTGAAACAATACTACAAGTTGTAGACGTCCATTGGCCACCCTAAATGCCACAGGAAAATTGGACATGAAAGTTTACAAAACAATGCTCTATCTTTGAAGATGTTAACATTTTGATGAGGAAATCCTGTAAGAAATCCCTGATGATACCTGTCGCGGTGGTAAATTGTGTAAAATAAATTGCTAGCTGTAAGTAAAAGTGCATAGGCTTTGTTTGCCATGTTTGCACTATTACCCTACTGAAATGAGTGACATACCACAAAGTGACACGCACCGTGCTGTCCGGAGTGCATTGCTTGTGCAACATAGCTCCTAAGGGCTCAGGCACTGAACGCTTCATTTTGGTGAGCATCTTAAGCTGTAACATCTGCTCAGAACTGTAGCGAAAATGATGTTATTAGTTCTTACAGAAGGAAATTCCTACCCCCCATGTGAATTCCTTTGGAATTTGTTTTCCCTCTCTGGATGCAGAGGGTTTAATGAGTGATAAAATACCATGTCAAGAACAGGTCTGATTATTGATGCTTTTTCATATGGAGAGGAGTGGGTTATTTGGGGAATTTCTTTGCTTGAAATGTGGATCCTATTTTCTAAGGTGATTCCCAGAGGGATTAAATTTTTGTCATTATGATGTTGTGCTTTTCCACCTACCCTTACAAAATATTTATGCCATTTTTTGCGACCTAATGTGATACTTTCTTAAATGTCAGTTGGTACCAACTTTGATGACATCTTATGCTGCTTTCTGTGCTACTTCAACTCCAAACACTTTAATTTCCTCTCTGTCTTTGTTCAGAGGTCTTGATTACCCACTTTGGTTGTTACACAGTGTAACTGTTTGCTTTATTGTTAAGATCCATCTGAGGACAAGCTCGGTTGAATGGCCAGTGCAATGTAAACATGTGTGACTAATCCGTCTGATATGGTGCTGTTTGGTCTTTAATATTCTGGGCCAGAAGATAATGTCTGAATGCGCCTGTCAGGAGAAGGGGTAGGAAAGGGGCAAGAAGCTGCTTCCTTTGGATCTGAAGAATAATCTTGAAAGGCTATCAGGTGATAAACTGAGATTAGAACCAGTCATAAAAAAATATGTTTAACTGTTAGGGTTTTTTGGGGGCGTGATTGTCTGAGTCAACCTTTCATTCAGGTTTGAGTCCTCTGGGTATACTTAAATAGCTAAATTACCCCTTTCATGTTTTGGCACAGGAGAGAAAATCCACTTAAACATTTTAGTTTTTAAAATATGGAAAAAAAAATCTGTCCCTGTCTGCTGTGGTGGAAATGTGAGGGAATCCTACCTGAATTATCTGGCTTGACGTGTTTGCTCACTGTCGCTGGATTGCTAGTCTGGTTTTCAGTTCTTAGTCTGGATGAGGAAACATCTACATGAAACACAGATTGCACATGAATGTTTGTCTTGTGAATACAGGTGAATTGACTCAGTAAAAAAGCATTTGGCCTCAGAAAGGTAGGTGCTAAATGTTCCTACTCTAGTATAGTAACACGCTGTGAAAAGTGATGGGAAATTCAGGGATGCTTGAGTCTACCATGGAAGAATCCTTTTCCTTTGGGGAACATGGTATTGACCAAGTTTCTCCTGGAATCTGAAGGAAGTGATCGAGTTCAGAGGGGGAATAAGAAAGACTACGTTTGCAAAATAATGAGAGACTGGACAGTCAGGGCAAAAAATAATGTGTTTATCTCAGTGCAGAGTTTTGCTCCTTCGATAGATACCGCATCCCGAGCCACAGCCCGGTTTAGCGGGGCAGAGCCGGCAGCAAGCTGCTCATCTGCCTCGCACGCTCCGGTGTGCCCGTGCAGGCAAAGAGGACGGGCTCCGGCGCGTCTGCATCGCCGCGGCCACCGCATCGCCGTGGCTGATGGGCCGTGAGCTGATTCATATTGATCGGGATGCTGCTGACACCCGCTCAAAGCTCCCGCTCCCATCGCCATGGCAACCAAGAGCCCGAATACTTGTCCACATACTTTAGGAACCTCATTAAATCAGGCAGCAGGACAGCAGCTGTGGTCTCAATGTGTTACGCTGACAGCCGGGGACTCGTTTTATGATGCTCAGGTGATTTTTGGCCCTCTCTAGGCCCAACTGTTGAAAATGCAGGGATAGCGGGCCAGATGGCAGAATAAATAAATATTGCCAATAGTTTAATGTGCACACATCTTCTGAAAGGTGCAAAGCGACCGCGCTCAGTTTTATCAACTCTGGTAATTTTAAACAAAGCATAAATAAAGGATAAAAGGGTACAGCTGAGCTGAGGGTTTTTTTTTTAAAAATTTATTTAAGTAGCTGATTTTAAGAGCAAATGGATTGAACGTAAGCCTTACAGTAGATCTCATAAAATGTTGCACAGGTATAAGTAATTAAAGTTCTCTTATCTCGATATTTTATCATTAAAATTCAGCAAAGCAGGACCCAGATTGGTAATTTTTACCACTGCCTTCCATCAGGCTCTGCCAGAGGTAACATCAACAGAATAATATCTGCTATTTCTTAGGCAGAGGAGTTCCTCTTGCACCACAGGAATGAAATACTCCAGCCACCCCCCCAGCTTTGGCTTTGACCTACCTCTCTGGTGCACTCCCCTGAACTGGGGTTTGGTATTATTAGCATAAATGGAACTTTATACCATGGGGCTAAGCTAAAGATAGATTTAGCCCCAAACCACTCTAAAATCATGTACAGTGCATTTTATGTGATAATGATTGCAATTATTTCATGTTCTTCATAGTTCACCTATTTTGACTTGGGCTGTTAGAAAGCAGTAAAGTCAGAACGTAATTAGACGCTTCGTGTCCTAGTATTTTGCATAATTTTGAGTTGGTTTGAGCTTTTACATTATTGCATAAATAAAGTGGAAAAATGGTGGCATACAGTTGTCATTCTCCTTTTTAATGTCAACAAAATTGGTTGCATCACTGATGAATGATTCCCCCTGCTGAAAGGTGGTCACCCAGAGTATATTCATGGTTCTGGTCATTTCCAAAGGACCAAAGAAAGCAGGGAAAACACCGAACTACATAGAATAAGCATGTTACAAACCCCAAGATCTCAAAACTGGTACGTCTCAACAAGAGCTGAAAAATAGCAATACTGTCATCCAGGTGCTTTAATTTTCCTTGAAAGGAAATGACAGATGCCTCAGACCCTAAATTATAATTTGTAGATACTAAACAAAGAACCTCAATTAAGCACTAGTAAAGCAATTATTAATGTTGGCTGAAATCCATTCTGCCCAGGGTTTCAGACTACAATCCAGTCCAGTCGGCTGCCCAGGACTGTCTGACCTGGTATGCACCTAAATTCGTTTGATAATTCCCTACATCATTTGAAATTGCTCTAGGCCCTTAACCTTCTAGCCAGGACTAGGTTCTTTGTTTTGCATTTGGATTTTTTGGTAGCCATTGATGTTGTCATATAAAATGGGCACGTATTGTGGGACATGTGGACCAAAATGCAAGGGTTTCCGCCTGCCCAGGTGGTGCAAGGCATTCGGTGGGAGTGAGATATTGTCTGAGCTCCTCTCCGGCTGCCTTGTGAGCTGTGTATGCCCCCTGCAGTGTTGGGAAGAAAGACAGAGTCCTCTCAATCTGATTATCTTCTGGAGAGAGCATTTTCTTGTGAGGTTGATTCAATTGCCCTCAATGCCTAGAACATAGGGCCACACTCTTTCATCCCCTAGACTAGTATGCAAAAGCAGAGCCCACTGCTGCTAATCTGATTGATGAGCAGACTCAGAGATGAAGAGACCTAGAAGACCTGGATCCACGGTGGAGAACAGCACCTGATGTTTCCTATTGCTTCCCTATAGCCTCAAAGAGGCAGACATTCATCTTCTCATGAAAAGGAAACCCACTGAGGGGTTAGTAAATCTATAAAAAACACCTCTTGCTCAAAAAATCTTTCATTTGCAAATAGTTAGTGAATGGGAGTACTGGTCTGGCCACTCTAGAAGACAGCACTCTGACTGAGATGGACCTGTGGTCTCATCTCAAGTATGAGCATTCCTATGTTTAACTTTAGTGGATTGGATTGCTGTCTAGAGGCACTTAAATTTTGTATATAGCTGTTGGGAAGAAGGAAATGCATACATTAGACAGATTGGATTGCTCTCTGTGATTCTTCAGGTTTTCCATTAACTGCATTAAAGATTAAGCAGTTATATGAGATGAACCTGCCTACCCCTGCTCACTGCCCCTCGGTGCAGGTACCTAAAATCTCAGTCAGTCAACGATTAAGATGATAGGTACGCCAGAGGGACTGTCAGGATATCCCCCTTAGGATGATATTTTCAGACTACTCCAGCCGTTTTAGGAATATGATCTGTACTATGCATGGAAAATTGGACCCTTTCTTTTTTTGGCAGGTTTATTTTCTCACCCACCGTCTTACTTCTTTTGTGTATTTGGAATTCAAAATAAATGCATTGCTTTATATAGTTCATGATCGAGGGCACTTGTTATGCAGCTAATTTTATTCCATCCATTGAAAAGAAAAATGATACAAATACCTTTTTTTGACTGTGTGAATAAGATGAGCGAAAAGAATCTAAATTTAATGACCAAATCTGGGTTGCCTTTCTCCTGCAGTAAACTCAAGGGAATCTGCTTAAGTAACTAACGTGCACAGAATCAGGCTTTAAATGTGGCCATTTTACCTGAGAGAGCTGAAGGACCGACTTAATGGCATTCTCCGTGAATCCTGCACAAGAGAGAGATAATGCCGCTACATATGCAGATAATATGTGATCATAAACTGCAAGTAACTATGTGATAAAAATGGCTTTTGGTTGCCAGCACAAGCCGTAAGAGCTCAAGTAAAGCTACTGGGGCATTTCTGTAGCCAAAAAGCACTGCATAGCATTTCTGATAAACAGTCTCTCTTGGGCCAAGTTTTGCTTTTCCAAGTGGAGCACAAAACGTTTCTGACACATGCTTGTCAGGACTACTCACCTCCACTTTACAGGTAATTTGTAACTGTGTAGGTGTTGACCATAGAAAAATACATTGGAGTCTTGACTTTGGTAGGGTAGAATTATGCTCTGAGTCACAGATAAACTATTTTAATTGTTAGCCTGTTAGTCTGTATAACAAATATCCAAAATCATATCATATAAGAGAAGGGAAAATCTTATTTATAATGGCCAATCATTAGTAACTGACATGATTACAATAGTGACAGAGGCTGTCCATTCCACAAGTAACTTGTAGTGATTTTTAATAACTGGTAATACCTTTATTCCTTTCCTATATTAATTTTATGGGTGCTTGCTTAACGTATAAATATTTGTATTGTGTAATTAAAATGAATTAATGGATCCCCAAAACCATGTATTAATCATAGAATCATAGGATTGTTTAGGTTGGAAAAGACCTTTAAGGTCATCGTGTCCAACCATTAACCTAGCACTGCCAAGTCCACCACTACACCATGTCCCTAAGCACCACATCTACACGTCCTTTAAATACCTCCAGGGATGGGGACTCAACCCCTTCCCTGGGCAGCCTGTTCCAATGCTTGACAACCCTTTCAGTGAAGACATTTTCCTAATATCCAGTCTAAACCTCCCCTGGCACAACTTGAGTCCATTTCCTCTCGTCCTATCACTCGTTACTTCGGAGAAGAGACCGACCCCACCTCTCTACACCCTCCCTTCAGGCAGCTGTAGAGAGCGATGAGGTCTCCCCTCAGCCTCCTTTTCTCCAGGCTGAACAACCCCAGGTCCCTCAGCCGCTCCCCTTCAGCCTTGTGCTCCAGACCCTTCCCCAGCTCCGTTGCCCTTCTCTGGACACGCTCCAGCCCCTCAATGTCTCTCTTGGAGTGAGGGGCCCAACACTGAACACAGCATTCGAGGTGCGGCCTCACCAGTGCTGAGTACAGGGGGCAATCACTGCCCTGGTCCTGCTGGCCACACTATTCCTGATACAAGCCAGGATGCCATTGGCTTTCTTGGCCACCTGGGCACACTGCTGGCTCATATTCAGCCGGCTGTCAACCAACACCCCCAGGTCCTTTTCCACCAGACAGCTTTCCAGCCACTCTTCCCCAAGCCTGTAGCGTTGCATGGAGTGGTTGTGACCCAAGTGCAGGACCCGGCACTGAGCCTTGTTGAATTTCATGCAGTTGGCCTCGGCCCATCGATCCAGCCTGTCCAGGTCCCTCTGCAGAGCCTTCCTACCCTCCAGCAGATCAACACTCCTGCCCAACTTGGTGTCATCTGCAAACTTACTGAGGGTGCACTTGATCCCCTTGTCCAGGTCACTGATGAAGATATTAAACAGAACTGTCTCCAACACTGAGCCCTGGGGAACACCAGCTGTGACCGGACACCAGCTGGATTTAACTCCATTCACCACAGCTCTTTGGGCCTGGCCATCCGGACAGTTTTTTTACCCAGCAAAACGTATGCTTGTCCAAGCCACGAGCAGCCAGTTTCTCCAGGAGAATGCTGTGGGAAATGGTGTCAAAGGCTTTACTAAAGTCCAGGTAGGCAACATCCACAGCCTTCCCCTCATCCACTAAGTGGGTCACCTTGTCATAGAAGGTCAGGTTAGTCAAGCAGGACCTGCCTTTCATAAACCCATGCTGACTGGGCCTGATTGCCTCCTTCCGGCCCTTCTTTTAGATGGGCATCACATTTGCTAACTTCGAGTCAACTGGGAACTCCCTGAATTTAAAATGACTCTTAGTAAAACCAATTAAACAGCAAGTAATTGTTTTACTTTGTATCAGTAGTTTTAAATTGGCTTTTTAAATTGAGAAGCAAAATATAGCACAGTGAATGCACCTGTGTTTCTAATTAAGCAGTCCACATTGAAAAAAACAAACAAGAACACTTTAAAATGATAACAAGTGAAATCCAATTCAGCGTACATTTTAGTATTTGTTGTGCCCAGAGATAATGGCTGAATCTCATCAACTTCAATGAGACTTCAGCAAAGTTATAAAATTTCCGTATGTACTCCCAGACTTTGCTGAAGAGTTGACTTAAATTAAGGCCCGTAACAGGCAGTAGTCCTATGGGAGTCACCACAGTTATACTAGCAGAGGAGAAAATAAGCTGTCCTAGTAATCTTTAATTTCTTTTCCCAAATCCTGTAATAAATTCCATTTCATTATGCGCTCTTAAAGCAGTTATTCACGTTGATGTGACCGACAGGTTTCAATTTCTGTATTTCAGTGGAGTTAGCTGGAGACATGACAGAGTCCACAGCCTATTCATTTGAGAAGAATTACCTTAAATTTCTTGGTCCTTTGGTCTCGGAGAGTTCCAATTTACACTGTAGAGGAAACCTACCATCAGATAAAGGCCATCCAGGTGGGAAGAACCATCTTCTCAAGTTCTTCTTGAAGCACATGAATTTGTGCATGCTAAAGACAGAAACCTCACTTGCTCTCAAGTAGAAATGACCGTTTTTCCAGTAACAAATTATTTATTCATTAAAATTAATTGGTCAGCCCAAAACTTTCTATAAGGCCAACCCAAACTTTACATTAAAATGATTTTTCATTCTCTATTTACAAAATAGCAGTGGTCCATTTTTCTTCTCATATGCTAACTCAATGACAATGGTAGTAAGCTGTATTAAGAAGGCTGGTTCCTGCCTGGTGTGACAAATTCAGACACCCAGAATACCCCAACAACTACCTGGAAAGTATTTTAAGGTAAAACTCCGTAACTCCTTTGGAAATAGCAGTGGATAGGATCTGGGAAAGGAGTGTGCTGTGAAGGAGGTCTCCACCAGCTGGGGAACATGCTGGTTTGAGCACCTGCTCCCCTGAGATCAGGGTCATGCTGCCAGGACTTTGTCTTGGAGATGCTGCCTGCGAGGGACGTGTCCTCATCTGTAGAAAGGGGTTAAAAGCAGATTCAGGTTAAATTTATTCTTTCCAGAGCTTATATGACTGGGAAGATGACATATGTTCGGCTCTCTACTGGCCCAAGGCTAGTTTGCTCATCCTATGGGAAAGGGGTCAGCCACTTGGCAAAGTCATTTTGTGAACCAGGAGACTATCAAACAGACTCTGAAAACCTCGTTAGGAGCATCACTTGGACTTATCTGTATATAAACACTGGTGAATTAGGAGGTGAATGTATTCTTCAGTAACTGTATAATTTTACAGATTCGTTTCCAAGCACTAGCATACTTTAAAAATTAATCTCTTTTAAATGAAATGTTCATTTAAAAATGATGTTTAATGAGGTCTAATGCATCCTGAGATACTGGCAGGAGAAGGTTTGTTCTGCAGCTGATCCTGACAAAGGAGGGCGGGGAGGTAATTAACAAAGACAATCAAACTTTCATTAGTATTAATAAAGCCTGCAACTTAAAATGTTTTGATGCAAATAACTGCTATTTATGTTTCAAAACACCGTTCTTTTCTATCAGTACATCTTTTAAAGATGCTTTATTGTGTGGGTTTCTAGTTGACACCACATGTAATAGATTTCTTGGAAATAGAGTTTAACCATTAAACATGAGGATGTATGTCATTATTTTCTGCAGCTAAATGCCTGAAGGTGAAGCTGAGTGAATTTAATGCATTAAGAAAGGTAATTATCAGATAATCTTGATTGCCAAGATTCTTCCTGCTCCAACAAAAACTGATGGTGGCATAATCTGTGTACACAAGCATCTTATTTTTCCTTTATGACTTTGATTTAGGTGTGACAGCAGTATACAGCAATGTTTCTATGTTATTTTTATATTTTTCTTCTAATATTTCTTCTGCATTTCTCATCTGTTTCCTTGTTCATGCCCATAAATTACACTTCTTTTACCAACTCCTTTTCTTTAAGTAATAATTATATGGTCAAATGGATTGCTGTGCATTAAGGGCTAGAGGGAAAAAATTGGCAAATTTTCCAGTAACAGATTTTTTTTCTCTTCTGAAAGCTGAGGTGTAAGTTTGTCACAGCTTTCACAAATCTTCTTTCTCAGCAGTCATGCATCAAAGGCTTAGAACTGCAAATGAATTATTTTGATTACTGCTGCCCTGGGAAGATCTCCAGGGATGGGATGTGGCAGGCTTAGCTACTGTCCATTCCTGCCGGGCCAAATCCTGCTCCCAGGGAAGTAAGGCATTAGGAATTTTGCCACTGACTTCCATGGGGCTAGGATTTAGCATGTAGAGCACAGACATTTTTCTTTAAAAAAAATTTCAGGCTCAGGCTCCTGTGTGCTCACGGTGGTAGACTCCTCAAATTTGGTGGAATTTAACATTTTCCTTCCTTGCGCTAAGCTGGTATTCAGGGAAGTGAGGGAAAAGAAGACAAAATGAAGAACACCTGAGGAGACAACAAGATATAAATAAAGAAAAGAAAAAAAATTCTTTCCAGATATATTTGCATCATCAAAGGCAGAAACACCTTTTCCTTCCCCAGATTTTTGCTTTTGTCTGATAGAACTTTACAAGACTGACTCTGCCACCTCACTACAGGAAAGCCTTAGAGATGATGATAAGGATAAAACTAATGAGGATCTAGAGAAAGTATTTGAAACCAAATAGACTCAATATTTTCTGCAGGATTTTTTAATCAGTTCGCAAAACCCCACGCTACAAGGCATGTAGGGTTTTTTTCATTACAATTTTTCCACCATGCTTCTCAACTAGAAGGGGAGAAGGTTGGGGCAGGAGGAGTTTCTAGGAGTGGAAGCCTCTCTCCACATGCTTGTCTCCTTCATTTTCGGTCCAGCAGAGGTTACCTTACTTGTGCTTGGCAGCTTCCTCAGGCCCTTAGGTAGGCTCAGCCTCAGACTCCGCTCTCTTGGGTACCAAGTGACAGCCTGTTTATTGTAGACCCTCATTTTCAATGTCTTTGAGCTTGTCTGCCTAGGAAAGTCATGATGAAACTGGATTTCCAGTGCGAAAACTCTTTTTGCTGACTCCTTTCCTGGGTATTCTTACTGCCTGATGAACCTGCACCTGGAAAACCTTACGCTCAACTATGCGCAGGTGCCTTGAGAGCAGAACAGCAAGTCCACAAGGAGAGAGTAAGGGCACAACAGCTAGTCTCCAACCACTATGCCAGGCTATGTCCGTTAGTAAAGCCCCGTGTAAGCCTGCACCAGCTGTGCGTGTTCCTCCTTCCCCCTGTCAAAGCAATTTTTTAACAAATCAGTGTCTTTTGATCTCACGGCTATCCATTTTGGCAAATAATGTTGTCATCAATGCCTGGTACTTTGGAGCTGATCCTTGTGCCACAATTATGTGGTGTTCCTCTTTCAGAGGATGCTCTCCTAGACCACTCTTACCTTTCCTGCTACAGCCTTCATCAATCCTTTTGATCTAGGCCTAGAGCAATAACTGCTCACAAACAAAAGCATGCTCTTACAAAAGGATATAGCAATTTTTCAGTTTTCTATGTCCCTCAGTTAACTGAGGCCAGAGTAAGTGAACTGTTGGTTTGTTGTTCATTGAGTATATGCTTTAAAAATGCTTTTGTTTTTCTTAATAGAAAAGTGAGATAAATATATCAAGTAACCCGGGCTGTAACAACGAAGACACATATATTTTTCATAAGCACATACAACCCAGCAAGGTTTGGCTTAAGGCTCTTCTTTCTGATCCCATGTTCTGAATCTACCTTTGAGTGCCTGTGTTTGCCTTCAGGGCCATTTGGAGCCTGTATT
Organism: Ciconia boyciana; assembly: GCF_034638445.1. Classification (NCBI taxonomy): domain Eukaryota; kingdom Metazoa; phylum Chordata; class Aves; order Ciconiiformes; family Ciconiidae; genus Ciconia; species Ciconia boyciana. Next base: position 63,611,945 of record NC_132941.1, on the reverse strand, counting down.
CTCCCCTTTTCTCCCCCTTTCCTTTGTCACCCACCCTTAGGGCAAGTATCTTCTAGTGCCCCACATGGGGGTAAGGTCCTTTGGAAAATTACAGGTAGCACTGTATCCCCAAAAGTAAAGGAAAAGGTAGAACGAACTCTATAAATTGGATCACAGCAAAGGGCAGAAAAAAAGATGGCGGTGGACTTTTTTGAAACAAGAAAATAAGATCTCAGAAGAAAAACTTGAGGTTTACTTAATTAACTGAAGCGGAGGGTGCATCTGAGGATGGATGTCTTCTGGCACTATGCTGCTGTGGGGCTGGCCAGCTTCCAGAGCAGAGCACTTGGCTGTTATTTTCTTCAGTCTTATGTAGGTCTTCCCACAGCTTCTTCTGACCTTGTTGGTGTTCCTGGTTTGAAATCCCTCTGTCTCCTTGGTGGTGGGGAGATGGGCTGATCTCTTGTTATCCCTGAATCCTTATTGTGATCGCAATGTGCCTGCAGACCAAGTCTTAGAGTACTGCAAACCTTCCCTTAGAGGCAGAGGGATTTCCTCAGCCGTGCCATTTCCCTCTGCCATCTCCAAATGAAAGGGATGTTCCCTCTCCTTTTTCACTTTGGCCATCTCTACCTCACTTGCTACGCAAGGAGCTGTGCTTTCCCCAGGCTTGTCACAGGTATGGAGCCAATCCCTTGGTCAGCGCTGAGCCAGCCCAGCCCTGCTATACTGACTGCTCCTTCCCCTGTGACCTGGGGAGGCTCAGACAGAGTCCAAGGCTGGGAATCCCCAAGAGAGACTATATCTTAAATCACAAAAAGTCCATGGAAAGTATCAAATGACCAATAAGTGTTGCTGTATTTATACAGCGGCAATAGTGGATTTGCCAGATAGCACGAAGGCAAAGTTCTTACCAAGGAGGGCGTACAAAATAGTCTTTTATTTTAATTAAAGTAATTATTCATTGGACTCCAGATGTTTTTTAAAAAGAAAGAACAAAACCCTCTGTCTGACAATGAATAGTAACATAAATTGTCTGAGTTCTCTGTGTCAGGGGGGGCAGAATGGATCCACTGATCAATACACCTCTCCAGTTTTATAAAATAATGTTAATAGCTCTTGCTGCCAATACTCTTATGGAAAATAATTTAATAGAAGATTATTGTCATTCTGTGACTTTTTTAAAAAAAACATTCATTAGAATTATATCCTTCTGCAAGTTGTCTGAAAAAAACGCTCTGAAAAGGACTCCCTGCTGTAGTAAATTCTATAGGCCTTTAGAGGAAATTCCAGAGAGCTGTATTACATTTCTATAGATTTAATTCCTAGTGCTTTCTATGGGAGTTTTTTTCTGGGAGGACGTATGTGAGAGATCTAATGCTCTCTACTTGTATGTGCTTTAGTATTCAGTAGTTTTCATCCTTTTTTTGTTTGTGGGCTATCAAAAATTTTCCACTAGAACATGTGGGCTCTTGTGTATTGAATTTAAGCTCAGTGACCGTAGACTTAACTGCTTTATGCAGGAATTAGAAGTCGGCAGACTCCAGTGGATCTGTGGACAGCACACTGGGAACCACTGCTTGCTTTCTTTCCTTTACACTGGCCATGGAATAGAAAATGTAACCACCACTCACTGTGTTTGTAAGCGACTGAGAATAGCTGCCTCCACGTTTGGACTTGTAACACATTGCTGTAATCATCACCGTTGTAATTTATTAATTTACACAGATTCACATCTGCTCTTCCAAAGTGAAGATCCGGCTGGAATTATCCCCTGAAGTAGGAAAACAGGAGCAGTTTTACACCATAAGTAATATTACTGCCATGGCGTTAGTTTTCAGAGAAGCAGTGTTAGGGGAGTGGAGGGGATACTCAAGGAAGAAAATATCCCCATGCTGCTGAGAAACTCCAAATATGACAGAGTGTGCAACTAATCAAAAAATCTGTAAGCGTAGTACTGAAATGCGGCGTGTATGTTTGAATGTGTGCGTTCAGTGTTGGATTCTTACTGATGCTCATTAAAATATAACAATCATCAGTGGACTTTGTTTTTTCAGAGACCAGCATTTTGCCTCCATTTTGGTGTTGAAAGACAGAAGAAGAACCTGTATAATATTGCAGATAATTAGATTTTCTGGACTTCTAGACAGTGAGTGTTTATTGTTGTATCCCTCTCTGTGAGTAAGCTAGACAAATCATTTATGAAAGCATTCTTGCTGGCTCTGAGAAATCATACAGATGAAGGAGCAGAAGTTTTAAATTATCCTGATGCAAAACAATTCTTGAGGCAGGGTAGACTTTTTTTTTATGTTGTAGGAACTTTGCAGATCCCCATGAATCAGTGCATTTGGAATCTTAGGGAACAGGTTCAAAACTGTCAAAAAGGTCTATTCAATATTGAATATGCTTGCACTTTGAATAGCAGAGAGGAAAATCCAATGTCTGCCAAAAGAATGTAAAAAGGACTGATAAAACAAGCAGCAATCAGTTCTTTCAACTCCAAAAGGTTTTGTTTCTTTTTTTTGTTGCTTTTTTTTTAAAGTAAAAAGACATAAACACAAAAGCTGCAGTTGACAGTGTCTCTTTGACAGCACTTTTGTAGCCATTTAAGCAAAACAATGCAAAGCAGCTTTCTGGAGGACGCTGGCAGAACATACTGTAGCTTTCAAACTTCGCACAGACTGCTGAGAAATGAAATGTTTGACTGAGAAGCTGATGTGGGTTTGGCAACACTGCTTAATTGGTAGTGTAAAAAGAAAGAGGATTCTGCTTCGACCATCTGCAACAGTAACGGGGACCAGCTCTTTGTCTAATAGCATCTGCAGCCTTTCTTCCACCTCTGCTTCACCAAAATAGGTTAATTGCAAGGAAACGGTCCAGCATATGTACCTGGAAGGATCAAAGAGTGTGAATTTCTTTTCAGGTTTAATTACTAATATGAAACTCCTCTTTGGTCTTTCCTTGTTCCTATTGGAAGAAAGATTGTTTAGAAATTGAGTTAGGGGCAGGGGCTGGTCGGACAGACCGCGGAGGTCTCTGCTGTGCTGTAATGGCCCTTCCAAGGCTCGCAGGTTGGTGAATACCCCAGCTGAGAGATATGAGGTGCCTTAATGTAGGACTTCCAGGGTTGCTTGTGCATTTGGTAATGTGATTGGGATTTCCTGCTATTTACAAATTAAAAATACTTTGCAAGCCATTCGTGGCTGTCATACCAATCTTTGCTCCTCTTTGGACGCAATGGCAGAGCCGCCTGCAGAAGCATTCGGGTGAGCCCTGGCTGAGTACCTCCACACACTGCAGTGCACTTAAATCTGTCACATTAATTTTACGTGTGATGTTTCACGTGGGTGTAGGGTACTGCCTATACCACACCATGCCAGCCAGAGGTCAGGTGTGTATATCCAAAGTTAACAGTCTTCCTCTTACCTGAAATCTACCTGCTTATGTTTGGGTCCTATTTTTTTACAAATAGATCTAATCCCTGAAATGGATGTTTGCATGTAGCTTTTGACAACATGCTCTGTCCTCCCACTTTGAGTAAGAGGATTTTCTTGTCCTTGGGCAAACGCAAGAGTTGCCTTGATGGACCAGAGGATGGCCTGTTTATTCCAGCATCCTATCTCTGGCAATGGCCAATGCAGGGAAAATGCAAGAAATATCAACACAGCCAGTTAATGGATAAGCCAGACCAATTCACAACACTTCTTCCCAGTACTCCTAAATCATGAGCTAAATTAAGCCCTATGACAGAAAGTTTTAAATCTCTTAGGAAAAAAAAAACAACCAAAACAAACCCACAGCATTTATTTTCAGGTAACAAGAGAGTGATCTCTTGTGGACTTTTCTTACTTCCCTTGGCTCCTTCCTTGTTTTCCTTTTTAATATGGAAAGGGGCTGATCTAGTCCTGATGTTGCACAACTTAAGTAAAGAGCAAGTTTCCCAATCAAATTACTTGAGCATCTGCATGACCAGATTTAGGAATAGAGTGCTTAGTTGTCAAATTTTGATATGAAAGAATTTTGCAGAAAGCCTCTGGTAAGCATAAAAGTTTTATCGCACCAGCATTTCAGTTTCTGTAATGCTTAAGAGATAAACTGTAGGACAGTTCTTGCTATTGTATAAATATCATCTGTGAAAATAATTTCATGTGATGAGAGTGTTTGTGACTAAGAAGAAGTTGCACCGCGTATTCCCATTATTGGCTTAATCTCCTCTCTGTCCATCCATCTGAATTCCATTCCCAGTCTGCCTTCAGGCATGTTACATACAATTAATAAATCATCCTTAGCAACTCTGATTTTTTCCATATATGTAATTTTGGCTGAATTATGTTCAAAAAGGGGGGCAGTACTATTGTACTAACTGAAAATATTTTTGTATTATGCTTGATATACCAAGCCTTTATTTCTCATCTCTCTTTTGTCTAGTAGCATATATCATGCCGCTCAGACAAAGTTGTAATCCTAATAAATCTGTGCCCAGAAAAAGAGAACCATGTCTTGGTCTAGCAAGCCAGTTGTGGTTCAAGTAAGGAATACACTTGAGGTGACAGTGGACAATTAACAAGCAGGAGAAAGTGAGTGAAATGTATTGAAAATTTGTTTTCATGAACTTTTCACCCAGCCCTGATTTGGACCCCTGAGCACAAACCTTGTCCTCCTTGCTCTCGGGAGCATTCCCTCCCAGCAAAGATTTCCTTCCTGGCTTTCTCCCACCACTGCCCTCGCTCAGGCTGCAGTCCAACATCAGTGCTAAAATGTCTGCTCCCTTTTTTCTCCCATTTTAACAGTTAGACCTGCTCAAACAAGGACCAGGCTAAAAGCTGGTGAAGTGCCTGTGCTCTGAGTCCATCAGCAATGCTGGGAACGTTGCTTCTCTTTGGGAGTGTGGTGGGGTTGTGGAAGGGGACAATCCCAGCAAAAGCTGTACCACAGCTTGGGTGGGGACAGCAAAGGGTGATGTGAACCTCCGGCATGGACAGCCTGAAGGCAGTGTCACCTTGTACAGCAATTTCAGTTGACTTTCTCTTGTCTCACCTCATGAGAGTTAAGTGGAAATGGTAGATCAGTGTCGTGCAGCTTCCTTCCATTACAAGCAAGGCTTTCACTTGGCCCACCCTTGAGTTCTCCGTGGAGAAGACAGGAGTCTGCTGGACCTCAGCTAGTGAACATACGCCAAAGCCAGAAAGCCATTTCCCTTTAGGAGCATCAGCACTCATGTCAACAACAGTGATGAAGTGACGTTATTTTATGCATAGCTCTTCAAGATTTAGTCCTTAAATGCTAGCAAATATCCCTTAATTTTACACATACTAGCTAGAATTCAGACTTTTCCTAAAATGACAAAGCTGCAGTTGTAACTTGCAAAAATTTATACCTTAACAAATCTGGGCACCCTGTTTGCTGACTCTATTTTTTTTTTTAAAGTCCTAAATAAGCAAATACATTTTCTTGAAATGCTGTAAGCCAGAGGGAGGCATTTAAATGTATTGGCCTCAGAGGAGATGACCCCTACTCTTGTGACTTGTAATTAAGAGCCTCTCATTGAAATTGCCAGGAGTGTCTGTTCATTCTGGCTGTCACTTGTTTTTACTCCAGCGGGCTAACAAGAAAAAAGCCGTTTTCTTGCAGGTTTTTATCTGGAAAAATCACAGTAACCTGTTGTGACTGGTATAGATCTGTGAGAGAAATTATAGCAATGTTTTGATATGTAGCGCTAGTGGTAATACTTCTGTCATCGACACCCAATGCTGAAGGCAGTGATAACTTCACCAGGAGAGGAAGTAGATAGAGTAATCTGTAATAAATAAATTTGGTCTGGGTTGTAAATCGCTTCAGCATTCTTCACAGCATTTTGTTTTCCTCATCGGCCTTCGGAGGTTTGGTGTCTTCCTTGTACTTGACAAGTGTTTGTGCCTCTTCCCTAATAAGCAATTTGAGTAGGACAGAGGTGGGAAGGTTCTGAAATCCGAGTTTAGGTTTTTATAATTGAAATTTTAGGGTTTTATTTTTCCTTCCCAGAAACCTACCAAATGTTTTGGGGGTTACTTGATAAGCAGTAAGGCTGAAGAAAAGGTTGCAGAGCAAGCAGAGTGTGATTCAATGGAAAGCTTTCTGCAAACTTTGAATGTGGGTTTTATTTCCATAAAACAAAGTTTAATGTTTTGAAAAAATCCCATGTAAAACTAGATTTTTTTTTTGCTTTTAGCAGACTTAGTGCTTACAAAAGTCTGCTGCTACCGCTACTCCTGTATTGTACATATGTGTTACTTCTTACTACTTCTGTACGATACTTGAAACCAAGCACCACCTTTCTTACCACTTCTTTTTAATAAAAGAGACCCCTCCAATACAGATAAGAATAGTTCACCACATTTTATATTGTCTCTTTTTTTCTTGGGACCAAGACATTGTCCTTGGGACAGAGCAATGTTTCTGAAGAAGAGGTTTGTCTATTTGTGCCACCCAACAGTTCGTGAGCCTCAGATAAATGAGGCAGCAGAAGAAGCACCACCAGAGGAGTCTGAAACAAGCACAGCTGTGTAGGTGAAGCTGGCTCGCTCTGTGTGGAGGCATGGCAGCAATACTGTCCGCCTCCTCTAATGATGTGCTGCAGGCAAGCAGGGAGACTTCCCATGGGTCGCCCTTCGTTAGTTGATGTCAGCATCATCAGCGCAAGATGGTGGCCGAGCAACGCACCTTTCCGGGCTGGTCTCCTCTGTGCCCGGTGCCCTCCTACAGCTAGCGAGGACATGCAGCGCCCGTCCCTGCTTCCCAGGACACCCCGCGGCTCCAGCCAGACTTCCTTCCCTTCCCTTCCCTCGGCTTTTGCTTCTTCTTAGATATGTTTTAGACTTCACACTTGGCTAAACCTCCCCTGGATACGAGCATGTCGCTGTACATTTTCAAACTCCTCATGTGGCATGCCTTGCAGTTAGCTCATTCTTTCTGCTGGATAGAACCTCAATACATTAAAAAAAGGATTAGTATGTGCAAGCACAAAAAAAATCAGAATACTGTAGAGCACTTAATTGGCCAACTGCCGTCAACCATTTCAGCACTTGCATCTTCCTAGCTACTTGTACCGTATTGTTAGAGGAGAATAAATCATTTGACAAAACTAGGTTTTAGAAAAATATGTGAAAACCATTCATGCAAAAAATCAGTTGAAATGTATGAAATTTTCCATCTGAGTGCTCGCTGCTAAGAGAAAATATTTCAGCGAGGTGTAGTATTTAATCTTGTTTTAAAATAAATAGTTTACTATATAAAATCACTCAGGGTGTGATTTTTAAAATGCAATGTAATTTTATTTTAGTTTTAATGTTTGTAGTGAGAAATGCTGGAACACCACAAACAAGGTCTAGACAAACTTGTGCATTAGAAATAATCCTGCTGCAGTTGGGTTGCACATGCATGGATTTAAATCTATGAAACACTTAAACTGATGGAAATCTGCAAATGTGGCTAACACAGAGCAGAGCCCATGCTTGCTTTTATACAAAGCATGGCTTTCCCACCTCTGCAACCTGGGTGGAATGTTTTTCCTCATTTATGCTGTTGGAAATGGTGGATTTGCACTAGCTAAGAGGAGGAAGCAGAGCAAAAAAATGATGAAGTTGAGGTCTGAGCCCAGGTGGCTGTTCCCATGTTCTGCCAAGGCATTGCACGGTGCACGCTGATGCTTGGGGCCTTTGGCCCTTGGTTAGTTTGCCTGTTTAGCGTAAGTCATAAAAATTCAAAGTTTGTGGAAGGTCAGTGTGTATACAGGTTTTATGACAGACTCTGCTTTTTGGACAGAGATTTAAATATAGAAAAGAGCGTGTCATACCTGAAGTAATGCATTGACAATGTCCACTATAGAACATTTTGCTAATTAAGTTATTAAAACTGTAGGGGTTTTGCAACACATACATGCATGTACCCAGTGCTCATTAAAGTCCTAGTCCTGAAAGCTGCTGAGAACAGTAGACATTTCTCTGAATTGTGCAATCTTTGGCTTTGAAGTTTTATGATCTACAGGAAAACAGTACTGTATCCGACGTCGATACACAACCAATACAATCAAACAGTAAGTGGCTCCGCATGCATTCTCTTAATTGTTAGCTGTCATATTGAGATGAAATTGGGCATTAAATTAAAGTTAAAGAGAGATTAAATTGTGACTTGAGGTGTAGTAAAGTCATATAAGCACTTAAATATAAAAACCATTGTTTATTGGCAATAAAAGTGGGAAGTCACGTTGCTTTGTTTGTAGAATTCAGTTTCTTCTCCTTAATACAGATTAAGAAAATTTAAAATAACTTCTGACTGCGTATGGTCTGTATTTACTCTCTCAAAGGCAGAGGAAAAGGAAAAGCTTTAGGGTCCAGAAAGCTTTCCCATGAACCTCCAGCTGCTTCTGCAACACTCTCCTCTGTCCCCAGGTAGTGATCAGGAAACCTCCTTAGAAAATCCTCTGTGCACAGTTGGGCATCTTGGGTTTCGTGTACCTTAGAAACTGAATTTGATTCATTCTTTCTGAACGTATAGGGGAATGTTTATTTTCTTTGACTTTGGGGTTGGAGGTTTTTTTGTTGTTGTTTTTACAATTGCTTTGGTGACTTGAACATCAAATATGCTTTTTGGTCCCTTAACAGGAGGGTCAGCAATCTATGGGGCGGGTGATGAGAGGGGTGGATGGGCGGGGGGTGAGTGGAGGGCAGCACATCCACATAGGCTGGAGTTTGGGAGCTGCAACGTCTGGGGGAGGCTGCAGATCACAGCCCCCATTTCCCACTGAATTTGAGACTGAAGTGGGACTGGCAGCCCTTGTCTCCCGTAGCAGCAAGACATTGCCAAGCAGCTAATTGGCAGCATCTTGTTTCTTTGAGAGGCCCTATCTTCTGACTCCCACCAAATCCCTGCCAGCGCACGTAACCTCTAATTGAAAGAAGAGAGATGCAGTCTGGCACACTACTCCTAAAAGCTTGCTGATCTTTGCATTAATGACCTAATCTTTGGGTTTATTTTGTTCCTGCTTGTGCTACCGTGTTTTCAGCTCTGCTTTCTATGTTCCTCCTCTCTGTTTTTTGTTATTTCTCCACGGTTCTTAGTATATATCGGTCAGTGTCCAGCTGAGATGTCCAGTGGTGACTGGGAAGATGGTAATGTGCACTCATTCAAAGCCCTTAGGCCTTTTTGGGAATCCTGTGTCTGTGAGTGGCAAGTCTTAGTGCAGAATATAGACCTGGCACACTTTAGCTGTAAAACCAGCATGCCATTGCCCTGCATGGACCCTAGATGAGGTAGGACCCTAGATGAGGCTTGGTTTTCCTTAACGAGTGTACAAACAGGATGGTCCCAGATATCAGAGCAGGAGGACTGAGCAATACAAAGGCTGTGCCTGCATGAATATTGTAGCTGAAGATCCATCCCACTATATTTTCTGTTCTTTTGCGGCTGAAAATAGTGTTGATGTGAAATGTGGCATAAAGTTAAATGATCAAAACACATAGCAAATTTTGATCTTTTAAGTATCGTCAGGCAGAGAACTGGACAACCTTGGATGAGTTTGCTAGCTTGCTTGAGACAAGAGGCTGAAGCAATGTCTAATCGGGAATAGATCTTGAATGTTTCTGGCTCCCTGTCCGATGCTCAGCTCATTAGACCATCCTTCCTCGCCGCTTCAAATAAGCAGTCGTACAGTTTGCTCATTTAAAACCCTTTTGTTCCTATTGCTCCATTTCTTATTTATAAGAATGTTAAATTAAGCATTTGCTTTAAATTAAGTCATGTAAGTCTGTGATATACTTTTCACTTCAGCAAATATTATGAAATAAACCTTGACATATAAACAATTAAAACAAAGAGCAAATTCAGACATATTCTAGACATTGAGCAGTCAACCTTTGCAACCAAATACAATTGTGTTCATAGAAAAATAAATGATGAAATCAGATAATTAAAAAACAGACCCAAAGAGGGCCATCGCATAAGAGCTGATATATAAGAGCTCCATGAGATCAGTTCTCAAACCGCGGACCTGCAGAGAAGATTATACAATGCCTCTCACAGCGAAAACCTCCCACAAATGGGCATGAGCTATAGGCATGAATTACTGTAATTACAATTCATTTAGGAAAATTCATTTAGGCTGCATATTACTCATAGGTTTAGAAGTGGTATGGGTGTTTGAAGAGAAAAAGAGATGATCCCTGTTCTCAGGAGATGGTGGAAGGTTCTGGGAGTCAGGCGGTGGGATCCCCAACACGGCTCGTGGCCGTCAGAGCTTGACAGAGGGCTCCGACATGAGAACCTGGGTTTAACTGCCATGAGATTATTCAAGATTTAGATAATTTATGTCAGCTTCTGAGCCAGATCCTGGGCTAATCTGTACTTTGTGCAAATCCATGAGCTTGCAGTGTTGGAAATTGGAGCAAAATTGGATCAATTTACGCAGAATTAACATGGTAGTAGGTGACGCGTACTTGTTCACTTCTGTGGATCATGTTTTCACTGGATCTAAATTTGCTTGCTCCATCCTCCACTTAATTGCAATTGTACACTATGCATATTATCTTGCTCTCGGTTGGTTTCTATAGACTGCTAAAGGTATTTTTTTCTTTCCACCTGAAGACTGAATTGCATGCTGTTTTCATAGAGGTTTTGAGGTTAAATGCTCCAATATTTCTATTGCTATTTCTGGGCTTGGAGTAAAGTTTTTCTCTGCTGTTTCCTCACTGACCTTTTTAAAAATTGAAATGACTTTGGGCTCCCTGTTACGTTTGCAAAAGACTTCTGCATTTCACCCCACTGTAGTGGCATATTATAAATATTTCCTTTGATGTGTGTTTTTACTCCATTCCCTCCTACCCTCTCCTTTTCCAGAATGGTGTACTGTTCCCTTTCTTTTTCTTCCACACCATGGCTGCTTATCAGCAGCCCCAAGCTAGGAGGTGGTTCCCTTTAGCATGTAAATAAAGCAACACTTTTTCCAGTAAGTAGCTCAGGCTGGCATTATATGCCAGAAACTCTCATCTACACAATGATGAGTTCAAGTTCTGCATTGTGCGAAGGGTTTTTTCTTTCGCAGTAGGAAAGGTGATCAGTCTGCAATTAGTCCTCTCCTTCCCCAATCTTTTGTAACTCCATCTTTGCTAGCTTCTCATCTCCCAGGACCAAAGCCGAAGGTAACTTTTTTGGAATCCATTTAATGTGACTGTCGTCCCATCAACCAGCTCTGCATAAAATTAGCCTGTCCTCCAACTGACAGTAAATGATGTGGCATTAGAGCAATATTTGGAAAGATGTGCCTAGAGTTCACTATTCTGGTCAGATGAGCGGGGAACATGCTTTTGCATTTTAATTTGAAATTCAGTGAATATTTTGAATGCCACAGCATGTCTATAACATTATTTAAAAGATCCTGTGCACTCAGGCATGTAATGATTGACATTGGCTGTAACTTGATGCAATGTTGCACTGTTTTAATTCTTTTTGGGGCAGTGTTATCTTTGATCACTCCGTATTCACTGGAAAAATCCCACAATTGCAATCCCACATTATGTTTCAGTGAGGATGCCAAGTTCTCTATGGTACGTAGCTATTCAAGGCACTTTGTCCACCCTCAGGCTGCTCATTAAAGTGATGGCAGTTTCTATTTTAATGAATAAGGTAGAGTGCAAATTCCCAACTTCATTCATAGACCTTGAATGGTAAAAAGGAGTGGGTTCTTTTTTCAGTTCCTAACTTCTTTGTTTTCTTGGAAATTGTGTAAATGTGTTCATAACCATGGCCACAACTCCATGTGCATGCAAAAACCATCCAAGTTACGAGTTTTTAACTTGTGTCCAGGGTTCGTATTATTAAAACTTCATTCTGTGACCAACATCCCCCATCCCAGATTTCATTTCTAGACACAGTTATGTGTCCATATTGCAAGAGGTAAGAGTAGGAAGGTGTCTGACAAGAGAGACTTAGTTCCCTCTTTTAATTCTCTGTTATTCCCTCACTAATCGTCGGTACTGTGCCAGAAAGCCTTTCCATACAAAAATAACATTCCTCGCTTGCAGTGACTGCCATTTAAAAGACTGCACTTGCCCACAGTTACACAGCAGGAGTATGAAAGCTGCTGCACATTTCCTCTCCGGTTAAAATATAGCACTTTAAGGTAAAGCATGAACTAAGTGCATCGCTGAAGTGCTGCACAAGTTTCAACAGTCGGTGTCAGGGAAGGAGGCAGAGTTCCCCGCTCGCGCTCCTGCCTATTATCCACGTGCCATTCAAAACTAACGGCCTGGACGCCTTCTTTTGACCGCTGTTACTCCTCGGTTTGCTGTGAAAAACTCTTTTTTCCTGCCCATTACTCAAAGTTTGGGAATAGCTGTGGCTGCCAAGTGGAGGTTTTTGAAGGCAGTGCTGAGTTGCTCCTTGAAACTGGGTTAAGGAGCACGTGTATTTTTTGCTGCGCCCACATTTATTTCTATCCCCCCTGCAAGCCCGAGGGAGAGGCATTCGGGGTGCCCGTGGCTGCCCTGGCTGATAACAGCCCCCAGCTCAGGGGATGCACCGATTTGCAGCGCTGCCACAAGAGCCAGGCTCGCCCCTTGGGTATCAGTCCAGTGGTGGGAGGTTTTGCTTTGGGCTCCATTTCGGCTTGTGCTCAAACGCAAGAAATGAGCAGCAAGAGCCGCTGAAGGCCCTTTCCAACCCCCCAGCACTCTGGTAAGGGGCCCTTTGCGCTTCCCCAAGTTTGGGCAATCCCCCTGTGTCTTCTCCACAAGGCCAAGCCATGGGGCAGTTGGAGAGCCCCCAAGAGGACTCTGCCTCCATCTTTCCCTGCCCACAGCTCCTTGGGCCAGATCCATCTTTTCTGCGGAGATTTTGGCTTTAGCTGGGAGGTACAAGTTTCTTTGCTTAGTGCATCATGATTTTACCCAGTTGTATAAAATCAGAAAATCAAGTACAGGCACCTTTTATTTTTTTCCTTGAGAAAAAATGAAGATAAATATTGAAATAAAAAAAGGGGTTGCTATTTAATAGTATTAAATAACTACACATGGTTGCAGGAGACTAAGGAATTATTTTAATATTATTTTCATTTGCATATGTTCCTTCAAAATCCTCTTGCTGAAGCATACAGTTTCAGGGGAGAAGCTGAAACATTTAATCATTTAATAAAAGCAGCTCTTGCAATGTATTTGTTACTGATTTTACATGCCAGAGGATCTTTGTGGTACACAAAGAACATGATTCAGAAGGGAAAAGTCCTACTTCTTTCTAGCTACACTAAAACACATTCGCTCCTTAAAAGTCTTCACCTTTATCTTTGGGGCTTGGGGCTCCCCGGATGAGGAGCTGGCCTCGACGCCGGGGAATTCCCACCCCATCATTGTGTTTTGATAGAAACCATGTTTGACTGGAAAATGTGATTTATGATAGCAACTGGAAGTAGGGCCATACATGCCCGAGTCAGAAATGTTAAATAGCTACCAAAACTATTGCAGCTTTTTCTGGAAGGATCTTTCTTCATTCAGTAACTTCATGTTTGCATCTGGTACCAAACACTGTTGCCTCTGTTTCATGTACACATCCACAGAGAGACATGCACATAGATTTCAATTTCCACTCATGATTTTCACCATTTGACAAGATACTCTACTGCATAAAATGATCTTTTCTTCAGGCATAGCTTCGCCGATCTGTTTTGTACTTTATAATTTGGGGTGATTAGTGGTTGCTGTGAACTCGGATTTGCAGTACCACTATAATGTCATTTGCACAGTTACATTTTTCTCCTGAAGTCAAAAAGTGCTAGTTTCTATTATTCTTTACCCTGTGTTAGTAGCATTTATTACACCTGGGCCATGCCAAGCTGACACCCCTGGAGAGCGTGGTCTCCCCGGACTCCTCTGTTGGGCAAGTCAACCCAATGGGAAGGGTCAAATAAAGGGGCTCCTTCCCTCTCCCCATCTGCGGAGGCTGGGGTTTCCCTCCTAAGGCTCCCAGCCACACAGAAGGGAGTTTTTCACTACAACTTGCTGTTTTGGTAAGATTGGTGGCTGTTCCCAGGGAGGGAGCACTGTCACCATTGAGCAGTCGCTGGGCAGCGGTGCTGCCTGGCTGGCAGGAGACGCGTCCCACGTCAGCCAGGCTCACTGCAGAGCCTGCACGGAAAGTTTTGGCTCTCCTCGGAGAGATTCCCTGGGCTGAATCATGACAACTGGGCCAGCTTCAAATCTGATGAAATTAAAAATTAAATAAAGGGTTGTTGGGGTTTTGGGTTTTTTTCCTTAACTGGTAGCTCTGAATTCAACAGAGAAAGCCACTCAGTGGCCTTTTTGCCTTGAGCATCCTCAGCACAAAGATTTAGTGTTTGGAATTTTAAATTATGATTTGATGATTTTCCACATGCCAAAATAGATATTGCTCACTCTCCTAGGGCTGCACGAGCTGCAAAAAAAACCAGAGGAAAAGCAGGAGGGTTAAACAAACAAACAACCGTACAGAACTTGAGCTTTTTAAGGAGTAAACACATAATCTCAAGGACTGTGGTCTTAGCAATGTATGACCCCTAACACGCAAAAGAAGTAGATCATTGAATTAAAAAAGAGCCATTTTCAAGAATGTAATTGCACCTTAAGGGCAAATAAATACCTTCTTGCTGCTTAGATTGGTAGCATTCCTTCCCATAACTGAAGCATCAGGAATAATTATGCTAAAAGACACTTAAGCTAGTAGAGAAAACACGCATGGCATTTTATGATGCTCTTGCTGGGCTTTTTGTGTAACATGAGAGAAATTATATTAACACTGGTGCTACGCTGGTGTAGAATTACACCCCCGTGTTGGTCTGAACAGCATTGTGCAGCTTTCCTCACTTTTTATAGCTCTATTAATGGTTTTCAAAAACTGTGGGCTAAAGGAGTATTAAAATGTCTTGGCAATGTACTGTTGCTCAATCTTTTTACTGTGGGATTACATATACCTTGTTTCTATTTGATTTTGATTGCTTGCTTGGCCTAGATTCTCTGCAAGCATTTGGTATGACTGAATAATTTTTAGTTGTACTTTCTTGCCATGCTTTATGCTAATCTGCTGATGTTTTGCAGCTACAGCATTGCCAGTCAATGCTGCAGTCTACAGTCTTTATCCTTTACTGGATTTTTAAAAGGGTATTTTATTGCCTGTCATTACCATTCATTGTGGCTTTATGGACTGTGCTCGCCGCTCGCGCGCTCTCCTGATGCTGCGGCTGCCGCTCGCTCCCCGCCGCATCTCCCGCTGCCTTTGTTCTGCCGCGGGGACCGGCCCCTCCAGCACAAGTTTTATATCGTCCCTTCTGCTCCTGCCCTTCTGGGGTGCCTCGGGTATCCCCTTTGACGGGGGCTGCTGGAGCTCGCCGATGGGAGAGTGTAATTTCAGCTCCTGAATGTCTTCGTGATTTGAACTGCATGGTTTTTTCCAAATATTGCTGGCTGTTTCACAGGGTAAATGTTAAATATGACGTTCCAGGCAAAACTGCATGATGCTTCGGGAGTTTTGATACCTCTCAAGCTTTTTTTTATTATGCTAATGCATATTTGAAGGAAATTGCAATGTTTCATTCAAATGACATAATTAAATTAGTAATTATTTATTAAGAAGCCATTAAATTTCTCATACCCTGCTTATGAATATTTCTCAGCTTTATGTAATAACATATGGGAATGGGTCAAAATCAAACCCATATCTGCATTTCCTCAAAACTTTGGTGGCTTGTGTAAAGCAAAACTCAAGTCTAAA
This sequence comes from Ciconia boyciana, assembly GCF_034638445.1. Classification (NCBI taxonomy): domain Eukaryota; kingdom Metazoa; phylum Chordata; class Aves; order Ciconiiformes; family Ciconiidae; genus Ciconia; species Ciconia boyciana. The sequence continues at coordinate 63,596,201 of NC_132941.1, read as the reverse complement.
TTAAATTATTGTGACCTTGAGGAGCTTCTTACAACTCAATGCTCACCTGCTTTCATCTTCTTTAACAGGTATACAATTTTGGATACTTTCTTTCAGTTGGAGATGCTTTCAGGACAGTTAAGTCATTAGGAAAATACTTAAGCTGTATCAAAATAGGGGTTTGCCCGTTTAACTTGCTGAAAAACAAAGGTAACAAATCAAAATAATTTTTTGATGCAGATAGGACCTAATACTATGCTCCTAGCCCGTAGACCCAGAGACCCACAGACCCATGGACAAGTGTTGCCCGTGAGCCCATTGATATTGCCTCTGGTCACAGGAAACAGGGCAGTGACAGCTGAGGCTGGCAGCCAGAAAACAGTTTGATGTTGCCTGTGGTGCGTCACTTTTTCAGTGCTGTTGTCCTTCTACCTGTGAAGGTCTGAGATCATGGAAAGCAGAGAAGGCTGGAGATTTACTAGTTTGGAGTTAGACTTGAACAGAGGTATTTATGTATGAATACGAATATGCATAAATCTTTGCCTGACTGCTCAGCAAAAGGAAAATGGATAGTTTCCTATAGCAACACTTAAATGTTTTTATTGCTGTTTTTAAAGTAAATAAATCATTCACTCTGTACTTTTTCATGAGGTGATTTATGTCTTTAAAATGCAGTGTTCTTTTAAAGCAAGCAAACGTGTTAGATTGGGAGGGCAGGAGCAGCGCCGTGACAGCCCTGCTTCTCAGGCTTGATTATCTGCAGTGGCTGTTAACCAACAAGTTAGCTCCCCTGTGCTGCAGAGCCATACATTTTAAAAAGCCTGGCTTGAACGCTGACTTCAGTGGGAGCTGAGTGCTCAACACCTCCCAGGATTGGACCTCAAATACTTATCTGTATGAGCTTTCCATTATTCATTCTACAAATGAAACTGGTTGTAATGTAAATTATAGAATGAATCTTTCTATGGCTTAAGATCCTGTAACTTAAACCTCCTAGGCTGCTTATCTGCCTTCTGCCACCTACCTACAGTTTATCCAGTGCACTTGGCATTCTTGATTGTTCCTTGCATATAAATTTCAATCATACCCACAGGGTACCTCTATTCTATAATAGCTTGCATTGTGAGCAATTTAGCAAGAGAACCGTTCTGCCCAAACAGTGAGTGAGACATTTGCTATTGGGAAAAGCAAAACCCTTGGGAAGTACCATGCATATTCCTCACATAACACTGTAATAAGGCCATTGTATTGAAATTAAAATAGAGATTGAGAGATTTATCTCCCCTTTCAGTCACACAGTATCATGGAGCTGTCCGGGAGCTTCTAAGCAAAGCAATCCCACATATGCAAAATCAGCCGTCTTGGAAAGTCAGGCTGATTGGCTAACGATGGCTTGATACCTTCTACAAAAGTCATTAAAATTCTTCCTTATCTCAACAGAATAACTTTGCACTGTAATAATCTTATTATACCCCAGTTGTTCTATTCCTCTGCCAGCCAGGTTATGCACAACGCCTGCCTCTGTGATTCTGTGCCTGCCTTTCATCCCGCTCGGTGTACGGCCCCAAGCCAGCCCTTTGCACGAGTTTCTCTGAAACACCATAGATGCTGCTGCAGAAACTCCTCTGCCACAGTAAGAAGTGAAAAATGGTCACTGGCTGTGCACGCACACACCCCGCAGACCTCAGAAAAACCCTGCATGGAGTGTGTTAACTGGAGACCCGAGTAATGGGGAAAGCGTAAAGGAAGTCTTTGTGGTAGCAGTGCTTTCCAAGAGAGGTAGCAGTAAACTCCGTCCTCCGCCTGCACTCACTTTCTGTCCTTGGCATAAGGGGATAAGAGGGAACATGCAGAAGACCGTGATGTGTTAGGGAAATGAGGTCTGTGTAAGTAGGGTGGAAGTGGAATGAGTCTTGAAAGCCTGGTAGACTATGAGAAAGTGTAAGGGGATGGAAAAGGTGCCGTTTGTATATCAGCCAGGACTGTGATTTGGAGCAGTTCTTAAAAGTATCCCAGACAGACATGGTCTTTTTTAGTGAATCCTGAGAAGCTTTGACATTTTTGATTGCATTTAAATCTATGTAGTTTTTAATTTAAAAAAACCAAACCAACACTTGTAAGCAACGTAACAATTGCTCATGCGATTTACCATCTCCTTGTACCTTGTAGCAGCACGGTCAGAAATGGAGCACTCTATTTGGGGAGACCACAGAGGGGACCCACAGCAGGAACTGTTTCAGGGATGTAGGCAAAGGGAGTCTCACAAAAGTCTTCTCGGGAACCCAAAAGCTGGATTCAGTGGTTCCTACCAGTATTAGAAAACAGCAAGAAGGATTATGCTTAAAATCTATTGCAAGTGATTTCCTTTATTAAAGTTAAGGAGATTTCTCTCTGTAATACGCATCATGTTTCCCCCTGAAGTTCATTCTATTATCATCCTCACTAGTATTTCCATGAAGTCTTCCTAGTGTTTATGGGATAGACAGTTTTGGTCTCAGATATACAGGAGAGCATTTTAGGGAGGAAGGACTGTTTGTCTAGAGAGGCAATCACGGAGCATGGCAGAGCGCTGGTGTGTCCTGCTGGCAGGACCACAGGAGGAGTGTGAAAAATGTATTTGCCAGTTCAGCAAATGACCAAAAATGCATTCAACTTCTTTTAATAATCCTTTCCAATCTGAACTGAAAATGTTTTCTCACCGAAATGAAAAACAAAACAAAATCTGAAATGCTTTTTCAGGTCAAAACTGGAAGTAGTTCACTATAAAATAAAATGTCCGAATTTGATGTGGGGCAACTGCCAAAATCAAAGAGAGGAGGTTTCAAGGAACAGTGGTACTGATTTCCTTTTTCCCAGTAGTCTTTGACGGGAAGTTCCCCCATGGCAGGAATTGGATCATCCAAAGGCCTCCAAGTTAGGAGTCTTTCTTAAGAAATCAGAGATACTAGCTCAAGCAGCATGATGAATTGAATTTGAACCAACCACTCTTAGGTCAGTGTGGTTGAGAAAGCTCAGGAGCATTTCTGGGCTGGACGGTCTGTCCTGGGGGGTTCCACATTGTAGAAAATACTTGGAGAAAGTGTGGGTGGCTTTATGTCATGATGGTACCACATTTGCCTAGGAAAATCTGAAGGCCTGTCTCTGTCCAAATACACAGAGATTATTTAAACATTAACAGAGGTTGAGAAGATGTCTCAGAAAGTCTGTGGTGTGCTCTACCTCATCCCTTCTACCGTCAGTCCTCCCACTAAAGCCAAAACAACCTTTCTCAATCTTGTTTTTTCTACGGTTACTACATTATATTCCCAATATGTGTGCAGCACCGTACTTAGGGGAGGCACTTGAGCTCAGCTAGAAAAATCTGCAGAAACAGAGAGATCTTCAGGTTTTTTACTGTGGCCCTCAACTTATGAACTTCATGAAATAATTCTCTTTGGCATCACTTCACCTTCTGTAGAAAAGTAGGGAGATACCCTTTATCCTAACCTATCCATTTGGACACAGGTGATTTTTGCATGTTTTTAAGAGGAGCTGTTTAAATCAAACTTTAAGGGAAGATCAATTTGTGGTGTTTAGCTGTCATTAGCAATGATCCCTAGGCACACCAAATAGGCTGAAGTCTTGGTGTGAGACATCATACAATCAAGCAGTAAGCGAAAGTCCTTGTCTGAAGAAGTTAATGAAAAAAAACCCAAACCTGTATATTCCACGTGTTCGCACGTGGGAATTCAGACCCACATTGAGTGACTGATCCTGGGGGGCTCCCAGAGGCCCTGGTAATCTCAATAACCAAAGCCATTACTTTGAGCCCCAGTTTGCATTTATTTTCAGCTTTCACCACAGAGTGGCTTGTAGCGCTCCACGCTTGCTCATTTCTTTCTCTAACAGGTAGAATAGTCGATATTCCTCTAACACTGTCTTTAGCCAGCTCTAACCTGCTTCTGTGGAAATCAGTGGCAGAACTCCTGACTTCATGTGGAGCACCAGCCCAGCCAACGTGCATTATAAACACAAGGTGGTAGTAATTACATCTACTCGTTTGCTGCACAACGTCTGTGTAGAACTTTCCTCTGTCTTTGTCCCAAGAGCTACGATATATCTTAAAATCAATAAAATCGATACCTTTAAAAAAGATTTGTGGATGTTTGGACTGCACATAAAATTAGATCCTCTGATTAATACTATGACAATGTGACAGCATCATTACATTACAGTATGTGAAGCCCTTCCTCGTTCACCCACTTACAAATAACTGTATCTTGTAATAATAAAGACTAAAAATTACAGCTAAAAGAATAGTTATTGACTTCCAGAAATAAACTGTAACTACTGCCATTGTGCTCCCTTTCCATATGCATTGTATTGTCATTTATTCACGTCCTTCCTCACGCTGGATGTCAGAGCACTTAACAAAGCAACAAACAGTGTAGTCCCACCATGGGGTTTACGCGGCGACTGCTCTGCTGTAAATAACAGCCCATCGTAACCAGCCCCTTGGCTTAGCAGCTCTTCGGAAGAATGGTGCTGGAGGCACTTCAGAGTGAGTAACCATCTCCTCCTCTGGTGCTGGTGGCTGCGTGAGTTATCTCTGCAAGCTCCAAAAATTTACCTCTCTGCTTATAAATATTGGACTCAAGGATTTGTTTGTCTTTTAAAAAATTAATCTAAGCAATAGGTATTATTTCCAAATGTTTGCCGGTTTCAACTTATTCCCCAGACTCTCCCAGGTTGTCTTCTCGTCTGTCTTCGTTTCAGCCCCTGGTTCAGGGAGGATCTTGTCTGCAATCTAAATTTTGCAGGTATAAAGGTAATGTAAAATCACCTTTATTAATAAGCTTACATCCTTGTAAAAGAGAGCATGAATGAGGATGTGCATTAGGAACACAGTTCAGACGGCTGCCCTTGCTGTGTGCACTGTGTCCTCTGAATATAACTTGGGGGTCAGAATAATTTTGGAAAATAGGCGTATGGGAACTTCTGAGTCTGCACACAGCTCAAAAAACCAGTGGCCAAACTCTCTGCCCACTGATAATCATTTTACACCCTGGGGCCTTCAGAGAAGTTGTCCCTGCCTTATGTTAACATGAGAAGCAAATTGGCTTCAAGTTCTCCGGCATTTCCCTTCCTACTGCTATAGATGTGCCACAACACCCAAGGAGTTTCTTCTCCAGCGTTCTTGGGCTCTGGGAGTGTTTCTGGGACTGAGGAACTAGCAAGTGGGAATGCTTTGCATTCAGACTGGGTTGTCTCTACCGCGTAGGTTAATTAGATTTATATCCCATTTTATAAACTTTTGCGGCATCTTATTGCACTTCCATAGATTCACCTCTCAGAAGATTGGTTTTAATTGCTGCGCAGTGTCTCTGAGTTTATTTATTATCAAATGTTCTTCTCTGTATTTTAATTTTAGTTACAAACCTGTAGCTCCTATAAACCCAGTCTCAATGATATTTTCTTTCTGGAGTAGCTTGTGTTTCTCTTGCATCTGTGTAGTAAGAGACTTCACTCTGTTCCTTTTGAAAATAATTATCCCCCCCCCCCCCCCGACTTTTCAATCTTAAATAACCGTGTCAAGTTATATTATTTTTTAAAGCCTTGATAAGAAGCTATTTTATAATTCTTCAGATGAGTAATCAAAGTCATCTGAGACTGCTAGGTGAAACAGAATGAAATAACATGCTGAAACGGAGCCTTTTTGGAGAGAACAAAGCAGCTGGTAATGGGCTGCATTATCCAAATTTGCCTGTTTGGTAGGAGGAGCTGCCAGGCACAGGGATGCTGGGGGGGTACACGGAACCTGGCTACTGTGCTGGTATCAACCAGAACAGGGACAGTCTGGTTCATGATGTGTTTAGTGGGAAACCAGGAAAAGGAAGGAAGGAGAAGAGAGTTTGAAAGAGTTTGGAAATTTCAGAAATGAAGAAGGAAGCTTGGCTCAAGGATGTGTTGCAAAGGCTTTTTCTGGAGAGGAGCAGAAAGAGCTCGCTGCCTTGTTATCCAGAAGCCAGGTGGGAATAGGGGGATGTGGCTGTGCTGTTCGGGGGAACTGGCTTCGAGCGTGAGCGTGCAGCCATGCCTGGTAGCATGGCCAGATGTCAGTGGTGATGACAGCAAAGGTAGAAACCTGGTATGTTCTTGAGAGGACAGTTTTCATAAGGTTGGGATGAGAAAATGGGCTACAGGTGGGTGCTGGGTGAAGTTATAGTTGGTGAACCAGACGAATGGCTCGCTGTCATCAAAAAAGAGATGGTCTCATTTCCCCTCTCTGCTCCTGGCCACAGTCTTCTTGCTTATCTGGTGCTGCTTCTGCCACTCATGGGCTCTCATCATGAGCCTTGACGGTTTGCTAGATTATCAGGAAAAAAGTGGAGTGAGATCAGGATGTCCCCCATCGTGCAGTGGTGGGACTGGCTGTTGGATCAGCTTGGCCATCCTGTGCGCTGTTGCTTTGTACCACTTATTGACGGGGAGGACCTCGAGCTGTGAGGAGAAAGCAGAAGGAACCACACCAGCGCTGGCCCTTGCTGCTCGCTAAACCATCAGGTAGTGGGGCAAGGCTAACTGATTAATCAGTAACTCTAATACTACTACACTACTGGGAGATGAACCTGCCCTTTGCAATAAATTATAGGAAAAGAGAATGAGTGACCTAAAAAACCTTATGTTGCATGGGCAGGTGCAAAGTCGCACTCACTTTTATAGGAAAAGACGGTGCCAGAACTGACAATAAAACTGTGATCTTAATGCCAGTCCCAGCCCAGGAAAGCACAGCTCCCACCTGCCATTTTCTGAAATGATCCAGCTGGGTGCACAGCAGGGATGTACCTGGGTGGGTGAATTGTTAACAGCGTGATCCTTGTCAGCGTGTGGGACCTGTATTGAGGGATGGGGGAGAACAGCCAAACCAAAAATAATCTGGGCGAGCGGCAGCAGTGGGTGCCAGCCCACTGACGGGCAGGGGAGTTCGGCAGCAGGGAGGGGGATTGCTCGGGGGGCCTCCAGAAGTGATTTGTGCTTCAGTGATTTGCTTTGCAGCAAGAGATCTAGCTTTTTTTTGGTTTCTTTCTCTCTTTTTGTAAATTAAAATGGAAGATTCGTATCACAACTTTATAGCCTGAATTGTGGGACAGTATGGCCACGTGAAACGTTTGTTAAGATGGCTTTGAGCATACTCACACAATTAAAACTCCGACCTAATGCAGTCCTTTTGTTTTGAGACAACTAAGTGTTTCTCTCAGAACTACATCATACTTAATTTCATTTCATCACAGCGACACCCCATTGAGTGTAAAAAAAAAAAAAAGAAAAAGGACAATTTCATTTGCTTCCGCTCTGTATGAAAATGAATTGAATGTATGAAAATTGAGTTTTTGTAATTAAGTTCTATAACATCAGCAGAAACAAATATGTCTGTGAAATGTGTGCTGACCCTGAGTGAAAAAAGTCCATTCTGTTAGATAATGTGTGTATACAAATATAGATATTTGTGTGTCGTTATATACACACAGACTTGTACACTTCTGCATGTTTTCTGCTGAAAATTGCCCTTCACAAGCACGCCTCTCTTCACGTCACTGCCGAGGAGCCCCGAGCAGACCTGGGTTTTGGAGATCGTATTTGCACGGAGAAGAAGTCGCTCAGGTGGGTCATCCCCATGTTGTCCAACGGGGAACCATGTTTAGAGCAAGCTGCTGTTTGATCGCGTGGAGTCTGAAGCACGGTGAGGGTCGCTTGCAGAAACATAGGCTGCTGGAAGGAGAAAAGGGACCTTGGGGCAAGTTCTGCTCTCATTCGAATGCAGCTGCAGTGGCTTATGCTGCTGCAAGGAACAGCGCAGGTCTGTGGGCTCCTGATGGTGCTCTGAGCAGCTGGGTCATCCTGCTTAGAGGGCTGGGCAGAACAATTCTGATAAAAATAAGAACTGACTCAAAGCTTTGCTACATAGTCTGTTATCCTTGATTTTGCACATTCCTGAAGATGAGCAAACTCAGCCAGGTTATAGGTAGAAGCAGAGAGAAGGACTGAAAAATTCACTGTAGCAAGGCTTCAGATTGACCTATGTATGGGTATGTCCCTGGTATTTAGTCAGCTGGGGTTCCTCATACTTATGAATAGATATATTTGAAGTAAAATTCTTGCTGTTGCTTATGACATAGGGAAGCTACTGTTAGGGGACCGTTCACTCATTTAATTATCCTACACGTGTGTCAGTAAGGATGGGAATACTTAGAGTATTTAACAAAACTCAGAGATACTCAGTAAGGTATTTTTGTCTTGTTAAACACTTATTCCCTCCTTCCTCCCTGAGAACAGCACAGGAAGACTTGGAGAGTTCAATATTCTTATGGTTCATATGACAATTGAATCCCTCCTCTTGTTCCATCCAGGCTTAATTAGCATTTTCATGTGCATTTACTTTTCTTGCTGAAAAGCCTGAGATGAGAGTGAAGATGTTCAGGTAATTAAGTAATTATGAAACACCCACCTCTTTCTTTGACTGCCCCAGGGACATTTGCCAACTCGCTAACCTGTATTGCCACTGCCTGCGTTGTCACCTCCATTGTCACCTGCCTGTGAGCTGCGGTCAGGCTGTGGGGTCGGTGCTGCGCAGTGTTGCTTTGATAGTCATCACCAACATATGTGTTACTGAGAAGCTCTCTGACGGTGCATGCACTGTATCTTCGTGTAAATGCAAGGAATCAATTCACAAATAAAGACCTAACGAGTCGTCCTTTCTGCTGCGCTAGGACCATTCCTGGTGACCATCTCTTGGTAATTCTGGAGGAGGTGGAGAGAAGATGTGTGCCCAACGCAGGCAGGACCAGAAAGCAGCAGACAGATCCGCTCACCCGCCTTTCTGGACACTTCTTAAAATGTCCCTGAGCTAAGGGCCCATTTGTAATCGCAGATGAAGTGGAGATTCAAAGCCCAGGCTGGTTCTCAGTGAGAGGAGGCTGGCGAGGAGAGGTGTGGGAGTGTGGTACCGTTGCCTGCCCAGCTTGGCTTGCGGCCGCAGCCGTCGGGAGGTTTGCCACTACATTTAACAGGAGGAGAGGCGGCCCCTGCGCCATGCTGGAGCACGGCTAGCTAGCAGGCTTTGTACAGCCCGATCCATCGCCCATCAGGGGCAATTCCCGCTTAGGCGCTTCGGGGTGGTGTTGCCCATGGACGAGGGGGGCAGCAGAAGCGCATCAGTGGTCCTTGTAGGGCTGGACAGCTTGGATTTTGCTGCCCTTCCCCTGTGATTGACAGCCTGCATACATTTATGGCACTTTTCATACCTCACTACAAACACCAAAATTATATGCTTTAGCTGAAAGACAGCCAAAACGTCTGAAAGGCTCATTGTTTCCCAAGTAATATTTTCAGTACAAATTGAGCTGAATGGTTCTTGAAAACAATTGTATATTAAACTCCAGCAAATATACGTGCTGTTCAGGCCCACACAGGCTAATATAAACGCCAGCGTGACTTGATAAAAGCACAATGAAAGGTTCTATTTTTGTTAGTGTCAGTGACCTTGCGTGGCTGTTCGAGGACTGTTCAATCTCCTGTTCAGGATGTATAAAATTAATATACCTAAGGGGGAGGATGTTATTAGGAGTTAGCTCGGAAATGCTACAGGAAATGCTGCAGATAGATGGCTGAAATTACCCTGTAGACATTGTTCAAACAGATCTGTGTTTAAAATTAAACTTACAAGAAAATCCTTTTACTAGTTAGTCACCAACAGAATAAGTATCTATTGATTGCATCTCCATTTGTTACATCTTAATAAAAGAAAGAGTTTTAAAACTACATAAAAGAACAAAGGGGGGAAGAGTGTTAGAAGTGTTATTAACATATTAAAAGATAACCACAATGGATATAATAAAATACATTATTCACGAGGCATGATAGCAAAACTCAGTGAGAGTGTCTTTGCCCCTGCAAGTTCTTAACATCACTGAAAAGAATTATCTCTCTTCATCTATTTTCTGCAGCATGGCTTTACCTCAAAAGCCATACATTATTCCCCCAATCTATTTCATTGAGCAAGATAATTATCTATGCATGGATGCTTTAGCATGAAAGACATCTCCCAGGAAGTACAACTTTCCCATTTATTTATTTTTTTTTAACAAAAGGGCTAAAAGAAAGGTGTATGGGAGAAGGAAATAAGGATCAGTGTTTAAAACATAGCTAATGACATGCTAATGTGCACAAATGAATATTGAAAGAACTCAAACATTGCTTTGAAATTAATTATACCACTCCCTTTGTCCTGTAGAAATGGGAGATTAAAACCTGTACAGGGATGTTTACTATGTTTAATTTTCAATTGTTTCTTTGATGTAACAGATAGAAAGGTTTGCACCTGCAAAGTAAAAAGGCTGTGAACAGATTGCAAACATTCTGCAAACACTTCATCAAGAATTTTAGTTGTCAGCCTCCCCAAGCACAAGGGAGCCTTGATGATATCTTTGTGTGCCTTTGACTCCTTTTGATTAATAAATGCAAACAAATTTCGCTCAGTAACCTCTGGTTGCAATCTATGCATGACAATTAAGGACAACCTCTGGTGAAGGGATGCACTGAAGTCTGTTCCCCCTTCCTCTCCTACACAGTAAATAGTTGATGTTTAATGCTTTTTGACAATTAGAGAATGAAATCTTTTGTAGTTGTGCAATCCTGGCTACTCTTCATTATTCTGTTCCCAGCAGAGAAAGATCAGTGTTTGTTATAGTATTGCAGTGGTTTGGGTGGATGAGCGAATTTTTTTGTCTCCTGTTCTTTTCCTAATGCTACGCCATCCCATTATTGAAACTTGGAGTGCAAATACTGCTTTTTTACTGAACAGCGTTGTGAGTCTCATCAATAATGATGGGCTTCAGCAAGGACTGTTAGGAACTCGCATAAAACCCAAGTAAAGTATTGCTTGATCTTGTTGGCTCACCTCAAAAACAGTACTAAAGCTGTCTTAAAATGGTCAGGAAAGTACCCGACACCCTGGGCAAGCAGCAGAACCTGTACGTATTTACTTCTGTGCTAGGGCTGCGGTCCTGTTACTGCACCCCTTATTCGTGTTTAGTTATGATAGTAGGTACAGAGGCCGACTCAACTCTCCCATGTACTCGCACATGGCAGGAGCTTATCAAATGAGGCAGATGGTTTTAGAAATGAATGAACTGAGTTCCTTTATAGATGGGAACAAATGCACAGACAGAGGATGCATAACTTGTTTTTATAAACTCTGAGGTGCTAAAGATATGGTTAGGTGCTTGAAGGAATTCAGGAAATGTGAGGATAAAGTAAGCTGACAAAACCTCAGCCAAAATAAACTTTGGAAGGAAAAATAAAAGAGATACTGAGGCTTTTTAGGGGTAAGAAGACAGAACAAGAAATGAAGACTATACAGAGGGGACTGGGTAGAAATAATCAAAGTATGATCCCAGAAATCACTGTCTGTGTCTTGGTTTTCAAGAAAGGTGATAGTATGGGACAGAGGCTGAAAGGCTACGGGAATCAAGCTGTAAGAATTTACCTGGTTTCAAGTAGACACAATATTCAGTGTGCTCAGACTAGGAAGGGTTAATACATTTGTCTAATTGGAGACAGCGCTGTATGTTTGGAGAATGGCACACACAGTACCTGCACTGGAGAATGGGGGGACAAGGGGATGAACGATGTTCTCGGCAGCCAAAGCCTGACTGTCTGATCTCAACAGCATACAAGACTTCAGATGCTATTTGGAGAAAAACAGTAATTAAAAGCTTCAATTAAATTCATTAAATAATTTGCAAAAGAGGACATAAATGGAAAATAGAATAACATACGATTTTTTTTGTCCAATGGTATCACATGCCATGCTAACCTGATATCTTTCTCTGATAGGATAACTGATTTTCTTAACAAAGAAAATGCAATAGGTCTCATCTTTATGGACTTCAGCGAAGCATTTGATATCGCACCACATGGGAAATTATCAGTTAAAAGGGAGGCAGTGGAGATTAGTAGAAAACCTGAAAGGTTGATAAGGAATGAGCAACAGGTGGAAATGAAAACAGATTACATTAACAGGGAAGACATCGCATTAGAAGGAGGTTACCCCTAGCATTCCCCAAAGACTGGTCTTGACACTATCTTGTGTAATATTTCCAGTAACGGCCTTGGGGAAAAGGACCACGCTGACTGAGTTTGCAGATAGCACAAAATTAAAAACATCGTCAGTACAAGAACTTGCTATGTTGTATACAAGGAATTTGGGACTGGAATCGTAGAAAAAGATAAGATTGAGTATATGCCCTTAGGGACAAACAGTGACGATTTCTGTGATAAGCTGAAGCTCGCAGGTTAGGGGCACGTGGGTGGAAGAGCAACCTGGCCATACTCGGCAATCCCAGAGGATTTTGAGCCATGATGTGATGCTGTGAAGGTATTTCGAGTAGTGCTAGTGAGATATTCCTGTCTGTGGGCGTCCGGCTGCTTCTGCTGGGCTGCCGTGCGTGGCTCTGATCCCGCTCGAGATCCGCTCGGCGCGAACAGCCGGGGAGAAGCAGCTGCACCTGCGGCTGGCCCCGGTGCTGGGAGCCGAGATTTCAGGGGGGATACAGGAGCCTAGATCATTTAGGGCTGTAAAATAAATGCTGAGATAGGATATGATTGTTCACTGATAAATGCCAAGGGAACAAACACAAGTGAGGGAAAAAGAGCTAATGGACAATGTTGACACAGAAACAAATGGATATAAAGTGACCGTTAATAAATTTTGTGATCACAATTGGATTCCCAGCCTTCAGAGACCCAATGTGCCTTTCAGCAGGAGAAGCAGGAGGAAGAAATATAACCGTTTATAAGACATTGCTTTATCAGATTATTTGGTGTTAAGCAGAGACTTAACAGCCTCATCCCATCCCAATGTCCCTTTTACTCTTTGAGTGGTGGATTTTGACCCCTTCCCGTGGTAGGAAAGCCCATCACTTGCTGTCGGTGCTGCGGGAGTGTGTAGGGAATGAGTGTGTGCATTCCGCAGGGTGTCTGGGACATCGGTCTGAGGTGACTATCGAGAAGCAACTGATTACAGGGCTGGTCATTCAATCCTAAAACATAAAGGAGGCAGCAAGACTAATTACATTAGGGTGGCATAGGGAATATACGCCTTCCAGTGCTTTTCTGCAGCCCCAAAAGTGCCTCCTGCATACAGACCATTCCCAGGGCTGCGTTGCTGGAGGTGCAGCCGTTCCTGCAGCATCCCGAGGCAGGGCAGGTCCCAGGTCCCACACTAACGCAGCATGTCATCTGCCCTCCAAACCTCCAGGTTTTCTTTTTTCTTTCCTTTTTTTTTTAATGAAAGCATAAGTTAGGAGGAGTGGTGCCTGTAACATTTGCCAGACGTTGCGGTAACACATGCTGAGAGCCTTGTATATCTCACAGATGTTTAAAATAATTCCACCTCTAATAACTCAAAATGTTTCCCTACCTTCCAGGTGAAAATAGTTCTATTCCCTAGATCTCTGTAGGGATTAGGGGCTTAAATGAGATTGACATTTTACATCAAGTAAATTTTAATTTACAAATGGGCCAAAAAAAAAGTAGAATCATTTTCTAAAGGTGAAGCCTCATCAGTTTTCCCAAGTTCCACAAATCTGTAATGATGAGTCACTGGGAATTCAAGCATATAAAAGCAGTTGTTTGCTAGGCAGAACTGAAAATTTAGCTGGGAAAGTTTTTCCGGAGTATTTGAGCTGATGAGGTGGAAGACTGATCATACACTGAGAACGGTTTGTCAGTGTCAGCCTTGCAGGAAAAGATCCTGAGTCTTTAACTCACCGTTCACCACCGTATTACCTCAAAACCATGCCAGTATCTCAGTATACTTCTTCCTCTTTTTTTCTGGTAAACTGAGATGACAAATCAGAACATCTCCAACAGGCGTGAAATGTTTATGTAACTAGTGAAAAAGATTCAAAAAATAATGAAATGAAAAATTCCCTTCACATTTGCTTAGTTGCCCCTCTAATTATTATTGATATCCGCGATCTCCATCTCTAGCCCCTGTGTTACAGCATGTCCCAGGGCAGTGGTTCACAACAGCCCTCGCAGGAAGATGCTAGGAGAGGAGATGCTGGTGCTTGTGTACCAATAGTTATGGAGAAGGGACCTGGAGATGGTGCCCAGAAATGTTCCTGCGGGCTGTGTCCTGAGGATGGGGTTTGTTTTCATGCAGTTCATGTGTACAGTCCTTTACGTCCAACTCTTAATAATACCCAGTTTAGTAGTGTTGGGACAGATATATTTATTCTTTGTATTATTTAATACCCAGATAACTACTGCTGGGGCATTTAATGAGTTCTTTGAAAAAAAAAATCCACTGTGAGCCACATTCTCGCGTATCTCCAGCCTTATTTCATGCACTTAATGGACTCCAGCCTATGCTCTGGTAGTTAAAAATCTTCCATTACTATCACTCCAGCATTTTTACTGCTTTTTTTTATTTGCTCAATCATTTCACAGTCCAGTTGTTTGGTTTTGGTCAGGTGGGCTATAAAATATTCCTGTAACAAGTTCAATCTCTGCAACATCTCCGGTCTCCATCTATAATGACTTTGCACCATTGCTAGTTTCTCCCAAATCACCGCTTTCAAAAACTAACAAGTCTTCTTTGCAGACAAACGCATATCCCAAACACACACACCTCTTTCCCAGCAGCTCCCAAACAGCAACAGTGTTTAATACGCTTGGTTATTCTGTCCCCATTGGAAAGATTTCATTTAAAATTATCTGAATTTGAATAAATGAAAACTTGCAGTGGCTGAGCACCAATTTAACCTGCTGCCTACCCATGCTTTTGGGCTCCTCTCAGGGCTGTTGTTCCACAATACTGTTTTCCTTGGCTTTTGGGGGGTTTTGCGTGTGTGTTTTTGCCCTTCAGTTTGTTTTGTGGAAGATTTGCTGAAGCAAGAGCTGGAAAAGCCTGGCTGAAGCCCCATGAAGGGTCTGTTTGGCAGAACCAAACCCCTGTGTGATGGCTGCAAGGCTCAGTCCATGCCGAGGGACCCCTGGGAGCTGCGGGTGAAGGAAGGGCTGTGTTGTTTCTTCTGCCAGCTGCAAAGAAAGGGCTGCGTTGTGTCCTGTGCCCGTGTGTGCGGGGAATGGGGAGCGTAATGAGATTTCCCCCGCTCACATGCATCTGTCATAATTTCAGTCCCCGGCTGGTGGGGCGGGAAGGCGGTGGTGAGTCTGCATCGAGCATCCTTGTGGGGAGCGCAAGCGATGCTGCAGAGGGCTGCGACCATCTGCCTCCTCCGGCCGGAGAAGCTGCCCAAGCTGCAGGGAGGAGTGGGGAGCCCCGACTTGCTCTGCAAGAGCTCGTGGCCCTGTCTCCCCTGCCATGGAGAGATGGGTTTCTCGGTGGTATGTGTCTGTGTGTGCTCTGGAGCCTCTGGGCACTCCTCAGGGACACCAAATCCTCTCCCCGGTCCCAAAAGCTCCCCATACATCTGCCTGAACCTGCCCTGCTGGAATGACATCTATGTCCAAGACACAGTTAAGGAGTATTGTGTCCAGGCCAACCCCAGTGTGTTCATGAGTCAACCCAAGGCTGTTAAGCTCGGTACCAGATTCAGGCACTTTCTGGAGGTCCTTGTTTGCTCTGCGGGCTCTGAGCCTTTTAATGGACACAGACTCCCATGTATTCACATCTGAAATAAGAAACGGGAGATTTAATAAATGACATGTTGTGACTCTGGGTTACTCTCCTGAAGCCTGTGATGGGAGGCAGGAGGTTCAGCATCCGCAGAGGCTGGTGTGCGGCTCTTGACATAGCACGGCGCTCGCTCCTGCCCTGCAGCACCATTTGCATGCTCACGAGAAGGAAGGTTTCAGCATCTTTCCCAAACACGCTGCAGTTCTGCTCTTGGTGAGGAGGGGCACTGGAGAGATTTAGTCTATAAGCCCACAGAAATTTTAAATAAGGAAAGTTACTTCGCTCCATGCCTTGCATTCAAATAGTTGCACATTCCCATGAACTGGACCCTGCAGCACCAGCCTGTCGAGCTGGCAGCTCCTGTTGGATTGGCTCATTGATTTACTTCGTGTTGTAACTCGACGGAGTGGTTACAATATCTGTGGGGTTTACGCTGCAATCTTCCTCTGCCTGACTCACCTGGCTGGCTCCGATTATCTCCTTCCCTGTCTATCGTAGCAGCCAAAATCGCTTTCCAGTCCTTTCCCACAGGTAAACATCATCTCCAGCCTGTGATGCATTTTGTATCTCTCCAGAAAGTAATACCTATAGAAGTCAGCGCTTCAGTGATTTATGTAATTAAAATATGATGGATCAAGTCATTAAAATTCACTAGCACTGGTACACGTGTTCACAAGTACACAAGTTGTCTCCAACTATGCCTGCCCCGTCATCCCAAGATGACCTTGTTTTATTACTTAAGCTTTTACTCTGTATCAGAAAATTATGAATAGCAGAACAAACTGAAGAGTGGAATTAAAAACAAGAGTGCCTGGTATATTTTTCTGCTTGTATTTACTTTGTCACTTCAAAATGACAGCCTTGAAATTCCTGCATGATCTTCAGCATGTTCTAAAAATGACAGCTACTATAATTCAAATTTACTGCTGTATTTTTTTTACTAGTAATGAAGTTGTAAATGCAGCATTTCTTTCATTACCTATTCATTAAAGATATGACATGAAAACAGAGTTACCATGGAAATGGCTCTGTGAATTCTGAGTACATAATAAGAATTTCATTGTTTACACTACAGCATAGATAACTGATGGGTGGTGTTGTTGCTGGTAAAGTCTTATTTAGCCTCAGGAATGCTTGTAAGGGGAAAAAGGTTATGCAATTGGTCTTCCACTAAGTGTCTGCATACAAGCAAAGCTCTGTAAAATCATCAGTGCAAAAGAGTTTTATGATGAAAAGGACTGAATATGTTTTGAGCTCTAAATCTTTGAGCATCATTTGGAGTTGAATATTTAAACATTCAAAGTAGAGATAGCCTAGTTCATGTGTTACTAATAGTCTCATCGCAGATCTAATGCATACACATCTCGTATAAATAAATTAGCATACAGAAAATTTAGGCGTTTTTATACTTAAACTGAAAACAATACGTTTTAGTAGCATGAAAGCGTCAGATTTAATAAATAACAATGTCAACAGCTTTGCAAAAAGGTAAACGTGCCAGAAGCCTTATTTTTGCACCAGGGCTTGCAATTTCAAATGAAATAATGAAAATCAGGAGCAGTGTCCTCTAACCATGTAACAAGGACTACACTTTTGTGCTGTACTGCACCTATGAAAAGGATCTGGGTTTATGCGTAATGGGACTAGGAATATTCTTAAATACCCAAATGCCACGGTGACCCTTTGACAGCTAAAGTCAAAGTGATGGTCAGCAGCACTTCTTCTAGTAAAAAGGTTTTAATCTGGTTCTGCACAGCTATAAAAAACCCACAGAAAAGGCTTGGCCCCTGTTAAGAACAAATGAGTCAGGATTGTCATTTATGCCACAGAACCCTGAATGCCTGTTTCTCATTTGAAAACCGGTTCGTTCTAGGGAATGAGCCATAAAGAGAAGCATTATAGATACTGTGTTATAAAATAGAGTCATAATGGTATCTCCTTTGTGCCTTAAATAAACATTTAACTGTTCCTAGATTTAAATAATAAAATATGTACATCTGCACAAAGATGAGGAGTCTGAATGTGACCGGGCATGTCCCGAGTCCTTTGATGCCTGTGACAAGATTCCTGTTGATAATAAAGGCGCTGAAACAGGGTGTTTGATTTACATCAGCTCTCTCCAGTTCCAGTCTCGCTTGCACTAGGCAGCACTAATCACTCCTAATTGCAGCTGATTGGCAGAATAACATTAATGACGTCCCTAAAGCAGCCTGCGTGTTCATCTTCCTAGGTCCTTTGCAGGAGGACTGTTTCCTCCCAAATCTTCCAGTTGGCGAGATAACGGGTGGAGGGAAGGGACCGTCCCAGTGACAGACACGGCGGTCACAGGTACAACCCTCGAAACCAGGTCTTCCCATTCCCAGCCCTGTGCTGGGAGCTCATGCTGACTCTCATTTTAGTAGAATTCAGTAAGTTTGGGGAAAAATTAGACATGGCAGCCGTCAGACATAATAGCTTAAAACAATAAGACTGTAAAGAGTATTGGATGGGTCACCTACATGTAAATAGCAGCTAGTACTTTCTCCCATGAGCTAGTCTGCCATAGTGCAGTGATAACCATATTAAACCTGTCTTTATGAATAATTTGATACTTCCCGTATTCTGAGGGACAGCCACGGACCGCAGTTATTGCATAGTATGAATAACAATTTTGTAGGAAAGGATTAGAGTGTTATTCCTCAATATATCTCAAGCTACTTTAGGAGAAGAGATTTAGGCAGTGGGGGGACTAGATGCTACTGCCACATATTCACCAATAACTTAGAGTTTGCCTTGGAGATTACGTTTCATTGCCTTGAGTGGGAAAAGACAGTTAAAATACTAGATTCGCTCCTGCTCCTGGTAAGAATTATCTTCCACCTTCAGCTATTAGAAGGGATAGCGCTGTCCACACACTCATCTTGGCTCATGTCATACATCTCTCATGTGTGTTCAGCTGGCACGGAGGGATGCGCTTTGGCTTCGGCTCAGCTTGGTCAAGTTACGCAGCAGCTGATGGGCAGCCAACAGCATGTGGCACGAGAAGGAGAACAGTTTTCACATCTTGCTGTTGATTACCAAATGAAATGTAACTCAGATTATTGGAGCTGCTCAGATTAATGATCTTGATAGTATTTTAACTTTGCAGAGCATCTGCACCATATGTGATCCCACCAGTGTTTTGTTGGTTGAATCACTGCTGTGACAGAGCAAAGAAAAAGTGTTTAAATCATATCTTCTGTTGGAACCAGTAGGCAATGTTTTGCTTTTGATAAAATTTCCTCAGACACAAAGAGAATAGTTAAATGAAAAAGGAAAGCTATTTGAATAATGAACGCACTGACCATCATATTAAATATAAAGACTTACACAGTAGGTTACAATGTGGACCTAAATTGTTTCTTTGAGTCTGTTTTGTTTTAAAATTTAATTTTTTTTTTCTTTTGCAGTGTTGTAAACTATTTTTAACTGGTTTTATACGTAGGGTCAAATTTTTCTGATTAGATAGAAGAGCACCAAAAAACCCCTTCTTCAGCTCCCTCCTAAATGGACCCATGTGCCATAACTAAAAAAACTATAGGAGCTATGTCTTGGTCTGAAGAGTTTACCCGGCTCCTAGCATGGAGTTTTCCTCTGCATGGTACTGCAGGGAGAGAACGATCAGGAATTTCAGCCCTCCCTAAAACCTCTTTGAGGGTTTGGGGGTCCCAGCTGCTGCTGGTGTCCCATTGCTGAAGGGCGCAGAGGCGTTTGTACTACATCCAGCATCAGCTCAGTCCACACTTAGCTTTTGCACGGGATCCACGTTAGTCTCTGGGGCCCCTACACGCTCCTCATCACAGAAAACTTACTGCAGGATGTATAGATGAGACCGGGGGTATATAAATCACAGAGGTATTTCACGTTTTACTGTATTTTGCAGTTTTGGTTCTCCAGGCTTATTTTCTACACAGCAGGGGCAATTTGCACATAATATCTTTGCTGCTGGACTGTGAACATTTATGCTACATGAAGTTAAGCAGCTGGTATAAAGCCCTCAGAAATAGAGTTTTATAAAAGAAGTGCTGACACACTTTTAATTGGAGTGGTGGATGCCACAGGAGCACTGTGTCATAAGCCTAGGTAGTTAGTGTATCTTATTTTGCAGCTTGCAATGTCCAAGCTATAGGGCATGACTGGCTTTATTTTTAATGCAAATTATAGCTTATTTCCAACTGTTGAATTGCAGGTACTGGGAGCCTTGCTTGCTCTTAAAACTGTTATTAGTATTTCAAAGAAATTGATTATCTGAAGAGCAGGCAGATCCTTGCAGGCAGGGGATAAACACAATTGTTTGCTGTCAAGGTGGTTTGTTTTTTTAAAACATTTATTAAAACTGCTAGAAACCATGCTGGCTAAAAGTGTAGTTTGCAATTTTCTGAGTGCTTTATGTCTCTTTCAGAAAAAATCATTATAATAACAGAGTAACCGGGCTGACTCTATTTGTGTAAAACAACAGACTCTCTGGAGATACTAGAGGGGTAAGAAAACAAATGTACAATGTCCTGATAGAAATAAAAGTATTGATCTGATGAATATTGCAGCCTAAAGACTACATGTTATTAGGGGGTAATGAAATCTTGTTGTTTTGGCTTCAGAGCTATAGCACTGCTGCTGATCACTACAACACTGAATTATTCAGAAATTACATCTTTGGTAATAGTCAGATGTTTTAGAAGATGCCATCAGCCTCCTTGTTTCTTTTTATTCTTCTCTCCCATCCAAATGTCCTTTTTTGTCTCTAAATATTCCATAGATGCTTGAAATAAAGCCTTTCCTTCCTGCTTTTGCCCTGTTTGACAGAAGCTGAAGTTGTGGTTCATCGATACAGTAAATCTGGCACTAAGACTCTTGGTATTGGATCCAAAATGCCACAGGCAAGTGATGCAAAGTGCTGATTCAATACAAACTGACTCTCATAGTTCAAATTTATTTGAAAAATTTTGATAGATTATAGCATAAGGTTTTCTGCTGAATCAGGTATTGTCGGTACTCCCACTGCTGCAATAAAGTTGGCATAAAACCAGCATGAACTTCATCTCATCTGCTTTGGCTCCTTCAACAGAAATACGATCATCTGCCCACTCCTATCGCAGATCAAACGTGTATGCTGGGAAGCCCAGGACTGCGCAGGCTGGGTGTTACCGGCAGCAGAACCCCCGCCTGAAATGAAACCTGTTCTATCCCACAGAAAAGAGGGGGTGGAGGTATCTGAGGTGCCGTATCCAATGTCAGAGACAACCTATCCATGGAGCAGCCATTCTTGTATAGCCCCCCTGGGATGGAGGTGGTATCAGATTAAACTATTTCGGTGATTGGCCCTTCTCACTGACCAGTCTTTCTTTAGCAATTTCTACAGTCTGCAGTTGATCCCTCAGTGGATTTGCTACCGGACCTGCCCTCATGCTGCTCATCAGTAGCCTGGTTCAGCAGCAGTGTTTCGGCTTGGCTGGAGCTGTTGCCTCCAGAGCGTGGTGTACGTAGCAGCCAGTGCTCCATCCCTTTCCCTCAGCTGTGCTGCCGTGACATTCCTGGCCCCAGAGAGCACTCCCCAGCTCCGTGGGGACTCAGGTGATGCTCTCACGTTTCCTGCTCATGGGCAACCGGCTCTCAGCGGAGTGCACCTCCCCAATATTCCAAGCAGCACCACCTCCACTGGCTTCCCTCCCTTGCTCCTCATCATGAAGTTGGGTTTATATATAGCTCTATCCATAGCTATGCTCAATTTCATGGTTTGGACATAGATGAAAGACCGCCTGAAAGTTTCAGAGGGAAACAGACCATCCTTTGCTGCACACGATGTCTTCCTACCCTTCCAGGCTTGCTTTATTAGCACAAGTGTCATTCACTGTTATTTCACTTGAAATCAATCTCTCCAGCACTGATTGGTATGTCAGCTTCCCTCTGTAGGCAAGCTTGCTGAACACTTTTATTGTGCTGCCCGCAGGCAAAGTGGTCCTACAAAGAGCCCTCTAGATTGAGCTCAAGGTCACAGGTCCTAATACCTTCCTTAGGATGGCTGCATACCTTGTCACAAATTCACTTTCAACCTGATCTTGCTGTGGAATTAAAGCCCACTCAGCTTTAGCACTGGTGAAAGATGTTGTCCAAAACAGACCATCGCTTATAAAGGACTTACTTACCTGCAGGTTTCTCTGGAGCTCTGGTGCTTCCCTACAAGGAGTAGGTTCTGGCATCAGGGAAACTTCTGAAGTCAGGCACCCACCTCAATCTTCTAAAAACAAACAAACAAATTCAGTCGTTAAGTGTTATCAATTCAACATATAAGTAAACATTTCTTCTACTGGGTCGTCTGTTCGATCCTTCTTGCCACTGCAGGCAGTGATGAATCCTCTGCATTTCACTTTTCAGCTTAGCTACAGCTGGTTTCAGTTCAACTGCAAATAGGTAATCTTGGTTGCTAATTACATCAAGCCTTGTGGGCTTCGTTTAGGAGCAATACACAGGCTTCCGTCCCTGTGTCATCAGCAGTGGTGTGGAGGAGAGGTCCACCCTGTACCAGAAGCCAGCAGCTTGTGTACAGAGGATGAGCATATCCCTGTTGGGTCACTGAGAGGACTTGGAGCGACTTTGGGCCAAACTGCAGCAAAAGACAAAAAAATGAAACTTCATGCAAAAACAATGCTGTGTTTGAGATATCAGAATGGCATTTGTGTCTCTAAGACAGGGATCGGTCCATCTGTCCACCTAAGATGCAGATGTTAATACAGCCTTTGGGTCCTAACTCTTCCCAAGACAGTGTTTTGGAGTTGGTAGTCCTGGACTGTAGACAGGCAGTCTGGCTTCCCTCCTCCATCCCAGGCCCACCTGAACTGTTGACGCATGTGGCTCCACACACACATCTTATAAAGCAGTCATTATATGATTGTAAATTAATGCTGTACTCCTTTTGTTCGTAACATTTGAATGGCCTTTGGATCCATTCATCCTCTTTAGAGAATCTCTCTTTCTTTGGAGAAACATGTAGAGTTTTAAAAATAGGAAGCATTTAAACCTCTTACACATCCTGGAGTGGATTAAAAGATCAAGGCCTGGTGCAGGTTTGTCAATGAACTACATAAGGATGAAGCAAAGTACTGAAGTTGAACTTTTTGTGTGGTCCCTTATAGTACCCGTGTAGCATCATAGGTAGCAGCTCTGCCCAAGCAGACCTGACTCATGGAGAAAATGAGTTCTGGAAGCCGCGTTTGGTGCTCACATGTCCACGCTCACACGTCCATGGAAATCAGTGGCATACTGGGATATCCCCCTATGGCAACTCTTTCCCCCTCTGCCTCTCTTCTAATTTGGTGTAATTTGTTTCTTTGTCTTAGATGCCTTTGTTCAGTCCCACTTGTGGTTATCTCTCAATACACATAACAATAGGTTGTCAATCTGTTTTATCATACATCTTTGTTATTACTTTTTTTTTGTGTGTGTAACTGTCAGATAAAGGAAAATAGCTAACATTTCTCTCTGGAGGCCTTTAAGATATTATTATTGTTTTATTATACATATAGCATTATCATCTTGTTGTTTAGGGTCATTTTAAGATACAGTGCACTTCACCTTTATGTTCTGCACATTCCATGCTTTTGTGTGTGACCTTTCAACAGTAATAAAGAGAGAGGTTTCAAGAACACATCCACTTCTGCTGTATATTGTTCACCTTGAGCCATGCTCTTCCCATTTATGACATGATAATTTTCATAGCAACCACTTTTCATACAACATAATGCAAATGAATGTGGTACTGCATCATCCCCATACCACTCTTGCAAAGTTAAGTAGTTGCTATAATGGAAATGTTGCAATAAGAAGGTGTGAGGTAGAGACAATCGCAAAGGAGAGGCTGCCAGGATTTGATAGGTGAGAGTTATTGAAAGTCGAGGTAGAAGAATGACTGATGTAAGATGGCAATATGGAAAACAAGCAGTGAACAGAGCCTTTGAATATTGGATTTTTCTGGTTTGGTGACCAAGGTACAGGAAACACTATATTCATTTAAGTAATTACCAAATGATTTAATTTTAGATTTTTGTCAAAATGAGAACAAACAGAAACAAATAGTTCAGATTAACCAAATGTTTTGGTCAAGATATGGGGAAGAGGTTATGTATTTTCCAAATGTAATGCAAATGCAGTTTTGGGTCCCCTTCCACTGTTCCAGACATGGTACCATTCTCTTAGGAATTTTTTTTAAAAAGAAAATAGGAACTCACTGAGGCCAATGAAGGTGGATTAAAATATTGAATGTACAGTGTAGGCTTATATGGCAACCAAGATTTCCCTCCAGACAGGAGAAGGAAAGGAATCCATTTTAAGATTGCTACTATGGGTACTTACAGACACAGAAGCCCATGAGAAGACTTCTATTACCTTCCATTACCTTTTGATCTAACTCTTGGAGAATTGCTACAGGATATTAATACCCATGGTAAGAATTCTCACAGAGAAAACATAGGAGCTACAAGCCCTGAAGCAAACCACATCAGACACCCAGCAGACCCACATGTAAAGAATCTATGTTAAAAGACGGCTGCAGTGGGAAAGTTTGCTCAAGGAGACAGGTAGTGTCAGACCTGCAAGCATAACGTAGTCCGTTTGTGCATATGAAGTATGATGTTGTCTTTAGTTACGTGTTCATATGCTATTTTCTCCAAAGAACTCATTCAGTGCACAGAACTCACAGAACTCATTGCAAGGGCAAATTCCATCTTGCTTTTCATTCAGTTGGTGACTTTCCTGCCTTATTTTGTGTACATCATCCAGACTTCACTCACAATGTACCCTATGTACCTGTACCTGTCTGGTATGTACCTGCCTGTCTGACAATGTACCTGTCTTGATGGTAGTATCTGAGTGCTTTGGATGCAGCAGTGAACTCATCTTCACAACACCACGCTGATATGATATCACACTTTGTCCATCTTGCTTGTCACCCTCCCAGATCACAGTAACAAGCCTGACTTCTTATAGCTAGTTGCAGTTTGTAAGAAAACGTAAGTATTTTCCCCAAATCAAGCACCAGCATCTTTTCTTTATCTTTCTGAAGCTCTATATTCATGTATATTCATGAAGCTCAGTATTCATGTCCTTCCACTTTTGGGGTCTGTGCCCTTAGAATGAGGTGTGAGTTCATTTCTTGCAAAGGGTAGTGAAGAGGAGCAAAAAAGCTCTTCAGACTTGTGCTATATGCCAGGTAAATACAGTTACTGATAGTGCAGCCATTTCACATTGACTTTACAGTTATTGTTGCAGCTAGATTATTTTCCTGTGTTAGATGTTTTATATATTAAGCAAAGATGCAAAATGCTTTCCAGGGTACACTGTAATTTTGCTTTTTAAGCTGAAAACTAATTTACTCTTTTAAAACCATAGATGTTTAAAAATGGCATTGCTTGAAAAATTTAGCTTTTCATGTTCCCTCTAAATTAGGAGAAGAGACTAACTGCCGTATTTTTAATAACACAGTGGAATACCCTTAATATTTCTTCTGGAGTTGCCTAAATTGGGAATTCTCCGGAGGCCCCAGTCTTTCTCCATCAAAGACAGAGAGAACCTGTGGTCATGTAGGCTTAGCTAAGGTACCTCAATAAATTACCTGCAGTCTGTAGTCCCCAGCCTGAGGATGGCTCAGAATAACAGAAAAGTGACTTTTCCCTAGCATGTTACTGCACGTCATCTAGCCTGGGGTAACTGTCTATGTAGGCACTCTCGATCTATGTCCTTTGCAAGGCAGCATGTTGCTGTAGGTTAGTGTAAAACCAGAGAGGGCTAAGTTAACTCAAATTATGGGGTATTTTCTGTGCACTCGGAGCATGCATGCACACCAGCTGATGTATGGTAACTTACTCACCTGATGTAATTTGTGGTTTGTGTGCTGGAGCCCTTGTAGTCTACAGTAATGAGGTTTTTAAAAGACAGATGCTTCCTCAGCTCCAAGGTCTCTTGGAAATGTTGTCTATTTCTGATGTCTCTTTTCACAGCGGAGCTGATGTTTTCCAACGAGTTATTATCACTGCTCTCCAGGTCTCAGATACACTTGACTGTGTTTGGCCCGTGTATAGCAGTCACCCTTTTATTTATGAATAACTTCTCCAATGCGTTTTGGGGGAGAAATCCATTTCTTAGGAATCTGAGCATTCTAATGCTTCTATATGTGCTGGGTTTTGCACGTTTAGTTGACGCACAAGCATACTGCTATTAAGAGGCAGAGGGGTGTTGGTTGTCCTCACAGCATGACAGGCCTGAGTGCCTTTACCTTTGTCACGTATGGTTCATTGTCTGGACTGTTGTGACACCAACCATCAGCCTTGGGTTTGCATATTGCGTGTACATCACAGTATGCAGCAACTTCCCTGCCCCAGGGTTTAGAAGAAGAACGTCCTTCGGGTTTGGGGGTCTGAGGCTGGAGCCACCTCAGCTCCCTTCCTCCACGAAGGAGCCAGTGTAATTCCACACGGAGATACATGAGATGCCAAGTTACTGGCTTGAATCTTGGCAGCAATACACCCACCAGGCTAATTTGCTTTGGAGAATTTCTTGTTGACACATCCAGGTCAATTTGCCATTAGCTTGATCAGAAGTGTTTGGAGATAGCCACGTGCACGCAGCCCTCCCTCACACAGGGGATAGCCCTTCTGCATACTGCTCACCACCTGGGGAGATGGAAGGTGGTGGCCTCACTCTTCATCAATGAAGATGAAGATGATGAAGATGATGACCTAACTCTGCAGGACCCCCTAACTCTGATGGAGAGAATGAGGCTCTGCAGGTCTCTTCAATGCAGCTCGGCTCGAGAGGCCTGGGGTGGGGAGGGTGTACGTTTTATACCGCTCTTCTTTCCCATGTGCATTTCAAGGAATGGAAAGCAGATTGCATTTGTCCCTGCTGTTCTGCAGTGGTTGGGTTTACCACTGCTGCCACCACTTCTTGGGAGCAATCACACCCTCTAAATCTGTTGCACTGTACCTGGGGTCAGAGGACACAGAAAGACTCTTCAAGGAGGACAGAGACATCCAAATACCTCATCTTCATCCTTTGCTCGAAACATATGAAGTTCAAGGGGCATCAAAGTTGTCTTAAATGTCCCCCTTCAGTATGCACATGCAACACCCTTCACAGACTGAAAGGGAGAGACATCCAACCCACGATATTCAGAACCAGTTTATTTTGCTGAAATATGTAGTTACAATGGATGGTCTTCCATTATTTATTTAGTATTGTTTTGTTTTTCACTCTTTCTTTAAACTCAACCCTCTTGCTTCTGCAGTACAAAGGAAGAGTCAAACTGACTACTTAACTGACTGAATACATCACTTGGGATGTTTCATTCTAAAAACCTGGGTGGGGTTTTTTTTTCAAATTATTTACACTTCAGAGTGGAAAAATAGCAACATTACTATAGCATTAGATTAAATTTCCCCAGGTTAATGGGCTCAGTGTCAGGAGTGAATAATCACAAGTGCGTTGCCAATGGAGAGACCATAAAGGCACGTTCCTTTCACAATATATTCTACTCCATGAATACATTAAAATATTTTTCCCAGTATAAAAAGAACGGAAATAGCCTTTTGTTTTCCTCTTTTCATGGCAAATGCTCCTGTCATTTGCAGCACAATGAATTCCTTGAATCCGTACCAGTCAGTTTTTATCCTTCCTTCAAGACCCAGAGGCCTCTGGAAAAATCTTTCACATGGCTAAACTTTGCTGAATATATTTAACGAGTAAATTATTTGTCTTCTGAACTAGAAGAACCAATACTCATTTATGTTCTAAAAATGGTTTGTTTTACTTACTTTATGAGTTAGGTCTGCAATAGTAGCAAAGCCAAAGGACATTTAATTAAGTTATATTTGCTTTTTCATGATCTTTTAGCTTTAGATGATAAATCATGAATCAATGAGTACTTAATTTCCTCATATAGCATTAAAAGTAATTGCTTCATAAATTCGTTTTAGTAATCCAAATATTTGCACAGAGTGCAGCACAAAGAAGTTGTTTCATTGATGAGACTTCTCACTTCCCTTTCCCCTGTTGGAAGAAAATGGAGTTTGCTCATCTGAGGTCCAGTCCTTCATGGTACAGAAGGCTCTGAATACTAGTGGTGATATTGCTATTAAATATTGATGTCAAGTAGATCTTTTGGTCATTGATTTCCTTGGCACTTGAATTACAGTGAACTTCTCTCTAAACTCCAGCTGGCAAGCAGAATCTTATGAGTATGTCCACGATCCTGTGCAGGGCCATCAAACAGCCGTTAGCTACAGATACTTCTGCTTTCTTTTCAAAATCCAAGCCTAGATGTGGAGACGTGTATTAGATCCTTGTGTATTAGATGCTGCATTCTTGAACTTGAGTTTCCGTTTAGCAACATGGAGCAGAGAAATTCTTCCTACATCACTCACCACAGCAATGTACCGTCTGTATAAAGAACCAGCTGTTTGAGAAGCTATAGCCTTCCAAACTTACTTACAGACGTAGAGTACATACAGTGCATGTATGTGTTGGGTCATGCATGATTATGATGATTTGTTATCAGGCTTTGCTGTTTTTTCCAAGCGGAAGATTATTTTACTCAGTTGTGGACAGTATGCTGAAAATCACAGTCATTTAAAAAACCAAAATGTCACAGTAGCGCAATGGTCCAAACCGTATGCAGCTCCATGACAGCACTTTTTCAATTAAAGGCTTCATTTGAATTGGAAAGCTTCTGATGAATTGTTTTTTGATGGAAAGAAGAGGAAAAAATTGCCAGCGGCTGCTGTATGGAAAAGGGTCAGCTTTTCCAAGTTCCTAAAAGACTCAACCGATGCCTGGTGCCGTATCTTGAACACCTCTCAGATGGGTTTCAGTGAGCCTTCGTTGCTTCTTAGCCACAAAGGTGGAAGACAGTGAACTGATATTGGCAAAGGCAGGCAGGAATAGAGCTTGGGAAAAGCAGCTGAACTCCAGCACCATCTGCTTTGCGGTGCTCCTAGGCACAAGAAGAGGGAGGGCACCCTAAAGAGCAGCTGAAGAGCATGAAGCACACCTGAGGTCTGGCTGGTAGGATGCAAAGCCCATGCTCCGACTGGAGCTGTTGCAACATTCCCTTTAGACTTCATGCACCCCCAGTCTGGGATTTTCAATGGGATATGCCCAACCTACGGAGTTTTCTCTAGCTGGACTTCCAAGAGTTCCCGCAGGTATCCTTGTGCAACCCTAAGTCAGGCAAAATCTCCAGGGGAGTGAACAGCAATCTGGGCAAAGTAAAGAGAAAGGGAGGAGGAGGAGGTGAAGGAGGAGCTGCCGTGGCCATAATTCCCTTGTGTCTGAAAAAGGTTTTGAGAAGGAAGAGTTTTATTTCTTTAATGGAGATGTGGGTGGCAGGGAAGGGTCAGAGAAAGAGGCCTGGGGTTAGAAGCAACTGTTATATTGGAAGAAGATCTCCACTGGAGTGCAATGGAATAATCAAGATTTATTTATAAAATATTGCTATTAAATAAACATTACAGAAACTTTCGAATATCAAGCTTATTTATAGCTTTAGGCGTGAAAACCCACATTAGTATGTTGAATTATATGAGTTCACTGCTGCCTGCTAGCTGACAGCACGTCAAATTATTTGCAAATATTTTCTGGAACAGTAACCTTGAAGGATGCCAGCACCATTCAGTGTAACCTTATCACGAGACAGGAACCAAGTGATGAGATGAGGACTGAGGATACAGAGTTTTTAGCAGCAAGCGACCTCTGACTCACTGCCTAAAAACAGAGTTCACGTGGTACCTCCCTCAGCAGAGAAAGATGCTTTTTTGTCTCTGACATTTGCGCTGATTCTGTGCAGGGGTTTTGGAAGATGGTGTGAGTGATGTCTAGATGAGAAACTGCTCTGGGCAGGAATTTGAGAGTACATTAGTCACATTTAAGTGGGTTTATCTCCTCCAGCCTGCAATACCAAGCTTCTGCGAAAATTATGTAATCATTTTAACAAAGTGTTCTGTAATTGACATGAAAAAGGCAAAGTAAAATAAAAATGAATTTCTCTGTAAGCAGGAAGGTTCATTCATTTTAACTGAAATCTGTAAGAGGGAAAAGGGAAAAAAAATCCCAAATGCAGGCTTTTTATGGAAATTGTGGCCTCGTTGAAATTATAAGCTTTCTGCTATTTAAATGAATAATGTTCCCTAACACAGACTATTTTCTCATTTAAAAGTCTGTTGGGGTATAATTTCATCCTTTTACTGTCTGCTGTGTTTTAACTTACAGCAGTCTGACTAAATATTGTATTTTCTATCCATCAAAAATTGTCGGTATAGTTTGTGCAACCAGCATTTGTTGCTCAATTAGAAGGCTCTGACTTTGAAACGTAACATTCTCCATCAAGGTATATAGGGCCCTCGTCACATGTAAAGCAGGTGGCATTCAAATGCATATTTTGTTCCCTGGTGATGGCCAAGGGCGATGATGCCTGCTTGGGTGCAGAAGGAGTGGGAGGGCGTAGGAGTCCAAGTCATTGCGCATTACCTCTGGGCAAGATGCAGAGAGGCAGGCCAAGCGCCAGAATGACTGTCCTCCCTGCGAGGAAGGGACAGAGGGGACAGGCAGGACAAGTGACTGCTCTAACCCACACCAGGCAGAAAAGCCGGTTGTGGCTTTGGCACCCCGGACATGTTGGAGGGCTCCCTTGGGTGCAAAGTGCTTCTTCACACCAGAAAATTTGGTCCAGTGCGGGCAGTCGGGCACCTTATATCCAAAAAGCAGTGATTTGCATGTCCCACATACTCCCAAATCTTAAGTCACAGCTCCCAAACCTGGTCTAAAAATAATGAGATGTGAGTAAATACATGCACTTGGGTTTCTTCATCTTCTGGTTTCCAAGCCATTTAGTATGCACCCGGGTCACATCTTCATGTTTTTATCCATAGCTGTGATGACTAGTCGCTTTATTGTTGTTGTTAAAACAAATGCTGAGGTTCTCACATACTCACTTGGCTGGGAGTTGGGGCTTTTAAAGAGCACACCATGGGGCTCACGGTAACATGATGAGAGCAAGCCACTTGCAGCATAAATTACCTTCGATCTTTTGAGGGCATCTTCGTTAAGCAGAAGGACGCAGCAGTGAAAGATATTTAATGACAACAAAAAACGTCTTGCCTCAAAGATGCAGTTAACCTTGACAAATAAGTGTGAATCCTCTAAGGAGCAATAAAAGTGCTCACCTATTTTATGTCTGTCGGTCTGTCGTTTGGATGCTGCTGCTGGTGCATGCTTTATCAATTCTTACAATATTTCCAGTGGCGAGGCCAAGTGGTTTATAAAGTTTTACATGCTGCCTGTGTGCTGATAGAATTACAGCCGTGGCACCTCTGTTACAGCAGGAGAGGAGTTCCCAATGCCTGCTGGCGAAGCACGGTTTGTGCGAGGCAGGCGTAGGGACCCGCGCTGAAACCAGGCTGCCCGGAGTGGGCAGGCGGGCAGCAGGCACTGCCTGTAATCGGCAGCAGGAGCCCCACCGGAGAGCCCGCAGCAGGAGTGGCATTGCTCTAAAACAAGGTTTAGTGGCTGCTTCTAGGAACCTCCTCTGCTTATTCGCCATTGGGGAACACCTTCTGGATATCTACCCGCAGTTCAATAATGCTGAACTCCTCATCCCACCCAGAAGGACAACTGCAACTGAGAGGACAGCAGCCCTGGCAGGCATGGTGATAAAAATTAGTACCCCTGGAAAAAACCACTGTCTGTGAGGCTAATCTTCCTTACCGTGTTAATTCAGTGATTAACTGCAAAAGTTCCTCTCTCCTCTTATCCTGCAGTGGTGGGGAACACCCCCGACTCCATGATGCTGCCATCACTTGAGCTGCTCTGTGGTGCTTCCCAGTGAGTGGAGATGCACTGGGAGAGAGCAATTGGGAACCCCAGCACTTAAGTTAGACTATGATCTCACCATGCATATGGTCCCTGGCCTATGGATCCTGATGGTTCAGACACCCTCTGTTGAAAAAACAATTAAACGTGAGACAGGTATTTTGGGGCCATCATGAAGGCTACGTTCAAGCCTGAGTTTGCTCTGCACTGAAGACCTGGGCATTGTGAAGAGAATTTGTTACATTTTCTCTTTAGTCCTATTCTTTTTTTCCACAAAAAGCTGGTCCTTACCAGCTCTTCTTTCATTTAGAAATATGGAAAACAGCCAGTTGTAAATATCCATGGTGGAAATGACACCACTTTGAGAGGGCTTTCAATGCTGCTTCACAAAATAGTCTACTTAACATCATACATGGTCTCTTGCAGGCTACAGGCAAATACCTGCTAAGAATCATAGAATCACAGAATCGTATAGGTTGGAAAAGACCTTTAAGATCATCAAGTCCAACCGTTAACACTACCAAGCCCACCACTACACCATGTCCCTCAGCACCTCATCCCAACGGCTTTTAAATACCTCCAGGGATGGGGACTCAACCCCTTCCCTGGGCAGCCTGTTCCAATGCTGGACAACCCTTCCAGTGAAGACATTTTTCCTAATATCCAGTCTAAACCTCCCCTGGCGCAACTTGAGGCCATTTCCTCTCATTCTATTGCTTGTTACTTGGGAGAAGAGACCAACACCCACCTCGCTACAACCTCGACTCCTTTCAGGTATTTGTAGAGAGCAAGAAGATCTCCCCTGAGCCTCCTTTTCTCCAGGCAAAACAGCCCCAGGTCCCTCAGCCGCTCCCCATCAGCCTTGTGCTCCAGACCCTTCCCCAGCTCCATTGCCCTTCTCTGGACACGCTCCAGCCCCTCAATGTCTCTCTTGTAGTGAGGGGCCCAAAACTGAACACTGTATTCGAGGTGGGGCCTTACCAAGCCTGAAATCTTTGCCGTCTGCTTGGACTAACACACCTAATCTAAGTGGGACTAGGAATGAGCAATGCAGAGTGGCAGCAACAGTGGAAATTCAGATTGCACTGAGAGACAGGGCTGGAGGCAGTTAGGGTACAAGAAAAGACCAAGCAAAGAGTCCCTGTGTGGAGCACTGCCATTCATCAGCGTGGAAGGGCTAGCCTGGGTACACTGAGTTTTCAGCTCCTGCTATCACAGCTGTTTCAAAGGTCTAGCAAGCCTGCAGGTTTGCTTCCTGATTCCCTTACTTCTTTGCATTTACAAAAGAAATGCAGTTCAAACCATGCTAAAAGCTTTGGGACAAACTAGGCTTGAACTTTGGTTCAGCCAGGCTTGAACGTGGTTTCTGTGGCCACCACTGTCCTGAAGGAGACAGCCAGCATCACCAGTGTAATTATGGATTGGACTCATCAAAGCCAAAGCCAAAATACCCTCTCTGTCCTTCCCAGGACTGTTAAGCAGTGCAGTGTCTTCTCTCATGGCAGGTTTATTTAGCATGTCTTAGGAGACGTTTCTGATTTACTCACGTATCCCAGCTTTGTACTGCAGGTCATAGGTAGCCAAACCTGGTTAACAGACCAGGTTGACCATTCTTCCAGAGCTGAACAAACCCTTCTTGCCTCTCAGGTCCTCTCTCTCTGGCTTCCGCAGGGGGATCTTCCTGTGTTGAATGGACACAGTGGGTGACTCACGTTAGCTTAGTTCTTGTCTAACTGTTTACATTTTGGCTTGACACAGCAGTCCTAACGCTTCTCTGGCCACCCATCCGTCTTGCTAATGCCCTTTCTGTGACTGATCATCCACTGTGGAGCTCC
Organism: Ciconia boyciana; assembly: GCF_034638445.1. Taxonomy (NCBI): domain Eukaryota; kingdom Metazoa; phylum Chordata; class Aves; order Ciconiiformes; family Ciconiidae; genus Ciconia; species Ciconia boyciana. The sequence continues at coordinate 63,562,832 of NC_132941.1, read as the reverse complement.
TGAGATGTGGCGAGAGGTAGGAAGGAGCTTGCCTTTCAATTGCTGCAACATGTTGCTTAATGGTATTTATTTAGTTTTGACTTGAAATCTTATTCTTCTCTTGCTTATTGTCATTACTCCCAGCAGTGTGTTTCACCTCTTATCATGCTAACATGAAGTTTGAATAAAGCCTCTTAAGAAGCAGCCCAAATATGTGATAAATAGCAGCCGTAGGAGGCCACAGCCAAGTACTTTCAATTCTTGCCTTTTCTATTTTCTATTGTTTGTACTTAAGGATACATTTTAGACTTCACGGGCCAAATTCATCCTATTCAAATGAAGTTACCTCAGAGACACGCTTGGCTCTGTTGCTTTAAAAAAATGGATAATCCCAAACAGCAGGATAATTTTATGACCGCTAATTACATTTGTTGCTATGCAAGCTAAGATAATGATAAGAGTAATCGTATCTCATGCTTCAGGGCATACGCTCATCACCTGTGGACGTCAGGAAGGAATTTTTCTCCCCATGTACAGAACTGTTCAATTAACTAGATATATTGTGGTGGTTTTGTTTTCTTTCTGTTTTCTTCCTCTGAAGCATCATCTATTAGCTGCAGCCAGAATAGGTATACCAGATTAGATTAACCGACAGTCTGATCCAATATGGGTATTCCTAAATCCCCGTACTGGGAAGTAAAATCAGCTGAGGAAAAAGAATATGTAATCTTTTGCAATTTCGAAACGGATTGTTTTTTAAATGTCTGAATATCCCGCCTGTAACCAAAGTTGAAAATGCAGCAATGCTGAGCTTTGAGCTACCGTGTCGCATAAAAACCGGCGCTGCAAGCGTCCCAGTTTGAGTAAACTTGGAGCATTGCTCTTCTCTTTTCACTCTGCGAGTAGCATCTGCATTCGAGCACCACTGGGTCCTACGGATTATGTTTGTGGCTACCCGTCACGTTGCATTAGAATAGCCAGCCTCAGCCAGAAAAGCAATTGAAAGGCATTGGAAATCTGCCTCGCTGCCCACATCCAGGGAATAAGCTCTCTGATAATCCTAATAGAGAAGATCAAATTTGCCAAGAAAATAGAAAAGATTGTTTGTGTTTTGCCTCATTCTCCTGAACTATCTTTCTGCTCCTCACAAGACTTAATCAACAGCTAATAAACCTCAGCTTCTTGGTGCACAACAGAGTATTGTCTTTCTAGTACTTGTGTTGGGACTGGGATTTATCTGTTATTGACTTCATCCCTTTCCTATCCTTCCCTTTTGTTTGGTCCCCATTCCCCTTTTCTCACTAGCGCTTGCTTTATTTTTATCTCCAGTAAAGCAGGTCTGCCATTTAATTAGCAGATTGGCCTCTACCTGAAGCCAAATGAAATGTAATCTCCCGTCGACCTGCATGCAAGGTGGAAATTCCATGTCTGAAAGACTTCAACATTTGTCTTTGCTCATTTCTGGACAAAATCAGAAAACATCCAGGTTTGTTTCAGGGAGAAAATTCTGAAAACAAAATGGTTTGGATTTGTCAAAACTTGTTGGGCTTTTGTTTTATGTTAATAAGCCCGCCAAAAGGAAGCCGTTTCACAGCAAAACAGTAGCAACTCTGCATTAATTCCACTGACCTGGGGTAGTGAAAAACTTAACAGTATCATATTCAGATGCAGCTTTTGGTGGTAGATGAGAAGATGAACACCTCAAAAATTAAACCAGATGTGTCCTTTGCTATTAGGCTAGTGTGCTGCGCAAAACCCCTCCTGAGCCGAGCGGCTGGGAAGCGCAGGGCAGCGCCGCAGTCACTCGGGAGGTCTCCTTCCCGACTCGGGCAGCAATCAGGGTGAATCATGAGATACGGCTATTCTTAACGTCGATATACACCTGTGTTATTAACTGTTCATAAAACTATACGGCCCTTTTAAAACATCCAGCTACAGTTATTTAACTCTCTTGACTTGTACGATAAAAACGAGATGGGAGAGGACGTCAAACACTTCCCCAGGAGTCAGCCCCACAAGTACGTATCTCGCAGGGCGCCTGAGCTCCTGTGGTGCTCAGCATCACTGCGCATTGAACCAACGTCATCTGAATAAGCCCCCCCGATTCGTTTCGAGAAGAAAGGCGTCATATTGTAATCAAATAGCACGGGTCAGTGTAAGCAGTGACAGCTTATTTTCATTGCTGAGCCTGCACTGCACAAACACCTATCTGTCAGCATTCAACTGGTTTAGTTCCAGGCAAAATGACTTGCTTGCTATCCAATCTGGCGTGCTGGCAGTGCGGGAATGCAAACAGCCAGCCCTTTGTGTTCACCTGCAGCTTTATTCCCTTCATCAATAATTGCTAAAAAGACAAGTGAAATTTTTCATACATTGATTCTGGAATTATATCACAGCAGTGTTTTTGTTTGATCAAAATTGCTAAATGTTTTCTGTAACTTGGAACAGCAGAAAAATTACAGTCTTCAAAATTACACATATGCCTCATCCTAACTTGAGGAATTCCAAAAGCTACTGGTGAGACAAGTCATGCTCACCATACTCCTTGCAGGTTGTCCAAAAGCGGTTGACCAACCTATTCTGATTCCACCAAAAGCAATGGCAAAATGCTCAGCACCGCTGCAATGCAAAATTCTCCTTAGCTGAGACTTCCAGATCTAAACAATTGCAAAAAGTAAAGAGACCATTCGAATGCATTAACAAGACCGAGCATGGACCTATCAGTTTTATCCGTGTACCTTTAGATCCACAGTATCATAAATACTGCTGTTCCCAGGGGCTTTGGCGTGGGAAGATGCCATCAGTCCTGCCTCTAACAGAAGTCTGCCAAAGCTGAGGGTAGTTAGTACTGATGGGGAGGGCACAGCATTTTGCGGATTGGCTCCAAGGGATAAGTTGCCTGTTTCTTTGGGGTTTTCTCCAAGCAAAAACATAGGAGCTCCACACAGTTCCCTTTGCCTTTTTCAAGAATTTATATCCAAAACTTTGTATCTGGCCCAGCTCGAATTTTTAAGACAGCACTGCAAGTAGAGAGTGGGGAGATAGTTGTGGCACGTGCAGAAAGAGAAAGGATTAGGAGGACAGTTAGGAAAGAAGAGTAAATATGGAGCTGGAAGACACAAAAGAAAATCAAGTTACCTCTGCAACAAGAGACAAGAAATCAGGAAGGACTTCAAGAAAGTGGAAGTTCACGTGGTCAGAATAACAGAAGTCAACTTCAGCAGGGAATTCAAACAAGATTTCAGAAGAGGGATGGATGGAAAATAAAGAGGAGGAAGACAGTTCATGGGCTTTGGCTTCACAGCGAAAGGGAAAAGGATGGATTTAGCACTAGAAAAGGGAATAAAAGAACCAAGTGGGAGAGCCGAGGTGCAGGGGGAGCAGAAGAGTCAGGACTAAGGTGACACTGAAGTTACAAGTCTGTGAAGTGGAAAGGTTATAGTAAAGCTCTGACAAAGAAAGTGTTAGGAGGGAGGAAAACAGCTTTGTTCCAGAGAAACCAAATCCGAGATAACAGCAAGACATTTAGGAGGAAAAGAGAGCTGAGAGACAGCTGGAGACGACAGAGGAAAGAAGAAATAAATTGGGCAATACAGAAAGAGGCCTTGGGCTCGTTAGCATTAAAACCCTGACTTCTTGGGAGTGTTCACACTGAAGTAGTGAGTGCACCCTTTTATTTTATTTTACTTGGTGACCAAGAGCAAAGACAGAAAGAGAGATAAGGCTTAAAACTAAATGGAAGCCTGTTTGGCTCGTCAAGTTTCCTTCTCAGACACCCAGAAGCCAGCAAAAAGCCATAACACCACTGGATTGTGCAGGAGAGGCGGCTCAAGCAAAATAAAAAAATTATCTGTTTACATGTGGCAACAAACGGACATCTTAACAGCAGCTGGGAAAATCATTTCTCTTCTTCTTATACATGGGAAGTGACAGTGCCCAGCCTGAGACACCGCTACAGAGGCTGATGTGCTTAATGGCAATTGTTCGGGGTTCCTGCATACACCCACATATATTACATTCCGATGTTTAATGTTCACAAACCATTAGATACATGTATATTTATGGTTTGATAATCAGCTGTCATTAACAGATGAGTAAACAACATAATGTTCATATTTAGGAGGAATATGCAAACTAAAGAGAAACTGCCAACTCCTAAGAACATTTATTTTCTCTGCACTTAATGGGGGGAAAGGAGGAGGAAATACTCTGTCTGTAAATTAATTATGGGATATTGGCAATGCCTCCACTACTGTACAACTGTAATTATCTCATCTCGGTGCGTGGGACTGTAGTCATGCACCCCCAGCTATTCACATCCATGGGAGTTAAGAATATACCCATCAGTGTACATTTCCTAAGTTAAATCATTTTTACTGTCTCTTTGAACTCAAAAGAGAGAAATCATGATCTTTTCAGCCGCTGTTGTGCCAAGCTGGTGAGGCCTGCTGCCCTACTCCCTTCTTGTAAATCAAACATGTTTCAAACTTCAGGAGAGGGTGGAAACTTCTCCCCATGGGAAATGCCAGTTTAAGTAGAGCTGCTTGACTTGAATGGGGTTTTCATGCAATTTTGCAGACCTCCTCTATTTTCTTAAAGATTCACTGTTATCTGTCAACTACAAGCAGAGAAGACCATGAAAACACATTCTCAGCCCCTCCACAAAACGCCCCTGAGATGAATATGGTCAATGTCATTGTCACTCCCTGGTAATATCTTTAGCAACCCCTGACAGTGCTTTTTATCCAAAGACACCTTGTGAAAGGCATCATTATCCCATTTTTATGGATGAGGGAAACTGAGGCATAAAGCAGGATGGGACTTACCCAGGGGAGAGGCAAAAGAGGTAGAGAATTATAAGGAAACATCAGGTCTGGAAAGCATGAATCTGCAACGATGAGAAGACACTTCACTGAACACGGCTGAGAGAGTTGGAAGAAACAAAAAGGCGACCAGCTAGGGATGGGGCTGGGAACAGAGTCCAGTCTCCTGGCTGTCATCTCCCCACTCTCCTACCAGTTAGGCCATGTGCTTGCAAAATGGTACACGTATTTATAACGCATGTGGATATTTGACAAATAGCAGATTAACATTAACAGTAGTTTCCTGGACAATGTAACCAACTTTCCCCTTAGCTGATTCTTCCCGTGCCTTATAAAATCAGAACATTTTGCAATCCAGTTTGTAGATGAAAATAGATCATGTACAGATGCAACAATTTGGCATGTTATCACACCAGCGTTTTCAGCGTGGGATAGCAGAGCCTCTCCAGCTGCTAAGTATCAGTCCCTTCAGCAGAACCAAATTCACTAATCTGGTGCTTCCTCCTGCCCATAGCCAGGCTTATTGGGGAGGATTATCTCGTTGTCCAGGGGTAATTTTCTCAAATAAATGGGTCAAAGCCTGTGCTGGCTTCCCTCCTGCAGACCTGCTGAGTTCAATGGCTTTGCTCAGAGCGCAGACTGGTTCTTCGTTTCCATCTAGATCCTTGGGCTGTGGCTGAATAACTAGAAGTGGCAGGTGAAGCCAAAGGTTTTGGCTTTGTTTTTTGTAAAGAAGAGATGAGTGCAGCAGAACAACATATGGTACACTGCTTGGCTAAAAATGATTTAGTGGGAAACTATTGCTTCCTTTCTGTCTCTCTGCAACCACATACACTAATGTAATGGTGTAACTATTAATCTAATAAACTGCTAATATTTATTATTAATTGAACCATTTAATCTAACAGTGGATTAGGGGAAAGCAAATGTAGGACTTAATGACTCTGCTGATTGGTGTAAATTTTAACAGTGAGCACAGGCTGTATAATATAAATTGTGTTCCTGCTGCTGATAAATACTTTGTAACTGGAAAAAACTGTGCTCAAGCAAAGCTTGCACTGGCTATCAAGAGGTATTTTTTTGTTGTTGTTTTAGTAAACGCTGTAGGACTTAACTCCAAAAGATGAGGTCACTGTTTATCACCAGTGGTTTATTATACTAACAGCAAAGAAAGTGGTTATTAGTAATGTCTGCTTAACATTAGAGGTCATCCAAAACAGACCCCTGAACGGATGGTATGGTGCCACTGCGACAAACTAAAGTGCAGTATAACAAACCGTAATTATCTTGCACTTCTAACCAAATCCCCTGTGTTGTCTGCAAATCCATCTTTGCCAGGGCTATCTCTAGCCCACCCACTGTTCAAAGCAGCTCCAAATTCCTAGTCTGCTATAACTGGAAGCAAGCACACCCACATCTTATGGTAGACAAATATCTGCTTAGTGCTAAATCTTGTTTCCCAGACACTGATGCATGGGAGTTTAGGAATATTTCAGTTTGGACTGGGGAGATGCTTCAGCTCTGTTACCTTTCAAGCCTTTGTAGTCAGAAGCAATGTCTGTACCCTGCAGGGAAATTAATGGAAAAGCCCAAACTTCCTAAAGGGACGTATCTTGCTCTAAGCTCTTGGAGGACCTGAGATCTTAGATTTTATCATTGTGACATTATGGGCTTTAGACAAGCTATTTTTAGAGGTTTCTTTAAAATTTGATCAGTTATAATTTTCCCTTTATGGTTATAATTTTCCCTTTTGTATGAGCTCTATAGCTAATACAATAACTCTTAGAAACATGGCAGCACCCTTTCTAAGTGGGGGGTATGAAAAACACTCCTAATTAAAAATTTTCTTTCAAACATTTGCAAATTAATTTTTTTTTTGGTTATACATAGGACATATGGTGATGTTATGTGGCTCACAGGCATTTGATCTTGCATAAGTTATCGCAGCAGTTCCAAATTTCGTGCTGAGAAAATGCTGATGCCACCTTCGAGGTCTGATGAAAATCAAGGGCATGTTGTTATTCTTGGCTATCCTACCTTAGGCCTCCATGAGGCTTGATGTTAGCAGAAAGAGTCTGGTTCGGTCTACATCTTCTAGTGCCAGCAGAGACCAAAGCATGGAGGTCGTCTTCCATTTTGCGTGTCCTCTCCCCTAATTTGCTCTCCATCTTCTACCGCTGAAGGAAACATGCCCTGTGCTTCTGCTATGAAAGCAAGGATGTGTTAAAGAAACTATAAACCTGTCTTCCCCTATCTGAGAAATCTATCTTTTTTTTTTTTCCCTATCTACTTCTGGTAAGTGAGCTGGGAGAAAAGCTGTTTCTTACCCTCATGGCCTCTGGAGGTCAAGGGAAGAGAGAAATGGAAGAAACAGAAAGCTGAGGGATGAATTAGGAGAAAAGAAAGAATTGGTGGAAAGATTAAAGCAGGGTGGAAAGAAAGGAAGAGAACCTCTTCAAGAAAGAGATGACCTCATGGCTTGCTTACCTGTTTGAGATGTAAACGTGCCAGGAGTTTTGGCAGAAGTCGCTTTATAAACTTGTCTTGGTTAGGAGCTCTCTTGATCTAGCCGCAGTACGGGCACATCACCCTACTGACACAGCTACACCGCCTCACATTTCCCACGGTTATCCCACACCTTCTGCCCTTCACACTCCCAAATTAGCTGAATCTGGAAGAAAACGCAGCTAAGAGAGTCCAAGTCAATGGAAAAAGTGAAGGGAAAGGGTTCAGCAGAAGGACAGACACACTAGAAAGACGATGCAGAGAGAGAAATAAAGCAGAGGAAACCCTGATATAAAAAAATTATCAGGATTTGAATATGGAAATTTGAAAAAGGAAAGACTCAGCAAAGTGTCCTCAGTTCCAAGTAGTAACTGTCAAGTTGCATTTTCTGAGCCATCTTCAGAAAAAGACAAGGGGGTGCAGCGCGTTAGTGAAGGTGTCAGTGTTCAGCCGGCACGAATGCTTAAAGCTGAAGTGGCTGCTGCTTTGGCACAAAAGCCAGGCTCTCCCCTCATCTGCCTTGTACTTCTGAAAGTCACTAATAAGCGTGACTCAACACTCAGCGAAATCAGTGCAGAGGACCAACCTCGCTTAACCAGGGGTTGAGTCCTGCCACAAAGACCAGTTCCCTGACGCAGAGGGAAGTAGCTCTGAGGGCGAAGTCTCTCACCTGGGAAAGCCTGAACTACAAACCAGTTTTAGGAACTGGTGGCGAGGGAAACCACAGCTCTCGACTGACCTGACGTGATAAGGAAGCTCAGCACTTGGTGCTAGCAATTTTGCTAAATGCAGATGTAATTTTTCAGGCATACAGGTGAGAGCCTGCATCTCCTTCACCCACAGAAATTGCCAAAGGTCTCCTGACCTCTGTGGAAACATGCTGGTTTACACCATGGCTCCCTCTCAACCAGTTTTCTTCTTCCTTCTCTTAGTGCTGGTTGGTATTTTACAGGTGTTTTCTTGCTCCTGATGTGCATTTAGGTTATCAGGTTGGTTCAGCGTTCGGTTATTCTCCTGCCCAGCAACAGAATGGGGCCGTAAAAATTTACTTTCTTCTTGTTTACATCCACTCAGCAATTTTTAAGAAGAAAAGTGGGAAAAGCCATAAGCACAGAATCAATGGTTGCATTTAATAGTTAAGCATAAAAGTCGTTCTTAAACAATATTTTTATTTCGCTTTTAATGAGAGACCAGAAATACCACTACTGGGTTTTTAAGGCCTATAAGGTGTTAGTACTCTTGTTATCTCTGATGTTCATGGTCTCTCGCACACCATTTATGCTGGGCATTATTTTTGACAATGCGGTATGGCAAATGCCTGGACTGGGATTCCTTGGAATGAATAAAAGATTTATAGTGGAAATTCTACAAGTAATATCTTCTTATAATACATTTTTGTGCTAACTGCAAGTGACAAGTGATTGCTCAAACTTGTTCCTGCAGCTACCAGGTTTTCCTCTTTAATCCTATATTAGTTCTACAGAAAAAAATATGAAATACAAGGAGAGCTGTCTTTTCATTTATTTTATCTTGCCTCTATAGGAATATTTTCATGGTAAATTCAATATACTTTGTCCAAAATGTAAATGGAATGTTCAATATATTTTTAACTCAAGCACTGTTTAAACATTAAAATCCTCTTTTGCAAATGCCATTGTGATAGAGGTTCAAGACTTTGCAGGGGCTTAATAACTTACTGAGAGGAAAAGAGGCCATTTTGTAGTTAAGACTTGGTTTTAGAGGCTTCACTTCCTTGCTCTGCTGCAGGCTTCCCACGGGACCGGGGCTAAGTTGCTAATTTCTGTGTGCGTCATTTCCCTGTCCATGAACTGGACGCTTGGTGCAATGGGTGCTCGGCAGTCTACGGGGCAAAGAAACAAAGGGAAACGTTAAAAAAGACTAGACACGGTTAGGAGAATTGCAGGTGGGCACTGATGCAAATCATAGAGAGGGTAGTGCTATCACCAAATAATTTCAAAGTTTTTTTGTTTGTCATGTGACAACAGTATTTTGGGGTCATGAAGATAGGGAGCTTTTGTGTATAGTAGTTCTGCTATCGTCTGCATGAAGTTATGAGGCACCATTTGGGCTGTGAATGAAAAAAATCTTCAAATGAAAGAGGAAAACCACAATGAAGTTTGAGACCGGTGACACGGTGACGTGTCACTGCAGATTGCGGTATATTCGTATGTGTGTGCAGTGCGAAACAGAAAAGGTTGCTGTACACAAACAACGCAGACAAACTGCCCCAGCGTACCAAAGTGCAGTATTTCACGTTGAGTAGAGGATACTACCAAATGTTTCCAAGGAATGTACAAGAACCTCCTCAAGTGTCAGTTAACAGCAAACTCTATCCAGACTAAATTTTCATCCCAAGCACAAGGCTGTTTTGGCAGTTTATGTCCTGAGGGTTGAATATGCGTCCCCTCCATCCCTTTTTCCACTCTAATATAAACACAGGATGTTATCTTTATTACGTGTTTTCAAAAGTTGCACAGGATTTTATTTAGCTCCTGTATAAGAAGAAAATGAGAGGAAGAGAGAAACTGGCTTGGGTTTGGGGGGAGTAAAAACAAACTGGAGGAGTGCTTGGGGAAAGGGTGTAAAATGGACTAAGGTGATGTAGGATGTAGCTGGTCACTCAGGGAGCGGTGAGCGGCAGCTGAGTAATACCTGGCTCCATGCTCTGCCGGCTTCAGCAAGCCTCTCCGTTCGGGGCTAGAAAAACACTTTCCAATTCAATATCCAGGCAATGTTCAGGTTCTTTGCTGAGATTGCCAAAGGTGCCCATTTGGGTACCGGTGATGGTCTATGGATGGATGGCTGCTTACCAAAAACGGCATTGATAACACCTGCTGTGTCTGTCAGCTTTTATTGCTACCAGATGTAATTGGATTTAAGTGGTGACACAGGAGTATGAGACAATCTGCCTCTTAAAATGTGATCTTCTGGACACAGCAAAAACTTCTGAACCTTGGTCTATCCTTATGTTAATCATCCTGCCGGTTTCAAGATTCCCATCTTTCTTTTGGATTTCTCACTCTGATTTATTCCCACCCATGGCTGTTTTACAGAGCATACACCAGGACAGCTCACATCTCCATTGCTTCTGTTTTCTCTCCTTTTACATTTTTCTTGTCATACTTGGTACCAACATTTTCTTCAAGCAAAAGTATTTCAAGAGCCATTAGCTTTTCCTTGCTAGCCTGAGTGTTGCAGTAGTGGCTTCTATTGTAATTCTGTCTTGTTTGTTACAACTAAAAGCTGGGCTCATTGGTTGTACAAATTTATTGGTTTGTAGCCAAAATCAATCTGTGCATATGTTTATCGTGCTGTGACACAGTTACTGGTTTTTTTAAAGCAGTAGTTTCTCTGACAACTTGGCTCGGTGTCCTCTGGGTAATATCAATTTGCTGTAGGTAGACCTTCCTACTGAGTCGCAAATGCTTCCAACCCACCGGAGTCAGGACTGAGCCTGCTCACCATCGGTGGGTCTGTATCTGTAGCACACTCCTACTCTCAGACCTCTTCTCGGAGCCCGATCTGCAGTTCAGACACAAAAACGGTGGCCCAGATTTCTCAATCCCCACATTGTTTCTACTCTCTCATTTGCGTCTTATAAGTCTGCCTTTGTGGACAACAAAAAAGAGCAGGCAAAGCAATGGATTAATGAGGTTCACCTTGCTCATCAAGGAGGCTGCAGAACAGCAGTTTTTCCAAAGCAGCAAATCCCATTGTGCTGTCCTTGATCTTGGTTTCCTCCCTTTTGTGAATCCACTGTTTTGTCAATATTGCAGGTTAGGAAAGCCATCATATCTTCACTTTACTTCCAGACTGGTGTTGGTGCATGCTACGGTCAGGCTTGTCTGCAGAGAAGCCACTGCCATGGAGCCACCTCCATGGGCGGTAGCTGAAAGACAATTATGTGTAGGTCTTAGCTAGCTCTGCCTTGGCTTCTCAGAGACATTGGACCGGATATGAACCTCCTTCCTCAGGCAGGTGATTCTGAACATATCACAATAACCTTGTGGTGGATATTTCTCTATTTGTTCGGCTTCAGACCGAGGCTGAAAGCACTGCTGGAAACACACTTTAGCCAAAGATTGTTTAGGTCAATTGTTCCTTCTGGTATTAAAGTTATGAATCATCTTGGCATCAAGGTGTGACCTTTCCTCTTTACATTATTATGTCACCAAAAAGAAGGCAGAAATGGAAATAGGAAGATGATTGCAATAAATTTCTCACCACTGATATAATGTCTCGTGCACTAGGAGTATTGTACTCATAAACCTCATCTTCCTTGGCACAGATCCACACTAAACTTTGTTTCTGCTAACAAAATCCTTCACTTTTTTTCCAGCACAACTTTCTCGGCATCATAAACCACCTGCTGGAATGAGTTCTCTGAAGTGACAGTGCAGAGACGTCCATCCCAAACCGATACAGGCAGTCTGAAAAGCTGCGCTCCCGCAGTACGGAGTCCCCACAGGAATGATCTTTCCAGACATAATGTTTTGATGTTGCTTGTCCAGAGGTGATAGTGAATAAAAATTTTAAAATCTAAAGTGTAGGTAACAGTGAGGGAATAAATGTCAGTTCTTGATCTGAATCTGCCTTGGAAACAGTTAAATTTGCAGAGCAGAAACTCAGTGCTGGTTATTTACTACAATTCTAATCTCTCACTAAAAAAAGATTTTCCCCTACAATAAAAACTCTTGAAATTAAATTTGACACATTGGAGTCTGAAATAAACTCTATTTCAAATAAAATCATATCTTTGGAACAATATACATCAAAATACAGAGGAAAATTGCAGGGAGATTATGATAGGATTAAGCTATTTCCTGCGCAGAGCGATAGTGCTGCAGCCCTGTCAGGAGCTCTTCTCCGGGATAATGCGGTCATTCACCATAAAGCAGAGCTCCTGGAGGATGCTATTCCCTCTCTAACCTGCCAACTGGAGTGGTGGTAAAAAAATGTTGCTACTAGGAGTTTGTCACCCTGTATTTCAGCTTATTTTAGTTTCACGGAGTTCAGGTGGATGGTGTTACCCTGGGCTGGGTCCCCCAGCTGAAGAGCGGCCCCCAGGGACACAGCGGTGGGGTTTTGGATGCTCATTGAGCTTTCAGGAGACGGAAAGGTGCTTTAGTTGACTCTGCAATAGCACTTTGCTCAACGTGAAGGGCAAGGAGTGTGGGAAGGAAGGGTAGCAGATGTGGGGCTTGAGAAAGGGGTGCACAGTGCTCTGCCAGAGCATCTGGATGCAGGCGGTTGACCCCAGAGTTAGCCTATGGTTAATCACCTCCAGCCCCGCTCTTTGGGAGAGGAAGAACGCCCGGTCACCTTCCTCCCGTACTTCTCCTCAGACACACTTCCTGCAGAACTGGTGCATTATCAGGATTTAGTGTAGTGTAAAAACCTCCTCCGTCTTGCAAACCACTTCTCCCATTAATCCAGACCTTACAGCATCTCACTCCGGGTGTCAGTCCATCATCAAACCGTACATGTAAAATGGTAATGGATAGTTTGATTTTAAAAGAAACTTGCCATTTTCCTATGCTGTTGTAAAAACTCTTAGGAACATAGAAAATGGCTAGCTTTATAATCAAAAATCTCTTGTCAGCGTTCCCAGACCTCAGCATCATTTCCCACTAACCTTTTTAAAGAAAGATAAGCCATATCATTTCTTGTCTGTGAGCAGGATGTGCCTGCACTTTGGGATTGCGAAGATGCGCTATCCCTGACCGACGCAGCAGTGCCGATAAAAGCCGCAGGCATGGCTGTATCTCTTGAACCGAGCTGGCACTGGCGTGCAGGAGATGGTATTGCTGCGCCAGGGCAGGAGGAAGCTTCCCGGTGTAGCTGCATCTGCACGCAGCATGCTTCGCCAGGGTGCTTGCAGTGGGAGAGCATTCCTACGCAAGCCTGCCTTTCAATTATTAATAAGAATTGGACTTTCTTCTTAAAAGTGAAGAATGTGATTCATGTTGAAATGTTGAAATCTCTATTCCGTCTTTGCTCCCAAAATGTCAATATTTTGTGATGTTTTATTTTTTGATAGCGTTATGCATATGGCTCACCATTCCAGTTTGATAAAAATCAGAGAATTATATCATTTTTTGATAAAAGAAAAAGAACTAAAGCATGCTTACTATAATTTCTATTTAACTGTTAGTAGGGGACCAATTACTGTGAACTTTTGTATCATGATTTCATGTAACTTGTTTAAAAAAAAAATCTATTTATAATCTGATTCCTGTATTTTGACTAATCAAATAATTTGCAGTAATTAGTTTTCAGGATTAATAAAAGTAAAAGGAAGAAGCCATGGGAGACTAGCTCCATATTTTAAGCATGCATAGGGAGTTACTCACATTTACATTTAACTTTATATTCAGTTTGCAACTCTTCCTGGGATAAAATTAACACACAGCAATATTATTAATATCTTGAATTTACACAATGCTTCGAATATACCCAAATCCTCCAGGGATCATTCCTGCCTCAATAGAACTGGGTTTCTGCCCCGCTGTCACGTGAGAGCTCCACCTTGTAAACCATTAAATTGTAACACAAATCAAAATTTCTCCTGTCCGGACCATGTGAGTGGGATCACTCAGCTACAGCACAATGCCCAGACCTATCTTTTAACGCTTTCAGAATTTATTTCCAAAAGCTCTAATCCAGCATGTGATTTGAGCTGGCAAGTAGTTCTGTGAAATCAGCTGGTATGCTGGAAGTTAGGCTGAGGTTTATGTTCTCAGCTGAATGGTGGCCCCAGCAGAGGAGGCAACGGAAGTTTTGGGATGTAGAAAGACCATCTTGTGAACAGGAGACGTCAGCATCCTTCCCAAGTCAGGATTGGCACACCCAGAGAAGGAAACATCTAGAAGTGACCACTGCCAGCAGGCAAAAGAAGCTATTCTGTGGACACAGAGATTAGGGACAAGGGGGGCAATCAGCCCAGCGAGGAGGTTCCACGTAGAGGTTACCATCAGCTACGACTGTCTCTTGGTTTGACTGTATGCTCTCGGAGCCTGATCTGCACCTACCTTGCTATCCACTGACCATCTTTTTGACATGTGAATGCACCTTTGCATGCTACTGCAGCACAAATAATAGGAAGAAGAGGGACGCTGTGGCTAACCAAAAATCAACCCTTTGCTCAGGGCATGCGCCGCAGGCCATCCCAGCCAGCCCACATGTCAATGGGCACCTGATTGCACTGACTGGGGAATCAAAAACATTTGACTGCAAAGTCTAGGCTTATCGTTCCCTTCTTGCAATGACGGCTGCTGTGCCCACACCCCACTAAGCCCTTCTAAAAGGCCAGTGGGTCTCGTAAACTCTAGCACAACTCGATGGATGAATAATAAAAACAGGGACTTGGGAGCACCATATGCCCTTTGACATATTTTGTTATGTTGTTTTACAACAATAAAATTGAAGTTTAATTATATTTACCAGTACATTCACAATATGTAATTGGAGCAGATCTTCAGATTAAAAAATTGGTGAATTCTCTCTGTGTTCGATAACTGACAGTCTAGATCCCTGTTTGCTGTCGATGTAGTCAATATGTTTTGTATAATACCTAACATAGATAATATCCATCCCTGCCCCATGGAATTTACTTTCTAAGCAACAGTTGTTAGTGGATTCAATATTTGCTGAATTAATTAAAACCCATTTTAGGTTTGATCAAATAATCTTCCAGTTGCAATAGATCTATAGTGAAAATAGTTTATGGTTCTTTAGGGTCAATAGCCAACCTTATAAGACTTGTTCACCTCAAACCGCTGTTGAGGTAGAGGTGTGTGCCTTTAGCCGAAGTTTTCAATGAGTATGTACAAGACAAAAGCTCACATGTTGTTGTCATAGAGTGACAATTGTTTTCTGAGGAAATATATTAAACACTTCTGAAGTAAGATTATCTTATTCCACTTCAACATCTGAATCACTACAAATATTTATAAATTAAGTAGAGTTGGAGGAAAAGCATCCAAACGCTTGAAATAAAAGAGCAGGAGTCGTTGGTCTTGATCATGATGATATTTTTACCCTTACAAGTGCTTTCACCTGGTACATTGAAAATACTTCTTGCAGAGAAGAGAGGCCTTCCTGAAAATGCCACCAGCTGTCATTTATATGTAGTCCCTGTGTTTGCCAGTGGGCATTTACACTACACGGCCACTGCTTATTCTACTCCCAACACGTAGAATAACTCCCATCTCTCAACACATGAAGCCAACGTGAGTTACACCAGAAAGAAGTAAAACTTGTCATGTCACTTCAGACCGAAGATTCCTGCAGCCCAATATTTTCATATCTGCCCTGTAACAACGGCCAGCAGAGGATGTTTGGTGAAAAAGAATATGTAGAATAAGAGCAGGCACAGTGTCAGCTTTCCACTGCAATATACTCCCAGCTCCTAGGAAGTTTTAGGGACTTCCACAGTCCTAGCATTAGAAATTATAGTCCTAAATCAATTATTTTCATGTCCTACAGGCAAAAAAATCATCTGGTTTCCATTTCATTATTATGTTTCACTAGAGAGAGTAGAGCAACTAAATAACAGAACCTTGCAGATAGAAGGTGCTATTGAACTGCAATGCTTTTCATACCATCTGGTGCATGTTGCAGCTGCAGCTTTGCTCCTAAGAAATAAGAGTTGTGGTCTTTGCAGGGGAGCAAGTGTTTATTGACTCCACTTTTACAAAGAAGCCATCAGCATTTGCCCCAAGCCCTGCTTGTGCTTGTAAGCCTATGTCATTTCTCGTACCATTCACACCACCACAGTCTTGATGTACTTCAGAGCAGCGTATTAAAAGAGATGACTAACATCTTTCAGATGCTTTCTTTCTCCTGTCCTCCTTGTGTAAGCAGTGCGGTGTTTTATTTGGAAAGGGTTTGTTTCTGTTTTTAATGTACATGCTGCTGAGCCTTTATGACTGAGAAGGCAAGTTCAGAAGTACATCTTGTACTTTTAGTGGAAGGTGTTCAGGTTTGTGATTGCTGTTATTTCCTGTGGGAGCTGGCTGTCAGAATTATCTGCCACAGCATTATGTAGTGACTTGCAAAGATATTATACCTGGGATTGGGGATGTTACCAGCCCTGCTGAAACCTTAGGCCTTTTAGCAGAAATAGTTAGGGAAAAGATCATGTCTAAATACCAGAGCGCAAATCAGAGCCAGCCTCTTATCTTCTTCCATACAAATCACTTCTGCTTAATTAGGTATAACTTCCCATCCGTTAAGCTTCACAAATTCCAGGAACAGGTTAGGAATTAGTATCCCAGATTTACATATGGAAATCCAAAGCTGTGGAGAATCCATTATCCAACATCATACGGGAAATAAAATAAAGATTTCCTGACATCCACGAGGTTGTCCTCTTAGCCAATTATACAACCCTAGCTTATACGAGTATTTAATGGAGACAGTGACAGAACAGCACAGATAGCAAAGTTGCCAGTTCATATAGTAGAAGATTTCCATAAATACGCGAAGGAGCACCAAGCTCCTCGTGTACCACCCTGTGCGATGCCTGCCCCAGCGAAGCCAGGAGATTGCACGCAGTAATGAACAACCAGGAGCAGAACCTCGCCTTAAGGACAGACATTTACCTAGTCAGTTACTAATTGATCAATTCAAATTTTCAACTATGTTCCCACTGCACTGATTTGTATGGATTCACACTTGCAGTGAGTACACAAGGCACAAGAAGCAGCTTTTGCACTCGTGTGCAGAAGAAAATGGGAACTATTGACTAAGCGTCAGCCTCTACAGGGGGATGTGGCCAGGTGGAGAGGAGAAGAGGTTTCAACAGCAAAAAGCAGGATATCAGAGATTATTTTTTAATCCCAACTGAAATATTTGGAGTGATCCCCTGTTCACTTAACAGGCCCAGCAGCTTAATGAAAGTGAGACAAACCAGAAGAACAGCAATGATAAAAACCACCGGTCTTGATAAGGACATATAGGCTGCTCAAAGCCAGCTAAGGGCTTTCCCCTACTCTGCTGCACAGCCTGCCCTGTGACAGGAGGAGCAAAGTGGGAGAGGGCGAGAGCAATCACCCGAAGGAGCAGAGATGATTAAAAGTATAGCTCCCTTGTCACACACGGTGATATTGTTAACACTTTTCCTTAAAGCCCTTGTGCGCTGACTTGAGACTGGAAGGCTACTTGCTGAAACTGCAGTGTGCCTCTTGTACCGGAGCCAGTTTGTTAATAGAGATATCTATAAATGCTGGCAGCCTCCCTCCATTTTCTAGTGGAGAGATCTCTACATCCTAAAATCCACACTAGTTCTCTGGCTGGCACCAAGCTGGACAAGCAGACTGATTTTGGAGCTGGTGCAGAGGCAGCGCTCCCGTCCCAGCCCTCGGCTGGCTGCTCTCGGAGCTGGAGTCACCGCGACAGGACAGCGGGAGGAAGCATTTATCCTACTGAATAATTACCTGCGTGGAACAACAGGCTTCGGTCTCCTGAGCTATCAATCTGCAGTCTTTCAGCGGCATTAAATTAACTGGGGAGGAATCTGCAAGTGCGTCTGGAGAATATATAGGAAAAGTTCAAAAGTTTAGTGTGCTGTCGAGGCTGCATGCTTGCTCCACGTATCAAGAAGGAGAATAGCTTCTTTAAAAATGAAACCTTCCTGAGCCACCTGTTGCAAAGGAAAAAAAGAAAAAGAAGCAAAATGATGATGCTCTTTCTGAAGGCAACCCTTGGTTTTGGATCCAGCTTCTTATATGGGACTGTACAATGTAAGTGCTATTGCAACAGTTGTCTGATTTCTACTTCTTGTCATCCGTGTCCAACATACTATAAAGGGCAAATACTTCAGGTCAGAATTTTTAGTAGTTATTAGAGCAGAAAGGAATAAGGAAAGATGAAGAAATTTCAACAGAATCCTTGTTCTCAATGTGGTGGGTCAGGATAGATTGTTACATTCGCTAAGTATTGATTTTTTTCTTTTTTTTTAATAAAAAATTAAGTCCATTCCTTTATGGGAGATCAAGTGATTGGATTTTTCCAAAGATTCTGCAAGTTTATGTGAAAAATCATGTGAAATATATAATGGATTCTGCTGACAACTGATACACCAGCAACAACTGGAGCCCAATAATGCCACAGTACTTATGCAAAACTCCAACGGAAATGGGTGCTTAAACATTAGTCCAGTAAACTTAATTTTACACCAATTTCCTTATCTAGAAAATTATTCATTTTTAATTAAAGATAATGCGGGTATACAGTCTACACATACAGAAAGTACACATCATTATTTTTTGTAGATATTCACCGATACTTTGAAAGCTTCATTATACTTTGTCATGCTACGGATATCCATACTGGACATCAGAGTACAGTAGTTAGAGGACTGAAAATTCACATCAACTATTTTACAAGCCTAATGATGCCTTGAAGATCCCACAGTCTAGACAACTACTTGAAGAGGATATCAAACCCATACAGGATGAAGAGACTTTGCTGTGGTCAGACAGCGGATTTGTGGCTGAGCTAGGAACAGATGGAAGGTCCTGCCTTCCCACTCCACACTGCATGTGTTGGACCATATGAGGTAGCCCTTTGGGGCAGATGATACCTTTCTTTTGACTTTTTAATTTGTACATTAGCTCTTTGTACATTTTGGGTCCTGCAAAAAGGAAAGAAGCAACTACTCTCAGAGGAGGGCTTTTGCAATAGCAGGAAAAGCCATAGAACTCTTCTTTCATTTTAGCATTACTGTTGATAAATGTATTCTGATGGACTACTCAGTTTCTCATTCATGGAGATATTTAGTACATTCCTTTAATGGTTGGTGATGCACAAATCGGTTTTAATATCAATAATGAACAATTTGGATGGCATTCAGATTCAAGATCTGCCAAAAAAATTTGCTACATGTCAGGATTTATTGAGTACAATACAATGAGGTTGCCAAAGAGGCTGGAGTTCCTTCAGCAGGAAAGTAAACAGATGGTCCCAGGAAAGTGAGCACATTCTTAAACACTGAATTGCATTTGGACAGAATGGAGTCACATCTGCCAAAGCTTGCTGGCCAGAAGTATGGCGGAAGGGAGCCATCAGAAACTAATGTGACATTCTTCAAGCTCTTTCACTTAATATTGATATTAGTAATCTAATAGGAATGTTCCAGAATTGCCAGGTGTCCTTTTGGTTGGCCAATTTGGGGGAAGGAGACATGATTAACAGTTAGTAACTGGATACACATATGCACTGCAGTCTGAAGTGTTCATTGCTAAATATATCCTTTTAGGTCATCCATGTCCACCTAGCCTGGAACTAAAATGGTAGACGGTCCTCATTCAAATAATCTGTTTCTGATTTCTGCTACCAGAAGCCAAAAGATAATCTTACAAATGTGCGTGTCCCTCTGAAAGACTGGCTTTGAGAGAAGACACCAGACCTGGAAGTGCATAGCACAATTATTCTGGAGATCTTCTCAGACTTAGGACGGTCGGGGGTTCAGGATCGGGGTTCAGGAGATATAAGGTGTAGGATATGTCAGGAAATGTATAGATTGTATGAATGCTAATGTATTTGTGCTTGTGCAGTACTTTGTAAATATAAACTGCAGTGTAAGGGAAAAGACTGACATGTTCTTCAGCTGTATTTAAACAGCAGAGTGGGAAATCATCCAGGGTAGTACTGTATGCGAGGAAGGCACATCCTCTGGTTCAAGCAGAGTCTTCAGAGGTGCAAGATGAGGTTCTAGCTCTTGGTCTAGCTTTGGAAAGAGTAAAAATGTCACTAAATCTGCTCCATGGCTCAACTTCCCGTCATAATACAGGGATCATAATACTCACCTCATGGGACTTTTACAGAACTTACTTCATCAATACATATGAAATGTGAGGTCCTTGTATGGAAGGAGCTGTAGGAATGCACGAACTGGGCATCACTGCGAATCACAGGAAGAAATAGCATCACTGATGTGATGGAAGAGGTTATCTGGAGAGCAAGGAGCTCTGTTAACGGTCAAGGTGAGACACCTAACACAGTCAGTGGGTTATACAAACGGTAAAATCTTAAATAAATGTTAAGGTTCAGTTTGAGACTGGCACCTATGAAGATGTGCAGAGGTAGTGTATCAGTAAATGCAGTCAAACAGAATGTATTACTTCTTGCATACAACAAACAAACAAGTGAACTTCACCTTTTTATTTCCTACCCCAGAGCTGGCACGTGGGGCAATGGTGCAGCGATTCTCACACAGACCCAAGTGTCGGCACTCATGGTTAATCAGTTCTCAGATGATGCCGAGAGAAGTGGGAATTGTGAGCTTCATCTTATCCCTCTTTGCACCTTCCCATCGGCAAGTCTGGGTACACCTTTGGGTAAATTAAAACCGATAGTGCATGCTTCCTAGGTACTGTGAGAAGGGGAGAGGGTTGGTGGCTTTGCCAGGTGTGAGGTTTCTCCCTGGGCAGGAGTTGCTGTGAATTGTACCTGTCCTGGAGATCTCCATGGTGTGGCTGTTCTGCACACTCTGCCTGTTCTGTTGTGTGGCGTTAACAATGTCTTAGGTAATGCACACTTTTGCCTTGACTATCATGTGTGTATATATATATATAATTATTCAAGTGTTTTTCCCCATCGCAAAGCTAACCACTGCCCGGTTCTTTTTTTACCTTTTCATGAGAGAGTCCTTCTGCCTAGAAAAGGTGAATTCATCCTCCCCATCTACCCAGCATCCATCTCAGTATTTTACACCTCAGCCTGTGTTAACCTCAAGCCTCACTATAGAGAGGAGCAGCATGTTTGTGTTACAGGCAAAAACCCTCGAAGTGGAAGCGCTCACAAACGGGGTGCAACGAGCCCTTTCATCCTCTGCCTCCATCAAATGGAGTGATGAAACACACAGTGTTTCAGTGACAAATGCAGTCACAAACAGTGACAAATGCAGCATAAACTGTTTGAGCAAAACCTCCCACTGCCGTCGGGGGTGAGGGGAGGATGCTCAGCACCTTACAGCGGCGTGCAGCATCTTCCCATAGCAGTAACAAAGCAACTCCCCCGCCAGCGCGAAAGGAATAAAATCTTTTGGTCGATCATCTGTGTGCGTAATGGGGAAACGGGTAAAATTTTCTCGCCTGTGTTTATGCAGGAAGTCAGACGATATGATCATAACGGTCCCTTCTGGCTGCAAAATCTATGAATATCCCTCTGTGCTTACTGGGGTGTTTCATGTACACATAGTGAGCCTATTTCATCTCTGGTTTAACTCCACTAACATCAGTGAGTTACACCAGGGATAAATTTGGCCTTGTCACTGTGTTTTGTACTGTAATTCAGTTCCTCCTTTGTTTAACACTTTTGGCAGCTTAATGTAAGTGCCACGTACGTATAAAATGCCTTTCTTTGAGCAAAGAAAAATATGCTAATATGCATATTCTTACTTTGTCTCTTTCTTGTTACCAGTTAATCAATCACACAGAATGTTTGTGACACTTATTAAAGGGAATGAGTAGATAAAAGCACATGACTTTCATTTATGAGACCCTGATAAGTTGGAAATACAAAGGATCTTACCAAAGGGAGTCAGTGTATACTAATGGGTAGAACAAAGAGCCGAGAATGAAAAAGACGTTGAATCCGTGGATCCTGGTTCTATTAACTCCCTTTGTGATCCTGTGTAACTAAGCTATTCCCCGCACTTTATATGTGTGACCAGCTCCAATCTGGAAGCCGTGCTTTAGTTGAATATCATTAGGCCAATCATTCTTTTAAATAAAATACTTCTGTGCTGTCAGCTTTTAATTACTATCAGCCAGAAATCCAGATTAAAATCCTGGAGCCTGGATCTGGGAAGATTATGTTTTTAGTCTGTGTTCAGATGCAGCTTCAAAAGAAAAGCAAATCCCAAATGCTGTGAATATTACTTATCTTTTTTTTTCTCTCTCTTCATTTCCTTGTGTATTCGGATTGAGTGGCAAATCTGCAAATCTTTATTCCACCTGGTTGCATGGTAGAAACTGAGCAATCTGCTCTTCAGCTGAAAACGCCAAGGCTCTAGATAAATAAACCCCTGGAAATACCAAGTTGAGGAGCGGAATGGATATCGATCCAACATGCAGTGTTTCTCAGAACGCATTACTTCCTTTTTCTGAGGAGAGCGGGTCTTCCCGAGAGCAGGAACGCTGCCCCGGTGGCAGGTGCTCCAGCACAGACAATAGCGGTGGGGTGAGGGATGCACGCTGCCTTTGCAAGGCTGGGAGGAAAACTAGCACTCCAGCCTAGTTGCCATGGGGTTGTCCAGGTGATGGTTATTACAGCGTGTCTCAGCGCAAGGGACCCCAGGAACCTTCATAGACCACTTAACATTTTATGCACGCTTCTCCATACATACCCCAACTCCAAACGTCCCCATCCTGGGGTGGGGAGAGAGGTGGCAGCCGTCTAAGCGTCTCTAGCAATATTGTGCAAGTGGAGCGAGCAGCTCTTGGCCACGGGCTTGGCTTTGAGGCACAGTCCCATTCCTGGGGACACGTAAATTCAGCGTCACAGGACAGCAGTGCTCATCGGCTGCACCCAGGCAGGCAACGTCAGCCCTGGGGCTGCCCTCGGTGCTGCTCAGAGAGAGGATCATGGTTGCAGAGCTGAGGAAAATAAACATTTCATGGGCTTGTTCTTGTGTTTCTTTTTCCTTACATGATTTCCTGTAGGCTGCTATATAGCTTTTCACTAGCTTTTGAAAGTCAAATGTTAAAAATGGCCTCTGAGAAAACAGTACTTGCCTCTGCAAGTTAATTTAAGGGTTGAGCGTTTGAGACGGTGAGAGGTGGCACTGCACACTTAGCCGTACAGCAAACCCCTCTGAAGGCTGGCCCTCGAGTAACCATGGAGGTTGGGTGCCTCCTCGCTGGGGCGTTTGGCTCCATCAGAAGGAAGTTTGTGAGTACGGCTGGGCAGGTTAACTCTCAGGGAAATGAATCAACCACTTGGCCTTGCACTTCTCAGAGGAACCTCCAGCTCGCAGAGTGATGCCCTCATACGCGTGTCGCTTCTCCCTGGGAAGAGCGTGGAAGAGGAGAGGTACAGGTCCCAAGGAGAGGAAAGGATTATTAGAGGTGTGCGGATCCCCCCCTAGATAAACACCTCATTTTGGCACTGCTCGAAAAGCAAGGGCTGAGGTCTGCCATTTTCTCACCAGGTTTAAACATGCAGCCAGATCAGATCCAGTGCCCGGTCTGGGCAAGGGCAGAAGAAGCTGACGGACAGAACGTGGTCAGCTGTGAAGGAAAGCTGAGCTCTGGTCCTGGCTTTGATGCTGCTCCGTTAGCACCGGGAAGTCATTTGCTCTCTCTCATTTCCCCATCTGCAAAGCTGGGATGATGATGCTACCCCATTTCATAGCGTTCTTTGAGATTTGCAAGTGAAAAGTGATATTATTGTTATTATTAATGAATCTGTAAATCTATTAAGTCAGTGCCGCAGCAGCATAATAGCACGCAGTACCTTAAATATTGTTCTTAGGTGGCTGTATGAAACATATGCTGTTGTTATTTTGACTTCTTTGTATATTTTCTAAATTCCTCCCTTTTGGTAAGAACGATTATGTTATAAAGTTTGGAAACTAAAGAGAAGCATGCAGTGTAAATGCTCAGGAATGACTAATTTTGAGAGTTTTTACAACAAAGAAGTTCAAAATGCAGTTAAAGGCCTGACTGTTAATGAATGAAAAAAGTAATTTGGATACTACCAGCAGTGCAGGAGGTACTTTTATTAGGTAAAGCAATGCAAAAGTTTGGCATGGGTTCAGCAATAATAAAAGAGCAACTATAAAGAGTTAATTATCTCTGATCCCTAAAGGAAGTATATCTTTCCTATCATCATTGAGGCCCTTTGTAGTGCAGTGTTGGGAAAAACACAACATTTTGGCTGAGAGCCCAACACCTGGCCTGGGAATCGTGTTTACAGTGGCCAAAGATCATCAGCTTCTACTAGATAGAGTGCTAATAATGTGAAATCGGTGCTGAAGTTACCTCATTAGTAGCGCCACAAGTAAACTCCATCGCATTCTTTTATGGCAAAAAAAGACAAGAGGCTTGGAGTCATGGTGTTTGCCTTGCTTTGATCTTTAAATAAAAATGCCAGTGTAGTTTCCTAAATAAAAAAAGGTACGGCTGTTGTTGGCCTAACCCTTCCTTGTCAAGTCCTCCCCACTGCAAAAACGGGAAATAAAATCATACAGACTCTGTCATCTGTTTTAAAAAAGGGGAAATTAGGAAGAAAATAAAACTGTAGAGCTCTTTGGAAAATGCTCCCTCTTCTACCATCCACTCCAGCTGAACATTTCTAATTTTTTTTGCCATAAAACCAGATATTGGTGAAATATTTTGCTTCACGTGTAGCCTGCCCAGCGGTGCTGCAAGCGCATCATGATTCCATGCTCCTTGGCAGCCTGGACGGTGGCAGCCTTAGTGCTTTCTATTGACAGGGATTTGAACAGAAAAATTCTATGCCTATACGTGCGTGCCTATGTGCGTGCATGCATGTATGCATGGATAAAGCAAAGGAGTTTTAAGAGAGCAAATTGTACAAAAAAAAAAATTCCCCCGACAACTGTGCAGCAGGCACACAAATGCATGGGCAATCTGTAACAGGTTTAAGCATTACTAAAAATATACATCTATGGACATTTTTTGCATGTTACAACAAGTTGTTACAGGTTGGGGATTTCGCTGGCTTTCCCCAGGCCAGCAAGGATGAAGCATCTTGGCTGAGAATAAAAAGAGGCACATAAAGGAAAGCTGCAAGGTCCTTTACAAAGAAATAGCCTTTTTTTTTTTTTTTTTCTGTTTTCTGGCTGAATAGTCTCATCTTGTTCTTATTACCTGGATAGCGATTAACCTGTAGTTTTC
Organism: Ciconia boyciana; assembly: GCF_034638445.1. Classification (NCBI taxonomy): domain Eukaryota; kingdom Metazoa; phylum Chordata; class Aves; order Ciconiiformes; family Ciconiidae; genus Ciconia; species Ciconia boyciana. The sequence goes on along the minus strand of NC_132941.1, from coordinate 63,537,634 downwards.
TCTTAAACCTCCCCTGCGTTATGCCACCACTGCATGGCCTTATAACAGCAGAACAGCCAAGGAAGATTTTAGCAAGGCTGATGATTTTAGCGAGGTTCATACATTTCTGGTGGGGAGGGACCCCGCCGCCGAGGAGGGGGGCTGCAGCACCCTCGCTGTGCTGGTCCTGCCCGAGCGCGGGGACAAGGAGCCACGGCAGCTCCGTGGGGTCCATTGGGAGAAATGAAGTGCACCGTCCGCCGCAGCTCCTGGGAGGGAAGGGAGAAGGGAGGCCCCCGGCAGCAAATCCAGACTGATGGTTAGGGCAGCGTGGTCCTGAGCCAGGACTCGCCAGCTTGATGGGGGGAAAATAAAAGCCAAAAAAGCAGGTAGTTTCTTTAAAAGAAAGTAACAAATGTGGAAAACAATTTCTGTAGTCATTTGCTTTTTTAGAAAATAATCTTTCTTTAAAAGCAAATAAACAAAACCAAAAATTTAAATTGCTGGGAACATTTTACAAACCTAGAACAAATCTTTCCCAAAACAGCATGAAATATTTCTGGTTTGTAAGGATTTCGCTTCATCCGCCCCTGTTCAGAAATTCAAGTCGGAAGGCAAGGCCACCCTTTATTATGTATGCCAGCCAACGAGTCCCTTCCATCCTTTAATAACTGTGTCACAACACCTTTTTCAGATGCTTGATGGTATAACGCAGAGGTTAATTGGTTATGGAAATGGCTGCTAATGTTAGAAGTATGAGGGTAATTTGTTCCCCTGAGCTGGAAGAAGATGTGGCGGCAGCACGTGAGCTGTTGCATCCCCCCGAAGGCTGGTCTCCCTGCTGTCCCCACTGTCATGGCCATGGGATGCTCTCCTGGCACGTGCTGGTGACCTTCCCCTCCACCCCAGGCTCCCCAGCCCTCACCCCCGCACCGCGTAGGCTGCCACACCAGAGGGGCAAAGCTCCGTCCATGTTTCTCAGTACCTTCCAAATCTCCTGAGAGGAGCAAGTGAGCCAGTCTTACATGAGCCCCCGTCCCCGAGGAAATCTGGGTGGCTGCGTCCCTCCTGCCTGAAGTCAGTCAAATGCCCGCACTCTGGGGACGACGGCGCTGCTTGCATTGCATCTGCCACAAACATACATTTAAGATCTGCTCTGGACTGCTTCCAAAGACAACTTTCCCGTATGAAAAGTCCTCCTAATGGGCACGAACAGCAGCCAGGTATGAGCTTTTAGGCCGTGGGAGGGTTTGGATGCATTTCTTCTACTTTGGTATTTGTATTTCCTACGGGATGTCCTCCCTGTGCTGGTATTTTCAGGTGACCGCGTGTGTACCAGGCGGGCAGCTCCCAGCCTGGCTCTGCAGTGACAATGTGCCCTGTTTTGGTGAGGTGTGCTGCTGCTTAAAGCCAAACCTTGGTTTGGCTCATTGGCCCTGGCCCGGAGCCCTGGGGGAAGTGACCCTTGGTTCCCCATAAGGGAGGAGGCTTGGTCCCTGGTCCAGGCGGAGCCTCCCCACCACCGTGGTGGAGGCTTGCTGGCCATAGATGGCAGGCACGGTGTGATACATGGTGCACGGGGCAGCAGAAGGGCTCGGAGGGGTGTTTGGTGTGGTCTGGACGCGTCCTGGCAGGCACTGGTGCCTACACAGACAAGGTGTTGCTGCCCCCCGGGATACATTAGGGCTGCTCTTTGGGTTAACGTCATGCTGTAACACCAACTTCTTAGTTAGGGAACGAGCACATTCATTGCCAAGTCCTCTATCTTGTATTCACCCGTGGTTTAAATTAGCATCCAAAGTGCAGCAAGTACCAATATACCAACATTGCAATACTGCATTTTGCAAGTTTCCCTTGCTCGGTAGTAAGGGACATTTTACTTTGGCAAAGGAAGAGTTAACAATCCCCATAGACATACTTATGTTTATAACATACTCATCAAAAGCTTTTAACCCAGAATAACATTTACACGAAGGCTGCAGAGCTCCATCATGCTGCTAATGCTTACAAGATTTCCCTAAATACTTTTCCGGCAGCTCTTCTTATGGAGAGAGTCCAGAGGGAATAAGTGAGCCGGAGCCAGGCGTGCTACCCCTGCACCCATCCTTCCCAGTGACACCATTGCCAGTCCAGCCGTGTCGGATCCGCTCACCTGCACCCTCAGTGGGGTGGGGAGCTGCGGGGGTCCCACGCTCCAGCACGGGCTGTTCCAGGGCGGCTGGAGAGATAGTCATGGCTGTGGTGCAGCCGGGCTGATGCAAGAGGACAGTGACAGATCAGCCCGTCGGATCTCGCACGTCTTGACGCGGAGATGGAGAGGCAGATGCTTGAGATTTCGCCACCGAGACAAAGAGCTCGGGCAAGTGCCACCCTTCCAGGGAAGGACAGGACTTGCAGTGCTGAGCTGCGTGTATTTCGCTTTTCTTTACATCTCCAGTGAAAAAATTGCAGGCTCCTGCCATTTCATTCATCCTTTTCAAAATGAGTGAATAAGGCTTCTCTTTCCTCCGGCTTCCTCATTCCCCAGTCCAGTAAATAATGTGCCACTTAAATATCCACATTTCCCTTGATGACAATTTATTGCAACAGAAGCGCCGTTAATTTGCCTGCATGGCTTCCAGGTGGGGCCGTGCTGGAGCGGCGTGTGCGCTTGCTGTCCTGCCAAAAGTCCTCAGTCCCCAGCCCCGAGGAAATGAGCTGGCACCCGGCGAGGCACCGCATCCCTCCGGAGGGGAAGCATCCAGCTGAAAGTCTCAGCTACTGAGGGTGGGTATTTTAATTTCTCACCTCCTTGTGCTTTAGAGTATTCTAGACATCAAATTGCAAGGCTGGACCTCTGAATCCAAAATGCAGCGAGTGCGAATCGATGTAGTAAAGCCAATGGAGCCAAGAGGATTTACATTAACTGAGGATCAGGCCCCCAGCGTGTACTCCATACCATGGTAAATTCTGACCTGGAGGCACCAGCATATTTAGTCCTGACATCATGGGAACATTACCTACCTGTAGCGGCTTAATTTACACACTCCCCAACACCTTTAAGATGCTTTATAACCTTGAAAATCCCCTGACAACAAATATTCTCTGCTAGCATATGCCAGCAAGGAAATGGTGCAGTATAGCCATACCAATTAAGACTGAACATTTCATGTGTCCGTGGTATTTTTTTATTGAGGTACTGTCTATCTTTTTAACTACGTTTGTTTTTATTGGAGCAAAAACCTGCCCTTTCAGATGAGCAGGCTAGTCTATCAGAGCTGACATTTAGTGGAAAACAAAGTGCAGGCATGAGAAGGTTACGAGAGCTGGCACATGCTTTAGCCCAGATTAGCCCATAACAGAACTGGACTCATCTAGTTTTACTTTCAAAAAAACCCTTCTGTCAGTAAATTTTGTCCTGCTTGTGAGCAGAGTAGGAGGCCAGAACAGCAAGTGGAAAATAAGGGTTTGGGATTTAGTCCATCATATCCACTCCAGACTTGATAAAACAGGTCGGGGCTGGCTACAGTTGTAAACTCTGTGGCTAAATCTATGGTGGCTTTATGTTTTTGCACCATGGGGAACACGTTTGGTGCGCAACCTGAGGCAAGGAGCCGAGCACGGTCCCCTCTCCTGGACTGGGTGTCGTCCCCGGTGTCATCCCTGCTGTCCTCCACCCCCATCACCCCATATCCGAGCTGCTCCGCTGCCGCCTAGCCCAGGGCAGAGCAGAGTGTTCCTCTGAGGGAGCTGGGGTTGTTCAGCCTGGAGAAAAGGAGGCTGAGGGGAGACCTCATCGCTCTCTACAACTGCCTGAAAGGAGGGTGTAGAGAGGTGGGGTCGGTCTCTTCTCCCAGGTAACAAGCCATAGGACAAGAGGAAATGGCCTCAAGTTGCGTCAGTAGAGGTTTAGGTTGGATATTAGGAAAAATGTCTTAACCAAAAGGGTTGTCAAGCGTTGGAACAGGCTGCCCAGGGAAGTGGTGGAGTCCCCATCCCTGGAGGTATTTAAAAGCCGTTTGGATGAGGTGCTGAGGGACATGGTGTAGTGGTGGGCTTGGTAGTGTTAGGTTTATGGTTGGACTCGATGATCTTAAAGGTCTTTTCCAACCTATACGATTCTGTGATTCTGTGATTCTGTTGTCTCTGAATAACCTCTGTTCCCCGCAGGATTCAGGCCGTGGGAGCTGAGCACCTCCCAGGCTGTCCATTAGGCCTGGCAGGATGTGGTGTTGCCGGTTACTGATTACAGCAAATTTGGCCATGAAACCACGATCCTCTCCTCGCTGTCTCCGTGCAGCTGCCATTGGGATTGGCAGGAACTTTAAGCTTTCTTAAGTGTGGGTTTCTAATGGCCTTTTTGGACCATTGTAGGTAAGCAGGTTTTATTATCCATGTCCAAATAATACTAAATTAATTATGCAACCTAAACTTGTGCAGTAGGTATCCAATTGCAATAATGACATTTACTAATCACCAGGGAAGACTTTTCCTGGCGTGTGTTATTTGCATCGTACGGTCCGACATTGGCCCCCAGCTGAAGGGCAAGGCTCCTTTCTGTTCAGCACTGCCCAAAGACGAAGAGACTGTCCCAAACTCAGGCAAGCCACAATGTAGCTCTGTGTGGAGATAAAGCAGGCAGGAGTCAAACCGAATTAACGGCAGGAGTGTGGGTCTTGAAATGGCAGGAGCATGGGAGGGACTGGAAGCAAAGTGTTGTCTTCCCAGGTATCCATAGGAAGTTTTTCTGCAAGTGAAGGAGTTACAGTCTCGAGGGTTTGGAGCTATCATCACTAAGTTGCATAGTATTTTTGTGTTTGAAAGGGTTTGGAAGCAATATTCAGCTGATCTCAATCCCGTGTAGAGTGAGCTATTGCAGGCTTTTAGCATTCATGCCTTCCTCTCAATGAAACAGAAAGGGCCAGTCGCTGCCGGCGGGAATCCAGTTTTAGGTTTGCGCCAGGAGAACCTGGTCTGCTCAGACAGGGAGCACAGGAACTAATCAAACCCACAGAGTAGAGATTTTTAGGAAAACGTTTGCTTCTCTAAAACTTAAAGTCTAAGTGTATTTGCTTTTCATACAATTGTCATTATTTGCTGGTAAGTATTAATAGCAGAGATATTTAAGCTAAATGTTTGGAAGAAAAGCTTTCCCTCTGCAGTTCAGTGCCTTTACCTCCCTATTCAGAGACCCAACTCAAAATTCTTTACTCTTAACATCATCATCTGTTGTCATAGAAACTATTGCAATACATAAGTACTCTAAATGATTGCAACTTCGTTGAATGGCAAGAGATCAAGATGGACTGTGATGGGGGAACACTTTAAACAGGTATATCTATCGACAACAATTGATGGCGAGAAGTATTCAGTCTCTCAACAATGCAATGTGTACAACATTCATTTTTATGCTAACAAAATCACAGAATGGTATTTATTGAACCTTTTGTTTATTTGGTGTATTCTTTCCTCTGAGACATATAAACCAGGAGGGTCTTTGTTTTCTTTAAACAAATCTGTGTAGTCCAGTTCTGAACTAGTTGTACTGGGATTTCATGGTGAAATTTCCTACTGACAGTTGGGGTTTACATTCCTTACTTCTCAAGTTTATGTTTATTTGTACCTCGCTAACAAAGAAATAATACATCTGCTTGGTTTCCTGTGGTTGAGAAAACTAGCACTGAGCTTTGCCTCTTTACCATTTATACACCCATATTCTCTTCAAATGACTAGTGCAAATACATTCACCAAAACCAGTTAGGTTTTAATTCTACAGCAACTTATACACCTCCAGTAAGTCTGCAGTCCTTTAAGTCCCATACATCTATCTGAGGCATGGACTGTTCCCAAGAAGCAGAGTAGAAGGTCAGTTACAAGCTACTGTTTTTTTTTTTTCCCTTGCTATAGCTGCAAAATGCCAGAAGAGCTTCAATTTGAAGCCTGAAGAAACTGTTATTCCTGCATCATCTCAGTGGAATGCAAAGCTCAGACAGGTCCTTAGGATGTGTAAATGTCACAGAGACTCAGTTTTGCAGAGAAGTCATTGACACTCCAGTGACAGCACAGCAGTATTTTGCTTCTGGTTCAGTACAAATTACAGACAACTTGACATTAGAGACCTTCGAATGCAAAAGCAGACTGAAATCCTACATGATCAACTGACTTTCCCTATTTACAAAAACACAGCTTTCATTTAGACGTCTCTTCGGGGACAAATTGATGGAATGGAAACGGAATGGGGAGAAAAGCCGGGGAAGCTTCCGATTCGTATGGTACTGCCTGCTCCGTGCTGAAACCGCTGAAGTATGGCTGTGACTCTCCCTTGCAAGATACTATGTGTAAATGTTATTGGCACATCCTTGAGCTCTAATGTTCAGCCTTTGCTCCCTGAACCCCCCCTGCATAAAGCACAGAGAGCCAAACCGTTTAAATAAGAAAAGACCTAGTCCTTGCTCATGTTGTTTATTTCTGGTAATTGCTTGTGTTCATATATGTTGCCTGGTGACTTTGCAATTACCCTCTTATCTTTCTTTTTACATGTAATAACAGCCCAGTGACCACTCCGTTAAGATGGCTGAATGCAGCTTGATTCTGTATTTTAAAGAAGTCATTTGCTGCAAATAAGACAAGAGAGATCACAGCTCGGCTAGGAACTACTGTGGGCCATGGGTCAACATAATGCTTTGGGCTCTATAGACAAATTAAAGAGCACCAACACAGGGTGTTGTGTGTGTACGGGGCCAAGATATTGTTGAGACTTGGGTGAATGGCAAAAGGACTGGAGCAATGGCTTTTACTGCCTGCGAAGTGAAGATATCATGACATTCTCCCAGCTGGATCTCGTGGAGATCAAGAGACTGAGCAAACATTGCTTTAAACAGCACAGGAGAAAAAGGGGTAATAAGAAAACAATTGTGCCAGCATAAGTAAAGTGTGCTCTTGCTCCAAAGAGTGACTCCATGACCTCAATTCCTACTGGCAAATGAAGACCAAATAAAAAATTTGATTTGGAACCATTTTCATGGATACACTGCCCATTTTTTGATTTCTTACAGGTTGGATTTTGTTTTTTTTAACCTGCTCCCAGCTGTGGCTGTGGGCTGCCTACAAAGGCAGCGATCCCATGCCTTCCTCAGAATAAAAACGAGTGGTTCCCTGGGAGCCCGGGCTGCATCTGCTGGGGATGTTGGGGCAGGGGCTGGGCCATCAGAAGAAGGGACTTTGTGAGCCCCTCCCTGCCATTAGAGAGGGAAAAGCTCCTCCTTGGCAGCTCCCGGGTCCTCAGCAGGAGGGTGGGGGTGGCTCACACCTGGGGACGTGAGCACCCGCTGTGATGTCCAACCTTTTGGCCGTAGGAGGACTTTTGCATTTCAATTCTTGTGTTAGCAGGACCGCCTGACCGGGATCGGAGGAGCAACAGCCCAGGTGACACCAAACTCCTAACTAGCGATGCTACTTGGTGAAGAAAAGTCCTTGCAACTCGTGGCGCCAGCCTAGCAAAGCTTGGGCCAATTGGAAAGCAAGGTTTATATTGCCTAATTAATTCAACTGTCATGAAATTAAACTATCATGTACTTTGATATCTGTCTGTTTTCTCAGGTGCAGTTATATTTGAAGAGACCCCACGCCTGTTTAGCTGTGATCCCTTTTGGAAATAATTGGCGCGGTTTTGATTGATAATGTGTATTCCTCTTTAAAAGAAAACACACTATTTTTCATAATCAGAGGCTGAATGCATAATGAGTGCTCTGGTGCTGCCTTTAGCATCAGGTCTGTCAAACTGCACAGTTATTTCCATATTGATGCAAACTAAGATATTACACTCCCTCATTACATTGACATGGCACATCTTTCAACAGTCAGCTTCCAATCATACGTTCCTTGCAAACAAAATTACCTTCATTTTCTCTTTTGCTGCAGAAGGAACTAGCAGTGGAAATGTGCCCTAACAAGCTAATCAACTAATTTTTAGAATATGTTTGAACCATTTAATATTCTAAAAGAAAACAAGAAAAAGTTGCTAATGGGTATGCTGGCATAAACAGAAATAAATAGACAACTGGTTGACTGAACATTAGCATACTTAAGTTTTATCGAAGTCACAGTGGAATTCATTTTGCAAGTCAAAAAAGCAAGATCTATTTGTATCCATAAGCCGAACAACCTCATTTACTCTGTACGTTCTTGAGCAGATAACCTTGGTTATGAAGGTAAAAGAAAAAGAGGAAACTATCCTTTTATGAGCCAAATACTTCAGGCGATAAATTGATTTTAGTGGGACCAGTGTGTAGGGCTACTGATAATAGTTTGTGTGATGCTAATGGCCCCGCTGCTAGGAGAGAGGAGTCAGGCTCTTGGTTATGGGCTGCCATTCAGTGGGTTGGCAGGGAGCGAGGGTGTTTCCAAAGCAACATCCAGAGATGGGAAGAAGGGAGAGGCAGCTTTGCATCGCTAAATCCTAACTCCTGTCCCAAACAGGCAACCGTCAGCAGGGAGAAGAGTTGGCGTTTTAAACGACCCAGTTCAGTGAACGGGGAAGGGTCACGGTAAGCAGGCTGAAAGGACCAAAGGTGAAGAATATTGACTAGAGAAAGCATTGCTAAGGTAGCGAACACCGTGCAGGAAGTTAGCAACAGGCGGGCTGAGGCCACGAGGTGCTTTGCCAGCCTGTGGCCAGGTCCTCGACCACCCCCTGCAGCTTCACAGGGACCCTCCAGTTCTGTCAGGAAACCCATCATTTGTTTTGCTGCAGGAGGATTGCAAACCCTGTGGAAAGATCATCATTCTGCCTCACATTGCATGGTTTGTTTTCAAAAAGGAGCTTGGTTTCATTTCCTATCAAGATATAGCTCTGCATTTGTTACGTATGTTAATTTGCTTTGGAAAATTCATGGAAAAACAAATTATTGTGCTGATACGGTCTTTAGGCAAACCTTCAACGTCTCCTCCAGTTCTGAGTGTGGAACAAGTGACAGTCCTTCCCCGTGCCAGTGTATGATGGCAAAGCCCTGTCCTGATAAGGGCCATAGTGGTCACCGAGGCTGGTTGTGCCTGAGGACAGCCCTGGGCAGCACGATCTCCTGAGGCAAGGCAGGAAACAGCAGAGCTGTTTTCCTCACGTGAAGCAGAGACTCGCCCGGTGCTGCTGTGTGTCCTCCGTGCGCACAACATCTTCAGACAGAGCACTGGTACGTCCATACGACACCTTGCCTCTTCCGATAACTACGCACTGCGCAGGACGTGAAGAGTGCGACCTTCAGCCCAGTCTGGACTGGGAATTTGCTTCTGCACCGTCGATTATCCCCAGATTTCATTAAGGTCATGTGGACGTTGAAGCTTGCCAGTTGATCCTGAATACTTCGATGTCCAAATCGTAGTCATTCCATGCGCAGGTCACCGTAAGGAATATATGGGGTGATTTACACATCTGAAACCATAAACTGGTAGCAGAACCTCATCTTTCCAGCTGTATGTCTAAAATTTAGGCACTATATTTTGCATTTCTTTTCCTATAGGACATTTGAGAATCCAGCCCTGAAGGCCATTAGGTTAGAGTTGCTGTAAAACCTAATATTATTATCAGCTGCATTTCCTTACATATCCAGGGCAAAATACCTTCCAAAGTTGACAGTTGCATGGGAGTGCACCAGACTGTTCCCTGACGTGGGATTAAACAACATACTGTGTAGCAAGAGAAACATCTGTTTGTTCTTTGAGCTGAGCAGCGACTGTCTCGGATGAGGGTCCGGAAGAGGAGAAGGACGGCTCAAGATGAAAGCTTGCACTTCAGCTGTTGGGGGAAGGAATACATCCATGCTCCTGTAGAATATTTCCGCTCGATCGTAAAAATCAAGGCAGTGGCTATTCCAGCAAATACCCCAGCACCACTGCAGCATGACAGCCAGCAAATGAAACTGGAAACATTTCCATCATAAAATCATATCCTACTAGTCAAAAAGGCAGGCTAGAGAACAGATGTCCCAAGATCTGTGAGTGTATCGTATCCATTACGGATGTCTTTTAGTCTAGAAAACAAAAAGGGGTTTCTGATGATGAAAGTGGCTGTTGGAAAAAGAAGGGTGGGAGAAGCTCTCGTCTGTTGCTGTGACTCTGGCAGCCTGTATCCCACTAAATGGAGCATGCGGATGTGGAAGGGAACGGCACGTAAAATCAGAGGTTGTGGGCAGCCAGCCGAGGGAGGGGACTCGGTGTATAATGTGGTATCATGGCTTTCAGGCCGTTGAGCTGATGTGGGGCATGGAGCCAGAGGGGCAGCTTTCCTCTCGTGTGTCCTTCTTAAGAGGTCTTGAACACACTCCTCATTTTGCAGATTTAGATACAAATTTGTACAAAGAAGCGTGATAACTCTCCCTGAAACCTGATTTGATTTTCTCCCTTTGCTATCTTATCTGGCATGGAGGAGATTTAAGTCATACCAGATTATGAAGTGTTATCCTCTCTACTCAGCCAGAATATCTCCGGACAGTCAGGCTTCCACAGCTAAGCTTCAGGTTGCTTCTGACTGCAAGTTTAAATTTTGAAGGTACTTTTCACCCGATCACTGACTCAAAAGATAAAAATGCAGAGTCCTACACCTGGTAATTTCTTTACATAAGTAACAATTCTGCAGAAGATCCTTCTAATGACATCAATTATACGTAACTAAGTGCACTTTAAAGACTGATTTCTTTTTTTAGGGGGTTGTTTTGAAGTGTCTTTGAATTCATTAAGAGTAATTTTCCCTTTATAAACTAAAAAGCAAATTTCCCATAGAAGCTAACGCCCCTGACAGGTACATTGTTCCACTTTCAGGTCTTAGTTATTTACTTGCCAAATGCGTCAGATACAGAGCCCGAGAACAGCTGCACCGATATAAAAATACACGACGTAACCTTCTTCTTTTTCCCAGCCAGTGCTTGTGCCTGTGGGTCGTAGATGGAAACGGGGACGTGCCATCGGGGGCGTGCTGGGGGCTGGCCTCCCTCCCCGGGGCTCCCCTGGTGCTGCAGGCTGCCTTTGGCCCAAGCTGTCTACACAGTGAAAGAGAAGGGAAAAGTGAGAGTTGAAATTACATCATTTAAAGGTTAAATTAAGAAAGGTGTGAAGGTTAAAGGTTTCGTGCTTGTTGTCCATAACGAGCCATACCCGTTCACTGAACAGGCTCTGATACCAGACCCTTTGTAGGCATCAGTACAGCCTTCCACGCAGGTCACGTTCCCAAGAGCATCAAGACCACTTGAAAACGCAGCAACTTGAGTTTTAACTTGCGATAGTTTTCCACACTCTGCTTGCAAACCTGCCGGGGCTGCGGCCAGAGCCACAAGACTTCTTCCTTCCTTCCTTCCCGCTTCTCCTAACAGCGATAGGAGGTCCTGTCCAGACAAAGGGCTTTTCCCCTTGGCGGAGTGAAGGAAACCTTTCTCTTGAATTAGGTATGCAAAGCTTCGTTCTTGGCCAAAGACCTAAACCTCGACTGTTTGTGCTACATTGTGAGAGGTTGTTTTATATTGTCCCCGTTCACAGTCCCTCTGTGCAGGGAACGGGGACAGTCGTCTGTGCCAACTCACACAGACGTTGCGAGAATAACTGCATTAAAGACATGAGGCACTCAGAGCTTATGGACATATGGATATCCGCAGCAGAAAGAGACGGCCCCGATCATATCATTCCCTCTGCCATGTGAGCCACTGTTTCTACTTAAAATTTCACTGACAATATAGAAAAATGCCATTCAGGCAGAGCAATATGCCTATGCATAGTGGATTGCTGGAGAATATAAAATAACAGCCAGCCAGCAGCTGATAATCTGCTTGTAAACTCCTGTTTGAAAATAAAGACAAGCCCATTTTACAGTAACCAGATGTTTCACAGATATTAGTATTAACAAGTGCCTCAGGCTATTGTTTTATAAAGGTCTGAAGAGGGCTTACAAAAATGTAAAATCACAAACAAGTATGGAGTTCAAAGGCTTCTCGAAGCTGTGAAATTTCGTGTACGGTGGGACAGATCGCCTTTTGTTTGTGCCTGGTATGTTGGGTGTGATCGGTTGCCGAGTGTTCCTCCATAACTTACCTAACCAAGTTCCTCTCTGCTCAGATTTTTCCCCGTTCTTTATTATCCATAATTGGATAACTTCTCTCCAATTTTCTCCTTGGAACACTGAAGATAAGGTTTCTGTTTAATCATCCCACTTTAAGTACTTGCAATCAGACAGGATATTGCTGCTTTTAAAATAAGACAATGACATTTAATGACTTTCATTTCTTCCTATACAAAAGATTAATGTATATGCTAGAGTCATCTTTTTCATTGGAAAATTCTCTCCACTCTTTGAAATGATTCAACCTGATTAACAACTTAATTCTCCTTTTATATTTCTGATTTTTGTGGCTCTCACTGCAAGCATTTGCTTGTCATCTTTTTACCAAGTCTCATTCAGCTTTTGTTTCTGAATGAGCCTGAAGTGGAGAAGTCAGACAAGTTGTAAGGTGTGTGAGTGCAAACATGCTGCCACTGCCAGTCTGCAGCGTTAGGGAGGAGGTGGGAAGGATGGCTCTGTGCTGGGCTGACGGAGCGGCCGACAGCATCACCGCGCTTGGAGGCATGTCATTAAAAGCTGTAGGAAAACAGAGGGATTCCCTTAACAGCCCTTAGAGGCTCTGAGAAATTCAGGTGAAGGACTGTGGGGGCTGTGTGCGTCTTTGGGAAAACACAGGGCAGAAGCAGCGCTGGGGAAGCAGAAAACACATCGCTGATGTCTTCCAGGCAATTGAGAAAAGTCCCCGTGGCAGGAGGCTCCGCGGAGCAGGCGGGCAGGTAGGGAAGGCAGAGGGGGAACGAGCCAAGAACGGCGAGGGAAAAAATTCACCACCTAGTATACACCTTGCCTGGCTGTTTCAAAATGCAAAAATGCACATTATTTAACCCACTGGTTTTACACTGTCTACTTATATTAACATCTACTTGTATCGTATCTACTTAATATTCTTCTGGAGTGCTGTTGGAAAGAAAAGTTTCATCAAGATGCTGTCTTATGAGCACATCATCAGGATGCTTCTCTAAGTACAGACACGAAGCGTCTACTCAAAGCTTTGTACTTTCTGCATCATTACTGACGATTCGACGGTTAATAACATAAATTGAAATGTAACCTTTACCTTCGAACAGGTGGATGTTTGCCTTTAGCAAGGTAAATACCACTGTTAGGAATTTATGTTGTTTTACTACTAATATGCTTTAAAGGTATTATCATTTTCTTTACTCCGCTGGCCATCACTTTCTTTTTGCACCTTTTTGCTTTACTTAGCCTCTATAACTTTCTGATTTATATTTGTTACACTTGACTTCTGTGGTATTTATATATGTTCTTTTAGCTTCAGAAAAGTCTTCATTTTTTCTTTCAAACCATGCTGGTTCTGTTTCTTTAAGTCAGCAAGGCCTTCCCCTGCAGTTGTGGGATTAGGGTTTTTTCAGCATATAGGAAAAGGTACTTGAGCAATCCTCATTATAAGGGTTTTTTTCTGACAAAACTCTTATGCCCAACAGATTTAGCCCATAATTGTTTTCTGGACTGTGAAACCAGTCTTTCTAATGGACCTAATCTATAAATACAATGTTGAAGTGGGTTAGCAAAAGCCACTTGGCTGTGTGAGAACTTTTCAAAAGCTCTAATGGCTTTTTCTGCACTTTTCTGTCTTTGTATGAGACAAATGGGTGAGCCCAGATGCTTTTATTTTTCCCAGTACAGTCTCCGTACATATACGGCTTGCCCTTCCTCTACGTGTGTAACAAATGCAGCGAGGTTTGCATGGAGTTCTTAGGAAATTTTACTTCACCGAAAGGGTTGTCAAGCATTGGAACAGGCTGCCCAGGGAAGGGGTTGAGTCCCCATCCCTGGAGGTATTTAAAAGCCGTTTGGATGAGGTGCTGAGGGACACGGTGTAGTGGTGGGCTTGGCAGTGTTAGGTTTATGGTGGGGCTCGATGATCTTAAAGGTCTTTTCCAACCTGTGCGATTCTGTGATTCTGTGAGTTGGAGCTATAACACAGCATTTCCATACTCACTTTAGTGCCACACTCAATTTTTCTTTTTGTCAAGGTATTAATCCCTATCACTGCCATTGCCACTGAGTGGCACTTTGTTTTCAGCAAAGTGGCATCTTCGTTTTTGAAGATGGCACTTTGTTGCCAGTTCATGTGTTGTAAATAAAATCTCCAGGGGCCTCCTCATGCGCACAGCCCCAGGGCAGCAGGAATCTTCTCACTTCTTGCTGCTCCTGCCCTGACCCAAGCGTGGTCCCAGGTAGGGCTGGGTCCAGAGCCTTGCTGGGCTGGCCCAGGGAAGCCCAGCACATGGTGTGCAGCCCAGAGCTGCCCTAGCTCTCTCTCGCATGGAAACTTCTTCTGGCCCAGCCCCGAGGGCTTGGGAAAGGTGGATGTGCACGTGCCGAGTGCCATTCGGGGCTGTTAAGCAGATGCTAATGATACTTCCCATCCAAGGACTGTGAAGTATTGTAATGATGCTTTAACACAGCTCAGCAATCAAACACTAGAGTGTAATGAAAACAGGAATACATGTTTACCAGAGTATAAAAGCAGACAGAGAACAGAATGAAAATGATTCTTCACTTAAGGGCACACACATGTAAATACACGTACGTGTCACTTGACTGCTCCGTGACACTGAAACCCAAACACAAACCCTATTGCTGGGGCACGGCAGCCACGGGTGGAAGTAATACAGCCGACTAGATTGGATCCACTTTCCAGATTAAGATCCTAATCTTGCAAATAACTCCAGGCTGCTGAAATCCTACAGCCGCGTGATGTCCTCCCTGCGGTGTCTTCCACACCCCACCGGAGATCAGCTCTGCCCCAATGTCTGCCCTGTGCCCCCTTTCCACCAGGACGGCAGCGACCGTGCAGCAGCTCACGGGCAGTGCTGGGGTGCCAGGCGGGGCCCAAGCAAAATGCATAAGGCACTGAAGATGACAGATAACAAAAAGCTAAGTAGACTGGGGGGAAAAAAAGTCTGGCTCACGACATTTAACCCACAGCATTGCCTCTCCTGTTGAATCGGTTTTCCTGGCTAGAGAGGCGGCTTTGATGCTGTTAGTACTCCGAGCGTAGTTTTGGCATGGTAATTTCCTTTAAGAAAAAAATACCGTGAAGTGAATGAGAGTTGACATGACAGATTGTATCTGCTGTGCCTGTTGGCCCCAAAGGCAGTCATTTGTGTTTTAAAATTCAGTAATTATGTATGTACACAAATGTTTCTAATGGGCCCCAAACAGTTAGCAACATGGGCCACCATCCCCGAGCGCTGCGTTAACAAACGTGGGAAAGATTAAAATTAAATAAGCAGGCAAGGAACGTGAGGTTCACCTGGGCGGAGGGACACCTCTAGAAGAGAACCCTCAGAATCAGGAAGAGCCACAGGTTCCCCCGTCACCTGGGGGAATTCTGACCGCAATGAAAGAGCAAAACCCACCAGGAGCTTTGCAAGGCTGGTCGTCTCTGCCGGAGGAAAGCCCGCGTCCTCCACCGAATGGTGCTGCCTGTGCAGGCTGGAGCTGTTAGACACACAAATGCACACCCTTCGTCTGGCTTAATCTGCGTCTTGACCGTGCCCGAGGCGTGGGCTGGCTCTCTGAGAGGCTGCTTCCTCTCTTAAAACCCAGCAGAGACCCTTGACCGGGCAGGATGGGCTGTCGGGGCAGCGCCTGGTTAATGAACCACCGCGGCACCTTTGTTTCTCTGGCTGCCTGGTGCCCTGTTCTCACTTGTACAATTATTACAAAAATCAGACAGAATGTTGCCTTGAGATATGATTTTCGTAGTGGGATAGATTTTATTATACCAGCCGTACAATACCCACCATTATCATTTTGATTATATGCTCCTCTCATTTGCACTATTGGAACATTATCTGTGGTACATTCATTATTACTTTATAAGAAACTGAAACTACCTCCTTAAGATGAATTGTAAGGAAGGATTTCTATTTCCTCAGATAGATACTTTGGCTGAGAACATTAAGTGGCAAACATTATTTGTAAAAGTTTATTTTATTTTATTTACGTAAACTCTAAAGAAAGAAATAACATAGATATTTCTAACAGACAGAAAAGCCTGAGGCTAGTTGCAACAAATGACTGCAATTTAGAATTCATGTACTATTAAGAAGTTCTGATTAAATTGTAAGTTCCTGCGGAGGAAGGAAGTTGAATAAATGAAAGTCTGGCGTTGGCCCGGTGGGCTTCGATGGGCTTGTGGGAGTGAGAGTTCAACGGCGGCTCTCGGGTTCCCTCTGCCCCCTCGACCCAAGGTCTCTGAAGATCAGATCCATCACGAACCTGACGGGAGAGGGCAGGAGGTCAGAAAGATGTTTGTGCTTAATAGCCCAATTGGGTTTAAAACAATGGGTTTAAAGAGATGCTGGATCATCTGTATGGCTGGTGAGCATCCGTCACTGGAGCACGGTACGTGCCCATGGGTGAGACCACCTTGCACTGTATGTCCACAAACAGAGACGGCCTTTGCCCTGAGGAGTTTGCTCCCCACTTTTTCTCAGTGTTGCCCTTACCATGCAGGAGGCCTCATCCTCCTTCTGTACACATAGGAAGGGAAAACCGCTGGCCACAGAGACCTTACCCAAGCTCTCTCAGTGCAGGTCCATCCCTGCTTCCAAACCAAACTGCCCCGCTTCTGCCCAAAGTACCTGGGCCCAAATCCTGACCTTATTCAAGGTCTAAAACCTCCCATGACTGCGATGATACAACCAGATTTTCACAGGTCCTCTGGCTGAACGGTGGCAAGAGCACCTGACTCATGAAGCATTCCATAGTTTTGTTGAAGATGTCCCTGCTCATGGCAGGGGGATTGGACTAGATGACCTTTAAAGGTCCCTTCCAACCCAAACCATTCTGTGATTCTATGATTCTGTGACTCGGCGGTGCTGCTCAACTGCCATGGCCAAGTGGGACTCAACACTCATATTTAAAGGGCATCAGTTGTTTCAGCTGCCACAGAGTAGTTAAACCTCAAATTGTGGGTGGAGTTGGACCATCTCAAGGAACCTGCTAATATGTGAAGCCCGTTGCCAATTTAAAAAAGATACTTTGTGACTTCACTGGAAGAAATCACACTTTGCTGTGTAGATAAGGGAACATTTTCAGGTTGATTGCAAATCATAAATATTTGATGTACTGTAATTACTGGTTCTTAAGTATCATTTTCTAAATTATTATTATTTCTATTAAATGCATAGAGACTTGGGATGGAAGAGTGAGTTAATGCAGTAACACTTTGTCACTGAAGATCTGGGTTTGTGGAAGGTCATAAGTGAATGTGTCTTTTGCTTCTTCCTACCTACCCGTATCAGAGACCCCTGCAAAAACCGGAACTGGTTATCAGGTGATCCCAGACTTAGCAGGACAGAAGTCGTGGGCTATGTGACACGTTTTAGACAGTTTCTGCCTGCATAATGCCCAGCTCTGGCTGATATTTCTAGTCTCCAGAGATCCAAATTCATCTAGGCACAAAGAGTTTTCAAAAATAGCATTAGTCATCAACTAATAGATGCTAAAAACAAAAGTAATGCAGGCCCATGAATATAAGGCCTGGAGTCCTGCTATGTTCTTACGCTCCCCTTTACTCCTCCCGCTGCGTCATCATCATGTCTTTGGGCAAATTATTTAACCTCTCTCCTTCCTCAGAGAAATCAGTTAAATGGATACAATAATTCCTATTTCATGGGTCTGTGACAAGGTTTAGCTGATGTTTGTAAAGCACACTGAGATCCCTGATAGGAGGCATCCTATGAAGCATGTTCATCTTCAAGCTCTTCAAAGGAGCAGGAGATGGGCAGTCCAGCAGGCCAGGGACAGAAATGTCACTGCGGGATGAACCACCTGGGAGTCTGGAGCTCCAGTCCTTCCCTCCTCCAGCAAATCCAGTCTTGACCCTCTGGGAGACCACTTGTAGCCAGATCTCTAAATCCGGGTTATTTTTCCCATGTAACCCATCCATCCCACACCAAAATTTCCCACTTGGCGATGCTGGGCTTGAGCTGCTGGTGGTGAGCCAAGGGGTGCAGCTGCAGCAGCCCAGGTGGAGATTTCTCCTTCCATTCAACAGCATCCTACAGCCACCACTCCAAACCTGGGCATGGCACTGGCCGAGTCCCCGCTGGTGACAGAGGTGGGTGGCCACAGTCCCCTCTCTGGCCAGTGGTTTCTGGAGCAGCTCTGGATTCCTGGTCTTGAGTTGGTTTCTGTCTGACCTCTAGTGCTATCCGAGTGCACCTATTCTGCGGCTCAATGATTACTTACAACTTGGTAAACAGAAAGAAAATATTCAAACTAATCTGGAATAAGTCAGATATACTTTTTTTCACCTCTGGGGAGATTTTCAACTATAACAATGTAGCTTTGAGCTTCTGACAGATGCTAATGAATTGTTGTTTACATGTTTGATTTACTGCCTAAACAAAGATAAGACATGCTCTTGAAAACACATTGAATGCACAATCCAAACACATCCATTAAATCTGTCACAATAAACATGACAGCTTTCTTCTAACCTAACAACTGGCATGCCTCATTTACATATTAATGAGAAAACTGGGATCAGTCTGCACAAATTGCTTCTATCTTGCGAAGGGGAAGCACTGACTGACAGTGCAGCTCTCCATGGTGTAAATACAACAAGTAAATACCTCTGCCATCTTAATGGATTTTATTTTTATTTGCCTGTTTGGTTCCACAGTTGTTGATTAGTTGTCTCTTGTGAACTGCAGTGACAGGCGTTACAACTACAGGGACAGACATTAAAAGAGTTCCTACAGCTTACCGGGTGCCTGAGATGTCTGCTGGGCTTTGGGGTTGGCAGTTCCCAAAAGGGCTTGGTTAAAGGCTGGATCTACCTCAAACACCTCTCCAGTCTCCATCACCACAGGGTACACGTGCCAGCGCGCTCAAGCACTCTGTTGTCCTCAGAACATGCTTGATTGTCCTTAAACCAGCTCTGGAGGATGAGCCATTCAGCAGGTGGGAAATCAAGGCACAGAGAGGGAAAAACTATTAAAAAATGCGACCCTGGGCCACTTCTGTCCCATTTCAAATGTGACTTGGGAGCTACGTTCTTGGAGCTACTTGGATTCCTAATTCTGCAGAGGTTGTACCAGAATATGTTTACCCCCATGCTGTTAGCATAACAGTGCCATCTAAATATCGTTGAAATCTGAGCTTTAGGCATAGTGGCGACCTATAAAAGAGTTTTTCTTGGACCCTGGAAACTCTGAAGTCACATCAGCAGGGAGTTACGCACCATCTAACTTTTTTTTTTTTTTTAGTATCTACACTACATTTTAGAATACTAAAAGCCTACTTTATGTATTTCTAATTATCTAAAAGTTAGATATCTGGTCTTAGCTGGAGGCCTGTGCTCTCTCTGTGCCAGTGGAGAAAGCTCAATGCCTACACGGGGCAGACCGTGCCACCGACGTCTGTCACCAGGCTCGGGAGCGTTGCTCTCTGCTGCCTGTGGAGAAATCCCAGGAAGCCTCGTCCAACTTTTGGACAGCGAAGGGAGATAAGATGAATTGCACCTTCAATGTCACTGACTTTCAATCAGGTTTACACTCTGAAGTGCTTAAATTACCTTCTTGAATGGCACTTAGTTTTCTAAATCACCTAGCTACTTTTGGAAAATCAACTTTGAGCGTGTATTGACACAGTGCTATGTGGCTGTAGCACTCAAAGCCTTGTGCTGTGCAGACGTACCTAAGACAAGATCCATGCTCAGGTTCAGCAGGGGAGGCTCAGGATCCTCAGAAGTAGATCCCAAAGTAGCTTAGGGACCCTAGAGACCGTATCATTATATATTACCGTATCAGGGGAACATACCATTGTACCCTGCACTGCACCTGAATTTTCTGCAGAGCCAGAGGCTGTTGCAGCAGGGACACGGGCAGTTGCATGCTCCAGGACTGAGGCAACATGAAGATGAAGCAGATGCAGTCCTTAAATCCAGTCAAATCCTGACTACATCAGTATAGTATAGTACATCAGTACAGTATACTACATAGCATAGTTTCAGAATCCAAATTTTCAACAGAAGCAGCTTTAAAGCATTCCAACGCAGCACTTCTGACCATTATGTGCCTGCTTGAAGGCACTGGAGAGCTATTTGCAAAATTTTGATCTGCCTCCAGTTGTACACTTAAGACATAGCTTGGGCTTTGGATTTAGGGAAGTTTCCTGTTGTAATAGTTTGCTCTGAAAGGCTGTATGGATAACACTAGAACGATCCAAACTGTTCCCAAGGACTCCAGGGAAATTAATGCACTCCTATGCTTTTGGTTTTGAAGTTAATTTTTTTTTTGTCTCAGTGAACTACTTCTTCCCTACAAAATTGTGCACACTGCTTTATTCTTCTGAGGCCCACAGAACGAAAAATTTCAGAAGGCTAATTTATCTCCTGAAATTTATAGTCCTATTTCTAGATTAAAAGGGATGTGTTCAGTTACTCTTGGATATAGATTTCTCCTCCTCCTCTCCCAGACTCTGTTATCTGACTCATGTCTCCAGACGTTAGTGGTTTGCCCCTGAAGTAGTCTTTCATCTGTTTATGGCTGAACAGTTTGTGTGCTACTGGGGCATGGCATAATAACTGAATTTGTATTAAATAATTAACATCAAATGAAACAGATTTTGCTGTAAATGTTATTCCAATCGAGCATTACGGAACTACGTGCAAATGGATGAACGCACCCAGAGAAACCCAGACAACTTCCTCCCAAATAAAACAAAACCCCAGCCCCCAAACTTTCTCTGGTGACAAAGATCTTCATTCAAATGCAGAGACAGATCCCCCAGCCTTATTCAGGATGAGCCCTCCCTCGCAGTAAGAGGCTCTGGGGAAGTCGATGGGGTGTCTAGTAGAATAAGCTATTGCTCAACCATGCTGAGCAGAATTAGCTGCATACAACATACAAGCAATGAACTGATTTAATTTCACTGTCAATCAACACGGAAAAAGGGCCAGCATAATGCAGATAGTCGCTTCTCTTCAATTTGAGAAGAGCTTTGGGGGAAATATTGTAAATGTCATAATACAATATGTTAAATATAGTAGTTAAAATAGTGTTCTGCAGCCAAATTCTCTTCTTAGACACATACACAACTCCCACTGGCAGGAACAGGAATTGTGCAGGGTAGCCCCAAATGAGGAAAATCTTTTCCGAGGAGGGAAGGAGGCTGGTCAGCGTGTGCGTGCCCTCTCAGCTGAGCGTCAGCAAGGACCTGTGGATATGAAAATATTCAGGATGGCTTTGAAGGCTAATGAGGAATAATTTTGGAAGAGATTTCTAATCTCTTGCTCCAGGACACCGGACCAAATCCTAGGTCAAAGCCAGCATTTCTGTTCCTCCGTACTAATGAACCATGGACTAAGTAAGCGCAGGAGTGAAGCCAAGAAGACCCCAGTCCTAATCCTGATTTTAACACTCCCTGTTTGTGGTTGCATGCAGATGACTTAAAGCTGCTTATCCCACACCGTGCAAAACCTTAAACATAATTGTACCGATAAGGGCAGCAGCTGTGGAGAGGCTGAACACAAGGACTGTGCTTCCCATGTTCTGAGATCGCTCTTTCTCATCTAAAATTACAACAGCTGCACAGGCAGAGATTTGCTTTAACTAACGCCGTTGCTAACCAGCGAGCATCGACGCTGCGAGGTCCCCGTCTCCAGCACTTCCAGCTACAAACGGCTTCCAATCAGTCAAGGCTTAACAGATGGACGAGACTAACAAATGGGGCAAAGCTTTGCTGGGGGGGTAGTTAACAAATACAAATAGATAAATATTTTCCTGGTAGTGATGGTTCCAGGTGGTAGCTCACTCTTTGTAATTATGGGAAAAGTAGGTTTTTGCGAGGAAGACGAGGACAGCGAGGAAGCCTACTTCTGATGATCCTGTGACACCAGGATCACCTGGCAGGAGGAGATGGTTTAAATAAAACACTGTGACACCAAATGTGTCGCCATCTATACTCCCATTCACTACACCTGCTCCCTGTAAGAAGCCAGAGGCATGCTAAGGCCATATTATGATATGTTCTTCATATTTGATCAGATTCTTCTAGTGACCAGCAGGAAGCTACATAAAGTAGAAGCTGCACAGTAATTAAAGAGCACAGAGTAATCAGCACGTGTGGACCTTGAAGGAGGTGTGAGGCCGCTGAAGGACGAACGAGTCATTACGGCTCAATGCAGTATAACTAGATGGGAGTCACTGAAGCTGCACCATGACTGGGTAAGAACCACCAAAAAACTGAGTAAAAAGAGGAAAAAAGAGGCACAATCCATCCTTTGGACCTCTCCTATATAAATTTGTCTAATCCCTTTAAAAGCCATTAATTTTGGGTTTTTTAGCGTTGACACACCAAGGCAAATGAGTTCCACAATTTAAGTAGACTTTATGTGAAAAAAGGGGTTGCTGGTATTTGCTTTACCTACTGCTCAAAAGTTTCATTTGGCATTCACTTATTCTTAAATTGAGTAACGCATAATTGCTCCCATTACACCTCCTCCGTGCCACTCAGGCTATGACAGATCTTTATCCTATTCCCCCTTCAATCGTCTCTTTTCCTAAGCTGAGGGGGATACAGGAGAACTGCACACAATGTTCAAGAGGTGAGCACACATGAATTTATATAGTGGCATAATGATGTTGTCTGGTTTAGCGGTATTTTGCTGCAGTTGTGATGGTCTAAGGATACAGATGGAACAGAGTTCACAGACAGACATAACACCTTTTATTACACCAACTTATATAGCTGGAAAAATTAAATGAGCTTTCAGGCACACAGGCCTATAATATTCCAGTTGCCTTTCTGGCTGCCTGTGAGCTTTGACTGATGTTTCTTCAAACTATCAGCAGTGGCTCTCAGATCTCTTTTCCAAGTGGTAATAGCTGAAGAAGAGCTCATCAGTGAGTATACAGAATGAAGGCTGTTTTTTCCCTTTGAGCTTATCAGAATTGAATTCGATCTGCTGTTTTGCCACGGAGTCATTGGGCACTGTGAGACCCTCCGCAGCTCTCAGATGGCTTTGCCTTTGACTTCTGCATCATTTTGTATCACCGTTTCATTATTCATCTGTTTTCGGGAGGAAACTTGTAAAAGGAGGTGAATAAAATGCAGGGGACAAATTAGTATATGCGTTTCTTCCGCGCTGAGGCGCAGGTATTGATGGGCTCAATAGCTATTCAGAATGAACAATCACTCCAACATAAGAGTTTTTACTGAGGCATCGGCGGCTCTTTAAAATTGCAGTTCATGCGTCCTTTTTTCATGCTGGGTCCCAATCATTACAGTTTCCAGCTGAGCAGCTGTCAATTTGGGCTTACCTCGCCTCTAGGATCCCAGTTGGGAAAGCCTTGTGAAACTCTCGTATTGCAAAGCAATCAAACATGTTTGTTTGTTTGTTTGTTTGTGATGATTTATGCTTTGATTAGGCATTTGATATTACACTGGTTAGGGTAAGGTGCAAGCAATCTCTTGAAACAGTGCCAGCACTAAGTCAATATTTCATTAAGACTCATTTATGAGAGAGCAGATGAAGTACTATAGTGAGGTCTCTACACATTTCACGTGCATCTATTTGGGTAAGGCAGTTGATTTTTTAAAATATATTTAGATACTTGGTATAGTTATAACTGGTACAATTCCTAATGTAGGAACAGTTATAAAGACAAAAAGTGTACTTTACGGACAAAATTCATTCTACTTCCCTACAAAAATGTGATTGTAAATATGCGAGTGTACCGACATTGATATTACTGTATCTGCATGGATGTATAGACAAGGCTGTACAGAACAGCGGGAAAGTTTGAAAGAAGAGCCTGGGCAATATCGAGACCAGGCTGTGCTGCCTGTGGCAGGATTTATTTACAGTATTTTTGGCAAGGGCATATATTTCCTCCCCGGCTTTTCCCTGGTACTCAATCTCTTTGCTCTCTGTATTGCCCATGGCTAATCCACGCCGTGTGACCCACACTTGCCAGCTCGGCTGGGGCGGGAGCAGCCCTGGGGTCCATCCGCAACGGTGCTCATCCAAGGCAGGACAACGAAAACAACAACAGCTTTTAAGGCAATGAAAGTTGCCAAAAAGTAGATACAAAACCAAATGCAGAGCCAGCTGAGAGATATAAAAAGCACAGTATGGGCCGGGCGCATTGCAAGAGCTCTCCTTCGCAGGCAGTGTCTGTTGAAGGGACGCTGCCTGTTTACGCTGACGGGTGCACACTTTTCCTGGAGACTCAAAGGAGAAAATGTGTTTTGTTTATATGAGAGTTCAGAGACACCTTTTTACCCCAGAAGAGATTTTTCTCAAAGTCGGTAGCACCGTAGTGCACTATACGAGTGAGAAGCATGCAAGTAAGTTGTTGGCCAGATGAGGATACGTCCACCAGATGAGCTCCTCAGCCGGTACCCACTGACAAGGAAGGCTTGAGCACCACAGAAAGTCTTGTGTTGAGTGAATGAATGAAGTGAAATGTTAACACCGGCCCTGACAAACAGTTGGCACTGGTGCCGCTGGGGAAGATTAATGCCTCCCTTCTCCTTACCTGCACCGACATGATGTTCTCTGACACTCAGATCTAATTGTAGGAGCTGAGGTGTAGGAAATGTCGCCCTCGCTTATAACGTTATCACGTAATCGGTCTGCGATGATGTGCAGACAAACAGGAGGTTAACAGATAGGTCTTTATCTTCTGCATGCGGAAGAAGGTCTGCGTGTCTGCCGCAATGATAGCAATCGCTGTGGTATGCGCTTTCCTGTGCTGGGAGGGAAATTATAAAGTGAGGTCAACATACTTGACGAGATGCTGCCAAAATATGTATTTCCTTTCCACAAAGCTTTTTTGAAGAAAAGCCTCATGCTGGAGACTGTAATTAATAAACGAAATATTTATACAGTGCCACAAAATTTACCAGTCACTCTATAAACATAGATGATCGATGTTCCCTGTCCCAAAGCACTTACAGTCTAAAAAAGGCAAGAGACGGAGAGCAGTTTAGATGAGGGAGAGAGCAGGGATAATTAATGGTGAGAAGAAAGAGGATGGGTTGCAGGGAAGGCTTTGTGAGAAGGGAAAGCTTCGTCATGGAAATTGAGGTGGTTGCGAGGATGGGAAAGTTGAAGATGAGGGCAGAAGTGTTTTGAAGGGGCAGGTACAGATGTGGGCACAGATGTGGGAGCAGAGGTTCAGGTGGCGATGCTGGTGGAGTGACGAGAAAGCTGTGGAGGGGCTCGAGAGGTCTGGAGGGGCAGAGGGAAAGGTAGATGTTGTGGAGCAAAAGAGCTTCAAGACATGGGCTGTCACCGAGCAGCAGCCCCAGCGGAGGGGATGAGTGGAGGGCTGGAGAGCCCTATGAGCTGCGAAAGGCGCTGGACCGAGGGGAGCTAAGGGAAAGGTGGAGAGCCAGTGATGGAGAAGGGAAGAAAAGACGAGGAGTCATTGCAGAAAATGCTGAATGAATGTGCAGTGGAGAGAGGAGAAGTAGGAACGCAAAGCTGCAGAAAGGAGAGGAAGCGAGATAAAGGAAAGGAAGTTCAGGCAGCAAGAGTTAAGAACTTTGCCATTGATTTTGGAGACAAAGGAGGAAAATAAATAAGAATGATAGAGAAGTGAGTGGGATTAGGGGAAGTGCTTGAAGATAAGCAAGGCAAGAAGGTAGAAAGCAAAAGACAAAGGCAGGCAGGCAGCACGGGGGAAGAATTAATTAGGGTCAGGCAACTGGAGGGGACAGCCAAGGAGCCCGAT
Source organism: Ciconia boyciana (assembly GCF_034638445.1). Classification (NCBI taxonomy): domain Eukaryota; kingdom Metazoa; phylum Chordata; class Aves; order Ciconiiformes; family Ciconiidae; genus Ciconia; species Ciconia boyciana. The sequence continues at coordinate 63,511,846 of NC_132941.1, read as the reverse complement.
CTGCTTCTGACATTGTGAATTTTCTCCTCTGGTGGGAAAAAAGAAATGAAGATGATTTTCAAATAGCTGGGCAGTAAAACTGGGGCATTGCACCTACCCCCAGCCTGCACCGCTTGATTCAACCCCACTTGTGCGTCGGCTGGTGGCAGCACCAGGGTGGGGTTGCAGTAAACGCTGAAGGGGCAATGCTGCAGCTGTGTCACGCTCGCTGAAATGGGTCCCTATCCAAAAAGCGCAGAGTGCAGGCAGTTCAAATATACAGTAGTTTCCAATATTCCCTCGGAAAGATAAAGTCTATGTATGTCTGAGTTTTGAAGTAGTAAAATGCCACAGTATTTTTAGTCTTTGTTTGATCAAAGAAAAATGAACCAGATAGACAAGTAAAAAATTACCCAGGAGCTGAAGTCACTGGTGATGTCTTTTATTGCACTATCATACAAATAGGAAGGATGTTCTTTTCATCTGACATAATGAAATATGTATACCCTTTTCAAACTCACTGGTATTAATTCTGAAGTTAGCCCAAAAAAAACCCCCCAGACGTTACCTAGAACTTGACGACTTCTGATTAATTTAATAGGAAAGATCTCTTGATATCAAATACCAGCTACTGTTCAGGAGAAGGTGAAGAGAATATGAATTTTATTTTAAACCCGTCTGTTACGTACAAATAATGATAAAGAGCAATTTTCAGACTTTTCTCATACTAATATTTATTGTTCGTATTAGATTAGTCAGGATGGAAGTGTTCTCATAAGAGGTAGGGACGGTTCACTCCTGAGTAGGTGCAGCTCAGAGCGCTATCCAATCAAGTAGGCAAAATGATATTTTTATCCCATGTGAAAAATGCTTTCTACTCCAAAATACCAGTGCCTTTGCATCACGGAGGTGTCAGCCAACACTGGGGCCACGTTGGGCATATTACGGGGGGCACTTTGAGCGAGACATCCTCCATCCCGCCTTGCTAGAAGTCCAGTTGGAGACCAGAAAGGAAGTGGTGGTGGTGTACGAGTGGGGACAGGCACCCACAGTTAAGTGACTTTCCCAGGGTCGCACAGGAAGTCTATGGCAGAAATAAAACCTGAAATCAGATCTCTTGGGTCCCATCCAGTTCCTTAACCAGAAAACGCTCTTGCGACATCCTGCGCAAGCAGAGTCTACTCATGTGTAGCAGCCCCTGCAAAGCAGACCCCGAGCTACGGCAACAGCAGGCTGTTGGGTCTCCTTTGGGGTCTCACTCCGCACTTTTTAAAGCTGATGGCGAAAGTCCCGCTGAATTGAATGGCCAACAGTCAAGCCCTGAGGTGCTTTCATGCTAATTATGTCTTTCATTTCATTTTGCATGATGTCAGTGAAAATGCATTCCTAGCACAGAGCCCTTCGTGGTTTTGAACCTAGTGATGGCCATATCTAGCCCGTGTTTATAGCCTTGCCTTTGTATCTTATTAGTACAGCTTTACACTTAAGTAAGGGAAAGCATATGCTTTCACATGCAGTTTTTTACGGTAAGTCATAAAGACTTCTTTTGAGCTACCATTTATCATAAAGCACATTAGAAGTTAGGGGAATTTTGCGCTGAATCTGGAAGGCAAAAGAAGATCCTTCCCAAAATATAGGTTAGGGATATATTACTGCATTCACCAGGTATTCCCAAATAAATGGGAAATACAGTTCCTGGCTGTGCCACTGGGTGGTATGAGATTGAGGTGCAGCCAGAGAGAGCCTGGGGAAACTCTTCTGACACTCAGTGCAGGTACAGTGGAGATGTTTGCATTCACCGCATTGCAGCCATGAACTCTAGAATTAATGCATTTACAGTTTATATTTGGTAATTAGTTTGGTGGTAGACCACACATTCTTACTTTTGAGTGTGGTCACCATTGATCAGACATACATGATCCAGAAGCTGAACACTTTTGTTGCAGTATGGAGATAATTACATTCATAATTTTATATTCAAGCGAATGAGGGAATGAAAAAAAAAAACCACCAGCCACAGCCTGGGTTCTTGTGATACAGAGCATGGAAGCAAGGAGAAAGATGACTTAAGGTCTTGCTTTTGTCCTAAATTCAGATCAGAAATCACAATTTTATGAGAAGTAGCTTTGGCAGACTTAATACGACTGCTCCCAAGAATTTAAAAATGTCAACGTGAGCAAGTGATTGTAAGCAAGTGGCCCTTTGACTGCGGAGTCTGACACTCACAAACACTGGAGCAAGAAGGACTTCGAAAAGAGTCTGATCATGCAGAAAAGCAGTGGGAAACAGTTAGCATACTGCGTGATACTCTGTACAGAGGGGATTTTGCTTACATGCAGCGTGGAAAAGCTCAGCTGATTGTGCCTTTAGAGCAATGTTCGACCCTGAATCAGGAAAGACACCCCCACGCACATCCTAAAGGGCTTTCCTGCTGACCGATACTTTCCTGAACTAGGGCCATAAGGTTTGCCTTTCATCGGAATTTATAGCTCAAAATGGCTTGAATTGGTTCCTTTTGACCTTTTCTTTCTGTGCTCATCCCGCCTGCACGACCCTGACCCCCTGCCTTGACGTAGCAGCTTATTCCAGAGGCAGATGCTGCAGAGGCGAGCGAGAGGGGTCCAGAGAGGCTGGAAACCACAGACCTGATGGATGTGCAGGGACAAAAACACCTGCAGACACTCCTGAGAGCGGTTCGGGTGTGTTTTTTTCTAATCACAAGCCAAAATGGGCTTTGCCCTGGAAATTGCATTGTGCACCGAGAAACAGGGATTTGTACATCAGAGACCAAGATGCGCTAGATGAAAGGGCACGTCCTCTTTCTTGCAAAAGGGCCTTGCAAGCAAATCAGGTGTTTGTTGTTTCATGCACTTTCATGGTAGGAATCCTGTCTCTAGGTTAGGAAGATGAAGGAAATTATGTTCTCATGTTTGCATTTGATTTGTCAGCTGGGATATTTAAAATCTTTTTCTTCTGTGTACTCAGCATTGCTTAGAGGCAAAAAGAGAAAAATAAGTGGATGCAGCTATGAGATGTTCCTGTACGGAGTCGGGACGTACAGATTTCTGAAGTTTCTTGCCTAGCCTGTGAAGCACTAGCCATGCTTTCTATGGACCTATCAAGTTTGCACTCTTTTTATGCATAAGAATAAGACGAAAATCTCCTTGGTGACCATGTCTCCTTTATTAATCCTCCCGGTGTGGTTACTATTCAAATTCAGACCAGTTTTCTGTCCTGACTCTATATGCTCTCTCCTGGAAGGTGTGCACAGCATCGCTGCCAGGTGAAGAACTGCCTTCCAGGCAAGGGCAGGAGCCTGCAGCAGCCTCATCCCACTGCTTTTCCACCATCCATTCCCCACAGATTTAGTGATGCCAGAGATGGTTCAGGGCTTCTCAGCCGAAAAATGCAATTTTCCCATCCCAAGGGTGACGGGCTGGACTCAGACCTCTCTTGCCATAGGAAGGGGCAAAGCTGGGAGCTCTGGACATCCAAACTTCTTCCCTCTTCTGACATTTGCTAGGTTTTTATTAGGGTCACCTGTATGTTTTGTTTTACTGGAGTAGCACTTGTGTAGGCTTCTGCATGCTTGAATTCTGTTTCAGCAAGGGTGCTTCTGGGTACGAGCTGTTAATGTGCTCATCACTGCGGTACGCGAGCAGCGGAGGGACGACCGGGCTCAAACTCCTCTGGAGCAGGCGTGAGCGTGGTCCCCAGCGAGACCCTGCGGTTTGCTTAGTACTCGAAAGGCAATCACCCTATTTCAGTTTTCTCCTTCGGCACATGTATTGCTGTACATCTCTTTCTCTCTCTCACTCCGTTTTGATGCTCTGCTTGCATTTTCTTAGATAAAGGTCTTGTCCCACATGTTCCAGGTCAGCGGGACATTATAAAGGCTTTCACTTCGGGTGGCGAGGGAGGCTGTGTGTGCTGGGGAGGGAAGGGGACAGGCTCTGTTTGTTACAACCTGAAAGGTCTGACTGTTGAAGCTTTTTTTAAATCAGAAGAATCTTTTTCCATGCTTTCCCCCTCTTCATCTCTCTCAGTAAGGGGCAAACAAGGAAGGAGACAGTTTTCTAGGAATTACGCTGCATGAACCTTTCCTGTCCACAGTCAGTTTTACCAGTAGATCCTTATCCGAACCTCTAGGGTGGAGGTTTCCTGCAGGTGGAGGCAGAAACATCATATTTTCGTATTTCAAAGAGAGGGAATTTTTTATTTTCTAACAGTTTTCTTGCATAATAATAACCCCACCACTTTGCAGGAACCTTGTCGTAAAAGACTTCTGGGATGGATTAAACTCCTTGGCACCTCCTCAGTGATTAATCAATCTCAACAGGCATTTATTGCTTTGTTCACTACAGCACAGGAGAGATTATCCCTTAAATATACTTGACTCTTTTGGTACCATTCAATTACACCAAAAAGAGCCCCAACACATATACAATTATTTTGAACTACTTCTCCAGTGAGGAGCAATTGATCTTTGAGAGTCTCTTCCTCTTCTTGTTATGCTGATTAATAGCCTTGGAGTTAGTCCCTGAGAGGAAAACATTTCCAAAAATAGATGACAGTTTCCATCTTCGTATTTTAATCCCTCGAGGGCCCTTTACATCCACAACGAAGCCTGGAGGAATCTTCCCATTTCTCCCCATCTTTTTTAACCTCGCCACCTCTGTGTCGGAGCCACCCAGCGCCCAGCACAGGGGAACGAAACGGGAATCGTCGGCGCCTCTTTGCTCCCTTCTCTGTGGAGCAGAGGTTGGGTCACAGAGAGACGGGCGGCTGCTGCCGAACGGAGGGAGCTCTTCTCCCCATGAAGGCTCACAGGTGCTGGGGGGCATGGGACGACCTGCAGCTGAAAGCCGGTGGGGGTCCCTCCCATGACAGCAGAAGGAATTTGTCCATGCGATGTAGGTTTTTAATGCTGCTGAATTGTGCTATTGATCTCATTCTCCCATTAGGGAGGAAATAACTTGAGTGGTTCCCAGCAACTTGCACTGACGTAACCCATGGAGGTACTTCATGGCATCTTCAGAGCATGTGTTTGGGAAAAGTGCTGGTGGTTTTACCAGTTCTGCGTCGCTTCTCCCGATCAGCACGGCTCTCAAAATCTGTATTTCTATACTACTGTTGGTTTGGAGTTTGGTTCACCCATGACACCTTGTCTGCTACTGAAGTTGGCCAGCCGGGACTGCATCACCCAACGCAGGGGTCCCCGCACGAAGGAGAGGGTCACGCCGGGCGATGCGAGCCAGACCGATTCAGCACGGCATGTGCTGCTGTAAGTGCGGTACCAGGGCTCTGGGGCAGGTTAAAAGATGGTTCACCTCCCCTCAGGGCCACGCTGTGTGTGCCTGCGTCCCGTGAAAGGATGTCAATGTCCTCGTGGTGAGGCACCGCTCCAGGGGAGGACAAACACAGCGCCAGAAACCAGTGGCCGTGGCAGGGGAGGAGCGAGAGAGCCCAGTGCTTCCCAAGCAACTCTCCTCCAGTGCTGAGAGAAGCTGGAGCATCACCCTTACCTACTGCGGTGGAAATTCCTGGGTAAATGACGGAAATCCTGGGAAGGGGAAGAGGGTGGGTGGCAAAGAGGGGGAGGGCAACGCGATGAATTGCGGAGTGTGGCCTGGGGAACCCACCTTCCTGCTGGAGACAAGCCCATGCAATTTCCTACTTTTAAACATGAGTCTTATATCTAATTGTACACTTATAGCTGCTCTCATGGCGAGCAGATGAGTCTGCTAGTCAATTTGGGATTGCGTATTGTAGTTATCCTTATCCTAGGAAATTTTTTTTTTAATACTATCCCATACCAAATGAAAATAGCCAGAAGCAAGAGGTGACTGTAAATCTCAGACCTTCCCATCAACCATGGACAAATAAAATCTACTGTATAAGCAAAGCGAAGCTGCAAAAACATCCACTGGCCAAACATACAGAATTGGAACAAGCTACTCTCTGGACTGTAGGCTTACAGTCCTGCTCAGACATTCGGGCTTTGAGGCTTTACCTCCACACCGCACACCACGGCAGATGTTGTGTAGCCGCTTCAGTGAAACACTTAATGGAGACGGGCGGATCTGCCGCCTGCATTCCCATAGCAGAGGATGTGGTCCTGCATCAGCATAGGTCCAGCATCCTCCCTGCACCATCCCCGACAGCGGGGAACTGCACGGCGAGCCCAGGTGACCACCACAGCAAGTGGTGTGGGGCCAACCGAGCTCCCCGGAGCATTTCCCCGTGTGCTGTGCAGGGGTGCGGGACGAGGGCAGCACGGGACGGGCCGCGGGGAGGAAAGGGATGCGGCTGACGGGGTTTGCATTGCCAGGGCATCGCGCTGTCGTGGCGATTTCAACGAGGAATTGGGCTCCTTTGGTGCAAACGGTACCGCACTGAGGTCCTGCTCCTGAAACACTTTGCTCTTACCAGAGGAGGTGCAGGGCTCTTTGCTTGCTGCGTCTCAGCTCAGGGCGTGCAAGCCCGGGGGCTGTGCGGGCGCTGCTGCTGCACATGTTTTCCCTTTAAAGGAATAACATGGTGTCGGCTTGCAAACAAAATAATGATCTTTTGTTACTTTTCAGGAAATGATTTTTAATATACTTTATTGAAGCGAGGGAAAAACAATTTAATTGTGAGAGCTGCTATGAACCATATTTAACCTCTGAAGTACTAAACGGAGTGTTTTCAGATAAGTTATGGTTTTTAATCTAAGTTAAACCATTATGTACATAAGCACTATGTTTTTGCTATTCTAATAACTGCCAGCTTGGACTTACCAATTCTTTTTTTATCATCTTTTTTGTCTCCCAAGACAGACTGCTCCATTTGAACTTTCAGCAATATTTTACATTTTATTCTTCTTCATTTCTTTGCTACAATGCGCAGTGCAATACTGTATTCTTAAATCTGAGCATTATTTCCCTCAGCATATCTGTAACTTACTGGCTTTCCTAGGAGTTTTGAAATGTCTGGATAAAATTCCTGCTCTTGAGAAGTGCATGCAAATGATCGCATTTCATCTGGCCTGGATGGCATCCAGTGGTCTGTTGTTAGTTCAACACTCTGATTAATATTTTACATATACTTTACTAGCACTTGAAATGAAGTTTCTTCCCTGCAAAGATTAATTACTGAATGAACGGTATTGAAACCGTATTATTCTCATAATTCATTTGGGGAGATAATCTTGGTAAAACATGAAGTTAATTACATGACAGCAATGGAGAGGGTTTAAGATTAGCACCAATTTCCCTGTCCTGAATAACTTGAATAACTTGAATATTCCTTGAATAACTGTCCTTAGGTTGCAACAAAACACTCTACAATAACAATTTCATGTGCGAGAGGCAAAAAAGAACCTTTTAAGAAAGAAAACGTGACTTTTGAGTTTATCTTTACATAAACATCACATCATTGCGACTCCTTCCCGGTACTTTATATATTGAGCCTTTCATGCAAAGACCCAGAAATGCTTTACAACTGTTAATTAATCAAAGTTTCTCAACAGCCCTGTCCGTAGGTCAGGTCTGAGTGCCCTGGCTGCAGCAGAGGCAGGGCGGGCACAAACAGGTTAAGGCAGGGAGGGAAAGGGCAGAGCCGAGACGAAAGCCCCGGAGAGCTGTGTGCTTCACCCCGGGCACGACTCACAGTCAGGTCATCCTTACAAGAAGTATATTAATAACTCTTGTTTATTCCCACATCCAGCGATCTTTGTTATTACAAAATACATCAGAATCACATACTCTGTTCCCAGCAAACAATAACCCAGAGACAGTAATTTTAACAAAACTTTTTTTCTTAAGCATTTTCTCCACCTTTCCAGAGAAATTAGCATTTCTGCTCACACTAACCGCTTTTCTAACCACTTTTCAAGTGCACTCCAGGGATGACTATGGTGTCTAGTCCCTATCCCACAGCAGCACCAGCAGCTACTGGCCTTGCCCAATAAATGACAAAAAGCTGTGAGCACAGGTTTGGCACTACAGGGTTTGGGGACCCCAACGGAGTTGTTATTTCTCAACTTTTATTCTCAGTCTTTTTCCAGTTAATTCTTAATATCATTTACTAAGCCTTCTAGCAATATTGACTCAACAATATGAAGTTTAAAGTTATCCTCCACCCTACAGAACGGGAGACAAACAGCTAATCAGAGCAAACACCTTGCTGAAAGGGCAGCAGCCATTAAATGGCCCATGCAACGTGGTTCTTCTCTCCTGCCTCTGTGTTCCCCTGCCCAGGCTGCATGAGCCTGGCAAACGGGACTGACATAGCTCATGGCTTGCTCACTTACATACTCTTCCCCTGGAGGTATGGCACGTAGCTAGCAGGATGTCCAAGCCCTCCTCTCTCTGCGGGATGGTGGACCAACTTCACTCTCCAAGATCCCACCCCTCTGTGGAGTTCCTTCCTATCAATGATAGGAAGAAGACCTTTATCCTTAGGATGATTTCTTTTAGCATTTGCACCTGTCTCAGTTGTCAACCAAACACATTTTAAGTATTCTCAGCCTCTAAAAGATCTCAGATTTTTTCAATTCTGGGCCTTTTGGTGTCCTTCAAGAATATCATCACTCAGCTGGCTATGTTGAAGTCAGTGACTATCATCTACCCACAACCTCAATTGTGTTGAGCCCGAGTTGTGGGGTTACTATGCCATGAGCAGGCCTGTTCTCAGGGAGATGCTGCCAGCATTTGTCTTCCAAGTGGTATGAGCACCAGCAGGTTTAGTCTACAAGGAAGAAGGTCTGCACAAAGAGGCTCATCACTGAGAAGACCTGTCCCCACATGGGAGCAGATGCCCTGTCAAACGCTAGAGCCATTCGACCTGCTTCAATTGCAGTCCCTCTGGCTTTTGCTGAGATGTTCTCTCTCTTTACCACCATCTAAACACTCAGTGGCTTCGCTTCTACAATTTGTCCCCTCCACCACCCGTGGAAAGGTTTCTACCTTCATTACAGGAGCCTGCACACACCACTGGTGATTTCCTCCAGAGCTCCCGGACAAGGAGGTGCTCCCCTGGGGATCGTTTGCTCTGAGCTGAAAGGCTCCTTTCAGCAAGCAAGGATAACAGGATGTGCCCCCTAAAATAAACTGGTGCCCCCTAAAAAAAATGGCTATTGCCACAGCAGTTTATCTCTGGGACATGATCAGTAAACTATGATGAAAAAAATACTCTCTTTAGGACTAAAACCACCAGCTTCTAAACTCCTCAGGACAGGGAGTAGCACTGGGACACAATATAAAGGAAGAGAAATCAGCGCTGCAATCGTATTTCTACTTTGTAAGCCAAACACGCATTGTCTTATGCAGCCTTTTTCCACTGTAAGTCAGCTTATGACAACGGTTTCTACCAACACCAGCCGCGTGCTGGCAGACTCCCTGTCTCTTGCTTGAAGATAAAGATTACAATAGCATCTGGGCGGAGGCCTGGGCAAGGAAACGCTTCCCCCAGCATCTCCCGGGATGTCATCTGGAGCCCTGGCAGGCATGCCTGAGGTGCCTGAGGGCCGACAGTCCTGCTGGGATTTGCAGTGCCTGACCACCGAGCACGCCAGCGGCCAGGTCTCGTGTCTCAGGAAGGAGAAGAGCCCGTCCAGAGGCAGGTGGGTCGCTCCACTCGTGTCGGCTGCGGGGCTCTGCCACCGCACCAGCTGGCGTGGGGGCATGGAGGGAAGCGGGTCTTATTGCTTCTACTTATAGTTGGAAAAACAGAGCTGCTGAAAGACTTTGCAAGGTCGTGCCCAGGGATAGATGACTTGGTCCTGCTTCATGCTGAGCACTCTTTTTCCAAATCAGCCAAGTCCTTAAGCGTGCGAGTAGCCCTAATGAAATCAGCAGGATTACTCCTGTGCTTAAAGTTAAATGCATACATAAGTGCTTCGCTGGACCGGAGCCAGGACTTGGGGAGAAAATGCTACGCTGCTGGCCGGCATCCCGAGGACCTGCTCCCCATCCCTGAACCCCAGAGTTGGCCGTGGGTCTCCTGGCGGATAAAGCTCCGTCGCCGGACGCCAGGACATCCCACGGCAGTGCCCCCCTTGAGCACAGCCGCGTGAGAGCCTTGCAGAACTTTAGGAACTCCCCGGTTAGAGGAGCTACAGGACCCCGTCGCCTCTGTGCAAGTGTCTCGCTGGTGCCTCCCCCCAAAATAAGTCGCACCGCTGCTGGCAGACGCCTGCCCTGGGTAGATGAGCACTACCCCCCAGACTTTGCCCAAGTAAACTCTTTATGTATTGCTTGTCAGTCCCGGTGTCAGATATGCTCACAGTGTAGTGTATTCACATTTTTCCCTCCCTGACCCTCAACATCTCAATTTTCTGTCTGCCTTTGAAATCTTGGCTAATTAGGAGGCTACATGTTCCCTGTGAGACTGGCCTTTTGTGCAGAGTTTGTAATTAGAGTGACTGTGCAGTGCTCTATTAATTGCAAGAATTGTGATTTTTAGATTAATGAGTTAATTGCTAATATCTGCATACGACATTCCCTCAAGATGTATTACATTACAGTAAATAAACCTTGTGTCTGGAATGGCAGACATTAAAGGAAACTGCCGTGATTAGTTTGAATACTTTAGATAGCTAAAATAATATTTACTCAAAACACAATGTGTGTAAAACTGGGGTTTAGAGCCTTTTCTTCCCCCCAGCCCCCCTCGCTAGATAACATTCATATTTGATAGCTCGCAGACAGGAACCACCAGGATGCTGCTCTTCCCATAGAGGTCCTCCACCGCTTCTCCAGCCTGTCCTCCTGACCCAGTCGAACCCTCCCCAGCTTCCACCGTGGGCCCTCCATCAAGCCCTCCGTCTCCAATTACACTTCATATCTCCTCTAGACTATATCCCACACGCTGCGTTTTGTCTTTCTTTCCTCCTAAAGGGATGCTCCGGCAGCCTGCAGCAGTTGCTGTCAGCCCTACACGCGTCCCCAGCCTGCAGCGCAGGAGCCAGGGAAGAGCTGAAGCTGCAGAAGTTGCAACAGGATGGAGGGAATTATCCATATTTAAACTCCCAGGCCGCTCCTGCTTAACTGTTGTGGAAAAATCCCATTGGAAATGTAACAGCCAGAGCTAGCCAAGACCTTGGTAACAGCTGAGTGATTTTCATCAGACAAGTAGCTGTTTGCTGAAAAGTGTAATTTTGGGACAGCTGAAACTATTTGCAAATTCATCATGATTTCAGGAAATAGCCTAATGTAGAAGAAAAGCCCCAAATGAAAAAGTTTCACAGTTTTCCAGTTTGGTATTTTCTAGATGAAGTGCCTCTTTTTGTTTTGCAAATGAAATTTGATTTAGATATTTATCTAAATTAAATAAAAACCTGCAGAGAATGAACGCAAATGCCGGTTTGCATGACACAAACCCTTCTGGGTTGGCTCAGAGTAGTTCTTTCCTTTTTGTACTTTTTGTTTATTTGTTTAAACAAAACCTAGGCTCTACCCGAAACAATTTCCCAGGATTTTAGTTTAGTCCGCAGGCAGAGTTATTCACATGAGTTATTCTCTTACTTGATGATGCACGGAAATAAAAGGAGGATGAGTTAATTCCAGTAACGAGCAACTTACTTTCTGCTTGGCTCAGTATCAATATCCAATACACTTCTCAGAGGCACAGAGAAAAGTTTATATGAAAATATGTCATTGCATTTGGGCTTTTTAAAACTCCCGTTTGCTTATGCTGCTGAGAGCCAATGCAGCTCAAGCGCCGGAGAGTGTTCCCCCAGCTCTCCCTGCACACCTTCCTCCCAGCAAACTGTGTTACCTATCAATTCCCCGGGAAGACACTAAACACCAAAGGCAGCTACGCTACTTGTACACACCTTTTTAAATGTAAAAGTTCCGCTTCTGTGCTGCTGGAGCGTGAGGCTAATTTGGTAGAGACTAATTCCAACGAATACAGTCTCGGGTTCGGGTTGCGTTTGGCCTTGGGATGCTTTGAAGGGAAGCTCTTTCACCAGGCTAGTACGGCACGCAATTTGGGCGCTGTCCTTGAGCCTCACGTGCACGCACAGCTGAGAGACATTTTTACCACCGTACGTAAGTCACCAGGCTGCGGCCAGCCCCGGTAGCCACCCTACAAGCTCTGGTGACCCCGAGGTGGGACGCCTGCGGGCTCTTACCGGGGAGAGGCAGCTGCCGGCTGCTGCCCGTGCTCGGCACAAGGCACTTTCCGACGTGAGTGTGAAAGGGCACAGATGTCTTTTCATTCTGAAAAGCGCTGGGCATGGCTGGGCTGCTTTATGGCTCCTCTAGCAACAGTCCTTCTGTCTTATCTGTTTTCTCCTTTGCTGTGAAATGTCAGGACTGGACGGATGAGGAGGGCTGGGTGCGGGGTGCTGGGGCCAAAATCATCAGTGTTAGGTTCTGTGAAAAATTTGGCATCGAGGCCAACGGCGAGGTATCCGATAGGACTGATGCTCACTAGCTTCCTTGACAAGAATCACTCCAGACTTAGCCCCTATAGGTACCTGATTTTTAAATAAGATGGCTCATTACATTAATTACAATTTCCTTAGAAAACAGCATTAATGACAATTGAAAAATCCTCTTCACATGACGAAGCATTTTAGATTTTATCATTTTGAGCCTGGTTAGTCAAAACTTCAGACTGCTTTCCCGAGAAGAGCAGCTGCCCTGCGTATTGCTGCCTGTTTGTGCATATGGTCACATCAAGACACATGCTTTAGAGAGAGGACTGCATGGTGGCTGGACATTATTCTGGTTTGGGAGATCTGTCTGTACCTCAGATATCCACCCAAGTACTACTGTACCTCCCAGGGCTCTTCACGGTAGGTACTGTGGATGCACTTACTAAAACCTTTGAGATACAAAAGTACTGTAGCAGAGTCCATACAAGTACGCAAGATGAAAAGAAGGCCGTGTCCCAGACAAGGAAGGGTCCCAAACCAGACCACAGTCTATATACACGTTTGGTATCTATGACACATTATCTCAGCGCTATTAACTAAAAAAGTCACCTTGGGGTGTCCAGAGTCTCACCAGGTTCTCTGTCTCTGAACTGCATGGAAGCTGGACTCCAGGCACTTCAGACTCATTCTTGCATTGCCAATGTGTCAGACAACGTGTAAGCTATCGAGACACTCAAAACATCCTGGATCGATTCTTAGTACGTTGAACCCATGAAAAACTTATTGGCCAAGAAGGATGGAGCAGGTATGAAAGAGAATGGCAGAGAAGGAGTAGTTGACCAGCAACAGGTCTCCCGTAGCAGCTGTCTCCGTTGTGCCAGCCCCTCCGCTCTACTTCTTGCCCACCCCCTCCAAGTGGCAAAGATTTACATCAGGTGCCTTCCCTGGGTCTGGTTTTGCTCACCTGGGATGAGGCACCAGACACAAGCAGAAACTTGCTCTTTTTCCCCTAACGTGAGCTCACTGAAATCTGGAAGTCCACCAAGGCTGTGACCATGCTAATGCTCTGGGCATCCTTGATAACCTTCCACAGATATGCACATAGGGAAGCAGCACTGCTTAGATGCTGTCTCCGTTTGCCCATCACCACTGAACACATAGTGCTCGTCAAGACGTGATGTAGAAAAGTATCAGAAACATCTTTTACTGGAACCTCCCTAAAACCAAGGCAGAAGAGCGTATGTACAAAAATGCAGGACCCAGCAGAAGGTTGGTTGCACCACGTGCCTCCGCGAAGATGCTGGAACAAACAGGAGCATCCATCCTGCCTCTGTCTTTTGGGAGATTTTTGCCTGATGACAGATCCTGGGCATTGGGATTTCCTGGGGATTTAATGGCGAAGGTTGAATGCATTTCTCTGATTGCCCTTTTCTGAAGTCTAATCAGGAAATAGGAACATAAGAGAACAGATTTTCCATGCCTTTTATCTTTCTCTTTAAAGGACTGGATTCCTACAGCTTATTTATTGCTGAAAAAAAAGTAAAAATTAGAAACTAAGGACCCGTCTTCACTGCAAAGGTCTGTTGCTTTAATATAATTTCTGGTAAAGTAGGAAAAATCCTTGTGGGGACACAATTCAATCGCTAAAAGAAATGCATACACCAGTGCAGCTTGTTCCAGTTCGGAAAGTAAAATAAGCAAGATGGTACAGGGCGTGTTTACACCGGTATAATTATATCGCAGTAGGACTTCCAGTGTATAACTGTTTCAGTTTAAAAAAAAAAAATCATCTCTCTAGCTGTCACTGCTATAACAGTAGTACTGTTCTCAGGCGGACTGTCCTTTGCTTCAACGCACGCAATCTGGCAACGAGCAGCTTTTGGAAGGATAGGCTGAAATTTGGCTACGGTGCTGTCTTTTCCCATAAGCAATCCTTCCTTCAACATGAAGAAGAGGAAGGGTGAGCGCAGGTAGCTTTGCTGCTCCTCCACGGGTGCAATCACTCCCAAATGCCCGATTGACGTCCGAGATGATGTCCCTTCTTTAAATTCCCAGTTAGAGAAGGTGGCAGTCCCTACTGGTGATCGTGTTCATCGCAGGAGACTGCGTTTGCTGGCTCTGGGTTATTTCGGTTACAGCAGCAGGTACAAGGCTCACACAGCTCCGGCCCCTTTGTACTGTACCAGCGCCATATAAATGCCTGGCAATCCACGGACGCTGCCTTATCTGCATTTAGCTTGCTTGGTCTTGAGCTGACACCACGCTTGCTACATCTCTGGTGACCAGAGAGATTTAAGACACAATTGTACTATCAATGAAATGCAACTTTTGCCTTCCAGGCACTTAAATCCTTGGAGGACCTCGTTCAGGGCTGCACTGCTTCAGTTTTATGCCAGTAACTTCCTAATTAGCATACAAACGAAAGACCGGTGCTCTGGTGAATAGGATGCTGGCCGGGGACCGGTGAAACCCAGCTTCTCCTGGACCTACGGAGGGACTTTGTGTGAGTCACTTCGTCTCTTTTCCCCTGGTTTTTCTTTTGACCCTTCAGACTGCAGGTGCTTTGGGACTGAGATGGTCTTCCTAAGAGCAGTCAGTGTAAGACAGACAAGGTCAGATCTGCTGTCTGGGCCAGCTCTGCTCCACCTCGCCCCATCTCTTGTCTCTAACAGGGGTCGCAATGGATGCTTCAGGACAAACTCTGAGAACAGCAAATACCCTTCTAGCTTCAACAGCCAGCATTATGAGGATTCCCTGAACCCAGACCTGAACCAGAGACCAGGTCTAGATGGCCGTGTGTAGTAACCCCTGATGGACCTGTAGCCCATGAATTTATTTCAGCCCCATTCAACCCATGATATAATTTGGCTCCACAGCATTTTGGTGGCAGGATGTTGCACAATTTAATTTTCTACTACGAGAAAAAATTCTCGCTTTTAAAACCTGATGCCTAATTGTGATTCGATACATTCTTCTGTTCTAAGAATTAGTGAATACTCGTTCCCTATTCCCTTTCCCATGCCTTTCAGGGTTTTATAGACATCTGTCATACCCCCTTTGGCCAGCTCTTTTCCAGCCAGATCTCAGATGATGCCCCAGGCGTGACTGTAATTCAAACAGCGAGTGACAGCTAGAACAAGGCGGCCGTGAGTCGGGTCCAGCCTGCCTACAACACGGCACTGAGGAATACAAGCAAAAGACGTTTCACTTCCACCACCAGTAATGGCCACGCAGGGCAATTACCAGCGTCCCAGCAAACAGCAAGTTACCTGGAAGGCCCAGTTCACCCTTTCATTTTGTTACCAAACTCTTTTCTATTGATATTATAATGTTAAATCTCCCAATAATTGGCTTACGAAACAATAACAAATGTGGAACTAGAGACTGGGTGCTGTAGTATTCCCCATTAAGATATTAAAGTGTGCTGAAAGCGCAGGCAATTGAAGTGAGCTGGCTTTTATGGAAGGTGAACGTTGAGGAAGCCCACGGCAGATAAGGGGAGGGAGCGGGAAGGGCTCTATGTGTCTTTATCTAACAACTATTTGTTTAGAAACACCTGGCACATACATCAAATTAGTGCATCCAAATGCCCTTCAAACTTTAAACCAGACAGATTGATTCAAGAACCTTTCATTAAACTTTCCTGGAAAGATTAAACATCAGCCATGTGTTATATCAGCAGAACAATTCTGCTCACGCGGCGATGACATTAAGATGTTTTATAGAAGGGGTATACAAATGCGTATGCGCTCTGTGAGGCTTTTCTCCAGACTTGCTTAAGAATATAAAACGAATAAAATGGGAAAAAAACTACCCCAACAGTTCTGCATAATGATTTCACACACATGCAGGGGGGAAGAAAACCCAACAGGATTATCAAAAGAGAAATTTCTTGTACGTTTGCAACCTTTTGCTCATGTTTGCAGAGGGAAATGGATTTGAGAATTTCCCACCGATGTTGAATTCAGCGTCTGTAGTAGGGCAGAAGTAATATGTGTTCCCTCTTTCTAATCATTGATTCAATGCAAGAGTTCTCAGCGTGTAACTCCTTTTCTTTCTCAACAGGAATAAATTTGCCCAGAAGGGATAACACCAACATATTATGAAAAATATCAGCCAGTCCCTAAATTTGTGCGACTTCGTGAAAATCATTCAAAATCTGTATTTAATTTAATGTGAAGAAAGTACGATACCAAGACCATAGTTACATCACAAAACAACTGCTACTATTACGATCAATGTACTATTGAATTAAATTGCTTTATATATTGTATTAGCGTATCCCATGTGTTTTGCCGGTCTTACAACGCACTTGTTGCTGCAGTCGATGCCAGTGGAGGATTAACGTGTTCTGATAACGTATGCGGGTATCCCATTCCCTGCTGGCAGCCCCTCTGTGACCCCACGCTTGTCTCCCCAACACAACCACATCCCAGTATTTAACAGAGAAATATTGAACACCACCGGAGTCTTTTCATCCACAGATCCTGCAAAATGCAGCGTCATGGTTCTGGGAGTGAAAAATCTAACGCTGTAACCTCTGCTGCATGGTGCACCGAAACAGTAATATATTAACACGAGGTCGTAGCCTGACAAATGCTTTTAAGACGGCATAAGCCAGCGCTGCCATAAAACCAGCCCTGCACTCCCTGCCCCGGCTGCTCGTTCCCACCCGCGTGAGCCTCTCCCCGTGCAAGCACGTGTCTCATGCGGCTGAAGGCAGAACCAGGTTGGGGAACAGATCCAGTTGAAAATAAGCTTTTTTTTTTTTTTTTTTCCCCCTCGGGATTAGCGTTCAGCTGGATCCGTTCCCTGATCCACTTCACCTTGCAGCTGCACAAATGCTCGTGCTGGCAGCGGGAGGAGGCAGCGCGGGCTGGGAGCGCATGGCCAGGGCCCAGAGGAGCCAACTGCTTCTTGAGGCACTTGCAGCAGCAGCTGAGCACAAGGCTGCAGACCGGCTATTTTTTTAATAGGCTTGGTTTTCTTTCAAAATTAGAAAGAACTGAGAGGGTTTCTGCACAGACTGCAAATAACCCACACGTTTCCAACCGGGAGCTCAAAGTACACCGTCACCCCGCGGCAGGACACAGCCCGGGATGTGCAAGTCCTCTGCCTGCAGAGCTGCTGCCGGGGGTGGAGGGCAGGCAGGGCAGGCAGGGCAGGCAGGGCAGGCAGGGCAGGGCGGAGGAAGACGATTCGGGGTCTCAGAGCCCCTGTAAAGCACACGCAACCACCCATGTCAATTGGGGATCAGAGCCTGGGGGACCCAGCACCTCAAAGACCAAGGCAGTATCAGTATAAGATAACAAACGAGGGCTATCTCCCATAAGAAACCCACTCAAAATACGCCCATGGAAGTGGAGAAGCAAAATACTGAGAAGTATTACTCCTGGCAACCTCCGAACTGAAAGGTGCCTTGATGGCTTCTTTTTTTCTATGACAAGCAAGATTCCCCATGCTTTTAAAACAGAAAAAAACCCGTTCACCCTCCTTTCTCTGGATTCCCACAGAGAACTTGTGGCATAAGTGAGTCCTTTTCATTTCCATGAAGTTAAATACTGTTGTGGTATGAAACTCCAGGTCTGTAGTGCAGACCTTTTAAGTATGTGAAAAATAATGTTACAGTAATTAAATTCTAAAAACTAATCCTAAAATAGGGGGTGGGGAGGGGAATTGCTGATCTAATAAAGATCATACATAAAGATCATACATAAAGATCATCCTTTAGGAGCCCTTTTTTTCTACCGGTGCAATCCTTCATGCTGGATGACAACCTTACGGTAAATGACACAAAAAGTGATCTGAACCACCCTCTTAATGAACTTACTTTTACAGGATTGATACCAAATGTTGGATTTTTGACTTCCCACTAGAAGTAATTGTTCTCAATGGTGCCTGTATACCTGTGTCAGCCTGGTATGAGATCAAAACTGTAAGAAAAGCAACCCGTCTTCTAAATGCTTAGTTACAGAACGGTTTACCAAACCTGTTTTGGAACAAATTCCTCCCTGGTTTGCATCAATTACAGCAGTGAAATGAATGATGTGTTTCTCTTAATGTATGTTAAATTTAAACTAGAGTAACAGTATTAAAAGCGAAGTACGCAGTAAAAGAAACCAATTAATTTCTCCAGGCTCCAAATTTACACTGACAAAAATCTTTAAGGAAAATTCCTTCATGTATTCATATTCCTGCTTATTGTACCTATATTCTAGACAGTTAAACCAAACTCTAGGCTTAAGTTTCTAGATCAACAGAACCGGTAGAAAACGAATGTTTGCTGCCACCGATCTGTAAAAAACCATGAGCACCTTCTTAAACATAGATGATTATTTTCATGAATATCCATTATAAACCAGCCAACATATCTGTTCAACAGCAGTTGCGTTTTAAAAACGGGTAAAAAATAAATGGGGTATTGACATCGGTGCTGGATATGTGGCGTTACTCAACATACAAATTTCATTTCTAACGACCAAACGTGGTCTCTGGCTCAGAAGGATCCTGCAGGATTTGTGTCTGCCTGTTCCTACGTAGCACTGAGTAACTAAGTTGCACAAACACTTGGAGCAGTGAAATAACCGGTCTATTCTAGTCAACAGATACTCGCTCTAAATCTGCAGAGAGATGCATGCGCTTAAATTTATGCACCGAGAGTCATCCAGCTGAAGTCACTCTGACTCCTCACGCTACATAAAAGCTATGCAGGAGCATCGTCTTTGCAGGATCAAGGCCCGTATTTGCACCTGCAAATCAACCTCTTTATGAAAACCAGATTGTGAATTTTATTTATTTTTTTTTTTTTAGTTCCTTGCAAGGTCTTGAGATGTACCAGTGTAGCAGGAGGTGCTGCGCTCAGGCTGACGTGTCGCTGAAGCGTAGAGGGAAAGTGTGATTGTGCTCCCGGTTGACGGAGTGCCTCGTGTGACGTGCAGTCAGCTGCCTGGAAGCCAGCATGTGGGTCAGGAAACAATATTGGAACATCACCGCTTTCCTGAGTACACTGCTAATAGAAACCAAGTTATTCACAAGAGAAGCATGTAATCCCTTACTAAAAATAATTACAAATTCATCAGATGTAACTATTACAGGCACAGGGGCTACAGCCTTTGTTGTGTTTTAGTAAGTAGTTGAGCTGCACCGCTGGACGAGCACGGCGAGTACTGACGTTACTGCGCAGCAGGGAGGAGCGTTGTTTCAGCAAGCGAAGTGAACCCTGGCTGACAGGGAAAAGGGGCACCACGTAAACCTCGCACCCCAAACACCCACTGCCCATGTTGGAAGGACTCCTAAGATGTGCTTTTTTTAAAGTTCCTTTGATTTCACAAAAAATTTACGCTGGGAGGGCTTGGTTCCTAAATGGTGCCAGTAACTTTTCAGTACAGCTACTGGTCGGTTAGAATACATAGAAGAGAAGGAGAGGAACAGCTTGGTTTTGCTTTGCTTTGCAAGCATCCCTCATAAACAAAGTTTTCAGGCCTATTTTTCTCCTAGCAGGGATTATCCGCACAACCACCCTCAATTATTCCTTAAGGATGGGAGCCTCAGACTTCTAAAGTATATTTAGAGAAGGAGGAGATGTGGGGAATCTGCCTTTTAGATAACAGCCTAGTGCCTGAAACATCTGTCCAGAAAGTGGATAAAATAGAGAAATAATCCGGAGGAAAGAGGCCAAAAGAGAGGTCTGCCCCGTGCCTGCGCGGGCAGCAGGACGATCCTCTTCCTTCGGCTCTTACGTCTTTCCCTTGCCCCAAAACTGCTGCTCCCAAGCTCTGGGAAGCCGAAACGCGCCACGCCAAGCACGTGCTGAATTTTCCCCAAACCACTGAGATACTGGAGGAGTTTAAGCTCCTTCAAGGTTGGGCAGCAGCTGAATGGAAGTTTTCAAAGCTGCAATCTGAAGTTAAAAACCTATCCTTCCAGGCCCCCCACCGAACCTACCGTGTATCTTCTTTCCTAGCATCTAATTACGAAGGTTATTTCACACTTGATGAATGTTCGATCGCGATCCAAATACTTTGAAGAACAATCCACGTGCCTGAGGATTGCCCCCTACTAAACTTGAAGATGTTTGCTTCAGAGCTTTCTCCTTTACAACCTGTAATTTAATTGCTCCAGTAATGAAATAATTATTTGTCTTTGGCCTCAACGTATGTCACTTACTTTGTTTATATCAACATTATTTATTAGAAGCAATTACTGTTTTCCTGTCCCGCGCCCCTATACATTGCATATGTAATGTTTAACAAAGCAAACTGGCTAAAGCAGAGAGCGATGGCGGTTGTGGTTTAAAAAAATCGCAGCTGAAACACCACGGGCAAGTCCTTGCTTGGTGCAAATTGCTGTTATCCGTTGCGGTCCGAGTTCCGTGTGCTGAGGAGCTGCCTGTGATATTTTGACAGTTAGCAGTTCTGCTAATGATGGAAATCCAAGAAATCCCGATAATACGGAGACTGTGATTTTCATGGTGAGGTTTGCTGCATGCAGGCAGGGTTTACTCTTCGGAGGGGCTTTTGCCCAAGGGAAGAGTGCAGAATAAGATGTGTCTTCCAGCTGAATGCTGCTAAATTTGGCTCAAATCTACTCGGAGGCGCCTGACTCTACCCCATGTCATGCAGGGCCTGGGTATCACGGGGTGACCACAGCTGTGGCCATCGTGGCACCGACACCACGGCGGATCCCGGTGAGCTGCGGCTACGCGAGGCTTCAGCTTTGGCGGGACAGAGGTGGCAGCTCCCGGCGGCAGGTGCTCGGCAGACAGATGATGGACGTGGTGTAAATATCCAGCGAGGGTCCAAAACGTCTTTATAAGAATCAAGATCTTTAGGCTTTTCAGCATGTAATTTCACCCACACAAACTGAAGCTCACTTATTAATTTTGACGGACAATTGATCTGGTTCAAGGGTTTTATTTGACTAGAAAAGGAATGTGCTTTTTCACAGGCTGATTGAGAAGCGCAGGATATATATAATGCAGAAGGCTCGATGATTATACAACAAAAAGATGGGATCACCACCTGCCCACATTCTTGTGATAAGCAGATGAAGAACGTCTGTCAAAACATTAATTCCCAAATCTATGGGGGTAATGCGGAATACAAATACAAATAAATGCACGGTGGAGTGCGCTCTCGTTATCTCGCATTCAGCCGAACGCCCCGGCGTGATTATACGATAGTCACATCAAATTGGGTGCTCGGCGGGGATGGATGTGTCAGCCCCTCCGTCTTTTAAGATGTCAACAGCGCGGGCTCAGCACGCCTGGTGGCCTTTATTCCCCGGCCTCACAACATCAATTTCAAGCCCTACGCGCGGCGTGCGGGGCGAGCAGGGCTATGATATCATAATTGCACAGTCGAGCAAGAGGGACGCGGCCAGGGATGACGGCCATGCAAAAGAGGCGCGGGGTGCAGGCCGGACTTCGCACCGCACCGGCGGGGCTGCCCCCCGGTACCGGGGGGGTCCCCCCCCGCCTGGCGCCGGCGGCCGGGCCGGGCCGGGCCCGCGGAGGGCGCGGAAGCCCCGCGGGCGCGCTGGGCGCGGGTGGCCGAACAAAGGCGGCCGCCGGCCCTGCCCGTGTGGCGTGGGCCCCCCCCCACCCCGGGCCGCCGCCGAGCGCAACAGGCGCCGCGCCCCGCGGAGCCCCCTCCCCGCCCCGCGGAGCCCCTTCCTTCCCCGCCGGTGCGCCCGGGGCGGCCCGGTGTGTGCCGCCCCCCCCACCCCGCTGCCCCCGCCCCTTCCTCGCTGCGTCTGTTTGTACTTTAGCTGATCCACTAATCCCCCGAGAGAGCCTATTTGTAGTGAAGAGTATCTATAGGGGGCGAGGCTGGTCCATGTGGGTTTGTGTCATTGGTTTGCAAGGAGAGACCCCGCCTATTGCCCAAA
The DNA here is from genome assembly GCF_034638445.1 of Ciconia boyciana. NCBI lineage: Eukaryota > Metazoa > Chordata > Aves > Ciconiiformes > Ciconiidae > Ciconia > Ciconia boyciana. The sequence continues at coordinate 63,489,612 of NC_132941.1, read as the reverse complement.
AAAAAAAAAAGAAAAAAAAGAAAAAAAAGAAAAAGAGGAAAAAAAAAAAAAAAAAAGGCAGTGAGAGCCCCTACCTCTCCCTCCGCTCACCCAGCGCGGCGAGGGGGAGCGTCCGCTCCGCCCAGCGCCGCCCGGGCACTTTCCCCCTTTTCTGGCTTAAAAAAAAAAAAGAGGAAAAAAAAAAAGAGAAAAAAAAAAAGAGAAAAAAAAAAAGAGAAGGGGGGGGGAACAAGAGCCAGCGACCCTCCCCCCCAAGTTGCAATTAGCATCTCCCGCTGCTGCTGGGTGCCGCGGCGGGGCTCCGCTGCCCCCGTCCGCTCCCGGCGCGGCGGCGGGCGGAGCAGGAGAGCGGAGGGGGGGGGGGGAAGGATTAAGTTTTTTTTTTTGTGCGGTGTGCGAGCGGGTGGCGTTTTTAAGGTGGATCTCCGGCAGCCAGAGCCCGGCGGTGGATGCGGGAAGGGATGCGGCGCTGAAGCGCGGTGCGGGGCTGCCGGCGGCCGGGCCGAGCCGAGCCGAGCCGCGGCGGCCGGGAGCAGGTAAGGGGGCGGCGGCGGCGGCGTCCGGGCGCTGTCGCGTGGGCTGCGCTACGGGGAGAGGAGGACAAGGGAAGGCGAGGACATCTTTGCTTTGCACGTCCCCGGGCGAGCCCGCCATGGGGATGGAGGAGGCAAAGGGGGAGGGGGAGCGGGGAAGGGTGTGATGGTGGTGGGAGGCGGCCGCGCAAGTTGCGCGGTCGGCGGGCGGGCGCGGAGCGGCGGGGTGAAGTGGGAAATCTTTTGTTGTGCCGGGCCCCGCATTGTTTACTTAGTGCCGAGGGCTGCCGACAACATCTGCCGGTGGATTAACGGGGCGGCGGCAGGAAAGTTTGGGCAAGGGGAACCCCGCTGCGCGGCCGCCAGCTCCGCGTCCCCCGGCCGCCGCGTCCGCGGCGGCCGGGGGACGCGGAGCAGGCGGCCGCGTTCCGCTGTTTTGTTGTTTGTTGGTTTTTTTTTTTTTTTTTGGGGGGGGGGTGTTTAGTTGTGGTTTTTTAAAATTAATTTTTAATTTATTTCGGAAAAAAAATTTTCCCTAAATTTTTTTTTTTTGAAATGACGATTTTATTTTGGCTGAATAACCGCGCTCGCCCCTCAGTCACTTAGCAACTCTCCGCGGAGGTGCGCGGTGCCGCTTGTCCGCAGGGCAGGGCGGTACGCGGGCCGCGCCTCGCTCCTTCCTGCCGGAGCCGCGCTCCCCCCCCCCCCCCCCAAATGCTAAATTTCCCCAATATTTCTACTATTATTTCCTATCCCCCGACTTGGAAATAAATGTTAACCCTTCCCCCGGTATCGCTGGCAAGCAAAATCGGAGGAGGTGCGCGGATTGACGCTGGTTTTTCACCAAAAAATAAAGACCCCCCCCTCCAACTTGCGGGACTTGCTGAGGGGAAAGAAGAGCCTTTTGTCCTGCCGAGGGACGTGCCCCTGGGGTAAATCCTGGCTGGGGCTTAGCCCCTGGTACTTTGCCGGGTCCCATGGCTCTGCCTGGCTGTGCTAGGGAGGAGGAAAGTGGGAGATGGAGATCTCAAAGTAGTAGAAGTAATTTCTTCTTTCAGCTACACTTCTCCGCTGCCTTTGAATTGGCCTGCGATGAATGTACGTAGCTCTAATTGAAGTACTTTAATCATTCACACTTGATTAAGTATAGCGTGACCGGAGGAGAGGGATACACACGGCTCCCTAGAACGTGAGGGATGGTATGACATTTTAATCCTGTGTTTTAAAAAACATTAGCGAAGCAGGAAAAACGCTAGCCGGTGACGGTTAGGTATAATGGACCGTTGTTTTCATACAGATGGTGGCTTACCGACGGGAATGAAATTGCAGTTATTGCAGATTTGGGGGGGGGGGGGCACATACTTTTCAGTTTGTTTGAGCAGAGTGAAGAAAATAATGATAGACGAGATGCCTGGTGACAAAATGCTTTTGTTCCTGTTTCCATCAGTGCATAAGGGCGCCGACCTGCTTTAGCATTCTTTAAAGGTCTCTTTACCAAGGAAAATTGAAGACGGTCTCATTATAGGAGAGTGTGTTTGGAATACTATGAGGTATTTATGAATTCAAAGGTGATGGTTGAATCGCAGACATTTCAATTACGCATCCTGTAGTAAAAAAAAAAAAAAAAAAAAAGAAAGAAATTATTTGTGGCGATGTGTTCTGTAATCTGTTATTACCATAAAGCTGATTTGTGCTCGAGCTCCGGAGCTGGCCGAGGGAATGGGTTCGTCCACGGGGCTCGACTCTTAAACAAAGATTTGTATTCTTCGCCTCGCAAAACTTTCTGCTGCAGGGGCAGCCTGAAGTTCCCATAAAAGCGATTGTTTGGGAAACGTCAGCTATCGTCAAGTATTTTTCTGGAAAATCTGGCGTTGTGAATGCAGGACGGTATTTTTAGAAAGGAGCTTTTTATTTTTGGACGCGTTTGGGAAACCCACCTGTTAGTCATTAGCGGGGAGCGGGGACAGAGGTTTGCTTTCATCATTAGCAAACCCGGGCGCGTCTGGGGGCTGCGGGCGGTTACTCGCTTGATCAGACTCTTCCAGTCGTGGACAATCAAAGTCTCTTTCCCTTTAAAAGTCGTAACCGAGTATTTCTAAAACTCAGTAGAAATGAGGATAGTTTAATCAGAGCGGTGAGCCACTCCTGTGTTTGGAAACGCGAATCGCAGGAGCATTTTTCCCCTCGAATTTCAGACTGAGATGCTTCCTCGGACCAGAGTTTTTATTGCGTACAAATCGTAGATGATGTTTTCTTGCAGTCAGCTTCCCCTGGTTTTAAGGTAGTTTTCTTCCCAGCCCAGCCCGTTTGGGATCCCCGAGGTTTGGCCGGACAGGGCGGCTCCGGAGCGTGATGCCCCGCAGAGCTGCAGCCCCACGGCGCTGACTGCTGACAGCTCCCTTTTCTCCCGACCCGCTGTTCCAGGGCAAAGCTGTGCCCTTTTCCACTCGTGCTTTTCCCAGATGGAAAATGTTCAAAGGAATTTCCCCATAGCAAAAACTGTAGCACAGACTGTCGTCTCTAATGCTGTCATTTCAGTACAGAGACCTGTCACTGGGGTCCAGTGATAATATTCCTCATATCAGGAAAAACATCAGCCTCAAAGCATGAGGTCCCAGGCATGAGATGGAAGTAGCGTACTGAAACCTTTGGCCAGGAAAGTCAATTTATCCATCAGGCTGGCTGCAGTTCAAATAAAACTTCTTCAGTTCAGCTGACTCTGGTAAGAATACATACTTCAATGAAAAAACCCCTGAACTTGGGTTTGCCCAGCCTTTTGGAAAAGGTAGGTTAATTTTCCCTGTTTTTTGGTGCTGTTTACTAGCTGTTTACTAGCTAGGGAATTGAAAGTGGCTTCGTGTTTAAGCGAAAGAAATGGAAAAGCTTCTCTAAACACAGCACTGACAATTTGCAAGTGTTTTGTTAAAATCTGGCGGATGATGCTGTCTCATAAAATCTGATAGGTGTCATATTTACTCCTCACATAAGATCTAGCAAGTATTCTGTTCTTTGCTTGATATTCTAGCTGTAGTAAGTTAAAGAAGTGGAGAGTGGAGCTGCTGGTGAGGAGCTCTTCAAACTGGGGTGATTACACCCTAGAAATTTGGGATTTTTCAGAGTACAGGGACCCCTTGCCCCCAGCAGTTTCCCTGCCCTTCAGATCTGTTTGCAGCTCCCCCCCCCCCAATAAAACCACCTTTTTGTATGTTTGGTTATTCTGCAGAGCTCGAGACCAGCACCCTGAGCCAGTCTCCTAGCTCTTGAGGTTTGGATACAACAGAGAGTAAGGAAATGTGATATGGATCTTAGTAATTTTTATACTTGTTCTCCTGCTCCAATAGGAATTACAATTTTGTCGTAAGAAGGATAAAGCCCTGAAATATCTTTTATTTCCTCTGCACAGCCCACTTAACTCTTAAAATGAAAATTATTCTTGCGCTAAGGACATTTAGATTCTAGGCTCGGACAGGAGGAATGGCATCAGGGCTCACAGGCGAATAAGGACCGTGCGGGGGGAGTGCAGGCTGTTGTTGGGGTCCCCTCTTGCAGGGAACGCTGAAACTTTGGAGGGGAGGTTTTGGCAAGTCACCGCTGGTTTCGTTCTCGACTGGGACAACACTAACATTTTAGCCAGGAATTGGTGTTTTCTCCACCGCCGTACGTGATGCTGAAGGACGCAATTCCAAAACGTGCTTTGTCACGCCCACGTGTGCCTGGGCCAACTCTCGTCCTTCTCCCATGTTCCCGTGGTGCGTTTCTTTCTTCCTTCTCCTTTCCCAGAGGAAATAAAATAAAGGTAAGTTTTAGGTGAAAGGATGAAAAATGCCGTGACTGTCCTTTGCCCCAGCGAGGGCATGGAAACCAAACCTTCTCATTATGCCATGCGTATCTTCTCCTTCTGCTCAGCCCCGTTGTGGTGAGGAGACTGGGATCTGTGGCATTTACCTACCAGGAAGGCACCAGAGGACATTTGCTGTGAAGTCAGCAGGAGTTTTTGGTAACAGAGCACAGAAGAATCAGTTGTTATTTCTTTAGTTCTACAATGACCAATGATGCTTTATAAGCGTGCACTCCCCTTTCTTGCACCCTGAGCCCTGATGATTTCTTAAGAGCCGGGAATTGTTTTCACAGGAATAAACATCTGGAGTTTTTAAATTATCTTTTGTTTCTCCTCTCTGAGGTGGTAATGCTGGCGGGATGTCATGTTCGGGAAACGCGGTGGTGAGATTGCCAAAAGAAAGATTAAGACTTCTTGTTCGGAAAAGAGGTACTGGACTGTTGAGAAACAGAAATCCCATTTTGTCACGTTTCTCTTCAAGGCAAGAGGGGCCTGAGTCCGAATTTGCTCCAGTCTCGCCTAGATTTGATGCCTTACTTGAACTTTCTGTGTTGAGACGGCGAGATAATCCCTGCTGCGCGGGCTTTGGGGTTCGCTTTGGTCGGTTGTCTTTGTTGTACTTGGTCTGGTGAGGGCGGAGCATGGTGGTGATGCACGGGAAGATCTTGGTGGTCCTGCTGGCAAAGTTGGTGGTGGTTTTTTGCTCCGTAATGATTTGTTAGTGCCTGGGTTATATTACTTGTAACTTCCATGGGATTATTAAAAAGAAATACAGCTGGAATAGTTGGAGGGGAAGAATGTGTGGTGGAACCAGAGTGCCCCGATGGAGAGGTTTACATCTGCACGTCTTGAAGGTCAGTGCTGGGGAGTCGGAGTTTGCTTTGGCCGGTCTGAGGTCTGCAATTACATGTCCTGCGTGAGGAGGAGAAGTGTGGTGAGGAGCAGCGCTGGTTCTTTTCCCCCAGACACCAAAGCTGTGGTGCCACAGAGGATGCCTCGTAGCGGTGCACGTGTGCCTGCCTCCATTCCCATTAGTGTCGTGTTTTGGGGTGTTCCACATACGTGTTGTCCGGGGAAGGATGCGTCTAGCTCCTGGGGCGTGGGCATGCGGCCGCTGTCAGACCCCTGCGGCCGGCGCGGGGAGGGCTCGGCATCGTTAGCGCCGACTTCGATGGACTCATCAACCCCTCACGGAGGTCATCAGTGCTGCTGCGTGGCGGGGTTGCCAACTTCTGGGATTTTTATGGGGTTTTTAGCCCATCCTGGAATTCCGGCCAGGAGAGCAGCCCGCTCTGGGGGGATGCTGGAGGCTCGTCTCTGCTCGGTGGTTGTGCTGGGGGAGGACAACCCCCGGGATGCCGTCACCTTTCAGGGTCCCCCTGGTCCACAGCTGACGAGAGCTGTGTGCACTTGCATCACACGGTTATTTTGGATAATTCAGCCTTGTTTTTCAAATACATGGTCTTCTGGGTGGATCAAGGCAGGCATCTTGATAGGCATCCATAAAGTCCCATCTGTTCTGGGACTTTACTGTAAAATGCAAATAAAACCCAAGTTACTTGAATACATCAGCAGTAGATTTTAATTATTAATGACTTGCTCCTCCAACCTTATCTGGCAGTAATTTCGTGTATCCTTTAAGCCAACAAAAACCAGTGGTCCTGCTGAAAGTAACTGCCCTGCTTACTTCTGGGCTTCTGCCCATCCCTCCCACCAGAAGTAGGTTTTATATGGTTAAAGCAACCTGCTTGGTTGTTGAATTTTGGGCTCTGCTTTGCCCTTGTCCTCTCCCTAATCCTCACCAGCAGTCGGAGCAGCGTGAGCTTAGGAAGGACCTTTGCCACCACGGTGGCCACATCAAGGTTGACCAAATCACACCCTTCTTCGGACCCAGGTGTAGAAAGCGCAGGGTGCCTTGGCTGTGAGCTTTTTGCGGAGATGCTGGTCGGAACCTCGCTGAATTGATTTTTCACAAGAGGACTGCCGCGGTTGCTCCCGCGTACGTTAACTTGTGTAGTGTTGTCAAACACTCAGCCACTATTTCTTTGCGACAACGCATACCAATTATTACTTAAATAGACCCCTGAAGCACAGCGTGGAGGGAGAATGTGTGGATTAGAGACATAATATTTACAAGGATCCGAGTCCTTAATGAGATGAGGAATAATGCAGATGGATTCTCTGTTGCTAAATATAACAGATATGTAATGGATGCTGCCTATCATTATTGTTAGCGACCCGTTCACTTTGGAAAAAGAGTAGCTTCTGTGCTGAGGAGGTTGGCACAAAATTGTAGGATACTCCACAACTAGGCTGGCTTTTGGTTGTTATTGTAGTAACTGTAAGGTATAGCTCTGCAAGGTATAGGCGATCCTGGCTGGGACTATGTTTTAGCCCCTTTGAAATGCTGCTGGGCTTTGGGAAGGGCGACGGATGTATGAGGAGTGCAGGATGGGCCCCGAAAGAGGCAGGAGGAGATGGACATCCATTAGTTTCCGCGCAGCTGACGCACTGACGGAGCCGATAGCATCATTGTTAGGGCAGAAAACAGACAAAACTGACAATTAATCACACGGCTGGCTCCTGCGCAGACGGTGGGTGTCACGCCATGGGGTGTGATGAGCTCTGCAGGTCCTCAGCCTGCCTTTATGGATATTCCAGTTTATATTTAGGGCAAGCCGCCGCCACACGGTCCTTCCCTTCTGGATCAACGATTCCCTTTTGGCCCTGTTTGTGCCCGCCGGTGTGAGCGGGGAGCAGCACTGTCATCGAGGGGATCCCCTGGCTTTCCTGCATCTTTTCTGCATCCCAAGCGTGTGTGCTTACCTCCACATACGTACCTGGCTAAGGCTTCCCCAAGGTGTGAGGTCTCCGTGGCCGCCTTATTCCTCTCTGGGTGACGCACTAGGAATGCTTTGGGCGTGAGGAGCTCGTAGTTTATGTTCCAGATAAAGTTTTTAATTAAAAATTGGCCTTCTGCAGGCCCCTTTGAATAACTGCATCTTGACTTTCCTCGTCAACTCTCCTCCTTGCTTTTATCAGCGTACTCTGTAGTTTTACGACAGTGTATGTGTGTGTGTGTGAATGTCCTTTATTTGTGTTAGCTGGAGGGAAAACCCTGTAAATTCCTCTTTAAAAACGTGCAAGGCCAAATATGAGAGATAATAATGGTACCTGTAGAGCTGTCATAAAGTGTCGACTTTTTTATTCTTTTTATGCTGAAAACCAGGTTCTGCATGAGAGGGGATGTTGGAAGAAGTCAGCAATTTAAGCGAAGTAATTAGGCTAAATACTAGATGTTACACTTAAAAGTTGAGAGACGTGAGCTTTGCTGTGATTAGTTGTGGATGAAATTAATTTCCATTCAATATATGGAAAAAAACCCCTTTTCATCAGTTTTCATGATCTTGCAGTTATCTGAAGTTTCATGATCCTGCAGCACAAGCTTGTGGAGGTTTTATATTTGCCGCTTGTCTGAGCTAGTACCTCTCTTCATACAAAAATGGTACGGTGCAACGTTCCAGCCTAGAATTAGGGTATCCAGAAGTTTAGTACTGGGATACCTATGCTAACTTCAACTTCTGCCCTTTGCTAATAACAACAGCGTTTCTCAGCTGAAATATCTATTCTACCTATTTCTGTTCATAGAAGGAAACAGGATTTTTTTTATATGCTGTAATATTATTCCTAGGTGAAGTGCCAGGATGACATATTTTTCTTATCCGCAGTGTTGGAAGAGCAGAAAGCATATATCTGTATCTCTGTATCTGGACAACAAAAGTTGTGAGTATTAGAAAGAAGCAGCATAGACAGATTTGGGGAGACAAAGTGCAATTTTAGTTTTGTCTAGCCAAAAGTTCGACATATTTCTTGAATTTGTGCTTTCTTGGAGGTGACCCAACCTCACTAAATACTAGTTCCAGCCTTGCTTGGAGCATGAAATCTCACTCTTGTTTAGCCCCAGGCAGTGAGGTTGCGGCCAATGATTTTTGTTGCGGTTGTTTCTGAACAAATTTTAGTCGAATGATGTATCAGAAGGAAGAATCTGGCCAAGTGAGTCTCCGCTTGCCTGCTCACCGTCAGCCATCGCCCTTCCAGCCGGTGCTCCGGGCTGTTTAAGGTGCTGGATGCCGAAATGGGGTGCACAGCCCTTACGATACGGTCAACGTTGCACATCCGAGTGCCCGAGAGGGGAACTGGTAGCAGAGAATAGAAATCGGAGCTTGAGGAAAGAAGCAAAGGGATGCAGAGAGAAGCTGTGGCCGGTAGCGATGAGAACAGCAAACAGTTTCTGTAAAATGTTAGAAATAAAACTAGGTTACTAGGTGAAGTTGATGATAGAAAAGACAAAAATATTACACTTTTTTGGGGGAAAAGTAATGATATGTTTAGACCCTGTTATGATTGTGGTAGAAGTGAATGTTAAACAGCAACTGCTTTAGCCAGACTTTTGTACATCAGTCCTGGTGTCTCTCATTGAAGGGGTTTACAAGAGTGAACTGAGCCAGTAATGCGTATTTTTTACCGAGTCTTGAAATACTGGAGAATTCCCCGCAAACCGTAGCAATGCTGATGTTGTAGTAGTATAGGAAAGCAGTAAATGGGCCAGGCTGAGTAACACAGACCCGTCAGCTTAACGCGAGTCCTGCAAACGATTCGAGGGGTGGGGGACTTGTTTAACGAAGGAGAGAAGGACGGCGATGCACTCGATCTCCATCAGCACGAGTTTGGGGGCAGCACATTCTTTAGAACTAACTTTGCTTTTTTCATTTAAAGAGCTCGTCGATGGGATTGATAAAGGTAGCTGTGGGGATTTTTATTTACTTAAAACTCAGCAAGAAATGCAGCTTGGTACAGCACCGCTGTTTTGGCTGGGGATGTGCAAAAGAGTGACTGGCTGAGATCCAGCAGAGTGTCAGTTCTCAAAATACAGTTGTAAAATCAGAAATAATTTCCAAACATCTATTTCTAGCAGCCTCTCTGAGCACTCATTTCTGTCCTTATGCTGCTTAACGTGTTTGTGAGCGACCCGCGATAAGGTGGGGAGTCACCGTTGCTAGAGCCTGAAATGTCACTAAGATTGGGAGAGTGGTAAATAATGAAAAGGAGTGACCGCTGTTAAAAGCAATTTGTATTGCTTGGATACAAGCAGGTAATATTTCTCAGATGGCCAACTGTAAATTTCTCTATCTAAGAGCAAACAACGCAGGCCATACCTCCAGGATGCTGTCTGGAGAAATCATGTCTTTATAGAGGAGCGAGGAGTCACGAGCGAGCGCCGCTAATACGATATTACGGCCAAAGGTCTTGTGTGCTCCTCGCCTGCGCTGGCAGGTGGCTGTCGCGCTGGAGGAGGGACGTGGCACCCGCCGTGTCCCCAGCGCCTGTCCGGGAGGGTCTGCGGAGGGCTGCGCCGGAGGAGCTGGGAAGGGATGCAGGGGAAGGGTCCAGGACCTCCGTCCGCTTGACTTACGCGGGAGTGTGGCGGAAGGTAAATTGGTTAAGGCAATTAGCGTTGTCGTGGGGAAAATAAATTGAATAATAAAGAGCTGTTGGGTCTAGCAGGCAGAGTTTTAACAGGGCCTGATAGCTGGAAGATGAAGCCAAGGAAAGGCTGGAGTTGAGGTCCACTGCTGATGGTGCGAGAGGCTGCTGGAGGTGCTGGCGGTTTCTCCACCTTTGGAAACGCCGAATTCAGGGATGCGTGTTTGTTGGAATGAACGATGCTCAAGCCGGGATTAATTTGGGTAAGTTAGTGTGCAGTGTGTTGGGCTGGAAAATCCCAGTGGTCTCTTCTGACCTCAAAATCCATGAAAGCCCATCGTTTAAATGAGAGCATCCAGATATTTGCAGATCCCAAGCACCAGCGTTGCAGATTTTCTTCAAGAGGATGACTTACAGAGAGAAGACCTGTATCTGAAGGTGAAGTAGATCGCAGGTTCTTAATTTCCCACCATTTCTCTAAAAAATTCCTTGTCTCCATCACAGGGATGAGTTACCTCCAGTGTCAACACCAAGTACTTAGCAGTAGGTAAGAAGTTAGCAGGGGCCATGTTAGCCTGTATTAAGGCTAATGCCTGGGTCAGATGTGAGTTAGTTTAGGTGCAGGAAGGAGATGAGGGAGGATTACTTCTTTCGATAGTCATGTGCTTTATCTAGTTGTGCAGAATTTATTCAAACTCCGAGTCAGCTCTTGGTGGCCACAGGACATCAGAAATAACTCCAGCCCTGGTGGGCTTCTTCTGAGCAGAAGAATACGGGCAGGAGTGCAAACTGATCAAAACAGGTCGAACCCAGATTTAAAAATTAATTATATGTTGCTTGTGCCGTGGTTGGAACAAAATCAATGAGTTTGTGTGCAAATTTATTTCTATTTTGAAGCGGCAGTGTACAGCTAGATGTTTGCAGACTTACTCCGCTTTTAGGTGAGTTTTTAGCTCGGTCTGTCCATCTCATCCTTCATTCATGGATGAGGTTTGTGGGATCACTGGGCTGTGGTCCGTGTTGCGCTTGAGTATGCAGGAGCTGTCATGGCAGGAACGTTGTTTCAGATCCCCTGTGTATAATCTGCTGGGTATACGCTGGCTTTTTAGGTCTAGAAGTTGAGCATGTTAAAAGCCTAGTTGCAAAGAAAACAGGGAGCGCAGGAAAACGTTAGGCAGTGCGTGGCAATGTTTAATGGTTTATTTGGCCACTCGAGGTACCCGTGTGCTGGCTGACCTCTGGGAGCAAAACTGGAGCAAAACAGGGATTTGTTGGTGCAATTAAAAGCAGGATAGTAAGACGGGCTCACATGGTAACACAGCTTGGGCTAATGCTGTGAATTAAGGACATTTAGATGTTTGGCTTTGTATGATTTAGCTTAAACAAACAAACATCGCATTAATCTCATTACTCGAGCCAAATAAACCTTTAAGGCACTTAAAACATGCCGATATTAGTTAGCTGTCAGACCAGCAAGACCCATTTCCAGAGAGCGCATCGACTCCTGCACGTAACGTTACTCGCACGTGTAAATGCTCGCAGAACGCGGAGTCACTCCGGGGCTGGGCGTGAATTTAGTGGGAATTGCAGATGCAATGGGAATTGCACCGGCCTGGCTGGGGAGAGCCGGGGGCACAAAGGGCGAGAGGTTTTTTTGCTGCTGAGTACCGAGCACTGGTCACTGCGTTGGCACTAGGCATCCATGTCTCTGCATTGCTTCTTTATCCTTCCGCTATAAAAGATGCGACTGCAAAGGTCCTTGTGGGGAACGTAATAAAAACCCCTAAAGTTGTCATTAAAAGCGATGCATTCCTACGTACCGTGTCCTTACATCGCTCTGGTGGTGTAATGGATGTGACAAACCTAAGCCTGGAGAGGTTGGTGATATTTTTTTTTTTTTAGTGTCCTGTGCATTGCACTTTCTTTAGAGGAAAATGTAAGAATTTTATTAACTTCGATGTGTTAGGCTAGCCCAGGAATTTTCTGTTGTCTTTCAATTATATTTGTTTGGGCTTTGGTTAGGCAGAAAAATGACTGAATGACGTGTCATGTTTATAAAATCAAGAGTACCTAGCTATTTTCATACAGATCTCTTAATAGAGATTAAACACAAAATAAAGCAGAATGCATCAACAGTGATATTCCCATAAACAATATTGTAACTTGTATGCAGTGTAATTATATTTTGTACACTTGCCAATTAAGCAGTTACGCTTTAGAGAAAAATTACTTTCAAGAGATGGAAGAAAAGTATTGCAGTAAATCAAATAAAATATACATGTGTTAGGGGTTTGTGTATGCAGCTAAAATTTTAAAATTTCCTGCTGTGTTCAGGTTGCGGTATACGTAACCATGCTCTGTGTCCTGTAGCTTTTTTGGGGCTGGAAAAGAGCAGATAGGAAAAAAAAGGCATAAAAAATATGTTGCTTCCTGGGATAGCTGCATGCCACGTGAAGCTGAGGTGCTCGGGCAGTCCCGCTCTCCGTCCTCGCTCCTGCTGAGCTCCTGCCCGGTCGCCCTGCCCTGCTCGCTGCCCCGCGGTAGGAGAAGGTGTGGGGTCCAGCCGGGCAGGCGCCTGGGGGTTCCAGCCCCCCAGGTCGGGTCCGTGCACCCCTAAAGCCCAGGGCAGCCACTCAGCAGTCATCCCTGCCTCCCTGGTACGTCTTGTCTTTCCCTGTTTTGTTGGCTGGTGCCTTGGAAAAGGGCACTTGGAAAAGCACGTGTTGGGCTTGGGCTGGTTTTCTGCTGTTTGCAAACAGTTTTTGCTCTTGCCGTTCTCGGGACAGTCTTTTCACCCCACACCCCCTGCGGTAGCCCACCGCACGATGGCATGGGACCACGCTGAACCTTTTTTGGGATTAAAAACCCGCAAACTAACCCTCTCCCAACAATTCATGAATTTCTTTTCTTCACCTTCCTTGACAGCAATGGCACCCGCAGCGTGGGGAGTACGAAATGCCAGCATTTTGCTAACAAATTGATGCTTGCCTGCAATTTCAACGACCATCCTTTGGTATCTTGGATAATTTCAGCAGTTAGACCTGCTTTGAGGAGTTGTGCAGAGCGGTCACTGAAGTGGTTATTTCCTTATACCTAAAGGAAAACGGTCTTATTTCCTCTAGGTATAGGTGTTTGTGCCTGCGGTGGTGGGATAGGCACCCGATCCCAATACCCGACATCGTGTCGGGTGGGTGGTGTGTGTTCACGTGCCACGAGCCAAGACCCGAGTACCTAAAATAACTTGCATGGAAGCGTACCCAGAAACGCCGCGTTTCCAGGGCACGGCCAGGCTGGGCTTGCTGGGATTTGCAGGGAACTCTGTAAAGTCATAAGGAAGTTATCACAGTACTGTTATTTGCTGAACAGGCACAGTATCAGTTCAATATCTGGTTAATTCTTTTTCCTAATGTAAACTCAGTGCAAGGTGAGTGTTAGGGAGTTTAAGTTGCTGATAGAAGTGATAAGGAGGTTTTTTTTATTATACTATGAGGTCTTTATTTGAGGATTTCAAAACATTTTGCAGTGCAGAGGTGAGTTGAATGAGCTGGCCAAGACCATGCTGTGTGTCCAAAATGGGGAGAGGGGAGCTCCGTGGCTCTTGCTCCCCATCAGCTGTGGGAGCCTCTGCTCATACAGGATCTCTTCTGTTTTTTTTCCTCTAAATCACTAAATATATGTTTTTACCAGTAACCCACAGCACTACTTTAAAAATCCTTTTATATCATACAGAATTAGGAAGATCTCACTTTAAATGTGTCAAACAAATACACTGAAGTAAAAAACCAACCCTCGGGAAACTCAAGATAAGGTCCGTTGGGAGGAAAGCGCTGCAGAAGACTTTTCCTCGTGTTGTGGCCGCTGGCCTGGTGGCCGTCCCTGCCTCGCCGTAAGCCGAGGGACGTGGCTGGTGCCGGGACCTGGCTGCTGTGCCGGGCCCCCGTCCTGCCGCCCCACGGCTGCGCGGCTGCAGCTTGGGGTCGGAAACGGTGTTTCCTCAAGTCGTAGCATGTACCTATGTTGTCGTAGCATGTATGTAGGAGAGAAATTTCTCAGCAATTTAATGACTTGATGGTGGTCGGCGTTGAAGGATACATCAGCGTTTTCAGTATAATCCCCTTTTATTTTAAGGGTTTAACCAGCCCAGAGCATGGTCTTCTGTGATGTGCATCTTTCCCAAAACCAGCTAATCTGTTTTGAAAAAAAGCTTTCAGATAGTTCTGATGTCTTTTCCTGAACTCTCTAATATAAAAACAGTCCTGTAAGTCAGGTTAAGAAGGAATCCAAGCTCCCCAGGTGTTTGCTTTTGAGACGTGGCTGCGTTTGTGAGGCACAGGGCTGGCAAGGGACGGCACTGCCGGAGCCGTGTGCGTGTGGGCTCCATTCGACGCACCGGGTTTATGCACCTGCAGCCTTTGAAATAAAAAGTTTGTCGTCTGAACTGCTAATGTTTTAAATGTTAATGTCTGAGTGTGCCTGGCATGGTTTATTGTTTCAGTGTTACAAATCTGCACGCTTTCGAAGACTTACAGAAGGCATGTAAAAGCTTGTGATGAGAGTTTAGTTTGAAGATGGCAAAATAAAACAGTAAAATAAAAAAACCCTTAAAATAAGTGTGATGTGGAATAGGGTTACCAGCTGCCCTTCATCTCCGTTTTCCTGGACCCTGGCTCGCATCGCCTTCCCGTGCAGGTTGTGCCAGGCTCTGCCTTTCCCAGCTGCGCTCTGGGGAGGATGAGGATGCTCTTGGGCAGGCTACCGCTCGCCCGCTGCGATTCCGTGCCCGGTCTCTGCTGCATTTCCATGCCCGGTCTCCAGTGCCGGCGGCGAGTCTCTTGCCTTTTCGCTTCTGAGACGGTCCCTTTGCTGTGCTGCGCAGTACTAAGTGCCAAATGCAAATTGATGACTGCAGGGCTGGGTTTTTTCCCCCTCAGGTCCTGTGCGTTTGGTTCTTCAGGAGGCTGGCAGCCGAGGCAAGTTTATTTCTGTCGGTTTATTTTTAGCCTGATGCTTCTGGCCCTGCTGTTGACACTGGCCGCCACTTTGCAATCCGATGGTGTGGAGTGGTGTAACACGGCGAGTCCGTGTCTGCGTGTGGGTTCCTTTCTCCGGGGCACTTACCTTGCTTGTTCCCAACGTGCCCACGTCGGTGGGTACGGCCACCGAGCTCTGTCCTGGCTCTCAGCAAGCAGGCGGTGTTTGGAAGTGATGAGGGCTAATTGCAGGACACAAGCACCGAATTTCGGAGAGGGTAAAATAAATGTTTGCCCCATATGTCCTGGAGGGGTGCATTTTGCAAAGTGTTTCTTGACTTTGTCGCAGACTAATTCCTGGCTTTATTTGCAGCTGCATTGCTTCCAGCAAGTTTGGGGGAATTGTCCTGCTATTAGTCATCTTTATTTGAGATCATGCACTTCATTGCCTTGAAAACAGTACCAGGAATCCCGCTAATATAAAGTGAGTCTAAATTGGATTTGGCGTCATTTTTTTCCACCAGCCTAGCACTAACATGCCTTCTGCTCAAGTTGCAGGACTTTGTTCAAGTTGAAGAGTTTCCTTCTCATCCCTCGGGTTTATCAATGCCTCATAACCTTTCCTCCTCTCCCTTCCACCGGCCTGAGCCTCTCTGCTAATTTTAATTTGAGCAGAAATAAGCCAAGGTATGCTCTGAGTGTAAGGAGATGATTATCACAATGGAATAATTACATTTTGGTGCTTGATTTGATTTGTTAGCTGGAATAGTAGTCTGAAAGCAGAGAAGAAAATGAATGCATTGTTGACTGCAGGAAGTTATTTATGAGTTTTTACTTATGTTTAAAGGAATTCCCCCTGTGACTTAAGTAGCAGGGCGATTTATGGCCTTTCACATTGGATAGCTGAATAAATAAATAGAATAAAGACAGGACGAATAAAAAGAAATGGTACCAGGTTTTGTGGGTGTAAAGTTTCTCTTGTGGAATGCAGGAAGCAATGGCTTTCAAAAACCTGACCACACGGATCAACAAAAATAATGCACGTGTTGCATTGGAAAAAGAACATGATCCCAGTGTGTTTTGCATGAATTATGTCATGGCAGGAGAGATGCTTACGTACTCACACACTCTGTATGAGGTTTGTGTTACATTTCTATAGTTCTTCCCTAACTATCTTCATGTAATATTCCTTCCATGGCTGCTGCTCCTATTCCTGCTTCCACAAATCAAGCAAATAGCATGATCAGGGAGGGAGAAACGGTGTCTGTGCTGGACATCTAATGTTGGGAGCTGCTGGTGCTATTTAGTGTGGTGGCCCTGTGGCAGATGGAGATGGAGGTGGGTCTGCTGGGCTAGGAAACGCTCAAGAAGTGAAGGGGCAGCTTGGAGGTGAGGACAGGTTTGGACAGGAGTGACTCCTGCGGAGGGGACTTTGCAGCTGTCATTGGAAAGCTCGTGTGTGGAAACTTAACTGAGAAGCCAATCTGCGAGGAGTTCATGTGTCTTCTGCTGCTACCGTAGAGGACAGGAGGTTGGCATGGCCCTTCTGTGGGCCAGCCTCCTGAGATGCGTCCGTCTGCCTGGGTTGCTCACGCGATGGAGCAGAGTCGCTGAATACCTGTCTTCCAGAAGCAGGCTCTTAGCACCAAGCGTGCGTTACCACTTGACTATTAAATCTTGTCACTCCATACTCGATGTTTTTATGTCATGTCCTGGGTCAGCAGGGTGCAGTAAAGTGGAAATAAAGGCGAACCTCCTGCTCTGGCTCTGGAAAACGTCGGTGACGAGTGCGCTGATTCTGTCAGAGGAAATCAGGGATGCTCCTGCGCCTTGGAGCAGCGACGGGGGCCAGGCTCTGCTCTCTGCTGCGCTGCTGTAGTGATGCTGATTTACACCAGCTGGTGATGTGGTCCAAAATTGTATTTCAGAGTAGCTCGGACATGGATCAGACTCGCTGTGCTTTCTGGAAACCCATCGGGTAGATTTCCTGCCTTTTCCAGGTGGCATGTCCTGGTGTTGGCAGCGGCTGGGAAAAAAATGCCAGCCAGAAGGCAGCCCCCTGACATCTCCCAAGGCGTCATTTCATGAGTATAACCTTCAGGGTTTGAAGGTATTCTCCTCAGGGGAGAGGCCCGCTTGCAAATACTGCATATACAATGCTTAGTGGCTGGTTCCTGCACTCTTTCTTTGGAAAGGCAGAAAGGGAAAGGAGTCCTGCCTGAAGTCCAGACCACTTGCTTCTGTGGACAAAACCGGTAAGAAGACCTTACAGAGGCTTGGAAAGTACAGTGGACTGACTGAGGTTGGTTTAAACGTTAAGAAAGCTTAACTCTTGCGCTCCCCAGCGCTGCAGACCAAAGGGATTGGTGGGGCTGGACTCCACAAATCAGTGGGGATGGAAACGACCAAAGCTGAGATGGTCCCATTTACATCTCGGGTGTTTGGTTGCTCCTGCATTTGCATACTACCACGTATAAAAGCAACTGGGTAAGCGGAGAAGCAGAGGCAAAACACAAATTCCTTGCTATCCCTACACTGCAGAAAGAGTCTTGGTCAAGGAGCGCTTTCCAGGTGCAAGGAATGGGAATAATGCCGCCCCTGCTAGCAAAAAGATTCATTGTCTTTGTGGGAGCTGGAAAAATGATGTGGACCTTGGACAGGGTAGAGAAGGTTCTGCGCTGTCAGGTGCGGAGTGCCCTCGCCTTGGAAGACATTGCTTGCCACGTCTTTCAAGAGGCTGTATGAAGAAATGAGCGTTCACGCGCGGTGTTGAGTTTGTCTGGGTGCAAGCGGTGTGGTGGATGTCTGGTGGATGTCTGGACCTTCTCCGGTGGCCCGGCTGGTGTGAGCCGAACAGAAGATGTAATTTGGGGGAGTGATCGGAGGAGCTCGGAGGGGTGGAACGGTGACTTATTTTGCATGCTTGAGAAATCCATCAAAAGTGATGTGCTTGACTACGGCTGTATTAAACTTTTGCTGGTTTTACTTAAACGACAGTCACGATCATCGGTATTGTATCAGCAGGTGGTAGTGGTAGATCCATAAAATGTAGAGGGATTGTGTATTGATATTTATCGTTCCAAAGGGGGTCTTTAGGAACCCCCAGAAATCTTGGACGCCCTTTGCGATGGGTGGTGGAGGGAAGGGTAGGGGACTGGGGGCAGTCGCTTGGTTGCCCCTCACAAGCTGAACCCACCAGCGTGTTTTTCCGTGGTGTATAGGCTCGTATACGATCACCTTGGAGAGGGCATCGCTTGTCACGGGCAAGGGTGGGAGGTTGGGTGTTCCCAAAGTTCCTCTCCGTTGTTAACTACATTAAATTCATTTATGGTGTGATGATGAATGTCCCGCATGAATCCTCCAAGAAAACGCTGATTGTGGTCCTGGCTATTTTTGGGCAAGCTTGCTTTGGACGCCTTCTGCGGCGTGATCAGCACAGAGTGCTGCCAGCGGGCTGCGTTGTGTCCTCATTGCCTGGCACTGACATGCTTTCTGCAGTACTAAGAGTCCCTTTAGTAATTTTCTGGTTTTTAAATACTGAGTGTAAGCTTTAAGTAAGCCAGAATTGGTGGTGATCATGATTTATGTTACAATGGCCGTGCTGTAATTTGCTGTGTTATGCACCAGAAAGTTGAGAGCATTAGGGTAAAGTCTTTCAATAACGTGCAACAAATTCTCATCATCAAGGAGTAACTGTTGTATCCGTTGTGTTGAGTAATTATAGAGAACAAGGAAGATTTGATATAGGAATTGTATCTTAATCTCCTGCACTTCATTACGTTTTCCCTGTGGTGGTAGCGAGAAATGGGAGGTCTATTTTATTTTCTAGTTTGGGTGTGTTTGCCCAGGATGGCCTTGCTCTTAATGTTGCTTCATGGGGGAGAATTTACAGTGGGGATTTCCATTAATGCTAATGAGAGTTATGCCCATGCACCTCACGGGTCTGGTGACAGAGGAGGAGAAATAATAATTAAATTCTTTGTCTTCTAAAAAAATAAAATGACCCTAAAATGTCCGGTATGTCGGTGGGAAGTAACTGAGGATGGGAGCTGCCATTGTTGCTGCGCTTGACCATTCACCGGTAGCTGAGAGGGTTTTCCTCTGTCCCTCTTCTCTGTTCCTTAAAAGAAAAGGGAAAGGAAAAAAAATCCAGAAATGCATTCTAATTGAGGAGAATAATGAATAATCTAAGGATAGATACTGTGATTATAAAACAAAACATACAAGGTGCTAACATAAAGTTGTCTGAAATGAGTTGCAGTAGGTTTTCTTTATGCTTATGATTAATACACTCTTCCATTTAAAGCCATTAGGTATAGTGCTGCACTTGATTTAAAGTAAGTGCAGTTAATATTTTTGGTTATAAATTTCAGGCATGCTGGTAAGAAATCATCAAAAAGTACAATTCTTCATGTAAAGCAACCACAAATTCATATTAATCCCCGTACAAAACAAGAGGCAGGTTCTTCTGCAGCTGGATTTTGCTGGTTGGGAAGGGCTGGCTGTGCGTTGGGGAATTACGGTGAGCACAGCGTTAATGGGAGCTGTTGTGACACATCTTTTGTAGGGGAGTCTATCGAAAGGGAGTGAGGAAAGGGCTATACTTAATCAGTATAAATGTCAGTAGCATATTTTAATAAATTCTTGATTTTGCTTGGACTGTTTGCAATTGCATATTTAAAAGGAATCTGCCATCCCCTTTCGAAGGTATGTGACATTTAAAAGATCTGTAAAGAAGATTGGTTTGACAGCTTCAAATTACATTTGAAAGAGTTTTTTCCTTTCAAAACAGAAAACGAATACTTCCTATTCTAAATGTCACTGCAAAGACATAAACATGTTTAATCAAATTATATATTTAATTTATGTAAAATGTAATTTTTTATTCATGCAAGAGACTCACTTGTTACATTTTTACCGTCTCCAAAGGTTCGCCAAGTTGGTGAACTGCTGAATCTCTTGAATAAATCACTGCTCAACAATCTTTCAGATTCTTCCAAAATAGCCATTGGCTTATTGTTGGATCTCCCCACCTCCAGGTATTTGTGTTTTGCCTCGGGCTGCCGTGCTGCTTTCTTTAGCATAGCCGAGGAGTTGGCCGGGTCTTGCTGGGGTGAAGGGTGCAGCTCCCATGGAGGAGCCGGGGTGGTTGGGGTGGTGGTGGAGGACCTCTCGGGATGCCCTGGGCTTGTGGCACCGTGGTTGCACGCCAAGCTTGTTGCTTGTCTGCACCATCACAGAGGGTGAGGGCTGTTGACCATCAGCTTGTATCCTCTTGGGCGGTCATCTCGTGGTGAACCAAAGTCACCGTGATGAAGCTGCTGGGCCAAAACCGTGAAACCTCTCCCAGGGGAGAGGAAAAGCTGTTGGATTTGGTGCTCTGGACTCCAGCTTTCATGGCATATGCATCAAGGGCAGATATCTGAAACAGCCCAGCAGGTCTCCAGAAGATAAGGAGCTTTGGCTCCTGGCAGGGCTGCCGGCCTTTCTGTGCTGCCGTGCACGAGCTCGCTGGAGCAGCTACCTGCTCATCTCTGCCTCTGCCAGCAAAACCTCATGGGCCGGAGCTGCAGGCAGCCGAGCCAGCAGTCCAGCACCGGCTGCCCTCAGGATGGGCTGCTTTTCAAGAAAGAAGATTGAGCAGTAATCCCAGGCGAGTCCCCAGAGCAAAAGCCTGCTTTGAGCAGACGTGTGTCATCAGGTGGTGTCACCCGGCTCAAGATGGATGGGCATCTAGGGGCTTGGGCTTTCTTGCTAAGAGAGGAAGCAATGGAAGAGGAATCAACATCAAAAAACAAAACCAGGGAATTCAGCTATTTCGCCTTGTTTCTATTTTGATGTCTGCGAGCTTCGTGTATTTGCTGAGCAAATACAGATGCTAAACTCATGCTTGTCCCAGAAAAGGTCAGAACTGTTAGGTCGTACCTGCCCTGGTATGAATATAGCAGGGCTCGGCAAACCTTTGAGCGTGCCCTGTTGTCTTGCATCCGTGTCTCGGGATGACCGGGCAGCCTGTGGGTTAGCCTCGGCAGACTGGAGGATGTTGTGCAGGTTCTAAAAGCCAAGAAGCAGCAAAGAGTATAGTCATGTTACTGGAAGCCTCCTCTGAAGGAGGGGAGAGCAGGACCTGCGGACTCCTCTGCCAGGTCCTGAGCTGACAGTAGAGCATTTTGCTCAGGTGCTGGCCTTGGAGAACTGTCTTGGTTTATACAACTCTCGTGATACCTTCCTTTTCCATTTTTTAATCTCATCAATAACTATAATTAGTAATTCCAGTTTAAGAAGCGCTCACTGATCAGGAGGAAGTTATGGCACTGGGAGTTAATTGCAGTGCTCAGTGTGTGCACCACCGCCAAGCAGATCCCGCTTGAGGGCAGACCCAAACTCCCGGGGACGTAAAAGCTCAGGATACATCAGAAGGCATAGTTTGATCATGTGTTTGGTAGATAGAGGTACCTTTCAGAGAAGACTGGTGTGCACAGCAAAGACAGAGGAAGCAGAGTCAGCATGAATGCTGGAGAGCAAAACTCAAAAACCTGACAGTCCTCAGGTAAATTTAGCAGGAAAAAGTGTCAGAAGTCCTTAATCTAAAGCAGGTCACGTTCTCAAGATCTTCTAAAACTTCTCTGTCCTCTTCATGTTCCCAGCGGGTCTGTTTGTGTATATTTATTCATGTAGGAGATGGCCAAGCCAAAGCAACTTAAACGAGGATCTTGGATGCAAAGACCCCCATCCTGGAGCAGCCCTGGAGACTGCTCCATGTAGACCTGGTGACTGTGGCAGCTCTGACCATCAGGCCTCCCTTGAAGAGGAAGACTTTCTTGGGTAAACCCTAAGGTCTGGAAGAGTTTGGGTCTTTCAGCTCTTTTTTACTAGCAGCAAAGAGGGGTTGAGTGAATGACATAATATTGACAAAGCTATAATTTAGGTGGTTAGCCAGCTGTCACGTGTATTGAAAAGGACAGGGAATATTTCTTCCCTGGTTTGCAGTTTCCTTAGAAGGGAGAATGTATCCGACTGAAGATACATAGGAACTTGCAGTTCACAGGTAGCTAAAAACATTGGATTTGACAAATGTGGGGAGACATGCATTTTTAGAGACCCCAAAGGGAGCTCCTGAGTGTTTTCTAAGCCCTCCTCCCTCAGTGTACCTCCAGTGTTGGCCCGAGATTAAAATAATACAGGAGATAATAGAGGGGTTTTGTTTTGCACCTGCAATGTAAAATTTCCTGATCCTGACTTGGTCCCTCCCTGGGATTTGAAAGCACCTTTCTTCAGGCTGAGGGACACCGAGTTCCCGTGCGGTGGGGTGAAAGTGTGGTCAAAAGGGCTTGTCCTCCATCTCTATCCTTATGTCAGGCTGGAACGGAAACTCAGGCTGGGCAGAACTTTCTGAATGCGGGGTATATTTTATATTTATCTTTCATTTCTTTAAAAAAAAGAAAAACCTTGAAAATATTCCCGGCAATATTTATAGTTCAAGCACAGTAGATTGGCGTGGAGATTTTGGAAGGCAGAGAGTAGTAAACAGTAGAGATTTTCAGTGTATTCCTCCTTTATGTTTTAGGGGAAATGCACAGTCTATAGTTTTTTTATTACCCATTTCAGTATGAAATATGTTGCAACATTAAGTTGTATATTTCCATTGAAATATATGGCAGGAATAAAATTCCAGATAAAAGGTAACTATTTGACATTCTCTATAGTTGTTGCCATGCTGTTAAAATAACACATTGACTACTAACTTGATATGAGACAAAGATGAAGAGGAAGCTGTGTCAGCAGGATTTTCTGAGGAACCCTGTAATACCGACAGCCAGGCAGCTGCCTTCGCTCGCCGTACCCTTTCCTCTGAACTCCAAAAGCAGAGGGTGCCCTGAAATATTAACATCCTGAGAACTTCATTTTCTAAGTAAAATAATCCGCCCTGCCTCTTCCAAAAGAAAATATACTTGCAGTACATTTCAGCAAAGCATAATGTTTAAAATTTGTTTTCACCCTGCATGTGCTCTGCTGTAGAGAGTTTAAATCTAAAATTGGAAGTAAGGGCAGGCAAACTGCAGTTATTTAGCTGAGCTAACGAGATTTCAGGAGATTGCAGTTCCACACCGTACACTGGCCAAAGCCTTAATGTTGTAGGGTGTAGGATAATCTCCACTGAGTCAGCCAAAACTATTTTAAATGTTGCATTATATATTTTACCCATCAGTCCTAATTGCTGTCTTTTCTTTAAGCTCTTGCTGACCCACTACCTGCCATCAGTGGTCTTTGTCCCATCAGGATTACATCCTACAGGAGCCATACTCGGTGCAAAAAAAAGCCAAGTATGGGCAGAAATACGTATTTTTGCTAATGCAGAATATTTTACACATCTGGCTACACGCTTTAACAACATAGTTGAACAATAAGTCCAGCTACTGCCATGCAAGAATTTTGCAAGCAACCTGTAGAGTAGGAAATAGCTGAAGGCAAAGGCATCCAGAACAAGAGCAAAGCCAGTGTAAGTTTTATCAGCAGTTTGACACGTTGCAGTGCTCGACGGTTCCTCCAGGCTCAGTGTCTAAACTGCCCCAGACATCTCCCAACGGAGGCGGAGGTTGTTCCCCAGAGGCACGACTCCGGGCCGTGGACACCTTTCCTGTGCAAGGTGCATGGAGCTGGTGGACCAGCAGACCAGGAGAAGCGGTTGGGGGCCCAGCTGTGTATAGATTGTTTAAAGTAACACCAGTTATGGTGTGTTACTTTATGGAAATGTATGGTAGAGCAGAGTCGTGCAGGATGGGGGGAGTGGACTTGATGACTTAATGCATCCCTCTTTCCTCACCTTTTCCCCCAGCTGGGCTTATTTTGTCTCATTGCCTGGACTATAAATGCTTGTGAGATGTGGGAAAGAGGGAGATCTCGGTTTCCAGAGGTTTTTTTGTGCTTGAAAGGCAGTACTGGCTGAAGCTGTGCTTGTGGTTTCTCTCGTTAGTATGTCTGAACATTTTTGGAGCTCTAAGGATGCTGTGTAAATGCTGAGCTTTTTGCTGTAGATGGTGGTCTCGTCTGGACCATGCTGTTGTGGTTGCAGATGTTCCTGCTCAGGTGGAGATCACCATGGCCATGGTTGACATGCAGAGTTTCTGAGCGTTCCTCATTTACTCCAGTGCAAAGTTTGCCATTGAAGGGGTAGTGAAGACGGTACCTGGGGCAAAGCTGGCCGCCCTTGCAGCGAGACAGGTCAGGAAGCACCCACCAAACCCTCGCTGCTGACTGCCGTGGGAGCAGTGACTTTGTAGATCACCACCGCTATTTCCAAGATGATTGTATGTTTAAAATATTATTTAAGAACTAGTAGTCAGGGAGTAACTGGGTAGGTAGTGGTGCCTTGCCCCAGCAGAAGTGCTGCCTGCCTTACCACTGTCTTTCTGATACTTCAGACTTTCATTTCTGGTGGTGGCAGAACATGACCCTCAGCTGCACCAGCATAATTGTTTTGGCAACTTTTAATGCTCTTTCCTTCCAGCGGTCTGTGCATTAAAGTGCCCCGCTGTGTGTTTCCTCCTATGTGCACGTCCTCTGGGTGTCATCCCCTCGTGCTGCCCACTTCTGCTGATTTTAGGAGGCAGTGGGTCAAGTCCAGCATCGTGGTGTTCCTGCCCAGGCTCTCCTGGCACGGCTCCGTGCTCTTGGAGTGGAGGCTCAGGCTGTGGTGGTTGCAGCAGACAAGCAAACGGAGCTGTGCTCCTGCCTGTGCACCAAGACGCTGCACGGCCTTATTTCGGCAGCTGGGTCTCACTGGTTTTTAAGTGCTGTGAAATTCTGGGGTTACGTTTTGAATTCCTGCTTGCACGTCAAGGTGTCGTCCCGAAGCGGTGAGCAGCGACCCATCTCTGCTCCTGGAGAAGTCACCGGGAGGCTAAACCCACCCTGCTCAAAAAAATCCTGCCTGGAGAGCCCCACGGAGGGCTGTAAATAGGAGCTGTTATTAAAAGATCCTGGAGATAACAGTTGTAGCCATCGAACAGCAAAATGGAATAGCTTGATAGTAAATTAGATTTTTAGTCAAATAGGAAAAAAATATTCCTTTTTCCATTGTAACTGACAAACTTGTTTTTTTGCACAATGCCTTATTTCTTCACTTTTCATACGCGCATTTCCCTTGCTATTTATAGCTTTACATGTGTGCAACTTGAAACCAGCCGGTTTGAAATGTTCTAATCTCAGATTTTCCATAAACATTCCTGCCTGTACCGAGACCCCTGTGCAACGAGTTTATGAAAACAATCCCCTCTAGGCAAAGATTTTTCTAATTCCCTGAATACAAGGGGAGAAGTTTATAATGAAGCGTTGATCGACCTTTAGTGTAAAGTTGTGAGTATGGCTATCTACAAACATGGTAAGAAGTAGTTCTCTAGCATTTTGCTGAATAAAGGATAATTCTACATTCGTATTATTGTTTCTGTAACTTCCTTTCATGCAAAGTGTTCTTTTAAATATGTAAATAGTTCTGCTGTGACAACATATACTTTCCAATTTCAAAATACCTCTTTCAATATGAAGAAGTACTGCAAAATAATTGATTCTGCTCAAATGTCATCTCTTAAGCAGGTTTAATGTTTGATATAAGAGGCCTTGCAGAGTGTTATTTCAGACGCACACACAATAGTATTCAACTAGTAGGCATTTCCCCCATATGTTAACGCTTAAAGCCTGACAGACATGAATGTTATTAAAGGGCTTTGCAGAGGAGGGCGTTGCATTATTGCCGGGTGCTGCTGTACTTGTGGGATACGCAGGTTGTGAACACCAGCAGCTTTGTGTCCCCTTGCAGCGTTACGGGGTGCTGTGCTGGTGAGGGCTCCCGTTACCCGTTTGCACGGATGAGGTTTGGAGGCTGCAAGCCGGCGCTGGGAAGCCCCTGGGCTGGGGCGGGTGCAGGCAGCCTTGATTGCCTGGTGTGGTCCATCCTTGTCCTTCATCACCCATCCCAGGCTCTGTCATCCCAACCCGTTTTCAAACTTTATTGTCAAAGTGGCTGGCTCTGTAGCGTTAAGCAGTATTTAGTTGAGATCAGGAGGCTATTGATCCCGGCATGAGAATAAAACCGGTCTTGGGCTTTTTCCCGTGGCGGTGTGATGTTCCTTGGTGGACCCTCCTGCGCCGAGACCCACAGCACCAGAGAAAGGAAGATGCCAGCCACAGAATCTGGTCTTGCAACCTTGCAGAACACTGAAAAATAAAATCATGTCCTTGGGTACTGCCATTGCAGAAGCGCTGTTTTCCAGGCTGCTGGTCAGGTAAATAATAAAAAAATCTGGACTGTGTCCTGGGTTGTCCTTATGAATCAGCTGTGGATTTATACCGAAGTCCTTGGTGGCTTCCAGATATTTTGTTGTGCTGGAGCTTCCTCTTTCTTCTGGTATCTTTTTTTTTTTTCTCCCATAACAGTATGTTAACAAGATTTACTGGCCCTTTGAAATGTTTAAGGTAATGCGGGCAGTGAGCAGCACGTCCAGTCACCAGACCCTCTCTGGAGGCTGCTGGCATTCCCGTCATCTGCGACGCATGGCTGGGTACGGGAGAGTGCAGCGGGGTCTGAAAATACTCTGAGTGCCCCTCACAGTTATGGGCTCACGTATAGAGGCCATAGGTGTAAGTTATCAAAGCCTGGGCCTCTTGTGGGTGCCGGTTCACTGGCAAACTGGTGGGCAAGAAGTCTGCGGGAGAGCTGGGCTGCAGCCTGATCCCCGCAGTGCTGATCCCCTGTGGGGTTGGCCGCGGTGCTCTCGGTCGAGATGATGGTGGTCTTGGTCCTTCTCTTACTGGGAGCCCTCATGGCACCGGTGTTTCAGGGACTTGAACTTCTTTGGGAGTCCCCATGGACAGAAATCCTAAATTCACCTAAATGCAATCTTGACCCCATTCCCACCTCCCTAGAGTTAACTTCAGTAGACTTTGGCTAAATCTTGCTGGAACGGGACCGTGGCTTGGTTAGCTCAGCATCTCTTCAGTCTTCTTTCAACAGCACTTAAAAATGTTAATTGAAAACAGCATCTGTGTGCATCTTATCCGAGGCTCGGCTTCTGCACTCCCCGGATGCTCCAAATTACTGTTCCTGTCTCCTGGGGCTTCTGGTTGCGTGGGGATGCTGGAGGAGGATGTGCTTAGAGACCCTTTCCGGTAATATGGCTCCATAATCATGTGCAAAGATTGAACCGGGACCTCTGGATCAGGAGGTGTGAGTTGCTTCTGACAGTGCTAAAAGCGTTCTGTTTCTGTTGCTCCCAGGATTATTTTTTAGCTGTCATTTGTAGGGTTACTGGTACTCCAGGAAAGGTACTCTGACACTTTTGGTTCCAGAACACCTGACCCTTGGCAAAGGATGCCTCAAAATTACTTACCTGGCTTTACCTGTTCAGAAAATAGCTCCTTTGACTAAGATTAATTTGAATACAGCTTTTTAAAGGTATTTCTCTCATGACAAACTGTTTTTTTGGCAGTGAGTGTTCATCTCTTCCGCACTGATGCTGCCTCCTTGATTGCCTTCTCCAGCATCCCCGGTAGCTGCCAGGCTCGAGGTGCAGCCCAAGACCTGATATTTGGATGCAAAATCCTTGCTTGAAGTATTTGAAGTATCCATGGTAAAGGACCCCCTGGAAAGAAAGGTTTGCGGCAGGAGCTGGGAGAGATCTGTAGCGATGGGGTTGCAGACTGCACAGCGCCGCTGTAATGTTGTGTGAAATAGTGTACCCTTGCATTATGTTTTAGGAAAAAAAAGTGTTGTAGCAAACTGACACTTTCCCCTTGGTGTTCGGCTAGTCCCTGCTGTACGCGCTGATGGACCGTGGCTAGTGCTGTGAAGGAGAGCAGGGTAGGAAAATAATAATAATAATAATAAAAATAAAAATAAAATGGAAATTATGGCTTGGAAAAGGGAGAAAAGTGCAGGTTGGCATTTACACCAGGTCGACCAATTTCGACCAAGATTACACCAGGTCGAAAGAAGACCCCTCGGTCCGGGGTGCCCGTCTGCGGTGCCCAGCCAGGGCAGAGCGTCCCTCCCGGTGCGCACAGCCCAGCCCAAGATGCTGCGCCCATCCCTGCCCGGGTGGGTTTTCCCTGCCTGGGTGGATTTTCCCAGCCTGTCTGAGCTCGCAGGGTATCTCCACCTCTCGCACAAATTCGGGAGGGCTGCAGGGAGGATGGAGGTGGCTGCGCTGCCCGTGCCAGCCGGGGACGGCACTGCGCTTCTCCTCTTCACGCTGCACCCTCCTAATGTATGTGAGTGCTGCTAAATGCATCACCTCGTTTCATATTGCATTTGCAGAGGAAGTGCAATTTTATTGAACATTAGGATTGAATTCTTAACTGACTAATCAATTTTAGTAGTAAGTTAAAATGCCTAGTATTAATGGACAACTGCAACCATTAATCAGGGTTACAGTAGATTAACAGTTGTCAGCATTTATGCTAATAGTCCTTACATACCGTGGGCTTACGGATTGCGCTTGCCACTTCCATATTTTTCCAAACACGCGTAACACTCCGGCTTTGCACCTATTGATTGTTTTCTCCCTTCTTGGGCTCTTCTCTGGAAACACAAGCCTAACCGACATTGGTATAGGGCTTTTTTGCACACTTGGTTTCGTGTCAAAAGAGATGGAAAAAGTTCATTTGTTCAACTATTTGACTGTTTAATTTAATCTGGTATGTGACTAAACCAAGACAAATAGAGTGTTTGTAATGAAACTGTTCAACAATCTCTGGCAGCTCCAGAAATCGTAAGGCATTAGAAAAATACAATTCGAGGAGTTTGGGTGGATGTAAATAAGAAATGCACTTTAGGATTCACTTACCAAATTCATTTTGCTTTCAGTATTTTATCACCGTAAGCCATTTTTTAAGGCAACGAAGCAAAATTTTTGTTCGAAACCAACCAAAACAGAAACAGGGCTTAAACCTTCATGGGTTTTGTGAAGGTTTTTCTTTCATCTGTTTTATTAGGATATTTTTCAATTTGAAACTGGGATTTCCTAAAATCTTTTTAGTCTGCGGTCTTCAATTAGCTGATTACTATAGATTATATGCGTACTTTGGATACCTCATCAAGCTGTCTAATAGCTGGATCATATTGATTGTCCTTCAATTAATCATGTCCCCTATTTTCATTTATCAAAACCAAAATACATGTAATTAACTCTGAAGTGATATAGCTCTACCGTAAAGTGATTTTGCTACTGCTAGAGAGATAACTCGGTAGATTATACTAATAGGAAATGCAAGTTGAAATTAAATTAATGGTATCGTGTCCATCACAGAAGAATAATTAAAAAAACTAAAAGTGAACGACCATAGCGAGGAATCCTTTGTAACGGCAGATACAGATGTTTGTGACTGTTTTCTTATTTGCATCTTGGGGACTTGCCATCCTTGAGCTTTTGAATGATTGCCATCAAGTCTCCCAGAGGAGACGCAAGAAATGCCCCAAATTTCTGGCTGGGGGGGAGAGGGGACTGAGAAGGTGCAGGGTGGGTAATTGCAGGTTTGGTTTTTTCCATCAGTGGGCCAGTTTATGAAAAAACTGTACCAGATGACATTGTTTTGCTTTAAAAGCAACTTTATTAATCTGAATGTAATCACTCTTTCCCCCAATGCTCGCATTGAAATTGGCTCAATGTGCTTAATTCCATGACAGACTGAATTGTAATAAATAATATACAATATCCCTAAACCAGCTTGCTTCAATTGGCATGATATTTATGAACAGCGAGTTTCCGAATTGCTCATCATGGCTGAGACTTTAAGCTGCAATTTTATTCATAAACACAACTGTGTGTAAACTCGGGGAGAGCAGAGTATTTGTGTATATCATCATTCACGCTTCCAACTAAAATGGACATACTCTGTAAGTGCGGGCTTTTTTGTAATGCATTGGCACTAATTACTGAAGAACTCACGGTATTTCAGAATCACACTTTTTTTTTTCCCCTTAAACCTTGTGGGTAGGAGTACATTTGTTTCTGGAGCAGAGAAGTTACCCAGGTTATCTTAGGACTTGTCACTGATCCTTTGATATCCCTCAGGACCTCACACTGAGAAGTGCTTGAATTGTCTTGGTTATTTTTTTTTTTGATAGCCAGAATAAAAGAAATAGATCTTAAAAAAAAAAAAAAAAAAGTTGACTAGAATTTCCAGTATGCTTCGTTCAAATAACATCTATGATGATACAAATGAAAAATTATTATTTTCTTTGAGCTGGTTTGGTTAATCCTTGGGGAACAGGAGTTAGAGCTTTGCCAGTAGTGCTCTTTCACCACCACTTCAGCTTTCCTGCCTTAGGCACTTTGTTATCAGACATTAATATCTGCAACAGCAACCAATTATCTTGTAATTTTAACAAAGGCATCAGAAAAGAGAAAGTGCTTGTTGGTTCGATGGTCGTAAATACATAGATCACAAGCAAAGAGCCTTTACTTTTATTATGCAAAATAATGACTATGTAGCTGTTAATGGAATTTACTTTATGCTATGACAATTTATACTTCTGCATGTCTGTGGAAGAGCTTTCCCACTAGGCTGTTTTGACAGCTCTCTGTAATAATATAGGAGAGTGATGTGTCTAACGAAGTCTCCGAGAAAAATATCTGGTTTGCATTTCAGAACTTGTCATTCAATATGTTTTGCAGTAGGAGATAGCATGGGAAAGGCGCCTGCCATCTCAGGCTGCCATCGCATCCATACAGCATATGTAGGGGCTGCTGCCGCCTCCGCGGAGCTGCGGGGCGGGAGAAGGGTCCTGCTCTGGTCCCAGCGAGCAGGGTCCAACCTTTGAGGAAAACTTTGTTTTTTCTGAAGCCATGCACAGTGGTATGTTTTGTTGGTCCAGGATCGCAGCGTATATTGGACTGCACCGTTGTGATGCCGGTTTTTTTGGTAATAAAACTCTTCTTGCAAGCCTGACCATTTCGGATGCTGTCTGCGAGCTCTGTGCTAACCTCGTGGACGATGGGGATTTGAAGCTGTGGTTACTTTGGCTGGAAAGGAAAGACCTGCAGGACCTGTTCACCGGCTGTGCATGGGAAAGGGCTGGTGATAGAATCTGCTCCGATAAAATAAGTGATCCATACACGCGTATGAAACGATGACTGTTGGAAAAATTTGTAAATAATGCGTACGTATCAAAACAATGCCGTCAAAACAGTAAATGAAGTGTAATGGGTTGAGGTTCCCGTATCGGTGGAAGTGGGAGCAGTCGGAGGAGAAGGAGTGTATCGATGCTAATGAGAGGTTGCTACGGCTGGCGATTTCTCTGCTACCTTTGCAGAACTGCAGAGATCGGATTTCTGAGGCTTGGGACCAGAGGGAGAGCGATTCTCACCCTGCCCGCCCGTACCACCATAGCAGGGCTTTGCAGCAAGCCGCCGTCCTCCGTCCGTCTGGGCGAGGTGGTCACGGCCAACCGCAACTGCCTGAGGAACGGCCCTCCCCTGGGCTTCTGGGCTGCCCGGCGCGGAGGTGCGGGGAGACCTTCTGGGGGCGGTGGTGGAGCCCCTGCAGCCCCCACCGCCGCTCGCCTCGGGGCTCCTCCTGGCCCTCCGGCTGCGAGAGGGCTCGCGGAGCGCGCGGGCACTTCGTTGCACGTTAATTAGTTTCATTAACTCCCCTCGGCCTCGGCAGGGACTTGTTTACTGGGAGAGGAGGTGGTTCCCGCGGCGCTGGGGTCGGTGGCACGGGAACCTCCTGCCAGCTCTTGCCACCCCCGTGCCGGAGCGGACCAGGGCACCAAGGGAGCTGCGTTTGGCCAGGGATGCGGCCGAGTTTAAGCGTTAAGTCAGGCTTTGTTGTTGTTTGTCTCTTCTTTTTCCGCGGCAAGCTTTTCTTCTCTGCTAATCCTCAGAAGCAGCCCAAGAAATGACATTTATGCATATTTCATAATGTGATTTCTGTAGGCATACGGAGCAAACAAATCAATTTCTCAGCAGCACGCTGTTTAAAAGAAACAGCAACAACCTGTGGGATAAGTTGCAGAAGCTGTTAAAATTAATTATAAATGGCAGAAGATATAACATTTGGGGGAAAAAGTGCTAATGTGTGAAGAATAATAAACATTCAGTACATGAAAAGGAATTCTCCGTCATCTGATTATTTAAACTTCATATATTTATAAATATCGTAACACATTAAAACAATGTACCGCTTGCTACCAACAGCACATTGCCATTTTATTCTGGAATTGCAACAGCCTCATCTGCTATCTCAAATATTAGCTTTCGCCTTCCGAGGCTTGGGAGTTTTACTGCAGATTCATGCCTGCGTGACTATAAACACACAGTAATTTTTTTCCAAAAAAACCCAGGAGTCCGTTGGTGGTGAATGTTGATGGGGTTTTACTGGTCTGTGGGCTTAAGCTGCTCGCTTAGGAGATGTTTTTCTGTTAGGCACGGTCTTGGGGACTACAGATCTGACTTGCATTTGGGTATTACAGCGTGGCTGTCGTCGATGGTGGATGTTTTACTTGTGTCTGCTGCAGGATCAAGAAAATGGAAGAGGACATCTGTTTGAAGTGAGAATTGGGTAGAATAAACCAAATTAACTGCACCCCAGCGAGCACTTGGGGTGCAGTTAGTTTCCCTTCAACCTTTTTTCAGTAGCAGAAGCTCCACAGTAGATATGGTCATGCTGAAATATCTTATTTTTATTGGGAAGCTAGTGTAAATTCACCCAACTAAAGTGTTTTTTAATGCTACAGGCTTCAGTGACAGTGGGATAGGGCCTGCCACTATCTCTGTAGCCTGCTCAAGGTGCCTCTGGACCACAGCGCTGTAATTTCTGTGCAGCTAGCACTTGGGTTTCTTAAAACCCGATCATGCCACCGGAGCTATGGAGTTTGTGTCACTGCGATTTTTACGTATATTGAGAAATGTGATAGCGTGAATGAGATCTTCCCTGGTAACTGGGATCAATGCCACTGAAGTTAGCCGGGGTGCCGCTTCGGTAGAGTGACCGTACGCTTTGTACAGTGATGAGCACGGCCCCTGTGCTATTAACTTTCCTCAGGCTGCCTGTACGGTGAAGAAGTTAGGTCATCGGTCAGCAAAATATGCTCTAATTAGAAAGAAATTGTTATTTTCATCCTGCTTTCCCAGATGAGATCAACGGAAAATACTCGCTGCTCAGGACGTCTCCTGGCCGTGGACTTGGGGGTGTTCGGGTGGGAGGCTGCTCCTGGTCGGGCAGAAGAGTTGCTGGGTGGCCAGCAGAAGGGCTGTGCAGGCAACGAAGGATGACAAGCATCTCTCTGCCGCGAAAGGGGCTCAGGGAGGTGGACGGGATACGGAAACCTGCAGCAGAGTGATATACTGAGCATCATTAAGCCAGAGGGTTGCTAAATTACGGCTGGATTTTGCCCCCGGTGAGTCTGGCAGGGTTTTGCTGTTGGCTTCTGCGGCGCAGGGTTGGGTCTCCACCATGCCCGTCAACCTCCCCGTGGTTTTAGCAGCCTCCCATTGCGGCTATTTCAAAATCCACAATTTAAATTTTTTCTTTCCCTTTTCCTGAAGGTGCTGACCTGATAACTCAGCGTCAAAACTGCTTGGTCCCCGTCACCCCGTGGCCTGCCCGATGCGATGTGACACTTCATCCCTAACATATGTCACTCCGCGCTAGCGTGTTCTCGCTCCTCGGCCGCTTGCGGGAGACCTCCTCGTTTCCGCGGGTGCCACCTCCGGAGCCCCGCTCCGACCCCGGGAGCATCGTCTGCCCGCGATGCCCCCCCGGCGCAGGGATGCTGCACCAGCAGCTCGGCGGGGAGCGTTTGCCGAAGCCCGCGCCGGCTCGGGCTTTGCGGCCGTGACCTGGTCGGCGGCAGTGCGGCTTTGTCCCGGCGCAGGAAGGGAGCCGGGGCTGGGGAGCGAGGCCATTTCGGCTGAAAGGCTGTTAGATTCAGGTCACTGAGTTTGGGCTGCTGCGTTTTCTGACAAAGTCTAAAAAATGCAGATTTGTAGCAACCCTATGTTAATGAATTCAGACTGCTTGAATTTCGCACTGAATAATGGCCAGAATTACCAGAGATAGTGACTTATGAGATGTGATTGAATATAATCCTTTTCTCGAGATTACGTTGATAAAATGATGTAATATCACATTATTTTTATTAGCATGCTTTGATACAAAAATCTCCGTGGAGCTGAAGATTTCGTTATAATAAAATAAAGGTACTAGAATGACAAAAATATTCAATAAATTTTTAAAACGTAGTATCACATTTTAAATGCAATTTTGTGCATATGGTGAGTGAATGCAATACCTCCTTACCCTCAGGCCGCCCACTTTCATACATTAAAAATACTCTATTTAAATGCAGATTTTGATTTGCTGTCTGGCATGGCGTTCAAGGATAAGAGGCAGCAGAAAAGGAAGAATGCGTGCATCTCTTAATTTAATTACATGTTTCTTTTGACGTGCAAAGGTACAAGCAGTTGTTAGGTGTAAGGGCATGCATGTATTTTAAAAAAAAAAAAGTGCGAGGTCGATTTTCAAAAAGTTGTACAAGAAAAGGTAATCTCGCTCTGGAAAGAGAGCCCAGTGAGATCTTACGGATGTAAATGTGTATATGTGTGCATATGTGTCCGTCACCACGTGTGTGTTACAGGCTCCCGCATCCCTCACGCCGGACGGCTGGTTCCCAGCGCCGTGACTGTGTCGGCACAGTCCTGCTGAAAATCAGATCTCAGTTGAAAATAACTGCCTGCTAGACCAGACAGATTATTTTTAGCCAAGATTGGTGCAGTAGTCTGGTTGCTGGTGTGGACCCATCTGGCGTGGCAGCGGGGTGCAGGTTGAGGGGCTCTCCCGTGCCTGGGAGGGGTTGGGGTGGGTGCCCCTTGTGCCGTTCGCTTGGTGTCATCCGGATGGACGTGGGTTTCTGGAATGAAAACCAGAATGGTTTTTTTTATAACTACCTTCGAAATGCTGGAGATTGGCTGGAGATTGACTGCAAGGGGCAAAAGTCCTGGTAGCAAAACACTTTGAACA
The DNA here is from genome assembly GCF_034638445.1 of Ciconia boyciana. Taxonomy (NCBI): domain Eukaryota; kingdom Metazoa; phylum Chordata; class Aves; order Ciconiiformes; family Ciconiidae; genus Ciconia; species Ciconia boyciana. The sequence goes on along the minus strand of NC_132941.1, from coordinate 63,454,768 downwards.
CCATGGAAGTGATTTTGCCATTTGATTGTGTAGAAACCAGGGAGGTTGCGTTTGGTGTTGGTACTCTTTGTCTTCAATTGTATGTCGTACGAGCGAAAGCCTATTTTCAGAACTCAAGAATATTTGAATTTCAGTGCCCTGGAGCAAGTAGGTTGAGTGGTATCAGAGATTATCAGATTTAATTCATTTATTTTAAATGTAAATTGATTTGAAGCCACTGGGAGCCGTTAAAGTGTGCAGTCGTTGGCCTCCATGCTTGCCGTGTATTATTTCTCCTGCCATCCACCTCCGTCCATCCCTTCTCCCAGTCTTTTATCAGACTGCTTTGTTCCTCTCGTCTCAAAGAGACCTGAGTTTCGGGGCTCCGCACATCTCAGCATCGTGTGTAAGATGCGATGCCTCTTCTCCTGACAAGCGCTTGAACGCTTTGGCTTTGCCGGTGACGTGCTGTGGCCACGTCCCAGACCGTCATCTCCCGGAGCCTGAATTGCTCCCCGCATCCACCGGCGTTTCTCTCCCTTGTTTGTAACTCGTAGATAACGCGGGTGTTTAATGGAGTAAGGAGATGATTTAATTGGGGTGGGTAATGGTTATTCCTGTGGTCCTGCAAGGGTACCAGGCTGCAGTGGGACTGAGTTTGAAGGCCGCTGGGCTCTCCTCTCCGGGCTGTGCCAGCTCCCTGGGCACGGCTTCTCCGCTCCTCCGAGTTCGGTGCAAAATACATGTTTTCAGGGGCTGCGTGATTCACCACGAGCAGCTTATAGTTTCCTGTAAATATAAATTCAGGGCTGTACCAAATAATGCCAAATGTGTATTTTTAAGTCTATGTATAAAATTATTTGATCTCTGAGAGCATCGCATTTGCCAATTTTTCTCTCAGGCACATAGATATTAAAATCATATCATGCACAATATGCGGTAGTAAAATTGAAGTCGCAATGGAAAGGAATATTATAATTTTTTCCCTTTAAGTTTAGTCTCAAAGAATCTGTCCTTCTGAAGAAATGTTATTTGTCTAATATGCTGGGGAACAGTTTGCAAAATTAGGTAAGTTATCCCCATAAAATGAGCTGCAAAGAGAAAGCAAGCCACGGAAACACTTGGGACTCCAAACCCATCCCGGTTTCCCGGCACAAATTCAAACTCTTAATTTCTCGATCGTTGCGAGTGTTAGGGCGGCGGTGGGATTTGCTACGGGGTGGTTCGGGTGTGCGAGGGCCGCTCCCGCGCTTGGAGGCAGCGTGGAGGATGCTCGGACCTGCACATCCACTCCTCACACCAACCCGGAGAGATTTAAAATATGCCCTTCCTTTTCAGAAGTGAATCCCAACATGTTGCTCTCCTTCTTCAGCATTCAAAAATAAAAGCGTTTAGAAAATGGCCATAGCCTTAAGATAAATGTTAATAGGTGAATAATAAACAGCTGATTTAAAACATCTGAGGAAGCGTCGATGATATTGCCTGTCTCGTGAGTGCTTAACTTGGGGCTCCTCAATTCCAGACTGATAAGTTTTGCTGGGTTTTGGGGTATTTTTTATGCCAAACGTGGCGGGGGGGGGAGAAAATCAGTGGAATTGGTTTACATATTGCCTTAACTACTCTCACAATAGTGAAAAGCTCTCATCAAGTATGTATCAGATTATTTTATTATGCCAACATTAATATTGGAAGCACACACGTAATCTGGAGTCAGCAGGTTCATACACTACTATCTCATTAAATTTTCAGGCAAAAGCTGCAAAAATTAATTGGAGGCGTGTAATAGTTTAGAATGTGAGCTGGCTTATGGTAATATAAATTACATGAGGAGAAGACAGTTTTATATACTGAGAGAGGGAAAACTGGTTTACTTTAATGAGAAGAGATAGAAATGTGGAGCTATTTTTTCATTACAGATGCACTCTAAACTGTTTGGACTTACTTGATGAATAGAGTTAATTCTCTGCTACAGTTCCAATAATTCATGTTGCACAGTTTAATGACTTCTAGATAAAAACAGGATTGAAATGTTAATTTCTAAGAAGAAATTGGAGCACTCTCATACATCAAGCTTTTTTTCTATTAAACTACTAGTTAATTTCGCTAAACAAGTCTCTTAGAGATATTTCATGCTACATAGATTTTTGTATTTCTCACCTGCTTTATTTCATTCCATTGGCCATGAGCATTGGCTACCGCAGAGCCACTGAGACGCAGAAAAATTTCCCTTGTACTTAACCTGCCATTAGAATAATTAAAAGATTTTTTTTTCTGCAATGCCCACAGTGGTGTTTAGGCCTTTTGGTGTTTTCTCCTGTATTTCCAAATTGATGCTGGGGACCCACCTGGTGAGGGTTTCAGGTTCATGTGTTCACCGCCCTATTGAGGGACGGGTGGGGGAAGAGCTGCAGCCGATGCCGCCTCTGCCACAGCCCCGTCGCGTGTGCCGGCGGTGAAGCTGCTCGGGACTCTGCTGCCTTTGCCACCCGGGCGTAGCCGGCGGGCTTCATCCGAGGAGCGTGTCCGCTGCGGGGCGGTTGGTGACGGCTGGCTGCTGTGCTTGGACCTCCTCCTTAATTCCTGTTGACTAGTGGTCTTCTGCGTGCTGCCTAGAGGTTGGGTACCGCTGGCTGATGCTGCATAGAGAGGAGAGAATTGTTTTTTCTCTGGCATATTCTTGGTTTTAGGAGTTTCTCTCCTAACTTGCATTTGTTTCCATTGTTCTGATTCTGTTTTCATCCCCGTACACACGTAGTCCTTGCAGCAGCCTGGCCTTTCCCTTGTGTTTGCACCGTGCCACTCGCTGTTACACGTGCACATCCATTTACCTTCCGTCAGTCTGGTATCTGCAGTTTTATATCTGTAGGTTTATATTAGTGATATTCTGCAATATCTTTACATGGGGACCTCATCATACAACCTCAGTTAGTAGAAACTACCTTGATCTTGCCTTTTATGTGGGATTGCAGGACTCACGCTCCTGCTGGAGGTACCTCTTGCCCGTGACTTACCTGCCTGTCCCCTCTGCCCACGGCAGCTCCCCAGCTGACGTGCTTTGTGCTTCCAACTCAACTTCCCCGGCGGGTTTTCTGCATTTTTATTTTGGGGTTTCCTGCATTTATATTGCTTGCTGTGGCCAGGTCTCACCCACAGTGCTCAGCTGAGGCTCTGCACACCGCTGCGGCACTGTGGGTCGTGTTCGTTTCATGCCTCGCTTCGGGTTTGCTGGGAGCCGAAGCCCAGATCTGCAAAAACACCGACCTGGTCAGAGGTCAAACATTCACTGTCCGTACAGTGAGGTGGTGGTCAGACACTCATATTTACTTTTTATTTATTTGCATTTACTTCAATGTAAAGCTGTTCTGCTCTTCTTTCCACGCAGTTGGCGGCTGTTGGAGAGCTTTCCCCCTTAGGCTGGTAAGACGAGGGTGAGGGAGGTGCCGGGGCTGTCGCAGGAGTGCCGGGCTCCGCTGGGCTTCTTGCTTCAGGTGCTGTAGCAGCCTTCTCGGTAGACTCCATAGGTGCATGTGCCTTACAACAGGTGACATCGTTTTGATGTTCCATCTTGGCTTTTCTTTGCTGAAGTGTCCCCCCTGGCCTCACGGGGACCGCAGGTACCATCAGGAGGAGGACTCGTGCCCATGGTGGGGACCTGGGCTGAGTGCAGGTGCTTTGGGGACGCAGGGTCCCTGCAGGGCTGAGTGGATCATCGCCACCGGTGGTCCTGTCCCCGCGTCCCCCACTCCATGGCTGCCGTTCTCACATAGCACCTTAAGCGTGCGGGGGGATGGAGAGCCGGCATCGCTGACCGGAGGAGCTCAGCTTCCACGCTGTGACCATGGCAGGGAGGGAGAGACACAGGCTGCCCAGCACGGGCGGCACTCCCTTTGGTTGTTAACACATGCTTCCTGAGAACAGGTTTTCACCTTTTATATCGAAATAAATCTGGTTTTCGTGCACACGAGAGAAACTTTTAACCTTGCACTCCAGACGTACAGTTTCATGGGGTTTTTGAGCACGTGGAGCTGAAGAAAACATCATCTAGGTGCAGGCTCTGGCAAAGACGTAAATTACCAAGGCGAAGTTGAGCTTGGCCGGTGAGTCGGTGGCTGTGGGGACGCGACCGTGGACCTGCCGGTGGGCTCTCCTTTGGGGCCGGGAGCGCTTGTGCCGACGCTGCTCTCCTGCACCCTCCTGGTAGCCATCTCCAAACCCCGGTGGGAAGTGGCCGGTCCCAGCGTTTTGCCCGAAGGAGGAGGAATTTTGGGGCCCGGTGGCATCGGCCAAGTGCCCGTCCAGGTCGGAAGGCTGTGTCCTGTGAGCTGTGTCCCTCAGCCTGGTTTCCCCCATACTGTGCCTTGGGCTGTTTGTCCTGAAAGGCGCTTTTAAACATGGTCCTTGTACCGTATTGTGCGGCCCCGGTGTCTGACACCGGATTAAACAAAGTGTCGCGCATGCGAGGTGTACGGTACAATTATTTTAACCCATTTTGCTTTCTAGTGTGGAAAATCTGCTTAAAATAGGACTTGCTAAAGTCATTGTACCATATACAAAGGGGTTATTAAAATGCACTCTAGAAATAGAAAATAGGATTAGAAGAGACACTTTGGCTTTGAGGCCTTCTTCAGCGGAAAGAAGGCCTCATGGCCAAAATGTCTCCTTTAATCTCATTTTCTGTTTTCTGGTAGGAATTTTATTAACTCTCCTCGCCCCCTCCCAGCCCCCCTGTCTCTCTCTGCCCACATGCTGGTATCGCACCACTCGGCTTCTTCCCACAACTGGGGGCTCGTAAGACAAAAGGATGTTTTTCTCGTGTCGTAATGGCAAGACCTTTTATTTGTAGTCCAAAAAAATCCCCCCCAAAACCCCGCGACCTGTTTCTATCAACCGACTTCTGGTTATTTGTAATATGGCTCCCATCTATCAGGATTCTCTGCTCTTGAGTCCTGGCGAAGGCTTATTGTGCTTCTGTGTCCTTGGTACAAAAAACACCTGGAAATCCTAATTATTTAAATGTGAGATGCTGCATTTTCTGTCTCTGAAGGTAATTCACTAGTGGACACCTGTGATGGGGATACCTATATATCTGTATACCTATATACCTATGTATTAGTTGGAAATGCAAAAACTGCATGATGATATACCAGCAACTTAATGTTTTAAACATGTCCTGTAATTTAAGTTTGACCTTTCCTGGATGACATCGAGCTGATATCTAGTTGCTTCACAGCCTTCTAACGTTTCCGTTCCTAAATGAAGTTTTTAATTTAACGTGTAAAAATTTATGCCCCAGATTAGGGAAAAAAAAACCCCAAATCTTGCTGTAACTCTTAATTACAGTTAATTACTGTATTTCTTAATTAGAGTCTTAATTTCCAACTATGTAACTTCACTGAAACACACTGAAAAGAAGCAGTCTACAGAGAACCCATCTAAAAGAAGCAGTCGTGCTGTTTTCATATTTTTGTATTTTGAGGGAATCCTGAACGCACTGAATTTGATTTCTGTAACTGGGAAGGGCAGCAAACTTTGGCTGTAATTGCAGCAGGAAAATTCTGGGGGAAAAAATACTCTGTTGGAAAGGATTTGCATCCAGTTTGCAGGTTGGTGGAGGGAGAGAGGCGCCCAGAACCGAAAGCTGGGAAATGGTTGCAGAGGGTGAACCTGCAGCATCTCTAGTGGGTTACTCACCCGTTGGAGTAATAAATATTTGAAGAACTTGCCGGTGACAAGATTTTTAAATGCGAAAACCTTTTGGGTATTTACAGATGGAGCCTCAAAATCCTTCTCAGCTAGTAACGTCGGCGTGTACGCACCTGAGTGCTACCGTGAAGGTCCAGCTGCGGCATTTGGGTTTCCTCTGAAGATGCGTGCTTCAGAAATGTCACCTGCCCAGCCTCCCTAAGTCGCAGCCTCCCTGCTCCCCCAAGTGCCCTGGCTCATGATTTTTAGTTTTTTCCTCCCAAAACAAAAGTAAAGGGCGGGGGGGGGGGGGGGAAGGATGTTTGCTTGAAATGCAATACCAGACGTGAGCGCATTTGTGCTTCAGAAAGGCTGATCCTCCCTTGGAGAAGGATACAAATGGTCAGCTTTAAACCTTATAACAAAAGGTTAATTTTTCTTCCTTGACGTCTTGCTGACTAAGTCAAACCCCGAACATGAGGTCGTTCGCTGTTTCATACGTTTCCAAAGACGGCTTTATACACCCGTGATATCAGTTTTGTGTCTCTTGGCAACAGATTGGTTCTGGCACCCCGAGGACAGGGCGCGTTGGCATTCTTGAACTGCCAAGAGACACAAAGCAGATACTGGGGGTATTTGATGCCTTGCTGAAAATACATTAAAATACGTTTGGTGCGATAATAATGTGTTTTGAAAAATGAGCTTTTTTTGGTTTTGTTTTTTTTTTTCTTCCCCAAGCCAGTCCTCCCCCTTCCCCATTCATCGGCATGTTTTTAATGCCTTGGCTCCCGCCGCCCTTTGTGGATGGACGCGTCTATCTGGAACGCCGCTCGCCCTCGCCCAGGGGTGATGCCTCCGTCGCAGAGCTGTTTTCTTTCCCTTTTCCCTTTGCGCAGAAGGAGAAAACTGCTAGAACCACAAGATGAAAACATTCTTTTTTTTTTTTTTCTTCAGGGAAACTGTCCACCTTAGAGAGAGCTGGCAATCCAGCATTTTGTTGAGGTGTTTTCCTCAAAAAAGAAAAAAATAAATGTATAAAAAGAGGTGATTCTTTATATTATAGGGCTGATTATGATGTGTCTATTAGATGATCTTGGCAAAGTCTTAAGTGCCTTACGTGCATAACCAGGGCAAGTGCTGAAACCACGTAGAATAATTTACAATGCACGGCGCAGCCAAAAATCTGCTGTCATTCAATCAGTGAATTAAATAAGCGTCATCCTACCTAGCTTTGAAACCCGTTTTGTTATCAGAAATTACGTGTACAGGGGTGAGGAACGATGGCAGCCGGGGAGGTGCTGCACAGGTATCTGCTTGGGATGGGAGGGATGAAGATGCACCTGGAGATTTCTGCAGCTCCTCTTGCCCGAGAGCAATTGCCAAGCAGACGCGGGCAGAGGAGACGATGACTGGAGAGCAGATTCCCGCTTTCGTTTGGGTCCACGGGCGCTGTGCCGTTGGCTTCAGCAGGACCGGGCTGAGGTTTTGCATGAGGGCAAGGTGTGGAAGACCCAGCTCAGGAGAGGCAGGCATGGGAAAGAGGAGCCGGAGGGTAGGGGCAAAATGTGAAATTTTGAGGTTTCGAAGGCGGTGTGGACGTGCTTGAGAAAACTGGAGGGGAAGAGCCAGGCGGCAAAGCAGAAGTTTTGGGTGGTTTGCATGTGTCTGGCTCTGCTTGGAGGGGCTTGGGCTGGTGCAGTCACAGCCGCTCTGCCTCTGCCCTGGGCTGTGCAGAGCTCTTTGGGGCACGGCTGGTGCTCGCCTTAGAGCTGCAAAAACACATTTCTGCTTTATTCAGAAAGGTAGATTCTCATTTCCTCAGTGCTTGTGCCACTGAAGACCTCTTACCTGTTGTTAAGGAGGTGCTTGCCAGGGTGTGCAGATAGCGGTGAGAGATGTCAGAGTTCTCCGTTGGTCTTCAGCTAAATCCTGGTTTCTTACAGACTCAGAACAAGTGATTTTCTTTGCCTTGCTTCCTTTCATGTTAAATTACACCGTCCTCTTTTTGTTACATTCACAAATCGTGAGACTTGATTGTCGTCTTCCAGTTTTAAATAGAGCACATGGGAAGATCTAAGCAGGCAACTCACTCCGCGTCTAGTGGGGGCTTGATACACTTGCCAGCGCGTACTCTTGTATTTATTCCTCTCCATTAAATTATATGCTCGAGACCATTTTAAAATGTGTACGTATCCAATGTTAATTTCAAGGAGCCAGATTTTTAAGAATACATATACTTAAATGGTGATGGAACGCATTAAAAAAATCTATTTAAAATCAATTGTGTGCGAGAAGAAGTCAACAAACAAAAGGGCAGAGACAAGCATATCAGCTTTAATTTAGTACTGGATTCTCTTTGACAGGAGGCATTTAGATAGAGGGCAAAAAATTATCTCAGTGAAAAAGGCAGTGATTGATCACATGTTGGTAAGTGAATCAAGTCTGCAAAAAACAGAGGCGATTAAGGGACAAAGAGGAATTATCATATTACAATGTTGCTGCCTGTCAAACCTTCCTTGTGTTGTGCATTCATGTGTCACGTTGTGACATTCGATCAGCGCTTAACTCCCTGGGACAAAGGGATGGTCGTTAAAAATCTTTAAATGCTGCTAGGAATTGTGCTGGGAGTGTAAATCCGTGTTTCGACTGCTGACAGAGATCTTTATGCCCGCAAGAATAGATACGCAGGACCTCGCTGACAACTTATTAAGTAGATCTTAATGCCAGGGCGTTTCCAGCTCTTGCTCGACTTTGTTGTTGCTTTGCTGGCCAAAACGGGATGGGTCAGGAGGTGCTGGGGAGAGCGGGCTGGCGCTGCTCATGGGAGAGGTAAAAGGAGCTGAAAATGGGTGAAACCAAGCAGGTTATTCTCCAGAAAATGGAGAACGGCCCAGGTGAAGCCAGGAGATGGGCTGGTAAAATCTGCTATGAACAGCGGGGAGCTGAAGATGAGGTGGAAGAGGGTTTGTAGGAAGATGTGGGAAAAGGAAAGAAAACCCGTGAGCGGCAAAGCTGTAGGGAGAGGCTGTCCGCTCAGATGGACTTCTGGGGGTTAAAAGCAGACGTTAATGAGGCTGGAGATAGAGGAGAGAAGACGTGCAATTTCTGCGTCAGCGTTTTCCACAGGCTAGACCCAGTTAAAATCTAGACCAGATCAGCTTGTTTCAGGTGGCGGTGCCAGACGTGAGCAGGCGGGACGCGGGCAGCGGGCGCACGCCGATGGGGAGTGACAGGTCCGGGGAGCAGCAGGCTGGAGAGGCTGGAGCAGGCAACCTCGTTCCGCAGGCGCTGGGCCAGCACGACCCGCGTGTCTGCACCTCCAGGCTTGATGGCATCTCCTACAGCTTGGCTTGTACTGTGGTGAGGTGCTGCTGTCCTGCTCCCGGGGGGCAGGAGGGGAGCAGAAGCTTGTGGAGACCATGGCATGTTCATAAACCTTCTCTAGAAACCTGACAAAAAATGTGCCATATCATTAAAGTTCTGTACTACACTTAGGAAGAGTAACAAATCTTTAGTTTTTGCATTTTCTGGCTGCAGGAGATGCCCCCAGGGTACCACTGGTGTGGCTCTGTCCTTTGCCACCCACATGGCCTCTCCTCTGGACGCAGCAGGACGCTTGGATGTCCCCCAGCTTGCCAGTGCAGGAGCTCCATCGGAGAAGCCCCCTTGCTCTGCTGTTCTTCAGAGTCATGTTCACATCTGCTTCTCTTGGTGTTTCTGCCTCTGTCTTGCCTGCCTGGGTCTGCACAACATGTGTGGCTCCACGTGGTTTACCTGCTTGGGGTTTTTTACAGAAAAAAAGAGGGGAAGACAGTTGTGTGCCTCATCTGAGTACCAACTCTTCCAAAAGAACACAGTTACAGGTATCTACATGACAAGGATGTGATAAGAGAAAAGCAGAAAAATCACATATCTCTCTTTTTGTAAATAGTACATCAGCGTAGTGGTAGAGCTCAGAGAACCAGCAGACACAGCTTGTGATTTTTCAAAGAGCCTCTGTTTAAGCAAGTATTGCAGGGTAGAAAAGCTTGCTCTGGATTAGAAACAGAAAACAAGTAAAGCATCAGCTTTATTTCATGGAAAAAGTTGGTGCTGAACTGCTCCAAGTATCTGCCTCATGACTGAATGTCTGAATATTTTCATTAATAACCTGGAAAAAAGAGGCGGACAGGAGAGGCACGGAGGCAGCGGGAGATGGCACGGCATCACTGGTGGGAGGCAGCCCCGTGAAGAAGGTGGCAAAGCTGAAGTTAAGCAAAGGAGGACCACAGGGGCAGATGAAAGTCACCACTGCCAAATGCAAGGTTAGGCGCCCGGGAAGGAGCAGTCCGAGCTCCTTGTATACATTGCTGCGCTTTAAATGAACTGTAACCACTGGGGAAAAAGACCCGAGGGTCGCTGCGGACAGCTCGATGAAGACATCTGCTCAGTGTGCAGCCGCAGTCACAAAAGATCAAACAAGACGTTAGGCCATAGGAAGAATGGGTGAGAAAATATGGAAAATATGATAATGCTCTTATGTGGGTGTCCGTAGTGTCCTGATCTGGGTATTGTGCGGAGGTCGGCCCCTCGCCTCCGTAGGCACGGGAACCCGGCTAATAGTGTCACTTCTGCATAGCTGAAAGATCATGTGAGTAAGAGGATTCGTTGGAGAGGTTTTGTAAACTAGCGCTTGGCGTATTTAACCTTTCTCAAAATACGAGAGCAAAGGAAAATCCAGTAAAACCAGAGGCGTGCATCGGGCACTCTGCAAGGCGACGTTTCTCCCCCAGTGCTCGCTGAAACGCCGGGGCCGTTGGCTGCGAAATGCCCTGGCTGCGGCCGCGGCCGACCCGCTCCCTCCTCCCTGCTCCTGCCATCGGAAGCGTCATCTGCTTATCTATCGACAAGCATATTTTAGCCCGTTTGACACTTTTCGGCAGCGTGTACTGAAACTGCTTTTCATACCGTGTTAGAAACACAGTCCGTCACAGCGTGTTCTCCTCTGCTACCAAATCCTTGCTGAGAATCTGAAATATTTTGAAGTCACATTCAATTAACATGACTTCTTCTGGAGCGCAGGGCTTCACTCGGCAGTGTTTTCACCAGCTTCACAGTTTCCCTTTGTCGTGCAGAAATGCTTCTTGCAGTCCCGTCTTGGTGCAGGCGATAGGGAAGCCTCATAAGCCGGTGGAGGATCCCTGGTTGGGGACGGGGTACGTGGTGAGAGCGTGGAAGGCCACATGGCCAGGTCAGGCTGCAGCTTTTTTGGAGGGGAGTATGTTGCACAAGCATTCCTCTTCCTCACACTTTTTTCTTTGAACTCGAAAAGAGTTCTTGAAATGGGAGGGATGATTAATGCACAGATACTGAAAAGCGTAGTCGGCTTTTAAAAATTTTAGTTACTTGGAAATATGGGCTGGCTGCCATGGAAGAGGGTGCTGTAGGAGTTTATCTGAATACAAAATACTGGAAAGTCAAATTTTACAGTCATTTAATTTGTCCAGTGTTTTCAAATAAGGATACTAAATGGATATATTTAAAACAGTGTTACCTCGGGAAAAATATTTATTTGACAGGGTCACTGTGAGTTCACTGATACAATACTGGAACAGCACAATATTGTTAAAAGCGAAGATGGAGAGAAACGCCTGCTCAGCTTAAAGCCCTGGTAATGCTGCCCCAAATCCGAGCGTGGCGGCGGCGGCGGCAAGCAGTCCTGCGTACCTGCGGGGTGTGCTCCATTGAAGGTGGCTTTCTCTGCAGAGACAGCTTCACTAGCTGCGTTTTGCACCTGCGTTGTAGGAATTTTCTGCCTTTTTTTTTCTTTTTAATAGTTGCAAAGATTTAAGAAGTGTAGCAGCATGCCCCCGTAACAGAGCGGCTGGGGCTCGTTTTCTGGCGTCACCCCAGCGGCGTGAGTGGGAGATGTGGTCTGGGAGTTGTCAAAGAGAGGGCAGATGTTGATATACTGGCTATATAATTACATCTGAGCCTTAATCAGTAGAAGATTAATTAAAGTCATCTAATCCGTATAAAACCTGTGGAAGCAGAGCTCTCTGCTGGACTGGAGGGCTTCGTTTGGGACACTGGTGATGGGGCAAGGGTGAGAGTTATCCCAGGTAGGTCACGTCTCGTGGCCCGCGTACGCGTGTCACCTTTTTGCTGCGGTCTGCTCTGGTGAGTGCACATCTGGCCAGAAGACACAAAGAAGGGTCTCCATCCCCTTGGGTGCTAATTGTGTGTTCGCGAGCTGTCACCACGAAGCGGGACACTGCTCTGTGCTTTGTGTGTAGCGGGTGAGATGGTGGAGGGCTCTCGGGAGGCAAAGGCTGCCGGTCTCCAATGGGACTGGGTGAGCATCCGATGGACAGCAGCTCCAAGGCCATTGCAAGGATTCAGAAATGTTTAAAAACCCCCTACTTCTCCAAAGAGTCAGCAGCGGCTCCAGCCAAACCAGCCCAGTGCCAGGAAACAGCTCGGATGGTGGAGTCTCCTGCCGGCATTGCCGCGCTGCCAACAGCTAATCCCCTGTGAGAGCACGGGAACAAAACTGTGCCGCTCGCACAGCTCCTCCTCAAGCACAGTCTAATTAATATTAACCCCGTATCGCTGCAAAATTCACACTATATTTTTCATCGCTTACGCGCTAAGCATCCCGCTCTGCCAAGGATCATACACCAAAACACGGAGCGCAGAAGTATGACACTTGGCCCGCGTCGCCAGGTTTGCTGGGAGGTAAACAAAACCCTGGCACCTCTGCAGATGACAGCCTACTTTGTTTTCTGCTCCTTCGAAAGCACTGCTTCTCCTTGGGAGCGGGCCGGCGAGCCTGCGGAGGTGTGGGGACCCACGCCGTAGCTCATGGTACGTGCGCAGAGCCAAGCTTCAGAGCCCCAGCCTTAATTTCGGTGCCAAGCCCGATGCTTTTGTGCCCAGGAGCTGGAGGCGTTGCTTGCTTTGTAAAGCGGGTTAATGCCTCGCTGGACTCCGACACGCCAGCGGCTCGGTCAGTTCAAAACAAACAAAATTCCAGTTTGGACTGAGCTGGCCCAAAATGAAATGCCTTGTTTTGTTTTTCCTCCTGGAGTTTTGGGCACATTTTCCCCACATGAAGTTTTATAGTTGGCTGGAGCTGCGTGTTGGTGATGTGAAAGAGCTCCAGAGGAAGAGTAGATAAACATTTTGATGTCAAGGTGTCTAGGGAGGGAAAGTTTGCATTTAGGCTGCCGTCAAATTAGGGGGTTTGGTGGATGCTTCATCTCTGTCCAGGAATTTTTCACATTTCCATCTCGTAATCTGTGGACCAATACAGCCAGGTTTATAGGAGCTTTTGGAAATGAATCCGTTCCAAAAATGGAAGTCAGAGGGCAGCTGAAGGCAGGTCTCTGCTGCCTCAGGCAGTGAATTTGGCTCACGTTTCCAGTGTTGAGGCTCACTCAGTTCTCAGAGGAAGGACTTGAAAAGGAGGAGAAAAAAAACCACAACAGAGGAATTGCTGCAGGTGGTTCAGAGGGGGATGCTGCTGTTCCGTCACTTCGGTTGCTCCCCTGTCATGGTGGCAGCCTGCATCCTCGCCCGTGGACACCGCTCCTCCATTTGTTCTCATCATCGGTAAAGATGCTACAACATTTTCTCAAGAGCGGGAAGGCATGAAGTCATCCTTCGTGCTGTCTGTAGTGGCATTCTGATTCCTCAGAGGTCCCTGTTTTCCAGTGATCGGGAAAGGGAGGTGTTATGTGTGCATTCGTGGGGTCCTTTAGGAAGAAAATAGGAAAACTGTATGCACCTTTTGCTGTAGTTATTTAAAAGATGCTTTTTAAGTATAGCTGCCTTTAGGTATAAAAAGCAGATGTTGAAATGAAGGCTATGGGAATTTGAAATGGTGACCAGGGAAATTTAGCCAGTGCCTTCTTCCTTCATAACTGGTGAACCCTTGGAGCCATTTTAAGGAGACCCAGGGTGAAGGCGTTGGAGGTGATGATCTTTGAAAACAACCACAGAAATGTTTGCACTGAAGAAAAACCTACAACATGAGGCATCCAATGGGCAAAGGTGGCTTTAAAATGTCCCAGTTCTGGGCAAGCTTTGGTCAGCATTTGTGTGGTCCAGAAGACGTGGGAAACCAGGTTTCATGAGCTCCTCTGCTTAAAGAAGTGGTTGGTGTTGATCATAGCTCCCGTTGTTCGTCTTTTGGTGTTCCTTGGGTACCTGTTGCTGTAGTGGGTGTTACTCTTAGGTGATGTGTAGATGGACAGCCTGCTCCTAGGAGCAGTGCATGTGCATGAAGTGTGCCTCACACCCCGCAGCCTGTTTGCTCCTGTGCGTTTGTAGCCACGGGGAGAAAATTCCCACTAGCATTGTTCTGTGAAATGCTTTTTATTTAAGTCTCTTAAGTTTTCTAACCACTTTGCCCCTTCGTTCTCAAGTCAGTAGCTTTTATTATGAAAGCCCTGGTGTATTGATAACTATTGGGGAAATTCCTTGAGGCTGCTGAGCAGGAATCTGCCTTGATGACAGGGATGCTTCCAATTTTTAAGCAAAACAGCCTGTAAACTGTGCCATCAACTAACAAGTACGGGATCCCTGCTGTGTAATGTGTGGGATCCTGTAGTATTTTTATTTCCAGGGTGATACCCTCATGGTAGCATGTGGAGCTACAGCTGGGCCGCCAAAGAGCATCCTGCTTTGGGAAGATGAACGGAGAATATGTTCCTCAGTATTGCCATGCCTAATTAGCCTCAAGTTCTGGTATTAGGAGATGTTAATGAGCTGGAGCGTATAAACTAACCACAGGAAAAAACCCTTTTAATGGCTACGCCAGCGGTAGGAAGAGTAGTGGTGCTGCGGGGGGAGCCGACTCACAGCTTGGGACCGGTGGCGCGGGGCAGGGGGTCGTGGTGGCCAGCCCGGCCGCAGGGACCTTGTAGCACACGTGAGCACGGCCCATCTCGTCTCAGACGTAAACCAGAGACAAGACTCTCTAAGCTTGGTCATTGTGAGGAGGTGTGGTCATTTTCTGTAAAACGGTCTAATTAGCACAAGGACAGACTCTTCTTTATTATTTTGTTTTGGGCGTGCAGCCCTGGTTATGACCAGTATACCCAGTATTGCAAGCTAACAGCGTACGGCTTCAGGTAGCCCTGCCTGCTCGTATTTGTATGTTGTACTCCATTCACCTTTGTTTTTTCCCCTTTTTTTTCCATAGTGAAGATAAAGGTTTAAAAACAGAAGTAGGAGATTTAATTCATTTGCAATTCTGTATCAAAATTCAGAGAAGTCAGAGAAGTTCATTCTTTCTACCTCATTTTGGCTTATTTGGCATCTTTCTTTAGGGGCAGGCGAGGAAGTTGCAATCCATTCTCTCTCCTTTCCATGCACCTCCATCATGCACTGTTTTACCATACCAGCTGTTGTATCCATTATTTCCAAAAAGTGCCCTGTTTATGCGCAAGCTAAGCTGCCGCAACGTAAGATTTTTATTCTTCATACTGGAAAAAATGTCTTTTGTTGTTGTTGTTTTTTCTCATTGCTTTGAAACTGTGTAAAACAGACATGGAAAAAAAAGAAACCATAAACCAGCTTGCCAGGCTCTTAAGTGAATTGATTGCATTGAAGAGCGGAGTTGGAGAGGAGCCAGCACAGAACCCCTGATCAGGCAAGAAGGGAAGGGATAATGCGGCCACGGCGAGGACGTGAGGATGGAGAAAAGCTCTGAGAGGAAGAAATAATTGAGGTGTGGAGGCAAACGAGAATTGTTGGATAAAAGGGTGTTGGTTAGCTACCAGTGTGGGGCAAGTCACGAAGAAAAGATGCGTGTGTCAGGCGGGGAATCAGCAGAGAGGGGTGTTAGTAATACCTCCGCAGAGCCGGGACACCCTGCCTGGGACGCTGTCTGTGCTGCTAGCCACCTTATTGATAAATTTAGGATGGAATTTTAAATAAAGCTTGTACTCAACTGAAGAGTGAAGTTTCTCAAACTTCACAGCCCAGAGGAGTCGGTTGGTGAGGTCCCTTCCAGCCGTGGAGCCCTGGGTTCCTGTGGGGCATTTGTCTTGGGGGAGTGGGACCTTGGTAATATTTTAGCTATAAACTCGGTGTCTTTATGCTGGAGCTCTGGATTATCCTTTTGGACTTGGTGGAGCACATCTGCGTGTGCTGCAGCAGCTAGCCTGTAGTCATGCAGCAAGTAGCCAGGGATAAAGTGCCCGTGTCATCGTCTGCCAGTGAGGGGGGCAGCTTCCACAGCTCCTGACGGTCGGTTGCTTCAGCACATGGCCACTCCAGATAGGCTTTAGATCAAAGTTGCTGCCAAAGCCTGAGAAATGCATGCATTTTTTCCAGGACGGAGGACGAGCATCTGGGTACTCGCTTCTGACAGCAGCAAAATTGCCGCAGGAGTGCTCTGCTTGGCTGTTGTAAGGGCAACGCAACGAGGCTCTCGTTGGAAGATGCCTTGAAAACCTGACGTTGCACTCCGGTGCCACTGGAGATGGCATGGAGGAGGCCACGTGCAAATAGTATCTTACTATAAGTGCTTCTTCTGGAGTCTGAGGTGGTGGTGGGACTCATCTGTGTGCCTTCAGCTGCCCACGGGAGGGGAAAGCGGTGGGACGTGTGGGGTGTTCTGCAGCAGCTGCTGTTGGAAAGAACAACTCCCAGAGCTGGAAGCCGGCGTGGAAGAAAGTAAATGAAGAAAAGTCATCCCCATTTCACGTTGTGGTATTTTGACTTAGTTAAAATGTTTGTCTAAGAAATCTAATGGGGAAATGTAAAAATGTAAGTTTATAAATGTTCCAACGAAGAGGAAGAAAAAAAGCCTGGGAGAAAATACCACAGTATTTTCATTCTTTTAATGATACCTGGCTGTTTTTTAAGTGCTTGGGGATGAAGGACTTATTGTATTGGTCTGATTACAAAGTACTTCTAGAGCCCAAGTGTAACCGTTACAGGCAGTGCTCATTTTCTGACATCCCATATTCTTGAGCTCTGGAAGCGTAATACCAGCTATTCCCCATCCTATTTATTGTATCCAGCTTTTTAAGTAATGGGCCAAATAATGATTGCAGATGCTATAATCAACATTTTTTGTTAATGATTTAGAGCTCTATTTGCAAAATAATTAGTTCTGCAGAGCTGCATGGTACAATACAAGAGGAATGCTCTCCTGACTTTTTATAGCCACAAGTTAATTGAAACTACAGAGCCCGGAGAGTTCAAGGCAGTCCAAGGGCGAGCCCAGGAGCCTCAGCCCCAGGATTATTGTAGCCTCATGGGTGTGAAATGAGTCGGCTGTGGACCTGCACTGCTACTCACCTGGATGCTTGGAAGAACCCGCTTGGTTCCTGATGGCAGCATCAGTGGGTTGTAGCTGCTGCCTGTTCGAGTTGGGCTGTGGCCTTCAATCATGTTCCTTGCAATTTTCTATAGGTTCCTTGCAGCTTTTCTGTAGGTTCACAGAATACCTGTTCCATGGACCCACCCCCAGTAATAACCGAGCTCTTGGGAACAGGGACCACAGGGAAACCATCCTGGTTTCTTAACAGCAGCAAATGCAGAGATGGTGCCTGACAAACCCAAACACCTGACCGGTCCTTACTGAGGGGCAGATGTATCCTGAGAGCTTTTAAAAACCACTTGAAAGAGTCTGCTCTTGCTATAGAAAAAAATAGATGTGCTCTGTGTCTTCCCTGCATGACCAGGGCAGCGGTTGGGTGCAAAGCAGACGGGTTTTGTTGCTGCCGCAGCTCCTGGCCACACCGGACAGGACTGGTGAGGTCCCTCGCTCTGCTTTCCCTTTTGTCTGTTTGGATTTTCAGCTCATGAGCAGAAAGGTCTTGATTCACGCTTGGCACAACATGGCTCTCATCTCAGCAGCAGATGCCAGATGCTGCCGGAATACAAAGAAATAATGAAAGTAACCCAAAATGTGTGAGTCAGCAGTAGGTGTAATGGGGATGCCTCCTCTGCTTTGTCTGTCTTTCTCTGGCTTTTCTTACTCCATCCACTCTGCCTTCAGCTTTAGTCTCAGCTTCTCATTTCTCCTCCTGTTTTCTTCCTCTGGCTTCATTCCCTTTTGTCTTTCTTTTCTGCCATCTTCTTGCTGCCCACTCGTGTGATGCGACCACGTGGAGGGGGAGTGACGTTCCCCACAACGCTTAGGAGAACTTGACTTTCCTGGTAACTAGAAATCTGTTTCTATTCCGCTTCAATTCCCTGGCACCCCCGGTACCGTTAGTGCCGTCTCGGCAGCGGACATTTCATTTACGGAAATTTGGAGCGTTCCTTCCTTCTCTAAACACACCGCTGTGTGCCGGTGTCATTGCAGAAGTGCTAACTGCAGTCAGTACCTCTTGAAAAATGCTGAATTGCTTTAGTTCTTCGTTGTGAATCGCTAATTTTATTTCCTCCTAACACTATGTACAGTTTCTATAGTTCTGGAGGTCACTGGAGCTTTGTAAGTGCAGCCAAAAGTGTTTTAAATAGTCATTGTGCAGCATAGCGATACCATCAATCTCCCGTGCCATTATTATATCTAGAAAGTTGGATTTGATATCCATTTTCATATTTAAAGCGAAATTACTGGCAAGCTGCCATATCCTGTAAGGCACAGAGAGTGGTAACGTGTCCATAAAGGTTTATATGAGTGTAATGGTATTACCTGTTGGTTTGGGATATTTTTCAACAAATCAAGAACTGCTGGCAGCCAAATGGTTTCTGAAGAGGGTCTTTTCTCCTTAACTGGTCTTATTTTATTCTTTCATTTCCAAGCCTGTCTGTAGTCTAGCTTTAATAATGATTAGATCTTTTTAATTGGAATCTCATAAGCTTCAGTTACCAGCTTGCCCAGAAATACTTTGCTTTTTGGCTTATAGATATATATGAAAAAAAAAGGGGGGAAGAAAAAAACCCAGAAAATAATAGTGGAATGTAAGTCTGTGGCATATTGAATTAATTTCCTGTTCCACTTCTGCATCAGCTAAGCAGACAAATAACCAATTTGTTAAGGGCTCTGCTACTTCCTTCAATCACTTGCTCACAATACACTTTTTACATTTTGTTTCCTGGTTTTTCCATTTCAATTCCTCGCAACCCCTGCAGGTCTCTGTGTTTCGGTGCCAACAGCAACATACCCACTGAGGGAGCGCGGGGTGTGATCCTTCGCCTCCCAGCAACCCCCTCCGCCCTCTGCTAGATGGGTTTTCTGCAAGGTCCCCGACTCGAAGGACACCGAGCCCTTTGATGAGCATCCCTTTGCGTTCCCCTTGCCAATTCGTGGGGACCCAAACCAAGGATCCCGCTGGTGCCGCCTCCTTATTGCTTGGCCTCGCCTTATCAGTGGCGGCAGGAATTACGGCTGTTTCAAGTGGGTTCCCAGTTTCTTGAGCTGTTTCTGAGAGTGCTGAAACAGGAATATCGCCACGGCATGGCGGAGGGGAGGAGGGTGTCAGCAGTCTGTATTGGGCAGCAGGATTAAGCAATCGTAATAGACAGAGCTTTTATTATTTTCCGCTCCTGCCGCATGATGGATTCTTTTGGAGACTGGTACAGCACTGGGTAACTAAGTGCGATGTGGCTTTTTGCTCCGTTCAGTGTATTTTGTGGGTTTATCTTTGTATTTAGGAAGTGGATTCTGAACACTCTGCCAGGGACGTCTTCCCAGAGAAATTAAGGCAACAGGGAGAAAAAACCAACCACCGCTCTGCATTTCGGGGTAAACTGCCTTAGCTGCCAAAGGGTTCCTTGCAGATACACAATCCTATAGGAAAATCTGTAAGAAAAATAAAGATGTGTAATCTGAGACTTCTCGAGTAGAAGTTAAAGAGGGCTTTCAGTGTACTCTGATGGATAGGGGAGGAAGTACATCAATTCAATTGCAGTATTGTGTAGAGCATAATAAATATTTTATTACCACAGACTATCATTTAGTTACTAAACAGCGCGGGGCAGATTCTGCTCTCGGATGGTGTTCACGCATTTGCAACTCCGTGAATATCACGCGAGTTCGTTTCTACGGTCGAGGACAGTATTTGGGGCAGATAGATACTGCAAAGTCTGCGCATAAAATATTCAAGCCCCACGTAAGAAAACTTTTTAGGCTGGCACCGTAGCAGTGTGTTAGGGCAGCAGTTGTTATGAATCTAATGGCATTTCTGGTTTGACCATAAAAATACTTTCGCCTAAGGCTGGAATTTGATAAATAAGATGAATTAGACTGATGATGAGGATTATATGTATTTTGAAATACAGTGCAGCCTTGACTATCCAAATGAGAGGGCTGATAGCAAATGCTGTTTTGTAGGGTGAGCTGAATAGGTGCAGTTGGTTAAAGAATCTTCGGTCTTTTAAAAGAATCTTCCAGAATCGTAGGTATTTCTAGGTTTCGGGAATTTCTGCGGGTGTTTGCTGTGCAGCATGCATACATTTCTGTTGGAAGCAAAACTCAAGCAAATTCCGAACAAAAGGTCAGTGAGGAGGGACGGTCGGGAACCAACACCGGTGTGGATGGTACCGCATTTGGCTAAAGCAGTTTAATAGCAGATTTAGTGGGGGGAAAAAAAATACCTTGGGCAACGTTTTAGCATTTGAGTTTCTTCTTTGCGTTCAATGTGATGTGAGGAAGCCAGAAAGCCGGTGGGAAACTGGGGAGGGAACATGCATGAAAACCAGCAGCAGAAATCTCATCATTTTCTGGTAATATTTTTTTGGTGAGCTTTCTGAGCAGCTACCACAGTAACTTTTACTTTCTGGTTTTCCTGCTGTCATACAGTAATGGTTTTAAATTTCTCATGCCAGAGGGAGATGCCGATATCAAACTGAGAATTAAGTAAATGGTTTTGATTGGAATTGAAAAGAAAGCGTTCCCTGCTTTAAGCTAAGTTTTAATTTAACCTAATTACACAATAACGTAATGGGTGTTTAGTTAATCCTGACAGGTGAAAATTCAGAAGTAAGGCAAGAGGCATGTCCTTACCCAGACACACGTTAAGTGCTTTGCAGGTTGGCAAGATGTGAAATTCCTCGCTTTGCAGGTTTACATTCGAGTGACTCTTCGTGTCCCTTCATGTGCTTTTCCCTCTGGGACTGTTTCAGAGCTGTGTTTAATACAGAACCACGAGGACACACGTGAGTTATGGGATAATAATTCCGTGTCAGATACTGTGAGAATGAAGCTTATTTTACAAGAATTCCCTTTGATGGAAGTAGGGCCCCTAATTCAAACTTGAGTGCATTTTAAGAGACATATACATGCACACAATAAAATCCAGGGAGAACAATTTGCATAGAAAAGCCAGGAAACAGCTGGGCTTACAGACAGCTGAGATTTTAGGGGTTGTTTTCTGGGGGAATAGGGGTAGAGTCAAGCAAAAGATTTTTAAATCCAGGCTGCTTTTGAGAATTTTGCTTGATATTGTATATCTTGGAATAATTTTTAAAAACACAGCTGTGTGCTGGCTCCTGAGACCAGGTAATTTTACATGACGTTAATATTGAGGTGGTTGTTCTTTGTTATTATCAGCTAACAGTAATGATAAGAGACACTTACTTGTCTGGGTCATATATGTATGTATTTGCTCTTACTCTAAATTCTTTCCCATAGATACAATTCAGCACAATCAATGCCAACAAAATTATTTTGAAAGCAGATTAGATTAAAAATCTCATCCCTTACTGAGCTTCCCATTGGCATATGAGACGATCCTTAGAGAATTAAGATTTGTGTCAGCAACAGAAATGCTCGCATGAGATTGCTCAGCCTCTTGCTGGCCATTTTTTCTTCAAATATTTGACAGAAGTGCCTGGCCAGGCTAAATTCAGTTGGTGTAGGATACTTCTGGAGGTTGATGACTAACACCAGAGCAGGAAAAAAGTATCTGAGAAGCAGTTTTCTGTACAAGCATGTTTGTAAGTGTTTTTATTCGAGATCATGTTGCTGGTGACTTAGGGCTTTCCTAGAAGGAGGTCAGGACTGTTCATGTTGGGAAGGTGTATCTGAGCGTGGGCTAAATCATTTCCAAACCCCAGCTGGCTGGGGTCCGCGTTGGGAGTATCTCGGCTTTGGTCTTGTTGGTTTTATGTAGAAAAGTGGTACCATTCGGTGATAATTTAAGCCTGATCCTTGCCCTCGCGGAGCCAGGAGGATGCTTTCCAGTAATGTGTTTTGAGTTGGGGGACAAGAGGGTGGTGCAGGCAGCCCTGGATCAGAGTGATGGGACTTGCGCCCTGTGCTGCTCCCCAAAACTGCGGTGCAGTGGAGGCAGAACAACCTCACCCCCTCTTTCTTGCCCCATCTCCAGGACACCTTGAAACATCAACCCCATCGTTTAGAGGTGTGACTGTGGGTGTATGTGCACGCACACGCGCGCACGTTGGCGAAACTGTAATAAAGCTAACAGGTTCGGCTCATGGCATCTATAAATGAGTCTTTTCTTCCCTGGATTTTGGTTGAACTCGCTGGTGCTCCTCCCACGCGCCACTGGATGCCCTTGCTGCCACGAGCAGCCTCTCTGCAGTGATGGAGCCAGGTCTGGTCATGCAGAGCAGCATCCGTGGGACTTGGACCTCAAAGTCTTCGAGGCAGGACCCTACTTTCTCATTTCTATGTTGGGTGAAAGCAGGTCGGTGCAGATTTGCGACTACTAAATGTGAAGACTCAGCCTCCCCCTGCTCTGCCTGTGACCAATCCATTTTTTTATAGTCAAGGGTAAGTCCCAAGACTGGAAAACCATTCGGCTGCCAGAACACCGTGGTTCCAGATGGTTTAGGATGATAATTTTGTAAAGGTATATTAGGGTCATTTGGTATCCTTACCACTTCATGTACCTATTGTAGCAAATAATTTAATGGAAAAATAAGCAAGGCTGTGACTTCGGAAATAAAGTTTGGGAGCCTCCCATTGTTACTGCTTTTGTTGGTTTTATTTAAAACAGGAGTCACTCTTTTTATAGATTTATTGCCCCAGCCTAGCTTGAAAGGAAAGGGGGATGGGACAATCAACAGTGATTTATTTCTTTAATGCATTTTAAATAAGTAGACCCCCAAGAACGAAGCAACGGTGCATAATTACATTACACTGGTCACAAAACTTGGGCTGTTCCTGCTGCAGGCTATTTATTTAACACCTGGTGAGCATAAGTGAATGCACTGCTAGGGTTGGAAGCTGTGACTTCGGTTTTTACAAAGTCTATTCTCTGGTAGCAATTTCTCTCTCAATTTCTGAAAGCTAACACACATTTTTGCCATGTCTGGTGAAGCAGATTATCATGTTATCTTCCAGTTAAGGCGCTGCGTAGAGAGGTTTTACCGAGCGTTGTATGAGGGTTGGCTCCTGTTGTCCTGCCTCCTTCTCCCAGCGCGAATGTGGGGACAGGAGGTTGGAGGAGGAGGGACCGAGGGGTTTCCCTGGCTCACCCTGCCAGTAAAGAGGTGCTGGGGCTGAGGGACCTTTCCCCCGTCGCTCACAGCCTGCTCTGTTTGCAGGGGTGCAAGTCCTGGACCTCTGCACCAGGGACTCCGATAGCTCCACTCCCACATCCATCCGCTGCCCCTCCTCTGTCCTTGTCCTCCCGCTCCTGTACCCTGCGTGCACTTCCTTCGGAGGAAAGGCTGCGTGGAGAGGCATGGAGCTCCTTTCCAGATTGCAATCTCCTAAATTAAAGCAAGCGAAATCGATTTGAATATTACATTTCCCTACAAGGACCTCCTGCTAATTTCTATGTTTTTTACAATTGCGTTTTCCTGGTTTTGTTTAGTTTTTTTCATCTTTATCACTTCCCTGCTGCTGACTAAAGGAGCTACACAACAGGGGAAAGTGTGACTAACTCACTGCCTGCACGGGGGAAAGAGTGAGACTGCTTCTACACATGCTGGTGATAAATGCACAGAGTAAACAGAATGGAAAAGTGGGGAAAAACATTTTTTTTCCTACAATCTCTTTTTTTTTATAGCAGTGTTAGTCATTTCTTCCAGCAGGTATAGGTTAAAACAACTTCCATCATAAGATTTCTCGCAGAAGCAGCATTATCAGCTTAAAATTTGTACTTTCTTCTGAAACTGTTTTTAACGTCTCTCATTGTAAGTTGTAAGAAAGACCAAAAAATGTTTTTCCTCTTCTTTTCGGTGTCTCCTATGGTTTCACAGCAAGTCATATAGATGCAATTTTTCCTCTTTCTCCCATGTGTTTAGGTCCTGTGTCAGCTTGGCAGGTATTTCCTAGATCAGTTGGGAGGGAAAATGGGAAAAGGGCAGGGGGATTCACCCAGGCGTTGGTCCCGAAACTGGTTTTAACTTTGGTTGAAATGGAGTAGATTCCAGATGACAGCGTCCCTTTAGTTAAGCAAGGTAACGTCATTGATTTAAAGCCTGCTGAAATCCATGGAAAGATGCCATGGACTGCAGAGGGCTCTGGAGCAGGTCCAGTCTCCTTTTGTGGTATAGAAATGATGCTTCAACAGTTTAAGAGCCTGGGGAGGCTGAATCAGAAACACGATGAGTGACCTGCTACGTATTAGGGCAGCGGCAGGGAAGAATACAGGTTTGAGCTCAGCCCTCGCTGACTGGGATGCTAATGAACGGCCACGTTTTCCCTTCACAAAGTGTACGGCAGAGCGGCTTTCATATTTTTCCTCCGAGTATCCCAGCGTGACTTTGAAGGGGAAAGGAAAATGTATTTTGTGTGTAAACACAGTATTGCAATGTTTGTTTAATGTCTTTGTTTACTTTGAAAGTTAGTCCCATACTAATGAATTTATAAAACCTACATTATCCATAAAACTGTCACTGGTGCAAAATTTAGTAATAACTCAGGTAATGTATTTAAACCACTAGTGAGTTTGCTCTATCCTTGAGTTGATAAATTGTATAGCTTCATTCGGTAGGAATCAGCAGTTTTATGTGGCAATTAATTTTAACGGCAATAGGGAGCCAAAGGACTAAATTTTTACCCTTGGTTTTCTGCGCATGTATGGGAATATCCTAATGTTTAACGTTCAGGCTGGGGACCTGGGAAGCAGCGTGCGTGCGGAGGGAACGTCGCTTTGCAGGCGTTACGGCCATGCTGCTCCAGCTCACAATCCAACCTGCCAGTTAAACCATTTTGGGGATTTCTCATCTTTTAAAATAGATGTAAAAAAAAAATCTGTCCCCAGGATCTCTCTCACTTTACCCCCTCAGTTCTGCACAAACCTGCTGGTTGCCTTTCTTATTGTGTAAGTCACCACCACCAGAGTGATGCCAAAATCATGAACTTGGGGCCAGAGACAAGGAGATAAATGTTTCTGAAGTGATTCTGGTTGTTCGTTTTCCCCTTTCTGGTCTCTGATACCCAGCCTAGAAAGGTCCCATTTGTACAGTTGGCTGCAAGCCTATAATTGTGTAGGGTCCGATCTGGGAACCGAAATGCCTTAATTCTGATCTTAGCTCCTGCTACCAGATTTACATAGTGGTAGCAGGTCACTTGACTTCATAATTTATGTCTGTAACACTGACTGCATCCTCAGCAGTGTAAAAAAGGCAGCGTAATTCCCCTAAAGCTAAAATTTCTCTTGTAGCAATAAAAAATACCAAGGGACGTAATTTGAAGGGGATTTATTTATGATGCTGTTAGGTAACATCCACATTTTGGTTTTTGCCGTTCGTGAAACCGCCTGAAGAGAGCTGGGCCACGGGGTGGGTTTGGGTGTAGCCAGGCAAAACCCCATGGGCATCGTTGGACCCGTGGGGTAGATGAGGGTTTTGTTTTCAGGCATCCTCCTTGCCGTTGCTGCAGCCGCCCAGAGGTCTCTAAGGTAAGCCCGGGACCGCAAAGGGTGAGCGGGGATGGTGCACGTAGCTCCCGAGCCTTGTATTTCAGGTGTTGGTCTCCCAAATACGACCTTGGAGCCATTGGTGGCTCCGTGAGCGCCGCCAGCTCGTGTCTGTAGGTGGGTCTGCGTTTCGAACATCATTTGTGTTACGACTGTGTCAGTTCCCAAAGTGAGGTGATGGCCCCGAAATGAGGTTCGGGGAAGTTATGAACGAGGTCGTGAGCCTGACAGAAATTTCATTTTGTCCGATATTTATTCTGCTGTTTGGGATTGCACGGAGTTACTGGTCTGTAAAATGAGGTCACAGCCGGGAAAGAAAGTTTGGGAGCTGCTGCTTTAGAGCTTGGGTTGAAATTAATTATTTGTATACCTTGGAGGGTTGCATTGGTTTATAAACAAGACAGCTGGGTTAGAAAAACAGTCCGAATTCATTGTGAAACACGTTGTGTGATGGCCAGCTTTTGAACCTTGCACTCCCTTGGTGCGCTACCAACCAGAAATTTCAAATTGGCTGCTTAGAATTGGCCGTGTAGTCACCCAGATATTTCATCATGTTATTTCAAAAATCCCAGTGGCTCCAGATGCTCCAGGGCTGTGGAGGAGTTCATTGTAGCTGCAGTTAGAAAAGTTGGTCTGGTGTAGCTTGCATTATACCCACAGATATTTAGGCAGCAGAAATGCAGATGCGGAAAGGAAGGCTGGCCTGGCTAAAACCAGCTTGAGAAGAAAAAGCCTAGCCAATGTAGAACTGGATGTGAAAAATGCAATACCAAAGGTGTCAGCTTTGTGGCTTCAAAGGAAAATATTCTCTTAATTTTTCTAAGATTAAAATGCCTATAAAATAATACCCTTTAAAAAGCAGAGTACTCCTCAAACACCAATGCAAAATGCCAACAATTCTCAATTTGCAAAAAGAAAAATCTACAGCAAAATTACTGTGGTTTTGTGCACAAAACCTGTGGGCTGTCTGGAAAACAAAAAACTGATAAAACAGCAGAGCCAAGCGCTCACGTGTGCTTTTCAAGGGGAATTTCTCTCTAGGATCTCCTTTCCTGATAGCTCCCTCGCTACCCGTTGCCTCTTTCTGCCAGTAACCTCTCTGATCTCCCTACCATCCTCTTTGCTGTTCTGATTCGGTATTGCACAGGGGATCATTTTCGAGGTGTATGTTTATATGCAGGCCCTGTTCATAAGAATGAGTCATTTATGTATTCTTTCAAGTTGCGGAGTGCTGACTCTGGACCTTTATTTGTTTTTCTACTTGTTGCTTCCTTTTTAAAAAGTCCCCAAAAAATATTTAAAGATGTTCTGCTTAGGCTTGAATTGCTAATTAATTTCCAAATTGCTGTGCTTTGAGGATATTTGGTCGGAGGAGCAGGCACAGCCCTCCCTCGCAACCTGCCCGCCGTCCGTGCCCGAGGGATGCTGCGCAGGCAGCTGCCGGTTGCTAGTGCTCCTCTTTGCTAGTGCTCCTCCAGTTGCAAGCTCAGCACTTGGTGGAGAAATTTCTCTTTGCCTCATTATTACGGTTTGACTTGTGACTTTATTATTGCATGTTCTGAGTTACAAGGAGGGGGGGAAAAAGGCAGGAAAGGAAAGTGGGGTTTTGGTACGCTTCCTGCGCCATGGGGAGCCATGCTCTGTGTTAACTGCTGATAAGGAGATCTTTAAACCCACAGCTTTTTAAACCCAGCACATGGTTAAGCACCAGGGAAAATAGATGCCTTTTCTGTCTCTAAAGCAGCCATTCCCTGGCAGTCTGTGCCGTTTTGGAGCAGTCCATACCAATACTGTTTGGCTCCAGGGAAGAAATACCCCCCCGCTCAGGGCTGACACAGGTATTCAGAGCAGCTCCTGGGCCACCAGACTCCTGCCCCTGTGCAGACGAGAGGCGTGAAGAAGTGCCGAGGACTCACAAGCAGCAGACGCTGCTCTCCAGCATAGCTGTTGGCTTCCATGTTCCTGCAGCCATCACTCCAAATAGCCAAGCAGGGCAGGACACTGCCGTGCTGGTACGTATTAGATGGCTGAAATGAAATGGAGGCTGCATCCCAAAATTTGGATGGGTTCCTTCAGCTGTTTTTCTCTGTTCGCCTCGCTGGAAATGGTGGAGCAATGCAAGAAGTTGTTGTTCATCCTATTAGACGTAGCGGAGGTGTGGATTCCCAGGCAGGTCCGGGTGGCTGCAGAGAGATGGATTTACTTGTCCTATTAGGCCATGTATCTCTGTGTGCGTATGCAATGCTGCTGGCCAAACTTTGATTAAAACCACTTCATCCCTTGCTCTCTTCAGCCGACAAAGCATGTTTTGATTAGGAAAGACTTATGACCATCCTGTGCTCTGTCAGGTGCACTTTCCTGGTCCCCAGGAAGGAAAGCGTTCATAGCTCAGTCCCCACTCAGGAAATGATCCGTGGCTATATCTGATGCTGCATGCAGAGTCAGGGCGGACACTTCTCGGTACGAGGCACTCCCGAAGCCCTGCGATATGGCCGTGCCAGAAGCAAACCCCTTCAGCGGCCGCCGTAGCTGGCTGTGGTGATGATGGCTGGCCACTCCAGAGATGGCTTATCCCATCACGCGCTCTGTCCAGCCTGCAAGACATGATGGCATGCGTGGTGGCCATCTCTGTACTTGGTTGGTCCTCTGTGCTTTGAAATGCTGAAGCTTCCTTATTGCTCCCTCCTCCTCTCCCTCTCTCCCCCCATCAGTCCCCAGTTTCACAGCCTGCTCTCACGAGCTTTGCATTTTTAGGGAACTGAAGAAATCCTCCATCTCCCAGGTTCCTTGGGTGGCACCGTGAGAAGACCATGGATGCAGGTGTTTATGTTCAGAAGTCACAGAGCTCCTGCACGCTTGCAGTAGGTCCACATTCACGACGATATTTTATAAACCCCAACCCATGAGACCATTCTTCCCTGCTAGCACTTAAGATGGTGTCTACGAGTGTTGGCAGACACGGCACCGACTCTGCTGCAGGCTGCCCCAAAGCGGTGATTGTATTTGCCTGCTTCCTAGCAACTTTGTGTGCTGGTTCAATTACAAAGGACTCGGAAAAACACGCTCCATCTGGTTTTCCAACCCCAGATGCGACCACCCCAAAGAGTGATCTAATTCTTCTGTATTTAGACTTGAAAACTTCTCACCAGTTGGTGGTGCGGGAAATCAAATAAGAGTCCTTAGGAGCAATAAGATCCACATGCTGGCCTAATTGCACATGGAGCTAGACTGCTGCTCTTACTCTAGTGTATTTGCAATGCTGCTGTCAAAGGCGTATTGTTAGGCTAGGGGAAAACCCACAAATCTTAATTTGAGTAATAATTTAATATGGTCCAATAATTAGCTATTCACGATAGGGGCCCCTTCGCATCTGGTGTAGGGTGTTGCGTGGTGTGAGGAGAAGTCAGGCAGGCAGGACTCGCGGGCAGCCTTGGTCTATAGACCAAGGTTTGTGGAAAGGGATAGTATCTTGACCTGCTCTTCAGTACGGTCGGTTTAGTCTACATTAGATCACCTGAGAATGTCGTTCTTGTTTTAATGTGTTTTTTTTTTTTTTAAATTAAGGCCAAAAAAAGCTGCTGCTTTCCAGCTCTGCAGAGTGAATCAGGAGGGCAGGGTGCATTGTGGGGAAGGAGAGGCAGAGCCCAAACTGGGGAGTTGCTGAGCAATAGGAAAATGTCACACAACCTCGACGGAAAGCTGGAGCGTAAAATTGCCTCCCTCCTCTGTTCTGCAGAAGGCGTCGTCCTGTAATTTCTTGGTTGTGAACTTTTTGTCGCCATAGGGCTTGGGATCAGAGCCTTATCATTTTAAGCTTGTCCTTAGGCGTCGGTGGCTCGTCCTGCCTTGGCCAACGCTGCGCTTTCCTACGCATAAAGGCCAGCTGGGGAGCCAGCGAGGGAAAGTTTGAAACCGGTTTCCTACGCACTTAAAACTTCAGAGTGAGTTTTAACAAGGGGGTACCAGCCTTAAATATTCCCACTCTTTATTCGAGCAAGCCCTGATTCACACTGGTGGTTGTTTTCTGTCAGGGTTTCCTGTGGGAGCCCCCGCGCTGCTCACAGGAAGCGTGGCCGGGCCCGCCGCCATCGACCTTCTCCTGCTGGCCTGGCTCGGCCGGCGGAGCGGCGGTGGGGAGCAGCACCAGCCTGCTGCCAGAGGGCAGGCGGGCTGCTGGGCAGCCATGGAGGTGAGCCTGGCTGTCCACAAAAAAAAAAAAAAAAAATAAAAAGGCACGACCCCTTGGGACCCATGTTTTGTCAACAAATCAAGCAGGCGCTATTTTAAGCTGCTATGTACCTAACGCTTCCTGTTTTTCAGAAGAAACTTCTTGTTTTTTAGCTTTTATGTTGGCGGATTTATTTTAACGGCTTGTTCCTGAGGCGGTGCGAAGGATTTTCCCCCCCCCCGAAGCATGCGGGGTGGTGGCCGGTGAGGAGGGAGGGAGCCGGCGGGAGGCTCGCCGGGGGCTGCCTGCGGTGGCCCTGTGAGGGGAAGGCCACCCTCGGCCCTCTCCGGAGGATCGCTCAGGGGGTTCCTGGGTGCACCGAGGGGCCTCAAAGATGGGCAGCTGATGGGACGGCCGCCGCGGGGCTCCCGTCGTTTCATGAACGCTGCTAAGTTAAGCCATGTGTGGTTCTCTTTCGAGGAGCGGTGGCCTAACCAATAAGGACAAAGTAAATAGCATTCATTTCCTGCTGACCTTTTAACACGAACAGATGTTTTCTCTTACAAGTACCATAGGCCACTTCAGTCCCTGACCTCATCAAGTGGGCTGCTGCCGTTTTCATACTTGGCAGTCTATAAAACTGCTTTTTTAACCTGTTTTGCTGAGACCCGCCTGCAGAAGTGGGTCTCCTGCCTTGGTTAGGACCCATGTGCCTTTAATGTTTCTGTCTGTCTTTTCTCTGGATGGACCAACCACTTCCTCCTCATTTTTGTCCTCCGTGGAGGATGGCAGATGTTTCCTCTGATGGGCTCTATCAGGCCGCCCAGGGGAAATGAGTTTCCCTTTATAATATTTTCCCTAGCAGTCCTCGCACAGGTTGGACTTGCAACCCCACGGCTGGAGCAGTAAGTCCATCGCCCTTATCCCTGTTTGTGGTGGTTGAGCAGAATGAAAGGGGTCTTGGAGTCACCTCCAAGCTCAAACAGTAAAAAGGTGGCAGTGAGGTTGGAGCTGAGGTTGGAGCTGAGGAAACCATCAGTGCGGTTTCTCTTCAGCGCTCCCTGCGTCGCTGGAACCATCCTGGCACCTGCTGGTGCCTCCTCCCCTGCTGTCCCAGGGGTCTTGGTCCTGCTCAACACAGTCAAAGTGCTCTCAGCTCTGTCCAGGCTGCTCTGCTTGGATATCACCTGGGTGTTGCTTTTTTGCCATGTGGTCTTCCCTGCCGCATCCCTAGATCTGCTGCTGCAGATGGTGCTGGGTGGGATCCATGAAGGAATTGAAGCAGTTTGGGAAGCAAATGTGGTGGGAATGAGCAGTAAATCTTTCTCGTTCCTGCCATCTTTTAATTTGCTTTGGGCCAAGGGACATGCAAGTCTGAGCATGACTTGTGTGTCTAAGAACATCAGAGATGCCTAGTTCATCCAGGAGACAGCTGAAGGAAGCTTCTCTGCTGGCTCTCCTGGCCAGAGCCTGCTTTCTTCTGCCAGTCCTGCATGGAGACCATGCGAACAAGCTCTGGAGTGAGGTAATGGAGGAGAGAAACGTGTAGGCAGGCTGGTGTGCATGTCATGAATTCGTTTGAGACCTTTGGCATGTTGGTGAGGAGCCTTTTTCCAAAGTTGGCGTTGCAGTAATGTCTCATGTGGTGGCATCAACAGGGCGAGGTGTCTCCGCGTCTGGGATGAAAAAAGCGCAACTGTGGGTGCTTGAGGGCTAGTTGATTTGCCGTGCTGTGTGGTGCACAGCTTGTGTTCCTGGGTTAGTGGCATTCCGTTCGGAGAGTAAATCCTTCACTCTTCTTTTGGTTTCAGGTGGGGGACATTGGAGGTACGAATAAATACCAGTATGATTTTTAGTTATTGAGTTATGCCATCTGGAAAGGGATATATGTTAACTTAAAGTTAATGGAATAACCTTTATAGACTCTTTTTTAAATACCATGCTGAACGTAGGTTGATAGAGATTCCCATTTTGTCACTTGTTGGGTTTTTGGCCTTTCCCTAAAGAGATTTTTTCTTTTGTATTTGTTCTTTCTTTCTACTCTCCATATGTATTTAGTGGACTATGTTTGGAAGTTTTACTCCATGAGTTGTGATTTCTATCCAGAGCAGTGGGTCTGTGCAGTACAAATAAGGGAAGAAAAGCTCTTTCTGTGGGTCAGGTTACCCTCCTTTTCCTGTTCAGTTAAAATGAGAAGTGTGCAAAATCTTAAAAATTCCTGAGTATTACCCAAACATTACCATTTTTATAGTTTCAAGTTTAGAGAAAATGACTCACGGGCATTTTTAATAAAGAATTGCACAAAATAGAGTGGAGCGTGATTCACGTTAACAAATCAAGACACAAGAGACGCAACAAAGAAGCCTTTAACCTGATACTCAGTCTTCCCCATGAGTATATTGCAAAGTGGATGGCTGAGATTTCCCCTCTGCCCGTGGCGCCTGGCAGCGGGGGGAGCAGCATGCAGGGAAGGAGCAGCGATGGATCACAGAATCACAGAATCGTATAGGTTGGAAAAGACCTTTAAGATCATTGAGTCCAACCATAAACCTAACACTACCAAGCTCACCACTACACCATGTCCCTAAGCACCTCATCCCAACGGCTTTTAAATACCTCCAGGGATGGGGACTCAACCCCTTCCCTGGGCAGCCTGTTCCAATGCTGGACAACCCTTTCAGTGAAGTAAAATTTCCTAATATCCAACCTAAACCTCCCCTGGTGCAACTTGAGGCCACTTCCTCTTGTCCTATCACTTGTTACCTGGGAGAAGAGACCGACCCCACCTCTCTACACCCTCCTTTCAGGGAGTTGTAGAGAGCGATGAGGTCTCCCCTCAGCCTCCTTTTCTCCAGGCTAAACAACCCCAGCTGCCTCAGCCGCTCCTCATAAGACTCGTTGGTGGCAACATTCAGCAACTTAAGGATGTTGCTGAATGGTCACGCCTCTGCTTCTGGGGCAGTTGAGATGCGGTGGGAGCGGTGCACGGTGTGGCCTGCCCCTGCTCCGGTGGTGCATGTCTTCTGTCAGCCCCTGTTCAGTCCATCTTGCAAGTTATTTGCTGATGTCTTCCTGGGCAGGTTGGTTGGACAAAATGATTACGTCCTAAACATCTCCGTTTGAGTGGTAGGAATCCTGCCCATCTTGTATATTGATTTTTATTGGTCAGTGTAATTAGGCAATGCCTAATTGTTGTAGGGAATCATGAAGATGAAACCTTTGAGGCTGAAGTGAGAGAAGGCCTGTAGTTGGGCGCCTTTTGCAAACACGCCTGGCTTTCACTCACCGGCACTCAGACCTGAGCATGTGTCCAGCACTGCGCTGAGCTATTCTGAATTTTGAGGTCAACATGGCGAGAGAGATGTTGCATCTACAGCAGTGTGCTGCTTGTAGGGACTTTGAGCAAGGAGCCAGCTTCTTTGGCTCTACCTGAAAGCAAGGAGCGTTCACAAAGCACGCTTGTAACACAATGCTTGTGAGAAGAATTGTTTAACAAATAGCCAGATAATCTAGTTTGCCTTTTCCGCGGTGTTTTAGTTTGCCCTGCGCTGGCAGTCAGCCTTTCCCAGGTTTAACCTTGCATAGAAGATTTTATCTTGCGAGTCTGCAGAGGCGGCTGCTGGTGTGGAAAACATCACTGACTTACCAAGTGGATTACTGGGCAAAATTGATTTTACTTGGTACATTCATATGCTGAAAAGCAACATAATAGTGTCGGCTTTGCTTCCACACCAGCGAGACGTAAGTGCCCCAACATGTGTTGGAGACCCTACAGGAGTCTGAGAGGCGACTGAGTGTTTTGGACCATATTCATCACCAGCGTAATTCTGATGGCATCGTTTTGGCTGACCGAACAGGACCTGCAGAAATGCCTTAGGTATACATGCTGATGTATATTTTGCGGCTGTCTTTACTTAAGTGTTAAACATTCCTTGTGAGCAATGAGTGGAGATCTTCCCTGTACTCCATGCGGCTTCTTTGGTTGATATATGGTGTTTTCCCTCCTTTTTGTCAAAGTGTCCTCTGTTCCAGAGATAATGCAATTGCTATGCAGTGCCGTGCAAATACTCTTCTGTATTTGTATCTCTTTTCTATTTAATTATACTGTATAAATGTCCTCGGTAAATTTGATAAGTTGGGTGAAGGATATTGATTTTCGAGTCTCTCTTGTGCACGGCTCCTTGTAGTAGCAGCAGCCGTTCACCAGGCCTATTTCCCGAGGAGGTTTTGAAGGTTCAGCGTTTAAGTAGCTACAGGATAACAAAGGAATTTCTTTCTCTACGCTCCTGGTTGAGCTGCTGGTTGCAGGGTTTAAGGCCACAGAGAAAACATCCATGTTGCGTGCAGTTTTTTAAAGCATTAGACTCGTGTCATCTGCAAAAGCAGGTGGGAAGGGAAATCAAGATACAGAATAGACCCATTGCCTTCACTGCTGCAAATAAAGCCTGCTGCCAGCTTTGGGAAGAAATGAGAGAGGGATGCTCCCAGGGTTGGGTGAGGTCCTGGGGCGGCAGTGGGGACCCCAGGCTTGTGGCCAGGCAGCCTCCCTCCCCCCCCCCATCCCTCCATCACCCCACGGCTGATGGCAGGGCAGGAGGAGCGGGACGGAGACCAGCAGGCCTGTGAGGAGGTGGAAAAGAGGAGAGGGAATTTGCAGGGTTAAAACGGGAGGACCAACAAGTCTATTTTTAGCTGCAGCTTTGAATGTGAAGTGTCACCAATGTTAAAAAAAGCTCCTGGTAAATAGTGGGGAAGATGCATGCGGTAGTGGAAAGCCAGCTGCAGCTTTTTGAACTGCTCGCTGGTGTTTGTGAGGAGGCTGTGAACACTTGGTTAGTGTTAATGTTTTAATTTTCCTTTGCTCAGCCTGAGGTCTCCCTACACAAGGGACTTTCTTTAAACCGTGCTTAGCTTTCAGCCTCTTAAGATTATTTTTGTTCTTCAAGAGGAAAAGAAGGGAAAAATGTAGATATCTGTGCACTTTCCTATTGCTCTTGCTTTCTTCGCGTTCTTTTGGAACATAAAATGTTTTCTTTTCCTTTTTTTATGCTGAAAATTGGACCCTGATTTTTTCTGGCTAATTTCCATGTATTTCTCATACAGGATTTTAGCCTTGATCTATAATGCAGGCCTGTGGCTGTTCTTGCTAAAAGTTTGGTCCCACTGGGGCTTTCATTATAAATCCTTATTTTCAGTAGCAAATTGCTTTCTGCAAATGTCACCTCTCGGAGCCGGCCGGTTTGGGTGGGTAGGGGGGCAGCGTCCCCACACCACTGGGCCCCACACCTCTCGGCCGTCCACCCGCAGCTCCCCAGGATTTGGGAACCTGCTCGCTGCATTTAGGCAGGAAGCTGGAGCCATTGCAGTCTGTCATGTCAGTGATCCGTGGGATAATGCATCCCCAAGTAGTGGCCGTTTCTGTCTATTGTGTCACCGATCTGCGCGTTAAAGGGACCCCGAGTAGGTGTTGCTACAATAAACCATAACAGCTCTATAGGAGCCGTCACAGTTCATTGCATCAATAATCTGTGTATTAAGGCGTCCCGAGCAGGCCTCGGCACACAATGGACCATTATGGCTCCAGATGAGCCTGTATAAATTTAGGTCAATAACCTGAGTGTTGTTAAATCCCAAAACAGCCTTGCTACAGCGAGCTGGCAAGGCTTATAAGAAAGATGTGTAGATTATGCAAACCTGTGGTGGTTGCAGAGGATACTCTGACTTACCACTAAAGGTTAGTGGCGGGAGAATTATTTCATCTTATTTATTACTGTTATCTAAACCTCTCTCCGCTCACTTGGCTCCCTCCTTCCCTCTCCTTTCACTCCTCTGGAAATTAAACCGCGTGAGCGATGCTGCAAGAGCAGCAAAGGCGAGATGCGGAGGGAGAGACGGGGATGGAGGGATGCGAGGAGTGGGGAGGAGGCAGCGTTTCGCAGGTGAGCCGTCCAGAGCCGCCCCACGTCTCTCCGAGCTCCTTCCCGCAGGATTTCATGGGAACACTCACACATTTCCATCCTGACTGCACTTATGCCTGACCCCCTGGGGCTTGGTGTTGTCTGGAGCATGAGTTTTGCATGAGGAGAGCCCCAAGGGCAGGAGGGTCCCCTGGGACTCCTCAGACCCTTGCTCACTCCGAAAGCCACCCTCCATCCTCATCCCTGACCTGTTTCTTGATCCAAGCCCTCCTTGGTCCTTGATACCCCGACACCTGGCTGAGCTCTTCTCCTCTCCACCGTTCTTAGCGTCCAGCTCCTTCCTTCATTTCTCATTTCCCTCAGACAAGGCCCTTTTGTAGGTAGGTGGTGGGGAGAGGAATGCCTTCAGCACAGGACGGAGAGGCCGGTTTGCATTGTGGGTGTACGCCTGAATGGAGAACTAGCCTTGAACTCTTGAACTCTTTTTTTTTTTTTTTTTTTGTAGAGTAAAGCTGCTATGTGCTGAAAACAAACAGGACTCACTCCGATGGAAAGAGGTTGTATAGTGGGAACAGATCTTGGACCACAAGAAACGGGGTTTTCCACATTTCCATTCTGAGACTTTCCATTTGAGACTTCGCCAGCAGTCGGGCAGCAAAAGATGAATTAGCTGAGCTGTTAAAGGTATTACATGTGTTTCCCCCTTCGGAGACTTGTTAGAATATATTTTCTTCGGTGGTAGTAATAAGTGTTACAAACAAAACACAGTTTTCCCCTTTGAATATTCCTTTACACAGAGCATCATCTACATTTAAAAAAAAGTATGTTAAGCAACATGAATAGCTTCAGGCTATTTTATTTCATGTTGCTAAGTAAGTCAATGCAGATGAGGACTTTTTATGTAAGAGTGGCTTGTAAATATAAGCACTGAGATAAGGGCGAATTATAACTACAAAGATTTCTTGGAGATAGAAGAGTGTCACTGCTCCTTTTTGCTGTTCCCAGTCCAGGTAGAGCTCCCAGGACAGGCTCTGGGAGATTTGACAGAAAAAAAACCTTGAGATATCTGTGATACAATGAGAAACACAGGGAGTTTGTTCCGTATGGGAGAATTTGGTGTGCTAGCAGGGGGCCAAGTCTGGTCTGCTGGACCATGGTGCAGCTGGGGCATCAGGGGCTTCACCTCTGCTCTTCAGGTGAGCTAGGTCCATCTGGAGTGAATGATGGAGTCTCCTGCCAGGCAGTGCTTATGGTTCCTCCTTTGGCTCTCAACTGAGGCATGAAGGTGTGGGCCAATGTGCACCGCTGTGATCTTCCCTGGGATATGGGCATGCGTCCCCTAAGGAACTGGGCTGAGGCCACCAAGGTACCTTCCACAATATGTAGCCATTGGCCTGCAGTAGTGTTTGGTCACTGTGGGACAGTGTCCAAGGAGAACGTCCTGTGTCACTGCTCATCGCTGGAGCCACCTGGGTCTTCATGTAAGATACAATTGTCTGATCCTGATTAGACAGATTTATTTATTAGAACTAATTTATTTATTAGAACTATTAATTTATTAGAACTAATAAATTAGCAGTGAAGGGTAGTATTCCAGACTTGGAGACACTTCAGTTGTATGGCCTGTAGGTCTGTAGGTGGGCTGTGCTGGCAGGGATGAGGGTGCCGTCGTGTTCTTATCTTACGTCAACCCGCTGATGCAGCAAGTTGCTTACCGCTCAGGATATGAGGTGGGTGCCGCTGCAGGAGTGGGGTGCCTTTGCGGACAGACTGCCAGGCGGAGATGGCGCAGAGGAAGGAAGCGCTGTACTCCCTGAGTATCCCATGTGTTTGCTTGTAAGGATGCACTCATCTAGTTGCTTCTTTTATTATTTCTTTTATTTAGGAGCGATGCAGAGCCAAGGACTTGCAAGAGTTGCAAAGGCAGGTGGTCTTGGTTTTAGTGTTGGTCTTCTAGTGTGGGCACCCGAAGGAAAGCGTTGATATCCAGGGTCTTTTTGGTAGTCTTGCTGTTGCTGTGCTTGCTGTTTTGAGCTTTCTGTTAAGGAGGAATTCAGGAGTAAGTTGTGAGTATTGTGGCAGTATATACTACGTACAGATGTTTAATCAAATCTTACAAGGCAGGAGTGCTGGGTGTTAATGTAGCGCACCGCAAAATGCAGCCACTGCCTCTGCCAGCCTTGTGCTTTCGGACAGAGACCAGCGAGGGATGTGGGCTTGGCAGATAGGCAGCACAGCGTTGTGGGGACGGGAGAAACATGAGGCTTTAGAGGGGGGCACAGGGTGCGTGTGTGGCGGGAGGGGGTTACGGAGGTCGGGAGGATGTGGCTCTTGGCCACATGAAGATTTTGGTATGCAGCTCATACTCAGGAAGTTTGGCCACCCTGATTACAAACATACGTATATTTGGAGATGTATAGCGAGATATCTGTCTCTTTCCTAATTTGATGTGTGTTTAGATGGAGAGAGGAAAACTACCGAAGCAGGGAAGTGGGTGGCTTTGCGTGGTTTCCTAGCCAGCAGAAGCTGAAAACGGTTTAAAGTTCACATTTAGCAGTATAGTAGTAGCTAGAAGGAGACGTCTGAAGGTAAGTGGCCATGTCCTACCTCTTGGCAGTGAGGAAGCTGAATTTGCCTTTGTTTAGCTCCGGAGACGGATGAGCTCTCCCCTCTAGCTCCGGAGATGGGTAGTGGTGCCATGGCACAATTTACAGTTTTTCTCGGTTAATCATTTTCAGAACTTAAAACGTAAACTGCTGTTTGTGAGAGTAAAAAGGATGAAGTTTGCTGTGTTGGAGTTAGCCCGGGGGGGAAGAAGTGAACTGAACAAAACCAAACCTTGGAAGCGACAATAGCTGCGCACCAAAGTGTTTATTTAACCAGAACTTCTTTCATAGCTATTTCATCTTATTTTCCTCTTGTCCTTGCTCTTGCTTGCTCATCTATATACAGCATATGGAAAGGTTGAAAAGTGACAATTACTAAATGAGAGTAGACAGAAACTGTTCTCCAGCAGCTCCAGATGGGGGTTAGTGATGGTGTTCACAAGCTGCGTGCTGGCACTTCACTCTGCAGTATAAAATGCCCTCTAATGGCCAAGTAACTGCATAGCTCATCCGACAAACCAGCAAATAGTCATTTTTCTCGGGGTTTTTAATTTGGCTGTGCTGATTTTGGTACTGGAGCAACTACCGGCTTGAGTAGAGAAGAGCTTTTGGTTATCCAGATGTGCAAACAGCAAAGGTTCACCTCGCTCCAGCATTAGTCTTTGCGATTAGTGAAAATAAATAACAAGTAATTCAGGTAACTCTGGTAAAATGTAGAATGAGATTTTCAGTATGGCAGGCACCTTTGGAGACTGTAAGATTATTTATGTATCATTTCTTCTTGTTTTATTTGAAAAGTTAAGGGTAGTTTCCCAGCCAGTTATGTGCTGTAGCAATATCAGTGTGCACATTATCAGCATCAGATATGTAGAAAAACAAAATAAGAGAGGCTGAAGGAGGCCCATGATTAATTAGCAGATGGATTAGGCGCTCTCGAAGCTAAGTGGATAATTTGGGTTCAGGTCCTGGTTCTTGTTTTGCCCACCACCGGGCCCCTGAAGGCTGTCGATGCAGGGTAAGCAGAGCATCAACCAGCTTCACTTCTGATGCCAGAAAGAGAGATGACAGTTATTTTCTTTAAAGCAATTTTCTTGCTGTCTGTTTGGGTTGCTTGTTTGTATTTTAGCTTTAGGAATGAAAGGAGTGCCAGTTCTGGTATTTCCCAGTTTTAGTTGAAAACTCACAGAGAATCTGTGGAGGGCTGTTACTACCTGTCAAGGGAGCATGCCTGGATCTTCTTTTCTCAAAGCCAAGAACTAGTCACTAACGTTGGAAAATAAAATCAGGAAAAAAAAAAGTTGAAAAATAAAATAAGTATCTCACTCCTCTCTCTTTTGTATCATAGCTATTGTGGCAACTTGAATATTGTCATTACAGTAGGTCTTCATAACATCTTTCTGGCTGCTGAGAACCCAATCTGGAGCACAGTTTGTAACCTGAAATATGATTTTTAACGAAACTTTAAAAAAAAAATACAGATCCAAACAAAAAACCTCTCTCATGCTTTATGCATCATTAAGATGGAGAGGAAGGAAAATGCTACAAACCCATATGTCTTTTTTTCCTTTGCAGGGCATATATATATATATATAAAATTGTGATTCTTCTTTTACTGAGTCAACAAGTAGCTTTGATGGAGTAGAATTGATGAGAGATACTCGCCGTGACTTTCAAGGGCTGAAAGGAATGCAGGATCAGGCCCTCTGTGTCGTCTTTGAAGCCTTATTATTTTAGCACAGTCTGTATCTTGTTGCACAATGTTTTAAGATGTGGTCTGCATCATTATGTAGCGTGTTTAATTTAGCAACAGATGTGCAGGCTCATATGCTGTTATGGTACATTTTGTTCACTCATATAATAGCAAGTTCCTCAAAATTGTTACCAGTTCTTCAGCGCAAGACTCCTACAGCATGTTATTCTCCTTTTCTGTATGGTGAAGAGCAGAAGAGCTCTTTATTTGCCATCAGCAGGTGCTAACGTGGGAGTGCCGGCTCTCCGTGAGGCACGTTTAACCTGCTGCGTTACTGCTTTCTCTGCCAGGCTGTGGCACCCAGTGAGTGCAGTTTCCCCAGCAGTTTTCGGGGGGAAGGCACCAGGTAGGCAGTGGAGGGGCAAGACTTTGGTCGTTAAGTTTGTGGGCAGAAAACAAGTGAGTCACCTAGACAAAAAACGCTTATTGCCACCCGTGGCGTCATCCAGTCATTCCCGCGGAGAGGCCTTCATGCAAAACACCACTGAACACTCTGCAGCAGCAAAATCATACTAATAACTAGTAAAAGCATTAAACCTAATTAACAACGGTTTTGTAGCAAGAGCCCTACCATCACTGTTTTGAGGGTGCTGAGGGTCCATGGGGGGGATGCAGGCTGTTGGGAGCCTGGCACTGAGGTTTGATTTACAGCCAAGGTAGTTCTTCCAGAAATTGGGAAAAAGCCTTTTTTTTTCCCCAGCATCCTACTTCCCATGCAATGACTGAGAGCGTTTAATGGAGCAGGAGAAGTCCGAACCCTGGCCACACAGAAGCTGTGTGATTCCTCTTCCCAAGTGTGAGGGTTTACATCCCTCAGGCATTTAAAAAAAAAGTTACCCTATTTTTTATTTTGGCTAATGAAAATCTATGTTTGTTCTCACTACCCATATAAATGTTTAATCCATTTCTGGTTCCTGCTGGGCTGTCGGGCTTAATGGTGTCTTGACACTGTGAGTTCCCCATATTGTTTTATTGTTGTTTAAAAGAAAACATCCAAAACCAGGATCTCAAGAAGGATCGTGTTGTCTGTCCCTTCCCTTCCATGTGCTCCCCTCCTTTCCTGCGGTTGTGGCAGGGCTTTAGAGAGAGAAAACGGTGATGGGGGCTGAGCAGGGCATCCCACTTAAGGACGTGCCGCCAGCCTAGGGAGGAAGGATGACACAGTGTTCTCAAAGTGTTCCTCCTGCATTGTACCGTCTCCTTTGTCCGCTTCCCTCCCCTGTCATTATCTCTGTGTGTCTCCTTCTTTCTTTTCTCTGCGTTTCCTTTCTTGCACTGAACTCCGCTTCTCAGCCCTTCCTGCCCTCCCCACGGCAGCTGCTGACGTCTGAAATGGTCAGCCATGGAAATGGCCAGCTAGTTCAGAAGAGTTAACACCTGGTGATGCTAACGCAGGGCTTAACCAGTTCACGGCTCTGAGGGCTGTTCTTGCATTGAAATCTCAATTCAAGTGTGGTCGAGCTTTGGAAAACTGGTCCTTAACACAAAGGAGGCTGCAGGGAGAGTTGCTGTTGGCATTGGTAGATACTAACTTCACGATTACGGACTACAGGGGCATCCTGGTCTGCTTCCAGCTGAGAGGACTGATGTCTTGCAGTAATCATGACTACAAAACCTTCTCCGGGAACCTCTCCTTTCCCTGGAGCCTAGGAAATGTCCGACAGTATCGTCAAAACATTTGCAGCGGATTTTCCCTTGTTTAAGTAAGGAGTTGTACATGTGGAAACCCAGTTTAGATGTGAGGAAGGACAGAAATTTTCCTTTGCTTTTTGGAAATGGGAGCTTTTGAAGTTCATGGAGCTAGGAGTTTCCTGCAGGAGGGAGTCTCCATTTTGTTGCTGCCATATTTCATAGAGGGTAGAAAATGTAGTCGGAAATTGTGAGCAACAGGTTTCTGTCTGACTCCACTAAGGGTCTGGGAGTGTGTGCATGCTTTTTTTGATTGTTTAGAAAGATACTTGTATTTGAAGTTAAAGAGGAATCCCACTTAACCTACAACCGTGATTTCATCGCCAGAAGTGGTGCGTTCATACCACTTGTTCATTCACACCTCGAAAGGCACCAATCGCGGTTTTATTGCATCTTAGCCGATGAGCTGCATTTCGGGCAGGACTCACAGGTGCGGTTTCATGATTGCTTACCAAAGCCTGCGGCGCTGCAGTGGGGCTGTGCGCTTGCATCGGCTTCGGCTCGTCGCAAAACAGGGTGTAGGAAACACCATTGCACTTTCCTGGGGCTGTGCGCAGAGCGGGAACGTGTGAGGCATGGTTTTGTACAGAGCGATGGCTCTTAGTCACCTGCTGGGTGCTGCCGTGATTTGATGGTGACACCGGCGATGGATGCTCTAAAATAGATGTTGCCCATGTTTGTGCTCCTGTGCTACCTACATGCACTGTGAAGACGATATAACAGTGCTAGCTGAGAGAGAGCTCAGGAGACAACACGTTCTTCATAAAGACACCTTTCTCTCATTTTTGTCTAACAGTACATTTTATTTTGGAAAAGCACCTTTTCTTTCTTTTTGTTTTCCATCGAAAGCAGGAAAAATAAGCCCTGATACAGCTTTCTCTGCTCTCATTTTCTGGCTCATGGATTGTGGTATTTAACGGGCAGTATTAAGAAGCCATTTAAATGGGTTACGTCAGGATTGGTTTTTTCCTAAAACATTGTATTTGAGTGCGTTCCTTCTTCAAATAAATAAATAACTGCTGGGCTATCATCATGTCCGAGGGTTTTCAAGAAAATTTACATTTTGAAAGACACTGTTGGAGGCTAACATGGCCATGCAATTACTGTATGTAAATCACTTCACTTGTTTCCTGATCTTGCTGAAGATGAAGTACAATTTTTGTGCATGCGCCTCTGTCTCTCAAATTTCGTTATACAATGAGGTTTTCTTGTATTTTAATTGCTGAGCGTGATTTTTGTTCTGCCCAGCCTGTATTTATTTTATTGTGGGAGACATTTAGCCTTGCGATTGTTTTGAGATTGGGCTGGGTGTAGAAATCATTGAGGATAGGTTGAAGTTGGGTGCGCAACTAATTGCGTCCTCCATCCCACAAATGGAAGAACTGCTTTCTTAATTACAGCTTCATAGGAAGGCTGGGGAGTATCCGCTTGTTTCTGTGCCCCGCACATCTGCTTTTCTCCATTTTATCCATCTCTGCCAAATCCTGCTCGGCAGCTCCTGCCACATTTTTAATAAGTCTTCTGAGTTGGGCTTTTATTGCTGGTTGATATCATCATGGACACCTGTCAAACAAAGATGGAATAGTTAACATCATTAGGAAGGAGTTCATTCACAGGCATTACATTAAGCTGTGCGGGATTCTGATAATATGAGCAGTAATTTCTCATTAGTTTCTTTTGTAGAAAGTTTTCCTCCAGGGAGTAATACAGGGAATTGAGATGGCAGGAGAAAAGAACTTTAATGGAAGCATTCGTCCATCAGAAAATGCACTCTGTCAAAATTAAATACACTTTGCATATTGATTTTGTTTGGGAAAAAAAAGGGGAAAAGAGTTGCAGCCCCAACATGATGAACCATTTGAGCATTTTCAGAACAAAATGATCACTTTTTCTTTCCTGACATGACTTTTTTATAACCTGGTATTTCTCCCTGAAAGGGGAGTGGGATGTAATAGAGGTAAAAATTCATGTATATGCTTTTAAATGTTGATCATGGAAATACTGCTAGCTACTCTGGCTTTAGCTACACTAACAGTTTAATTTTTGTTGTAAGAAACATTTTGACTGTAGCAAGCTTCTGCCTCTGGAATGGAAGTTTTCTGCTTCTTTTAGAATGGTGCATTAATTATTAATGTGAGTGGGAATCATGCTCTTTAGCATCCCTATGTTTAAAAAAAATCAATTAATTATTGCTATAAATCTCAGAGATTATGCTGCAGTTGCGCTGCTGGGAAATTGGCCATTAACTACCAGGAAATCGCCTATCTTCCCTTAGTCAGAATTCAGTTGTACCAACACAACCCTTTTCCTTTTATAAATTAACTATCAATGTGATGCATAATTGATAACCATTTATAATAATAACAATAATCTCCATGAAATTGTCATCTCGGTATGCAGCGGCTTTGTTAGAGCCTTTACCCCTCGCATGCTCAGCCTCGCCTATTGCGTTTGTTAACTGTGTTTTCTGGGAATTTATTGCTTCACTGGCGTGGTTTTAGGAGAGCCGTAAGCTGTTGCAGAGGAATAAAATGCAAGGTAGAAATGCCTGACCGGACTATGTGAATATGAAGAACCTGAAGTGTTTCAAGAGGACGGGTTAAGTGTTGCTATCGCTGCTCTACAGAAGGGGAAGCAGAAGTCGAGGTTACAGACGTCGTCCAAGGTCAACTTTTGGACATCACTCTGGATTTTCCTGGTTCGCGGTGTCTTCTTCTTGTGTGTCCTGTATTATGTGAACCCGGGGGTTTTCTTAGTTTGACGTGAAAATTTTGTTTGCAGATAACGCAGTGTGAGAATCCACCTGCCACAGAG
This sequence comes from Ciconia boyciana, assembly GCF_034638445.1. Classification (NCBI taxonomy): domain Eukaryota; kingdom Metazoa; phylum Chordata; class Aves; order Ciconiiformes; family Ciconiidae; genus Ciconia; species Ciconia boyciana. Next base: position 63,410,378 of record NC_132941.1, on the reverse strand, counting down.
GAGCTGTTTTTGTTGTTTGGGGGTGAATTTGATGGAGTGGTACCGAGTTTGTGATTATTACTGGCTCTTCAGAATTTATTTTTTAACCCCTTCTAGTACTTTGTATGCAGAGTGGTTGAGACTTTGCAGTGCAATACAGATGGCCACTCAGGAGAGGATTTCTTGCTGTGCTTGCGCTCATGCCTGTCTCCCTCTTCCCCTTCTCTCCTTGCAAGACCTCCAAAAACCTGGTGGTGTTTTGCTTTGTTTCTGGAAATCACAGCTTTCCACTCATTCTGCTCTTTTGGCACCTTTAAGTAGGCTTAAAAGGGTTGTGGATGGCTGGGGGGGGGCAGGAACTTTTTGAGCAGGATGCGTCCGTGGAGGTTTTGTAGCTTGTACCAGGGTCATCTGTCTTCACCTTAAAATATAAAAGAGGATATTGAATCACTGGTAGTATAGCAGAACTCAGTAAAAAATTAGTAGTACTAGTGTTGAATTGTTTGAATTCAGTTGTCAGCATGAGATCTCTTTTTGTATGTCTTGATTCATGAATACTGTTGTGGAATTTGCTTTGAAAAGCTCATATCTGGATTCTACAATGAAGTTGTTGGGTAAAAGTGCCACAATGGCACGTTCAGGGGCTGCAGCCTGAGCTCAGGTGGGAGCATGCAGGGATTAAACGAACCATTGGTGCTCTGTAGGAACAAAAGCATCAGACCTGAGAGGATCCATTTAGGGTCTTCCTCTGTGTCACCAAAATGCAGAAAGCCTGCAGCTGCTGTCCTGTTGTAGAGCATTTCTTATAAATCAGCCACACATACCGCTTTATGGATTGCTTTATTTCATCGGCATTTAAAAGTGCGCATGCTAGAAACAACAGCTCTGGCACCGAAAGTTTAATGTTAGCCCTTCAAGTATGAAGGTAAGGACAGGCTACGGTGACAGCTGGAATATGTATCAAGGTCTAGTTGCAAATTCAAGGTCCACTGATGACTTTTACAGGGCAAGGCTTAAATAAGACATGAAAGTGGTTTGTGTGTGTGCATGCGTGTGAAAGTACTGGAAGAGCAAAAGCTACTTTCCCTTTTTTATATACTCTCTAATAATCTTTCAGTGTCTGTGAGCCTATAAAATAGCTTAATGGATTTTATCTGCTAGGAATAGATTTTTAAGACAGAAATAAAACTGGGAAGGCCATACAGCGCTTTGGCAGCTCTTGTGTACAATGCTGTTTTTTCTGGTCGCAGGGAGGACAAAGGGGCTGTAAGCTTGATTTGCAGTATAAGATGTGTGACCGGTGGGACGCTGGGGTTGGAAGCACTAAACTCGCATCTGTCCTTCTAGAAACCTGCTCTGCTGTTGGGGACGGGCAAGTCTCACCTGGTGTGCTGGCAATCCTAATGAATCCTTTCATTTCTCTGCAGGATCGACAGTGGCGGTATGCACGCCGATTCCTGTGAATTTTCCTAAGCTCCTGGGGGACTGCTTTGCTTTTTGAATCAGAAAGTGACAAAATACCATCAAGAATGGCACTTGTGGATAAACACAAAGTCAAGCGGCAGCGACTGGACAGAATTTGTGAAGGTAGGAGTATGCTCCACTTTTTCTATAAAAGCCAACAGATGGTTAAGGAAGAATATCTAATTTTTACTTAGACATAAAGAGATCCAGATCCAGGACTAGATCCCCTGTCCTCCTTTTTGTTGGCTCCTCCATTTTGTTGGCTCAAAATACAGTCATACCAATGTATGGACATGGTATGTCCATGGACATGAGCCCCTACCACCACTGTCCTGGGGCTGGCTGCAGGGCTGCGAGCACACCGTGCGAGGCGTACGGATAAAGCTCAGCACCCTCCAATTCCATGCAGCTGCTCCCATCCTTCCCCGGTTCAGGCTTTGGCTTGCTTCTCGGAGAAGGGCAGAATGTGGCTGTCTCAGAGTTGATTCTTCACTCAGGGGGCATGGAAGTGGGTGATCTCCCATAATATTGACTATCATCCTATGGAAAATTTAAGTCGTTGTTGGAGTATTTCTTTTGGTTTTGGGAAAATTGTTAGAACAGCTTGTGTTTCATAGGGCAGATTTGCTGAAAATCGGTCTTTATTAATAGTGTGTTACAGTGTCACAGCACAGGTGACTTTTCCCTTCTGTTTATTCAGTTTTCCAGCAGAAAAAGTCTGTAGGTAACATTTTCTATTGCAGCTCACCTAGTGTAAGTTGCTTATGATAGAAATCAAGTGATGGCAATCAAGCTCTGACTTCTTTGGTGCACACTCTGATGATTCTCATGCAAACCAACACTCATGAAAGTTTTACCATCAGCAGCAAAAGCAGAACAGAGCGTTATTTTAGGAAGGGTATCTCAAGTCGTATCTCTTAAAGAATTCCGGTGTTTATCTGCTCTTAAGGAGATGGATAGTGGCCTGCAGGGTAACAGTTTGCGGTATTACTTGAACGCGAACGAGGTGAAATAGGTTTTGCTCATGGATGAAAGCGCAGAGCTCACGGGGAAGTTGTACTGCGTCCATTTGAGCAAAAAGCGTGGGGCTTTTTGGAGTTTCTAGTGAGTGTAAAATGTTGTCAGCGGGACAGGGTGGTTTTTGCCTTGAGTTTTGTGTATTATATATTGCTTACTTTAGCACGTCAAAGTAAAACTCCCTTGCTGTTGCTTTAAACTTGTCATGAGTTACTCAGCTCTATTAATTTTGCTCTGTTAATTTCAGAGGGGGGAGGCAAAGCAGAGAAGATGGGAGTGAGGAAGGAGTATCCAGGGTACACTGCAGTGTGGAGCTGCATATTTCTCCTCTTGAATGTCATAAACACTCAGGTGTAGTACACTATCTCATCTTCAAAATTTACTTTGAACTTGACTTAAAAGAGTTGTAGCAGCTGAGTCTGGATTTTCAAAAGCTGCCTTCCCAGTTTGATGTTTACTATCAGATCTAGTTGCTGAGTGTACAAGAAATTCAAAAGGATCATACGACAAACCTGCTAACGGAGCTTTAGATGTGATTGAAGTTTAGATTATTTTCCTCTGATATATGAGCTTTTTTCTTCTTTCTTGGTCAAAAGATATTCTTTTCTAATCTGTAAATGTGCAGAAGACATAACTTTTCTAAGTATACTTTGTCATTTGCCACGTTTTGTGATTTGATTGAAAGGATGGGATTCCCTGTTGTAAGACACTGTGGTGTATTTATAAGCAACAGATTAGGACTGAGTGTAAGCAACTTTGTAAAAATTACCTTGAAAAATGCAAAAAGCTTAGGATTTTCCAAAATCCTAGACTTGTAGGCCAGCGGTATACTATACTGGCATCTCTGATGGCTGTTTTTTATTACAGTCTCCTAATCTTGGATTATAGCGTAGTAAAGCACTGAAGAGGGGCCATTCCAGCTGCGGTGAAAACACATTTTGAAACAAACGAGCATTTCTCTTGGTTTTGGTGTGAAAGGTATGTGGAATAATTGGTGAGAGGTGGTGAAAAATTAGGGAACTACTTCAGCAGACTGATGAGAGGCGTCTTTGCTAACAGAATGGTGTTCAGTGAGAAGAATCTCTACCGCTCCATCAAGCCGAGTGCAACGTGGTCCAAAGAAGCTGCTTTTAAGGAGTTCCTGTTCTGTGGAAGCACTTGTGCAGCTTTTCTCTTTAAACAAGTGGATGGGATACAAAGCTATATTTACGTGATGAAAAGCTAAATGTTTTGTAGCGCGTAGGTGGATTTCTGTGCTTTTTATGAAGTTGGGTATACTGTACCATCCCTTTTACTATTCACAACACAAACCCTTGGAGCGTTTGCTAGGAACAGACTTTATTCCACACAGCAGGATGGTGGCAGGTCTGGAGGTGAAATATCCTTGGGCTTCGTGTTGTAATCACTATCCATACTGCCAAACTATACTACTTAACGCTTCAATTCTTCATTGTACTGTACGAACTGCCACTGAAGGATTCTTCTTCATACGGGCTTACTGAAAACATAACTAGTCACGTGTTGAGGGAAATAGCTTACAGACTGCCACAGTATTAAAAGAGTATATTAAGAAGCTGCAGTGTTTGTATTACTCTGTTAAACGTGCATCTGGCATGGAAAAATAATCCAAGCCATTCAAGGGGGCGGTATCTTTGAAAACACTGGTTCGTAGCCTTTACCGGCAGGTTTATGAGTCTTCCAGGAAGAGAAGCAGTTCAGTCTCATTGCGTTGCTCAGCTTGACCAGTTCCTCTGGTTTTTTTAATATATAGTTATGACATCTTTGTATGACAGTGTGACTTTTTCCTCTAAGCAGGCTGTTTTGAAGAGGTGAGCTGTTTGCACCAGGTAACAGATTTTGCTCTGTCGAAAAATATGGGTGGGATAAAGGCTGAAGACTTGAGGGGATAAAGACATTTTATAAAGACATTTAGAGCAGTCTGTTAAGAATTAAGTGGGTTTGTGATGCCCGTCCGAATGAAGCTAAGTCAGAGTGTGCTCCAGTGATCTTGGCTTACCCATTCCTTTCTTTTCTGGTTGTCCCAGAGAGTTTGGGTGCCGATTCTGTAATTGGATCCATGTGGGTGGCAAGATGTATCCAGTGAATGGCTGGGGCTTTTGAAAATAATATATGTGGAGTGGTTTACATAATTCCTGTTTGTGGAAATGTGTCTAATTACGTAGCAGGTCAAAATATGCTTTAGAGGTGGAGCTGCTGGTGCTGTGTTTAGTGAGACTTGTCCAGCACCCCCTAGTTCAGATCCTGTTCCCATTAGCTTGTAATTTTGCCACATTTTAAATTTGTTTGAGCTGAAATTTTCCATTCCATGATGAGTTCTTACCTCGGGGTGAATTAAAACAAAAAAAGTTCCAGCAAAAATTGTGGAGCCGTGTCCGAGTGGGAGATGGAGAGGGATGTTGTTTTTGCTGTGTTTGAAACAAAGCAGAGCCACGATCCTGCAGCCGCGCTACCCGCCTGCTCTGTTTCGGATAAAAAGAGTCTGAATTTTGCAGCAGAGTTGCTGTGGTGTCAGGAGTGTGCCTGTTATTGTTCCCAAATTTGGGGCAATTTCTCAGCCTTTGAAAGAAATGAAGTGAGCCCAGCTAACGCAGCAGACGGTCGTGTCGTGTGCTCTGCAACGCTCCCACGGGCACAGGGGTGGTGGGTGCGAGGTGGGACCTCTGCCAGAGCGCAGGCGTGCAAAGGGGGAGCAGCAGGGTTAGGTGAAGATCAGCTCAGACAACTGGCCCTCAGCCTTAGGCACTGCAAAGAAATAAGGTTACACTTCTATCCTTCACGGCCACCTTGATTTTAAGTTGTTACGGCCGTCTCGAATGGCATGATCCTACAGGTATGTGTTTACTTCTCCTAGTCCTGTAGGCCTGGCAGTTTCCTCCTGCTCTTCAGGGGCTCTCCGGGGTCAGTCTTGGCTCTGCTCAGCGTTCCCGCACGGCCTCCTCTGCCTCCCTCTGGGCAGCAGAAAGTGAGTGAAGCTCCAGGTTGAGCAGAAACCGTGGCAGGCCCTGCTAAGATGACAGAATATAGGCAAGATGTGCAATATTGCTGATACGCTGATTTCCTTGCTGTTTTGCTGAAGGAACGGTTCAGCTGCAGAATCCGGCCACAGACGGTGGTGTCCCTGTCTGCGCAGTGCCCTGGTCAAGGTGGCTTGTTGCACTCTCACAGCAGGGATTTCAAACCATCAGCAGCAATAACCCTCAGGGCACAAGCTCACCTGCCTTTCATTCAGGAAACAACAGCAGAGAGAGATTAAGTGTAATTTTTTCTGTGCTACCTGTGGCAGAACGAGGTGTCCAGCAGTGCCTCCAGGAAACCCCAGGCTCAGAAAACCGTGGCACTCCCATAGGGCTCCGGTGCTTGTACAAGGCATTCCCGCGCAAGGAAATAACTTGAAGCATCACTTCTGCTGCACAGCCTGCTGCTTGCTCAGCTGTTCTTTATGCTGTGCTTCTGTGAATATGGTTTAAAAAATATTAAATAATACCAGGAGCTAGACAGGGAGTGAGGAGTAGCCCTCCGCAGTTGCTGGCAGCAGCTTTGGGAACAGTCTGTCTGGGAAGCCAGAGGAGAAGGTGCTACGGCAGCGTGCAAGGTTGCGTTGTCATTTCCTCATGAAATGTAGAAACTTAATGGGGACAAGGCAGTAGTGGTGGCACATCCAGGATACAGGATGGCAGTGTCTTGCCTGTGTGTAAAACAGGGGTTTCCCAACCCCACTGAATTCCTCTTTGATGATCCCAAGTGCTGCCTCTGCTCCATACCATTGCAACTGCGCTACCGTGCTGTCCTCAACACCAGTGCCGTGAAATTTTAATGCCTGGCTTTATAGGTTAAAGTTTGCACTGACATTTATGAGTCAGTTAAGCTTTCAACACACTCCCCGAAAGTGGCAGCCCTGGGATGAACAAAAGCAAAGAAACAAAAATAACTGCAAGGCCAAGTGAGCCCAGACATTTTCTGATAGAGTTTTTGCTTCAGGATTTGTCATTATCCAGTAGGAAATCATGTCCTCACGTGTCAGTTTGTGCCACCAAAGCTGTCTGTACTTTGAAAATAGCAGAACTGTTTGCAGTGCCAAACAAGCCATTCATATTCTTTGTTTTCTTTCAGGTCCTTTGATATGTCTAATGGCCAATAAATGCCAGCACAGTCACATAATACTTTTCAGTGCTTAACGCATGAGTCTCTCGGCTTTTTGACTTACTGACTTATATTCAGAGTGGCACCCTAGTGTCCTCTTCAGATGAGGCTTCTCTGGTGCTACTCATAATTCATATTTCCTTTAGGAATTCCTCAAGTTCACTATAGTATCTGTGTGTGGCCTTGACCCTCCACATCCCCTCCTTTATCAGCGGGAGTGGGGAACTGCCGCGGATACTGATGGTTCTTGGGTAGGTCTGAGTCCTTTGATGTTATACTTAGTCTTGAAAAGCTTGAATAAGCACCTTCCCGTGATGCATCGGCCAGTTGGGATGGTGGTTTTCTCTCAGTTCTCATATTTCCCCATCAATTTGGTGGCCATTCAAGGGAAAAGAAACAGGAGCACTTGAACGACATACTTGCATTTTCAGGCTGAAGCAGGAAACTCAAGATGACCTAGGAAATGCCTTTGTTCCTCCAGCAGCCAGTTCGGTTGATTGCTCGTTATTTGTTTGTTTGCGGTGGTATCTGCTCTTTGCTGGATTTTGACCAAGCCCTCATTAAGGAGGGTGTCTGCTCTGAAGAGTTCACAGCATAGAGCACCTGATGGTTAAAACAAAGTACATATGATCTGAAAAGGAGTTGATGTCAGCAGCTGCTGCTCGGAGCAAAATCTACACATCTTGCAGCAGTCGGGAGACGACGTGGCCCTAGTGCTGCACATCCATGCATGTGTCTGGTCATCGCTCTGAATTACTGAGTTGGGAACTCTCCCAGCTGCAGTTGCTGAATCATCCACAAACAACCCAATGACCGAAAGTCCAGAGAATTTACTGCTGGGTTAGTGGTCTGGGTTTCTTGCTGATGAGGTTTCATCCTTCTTGTTCAGCAGGATGCAGGGAGGGTGCTGGGGAGCACGATGTGAGCAGAGCGGGGGGCGGAGGAGATGGGAGGAGGGTGGTAGCACTGGTGGGAGCCTAAAGCTGGCTCATTTTTTTAGGAGGTGGGGAGGGATCTGTGAAATGGGGGAGGGAATTTGGGGAAGGAAAGGATGGTTTCATCATCAACAAAGTCATCTCGGCCGTGGCTGCATGAGGCTGGTTAAGTCATTTCAAGGGTGGACAGAAATTCTGTATTCCACATTTCCATCTGTGATGGAAGTCAATGAAAACCATATCCAGTAATATTTGGATAAATATACTATGTAATGCCAGGTACTCTGGTAAATACAAACCTGTATCTATAGGAGGGGTGCTTTTTACCTGCTCTTTATTTCAGTTTCTCATCCATAGAAGTGGACTTAATATTCACACTGTCAATTCTTGCTTGTGGTGCGCTTCCTTATCGTTAAAATCTTATCGTTAAAAAAAACAACCAAACAACCCTCAATAGAAGTGCCCCTGAAGACCTGTAGTGGTTCTGGCTTTTCAGCAGTATTTGAACAGTGTGTCCTTGAAGTCTGGGCTCACACACGACTAACAGCAGAATATGGAATAGGTTCTCATTCAACAACTACAGTCCATTCGTGCTTAAAAAATAGAGGAAACTTGCTCGTGGAAGCACATGGGAAAATGTACTTAAAAACTACAAGGCAGTCAAAATGAAAGTTCTACAAGTAACCTGAATTCTGGCGTCCTCTCGTTTTCCAGGCCTTAGTGTTTTGTTAACATGGTATTGTGTAGGAAATAATCAGTTATAAGACATAGTGGTACATGTAAGGCCAGAAGATGAATTGTTTCAATGCTCAGCATCTCTCTTCCAGACCATTGCATGTCTGAGGGTCTCAGGAGTGACTGGGCAACTCTGGAAAGTGGCTGCTCCTTTGTGTAACCTAACAGTGGCTAAAATGAGTATGTTTGATATTTGGGTGGAGAAATTTTCTTCCATTCTTGCCAATTTGAATGCCAAGTAGCATCTGATAATACTTATTTTTACTGCTTAGAAATAGAATCTTATTATCTCAGGAAATTCTTATCACCACTAGTCATTTGATGAGAAACAATGAGTTAAAGATGATATCAAGTGTGGCAGAAATTGCTTGTCCTGAGTAAGTGTGACTTATTTAGAATAAATATAGACCTCTTTTTTTCTAGTCGATTTGAGTTTGTTTGTTCCATGAATATTAAACACAGTACAAGGATTTCCCCCCCACAATAAAGCTTTTTATACTTTTAAGTTTCCACCTCAAAGCACACAAAGTATCAGGCTTTTAAGGAAGGGTTGCTTACCACATTTTGCCTAGAGAAAAGGCAGAGTTGGCTCGTCAGATCCTCTGCCGTTGCACCCTGGGCTGATTTATGCTAACTGAAGATCTGTCTGGCTGCTCCTGTTTTGTTCTTCTGAGAATCCCTATGAAGTTCTTTGGCCTTTATGGAGGTTTCAAAAAACCACTTCAAATTCATACAAAAGCTGGATTACACCTCGTTTTACTAATTTGGGCAATGAAAAGTATGCCATCCAGCAGTGCTCTTAATTACCTGTTCGCTGATAAGAGGCATAGCAGGTTTGGGAATTACTTGTCATTAATAAGTTTCGTCAAAAATTTAAGATTTTTTTAAAATTGGACAGAATCCTACGGATGAAGAAAGTTCAAGCAACCTCAGTGTGTTCACAGACGTTATTCAAGCTTATTGACCTTATTCCATGATTTTCAACCCTTTTGCTGTGCTGAATCAAGAACTCTGTATATTTTTAAGTGGACATCTTCTGCTTTGTGACGGAGGTACTGTGTAGCTCCTATCTCCAGGTATGCTGTTGTCCTTACAGCACAGAGGCATAGGCTGCTCAAGTAGCCTTCAGTTCTGTGTAGATTTTTTTTCTATGCATTCGCTTACATGCAGTCTATCTCCTGTGACGTGCCATAGGGGGATATGCATGACAAGATGTAGGACTTGAGCCAGATATGAAGCCGGCCTGACAAAATCCCCCAGGCATCCGGTAAAGAGTAAGACACATTTAGATAAGGTTACAGACAAAAATTTCATTAGTTTGGTATGCAACTTTTTGTAATAGATATGTAACTCGGGCTATTGCAAGGAGAGCTCCCTTTTCCCTGAGACTTGAGTGCTATATGCACAGAAATAGGAAAAAATACTTCTGTTGTGTTCTTGCGTTTAAGTCCACATTTATGGTAACTTAATACGTGTCTAACTCTTAATTCTGCCTTGTATTTTTCCATTTTCCCCAGCTTTAAGACAAGGTTCCATGTAACACGCTTTATAACTTCATGTCATTAATTAAGAAACAATTACAGCTGATGACTTCAATACCATCAACTTAATTTTCATCCTTACCGCATTTCCCATTTAAATTAACCGATTTATGGATTACCATGTTGTCATCACATCTGGGTTTTTTTCTCCTTACTCTAAATCCTCCCTCACACTTAAAGATTACTCAGAAAAATGATAATATCCCCAGAATATGCAATGAGAAGCCGCGTTAAGGGGTTGTTGGAGCGGTGGCCTTGGGGCAGCCCTGTCCCCTATTCCCGAGCTCCGGAGTTTGGGAGCGCTGCAGAAGCCATCTCCAGCATCCAGAGGGTGGAAGCTGGCTGCTTTACCTCTTCCCGATATGTGATGGGAAATGATCAGTCCTCGGGGACAGATGAGAACGGGATGGATTTTCCTTCGAAATACCAGAAAAACCATGTATCTAACTCCTAAATTAGAAACTTTCAAGGACTGATGACGTTTGGATCTGGACCTAACTTTGAGGTTTGATTCTGATTCTACTGAATATTTACTAGTAAATATTCTGACAGGAGTAGGACATCTGGCTATACTAAAATAAAGCTGCAGAGAAACACATTACACAACTTTTCTTTTATATTTTTTGGTATCCACAAACAGATGTAATGGATCGAAGTGCCAAAACAGCGAATGTTTTAATTATGTCTTTTATATCTGAGAGCTTTCTTCAAAGAGCAAGTTTTCTAGAGTTGGTTGTGCATTTTTGTTGCCTTAAAATTAAACGGCATTGATCATTTCTTACTGACACTTTTATATAGCCCATTAGCTTAACACTATTAATTCGTTTTGGCTTTTTTTAGGTTGTCTTTTAAATTTTTTTTTTAAACAAACACTCTCTGCTGCCATCTAGCACCTCAAAACTTATTAATAATCAGCTTCAGTTCACAAAATAGCCTATAGTTCTAGACTGACACTCATTTTTGAGAGAAAATAGTATCGCTGCCTGCTAATGATGACAGGTATTTGACTGAATCAGCAAATGAACCTAAGCAAGGGACGCGCGGCTGGCAGCTTCGGCCTCGGGGTCATCCCCGCTGGGGAGCAGCCATCCCCCGTAGCCTTCCCATGGATGGTGAGGGACCACGGTAAGACATACCTGCAGGTGTGGTCCCTCCACATGTCATACTTTGATTTGATTACTGCAATACAGTACTACAACATACCAATCTGTTTAAAAAGCACTGCAAAAGTATTTTTTAGCTAACATAGTATTTCCTCCTGGTTTGTTTTGGGTTTGGGTTTTATCTGCGTTGGGTCTGCAAGGGAAGTACGTGTTTCAAGCTCTTGGCATCGTCAGGGGAAGTAAGGCAGAGAGACACCCTGAACCCCAGCCTGTTTATCTCCTCAGGACCGTGTTACAGTCTAGTAATTAATTATTTTTTATGCAAAGCCCAGACATGCATGGCAGAATTCAGAATTACAATATATATTCATTTACCAATGGATTTCTGTACTGCTTTCTGGGACAGATATAATTCCCATGCTTTTCATTACATGTGCTATTTAAATCTTGATCCTGAATTCTTATTAAAAATGATGAGATTTGACCTCAAGGTCTAATACCAGTTTTGGAGACAAGGTGCTTGATGTGATTTCTAAAGGATTATTTTTAAGAGCATTCGTAGATTAGATCTTTGCGAATAGTTGAGGGATGTGCCCAATGAACCTTGTCTACTGGCTTTTAGACTGCCGTTCAGCATCCAGATTGATTTTTATTTTGTAGTCCTTGAAAGTGTGTAGTTTTGTGGTGTAGGAATACATCTGATATTTTTATTATCCCTTTGTTGATGCAGGAATGTGACAATGCTGTTTCTGCTAACTTTTATTGGAGTCTTCCCATACTTGAAGGCAAAATTGTTTCTGATTGAAGTTTCAAGAGCTTGTAGGGCTCATTCCAATGGCTCAGAGTGTGTTTTAGAGCTGGGGGTTCTTGTTTTTTAACTGCGAGTATATTTTAGATGATTGCTAGCTTCCTGCATTTGTTATCTGCAAATCGATTTTCATCCCGGACGGCAAATAACCAGGGGTTTGCCAGGGGAGCAGGATAACATGAGGTGACAAGTTACCACGTGCTCGTCGGGGTGCTTCTACGCATACCCTTACTCTGCGATAAATACAAGGTAATTGGAGGTAGGGTACCCTTCAACGAAAGACGGGTGAAATGCCTCCAGCCGGAGAGTTGTTGGGATGTGGCAGTGGTTTGAGACGCGGCACTGGCTGGCCGGGAGGGTAGGAAGGAGCCGCCTCCTACACCAAATGGCTTCCGAGCAGAGATGGGCACAGAAAAGCAGCAGAGAGGCAAGCGGTCAGGTCCGCAGTGATCAAGTAAAAGGTCACTGTAGTTTCACTACGTGAAATGCCGCCGTGCACCTTCTCAGCACGATGCCAGCTGGTGTGAGTGGAAGAGGCTTTGCATCTTCTCTCGTCACGTTGATGTGTGGGGTTTGGGGGGGTTCTTGGGAAATTACCCAGAATGGCACTGCAATACTGTGTCATCACTTTTGAGAGTAAACGTCTGTTTTATTTGGTGGGGGAGGTAGGCTCCTTTGCTGTGCCTCCCCATTTATTTAGGTACGATATTGACCTTTGATTTTCCACATGCATGGGCCCATTTGTATGGAGCCAGTGGGAACAGCAACTGAACCCAGTTACAGATTCCAGTTTGTGCGTAACATTTAGAGGCAGCGTGTGCTAGTGCATTCCTGTAACTTGTAATGCATGTGAGCCAATGGTTACAGCACGTTTCTATCCCAGCATAAGCTGGGACGTAAGCTTTTGGGTTTTGCTTTAAAGTCATCAAAATACAGAATTACATGAGGCAACGATTGTTTAATAATCGGCTGATCTTAAGAGTGTTTTGTTGTAATGTACCAAGTTGGTATTTGAGAGTGTTTTGTTGAAGTTACAAAGCATCTCTGCTTTTGGTTTGGAAATTAGTAAAAGCATGTGGCATGGCTTCAAGCCCTGAGTGCTTTCAGATGCTGTTCTGTTCCTTTGATTATTGAAAATGATTCCGGCACAATCCTGCTAATTTTCTCTTTGTACTCCTCTAATTTCAGGAGACTGTTAGAAAGTCCATCTAGGCACAGTGCTTATTGCCACTGTGAGAGAGATTTTTTGCAGAGCCAAATTTTAGCAAATGCAGTAATTTCCAAGAATTTGGACATTTTCTTCCTGCTTTTCTTCTCCCGATTTTTTTTTTAATCTGTGCACGCACATGTGTGTGTGTGTGTGCATTATTCATGGGGCATGCTATTCCTTTTCCTCTCCATAGCATCCATGGTATACCACAGTATAGTTTCGCACCAGCTCATTTCTGCTTCCCCGACATCCTGCAAGCTGAACGTAGGAGGATGATGTTCAGAAAAGGCTTCCCGAGTTTTGGGGGTCTTTAGGCACAATCATGCGTGGTCCTTGAAAGCCCAGGCAGTGAGGGCAGAAGCATTTATCCTACCGGTAGCTTTGTACCTTGTCACCTGCAAACATATGACAAAGACTGATTAATCTTAACACCATCTGAATGTGATAGGTGTATATTATTATATCCCTCCTGATGGAAGGGGAATCTGCGAGTAAGAAATTAAGCAATTTACTCACTGACAGTGGCAGAGCGAAGTATGAAGGCTGGGTGTCCTGATACCTGCTCTCTGCATTAACACGAGATATATTTGTTCTCTAGAAGATTTTTCATTAGCTGGGCAGGATTCCTTTGCCTTTAAAAGAGAAATAGCCTTTCCAATGCTGATGCACCTTACAGTTTTTACCAGAAATAACATTTGGCATATTCACTACATTGTTTCAGTTCCGCTCTCTCCCAGAAGGAAATAATTTGGGAGAAAACATCAACATTTTGCTACATTAAAAATCATTTTCTACAATAGAAGCAAGATTTAAACTTGTAGTTGAAAAGTATTTTACAATAATAAAAAGCAAAACTAAAAACAATCTATAGTATTTTGTTGCACAGAGTAATTTCTCCAGCAACTTGCTTTCAAAATTTGAAATGAAATGTTTTAAATCAATGTGAATTAAATTTCATATCCAACCTCCCCCAAGTCAGTGCTACAGGCACCAAAAAATGTTGTTTACACAGTTGTGTTGCAGCTTTAGTGTCCTGATTTCTTATCACAGGTTTTATGTGTAAACCAAGCTTTCTCCTCGTGGGAAGAAAACTGCACTTTCTAGCACTGTGTAAGATACTTGTTTCATATCCGCTGCGAGTTGTTTCCAGAACCAGATTTCATGCCATCCATTTTTGAAAGTGGTGTTTAACCCATGGCCCACCTTTCTTCTACTCTGTCGTTACCTTTTTTTCAGAGCAGCCTTCTGCAGTTGCTGTATCATAGCAAAATTTACCCTGTATCAGAGCCACACTAAACTGAAACTCAGGGTATTAAGTCGAAACCGTGCATTTTTCACGTGATCTGAAATACCAGAGCATTTAATCTCTTGATCAGCTTTTTTTTTTTTTTTTTTTTTGCTTTTGTGTGTGCTTTTTCCCCCCAAATACCTTGAGAATTAAAAGATAAAGGGAGAATAAATTTTCCGCCTGTCCCGCAGTCCTTCGTCTCCCCCTCATGTCAGGAATGCGGGTGCGGGTGCTTCCTCCGCTCCCGAGAAGCGCAGATGTGATCAGTTATGTTGGGTTGTGCCCCGTTCCCTCCATGTCCTCTCTTGGCCATTGCTGGGTCAGAATTCAGAAATAGCTACGGAGTTACGGGAATTTGCATAGGCGCTGCTTTTAAGAGTGCCAAAACCAGAAAAAATAAAAGGCCCTTACTGCCCATCCATAAGTATTTCATTCCGATCATTTCTTATTCATTTCTTGATTCACTGGGGGTGTAACATTTCCGTTGCTGCCATGGTGGCATGGGAGGCTGCCCAGCTCCACGGCTCCTGGGCACATCTTCCCTGCCAGATGCAGGGCTGGCGGCAGCTCTAGGACATCAAGAAGAGTCCTCCAAAGAGGACATCTACCTTATGGCTGCAGGGAAAAGTACAAGTCCTACAGCCCCTGGTCCTGCAAGCGTTTACCTGTGCTTAGCTTGGAGCACAGCAATAATTTGTTGCATTGAGGTCAGTGCGTATGGGATATATCATCCATATGCATGAGCGTTCCCAGCGGCAGGTCTGAAAGTCGAAGTTTCCTGGCTCCTGCGAAGCAGGTGCGAGAAGAGCACGTCCTTCTGCCCGAGGGCTGCAAGGTTGCGCCCGTGCAAGGGCAGGCTGGTGCAATGGCGCATGGGTGGTTTTCAGAGCCCAGGCGTGCAGCTGCTCCTGCGGTTGGGCTGAAGGGAGTCTGGAGATGGGTCTTCTGGTCCTGCTGTCGCCCATGTGTGCACTGGAGCCGGGCAGGGCACAGGCACCAGTTACAGATGGGTTGGTTTGGGCGAGGTCTCTTTTGTGTGTCCGTCATGCAACCCAAGGGCTTATTAAAGCTTTTGTTTTTTTTCAGAGGTAGTAAATGCTCAAAGCTCCCCTCTGACTTCCCTTGCAGTTGTTCGAGATCAGCATTTTTGAAATTTAATTTCTCTATGGCGTGTTTTTTTCCATTGTCGACCAGGGCTTAACATGGTGGCTATGTTCATTAGCGATTTCTTTGAAGACAGTGGTGGAAGATGCCCTTGATCTATAGACCAGGATTTTATTATTTTTTCATATACATTTTTGGTAGCTTTCTTCTGCTGCTTCAGAACAAACAAATGGCACAGATCTTACTGTATCCAGTTGGGAATACATTTTATTCTTTAGCAAAATGTTGTTGTAATAAAATGTTTTTGTTTGTTAAAATGTTCTCTGCTTTATTTATAAGCCACAAATGTGTCTTCCCGTTTTGACTCTCACAAAAGAAGAAATTTTCCAATGTGCCTTAAGTTTGTTAGTTAATTCAATATGATGCCAATCAGATATTCTCTGAGAATTGCATAAATAATCTTTTGGGGCCCATGTTTTGCATGTCTCTGTAATATCCAACATAATTTTAAAGACTGTGGTTCTTGGGGATGGAATTGGAGGAGAGAATGTTTGAAAAGGATTTATAATATTTACTGCAATAAAGAAATTTAGGGATTACTCAAAGATCCTGTCAGTATTTGGGTCAGAAATATAGCCCAGAGGTATTAGTATGATAGGCAAGTATATGCATTAGACTGTATTAGTGATTTAGCTATCGTAATAGCACAATAGTCTATCATGTGATGGCTAGTGCACTAAACATTTATTGTGGATTAGCCGGGAAAAATGCGCAAGCTGTCTTGCAAACAGACCAGGGAAGGTGACTGTTATTCCTTTTACTGGGTCCGTCCTGGAAGGGGCATGTTGGAGGTGAAGAAATTTGTGATCACAGCAGAGAAAGGCAAAATCATTTCCGTCTGAATTTTTTTAATTCTAAAAGGAAAATGTTGCTTCAGTAGCAGTGGTTAGCAAAGTAAGTAACGGTTGACCTATTCTTCTTTGAAAAGGAATATTTGAGCATGAGCAGCATGTGATAATTTAGATACATGTTTTGGGGAGCCATTTTACTATCTCCTCGGAAAACGGTGACTATATATGGAAATTTTTATTACATTCCCAAATAACAATTTTCTGTGGTGTGATTCCATCTAAATCCTTTTGCCTACTGTAAGTGTAAAAAAAGCTTAATCCATATGAATATTGAAATACCGCTAGATACAAATTGAGTTTTGTCTGATGTTTCTGAGTGTTTTCCCATCTCATAAACGTCGTTTTTCCAAAGGAAGCCAGAGATAATAGGCAAAAGTCTACTATTCCTTTTTGCTTTGTAAGACCAGGCTTTAGATCCTTTGATCCTCCCCTCCTTTTCCATGACCTCTGCTAGGGTCTTAAAATTATACATTCCAGATTACACCTCCACAATTTTCTGTCCTGGGATGATGAAAGGATTTGCGTATTATGATAATAATGTAAAGAATCCTTTTGGAGCCTAGTTAGTATGGCTAATTTGAAACTACAACAAAAAATGTAATTTCCAAAGCAAATTACAATATTCATAAAGTGTTAAACAGATACCTAACTGATTTCTAATCGCTCTTGTATTCTTGAGTATCTTGAATTGGCCTTTTTTTAGGCCTGCCTGCTTGCTCCCATTTAACTTGTCCTTAGCTGTGTGCAGTGGATTAGCATTTCATCAGGGTGGATTAAGATTGAGCTGACACTGAAGCTTTCCTTTTTATTTTTGCACGCGCGTGCGTGGGGACGAGCGGATACATGCACGTTTTGTTATCTTGCTGCCGATTCCTGGTGGGTGCTGGTGCGGACAGAAGCCCTGAGCTAATGAGGAGGGAGACAACTGAAACGGATGAAACGCGTGTTAAAAAAAACCAACATGAAAAAAAAAAAAATCATTCCCTGGGGAGAAATTGCATTGAGGTTGCTGGCTGGGTTGGCGCAGGAGATTTCATCGGGCTAAAATGATGTCACATGGAGCAAGGGCTTTAGCGGTTTTATTTAGCTCCTAATCCCCACACACTGCTCGGCCAGTTGTCCATGTGTGCGCGCCGTCCCCAGCAGCAGAGGATAAAGCATCTGGGCTGAGTGCGGCCGCCCTCTTCTGCAGCTGCACTGCACGGGAAGGGTCTCTCCCACCGCCGACCTGGAGCGAGAGCGGGTGGCAGCGGCCGCTGTATGCTTTGCCTACTAAGGTTTCAAAGAATTAATAATTCAGGCAACACTTTGAAAGGCAAAACCACCGGTCAGTGGTTTCTGAAGTCCTGGGAGGGCTCAGGCGGAACACGGTCTGGTTTTGATGCGCGCTGGAGAAGCGCTGAGAAGGAAGGCACCTCCTCTTCTCCGTTTCGGCGGGAGCAAGCAGCCTCGTGACGATGCCCATCCCCAGCAAGCACCCCAACATCGGCCGCTCGCAGAGCTGGGACGCTGCCGGCTGGTATGAAGGCAACTGGGAGAGCGAGAACGCCTTCGAGTACCAAAGGCCACCGGGCCGGAGGAGCTCCCTGACCTATGGCGGCGAGGGCGGCTGGTATGAGCCGCAGCGAGCCAACGATATCATCTTGCAGGGCGGCATGGAGCTGAAACAAGAGACGTACCCGTACCAGGATGCCGCCTTCACCCCAGGGCCCCTCAGGAAGGGCTCCGTCCCTGACTTCGCCTACTGCGACCGGCAGGCAGCCATGGCAGGCCGGGGCTCCCTGCCACCCCAGGATTACTACAGCGACCCGTCCCTGGCGGCTAGGTCGCCCAAGGACCCCCGCTGCTACCGCGACCACGTGGTGAACAGGCCGCTGGTGAGCTATGGGGCGCCCGGCAGCCGGCTGTCCTGGGACCAGGCCCCGGGACGCCCGCCCGCCCTGCCGGAGGCCACCCGCCTCTACAGGGACCCCAAGCTGGCCCTGGATGGGCAGCGGATGCGTGGCAGAGATGTCTCCCCGGCACGGTACGGCCCAGAGCCCCCCGGCCCGCGGTACGCGGCAGAGCCGCCCGCCTTCCCCGGCAGGCAGGCCTACGGCGACGGGGCGGAGCGGCCCCCCGAGCCGGCGGGGGGCAGGCAGGCCGCCCCCACCTGCCTAGTGGTGGATCCCACCGGCAGTGCCAGCAGTGGCTACGGGCCCGGCCGGGAGAGTGCCGGTGCCAAGGGCCCCTACGACAGCTACGAGGCGGCGGTGGCGACCCCTTCCCACCCGCCGGTGTCCCCCGCCTTCCCTGGGCCAGAGGGGAAGAGGAGCTTCGACCCCGAGTTCGTGGCACTTCTGCGTGCGGAGGGCGTCTCAGAGAGCACCTTCGCCGCGTTGCTGCAGCAGGGCTTCGACTCCCCGAACCTGCTGGCCATGATGGAGGAGAACGACATCAAGTCTGTGGCTCCGAACCTGGGGCAGGCTCGTGTGCTGTCCCGCATCGCCCACAACTACAAGGCAGAAATGCAGCTGCAGAGGCAGGAGCGGAGGAGCGGGGCGCTGCGCCCCAGGACCCGCTCCAACAGTTTCAGCCACCGCAGCGAGCTGCCGGGAGACTATGTGGCACCCCTCGGCTCGGGGCCCACCACAGATGGCCCTGCCGCCCCACAACCCCCGCCTCCGCTGCAGCCGCTCTCCCCGAGAGGGGGGGAGATGCACCGCCGGCCATCCAGCGCCCCGACCCAGCACCTGCTGGAGACCACTGCTTACCCTGCCTCCGCGGGGACTGCTCAGGGGCCACACTTCCTCCCCAGTTCTGGATACAACACCCCCCTGCCTTGCAACATGCACCCACGTCCAGCCTCCGCCTACTCTGCTCCGGCCGGCATGCCCATGACCACGGCCAACCCACACGCCAGCCCCAAAACAGCCTACCCCACCACCTACACCGTGCCTATGGAGCTGATGAAGAGGGAGCGGACAGCGGCAGCATCGCCGGCACCCAGCCCACATGGCAGCCCGCAGCTCCTCCGCCGGCCGGGAGCACCGGGGGACGGCAGCCTGGCACCCACCGGACCCGGTTTCCCTGCCCAGCTCTCCCCGTACCCGAAGCTCAGCAGGCGCACGGGGCCCCCAGTCATCGTCTCCACCATGGCTTCGCCTGAACCAAGTAATTTCCGAAGGGTCTTAGCCCATACGGTAGTTTAGAACTGCCTTGTTGTTGCTTACTTAACCCCCCCCCAAAAAACCACAGTCAAATATATCGGGGTTTCCTGCTTAAATATTAGACACTTTCCTATTTAGAAAAGGAGGCAAATGGGATTTCTTCGCAGGGCCGCGCTGGCTATGCAGAGCTAAAGATGCTGGTTCTCGCTCTGTGGTTAAATTCCAAATACTTTGTTTAGCCAACTGCAGTTAAAAGTGAGTGGTATCTCAGATAATGCTTCCAGGGTTAATCTTGCCGTTCCTGTTGTTTGGAGAGAACAGGAGATTAGATACCGCGCTGGCTGAGCAATTAGGACTACAGGGTTTGCTGCAGATTGACTTTTTACCGCTGTTATCAGGCACAAATGTGTTCCTCTGAGGAAATGGTTAGCATTGTTTTGACTAAATTCATCAGATAGCTAATGGTGTTATTTGAGAATCGACTTACCTTTGGCCATTACCTAAGTCTTTTCTTCTTATTATTAATTTGCTGTTCTATCAGGCATACAAAATAAAACCCTTGATTTCCTTCTAGAGATGCCTGTAAGTGAAGTGATAGAGCTGTTGAAGTAATAGGTCTGTGCTTAAAACTAAAAGCGTGTCATTAAGCACTAGAACAATAAAAATGAATGGTGGCTCCTCGTCTTCCCTTCCCCTTCCAGAAGTGCTCAGGCCCTTGGCTGCTCAGATGTGAAGCTGGATAAGCTGAGCAGGCTCCGCTCCTCCACATCAGAGATGTACATTGATGATAACACTCAGAGCCTGACAGAAACTAACCCCCAAACCCACACTGCTAAGTATGAGGAAATTTGGCAAATCCATTCATTTGTGGCTTGAGTTGTTTGAAAAATGGGGAAAGAAATCCCTTGAAATTATTTTCCTGGTAGTGACTCTGTGCGTGGGGGATTTTCTCCCTGTGCAGTTCAGCTGAACTCCCATGCAAACAAGTCTCGAACAATGTGCCGTACCAGTGTACGCGCACAAAGCTTTAATAAAAGGATACCATTTATAGGCATAGAGACGGTGCCAAACTGGTGATGCCATTCCACAGGAATCTAAATAAAGAATGATTTTGTGAGTGGAAATGATAAAGTTGTCAAAACGGAGACGCTTGGCGCACCCCTTTCCCTGGCTTACCATAATTACACAGCTAGGAAGTAGATGCTGTTTCTTTCACACTTATGCATCCTTTATGTAGCTGGTGTAATGTATTGATTTCTAAAAAATGCTTAAATATTAAGCAACACGTTCTGTGTTGACATGGATCAGATGCAAAAGTAGTACATCCAGGCAGTATTTTTAAATAAACAATTTCCCAAAGCCTGAAAAAAAGGCGAACTGGCATAATGCGGGGAACACAAATATGCTCATTTATTTGTGGTACATCTGATTGAGCCGGTCGGTACCGATGCGGTGAAAGCCCTGGTGTGAGGGACGGCCGGAGCACATGCATTGGCAGCGGTCTCCTCCACCACGAAAAACGGACCCCTCCTTCTGTGTGTCTCATATATAAACTGCAAACCCTGTTCTCTAAAAATCTTGATATTATCCCTTCCCTTTAAAAGAATTACCGGTGCGCAACAAGAGGAAGCCAGCAGCGTTTCTGTGCTGCTGAGCTCATTCTCGCTGCTCAACCCCCTCTTTTTTTTTTTTGCCTACGACCAACTCATTTGCATGAGGATGACATTTGTTGCTCCAGTAATTTCATCTGATAATGGCCAGCTTGCAAAGCGGATCTGAAAACATATTCCTTAATTATGTGTTGCTAAGCAACGAGAGGGTTTGGCCATAATCACAGAAAGATTATCTTCTCATTGAAGTCCCTGAAAGGTTTAGCTGAAGTAGGACCTGTGAAATTGTCTTCATTTTTATTTATTTCCCCTTTTTATTTTCCAAATAGCCTGAGAGGTTTTTCTTCCTGTTAAACTATATTTTAAAAGTAGAAGCCAAGGTAAGACACATGGCAAACGGAAGGATATGGATTAAAAATTGAAGGCGTGGCGGTTTGTAGATGTTTGAGCGGTGTTGAGGAATTACTCTTTAAGGAGCACCATTGCTAAGGCGTGTTCACACTTACATGCGAGGTGATAAGCGAGTATTACAAATATGTTAAGATGTTTTTAAAACATTGAGCAGATGACAGAAACCTGACTAAATCCAGGAAAATTGTATTTGCCAGCAGGAAGAGACAGGATGCGTTTTTAGGAGCGATGAGCCTTCTCCTGGCTGTAGCTTTGGCTGTGGATACTTGAGTTGCAAGGCGAAAGCAAGTTCAGTATTAAACTCTGTCTCTAAACAGCTGCAAATATTTTCTGTCGGTATAGGTTAATGTCTTCTCAGTCGGTGGACGGTTATAAAATGTATGTTACAGTCCAGTGATATTTTGAAGCTTGTTGTATGGATAGGGGTTTAAAATAAATAGATTGTTTTGGTTATTTTTGAAGTCTTGTTGGACTATATATTGTAGTCTTTCTACAGTGAGCTGTTTCTAGATACCCGATTTGTGATTTTGTGCTGAGCTTTGACACTCCATGTGGATTCTGCACATCTGCTGTTTACTTTGGAGTTTGGGCAGAGGGCTCGTGAGAAGGAGGTGTCTTCTCCTGCCCAGTATTTCTGATGGTAGAGACAGTGACCTGGGCAGGCATACAGGCACACGCCGCATGCTTGTGGGCCTCTCACTTCGGTACAGTTAGATAAGGGAAAATCAGCAACGAGATTTATTGCTGCAACTTCTTTGCATTTCATAAAATAATCATTAAGAAGAAGTTAGATAAATTGCCCTTCCAGGGAATTGCAGAGTTGCAGGAAGAGAAGGTGGTGAATGAGCACCCTAAACCCATTGCTATGGTGGCAGTGCGAGTGGGGCACAGGAGCCGAGGGCGATGTCTCCAGAGCGGAGCCAGCTTCCCATGCCAGGAACTCCCCAACCACGGCTCTGGCAAAGCTGCTGCTCTCTGCATCATCGAGACCTTGTGCATGAAGCTGTCAAGAATGGCTTCCCCGGGGAGAAACATCCTCGGAGCCAGCTGCTCCTGCAGCCTCGCCATCCGTAGTGTCACAGGTAGTGAACACACTAAGTCATCTCAGTGGCAAGCAGGAGGAATAAACCCAGCAAAGTCTGAGCGACTAAACTGTGTCGGCTGGCGGTCTGCTGCCAGAGCAGGTTTGTGGCCAGCCTCGTGCTGAAGTGGGTGGTAATGCAGGGGAATAAATAGTGTAGGTCAGCAAAGCTGGTAAGGGCAAACCACGTCTAGCAGTCACTGATCAGATTACTTGAACTCCCCCCCGCAAATTGTTGCATCTTCAAATTATTATTTTGGTTAGTATTTTTATTAGATTACTCAGTTTATATTTTTGTATCCAAATTTTCAGTCTTGAAGCAGTTGGCTGATAGGAAGTCTTGTATTTTTGTAGCTAGCCTAGACTTCTCCCAAACGAGGAGTCTGTCCAGATTTCTGTTTCTGATGATGGACTTAGGGAGCTCCAACAAGGAACGGTGATTCATTGCCAATAAGTGTCTTGGATGGTTTTTCAAACTCTAGTTTACATATGAAGATATGAAAGCAAATGATCACAGAGGGGGAGATGCTTCCCACAGGGATGAGGAACAGGGCTGCCCCATACAGGTCGGGTAGGTATCATAAGGAAGGAGGAGCCAAAGTACTTGGCTGTAAGGCTTGGTTAAAAGCCTGACCTTTTCCTGAGCAGGGAAGCCAGGCTGAGGGTAGCTGCCTGTCTTGGACAAGTAGGTCTCTCCAGTGTAAAGAGGACTCATCTTCTTTTATCAGGTTAGAGCCCAGCTAGAAATGCCTTTCACTGTGATTAGCTCAGCTCTGCTTATACTGTTTAACACTTGATTGTGATCCTTTTTACTGGTATTTTCCACCCTGTGACAGATAAAAATTGTGTTAACTGCACATCAGTTGCAGGCTGAAGCTCTTCATGTGGGCAACCCCCAAAGAGCAGAGGGCATAGTCAGGAGCAAGAGACATGACGGTTGTTCAAGGGTGGTTAAAAGAGTGACATTTGACCATTCTTTTAAGAGTACCACATTGAAATTGTCATAGCTTTTTATGGGCAGAGAGAGTTTAGCGGTGATATTTCATAGACAGTATAAATTCCACAAGCATTTGTTGAGGTTGGTTTATTCTTTGCCCAATGTACCATATAGCGGACAGTTCAGAAATCAACTTCAGGTTTTCTTCACTATGTGTTCTGTACAGACTGTAGCATGTAATCACAATGTATACATGTAAGGCAGCTCAATTAACAATCCAGACTGAAACAGCACCAAAGGAAGCTCAGTGTACTGAATAAATCTGATTTAATTTGCACATTGACCTGACAGACCATAGCAAGTCCTTGGAGCCATTCCCAGCTAGTGTGTTACTCCAGGTAAAGTACATCTGCACTGCATTCACTGTCAAAACCACGGACTAATGATTTTAACTGGTGGTGTGACTTCTGTACAAAAATACTTGATTGAAATTAGCAGACATGTCTTGCTAGTATCTGCTGTCCTGATGGTCACAGCACCATTTGCAAGACATTAATATGCAATATGATAACGGTATTAGTTGGAAATACAGTGAGTTTGGGAAAGCCTTTGAAAGGCTCACAAGGACCCAGCTGAGTGTTACTTGCATGTGCATGCTCTCACCAGCCTCAGTTTGGTAGATGAGTCTGCAGATGTGTATCATGTATGGATCTTACAGTTGAAATCATCAGGACTGCTCACATTAGTAGGGTAAATGGCTGAAGTACAGAGAGCGCGAGAGATGTGCTGAAAACTACCTGGATAAAATATTGACTATCTTGGCCAATATGTGCACATGATTCACTGATTGCAGAGCATACGCTTTTCAAATACTTTTTTAAAGGTTGAAATACACTTTTTAAAATGGTTTTATCAAAAGCAATATAAAGTGTCAAACTCATTCCAGTTGCAATTCATTGACTTTAGTGCCATGGCAATAAAAATGAATTTGGCCTGTCGGAGGAGAACATGTTGTCAGACGCACAAGTGTTGTCATCTTCAATTTACACTTTCCTTTTACCCTGTGTCTGTAGTTCTCTATCATTGTTAGGACTTTCATATATCCAGATCATTCTCTGGCTGTATTTGCTGACATTTTTTTAGCTTTCTCATAAGTAGTTTCCATAGCTACAAACTTAGTGTTCACAGAGGGAAACAATTTTAAAGGTTTCTGATCATTATTGTATTAAACATTTTTTATATTTCTTCTCCTTGTCTTTCCCATAGTGTTACGCTACAGACCAGTTTAATGAAAATGCTGCACAACTGAATTGTCTGTTATTTTTAAAAGAAAGAGTAGGTGCTGAGCTGAATCCTTAAAAAGCAGAAGACCAAAATCATTAAGCCACGGATTTAGAATAAATGTTGCCGACGTAGGACATATATTAATAAGGTTTATATATAGGAACTGGCAGATGAGCTTTTGACTTTTGCACCTAAATAAAACCTGACATGAACAGCATTCCGCTGGCTTCTGGTAAAGAAAGCTAATATTTAATCTCTTCTGTCTGCTGTTTCTAGTGTTTTGTTAAAGATGAAATGTTACTTGGGGGGGAGGCGTCACGTATGTTATTTTTCCTAGGCAGTATGAGTTCCACCTCTCCATTAGAGAGGTGCTGGGCAGCCATGCCCTGCCTCAGTGCAACCGGGTGCGTCCTTAGGAAAGGTTTGGCAGTGTGGTGGGACCCTCGCCCTCTGCACTAGAGCACCGTTATTTAGTGAAATAGGAGGTTTCGGAGTGCCTGTGCCTGGCCGGCGTGACTGCCAGCGCCCCGTCCGGGGGCCTTGCTTCCTGCACTCCCAATCCAATTAGCTGCTCCGGAGCAGATGGAGCGGATTAGTGCCCAGCTTTCCTTCCTCCGCCCTCTCCCCCAGTGCAAAGGGTGTCGAGGCCAACAATCGGCTTAAACGTGGGTCCCATGGCACGACGTAACGCGGTCCCAGCCCTGCCTGCACGGGGCCACCCTGTGCCCCTTTCCGTGTGACACAGCATCCCTGCGAGGCTGCTGCAGTTCAGTTCCCCCCTGTGATGTCTCCAAGTCTCAGATAGTTTGGAAGACGTTGACCTAGCCTCATTTGCCAGGCATAAATACATAAATTTAATTTTTTGGTTGCAAAGAGTGTCTGCAGACCCCACTGCCACGTGCACGAGCAGCGTGCTCTGCGTTTGAACAGCCGGTGCTGTCGCTGCCAGCAGCGGGGTCAGTGAGGGAGGTTTGTGGTCCCTTCCCTCCTGCAGTGTTCCCTCCCGGGAGCACCCCCGGCCCTGGGGGTGCAACCACCAAACATAGGGTGGCCAAGGGAAATGGCCTCTCGCCACATCTTGCACATGGAAGAAGAGGCAGCCAAGGAGAGGCTGGGAGAAGAGCGAGAGGACAGTACTCTTCCCGCAGTTCCCGAAAGCGTCATAGTCCCCAGGAGGAGGGTGGTTTAGGCTCTGTAATCCAAGCGATAAGCACGTTGTCACTGTAAGAAGGAAACCAGCAGGGCTTACCTGAACGGCTGGAGCCAGTGGAGATCCTTGGTAAATACTGATATGAACAGCCAAGATGGCATTCTCGTGTTTTATTTATATATGCAGATACATATACACATGAAAATGGGGAGAAAAACTCAAAAATATGATCAGTGTATATCAGTCATTATCCATTTGGATCAGTACTTCTGAAGAGTCTTCATTGTTTGCCAGAAGTGACTTGTTTTGGTTATCAAGCAATTTATTATTTCCTAGGTTGTTGTACTGACTTGGCAAGTAAATAAGCAGAAGGGACTTTGCTTAGACAGCAAACACAATGATAAGTAATGATTTAGGATATACTTTCAATTTAAAAAGTCAGAAGATCAAAACTGAGGTCCCATTGAAACGTTTGGCATGTATTTTCCAGATATGAAGGTGGTATCTCCAGGTGGGTTACCTCCATGCCAAGGAGCCGCACTGGGAGTCGTAGGGTGGTGGCATGCAAGAACCTGACGATGCCCCCTTGAATTCCTTGCTCGTCTTCTTAACCCTAACACGTTTCCTGATGCTTCTTCTAACAATGCAAATCCCTGAGCGGTTTCAAGTTGCCTCCTGTGCACTCCTTTACTGACTCTATAGATTGTCAGCCTTTTCTTATGATGGCCCAGTCTCTTATTGGAGTCTCCCACTGTAACTCACAGAGTGAAAAAACCCAGGAATGGCAATGTCACACACAGTCATTTGTTGTGTTCTTTGCCTTCCTCTGAATGCCTTATTATAAAGATTTAAATGAATATTCAAAAAGTACAGTAGTTCATGCAAGTGCATATATTTTGCTTTGTCGATGAAAGGAATCTTGATGAGTATGTATTATGAAAGATAAAAGAGAGTATTCAGTGTGGACAGCAGAGAGCTTATCAGTATCTCAACTGTCCTGTTGGGACACTGACGTAATCAGGAAAGCCGAAATGTAGCTTTAGTTATCCCACCTGGCCAGCAGTTCCAGTTCCTAATGGATCTCAAGCTTTCCCTGTCTTTGAATTCTTGCTCATGTTGAGTGGACCTGCATAAGAGTGGAAGTTGTTATCTTACCAGCTGAAACATTTGGCTTAAGACTCTTACATTTCCATTTCATTCTTGTTTGCAGAGGTTGTGGTTCTGTTTCATCCGCAGTCAGGGCTAAAAGGTCCAGAAAGCAGAATGACTATAATAACACCAATGATTGCACTGTAATGCAATGCCGAGCAACCTGTCATGCTTATGGTTTTCTCCTTTGGTTCATATTTATTCAGAAGGGGAAAGCGTTCTCTGTACTTGCCGTTCGTCCTAAAAGCACGTGTTCCTGAGCAGCAGTGTGGCATCTCCCATGCCGTGCGCTGGCCAGAGCACGAGCCTGTGTATCATCTCGCTGGCCTATGATAAGCAAGATACAGAGAGATAGCGTGTGGACTAGCAGCCCCACGCTCTGGCTCATCAGCTCTTTTTTACTCCAGTTTTCTGTTTCCCAAGCTTGCATGAGGAAGGCCAATTAAATTAATATTTCTAATTTTTGGAGAATTTCTTTCTGGACAAGCAGCTTCCAAAACAGGGCAGTGAGTGAAGTTGTGTTTCCATCTAAAAAATGGTAGGTTTGCCATTGACTTCAATAGAAGAATGATTTTATCCTCCCCTGCAAAAGCAACCAGCTCCACATAACTTACTTTTATTGCATTTCTTAAAATTAGATCTACGAAACCAATGCTTTCTTTAAGCAAGAGAAGCTGTAAATTTCATGCATTGAATGCCTGTGCATTATTAAAAATAATAGGTTATATTTGTCAAATGGATAATGAGTAGGTTTCTTTCTCTGTTTTTCAGTGTTTTAATGAGTACAGGAAATGTTTGCTATTTATTTGCTTTCAGATTTTACCAAGGAGCTCTGGAGATAATTGTCAAATTTCCAAGTGTGTATCAATATTTCATGAAGTGCTGTTTTTCCTCTGTACGTTCAGGAGTTAGGTCATTAGCACTGGAGCTGTTATTAACAGTCTGAAGCAAGGCATAAAAAGGAATTCCACTGAACACTTGCAAGTTTGCAATTGAAAATTTCCGAAACAAAATTCTAAGAGAGGGCTTACGGGTAAAATAAATATCGGTAATATTGCTCGGTTTCAAATGTTGCATGTTAAATCTCTTAGAGGATTTCTTGC
Source organism: Ciconia boyciana (assembly GCF_034638445.1). Taxonomy (NCBI): domain Eukaryota; kingdom Metazoa; phylum Chordata; class Aves; order Ciconiiformes; family Ciconiidae; genus Ciconia; species Ciconia boyciana. The sequence continues at coordinate 63,382,248 of NC_132941.1, read as the reverse complement.
TTGATCTCCGTTTGTGTGGCTTGTGGGCCTGATCTGGAGGACACGGAGGCTTTGTGTGTGTGTGTGTCTGTGTCTTGCGTCTGTCTGTGAGTGGGTGTCTGTGTGTCTGTGTGTGAGTGTGTGTGTGTCTGTGTGTGTGTGTCTCGTGTGTGTGTGTGTGTCTGTATGTGTGTGTGTGTGTCTGTGTGTATCTGTGTGAGTGTGTGTCTGTGTCAGAGCATGTCTGTGTGTGTGTGTGTGTGTGAGTGTGCGTCTGGGTGTCTGTGTGTCAGTGTCTGTGGGTGTGTGTGTGTCGCGTGTGTGAGTGTGTGTCTGTATGTGTGTGTGTGTGTGTGTGTGTCTGTGTGTATCTGTGTGAGTGTGTGTCTGTGCGTGAGAGCATGTGTGTGTGTGTGTGTGAGTGTGTGTGTGTGAGTGTGCGTCTGGGTGTCTGTGTGTCAGTGTCTGTGAGTGTGTGTGTGTGTGTGTGTGTGTCTTGTGTCTGTGTGTGAGTGGGTGTCTGTGTGTCTATGTGTGAGTGTGTGTGTGTGTCTCTGTGAGTGTCTGTGTGTCTGTATGTGCGTGTGTGTCTGTGTATGAGTGTGGATGTCTGTGTGTCTATGTGTGTGAGAGTGTGTGTGTGTGTCTGTGTGTGTGTCTGTGTGTGTTTGGCCCCATGCCCAGCACTTGCTACAAACTGGGTGTACCTTACAGAGATAGGATATCCATCCATGTCATGCTTTGGAAAAAAAACTTCCACCTTTCTTACTACCAGCAAATTAAATTCTATTGAATTATTAAAGCTCAAATTGCTTTTAAATTTAGTACTGATCAGCGCTGATGTTGACTATTTAGCTGTCGGTTCTTTTTACGTGGTCAGCCTGACTTTGAGGTGCAGTACCGGCTGTGTGCTAAGAGCTACGGTTCTGGTTTGTCATTTTAAAGTGGTTTAGTTGTGCATACGGTTGAATGTTTCTATTTTCTTCATTTCTGATATTTCAGTTTTACAAGAAATCATAATATTCCACTGAAATTGTAATATTCCTGTTCTCGTTCTGATTAGGCAACTTACCACATTTTTGGTTTACCCAAGCCTAAATCTGCGGTGTGTCGGACTGGCCTCTGCTCCTGTTGATGAACAGATAAGCCAGGCTGACTAGCTCACTGCAATGCTCTCAAGAAAAAAAAATAACTCAGAAAATGAAAATGATTCATAGATATGGACCCACTGTGCTCTGCTGTAGAGAGGGTGCTGTACAAAAAGAATTGATAAACTGTTGTGGCTTTTTGACCATTATAAATGGCTGGGTTGCCATACATGCTTCAGTGGGCACAGTTGAGTGGTAGCTGTGCAAAGAGCAACAACTGAGACTTTAAACTTGATTGAACTACACGAAGTCTGGAGCATTAGCGTGGAAATCTGAAAGTCTACAGAGAGCTGGAAGGTAGCTGGAAAGAGCATTCCATTCTCCTGAAACAGAAAAAGTGCTTCAGAGTTAGAGGTAAATAAAGCAGAAAGGGAAAAAAACTGAGGCTTTTGCATCTCTGAGAACGAAGCAGGAGAGGACTTCTAAGCTGGAAGCGGGTGGGAAGTCATGGGCGAGTCGTGGGAGGTCCCAGAACAGGCTGAGCCCCCCGGCTGCCCTGGAGAAAAGGATCCCAGGGGAGGGGATGGGACGCGCTACGGCAGCAGGAGGTGGGACATGATGTGACAGCAGCGGAGCGGAGCTGGATTTGCAAGAGCTGTGGAGCAGGAGGTACAGAAGGAGCTTCCCTGGCTGCTCCACCGCCAAAGCATGAATAGTGGGCAGGGAGCAGTGGCTCTTCCCTGAGAAGGAGGGATGGGGTCCGTGGGAAAGGCAGAGCTGGCTGTTTTACAGAGGGGTTTGAAGAGTATCCTCAGACGGGGCAGAAGACGTCAGAAGTGGCATATCTGTCTATCTATATTTTGGAATAATTTTAAGATTAGTGATACTGTGGGCTACAATAAACTGAGGGAGGTCACTTGTGAAAGCTGATGGCAATGCGAATCGTGGTGGCAGTTGAGGAGGAGAAAGGGAAATGGCAATTGTGCAATATTGGCGTGACAGGAGTGTGTGGAGATAATGAGTTTGATCATGGCTCAATATTATAAAGTTCCAGACTGTAAACAGAGATATTTGTCAGAGGGAAGGTAGTGCTCGGGGTGCAAAACAGGTGCTTTGCTTTGTAAAAGCACCTTGTAAAGGATTTGCAGCTGCGAGAGGTGTGTAAGAGAAATCCAGAGCAGATCCGTTTGACTGTCTTGTTCTTCTAAGGTGGCACATGGAAAAGAGGGAGTTTGGGAAGTTGGTAGTAAATACGACTTTTGTAACTTGTGCTTAGTTCTGAAACGGAATTTTTCTCTCTTGGTAGTGGTTTCCTGGTAGTAGATGAGCTTTGTCCTGGGAAATGCAAAGGGAAGTCCTGTCCTACTGTGGCTTCTGTCCCCAGTACAGCGGTGGGACTGCTCAAGCAGAGGTTGGAGACAACGCGTAGCCACGGTGTTATGTCCTCAGTAGTGGTGGCATTAGAGAGAAGAGTGGTGCCGAGAAAAGCGAACCCAACCATTTGGTACCCATCCGTGTGCATTCATGTGCAGCCGGCAGGCACGCTGAGGCAGGGAGGGGGGTAGGATCAGCAGAGAGGGAGACTGGTCTTTCGCAGTCGTGAAGAAGGCAAGCACATCGGCAGAGACATATGGAAAGCAGATCTCACAGAAGGATTGGGAGAAACAACATTGGCTCCTACAAGGCTCGGTGCTCGTGAGGTTTTGCACAGTGCAGATTTGTGTTATGCAACCGGTTTACGGTACGGGAAGTTGTGGAGCACTTAATGAGAGCCAAAGGAGATGCTCCACCATTCTCCCAGGGGGACAGTGAGACGCTTTTGCTCCAGGAAGGAAGAGGCGTCAGATGCCAGAAGAGTGCTGCTTTAACTCCTTCTGAAAAGCCTCTCACACTCCTCCCAAAGCCCTCAGCCTCCAGAGCAGCAGCTGGACTCGAAGAGATAAGCAGTTTGCAATGCAATTCCTGTCTCGCTTTTGGTGGTTTTATGGTTCGGTCGTGGATTGCCTGCACCAGGTACCAAGACTATGTGATTCCTCTCCGCAATGCCCCTTGTAATGGGGAGAATCTGGCCATACTTTGCATACCAGGATAGTTTCCTGGGGAATCTCCAATTGCCTTTACTCCCACTCTGGGAAGTTACTAGGCATGTGGAGTTAATATGCCTCTTACATATTTGTTCGTTTAATCAGTTCATAAGGCACGTAGTCAAAGCACCGCGGTACTGAACAAGAGGTACATACTAAGAAATGCTGGACAGCCCAGGCAGCAGCCAGGCTGCAGGCACCGCTGAGCGTAGGCAAGGCTGGAAACTGCCCCCCAGAGTCAACGGGAGCAGCTTTCCTCCAGTGCACACACATCTGGAGAAGTGAGAGAGGAAGGAAGAAGGTAAGAGAGCAGAAGAAAGGGAAAAATACCGGAATCAGCAACAGTAAGCCAAGCAAAATACTGCAGCACGACAGACGGTGCCCTAAAGGTAGCCAGTTTCTAGGAAAGTATTCCATGCCTGGGAACAATGCCGCCTTTAACATTCACAAAATGTTTGTGTTTCAAATTTTTTGTACACTCCTCCTCTCAAGTTGGCGTAGTTATGTGCTTTGTTTGTTTGCCTCTAGCTTCTACCCTTCATGGTGTTAGTACTCTGACTCGAGTCCATCCAAATACAGCAGTGCCGTGTTTGGTAAGTGGGTCGTGAGCCTTTGGGGTCTGAGCAATGATTTTCAATCAGAATTTGGCAAAATAGCAAGTTAAAATTGTTTTTTTAAAAAATTGATTCCCAGATCCAAGATTTCACTCCACGTCCTTTAAGATTAATTTTCTCGTAAACAGAATGTGTAACCTGTGCTTTGCTGCTTTGTATCAAGTCACGCGGAGCTCCTGGGTGTCAGATGTAAGGTAATTTTGCAGGTCTCCTGGGGGCCATATTCCTGCTACAGAGGTGTTTGGGGCAGAGACCTTCCGAGGAGCTACACCTCTCCCTATCCAGTTTGGGATGATTCTTTTTCATCTCCGGCGTGGAAGAGGATCGCGAGTGTGTCCTCTGAGATTTTCTTTTTGGAGCCACGCTCCAAAAACTCAGCCTTCCTGCTGCCATCTCTCTCCAGTCACCTGTCTGCAGACCGCAGCCGTGCTCCTCAGCCTCCCTCATGTCAGACACTTGTGTTTCCTTTCATTCTGGTGGCTGGTTTGAAGCAGAAAAACACAAACACCCCGCGCTCAGTCACACAAGGTGGCAGCCCGCCATGGCGAGGAGCGTGCGCAGCCCTGGGAGGCCACAGCTTCATGTTCAATTATAGTAAGAGCATCTCCAGTGCACCCTTGGAAATGGTCCACGACCCACGTTTCTCCTTGGCCACAGGCTTGTGCTTAGGAGAGGCATCAGTATGTTGTTTTCTGCTGCAGCCAAGAAGTGTTTTCTCGTTTTGCCTTCCCGGTCTCCCCAGATGCATGGCACAGCTGCCTCTTCCCTGCCCCGGGAGCGCTGTTTTGGCACCGGCTGCTTGAATTTCCATAGCGGGATGCTCGATCGTCTCAGCGTGACAGGTATCAGCTTCTTTCTGATCACAGGTGTCAGGTGCTGGTAGGATTGACAGACCTGCATGCGACCAGCACAAGGGAAAGCTGCAGTTTCTCTACCTGTGGTTTTCTACACTTTCTGTACAGCTACTCTCTGTCGGGATGTACCCTGCACTGGCTTGAGAGATGAGCATAGTCTGAAATATCTCTTTGTAGAGAGTTTATCATGCTTTCAGGATGGGATCTGGTCTGCTGTTTAAAAAAGCACACAACCTTCCTGGTTAGTGTTTTCCATTTGCTACGCAGCTCTCTAGTTCTCCTGCAGCAGCACACCGGGTCTCCACGAGGACAGCCAGGCAAACCTGGCCAGCAAGCCAGCAGCAAGGTCTGGGTTTCTCAGGCTTCCTTACAGTTGGTCGCACAGCGCTGGATGTCTCTGTACTCTCCCATTGCCCATCGCCAAGCACCAGAGCAGGGCAGAGGGCTGGGAAGACCACCACTGCCGCTGTATCGACAGGGGTTCTCGGGCGCTGTTGAAGCTGGGTTGACTGATGCTCTGAGGACGTGCCAGTAGTCTCATGGACTACGTTGTGTGGTTGCAGCCCATGACGTGAAATGCTTAGCTGCAGTAGGGATGTCCGGGGGACAGAGTGACAGCTCATCAAACCTAGACAGCAGTTCTGTATTTGACATCTTGAGGTCAAAAACTGTCAGTTCCTTGATTTTTTACGGTGTCTTAAATCGTCTGGGGAGTGCTTTGAGCCTTGTCAAAATGTATTAATTAAGAATAAGTCATATTCACAAGCTCGTACTGCTCTGATTCAGCAGCAGAACCACGCTTGATTTTCAGCCTAATAATTACAAGTGGTTTTGGAGGATCTGGGGGGCTGATAGGGCCAGTTTCTGTTTCCTCCAGAGCTGCATGTGCTACAGTTTTTACTTGCTCTTTGCCTTGGCTGTCTGTAGCATTGTTTTCCTCCTCCTTATGAACGCAGCCAACTTTCTAATTAAGGAAACCACTCTGCAGCCATTGTGGCTGTTCATTTGAGTTCTTTGTCCATACCAAAGTTTCCAGCTCCCCAAAAGATTTTAAGTCGTACCTTACTATAGCTGAAGAAAGATAGGAGCTTTGGCTTAGGGCTTTTCCTAAAGGCTTTTCCTTTAACTCTGTTAAGAAGCAGGCGTGCTGCACCAAGCACCGCCTTACGCAGCACATTGACTTCGTCAGAGCTTCAAATCCACCTCTGGCTATGACAAACACTGCTGAGGTTATTTTTCTATTGGATTCTTATATGAAAAAAAAAGGTTATGAGAAATAACACTTTGTGCTGGGCTTTACTGCTTACTGGGCTTTGAGCCTGAAAGGATTTAAAAGTCATCATGCTCTAAGGGAAAGTTGTAGCGAGAAAGAGGAGGTGGAGGGTTGCTCCAGCCAGCTGTTGTGATTTGGGAAAAGGCTTGTCCTGACCAATGGAAAGGAGACGGAGAGGCAGCCAACGCTGGCGCAGCTATGCCCAGCCAGGTCTAATTTGGATTAAGACCAAATTAGAAACTTGGCTTGCAGGGGTTTATAATTTCCTTTCTATTGTGACATTTATAAATGCAAATCTTTTTTATCTGAGTTGTTATTCTCTCTTGTATCTTTTGTTAATGGGCATTGTCCTTACTTTATGCTGCACTGATAACTGTACGAAGAGGATGGAGACATATTCGCATGCGTTATTGTGCCGTGCAAAAGTACCTGGGTGTGTGAGTAAAGAATATGTGCCCTTCTTAATGTCTGTGTGCCAGCTCCTCTTGTCAGCCTTCAGTTGGGCAAGAGTCCTGAAGACAATGCCGTGTTAATGCATCACAGTTCAGTGCTTTTGATATTTCACAGCGAAGCACAATAACTTTTTTTTCTCATTTCGTTTCTGAAGTACACAAAATTTGGAACATATGCACTGAGTCAGGATTAATTGCTCTTGCCAGTCAACCCAGAAGAAACGCTCAGATCAGGCCTGGTTGCTCACCCAGAGGGAACTCTTCGTGTCTGCTACTCTACTTCTGCGACCCTAGCAACAGCAGCACCTTCTGCTTTTCAGATTCATTGTAGGTTAAAAATAAACCACAAAGACCTAGCTATTCACACCTGGTCGCTGTGGCCGTTTACAGCTCTCTGAGAAAAGCAGCATTTGTTGCAATACTATCAGAGCATCCTTGCGGTAAAACTGGGTGCATGGAGGGACGGTGAGGGGTACGTACAACACGGGGGAGGATTTGCCCACAGCCTGTTCTGCACCATCAGTCCGGGGTGGGCCGGAAAGCTGGGACAGGAGAGCACACCCAGCAGATGCATGCATCGTGTAGGTACTGCACTGCATGGCCAGCATCGGGGAATACTCCTGCACCCCTGCCTGGCCACGTGGCTCCAGGGAAAGGTCAGCAGCCAAGGAGCTGCCCGATTTGCACCCTTTGCCCAGGACTCCTGCATGACTTGGCTTCACCGTGGAGGGCCATGGTGGCCCGGTGCTCAGCTGGGGTTGGGCTCTCCATCCCAGTAGATCTACTTTCCATCCTAGATAGGTCCCATATGGAAGGGAGCTCTCTACTAGCGAAAATAAAGACACTCAGCAATCTGCCAGAGCCGGTTAAAGCACGTAATCTGTTACAGGCAGAAAGAAATACAATTTGGGGTAGAGGATACAAAATACATTTGCAAGGCATCTGAGCCTGATGCTAAGGCATTCTTTCTTTCAACGTTGTTGTTGCCAATAGCTTCTCTTGTGCTCAGACCAAAACTATTTTGGGTGGAACATTTGCTCCCTACTTTCTAGCAAGCCTGGTCGCAGGAATGAAGAATGGATTCTTTTCACTGGCCGCAGCTGGTTTGAATGATCCCCACACTGAACCCATTGACTCCAGGCACTCCTCATGTGAATCGCAAGGAAGTAGCAACTGATTTTTTGTTTATGTGCCTGACAGGGGCAGAAGCAGCGAAGCAGTCTAAAGTTGGCTGAATGCTTGACTCCAGGCACATGCCGGGGAGGAGTCCTCGTGTGCGCTCTGTACCTACTGCTGGCAGCAAGCGTGGTTCACCAGCTCAGTCTGAAGTAAGGAGGCAGAAGAGGGTGAGACATGTTTCTGTCGTGGGTGTCTGCGCAACGTCCTCTCCAACGCTTCCTGCAGGGCTGCTGGAGAGCACAGCAGCATGGCTGCGTTTGGTACAGGAGACCCATCATGCTCGTTCGATGAGAGCTTGAAAAGGAGTCCTTCAAGAATTGTGATCCTTGCCTTTCATACAAAGCAAAAAAAAAAAATCTTGAAACCCATCAATGTCAGTTGGCTAGACCTTGAACAAGGCATTGAGAGGGATCTCCTACACCTCTCCCAGGGTCTTCTTCCGAGGAGCAACAAAATAGCTTGTTTTAGAAAACTCACAAAATCATTTCCAGACCCTGTGACTGAGATCTGTGCATCTTCTTTTAGGTGATCCCTCTGTTGAGAGCAACTTCTAACAAATTTCTGCAGAAGAATCAACTTTTTCCTTCTGATGGAAGCGGGTATCAGAGAAACAAATGGGCACAGAATTTGTCTGCTTGCAGAGAGAGAGGACAACAGGTCAAGGAAGGTGACCCATTTGTTGGGCTGAGAACTAGGGAGAGGGGTGGGAAAACTCTTGCCAAAAGTAATGCCACTAAATGGAAAGGGGTTTGTGGGTAATTACGAAGCCACCTCCGTATTCTTAAGTGCTCTTAAGAAAGTCAGCTGGCCACGTGTTACTGATTTTTTCATGATATTGGGTTTTTCCTTGTACTACCAAAGGTATTAATTAGAGGAATAGATTACACTGAGTACTGTACAGTTTACCTCTTGGGTATTTGTGGAATGAACCATGAAAACAACAGACATATTTGTGTCTAAGATTGTAAAATGCTCGTTTAGCTGGGTTTCTTGATGAGTACCATGTCTTACTTCACCTCTTTGCCACGTAGTCTGTACCTCTTGATTACAGCCAGCAGGGTGGTTTCATGTCAGTGGCGGCTCACATGTGAGGGGCTTTGGGATCCCCTAGGACACAGGCAATATGTAAGATCATTGTTGGAGCAGGAGCCTTCTTTTTCATGATCCCAGGGAGTTTTCTCAGCCCACTCGGTTCATTTGGTAGGTTTTGTAATCTGTATGATGTAATCAAGTGTACAGATTTGTAGGCAGGGGTGTGATGCATCAGCATCCATCTTTGCCAAGTGCTTTCTACTCCAAGGCAGGAAACTTTGTCAACTTTCTGAAACTTCAGTGCAGGACTCTTCCTTTGTCCCCCTCCTTTACCTTCTCCCCAAGAAAGAAATGAAATCTGATTAGTTCATTTTGCCATACCTCGCTCTTCCGGTGGGTTTGTGGCACAATTTTAAAATTAAAAAAATCAATTAATTGAGAATAACCATAGGTTGTATAACTACAGCTTTTAGGTTGATAGGTGATGGGTTTTATTGAACCGATAAAATATAGAAAACCATTAGAGGAAAATGGCTTACTGCAGTGGTATCGTTCAGTGTGATTCACAGTTTTATAACTGTGGGCAGATTTGAAATATTTTTCACTATCTTCAGTATACATTATTAGATAAACCCATAGCCTGTGCTTACCTACATCAGCATTGACTTTCTTCTCTGTGATAGTGAAGAGACATAAAAATGAAGATGTTTTCAGCCCATTATAGTTTAACATGGTTTCAAGAGCAGTCAGTTTCTCTACAGCTTTGGATTTTATTTGTCACTTAATGCACTGAGGATGTCTGTAGGAAATGCCTCCCAGCAGCTGCAGGAGTTGCAGTGCAGCTATCTTTTGCATGTGCAAGAACATAAGACACCTTAAATATGAAGATTATTGACCCACATGTCAGCTCACAAAAGAGAGAGAGAAAATACAGATCCTTGCAGGAGTGCTTTATTCCAGCATCCTGATCTCTCTCCGTTAGCTCTTGTTGCATTGCTGAGGTTGCCTCCATGAGAAAAGCCGTGCATCAGAGCCGGAGAGGCAAGGGCAGGGCTGCCTCATGCTTCGGTGAGCTCCTTCGTGCCCCACGCTGTGACCAAATGAGTGTGGTGAACGTCGGGGGCTGCTGGGACGCAGCCTGGAGCTGGGACAGGCCCTGGGACAAGCCGGGGCTGCAGCAGTACAGCCCCATCCCAAGGCGGTGGGAGGGTAGGAAGGAGGCACCCATGGAGACCTCCATGGGGCCCCGCGTGGTTGAGGGTGGGTGTTGAACTACCGTAGCACAGGAATAGCTCGTTGTTCTTGGAATCGAAGAATAAGAATCTGCCAGTGTGTTATCTAGATTAATGAAGATGAAACGTGCTGTATAAATACATCAGAAGCATGATTGTGCCGTTATCCCTTGGGCTACTCTGGCTCACAAGGAGAAAAGGTTGATTTGTATTTGTAGATTATTTTGCTTGCTCTGCCAATGTTCATTTTTCTTTTATTACGAAACCCAGGGAGCGTGTATTTCTTCTGCTCAAAGATGCAGCAGATTAGCAAAGATTTTTCTAGATTATCATAGCTTAAATAGCTCTGTTTTAAGATAATATTTTCATCTATCATTACTTGTGAGGGGTTTTGATACTATTTTAAACACTGATGATAAATTAGGGAGGTTGTAAGCTCTATTTTTCAAGGAGCTGTGCAGTATTTGGACATTCAACGTGGTTTTCATAAATCAGAAGACGCTTGCGTGCAGCTGACTGGGCTCAGTGCCCTCTGGCTGGTGCGGGAGAGGTGGGGATGAAGTGGCTACAAGGGTAGGATTTGCAAAACAGTAAGAGTTTAACCTAGCCTTGACTCAAGCCCACCCTGGGCATGCAGGAAAACCCCATGCGGAAACCCTCAACGGGGTGATCATCAGTCGTGCTGGCAGATGCAGTGTCTCAGCTTGAATAGGTACTGTCGGTACCAAAGTTAGTGATGGTGTTTAGTAGACATTGCTTGGTCCACTGTCTTAATTTAAGATGTGAAATGTGTGGCCGTGGATTATAACTAATCAGAGGAGAACGTTTTTAGGGTCAGGGATGAGAAAAAATGTTAGGTATGTTCTCACTCGTTCCTAGTGCATGTTGCTCATCCAGGACCCAAGAATAGCCCAGCTGGAAAGCTATGGAGGGCTTTGTTTCAGCCTCCAAAAGCCTTGAGAGGACCAGGGAGGTGAGGTGGGGTGGCTGGAGACACCGCAGCTTCTGCCCCAGTCCTTACTCGGAGCTTCCTTCCACTGTAGCAAAAAAAAAATCACGTCTCCAATGTTACTTGAGATCTTTCTGGAAGAGTTTTGGGTTGTTCTGGCCACGTTCAGGTCCAGAGGCTGTCAAGGTGGTGAAGTATCAGGAGGAGGTGGGTGGAGGCTGGGGCTGAGGTTCCCGTCTATGCCTGCAGGTGGGTGCATGCAGCCCCCAGACCTGCAGCCCGTGTTTTGCAGCAAGGCAGGAATGCTAGCGGCCAGGAAAAGCCTGATAAAGGTGGAAAATAGAGAACATGAAAGTTAATCATTAAACTTTTTCTGTTATCTTTATTCAGCCAGGAAAACTGAAGCTAGTCAAGGTTTGCAGGGAGAGATAATATCTTTTATTAGACCAACTTGTATAGTTAGAAAAACACACGTGCTTTTGGGACCACATGCTTTTCTTCAGATCTCCACAATTGCACATTACATTAAAAATAAAATTCATTTAATTTTCAAAAGGTTTAACGGATATTTGAAAGAACTGAATTTAAAAGCAACTCACAAAAAATATCTCATTTGGTTTAATTTGATTTGGACATTTAAAGAAAGATTTAATACCCCTGCATTACAAAAGACTTTTTTCTGGCTTGAAGTTTACTAGTAGAAACCCGACATCTGTATACATGGAGTCAAAATTTCTACATACAGTCTCAAAAGTGTGTTCTTTTGTGCTCCTGAGAAGTCTTCGTAAGTGTATGGACATGCTCTTATTTCTTTCTGAGATACCTACAGTGCCCTTTTGCAACTTCAAGATGTGCTCAGCATACAGCAATTGTTAGTGAGCACCTAGTAAGGCTCTACAAGAGTGCAAAGTCAGAAGGTTTAAAATACAGAGAATTCTCTGTCCTCACCACTACTTTTTTCCCTCAGTCTAAAAAAAGAATGATTAAATTATAATATTCTAAGATTTGGGAGTTTGTTGCCAATCAGTGTATTGTTATTAATCAGTGTACTTTCTGTGTTACAGGAGATAAGATACTATTATTGATAACATTTCCAGTGAGAGGTTTTGTACGTTCACCCTGACCTCATGAAATCTTCAGCTTACAATCCAGTTTTGTGTTGAGTTTTTCCTTTTTTCTTTTTAGAGTGGTTTTTTTTTTGATAGCCTTCTACATCGTCCAATACATCAATTTAAAATTCCCTCAATCCAGCTTAGTTTCAGCTGTATTAATGCATGGCTCGAGGGCACAAATAGCTAAAAAGGACTGTATTGTGTGGCATCTCTAAAATCTTTTTCCACAGAAGTTTGATAAAGAGATTCAGGTTTCTTGGGGGTGTTTTATGGGTTGGGTTTTTTTTCCAGCTGGGTGAGCAGCCTTGCAGGTGACTCGGAAGAAAACATCAGAGTGGGAGGTGCTGCTGGGCTCCACATCACCCCATTCCTGTTGACCTGTCTGGCAGAGCTCCTCTGGGAAGGTGGCTGCAAACACAGTGTGGGATCCTTCTTCATTTTACTGATGTATCTGGTACATCAGTATCAGATACTGATGTATCTGTATATTTAATAAAATATATTAGTTAAGGAACATGGGTCAAAGCAGGAGTGAGTTTCTTTGCCATACTTTTCCTAGGACATTACATACAGAGCTCCATCTTAATGCAGTCATGACCAGTAAATCCTGCCCAAGGTGGAATTGGTCTTTTCCAATATATAGTAAAAAAACCCAGAACATACTGGGGTTCTGTAAGATTCAGAAAGTATAACCCAAGGGGAAGGTCAGAGCGAGCTGGTTGTTCCCCCAGCTCTGCTGTTGCCCGCAGGGCCGTGCCCACACGGACCCCAGCTGGGCTGCAGGCAGAGCTGCTGATCTGCAGGCAGAGTTGCAGGCAGAGCTGCTGGGCTTGTCCTGGGGACGATGCTCCCGGATGAGCTGCTTCACTTACCCTCCGTAGCTGGGAAGACCCACAAGGCGAACAGCCTCCCTCCGTAAGCTGTTTCTCCGAAGGATAAACTTAATTCTCATGTACATCTCTCCGGTGCTGTGTGGTGCAATCATCTTCTTTATCTCCCGTGACAGTGCGCCTTCTCGCCTGGCAAATATTTGATAATGTGCCTCGAGGGGATATCAGCCCGATCCAAGAAAGCGTTTCTGTTAAGGACAGCACGTGCTGAAATACGTGCTGAGCTGAACTATCTACTTAAGGGTTGTCCTCCACCACGGTGGGTTTCCTGGTGGCCTCAGTGACTTCTTTGGGTGAGATTCTGCTCTCTGTTGTTCTCTGTTGCTCTCTGGGCCAGGAGCTGGGGAGCTTGGGGAAGGGCACCCTGCCTTTGGGGAAACTCCCACCCGGGCTGGGGCCACGCTCGGGGCTGCAGAAGTAGTGGAGTGCAGATTTTGTTTGCTAACCCGTGGGGAGCAGGTGGGTTTTGGTGGTCACTGCCAAGCCTAAAGTTTTGTTTGCTGTGTTTTTATGGTTCTGGGCTGTTTTAAATGTCAACAAGAATTCAACACATGCCCTTCTTTTTTCAGCGTAACTGCGATAAAATCCTACGATATACTTATAAAGCATTAGTTGTAAAAGTAAATCAACTTTAATAGCAAGTAGGTTGTAGCTAAGTGCTTTCGAATGTTAGTATTTAGGGTTCTTTCCTTGCTTAGTTATGATCCAGTGCTGCTAGGAAGTGAGGGTATTTATCTTAGAGAAATGAGTGGGATTTGCAGGCATTCAGCACCTCCCAGGACCTTCCAGGGTTATTCCCTTGCTCATATATTTCCATTTTGCCACCCTTTCTGCACTAAGCAGAATTGGCCTCAAATTCCTCAAAGAGCGATGGGAGAGCACGAGGGGCTCTGGGTACAAAACGGGACGGGGAAAGAAACAGAAAAGAAGTGAAGCAAGAAATTGGGGTGACAAAAGCAGGAGCCCTGTACGGGCTGTGAACACGCTGCAGGAGAGCTGGAAACGTGGCAGTTGTTGGGCTTCCTCTCCCCAGCGAGGTTTTCTCCGTTTGATCTTTGCTTTGGAGGAGAGGTCGGGATCTGAGAGCAGGGATGCAGACAGAGCAGCGATAGGAAGGGAGAAAGTTATCAGAGGTCCAGCGCCCTTGGCAGAAACATTTCACATGTGTAGGTCGAAGAGTGGCTGTTTTCGGTCTCCAGAAGGGATGACCTTGCAACAGGGTCACTGAACAGACGGTTCCAGCTGGGCTTGTGCACTTGGCAAGTGCCCAGGAGCTATTTTAATAGGTCTTACAAGGGACAAGGCCTTGGCGAGACCTGTGGGTTTTGGAGTGAGCTCACCGTCTTTTTTCCTTTAGTAGCTAGCAAGTGCCACTCAAGCTGTGGAAGAGCCCCCAGGAGTGTGCACAGTGTGTCTCACAGGGCTCAGGGACAACCCTCGTGCTTCTCTTTCTGCTGGTGTGTATCACTATGAAAGGCATCACTCGCTGCCCATGGCCTGAAAGTTTTGCACCATTTATCATTTCGAACGAAGATGCTGGAGATGTCCAGGTGGACTTAAAGGATTGATACCATCCCTCGCCCCAGGCCAGGGCTTTGGGTGCTCCCTGGGTGGTCACAGCTCCTGCCGCAGCCCACGGCCCATCTGCAGTGTTTGCAGGAGAAACCAAGGCAGCTGCCAGCCCTTTTTGGCACTTTGCACTTGGCCAACAGTTGCTTTAGGGAGGCTCTTTAAGTCAAGCTGGGCTCTCACTGAAGCCTCCCACATTGTCCTTGTGGAAAGGGCGTTAAGTAAAGCCTGGGCTGGATCCTCGGTGGGTTGTTCTCCTTTCTTGCTGCAAGCGAATGCGAATGACTTGAGATGACAACAGCTACAGATGGATGTGGAGAGGAGAATTTATCTTCCCAAAGGCTCCCACCCCAGCAGCTTGCTCATCTGTGTAGTAGGAGCATCACCGCAGAGGGAACGCTGTAAGCCAACAGTGAACAGCAACCGCTGTCCTCCCCAGCACAGAAGCTCCTCCGACACCATCTTGACCCTCCTCTGGGATCTAAAGAAAATCTCCAGCAGATCTCAGAAATGGCAGCAGCAACGCAAAGCAGAATATAGAAAGCCCTATGTATACCTTGCTTAAAAGACTGACAGCACTTTCAGTCCAGCATAATGAGAAGGACTAATGTCAGTGGTTAACGCCAGCATAATTTAATTCCTACAAGTATCTCATAACGTAGCGTTTTCTTTGTTTTCCACTCAGAATCAGTCATTATCAATGTGCAAATGCAAGTTTAAAAGGTGCTGGTGGCACATGGACAGCTAGTGTGATTGAACCCCTCTCGCTTCCCAAAAGCTGAATCCAAGTGCTTGCTTTGATGGATTGCCTTTTTTATTTTCATTCGAGGGAAATTTCCAGTCTATACCGTAGGGCTGTCAGTTGTCCATCTGTACCATAAAACTGAGTTTGCATCCCACAACACCGGTACATTGTCGGCAGCCCCGCTGCTGATCTCGTGGTGGTCTTGGGCAGCAGTGTTTCAGGCTGTCCCCATGCCAGGGCTGGTGCTGCCTGGTCAGCAGGCTCATCTTTAGCCTTGGTTTTTGCATCTTATCTTCCAAATGTCTTTAAAGCCTCCGAATCCCTCGGGGTGATTTGAAGTCAAGGCAGCCTCCTGCCCAGATGGCTAATATCAGCAGCTCTCCCCTGCGCCCTCGTGTAAAGCATCAGCATCGTTCTCCTTGGTTTTATTTATTTTATCTTTAAAAAAAAAAAAAAAAGCTGTCCATTTCCTGGAGCAGCTCATTTGTTTTTTACTGTTGTAGTTTGTTTCCATTGGGATAGAAGGGAAAAGATAAATGGAGAAAGAGGATAGGAAGGGACCCGAAGGAGAGCTGGCGCGGGATATTATCCCTCCTGCGTGATGCCGTATGGCTGGAATGTGTGTCACAGAGGTGAACGTCACACGTATGAAATGTAAAGAATATATACTACAGCTGAAGTGGCAGCACGGCAGAGGAAGTATTTTCTCAGGTTTCTGGGTAATATCAAGCAAGCCATCCACCAAGCACTATGAATACAATTTGTTTTCAGCACTGGGCTTGCTAATGGAGCACATTCAAGGGGAATTTATTGGGGTTTTTGCTACCTTCTCCATACTCTTTTTAATAGGAGCTGCAAAGCTCAGCCCTGGGCAGTGGGATGGTTTGGGAGTCTGTATGGTGTCTGAATCATAGAATCATAGAATAATTTGGGTTGGAAGGGACCTTTAAAGGTCATCTAGTCCAAACCCCCTGCAATGAGCAGGGACAACATAACCACAACGCAAACCCTAACTGGGTTTTTCCCCTTTTCTTCCCATCCCTCTCTTGAAAAAAAAAAAAAAAAGAATACAAGAAACTGAGCTCTGAGCAAGCATTTTGTTCTTCCAGGTGCTTCTTTTAGCTTTCTTGGTAGCATCCCTCACCACCCCATATGGCCTCTCCCATCTGCTCTGCTGTCTCTCTTGCGTGCCCTGGCAGCTCCCACTGCCTCCCCAGGGTCGCCGTCCCATCCGTCCATCCCCTGCTCCGCACTCCTGCTTCTCGGGGTCCCTGGGGCCAACGCATCCCCCGGTTACCCCCCATCTCCCATCACCTTGCGTAGCCATTAAGAGTTTCAACCTAAGACCTTGCTTAGCTCCTCTTGAAGTCGCTCCTGTTAACCCACATGTGAGCTGGGGCAGAAAGTCACACGTTGGTGTTCATAGACACTGATTTACCCACCTGGCAGCCTGGGAATAACCAAAACACCGACAATTTGATATGGAAGGTATACAGCAGAGGCTGCATCTTACTATTATATTACTTTTTTATTGTATTACACCAGTTTATATACTTGCAGCTGTATTTAGAGTGCTCCTGGATGAGATTTAGTTCAGTCCAGAGATTACTTCATAGAAGAAGAGGGCTCCAGAGTTTTGCAAGGCTTGTGCTTTGCTTTCCTGCCCCAAGACGGCATCCCTGTGGCATCGGCAGTGTGTTACGCGTATCCCGGTGCTTTAATGGGGGTATGCAAAAGGAGGTGAAGCGATGTATCTGTTTCTGGTATGTGTATGTACAGGAATTCAAATAAGAGTAAGAAAATACTGCGTATATATACTCCCCGTATTTTTACTGAGCATTTCTTTGTGGTTGCTGTCTGCTTCTGTAGTTCAGCTGGGGACTGTAATCACGGTGTTCGTATCGTCTAATAAGGATATCATTTTATATGGGGATTTCCTATGAATTTGTAAAAATACATTCTTAAAGGAAGCCCTGAAAAGTTATGTGAAAAGGGAACTGGCAAAAAGCCAGCTGTTTGGTGCTGACAGAAGGAAATGTGCTGGAGAGGTCAGGAGTTTGCACAGGCTCTTCCCGATGGCAAGGATGAGTTTTTTCCTTTCCAGCCAGGACCCTGCACCTCCAGGGGCAGGGTGGGCCTTGCTGCCTCTTTGGCTGTCTTTCTGGAGCTCGGGACTTAGTCTCTGAAGCATGATTTCCCTCGCTGGAGGGGACTGCTGTGAACCTGTGGGTTTTCCCAGCGGGCTGGAAGTCACCGCCGCTTTGCCATCATCCCTCTTCCCCGCGGCAACTCTGGCTGCGAGCACGGAGCCTGTCAGCTCCGGCTGCGTTACAGACATCGGCTCAAACACCCAGGTCTCCTCCGAACGAGAAGATTTCACAGTCTTTTCCCAGTAGGATCCTGGCAGTCTCAAAGATGCTTTGCTTTAAAAAAAACCACACCATGATTATTTATAAAAAAGAGATTTGATGTCACTTTCTAAACTGGCTGTGTATTTGTGTGGCTTCTGTCTGTACAATACCAAGTGCCTCCAGAGTATTTATAATTAGAAATAACAGTAAATATCTGTTTTCCCCTGACTGGGAGATAAAGACTGTGTCTTATTTCATTTTTTCATATACATTTATTATGAGAAGCATTTATTAACAGGAAAAGTTAAGTGAAAGAAAGAGGATCACTTGTGAGTATGCTGTGGTAGAGGAGGGTGGTCCTCTCGGTCCTGCAGCATCTGCAGGGCTTTCCAAAAACATCCCCGTCCTCACAGAAACCTTCCTTCAGCACTTGTTCGATGGCACCTTCGCAACTCCCTTACGCCTTTCTGCTTGGAAGTGATACTGCTAAAGTTTGAAACCACCTTACTATGTGCTATCTGTGACCCACAGAGGTGGCTTCCCAGAGGTTTCCCCTCCATGCACCCCTGAAGCAGGATCAGTGCCAGTTTACAGCCCGCAGAGAGGGTGGCCCAGGGCCGCCGAGGAGTGGGGACCCCTGAGCCCCTTCAGAAAGGCACTGCGGGACCCCGGCTTTCCGGCTTGTAAAGCAGGGGTGATGGCTGGGACAGTAAATCTGTGGAAAATTTGAAGTGCTCAAGCAATAGCAATGGAAGTCCAAGAGAAAGACTGTCTTGTACTCGGAGGCTGGATTTTAGGGAGGCTGACAGGTCTTTTCATGCTTATGTTACAAGTCAGTACCAGCTTCAGGTAATAAACCTTTGTTCTCCTTATTCTTGACCTCATCCTCTGACTCCAGGACTCCCCTGGGCATCCAGAAGCATCCAACAGGGTCAGCAGGACCCTTGCCTGGTAGAGGGCTGCGTGGGCTGATGAATTGCTGCCGATTTCTCTTGCGTGTTTCCCTCGGACTGGCCCTGGATGGTTCAGACCTCCCCCGGTCTGTGGAGGGGAGGGATGATGCTGTTTGAAGCAGCGGGATGGTGATGAAACGGTGATGGAGATAACAGGTCTGTGCAGGCTAACCTTGTTGCTGACAGATCCTCATGTACTGCTTTTGTCCTGGGCAAAGCGTAGTAGCCAGTACTGCCGGTGCACCAGCAGTGCTCTGGTTTGGTTTTGGCTTCCATGGCTGAAAATCAGTTTGCCGGATTCAAGGTATTTTGCACAAAGGCCACCTAGATCCCTCTGTTAACTAACTTGCACCGCTCTTTAGCCAGGGAATGACAAATAGTAAGATGCAGCACTAACGGTATTAAACTGGGCATGAGATGCAGATTTTTTTCCTTATTTCTTGGATGAGGATTGTCTCTAGCTGTTGCTACTGCTGGCCATGACGATGGCAACTGGAAAGAGAAAAAAACAACTGCTCCAAGCCGTGGGCCACTGCATGCTCTGGAGATGGGGCATTGCACAGGTACGACCTGCCCTGCTTCACCGTGTCCCACAGCGGCACTTCCCCGTGCTCTGCAGGAGTCTGGGATGGGGGTGATGACGATACGGGGCTGCTTTTACCTATTTGGGTCAAACTGGGCAGGAGTAGGAGGTGGGCATCTCCAAGAAGATGTGAACCCTTCCAGCAAGCATGTGTCATTTCTGATGCTGAAAACTGGTTGATTTACACATCAAGAAAGAATTTGGCCCTTCGTTTCTGGGTGCTAGATGAGATCAGTGCAGCCTTGCTTTCCCCCAGTGCTTTGTGTTTGTTTTTGTGGTGCTGCCGCTGCTAAAGGCTATCAGCCTGTTTCTGGAGCCTCGTTCAATATACTCCGCATGGAAAGGCATGTTTCATTTTTAAGTTTAAAAAAAAAACCCCCACACACAAAAAACCAAACAAACATAAAACGCAGCGTGGCACAGATTAAATCCATTTGAGACAACTCAAAAAAAAACGCCGTATGTGCAAGTCAATAGGAGGAGGGGAGTGGAAGGGGGAAAAAAGCAACTGTGACATACACAAACCCTTTAGTGTGCATAGCATAAGATTTTTTGGCTGGCACTCACATGATTTTATTCAAGGGCTGGGAAAGAACTACGATTAGTTAAAAGCTTCGGCAAAGTCTGGAGGGAGTGCTCTGAAGAGTTGGGAGCCGCGCAGAGGTGACTGTAACTCCTCTCGCAATTTCAGACTATTCTTCTGTGGCTCAGGACAAAAGCCTTTTCTTTTCCCTCCGTGTTCAAAGAGACATTTGTCTTGAGATGTTGCAGCTGTGGGCCGCGGGATTGCTTGTTTGAAGATACCCCCTCGTAGACGAAAGGAGAGGCAACGCACTGAAAAGTGGTAGTATTTTATCGTGTGTGGGTTCCCCCCCTCCTCCTCCCTCCCTCCTCCTCCACTGCCATGTGTGGTTTTTAATAAGAAGAAGAATGTGGAGGCAACATTTTCCAGGCAAGGGGAAATTTCCTGTTTCTTTTCTGTTTGTTTAATAAAGTGTGTAGTTGACTGTAAAACTGTAGCTACTTTGTTGTGAACGGGTAATTCAGGCAAGTGTCAGGATCGCTTCTTGATGCACTTTTATGTACTGCGAGTGAACATGTTTAAAGCCTTTTTTTCTTCTTTTTTTTTTTTTTAATGCTGCGTGGCGTAGGCAACTGAGATTAGTAAGAATTAGGCAAATGGCTTCTGCTTTTGTTTCTGTGAGATAGTACCAGCCGTCTTGCGGTCACACAAAGACTGCCATTTAGCAGGGAGCATTCCCTAATTCTCTTGGCAGGGGTGCCATTGGGATCGGATACAAGTGGGTGGCAAGGGGAGGAGCGGCAGGAGAGGACAAGCAGGCTTTGTGTATTAAAAATGAAACAAAAGCACTTTATACGCGGGGCTGCGTGCAACAAGCGGCGCTGCCTGTGAGCCGGGGTGGAGTTTGAGTTCTCCCTGTGACTGCAAAACCTTTCTTTTTTTTCTATTTTTTTCTTTTCCATAAACCCTTCCTCCTCTCCCTCTTCCTTACCAAGCTCTCCCCGCAATGCTGGCGAGGGTCTGCGGGCAGCCGAAAACGCCTAAAAAAAATATATATCAAACAATATTTGCCACAACTTTGCAGGAACGGCTGGGGCTTTATCGGCAAAATCAGCTTCAGATGGTGGGGGAGGCACTGGATTTGTGAGGCTGTTGGGAGGGAGAGTTGATCCCACCCCAGCGCCAAGGAGAGCTGGTCCGCTGCCTCCTGCCCGTACCACCCCAGCTCGCTCTGCTGCCTGTGCCACCCTGGCTTGCTCTGCTGCCTGCTGCCCGTACCACCCTGGCTCGCTCTGCTGCCTGTACCACCCTGGCTTGCTCTGCTGCCTGCACCACCCTGGCTTGCTCTGCTGCCTGCTACCCGTACCATCCCGGCTCGCTCTGCTGCCTGCTGCCCATACCACCCCGGCTCACTCTGCTGCCTGCACCACCCTGGCTTGCTCTGCTGCCTGCTGCCCATACCATCCCGGCTTGCTCTGCTGCCTGCTGCCCACGCGCGGGGAGGCAGTGATGGGCTTGGTTTACACAGCATTGTGGCCTCGGTAGAGCGAGCCCGGTGGTTTTGGCAGAGCAAAAGGATTAATGGCTGAGATGTTTGATCAGAATTTAGGGGGGGAGTGTCTGGCTGTTTAATTACTTTCTGATCTGTGGCATACCTCGTTCTTAATGAAGCAGTTGCACGCAGAACAAACGTGCTGTATGAGCTTGGGTAAAAAGAAAAGCATACCAAGTTTAGCTTGGTTTTGTCTGCCCAAATGTTTTGGTTTGAATGTGTTTGTGCGGGTAGTAGGAACCAGGACGGTGAAGAATAGACGCAGTGGTGGAAAGGCAACAAGAGAGGCAGGCGAGGAAAATATACCATGGTTTAAGTTGCAAACTTGCCAATGGTTTTTATTAAAACGTAATTTCTATACATTATGCACTTCATCTCATATTGATATGCTTCAAAACTTCCCTTGTCAAGCTGAAGTAAATTCCCTCATTGAAGCAGGAGAAATGAGAGACATTCCTCTGGCTACCTCGCAGTTTCCAGCCAGTGTTCATCCTCCGCAACTGCACTTTTGTGTGCGGGCGAGGGTGACGTGCCTAAGAAGCCTGTGTCATCATGCACAATTACATCCCTAATCCTGAGCAAAGACACAGATGCCGTTTTAAAAAAAAAAAAGCTGTGTTTCGTTTGAGTTTCAAAGAAGCTTATGTAATGGCAGCATAATAAAACCGTTATTTTGGGCCTCGGATTAAATGTCAAGGTTTCGGATAACCCGTGGTTTTGTCTTCCATGTGCCATGCTTGCAGGAAGCCACCACCAGCCTCTCTTTGCCCACTGCCCTGCCCGAGGATAGTCCTGATCCCCGGTGGGCACCGAGCTCTGAGCTCAGCTTGCCCAGGCAGAGGCGTACAGCTGCACAGCAAGGGGACAGTGCCCATGGCCACCGGGGCTTGGGACCACCACAGCCACCTTGCCCCTGCATCAGATTCCTTTTTATTTACAGTCGTGGTGTGAGGCTGATAGGTGATGCTGTAAGCCTTGGAGATCATACTCGTTAGTAAGCGTTTAAGTCAGTGTTATAATTCACTCGCTTGTTAACCTGAGAAAATAATCTAGCTGCGGTATAGTGCTTCACATAAGGATTGTGTAAGCGCTCTGAGATTTGTACATGTTTTTATTCTTGCTTATCTGCTTATGGCAAGCTTCTTTGGGTTATCCAAATCGTCTCGGCACTCTACCCTGCCTACTGACAGTTGTACTTCCATCTGAATGAAATGCATGCAAACATAATGCGTTACTTCCAGTACGTGCTAATGGAGATCTCAGTAGGAAAGACGGAGAGAAGGACCCATTCCAAAAACGTTCATATGTAATGCTGAAAATCTTCAGTCAGGTCTGCTGGATTGCTTGGTTCTTCATTTCTTAAAGCAGATTCAATAAAACAGGAATGGAGAGCCATTAAACCCCCTCCGTTAAACCTGCCTGTTTCCATGGGGTTAATTTTTCCCATGCAAAATAAATGTAACTACGTGCGATCCCGCGTTTCACACGCAGCAGCGAAGATCCCTCCCTGGGGCGATGCTCTTGGTGCCGGCGCGGTCTGGGAGGCATCGCTTTGGCCCATAGTGCCCGCATCTGTCACATACGCATCAGCTGGTGGAGATCTTGCTAATACTTTACCCGACAGCAATCTGGACAAAAAGGCACATTTAATTTTCCCTTAAAAAAAAAAAGAAATCAGTGTGTTGCTCTTCTCATTAGTTTCTTTCCCTCATTGTCATTTTTCTGGCACGTGGGGCTGCAGTGACACAATTCCTGGTGCTGACCGCAGTCCAGAGGGCTGGAACGGTACCCAGCCCTCCGCGCGAGGGCCGGTGAAGGAGCCTCCCACTCTCGGCATTAGTCCGACTTACTCAAACGGTGCCACAGACAGTAGCGTGTGTTCTGTAACACTCCACGTGAGATGTTTGACCCCCCAAAATACCCAAAACCAACTCTATGGAGTTCCCTCAGCCAAGCCCCATGATTGTCCGGCTCACCAGCATCAGCAATTTCACTGTGAGTAAGTAGTGATACCTGTGATGTAGGGTGGCAGGGAAAAACGCTCTTACCCAGTAGTGAGGGCATTTACTGTGTCTGTTAGCCCCTCAATAAAAGGATCACACACCCGCTATGCTTAAAGGCGATACAGAGGTTGGCTGGTAGCCCTGGAAGGTTCTTGTGCAGAAGGGGGTTTTGGTAAGGAGAGGGGCTTCTCTGAGGCTGCTTGTGAGGGGGTTTGAAGGTTCGAACCCAAACCCTCCAGGCCTGGCCATCTCACGGCGCAGCAGCAGAAATAAGACACCGCTTTGTGCCCAGAACACGCGGTCCCCCGCACCTACGCTTTTCCCAGAAACTGCCTGGGTAGCTGAAAAAGATAACCGAGCTACTTTGTACAGTCCTAATGTAATAAATGCCCTTACTGAGTAGTAAAGGGAGGCATAGAAATTTCTAAGTGACTTGTCCAAAAATGAACCAGTTAATCCCCAGCAGAGCAATAAATAGGATATAAAAACCAGCCTTCTGCGGCCTTGCTGGTGATCGTTCCTTTCCTCACCTCAGCCTGGAAAACATGTCGTTGCGAAATGAGAAAAACGCAGCACAGCTGAACAGACCCCTGAATACAAACCGTTTCAAGGGAGCAGCCCGTGGCGAGGTGTGTGTACGCGTGAGTAGAGCAGTGTCCTGCACTGGCACGAGTGCGCTCGCTGCCGCGGCGGAGCGGGGGCTGCAGCCATTTCATCCTCTATATGCAGGTCCTTCACACTGGCTCCAGCCGCACACCCCAGAGCATCCTGCGGGACACGGGGATAGACCAGGTTTGGTTTTACAAAGTAAGCTGAGCTTTGCCGTTCCTACCTTGAATCCTTTTGTTAGTTGGTGATATAACAGAATATATGCCTGTATGCTAAAGAGGTCTTCGGTGTCCTGCTCTTTCTGTGATTTTCCAGTAATCCTTTTTTTTTTTTTGTGGATGTCTGTTTGGGCTTGTCTTTCTGAGGTGGTCAAAATGGTAAAGTCATTGCTTAAAAAAACAGACCAAGCGCCAGCGTACATCCGTGGAATGAAATCCCAGCCCTTCTGCAGGCAGGGGAAAAAAATTACTGCTGGCTTGGGTTTCGCTCCTAAGATGCTAAATAAAATGGTTGAAGAGGCCGGCAGCTCTGGCTTGGGCGGTGTGGTTGAAACGTGGCCTGTGTCGGTGAGGATCAGCACAGTGGATCCCCATAAAGTCACCGGTGGCTGAAATGGGGTTGTCCATCCCTGTCCTGGAGCAAGTCTCGCTGCGTTTTTCTCTCCGTCCGGGGCAAAACTGCAGCCGTACTCCCAGAGGGAAAACTGGACCTTGTGCTAAACTTCGCATTGCATTGCCATCATCCCTCGAAATTTGTTGTGCAAGCTGAAACCATGTGCCGCTGCTCCTCACCTGACACAGGAACCGTGCGCAGGTACCGCCGCTGCCGGGGGCACCTTCCCACTGCCGCTGGTGTAAAATCCACGCTAATTCTGCTTGCAGGTATTCGCCCTCAAATCATGAACGGCCCCATGCACCCCCGGCCCCTGGTGGCACTGCTGGACGGGAGGGACTGTACGGTGGAGATGCCCATTTTGAAGGACTTGGCGACGGTTGCATTCTGTGACGCACAATCAACTCAGGAGATTCATGAGAAGGTAATGTGAGCTGCGAGGGTGCGGGCGGGCCGGGCTGGAGGACGGTGTGCTCTGGCCTTCCTCTTCCAATTCTTCTTGAGAAAAAAGCGTACAAAGCTGCACTCGGAGACCATCAGCAGATAACATCAACAGAAGTCGCTGTAAATTAAAATTCAGCGAGGCTGTTTTAAAAGCCAGATGTTATTTTGGAATAAAAAGTCACCTTATCTCTTAGCATCAGGTTTTTTACATCAATATTACTAACGTTTCTCGTTTTTTTGAAGTCCGCTTGCTCGGTGCAGCAGTAACAGCACTCTGCACCTCCCTGGGGTGCGGTGCAGTTGCTCCGGCTTTGCCAACGCCATCCCGCGCTGCAGCCGATGGGTGTCCTTGGGTGCTGGCTGCACCTCAGCAGCTCATTTCTCCCCAGCAGTGAGCGGGTGAGGTTTGGGCACCGTGCAGGCAGATCCATGCAGTGTGGATGGGTGTTTGTGCTTGGAAGCTCAACTAATTGTAAATACTTGTTTTAAAAGTATTCTTTGTGCACGTGTAGATAACTCAAATGAGGTTTGAAGGGATCAGAAATCACTTCCAGGATCTGGGAAAGAGAACTAGAAATAGCATCAGTGCTGATCTGTGCAGTGCCTCAAATATTAAATGTGGAGGAAAGAGGATGGAGTTTTTTTATGAGAGAGACATTGATAGATGATAGATGAGCCTGTGTTGGAGAATTTGGGTAAGTCTTGGGTTTGCAGAGCACCAAAGGTAGCTTATGGTGAGCACCAATGAAGGTTTGAATCTCCATTGAAGGGGACGGAGTACAGCCTTACATGACTGTACAGCCTCACACAGATGTTTTTTAGGTACTCTTGAAAACATACAGGGAAGGTTAATGATGTGAACAGTGTGACAGGTATTTGTACTTCCAACATACAAAAGAAGGTCGAGGAGTTTGAACACAGTTATGTTCAAAAACAATAGATACTGCTGTAAAACCTAATTCCTTTTAAAAAGAATTACTGCTGGTTGGAAGCAGAGGGATTAGCAGATAACCACCTGGAAAAGGGTCTGGGTGAGCAACAGGCTCAGTTTTCCTCTGCCTTGTCTCCATGGATGTAACATCATAATTTTCAGATATCCATCCAGTGTGTTCCCAAAGGGAATGGCCTCGGTGTTGGTGGGTCACACCCCTAATAGCTTTGGTGACACCTGGAAGTGTCGGCTTGCACCGTGCCTGGGTCAGACAGTAGGTCAGCGGTAAAAATGTACCATTTACTGTGTAATATTCCTGATTCAGGAGCTGCAGGCATCCCCTGCAGATGTCCTGGTGGCTCCTGACATCTCTGTTCTGTTCCAGGTATTAAATGAAGCTGTTGGGGCGATGATGTACCACACCATCACACTGACTCGAGAAGATCTAGAGAAGTTCAAGGCCTTACGGGTCATTGTTCGAATAGGCAGTGGCTACGACAACATTGACATCAAAGCCGCGGGGGAGCTTGGTAGGTCTCAGCTCTGCACCCCGATTCCCTCCCACATCCCTCCGAGTATTTAAAATCAGCACAAGTACGCGCTGGTTCCCAGGGGAGCATGCTGGCAAGGTGGAGTTCCAGGCAGGACCTCCCAAAGGGTTGATTCAGCCCTTCACATTACAGGTGCGGTTTACATTTTTTGCATATAGAGAATATTACGACGAGAAGACTTGACCATGATGAAAACAAAATGATGCGGTTTTAGAAGGCCGCTTTTAGGCTCATACTGTGTTAAAAC
Organism: Ciconia boyciana; assembly: GCF_034638445.1. Lineage (NCBI taxonomy): Eukaryota > Metazoa > Chordata > Aves > Ciconiiformes > Ciconiidae > Ciconia > Ciconia boyciana. The sequence continues at coordinate 63,355,837 of NC_132941.1, read as the reverse complement.
TGCCCCATCTGAGTCCCTTGTTCCCATGCTATCCCTAGTTCCAGGTGCCCCCCTTGTACTGACGGATATTGGTATGGCTGTTTTATTTCTGGCACAGGAGAGTTGATCTAGCTTTAGAAAAAATTGGAGGAAGGGTGTTTTATTACATTTCGTTAAGCAAGATTAGTCTCTTGATCTGACCTGGTTCTTGGAGTCAAGCTCATGCCACTGGGAGGGTGACATGTTGGACGGTGGAGCAGGAATTGTGCGTTGAGTTGTTGCTGCCTCCTTTGCCATCTCATCGAAGGTGCTTCAGGAACTGGAAAAAGAGATTTACTGTAGGGTCATGTTATGTGGAGTGCCAAAATACGGAGGGCCACATTTTCAGAAAGGAGCCCCTATGTCCAGCTGTGGGATTTTTCTGCATGCCCAGGTTCAGGGGGATGTGTGTAGGCTGTGTTGTGTGGCTGTCAGACAGTGCTGGGGCCACCTGATTTCCGGACTGGTTTGGATGGTCACAGAGACCTTTGGCAATCTGCACACCCCCAACTGTGAGAGCTCAATTGTATCCGTGATTTTAGCAGCTGAGTTACAACCATTTTTGATCAGCTGATCCTAAGATTCAGTCTATCAAGCAGTCCTACAATAGTGTTTAGGATATCTTGTATTAAAGGTTATCTCTGGGGAAGTGAAGAATAACAGCCATTTCACGTGAGCCATTTTACAAGGATAATTGCGATAAGAGAGTTTCAAATAGTCATTCCTAAAAAAGCAATTCTCAATATAGTGAATTATTTTTTTCGAGAGGAGAACAGTGTCTTCTCAATGTAATGGTTTCTTCATGTTTTTAACTCTTATTGTTATTATCCATTATAACAATGTTCTGAGGCTTTGAACATCAAGAAAGGAAAAATATAACGAATGAAGTAATGGGATACTGCAGTATAATCTTTCTTTTTATACTTGGCAAATTGGGTGGCCAAATGATGTGGTTTCGAGTAGAAAATGTAATGACTACCCACAAATGTAGCGTAAAGTTTAATTGGTATTGCTTTCCATAAGGTAGTTTTTAAACTGTGCAGTCAATAAATGACCAGTGTCTAAACACAGTGCCTGGCCACGCGCTATCAGCCGCCTGTGCCTTGCTGGCCGGCCTGGCTGGACCAGTTTTGACCTACCAGAAGACACCCCAGAACAAAATGCTGGTGTTGAACCATCCGCTGTGGGTATTTAACGCCCAGTGCCGGCAGCTCCTGTTCCTGGGGGCACAGCAATAAATAACAGCGTAAGAAGCTCGTGGGAAAGGCGGCCCGGTTTCCTCCAGCTCTATAAGCAAGCGGTCCATCAGAAAAGGGACAAGTGCTGGCTTGGTGATGGGTTGGTGATGGGGACCCTCAGCGGAGCTGCAGGCGGATGGGGAGCGCTGCCAGAGCCACCCATCGCCTTCCAGCCTTCTTGTCTCTTCTCTTCCCCCGTGAGCAACCACGGCCTCTGCCTACAAATGGGCAGGAGCAGTTGTCTGATACTTAAACATGTCATCTTCTTGGGAAACCCTCCCTTCCCCTTCACTGGGGGCTTGGGCAGGCGGTCAGCCTGGTTTCTGGGCTGTACCCGAGTCCCTGAGGTAAATCAGAATCTGTGGAAGAGATGGGGAACATAAAATGAGACAACATCCGCTTTAGGAGCTCGCGGGGACCAGAGCATCGTGTCCCTGTCACCTGAAAGGTAGAGGAGGTGGACAGTGTTTTCAGGGGCTGGTTGGCGGTGGATTTTTTCTCTCTGTAGGGTCAGTCAGTTTTCTCCCAGTTTCTGTAGGTCTTTCAAACAGCCACAGGGTGGAAACAGTTTTAAAAACAGAAAAGCAAGTTCCTGGGAGCAAGGAGGTTGGCAGGGGGATGGGAAACAGATTTTCGGGTTTGAATCAGTGCCCCTCACAGTGAAAGGGGATTTTTCTGAATATCTTATTCTGTCTTTATCTCCTTACTTTTTCATGGTTTCTACTCAAAGGCCCCAGTCCAATAAAGTGCTTAAATACACATCCATCTTTAAATGTGTGTTTAAATCGCATTGAATCCGGTGGGATATAAGCATGGCCTTAACTGCTCTGCTGAATAGAAGTGAAATGAAGCACACCCTTACACGCGTTACTGAGCCAGAGCCTGGATGGGGCAATGACTGGGGAGGCATTTTCTGGGAACATAATACTTGCAGCTCCGAGCAAGGACGCAGTGGGTTAAAATGATCCTTTTGTGGCAAAGGAACAAAAGGTCCATTACTGAGACTTGCACCGGGGCAGGCAGGGGTGTGCAGCTGTGGTGATGCCGGGGTAGAAGAGCTGCTCCGGCACAGCCGTGCCCCCTGCCCTTCCAAAATTTTGGGAAAGCCTCCTAATTTTGTGGCAGGAGCGATCAGTTCCTCCTGCAGGAGCGTGGGTGGAGTGTCTGTGGCAGGTAGAGGCTTACCAAGGGGTGTCTTGAGTCGACTGTTTTGGCACTTGGTGGTGGAAGGAGGAGCTGACCCTGCCACGCCGACCTGGTGCACCATCCTGCTCGAGTGCACCCAATTATTGGTCCCTAAATAATTTAATGGTTGAACAGTCTTATTGGGGAAAAGGAGTGACTTCTGCCAGTGTGATTTAAGTAGCTTTTAAGGTAGATTAAACTAAACAATAATAAGCCTTTCTATTGCAAACCAAACCTTTGCTGCTGGAGTTACTGCTGCATAGCTATCGCACTTGAAGTCTGCACTTGTCCTTACTCCAGAGCGATGCCGAGGTGTAGGGGACCCCTGAGCATTACTAGTCACGGTAATGAGATTTTTGCAGAGATTTCAGGCTGCTGTACATAAACCGTGCACGTCCTGGGAAAACATTACTCCAAATGCTTAAAAAATGATGGGCTGGGTGGGAGATGTGAGGGTGAAGGGCCAGGAACCCCTCTGCTTTGCTGTGGTGTGGGTGGCCGGGGCTGCCCCCCCTGAGCCACGGTTGTGCTTTGTGGTGTTGCCTCTGCAGGGATTGCCGTCTGCAACATCCCTTCAGCCGCCGTGGAGGAGACGGCCGACTCCACCGTCTGCCATGTCCTCAACCTTTACCGGCGAAACACGTGGCTCTACCAGGCACTGCGGGAAGGCACACGGGTGCAGAGTGTGGAGCAGATCCGGGAGGTGGCCTCCGGCGCTGCCCGCATCAGGGGGGAGACGCTCGGCCTCATCGGCTTTGGTAAGTTGGCGAAGGGCAGGCAGCCTGCGAATGGTGCATGGAGTGCTGCCGGCCCCACGTTCAGCCTTTGAAGAAGACTCCGTGCCATTTCCCTGCCCTAGGAAGGACCTAAAATGAGCATTTTCAAACCCAGAACCACCACAGTGGACCGGTGTGAATGTAACGCTGATTTTTCGGGGAAGGAGCTGTATTTTGTGAGCCTTCGCTGAGCCCTCGGAGGAGTGCTGGTGAAACCTGGCAGTGCCCCAGGAGGGACCACACCTGGTAGTGCTGTCGTCCTCTCCCAAAAAAACCCCATCCCTGAGCCACAGCTACACCAACCCAACTCTTTCTGAGCCATTCTGTCCTGCGCGGTGGCAGGGCCTTGTGAAACAGTTTGTCTTCAGTTCACCCGTAGGTATGGAGAGTTTCAGTATCAGAGGTAGCATCAGCACCTCTGCTGACAGCCCTCTGGTATATCCCTTTTGGGAGCAAAGTCCAGCTATCACAGATGGTTCAGGAGGTGCCTTCAGGCAGCAGAAGCTCACCCGGCACTTGGTGGCCAGACACATGCAAAGTGACAGAAGCGTGAGCAGAAGAGATTTGGTGAGGTGCCAGTTTAGAGAGCAGTTCTGGCTGCTGGAGGGTGGCTGCCGGCAAGAGAGTGCCGGCCGGGAGCCGGACCACAAATGTTGCAGCAGTATTTCCACTCACTTTCTGTGCAGCAGCCATTTTCCCCACTTGCTTCATGCTGTTGTCTTGCAAAGCCCCAGGCTAATTAGTGCAAAAAGCTGGCATATAAGCGTGTTTAAATGGGGAAACTGAGGCAAGGCGGGTGGGTGAGGTTAGAGCAGGAGACCGGGTTAGCCCAGGTCTGTCTGGCAGGGCCAGGGCGAGGGCAGCAGCACGTTGCCCGGCTGTGTGCTCGCAGCTGGACGTCCGTGCAGGCACCCAGCTGATGTCCCCCAGTCAACCACGCATCTCTGGTGCATCGGGACAGCGTCAGGTTGTGCACGCACGGGAGAACGTTGCTGTGCATCGCTAACCAGGGACGTGCTGGGCTGCCACGCTGCTGCTAGCTGGAAAAATTAACAGATAAATAAATAATTGAGGCTTGGCACACAGGGCACACGGAGCCTGTGCAGCCCATGGCAGGGACAGGCAGGGGGGTCTCCAGCAACACCACAGACGTCCTTCCCCAGCACAGCGGCTGCAGTAGTGCTGTGCTTCCGAGCCACGACAGTTGTCTTCGACATGCCCAATTAACCAGCCGTTCAGCGAGAGGCTGAAAAACCTATCGCAAACAAGTTGCCTAAAAAAGGCGGTGCTTTTTTCTTTCCTTTTTTGGCTTTTCTTGGTAGACACAGCGCCGCAGAGGAGTGTTTCTCTGCAATGTCCAGAGCTGCACATCAGTGGGGCTGAGCCACACGTTGGGCCTTCCCCACCAGACCTGCATGGCCATGCATGGTGCCACGTGTTCGAATGGCCATGAGCCAGAAGGTGCCTAATGGCCTCACGCTTCATTTTGTTCGGTTTTTGGTTTGTTTTTTTTTTTTTAAATTTTAACACAAGCATCTCACATGTGCTAGAGCCAAGCACAGCCCTCCCTGTGCAAGGTGGCCTGGGTTTGCCCTCCAGTCAGCATCCCTTCAGGCGGAGCCCAGGAGATCCCAGGGGACCCCCACGGCAGTCCCCGGGCCAGGCTGGGGGGTCAGGCCACAGGGCAGCTCAGCCGCGTGGAGCCGGGGCAGTGGGAATCAGTTAAGTTAACCCCTCTTTCCTTCGCACACAGGTCGCACTGCGCAGGCGGTTGCGGTCCGAGCCAAGGCGTTCGGCTTCAACGTGATATTTTATGACCCGTACCTGCAGGATGGGATAGAGAGGTCCCTGGGAGTCCAGCGGGTCTACACGCTCCAGGACCTGCTCTATCAGAGCGACTGTGTCTCGTTGCACTGTAACCTTAACGAACATAACCACCACCTTATCAACGACTTCACGATTAAGCAGGTAATCTGCCTCGCGCACATGACCGAGGAGAGTGCTCTGCTCTTCAGTGGGCAACTGCCAAGCATCAGTGCTGGCCGTGGGTCCCTCTGTGGTCATGGCCACAGCGAGCCAGTGCCTTAGTGCCTATGGGCTACCTCTGAAATTGGTGGCACCCAACAGCCCATCTGTCTCCCCATGGTGTTTACCGGGGGGTAGTGTGCTACCAGGGAAGCAAGCCCTACGCCTGTGGTGTGGAGGTGACGGTGGGAGCGGGTTTTGTTTGCCGATACCAGCCAGAACTGGGCTTTCTATAGAAAACCCACACGCACCAGGATGGGGATTGCTCTGGGGCAGGAGCACAGCTGCTCAGCATGAAAAACGGGGTGCAGTCCTGGCCGGCGGCGCCCCGGGGCACCTGCTGCTGCGTCAGGGCAGGAGTAGGACCCAGTCACTGCTCCAAGCTCACTCTCATCTCTCTCTCCCCGGCTGCTGCCAGATGAGGCAGGGAGCGTTCCTGGTGAACACGGCGCGCGGGGGGCTAGTGGACGAGAAGGCCTTAACTCAAGCCCTGAAGGAGGGACGGATACGAGGGGCTGCGCTTGACGTGCACGAGTCTGAACCGTTTAGGTAAAGCTCTGGCTTTTTCTTGGGTTGCCATCTGTAGCAGCGTGGCTGGGGGGGTACACAGCACCCACACACCTTGTCACACAACCCCAGCACTGGGGGACAGTCCTGCTGGTTTGAGAAAAGGCCCGGCACCTTGCAGCGTCCATCGGGCATGGGCTGGCACCAGGGTTACAGGTGTTTGAAGGGGCATTGGGGGCTTAGAACAGCCTGTATTTAAAAAAAAAAAAAAGGGCACTCACTAGTCCACAAGAACAAATTTACTGCGTTGAGTGTTGGGCATTTTTGCCCGCAGGCTGCTGCTGCTAGCTGGGAAGGGGTTGGTTATAAGTGAGAGTGCAGCTCCTCTCACCGCAGATTGGGGATGAGGGTAGCACTAGTAGGTTGCTTGTGTTTTCAGAAACAATTTTAAAAAAAAAGAAAGTGTGCTCCTACAAAGGGGGAACCCCCATGTCCACCCCCTCCCGCCTTGTGCTGGGTGACCTGCAACCTGTCCCCGCATCTCCACACTGCTGCAGAGCCACCCCAGGCGTTTATTCCTGTGGGAACATTATGAGCAACCACCCCGTAGGTTGGTTTTGCAGCCCTGTTGGCTCTTTTTTTGGTGCATTTTCAGTTTGCGCCCTGCACTGGAGCCGTGCTTCCTCCCCAGTGTTTCTGTGGCCATTTCGGACTGGGAGGATGCTGTTGGGCTCCTTCCAGCCCAGGTGCCACAGGCGAGGGGCTGGGGACCGAGGCTTGCATATGCAGAGGGCAGGCCACTAGCCTTTTGCCATTCGTAACCTATATTATTCTCTTTTTAAACATTCATTAACCTTTCTTTCTTTTTCTCCCTGCTCCAAGTTTTGCTCAAGGCCCGTTGAAAGATGCTCCTAATTTAATCTGTACTCCACACACCGCTTGGTACAGCGAGCAGGCGTCACTAGAGATGCGAGAAGCTGCTGCTACTGAAATACGGCGTGCGATCACAGGTACCCAGCCCTGCGAAGAAGCTGGGGTTAGCTCACGTGTGCGCCTGGAATGTGAGCCAGGAGGGGCAGAGACAGGGCTTTGCCCTACCCATGTCTCAGCAGGAGACTGGGAAAGGGGTCTGACCCTGATTTTCTTCCCAGCAAGAGCTGAGAAACCAAACTTTACTTTTCTCTCATCTGGGCATGTTTGTGGTTGGGAGGGGATTTTCTGTGGGTTTTGGGTGTTTAAATCAATGGGGCACTTGTGCAGCATGGCAAAGACTAGTGTCCACGACTGGGAAGAAAAGGACAGTGAAGCAATAGTCGCTGCCCCTTTTAATGGTGCTAACCCAAAAGATGGTGCAGACCGTAGCCGACTGCACACCAAAATCAAATCCCAAAGCGGTGAAGCCACCTCTGTCCAACTCTTGCTGTAACTGAGCTTGCTCCAAGGCGGTGGGCAAGATACTCCAGCAAACGGGTGGTTCTCTTGTCCTAAAAATTGCCCCCCTAGTTAACGTGGAAGGCATAGTTCCACGTCTGGCTAGCCCCTGCTTTGAAAGCAGTGGGCTCAAGGGAGCAGCTTTCCTGAAAGCAGAGAGTTGGGACTGAGAGTAGGAAGCTGGTGTCCAACCCTGCACCTTGGCACAGCCAAAACGTTCTCCTGAAACAAGGGATATGGGATTTTTTTCCCCATCCTTTAGACTAACAAATACAGTGAAATGGAAAAATTGTAGTTTATTAGAGGGTGATAAAGCTAGGACTCGGCTGACACACGCTTACCTTTATTACCAACTCCAGGGCGCATCCCAGAAAGCCTAAGAAACTGCGTGAATAAGGAATTCTTTGTCACAACAGCTCCGTGGTCAGTAATAGATCAGCAAGCAATTCATCCAGAGCTCAATGGTGCCACGTACAGGTAAGCCAGAGAACAGGACCGCCGCAGCCAGCTCCCCTGCAGACGTACGGGTTGGGGTGCCAGCTCTAAAGTGAGCGTGAAAGCCCAAGCCACAAGTTCTGCATTGGCTCAGCCGGTGACTGCGAAGTCCCCTTCCTTGGGGACTAGTAGTCACACCGCTGGGATTACTAACGCTGCTTGATTTATGCATGGGTTTATAAAGCCTCCCATTTGGAAAGCCTTCATTCTGGTGGGCCAGCACTCACTTGTGTGGCATCTCCGTAAGTGCCAGGACCCCAGACCCGTAAACAAGCAGGACGTTAACTTCGAAACTGAAGAAGCGATTGCAGATTTGCGCTGCACTTCTGTCCGTGCACTGCCTGCTTGGGCTGTGAGCCTGGGCCAGCTTGTGGGTTAATGAGCCAGTATAAAACCTCCAGCTATAGGTCCATAGTCAGGTGGCCTAATTTCCGCCTAAATCCCTGAGATTAGGGTTCCTTATTGCTCCACTCTGGATGGCTCCAAGCGCACTGATAGGAGACGGTAGGCATGAGGACTCAGCTAGAGCACGGGCAGCCTTCAGCATATCACCATTGCCAAAAATACTCCGAGACACAAAAAAAACCTGTGGGGCACATCAGGTCATGTTCCAGGGCAGCAGTGGGCAGGAGCGCATCCGGCAGCAGAGCCCGTGAGAGGGCAGGGCCCTGAGCAACGCATGTGCCATGGCCCTGCCTGCTCCCAACTGCCTGCAGCTCACAGGCAGCGATTGCTCGCTTTGACTGGCAGAACGCATAGACTGAAACATCCAAACCTGGTGAAAGCATCCCCCTTGGTCCTGCTCCCGACTGCTCCGAAGCACGTGAGCAACGCCATTACTCTGGGGACAAGCCTTGGCTTCCAGGCTTAACCTCTGCCTCTGCAGGTGCTTCATCCTTGCTAAGCTCCTCGGGAGCCGTGGCCTCCGTGCCCCTGTAAGCTGGCAGCTGGGCTCAGCTCACCACCTTCACAGGCAGGTAAAACCTCCCTTCCCCTCCCGGCTTCCCCCTCCGCCTTTCCCTAAGGCGGTGGCAGCAGCAGGGAGGTGCTCGTGGCTGGGTCCCTCAGTCCCCACACATCCAACAGATGGAGGGCTTTGGTCTCGTTGCCCCCCACATCACGCCGTCCCTGTGGGCAGCTCAAGAAATTCTCATCTCATCTCCTTTCTCAAACTCAGTGTCATTTCTTGGAATACGTATCACTCACCCTGCTCTTAGAAAGGAAGACGGACTAGTTCCAACCCCATTTTTTAGCTGTGCTCTCTGGTTACATGAGGAAGATGCAGCTCACCAGCTCACCTTCCAACTTACAAACCAGATGTAGGTGTTCAAAGGTATTCACACGCAGGGATGATTTCAGTCAGCATGCTAGCGTTTGGCATTTCAGAGAGCATTCAAAATGATTCCTTAACCAATTCAAGAAATTCTTTTCAAAAGAGAAAGGTTGTCTCATGGCTCAACAAGCAGTTAGAAGGTACAGAACAAGACGCAGCCCCGGTATCATAGTGGACGCTTACCCAAGACGTGCGTCCAACCTGTACACCTCACCATGGTCGTGCGGGAATGTTTATAGCCGTTGCGGATTTACCCAGCAAAGGCCAGTCTAGAGCTCTGTAGGAAGAGGTGCAAGGAAAAGACCTGACAATAAAAAGGAGCAGGGAAAGAAACAGAAGAGCAGAGAGACATCGGTGTCACGAAGGCAAAGCAGCGTTACAGGCGCAGGGATGACAGCCACCACCCTTCTGTGCGCATCGAATGCTGCACTAGGGTTTACAGAAACAAAACACAAATGGGTGCAGAAAGGGAGCGGATGGGTTCCTGAGAGCGCTGCTCAGTAACTGCTATTCAGCACATCAGCTCAGATACTGCTGCTGCTGTCCTGGTGTCCAGTGAATGAGCTGCAAAAAAACCCAAACTGACTCTTGGAGAGGATTACTCGCTCTCGTCTGTACGTTACCTGTCCCTTGTACTTAGCTTCTAGTCTGACGTGGTTCCTTTGGGCAAGGGCATTTGGTTTATGCTAAAGGAAATTAATTTGTGCCCATCTATTAATGGGATACTAGGAGTCTGCCTCAGCTTACAGGCATCAAGCACAGCTTTTTTGGAAAAGCACTCAAAGCAAGTGATTTCTGCTCAAAGAAAAGAAAGATTTTGTTTTAAAGAAAGCCAAGGGCTTCGGTATTGCTGACAAGAAACTTCAGTGTCAGGCATAAAGGTTTCCATTAACTCAAATCTTCTAGGAGATACTGGCTCCGACCCAGGGGGTTTATGCTCAGCTTTCCCCACTGCAGGATCAGGGCCTGCAGAACAGAAAAGCGACATTCTCCTGCCAAGAAGAGTCCGTGTAGCTGGCTGCTGTATTTATACCTGTTGTTTTCTTCTCCCTCAGCTGACGGGCAAAATTATTTGTCTCCTCATGCAGTTGAGCACCAGGAAATTGTTCCTATAGGTCATGGTATCACATCTCTAGTATGTACTTTTAGTATTAAAAGCGTCGAATTCAGGCAAACAATGCAAAAAAGGATTAGAACAATCTGACTCTATCATCATCTTCCTCATCTCTCCTCTATCACTGGAGTGTTTGGGGTTTTTACATGTATGAAAAAGTACTCTATGTAAATAAAACCTATTTCCTCCCCTTTCAAAGCATAAACTGTACTGGCTCAAGTAGTTCCAGCACTCAAATACTCTGTTAGTCACAGCTTGCTCAAGGGTTAAAACCAAAGTAAAACAAAACAAAACAACGAAAAACCTTATGTACACAAGTTTTGGTTGCAAAGTTTGCGTGATGCCGTTGCTCACAAATCTCTGCTTTGAGCTTGGGCATTAAGGCTACACCAGTGCTAGTTTCACATAATTCTGACTGTAACAAGTTAAGCTCATGAGGCGACAGCGTCAGCGTTTATTGCCGTTGACTGTCAGTGCTTCCACACAAGTGGAAAGATGAAGCTGCCAGGAGGGAAGGCGGGGAGGAGGGGTTACGCACATTAAATGAAAAATCGCAGTTTTGACCCACAGACCTTTGTAATTTAAAAGAAAAACTGAACTCGGCTCTAGTAGAGAAGTGGAATCTCTTTGCCGTGTGTTTTCTCCAGAGCCTCTGCAATGGTGGTTGGGCGATTCGCGCTGCCTGTGGCGAGCTCTGACGTGACAAACCTGCCTCTCTCTGTCCCCTCTCCCAGGTATCCACCCGGGATGGTCAGTGTCGCACCGGGAGGAATACCGGCAGCTATGGAGGGCATCATTCCCGGAGGCATCCCTGTTACTCACAATCTTCCCACAGTAGCACATCCTTCCCAAGCTCCATCTCCTAACCAGCCCACAAAACACGGGGACAACAGGGAACATCCCAACGAGCAATAGCAGATAATTTAAAAATCATTCAATAAACTTGGGACCAAGAGACATTGGAAAAGAAGTTGTACATGAACTAAAAAAGAATTTGATACGAAATTTGTAATGTTGATTTTGGACAGACGCATCATTGATGTTCCAGTGTTAACGACAAAGTGATAGCAGTCAAGACTGGGGAGAAGCCCTGAAGAAGTCACCTGCTTACTGAAGCGCTGAAAACTAGGATGTGATACATTAATGATCAACTTCTGTTATTGTGTGTTAAGTTTCCTTCATCTGTGCATCAATCACATGAATAAAAATAGATTTTTTTTTTCCCCCCTCAATTCCTTGGGAAGAACAGGGCTTTGTACCTGTTTTCAAACCACTGCATTAAGCAATCCTTACAGAGTTAACATAGAAATGTAAGAGGAAACCATTATGTGGCTTCAGCCCTTTCCTTACTCTTGTATCTGGTTACCTCTTCTAACGGGAGGCATCAGTACTGGCTTAGAAGTGGAAGAAAAAAAAAAAAAAATAATCCTTTTTGCAGTCTCACAGGGCCAGTGACGTGTAACAGAAGTTCTCCTGCCAGGTTTAAGTTCTAGCCATTCCAGCCGGGATCCGTGGGATGGGGAGGGCAGAAAGGGCTCCTGGCAACGGCTGCTGCCCTCCCCGGCTGACGAAAAAAAACAGTCTCTTCTCTGCCCAACACACTGAATAAAGTAGCTGTGCATTCACCTACGCCCCGCAATGATGCAAAGGAAAAAAAAAAAAAAAAAGAAAAAAAAAGAAGAAAGTATTAAGTTTCACACACTATTTGTACTCAAATATATTTTCTCAGTTTTAAATCTGCAGCTATTTTATCAAGTGGAAAAAGTCTTGAGCTGGAAAGGGTTCAAGAATAATGTTGCATTTCCTTATGTCTCAGGAAACACTTTTTATGGTAACTTGTCAGACTGTCTATGAACAAAACCCACTTTTTTAGACATTGATAAAAGTCTTCTTTTCTTCACGTGATATTTTATACAAGAACACTTCAAAATGTGTTATTAGATGTGACTGATTTTAACAAATCCTATTAGATTTGTATCAACTAGTTACATGTTATATTCATAGTCTTTTGTGAATCATCGCCTTTTTGTTTTTTAAAAGATGGCCTATTTTGAGCCTTTGTATGGGTACATTCCTGTTTCTGTGACAAAAAAAATCTTAAGCTGTCCCAAACAGAAAAAAAAAAAAACCAATGGCTATCAGAAGTATGTTTTGTTTTAGTGTGTTACCGTTATTGTATTTGTTTATTGTAAAGGTGGACATTTAGCGTTCAGTGCAGTTTTCAATAAAAAGTGATAAAATTTCTATAATTTCTGAAAGGTAAGAGCTCTCGCTGCAATCTGACTACCGCTTTAAGTTGAAGACATTGAGAATGCACAGTAAGGTATAGAAACGCAACTCTGTTTCGCAGGAGGGCACAGTGCGAGCAGAGTACGATTTCACAGCGGAGAGCAGGTAAGTTCCCCTCGAGGCCGACTTCGGTACCTCTGGCACGGGAGCAGCAGCTGGGACCCGCTCGTGTCACGGTCAGCGGAAGGATGACGCTTAGAGAGCGCCGTGATTTGCAGTGGCCGAGGATCCGTCCTTGGCTTCCTGCAACAGCCTCTGAGAAACCCTGTAGAAACTTGGTTCAAGCTTGCTGCGTGCAGGGCCGTTTTAAAATTGCACTGCTGGGGAAACGCTTGCTGAATTTCGTTTCCTAACCAGACTTTCAGGCGGTGCTGTTAACTTAATTCATGATTTGTGAAGATTTAAAATCAAGTGGGACATTATATGCAGCCTAGGTGGAAAAAGATCACTATGGTTTCCGTTAAGCTACGAAGGCAGCTATGCCTCAAACGTTTTTTGTACCTACTCGAGAAATGAAGCATTAACAAACCACTAGGGAACAAAGCTGAAAACATGCTGGAGAGGTTCTAGCGGCTTCGAGCCTCGCTCGACAAAAGGCCCCTTCTTTCCTTTCCACCCTGTCTTTCCCATTGCGGCAAAGAGCACCAGCACATGCGGCATTAGATGGGGCAAAGAGCTTGGTCTGGAAAGGGACTAAAAAAAAAGCTGAAACCAAAAAGTGTCTAGGTTACAAAACTCTGTATTTTGTTTGCTTTAAATTAAACTGAAAACTAGTTAACCAGCTTCAAACGTGTTAAAATGAGGTCACCTTTCACAGACGAGTGACCACTGTCAGTGATCAGCAGCTTACCAGTGATTCTCCATGAACACCGTGAGAAACCAGAAGGATAAAACAGGTTAGTTACAGAGAAGGTGTTTGGGAAACACTGAAATGACAGTAAAAACCAAGAGGAAAACATTTAATTGATGTTACAGTTTAGAGTTGTTTTAAAAATCGGTTTTAAATAAGCAGTTGCATCCCAGATGGGTGCAAGTGCTTCCCTGCGTCGCAGGATCTCGTGTGCCGGTGGTTCCTCGGGCATCCGCTGCCAGCAGCGGGCTCCGCACCAGGACAGCGAGAGGCTTCGCTCAGACCCCACAGAGAACGGCAAACACCGTGTTTTTCATCCAACACCCGACCTCCCTCTCTACCAAAACCAAGGACGGATGCAAACGTCAGCAGACAGCTTGAAGTGCTACAAGCCCGACGAGCAGAAATGAAGAGATCCCAAGGGTTACAAACTAACGGACACGTTTCAGTAACAGACTGCAGTTTCGGGAGTTCCCCTCCGCTGTTGGGTTTCGAGCGCCCGCAGTGCAAACGCCGGCAAAACGCGCCAAGAGAAGATCCACGGAAGCGGAAAGGGAAGAGGATCATCGCAATCGAGATATGCGGAAGCACCGGGAAGCGGCACACTGCAACTCGCAAATGGAAAATTATTGGGCAAAGAAATGGGAGATGAGCAGTTGCTGCTGAAGATTTGTGCCGTTACGTTGCCGACAGAGCCGTACGGCTGCTGTCACGCTCAAGGAAGGCAGGGAGGCTCTCCGTTGATGACGGATGTCAGAGTAGCTTAAAAAAAAGCAGCTTGAAGGTGACAGACACTTTAAAAAAAACCCCAAAACCTAAAAAAAGGGGATAAGGGAAGTTACTGAACAAGGGGGGGGGGGGGGAGGGGGAGGAAAAGCGGCAGTTAAGTAAGGGTCTCTAAGCGCACACAAACCAATTTTGTTAATGCAGTAAACACAATCTAGTAATATTTGCCATAAGCCATGCAGCAGGACTTTGGAAGAATCCAGAATTACTAAATTTTAATATATTAAAACCAAAAAGAAATACAGGGATTTTCACTGAGGAATTCATAAATAAAACCAGAAAAAAAACCGACCAGATGTGAAGGAGGTAGCAATGAAAAGCCAAGTTTTGTGCTAGGAAAGCGTGTGCTACTGCGAGCAATAATATGAGGAAAATAACACTGAGAAACCCGATTTTATATATATATACTTGGCTAAAAGAGCAGAACTTGCTGACAAGCTGCAAGGTAGCATTTGCAAATTAATCTCAGTATTTGTAAACTTTCAAGTCTGTAATTCAAGGAGAGTACCATTAACATACACTGACTACTGTGCTAGCACAAAGCAGGGGTTTGCATCTCTTTAATCTACAGGTACATGAGGTTTGGATTACTTTGATTTTGAAAAAGATACTTCACCAGTTCCGAAATGACCTGTGAAGTGCGTTAACCTGAACATACCATTTTACAGCACATCAGAACAAAACAATAATGATCGAGAAAGCCAAGAGCTCTGAAGTACCAGGACTGTCCTCTCATACCAGAACTAGATAAATATCGGAGAGCACGGTGCATGCTTTTGAAAAACAGCTGAAGTGACTGCATGGTGAGCTTCCACTTGCTATGGTGAAGCGCTGGCTGGGGACGGGGATCATCAGGCCACAACGCAGGCTGCGTACAGCAACGGGAGATGAGGAAAGGCGTGCTCGTCAAATTTGGCTCAAGGTAGACTTTCACATTGGTTATTCTCCCCATGTTACAAGGAAGCTTTACTTCCTTAAACGGAACAGTACTGCAGAACGCAAAGGGGGGGCTGTTAAAATGCTGCCCAGCGTTTTGCACACCCCTTGGAAGTAGCCTACCGAAGGTAGGAGCTTATCCTTTCGTCCACTCAAAACGGTGGTCTGCACAGGGAAGCTAATCCTGGGTAAGCTAGGATCTGAATTCACAGCCATCTGGTTCCTGAATGAGAACTTCTAAAGCTGGCACACTTAGTCCTGAACTAGAAAGGCCTCCAGCAGCGTACTGGGTTACACCACGACAGATAAGCGATGCCACCAAGCACACGGTGCAGGCCAGCTCAGGCCATGGAAATTCTCATCCCAGCTTACTCTGCGTTCAGTTCCCCTGACAGAAAAGCTTAAAGTCCTCAGCTAGACAAGGTACGAAAGGATTTCACTGCAAGGTAAGAAAAGGGCCCAAAAAAAAAAAGAAAACAATTTAGAAAGCAAACTTGAAACAGGACCATATGCTTGTGAAGAACCTCTTTAGTATCTGCGGTTTGCCTATTCGGTTCAGGTAAATCATACGTACATTGCAGATAAGCATGCATTCTTTTACCTGAAAATTTGCGCATGCACCAATCAGAGGAGATCTAACGGCCAAAAAGAGGTGAAGACATTTCATAATAAACCTGAATGGAATCTGTGATGGGAAAATGGCTAAGTTAATACAGTACTTCATTATTTCTATACTTTCGGTGTCGTCACCAAGTTTATGTAGGAGTTGTGCACATTTCAACACCATCTAAGCAGCATTTGGAAGAAAAAGCAGCAAGTTCCTCAGGGTTTCCATAGCTCTGAACTACATAAAAATGTGTGCTATGGGGCTTCTTTCCAAATTCTAATTAAAACAATTTCACCTACTGCAAAATTCCTTATTCAACCACCACACCATCAAAAGTGCTTTTCAAGACAACCTGAATTGCACTGTATATGTAAAAACTGGCATTAACCTTTAGTGTTTAAGTGAGATTTTTAGATAAACTTTATCCATTACAGGTTACATGGCTAAAGTTATCAAATATAATAAAATTTCTACTGGAGAATATACTCTGAACTTACAATCTTAGGAACTTACATAAGTTTAAGTATGGCCACATCAATCAACATGCAAGAAATTCCCAGGTTTACATACTGAGAAATATATAACAGTGCTTTTAAAAACAACTTTAGCATAGATTCTTCTTTTGAATTAGAACTGCCAAGTGTATTCTCACTAGATTTGAAGACTGAGGAGTAACCCTTTAAAAAGGTGTTTTTTCATTTGCAGTAATGTTTAAGTTGATGAAAGAATAAATGATAAAATGATACATAGTTTGTATCACAGCAAGATGGAGTTATGACTATGGAATTCTCAATCATGTCTGAGTTCTCAAATTTCACACACTTTTGTTTAGTATATGCTCACTGGAATAAAATCCCTATATTTTAGGTCACTTTTCTGAATAAATAGTCTTACGTATACTGAAAGGAATCTATTAACTATTAAAGAAAAAAAAAAAGGAAAAAGCCAAAAAACTTTTTCAGGAAACAAATCATTTCACTCAATGAAAAATTTAGCTTCTCTTCCAGTTTGTTCCGTAGAGTTTAGATTTTATTATATGGGCACAGCAGTAACTAAAATAATGAATGTATTTTTGCTTATGACTTGCTGTGGGTATTTTGTGCAAACAAAAAAAACCTCACAATCTGACCTGGGCACTAGTGAGATTTCACATAAAAGGGCCTTTCATGGAAATGTGTCAGAGTATCTAAAGGGTGATGCAGAATACCAAGTCCTACTGTCGTAGGATCTCGGAGGGAAGAGATATCCATCTAACATGTGCTTTCATAAGTGCCCTTATTTGAAAAATTTCTTTGCAATAATTAAGATGCTGGTATACTTTTCTATTACACAACCTCTTACACAACCACATGCGGTACATTTATAGACAGATTTACAATCAGAAAGAAAAATGGGGTTTTTTTCTGTCTTGATAATAAAATTAGCTGTTTTTCATTTCTTTTTCTTTGTTTTTATACAAACTGTAGTCCAGCCCATTTCGCTCTCTTCACGCCGCAGATGAGCTTCTAGACTCTCTCCATGCTGGTTAGAAAAGTCCTTTACAGCATGTTTCCCCTAGAATCGGGTCGTTCCACAACGCACTGCTAGAGCACAACGCTAACTCCGGGTCAGACACTCTGCGCTGGTCATTTTCTTTTCAATTTCTTCATCATCATTCATCATCATCATCCTCGTCTTCCTCGCCATCGGAAAGGGATGTACAAGGGCGGATCTGTCGGTAGCGATCGAGCCACTTCTCTACCATCTGGGTGACCAGCGGATGATTGCGCCTACGAGAGCTTTTCTGCATCGCAACGAGAACCCCTCCTTCTGTCACACAGCAGTCCAGCCATTCCCGAAGCAGCTTTTCTTGCTGCTCCTCATTACCTATCTTTGGGGGAGAGAAAACGGATTGAGAATGAGGCTTGAAACACTACCAGCAACTTTAAGCAAGCCACCTGTGATATTCTGAAACACCCAGGCTAGGGGAGCAACGCAGTTCCTTTTCGAAGCTAGACAGAGTTAGCATACTACTTCACCGCAGCTGGGAGTCTCCAAAAGCCAAAGTGATGCACGCTGTATTTTCAACCAAAATTTGAAGGCTCTGGCAATATTCTCCAGCTATTCTTCCCTTTTAACTTTTTCAGACATGTATTTCCAATATAGCCTTCCTATATTTCAATTATTTGTTGAGCACTAATTATTTATGGTAGGCACAACATATAAAGAGGATAAGTCCTCGAAGAGCCTTCTGGCTTTACAAAGCCATTTTTAGGAGTCTAGCAGTTCTTGACATGAAACATTTCCTCTTGTAAGACATAACAAGTGTTGTGGCTTGCTGAAAAAATATCCCCCTCTAGACTTAAAGTACATACTTTTTCTCCTTTATCTATAGGATATCCACTTTTTGCAATAACTTCAGGTTTTCCAACCCTCCCTTCCCCCATGCACACACTTTACTGAAGTGGTTCCCCGTCTTTACCATAGTTATTAAAGAAACAACATGTTGAGTTTCATTAGAAAAAAACAGGTAGAACATGCTGTAACTACTGGCCAATATTTATGTTGCATCCTTAAAAAAAGGCATATTTCAGTCTCGCATTAGTGTCAGAATCCTTATTTCTGGGTCCTTTTCAGGGTACACTTTTATTCACAGGCACAATGAGGTTGCATTCAATTTACAGAGCTATAAATAAGCATCAAATTTGTGGGAAAACATCTTTCAGAATCACCTCAAATGATGGGGAAAGGAGCAGTATCAAACAAACAGAACAGCACACTCCCCGTAATTCTTTGAACAGCAAGAACATACGGGGCTACAGCGATTGCCGAGGCCACAGCCTAGAAGCAGCTGTGACAAAGGCGACCGGCCGCACGACCATTCTTACCTCTTGAGCAGAAAGGAAGTGAATGTGCAATAATTTCCTCTCGCTATCCACCAACGGTAGAAAAGTAACAGTAACATCATCATCAGTGTTCAAGTTAGCACCAGCACCTCGATTGCCATAACCATCGTTCTCCATGGCAACCAGAGCAGAGAAATGGCCCCTTGTGTAGCCCAGAGCAATAGGACTTTTCCAACAAAAACTCTGTTCCCATAACAAAGGCAAATATACACCTACGACAAATGAAAAGCAAGGGTAAGACTCAGAACTACAACGTTCAATGATGAAGAATTTTGATACAAACTTTTGCTTTTGGCTAAACACAGTAACAGCAGCGCATTACAAGCAGTTCAAGCATACTTGGTTTGGTCTACACTAATATAGGTCACACTTTTCAGTACAGCTAATTATTATTAGGTTAGCATGAGATTAGTCAAGTATCTCTGCAACTGTACAAGTTTAGACATAAAAGCCATTACAGTTACAAGCCGTTACAATTACAACCAATACCACATTACCATTCCCCCTAAAATCTATGATCTATAGTACAGTGATGGACAAAAAAAAGAAGGTTAGAAAAGCAGTCTGTTTGGTGACTCTTCTTAAAAATAAAAAAAATTTTAAAAAAATCAGATGCTGCATCATAGAAATAAAAGCTACAGTCAGATGTCTATTTTTATCAGAACAAAAATTCCACCATCTGCTTACAAAACTTATTATTAAAAAGAACTTACTGCACTAAGTATTATTTAGTACCTAAATATGTAGCCTATCCCAGAGACAATGGGGCTTCTCATAAACATTGTACTAATCGATTCAATTTACCCACATCAATTACACATACCTCATCTCAAAAAAACCCCACCCAAAAGCTGATACTATTTTGCTCAGATACAACAAATTACTGGTGTCACAGATGCCAAGAGAAACTGCAGTTTTTCTCCCCACCATTTTTAGCAATAAAGACAGTTAATTTGCTTGAGGTGCATGAAGCCTCAAAATAAAACTACAACTCTTTTCTTCTAGGAACATAAATAATTCCTGGTGTGTACTGCTGCAAGACAACTTAAGCAAAAGCATGCCTTACCTTGTGACAGTTTAAAAATAGCCACGCATAAACTTAAGCGCACATGTAGCATAGCAACCTGTCATAGTACAGCTGCTGCCAGTAAGTTCGGAATAGACGCTGCAGCAAAACAAGGCACTTCACTTCTCCTCCAACATCCATGGAGATGGAAGGGCAACGCTAAAATGGAAATCTGAGGCAGGGGGTGGGTTTGGAGGTTTTACTTAAGTTTCGAACTCATCTTTCTTTGCTGCAACAGAAATTAGTGGGGGCTACCAGTAAATATTTGTCCCTCTTTTTCCCGTTCTTGAATTAACAATCAAGAAATACCTAAAAGTCTCTCCATTTCTTTTAGATTAAGATTCACACAGGTTTTTACAGCATCTAGATCTAAGGACAAATCCATTTAACACCTCCTTGGCGCTCCCTTCCTCCCATCCCTGCTACAATGAAGTCTCGCTATAATTCAATGCTAAACACAAAAGATGCAGAACAAGGGTTACGTGTTAACCAAAAAGTTTCAAGCCTTTATGTTTAGGGAAAGAACCAAACATCTGGTCAAAATTCAAAGTTACATTGAAAATAACGTAAGAACAGTCAAGTGTAGCGAAGACAGTCCCTCAATTCCTGGAAGTTCATTCTTCACGCATACAAGGAGAAATAACTTCATAAACTTTTTTCCAAGCTTTACTTTGAAGCATCAGCAAAACAACCAAGCATCGAGGGTTGGAAACTAATTTATTAATATTGTATGCTTCATTTAGATACGACGGTGCTATCTATATACACGTTGGTTAGGTCACCGAGGCCTTTCAGAACTGAAAGCATCAGCACTCTCAGGATGACTGCTTACCCCTTTTCTTCCACACGTTATGATCATAGAGATATAGCAAAAGGTCCCCTCCTTCCACTCACAAACTGTGTCAACTCCTCAGGATACTCACGCTAGTGCGGGGGGCTGACCTTGGCTAGCTGCTGGGTGCCCACCCAGCCGCTCTCTCACTCCCCCTCCTTCAGCAAGACAGGGAGAAAATGCAATGAAAAGCTTGTGGGTTAAGATAAGGACAGGGAGATCACTCACCACTGCACCATCACAAGCAAAACAATTCCATTTGCGGAAGATTAATTTAATTTATCACCAATTAATACAGACAGTTGATTCACTGCTGTCCCAAACTGGTAGATTTTGGCCCCAAGCACTACTCAGTGTTGTCGGGGCTACAGAAATCACTGATAAGCAAAGGGTCTCATCTCTACGAACATCTCGCATCTCATCTAATAACACAGAACTCCTGCATCACGCATAGCTACCTCACCTGTTCAGGAGTGGCACTAATCTGTGTACCTCAACATAATCTCTACATTGAAATTCAGCAACTTTTTGGAAAATGTTTTCACCATTGTTTTATCTTAGTAAAAATGCCACACTAATAACTTCCCCAAGTCAGAAGGCTGTGTTACACTTTCCATTCCTCCTAAACACTATGTGATGAGCTGCACAAGAAGGGATTTTCAGGCATTACCACAGAGAATATCTAGTGCTTGAAGATTTATAAAAGTCAATCTGATATAAATTGAGAAGGTAGTGTGACAATACTGATGACACGCACGCAAGCCACAGAAAGTGAAGAGCATGGGCTAACATCTCCCATGCCATCCACATAAGCCATCCACATAAGATTTAGTTTCTCCAACCTGATCTGATGATAATTTTGGTCAGTCACCTTTTTTCCTGTTTAATTTTAAAAGCTGTATATTCGTGCTGCTAAAATACATGCAGCTAGACCAGGAGCATACTTAAGGCTGAGTAAATGGATCTTTCACTGTCAAAGCCTTAATATTTGAAGAAGCAAATATTAAGAGTCAATTGCAATCTAGGAAACAAGGAGGCTGTCAGTTATGGGATTCACAGCAGTTACAGCAAGGATGCCAAAGTGGAACAAGGAATCCCTGGCAGAGAAAATTCTGATCAGGGAGAAGATTTCGGGGGTGGATAGGGGGTTTGCAGTACCTTCCAAGGTGCTCCGAACTGAACCATGACATTAAGTAAGCGTTCAAAAAAATTAATTTCTCCATCTCTATTATAACCCACAATCTTTCTTTCCTCTTTCTTTTTTGGTGAATGGGATCTTAAACACAGGCAGGGTGCTATACAGCAAGTCAGAGAAGCCCAAGCACTCCTCAGCCACTCATGGCTGTTTGGTTTCAGGTGTGCTGCTAGCATTTAATGAGCACACATGAACCACAAAAATGTGGTTGGACAAGGATAGAAGTTAACTCCAGGTAATTTGCACAGGACTCCTAAGTTCACCTGTTCACACAGTGTTGCACGTTTCTGTGGATGGACAGATGCGGCTTGTGGCAAGCAAATCACAAGTCATAAATATTTGTCTGACTACAGTCCTGGAAATGCATGTCTAGCAAAAGGTTGTCCCAGACACCCGGTCACCTTCTGGTTCACAGAGCAAGAAAACAATTTCAGCATATTGAGACGACGTAACACTTGTCTGCCTCAGTGCCCAATCTATAAAACAACAACATTTTGCAAACCACTCAGCCTTTCAGTTAAAAACAACACAAACCTGAAGCATCGGATCTGTATCACATGAATAACTGTTCTTTCCCAGTCTATCCTTTCATCATCTCAAATAAAAAATAACATGTAGCTATGAAGAGTACCAAATTTGTATACTCTTCAAAAAAGTATTTCATTTCCTCGCATAAGGAAGTTTTGCCGCTGCCCTGAACTTACAAGTCAAACAGCTTCTCCGATTTTCTGAAGACTCTAAATAGTTATAATAGGTTACACGTTTGACATTAACTCCACATCCTGGAGTTCTTCTATATAAGGTTTCCCACCTTCCAAAGTTAGCGTACTTTTTTTAAACATCACAGTAAGAGATGTTTCGGGAAGTCCTCTACTAAGTTATAAATAAATAGTGATGTATTGGTGAAAACAACCGTAGGGTAGTAGCCAAGCAGATATACTTGAGGCCGGGGAGATGAACCATGGGCAAAAGAAACGCCCCAACACCCTGTAACACAGCCACAGTGCTTGATCAGTTCTTTCCACATCGGTTTTGTTTACTGCTGAGCATGTACAAATGCTCCCAATTCCCTCCTCTGTTTTTATTCCTGTAGACAGGCAAATATTAAAGTGTTAGCATCTAATACAGAGGAAAGTCACCCAAACACGCATTTGGCCTGCAAAACAGAATACGCATCTTTAGAAATCTACAAACATACGTCTAAGCAAAACTGGGCTGAGTCAGCTAAACATCTTCGTGTTTATCTTAAGGATAGCTAGGCTGTTTGCCCAGAAGACTAGGAGGAGAAACAGTCAGAAAGAACCTGATCAAGCAATGCAAAATTTTAGTACTGCTTGAGAAATAGGTCAGTATTTCCATCACACTTGCTGTAAAGTGTGAATTACTGAAACATACATTTTAAAAACTTCCTTTTAACTACATCATGGAATTCACTTTTACAGAAAGTGAGATTTACATTATCAGTCACCCAATATTTTGTAATTGCAACTAAGTTACCTAATCTTATACCTCAAATAAGAACTGCTGGTAGAGCATTTGTGAACAGAATTCCTTCCTTTTCAGTCTCTACGGCATACATTCCAGTTGCCACCTCTTTTACTTTAATCAGTTACAAAAAAAAAAAAAGCTCAACTTCATCATTCCCCACCCTACTTTAATTTCTCCACCCTTCTTTGTATACCCTTGCCTCTTGCTTTAGGGGTGACTCCTTTTCACTGCTCTTAAGGGCTGCTTCACAAATTGGCTCCTGGGGTGCTGCGGGGTGACAAGGCACGTCCCTTCGTCCCAAAAGAGCACCCGGCAGATACCGCTGGCACTCTGGTGAGAAACGATGCCAATGCAAACACCTTCTGCCTGCTTCGCCCCCAACTTTACGAGCCTCCTTCAGGAAATGCTAAATACAGTTTAGTTTCTAAAATGAACGTTTACAGCCATTAGTACCACAAGCAAACGGAATTTCAAATTCCATTAAACCTCCTGTGTCTTACAGCAGTACAAACCACACAACTTTAGGTAAGTTTTCACAACCAGAGTATTTTATATAAATTATAGACTTATGAAGGCATGTTGAGTGGAGGTCAAAGCACATTTTTACTGTGGCTACAGGCAGCATGCCCACTATGCAATGAAAAACTGCAAGTTTTGAGGGGATTGTTCTGTTCTTTTTAATAGCTAACGAAAATTTACCTACCACATAATTCCATCCTCTTCCAGCTAGTAGCTTAATATCACTCTCCTTTCAACTTCCTCTATGTTTATGATTTATAGCTGAAACTTTTTTAAAACTAAATTTGAAAAACTAAAGGCTTACCTTGAAAGCGGGTATATCCTAATGTTTCTCCTCGGAAACTCTTATAATATTTTACTCCATAAACTATAATTGGTCTTCTAAGAATATGTGCAAGTACAAAAATGTGTGTCTGCTCCAAACTCGCTCCAGGCTGAACCAAACACAAAGACAGACAACACTTGAAACAGAACTTATCATTCTCTACTTTGAAATTTGAAATATAGTCTCCAAAAGGAGACAGAAAATCCTTTTAAGAGTGATTTAGCTTTGACAGGAAAAATGAAAGACTAGAAGACTTACGTATCAGTTGGAAATAAGCAAAAACATTTCAGCTTGCACAATAACTTAATCTGTCAGTAATAATTCTTTGTCCTATTGCCCAGATTCAATCTAAGATATTTCATT
This sequence comes from Ciconia boyciana, assembly GCF_034638445.1. NCBI lineage: Eukaryota > Metazoa > Chordata > Aves > Ciconiiformes > Ciconiidae > Ciconia > Ciconia boyciana. The sequence continues at coordinate 63,331,574 of NC_132941.1, read as the reverse complement.
CCCCAGTTAGAAGTGAAACTCAACGTAATGTTTAGTTTTAAAATAATTCACTCATCTGAGGAAAGGTTAAATACCTTTTGATGATAGGAAAAGAGCACATCCAAAACAAAGCACAAGAAAATAGCACCAAAGTCGTGTTTTTACTTTAGAAGAGGAGTTAAAAATATTCCTATAGTTGGGAGCTTATAGGAATGTAAATCTCATTTTGGAGGGGAGTTATGAAATATCAGCTTGCTGAAGTTTTAGTAGTGTAAGCTTACAGATTTGTAGGTATGTTCTAGGAGGTAAGCTGCAGGAGCTAGGAGGCAGGACATTAAATAGACGACTGTGTATTAGTTAATTCTACAGACTTCATTCTAACACCAAAAGAAACAGACTTTTTTGTACTGTACTGCTTAATGGTAAGGTCAAAAATTAGAATTTTAAATTAACTTTTCCATCTCGGCAGAAAGAGTCTACCCAGTAATACTTCAAGATTGGTGGCTTAAGAGGAATGTTTGCCTTTATACATGAAAATTCTTATTCCTGAAAAACACTCCAAGCTTTTGAAATTTCTTTTCAGAAAGATTAAAATATCCTTTCTAAACAGCCATCTTATAAAGAAGCTTTCTTACCTGGCTCGCAAGAGAGAGTATGAATGCCCAATCTTCCTGCCACTGTTCCTCTCGCAATGAGAAATGTAAACCAAAGCTTTGGGAATACCACGATTCCCACTCTTTCCAGCGTGTATAGAACCTAAAATGTTAGAGAAAGTGTGGTAAAGACAAAAATATTTATTCAACCACCATACACCTGGTGGCAATATTCAACCCTTGTAATTCTTTATCCCAACTCTGTACAGAAGGGGGAAAAAAGAGAGCATACATCAATAAAACTGGGGTTTTGGGGTTTTGTTTGTTTTTTTGGGTTTTCATTTTTTGTTTGGGTTTGGGTTTTTTTTTGTTTGTTTGGTTTTTTTAAATCTTCAGGAGACTTCATTTGCTAATCTCATTTAAGAAATCACTTGGGATCGCAATGCCTACAGCCAACGTGCTGTAATAGATGCAAGTTCCTAACAGGCTCCTGGCTAGTTTGATACTTGTTGCAATAGGTTTTTTTGAAGCCTTATTTAGGCTTATTTATTTTTAAGTGTTGATGTACAGGGAACAAAACCAAGACATTCCATTTCACATAAGAGGAGCTGCTCATTATTCTCATTCAAACAATACAGGTGTTTTCTATTGTTGACCATATCATGAGCCAGTTAACTCCAAAGTACTCGTGTATCAACTTCAAGCAGAGCATGGTTGAGAGGCAGAATCTGTTTTATATCACTTTTTGGAGCAAAGAGTATGGTAATTTCACATTATATGGAATAGTTATGAAGCAGCATGGGTAAGAATCAAATATAGAAAGTGGGATTAATCCAATTTACATTGAAAGTTTTAAAGTCACAGGATTCCTGTGACTATTCCTATTTTTCTGTTTAGATTAAAATTAGCATTTTTGTATGCTAGTTTAGTCCTAGTGTTTTATCTTTCGTAATCAATTACAAAGAAAAGTGACCTACACATTAAAAAGCACATGCTGGCTTTTTAAAATTTTAAACTCAGGCCAATCACCACACTATGGAAAGGCCACAACTTCATATGAGGAACACGAGTTTAGTGAAGAGTGCTAAGCCAACTTTTAAACAATGGCCTTTACTGTGAATACAAAGAAACCATTCTAATGTTCAGCTTATTAAAAAAAGTCATTGAAATGAACTCATTTAATTAAAATCTGAGAAAATTAACAGAGAGTGAGTGTGTGGAAGAAACCTTTCCTATGTTTTCAGTAAGGATGTAATAATCCTAAAATCTTAGTGCCTAGAGCAGCTGCCACCAACCAGGCTGGCTTTCCCAAGTAGAGCTAAAACCTTTCCATGGCTTAAAACACCAACAACCAGTAAGACATTTTGATAGGTCTATGTGTTCACTCACAGTAATACATCTCCAGGGAATCTTCTGGATCTATCTACATTCCAGTTTCCATCCAAATACATCAACTGCTTCCATCTTTGCAGCTGATAGATATTTTGCCTGTTTTCCCCCAGAAATGTCTAACCAAACACCTTGTGCTAAATGAATTAACTGCTAGGTCTCCTGAAAGAAGTTTAATCAGATTCTGCTAAAAAAACCAACCAAATTAAAAAAAAAAAAAAAGAAAGCAAAGAAACAAACAAAAACACTACCCACAAAAACCACACACAACTAAGAGGAAAAAAAACCTACCCCACAAAAGCCCTACTGTGGAAGTGTTTTCCTAAAGAAGTTTCTTCTTTGAGTTAGCCACAGACACAGTTATCTAAATGTTCACAGGAGGTAGCCTTGTAGACAGAAATCAAGGCTCAAGATTTTGATCTCATTTAAAACAAACTTTTCAGTTTAACACAAGAGAACTGAACGCATCCGTAAAAAAAAAAATTCTGAAAGCCGACTTAGGGCATATGCCTGTTCTCCATCAAAAGCTAACGGTGGAATACAAAAAGGGACAAACTAGTAAACTAAATAAGTGCAGTAATTTAAAAGGCAACTGGAAAAGACTCCACAAGCCAGAGCCTCCGGGAACTTCACTATTGAGCTTTTTCCGAGTACCAGACACTAGCCTGTCTCTAGTAAATAGATTCTTCTTTGTTCAGCATCTAAACAACCATAACAAAATGAGGCCAAATGAGTTACATGAGTGTTCTGTGTCTGACTATAAAAATACCCTCTGTAAGTGTCTTTGCGAAGGCTTTGAAGAACAATTCCACTAGATAAAAGTTTAAGCACGCTGTTGTTCAGACTAGTGATTGCATTTAACTGCCTATTCCTTCAGCAACTATCATTAGAGCCAGCGACATTGATGTCGCTTCCTATCTGCTACACGTCCTATCCCACAAAATTAAAAGTAAATGTATCTTGGCCAACACAGAATCTATACAGCAGGTATAGTATGTATAGGATGATCAATTTACAACAGAAATTAGCTGAAAACTTCTACTAATTTTTCCGATGACAAACTAGCAAGTAAGATTATTCAGACTGAAGGTAGGCAACTGTATTCAAACAACTAAAGGAACACATGAATCAGTTAAAAAAAAAAATTGTGCTTCCAATAAGGATAAAGATTAAGTAAATTCAGATTAAAATGCAAATTCTGTCTAGAACATGAAATAAAAAGCTTAACCAGATTTAATACACTCTAAATAATGAGTGCTACATTAGCTACAACAGTTAACGCTAACATTTTGAAAGATTGGTTTAAACCTCAGTAGTTTGCAGCATGTTTCTGGATACCATGCTTGTTTTTGTTACCATAAAGAACAAAACCTGATCTATCATACATTTCTGTTCTGGCCTCAGGGGAACTGCTTGTGATGCCAGGGACATTCCTGCGTGGTTGAGATGCACACTCCATCATAAACAACTCTGAAGTAGTGACAGATCCATTCGGAGACAGGTTCTCGGGAGAACTGCTACTGAAGCACCACTTGACTGACTCCAGCTCTGGATGCTAATTTTTGGGAGTATTCTCCAAACAGCAGGCAGCTGGGGACAGTAATCACAAAAGCTACTTATAAGTAGCCCCCAAATTAACCTTTGCTGTTGACTTCTTGTACAGCACAGAGCAAGGGGACAGGCTCCTCCTCTAGTATACCTGCTCATAGTGTTTCTCATCCTTGACTACAAGAACATAAGAAATCTAATTGCCTGTGTCCTACATGATTAGTCTTTATCAATCTCTTCCCTTAGTCCCATTACACACTTGAGAGCTGGTGGACACCACTGGGGTGTCTTATACAACTGTAAGAATTTTTCCTCTAGCAGAGGCAAGCCACAGTTATTGGACTAAAGCAGGTTGCCAGTGTAAGACAACAAAAGTTGTTTTACAGAATGGTAAATTAGTTCTATGGCCAAATGACAGCACTAGTTAAATGTCAACGCTCTGCTTTACTGCCATTATTTTAGCAGACAGAACAGGAACAAAAAGAGCAATACCGGATAAAGCTGTAACTAAGCAGATGGAATGAAAATACTGAAAAGTTTATACAGGAATGAAAGGCTATCTTCCATCAACGATCTTCTGCAAAGCTTCCACCAACAGCAGCAAGGCATGGCATGTGCATGATTTACATTGCAAGTAAATTCCAGTCTTAACTGTGGTTAGCGCACTCTTGACAAGCACACAGCGTAATACATTTTACTCTGCTTTAAGTGCTCTTTGCTGAATATCACATACCATCACTGAGTTCAGAATGTCCAAGTTTCCAGTGCCTGCATTTAAAATACACTAGATCTAGATTACTACGTGAATCATGCTGTGACTCAACATCTTTGAGGCACACAATCCACAGCAAATTTGGGAGTGGTGGTTGTGTTTCTTTTTAATACTATACTACTATCAACTATGCTACATGGAAAGCTATCTTTAAAGTTGACATAAAAACTAACTTACCAATGTGAGCAGTCATGTAAACTGTCATGAAGAGCTTTCCGCAGCACTGAATCCTTGTCGTAAATGCCCCAAGTGGCTTGTAGTACTGAATCAAGCAGGCAGTCCCCTGCAGTCCGATTCCAAAGTGCATATAATCTGCTGTCCAAGCGCGTACCCAGTTCCAGTGACCAGTTAATAATGGGAGATTCCTCTTCTAGCTCTGCAACATGACAATAACCTCTTTTAAAACCTATATTCATCTGAAGTCTCAGAGAATCTGAACAGCACAGTAATGGCATAATCTCAACAATTTACCCATTTACATGAATAAAACTAAGTTTTCCTTCATACTACAAAAATAGGTGAACTACAATGGCTAAAGGCATTCTTTGGGAAAATACTGTCAATAAAAGAAGAAAAAACAACAAAACAAAAAAGCCATAGCCTTAAATAAAGCATCACATCATTTGTTGAGGATTATTACTGAAGTGGAAAGATTTGTTCTGTTTTCTTTAAAGAGCTTGTGACTTCAAACTGTAAAGCTTTAAAAATCTTTAAAATTCAAAGATACTTTACAAACATAATTTCTACATACTCCATTCTCTCTCTGCCTCATAAATGGACTGTAATAATTCCAGGGTAAAGATTAACTTGAAAGCATAAGATCTATATTTAAAACAAATTCAAGCAACAAAGCCACACATATACACACATGCACTTTTTTTTCTTAATAACATAAATATTCTCTAATGAAAAGCAAGGAGAGATTCTAGCCATTCTCAGAGCACTGAGGAACAGACTTTTTAGCATGGCCTGTAGCGACAGGACAAGAGGTAATGGTTTTAAACTAAAAGGGGGTAGATTCAGACTAGATATAAGGAAGACTTTTTTTTTTTTTTTGACACTGAAGGTGGTGAAACACTGGCCCAGGTTGCCCAGAGAGGCTGTAGATGCCCCATCCCTGGTAATATTCAAGGTCAGGTTGGACAGCACTCTGAGCAACCTGATCTGGTTGAAAATGTCCCTGCTCATGGCAGGGGGGGTTGGACTAGATGACCTTTAAAGGTCCCTCCCAACCCAAACCATTCTGTGATTCATTTACCTTTCTGAACATCTCTATCAAGTACTTCGTCAAATAACTTTTCTTGGACTGTGGACGGTAAGTCTTCAATATCTGGAAAAATAGAAAGCAAATACAGAGAAGTCACTTAATGTTACTGTGAAGAGACACATTACCAGCTGATGCTCAGGAGAACTTGCGCAACAGCTTTTGCCCTATCAACCCTAATGTCTCCTTGGAAAAGCTGCTATTATTTTCACATCTGTCATTTGTGGCCGCAGGCTTCATAGAGCACACTGAAGTACACAGGTATCTCAGATTGACTGTCATACCTTTTATGCAGAAAGAATCATCACAGCACACGTAGGGTGAGAATGGGTATCTCTGAAGGAGAAAGTGAACTAGAGAATCATTTGGGGGGGGGGGGGGGGGGGGGGAGTATTTTCAACCCTACTATATTTAGGACAGCTTCAATCCTAAGCAGTAGTCTTCCACCCATCTGAATGACTTCCCCTGCCCAGTCTCCCCCCAATGGACAGGTACAGTTTGCCAAGAGACTTGTTCTTGTACAGAACATCCACTTTCTTAGTCTTTCATGCAGACTTCAACAAAATAGTTCAGAGAATCCCAATGGTCTGCAGGACACAGCTTGCAGGTTAGGAAACAAGAAATGGGAAAACTATTGAGCTATGACACAGAAAATGCCACTACTGACAACTTCTAAGAGCTTTACAGACAGAATCTGCAACTTTGGATCTACCATTATTTAAAAAAAGGGGGATGGGGGGGTGGAAAATTGTGTAATGGGCAAAACGCTTGTGACTCCTGTATCACGTAAAACAATAAACACATGTTTGAAAACTCAAACATTTGCTACACCTTAAAGATTTGCTCATGGCCTGCATTTCAATACAGGGTAAGTAGTAAAGGGTGGCTAGGCAGATCTGCAACTAGAGAAACTTTGCTAGCTTCAGCACAATTGTGAATCTTAAATAAGGGAGTAAATAGAATAGTTAAACAGAAACATCTAGTATCCCTTCAGGCAGTCCAGGGATAATGACTGGGCTCTAAGTGGTATTTCAAGGGCACAAAGATCTCTTCTTAATTCCAGTGTTGGATCTGCCAGTCCTGCTTGGATGTCCAATAACCTAGGGCTTCTAGAAATGAAGTCCACATTTAGGCACATGAGCTGCTACTGAAGCATACTATTGTTTGGTGCAGGCAGGGTGTTGTGGAGTGGTCTTTTTTTTTTGTATGATTGTTCTTTTAAACTAAAACTGGGTTACAGTGGCCAGCAATCAATTTAAAAGTTTTGCACTCTAATGTCTGTGCATTGGCTCTTTGGGAGGATCCTATCCATTTATTTGAAAGATTGAGTGGAAACTGGTTCCTAAACTACACCATACAGGTAATATCCGAACAGGATTGTGTGATTTATACCACTATCCTTGGAAATGCCATCTTGAGACCAAATGCTAACTGTTGAGTACAAAAGACGCTCGGTTGACTAAGTGTGATGAAAGTGGAAATACCTTGAGAGTCTTGATGTACAGAAGCTTTTGAACATTCTTATTCCTTAATTATTTCATGGCTATTACATATGTCAAAAAGCTGCACAGTGGTTTAAGATGCGTCTCTTGAAAATACTGAACAAATTCCTTCAGCTCTGGCAAGAGCAATATTTCTCATGTGTGTTACAAAATCGTTCTGTTGCCCCTCTTTCCCTTCTCTCCCCAAAACAGCAATGAAGTGTTAGTCTCTAGACACTTTGTACACCCACGCCGTCTGCCTCTCATAGGTGACCCATACCCAATAAGACTGAATACAGTATCTCAAACAGATAGTTGTAGACAAGTGGTAAATATTATCCAGACTTTTTGAAGAAGAGGAGATGAAGCAACACTCAAAGAGGTTCCAAATACAATTCTTACAATGCTACTGCTTTATAAAAAAGACAAACAGATCTGCTGATTAGTACAGTTTCCATCTACACATTTGCTTACCTCTGGTAACATTTCTATTAAAGGAAACAGGTACTGAAAATTAAAAGTCTAATAGCTTTTCGTTAATAGCCAAACATTCTCTTGATCACGGAGTACCTCAAAAGTATTCACAAAGTGCTATTGCTATAACCAGGTACAAATGCAAAGAATAGCTCTGGGCCTTAACAGAGAGGACTGAAAGCTAACACAGCTATGTGAAAAGTCTCATTACAGCTCAGAAACGTCTGGGCTCCAATCTTAACTTTAAACACAGCTTTGCCTTACAGTACACCACTTTTCTTCAATTTCCTTGCGTCTAAAGAGGACAACAGATGTTCCCTTCACAGGAACAACGTATGGGTTGAAGTGTGCAAAAGCTGAGTATTAATAGGTCAGGTCTAGTAGTTGAATTTGCTTAAGCTATTAAAACTTAATAAATAAAACTGATCCACACACACCACCACCATCAGAAAGTCAAAGTATACACCCCAAACAAGCAATTCTCAGCTAGGTGACCAAAAAAAAAAATCTTCCATCAGTAAGAAGAATTTTGTAACTACCTGCAGGTAACGTAAATGTTACAAGGTCAGTCAGAAAATAGCAAGCAAAGTCTCCCTTTCGTTGATGAAGAGATGCAGCAATTTCACGACGAATTTGTTCTGTGACCTCGGGACACACCATGGCAGGAATGCATTTCGCTGCATGTTGTGATACCTGTAACATAGCACAGTTACTGCACTCAGTATTATTTCTAGTTAAAAATGAAGACTTAGGAGCGATAACCACCAGCAGACAGTGTTTTGTTAGCAAGTAATGCAACAGAAGTATAAATACTGGTACCCTGAAAGATTAAGTGTTTAGTGACTCTCGATGCATTAGTGTCTCATTTGTCATGTAGCTGATAACATAAAGCTGGTTAAAAACCTCTTTAAATCAAAGTAGTGAATTAACAGGTAACCAATGCCAGCAGGAAAAGGAAAGAAAAAAAAAAGATAAGAGCCAGATAACAATAGGAAATATACCTCAAATCTTACACATGAGCCCAGTCTACATTTAACAAATAACTTAATTACCACAGTACAAGACAGCTTCGCACAAAGAATCTTCCCAAAAACTAGTAAGCTAAGATACTTATATTTCTCCAGATTCTAACCATCACTGGCAGCAGGAACTTATTCAATGATACAGAGCAAGTAACACAGGGATGACACTGGATATATATATATTAAAAAAAAGCAACAACTTTAAGACACAGTTTCCCTAGTTAATATCCTAGCAAAGGAAAGTATCACTGTGGCTCAAACACTACTAAGCATTTTCACAAATGGTATGCTGAGTAAGTATTCCTAGAAACTGAAACAAAACCAAACAGGAAAAATCTAAGACAGTATTTCAGCAAATTAACTTGTTTTTAAATGTATAACTCCATCCACCCAGACAGCCACGTAAACAGTACAAAACTACTGATCTTAGCCATATATACTATTCTCAAGGCTTTAGCCACATTTGTCTTGCTTCGTCGACTCTTTTTAATTACTAAACCCTACGCATTCCATCATCCTTATGCGCTTCTCAGGCACGTTACTTTTCTCAGGAGCACACGCTCTGAGAATTGCATTAAGCATCAAAAGCAGGAAGGAGGCAGAATAAAAATTTGGCTCTGATCAGGTGAGGAACCAGAAGTCTCAGATGAAGAAAACAGACAAAAAAAACCCAAACACACAGAATTATTTATGGGCCTAGGAGGAGGGCAAAGACGGAGGAGGGCAAAGACGGAGGAGGGCAAAGACGGAGGAGGGCAAAGACGGAGGAGGGCAAAGACGGAGGAGGGCAAAGACGGAGGAGGGCAAAGACGGAGGAGGGCAAAGACCACCAGAAGTGAGGTGGACCGTACAATATACAAGGAAATAGAACATGCAAGAGCAAGGAGACCACAGAGAGGAACCAATCAGTCTACAAAATAGGCCAAGAGTGGAAAAAAACGCAGCAATTTTGCAAAGCAAGAAATTTGCCTTAATCTAGAAAAGAAGCTCCCAAGAAAACCAGGGAAGAAAGACCACGTAGACTTACTCATTAACAAAACTCAGAAAAAACTACACTGTCATTGATCTCAGTGTTTTGCTTTCAGGGTATTTCCTCTCCCCCACCCAAAGCACAGGAAGCCTCACAATAGCTCACTTCCACCACCACTAAGGTCGGAATGTGGCCAACACCACTCGTTAAGGAGAAAACTAAACGTCCTCAAGACCACCACATACATATGGTCTTAAAGTAAACTCCGTTCTTAAGTAGAAACATCAAAGGCACAAAGCAGCAATTCATGTATTCTAATAATATTAGCCTCTACCTTTTAGCAAATAAAGTTACATGTCACTGGCTGCAAACAATGGTACAGTTACATAAGGTTCCTATTGAACCCATGCAAGGGCCAAAGTAACTCACCTCCGTAAGCAAAATTGCTAGCATATCTTGCCTCTGAAAGCGTATCGCCAGATGTACAAGTGTGTACCCAACATCAAAAGCAGAAGGGCGATTTAGCAGGCGTACTTCATCTGCAGTAAGCTGGCGGGCAATATCTCCTCCTGATGACTTGTAAGCTTCAACAGCAGCTAAATCACCTTCTACAACTCCTGAAGAAAAAAAAATACAACTCATTTTAGCTAGTGAATGAGCCACTCTGGATCAAACCACCTTATTTAACACAGTTTACCTCTATCTATTCCGATACAGACCTAACATACAAAGATCAACTGCATACCAAGAAACTTGCAAATTTTAATTTCTTTTTTTAAACAGAAGACTACAAAATATTTACTTACCTCAGCTCCTGGACCATTTCCACCATCCAAACTAGTTGGAAGATACAGTAGATCAAAAGTCAGCTATGGAGCTATGAAGTGGTGCTGAGGACCCTTGATGAAATACCTAGCATAACGTATTCACTAGCATTTCATTTGATCAGCAGTACTGAGGGGAAAGTCGTTCATTCATAGTACAGAGATTAGTTTGATTATTATACCTTCCCTTTTAACTTATCTTAAAAACAAATTACTGGATCTAAGAAATAGATCTATTAAAAGGTTTTTGGAATAAAAGTGGGGTTTTTTCCCCCAAATATGGTTTAAAACTGTGTTGGAAGAGGGTACGGAGCACAAAGTTTCTCTTCAGCTCACCATCTCTGCTATTAATTGAATTTATGCAGTTATCATTCAGGGTAGTCTATTAAAACTGAATTAAAGAGAAATTACACACACACACTGTGTGTACTTTCTAAAGCAAGATGGGGGAGGGGGGAACCCTAATGTCTTCTAGAGTCCCTGGACTCTAGAAGAATCTCTAACTTCTGTACCATGCTTCATATCAAGATCATTCAACGCTGAACACATTCCTTAGCTGCAATTATCAGAATACACCATCAACAAGATGTGGTGGTGGTAACAGTATCGGTTCCAATATAAGACATCCTAAATTTAGAAATTCCTTCAAATATAAAGATTCTATTTTAGATATATGCTTCATAAGAGAACAGTGTAATGCTGAATTGAGGAAACAGAAAAGTGATCTTCAAGCCATCTTTAATAGATAGGTAAATCGAAAACTTATAACTCACTACTGAGAAGCAGCCCTATTTGCAGCAGCTCGAGAACAGAAGAGTAAGAGCACAGATCACAAATGAGAAAACCCTCTCCCCTATTTTCTGTAGCTAAGCCTCCTTGCCAGCTCCTAAGAGTCAGCAGCTGAGCAGAGGCCAGAGGCTGGAAATTGAGACTCAAGTCTGTCCTTTACTCAATTTACTTACCAAGACTCAAAAATTGATCAAAAGGGAAAGAGGTAAGTCTCAATCAGGGCACTCACTCCATTCAGGATGAAGATTCAAACAACAGACCAAAAAAGAAAACCACCACCCCAAAAAAAGCCAAACCACCACAAAAACACCCCCAAACCACCAAAAAGCCCCACCAAAACCAAAAAACCCAATGCAACAAGCTAACAAACTGTACCAGCTGCTACCAGAGAAGCACACTAACCGCTGGGTCGCTGGTTAATCCAGGATTTAGGAAAGCATTCTTAGCTTGGCCAAAAAGTCTATCATTTTCAACGCTGAGATTATAAAGCTTTCAGAAGAAACGCAGGGGGGGAAATGGATTATTGGTGCAAGACATTTCTCTACAAAGTTATCAGCTCTGCTTAGTAAGTCTCTACAGATGGAAGTTAGATTATTCATTTCAACGGTGGTGTAAAGCAGAGAAGTTCCAGAATACAAACACAACTGCAAATCTCAGTCATACAACGTTTACCCATTCTTCAAGGACTGAAAAGTCCTAACAGGCCAGAGCAGACTGAAAACAATACAGGACAACAATTTCTTAGTTTTCTGATGCATGTTTCTGGTCTGCCTGTACAGGAAGACATTCCCGTTCCACTCCAGCATTAATGTCTCATTCTGCTTAAGTGCCCGCCTGTGTATTCACCCCAGATGAGTTAAAGAACTAGTTTGACATGAGTTAAAGAACTAGTTTGACAAGAGTTGTGTGTCCAATTTTAGTTCTTGTTCCATAAGAGTTAGAATTTTGCTGATGAAAGAGTATTTTATATAAAGAAAGGAGCTGCTACTGATGGAGAAAAGCTACTTCAGTGAAGGGAAACGAACACTGAAAATTCATTGGTTTTCAAGACGTTCTCCAAAACATGCAAAGGAATGCAACATGGGATGTGCGACCAACATAGCTGTGCTCCTGTTGCAACACTTCCACTTCTGGGTGGAACTTAAAACATACCAAAGCAAAAGGTACGGTTTTGTCAATATATGCTGTACCCGTAACAAGAATGCCAAGTGTAGCATTTTATTTCCATGCAGTCGCATTTATGCCACTGATAAGGCAATACCAAGGCTGCTTGTGATATATCATTCCAACCAAATGCAGCAAACTGACTCGTTGGGGGTTTTTTTGTGTAGATTTGTATGTATACATAGACTCAAAGTCAGACAATTTCTCATGACCCACCCTCTTAAAACAAGCCATACTACAGCTTTGGCACAAGATCACCTGTTAGCAAACACCCAAGAATCCACAGGGAAAGAAGAATCTTGATAGAAGAGCAGATTCTCTGCTACCTTATGACACCTTTAATTTTTTACTGTTATATTAATTTAGGAAAGACATCTTGTTAAAGACCAATAGCCACTTCATACCCATACCCATAGCCACTTCATATTTTAACCACTTCTATTGACGGGAAAGATTCCAGCTACCATGTCTGCACCTTCCACCACACCACCCAATGACAAACATACTAAAGACCACCCAGGACTGGTAGGTAGCCACTCTGACAATCCAAATAGCCACTTGAAATCCCAGACTGATTTCAAAATTCAAACAAACATCCCCAAAATGGTCTTTCAATGACAATCAGACCCAAATCATCGTAACAGTTCCAGTCAGCCAGCCTGTCAAGTACACGCTACACAGTAGTAAATGCTACTACAGCCTTAAGTCAGTGCCGGGTCAATTCATATTTGTCATTATTCTTTTAAGCCCCCACCCTCAGCTGCTAAGGCAACTTACTACCTTCCCACTCGTAACCAAGCCTCAGCAACAACTGAGGTCTAAGACTGATGCTGAGAAGCAGTCATGTGAGGTCTGGCAATGCCTTCAAGCACTAACTACTACAAGCTGCAACAAGGATCCAAATCAGTGACATGTGCTGCACGCAGCACTGCCAGTTCTTGCAGTTTATTCCCACGTCTTGCAATACTTGACATTCCTAAAAACCCCATGTCCTAGAATTAATTACTAAAATTGTTATATAAGATGTCATTTAAAAAGTACATTTCTAAATCTCACTGATGAAGTTTAAGCTAAAGATCAATACATACATCAAAAACAGGCAAACTGTATATGCTTTCTAGGCCTCATTTTTAAAACATGGAGATTGTGAGTGTGTTTTAGGCATAGGGTTGGCAATACTTTATCTAGAAGTGAAGAACAGTGGTGGTGTGCTAAATGACACATCAAACTAGCACAGTTACAGCTCGTGAGGGATGGTGATGTGACCACGTGCATGCATCGTATGTGGCCATCCTCTACTCCTTAATCCAAACAGCAAAGTGACTATTTAGGGGGGGGGGGGGTGAGGAAAAAAAAGCATCAGGAAATTTTTAGATCAAGTCCAGACAAACTCCCTTCTGGATGCACTAATCGTTTTGTAACCGAGTCTCAACAGATAAACATGACACACAAAATCAAACCATACAGAGCTCATGCTGCAGATTTATTTTGCACAGAGCCCATTACAAGTCTGTTTCCTTATAAGAAGCTTCCTCTTGCAAATCTGCTGCATGCTCTAATGTCTGATACTAACCCGCACTGAAATACCGTGACCCAAGGACCCAGAGCATCACTACTGCAAGGCCTATACTCCATGGGCATTACAAACCTCTTTGGCCCCTCTTAGCGACAGCAAGAAAGTCCAAATTTCTCTTTACTCATTCTACCAAATATCTACTCCATTTTAGCCGCTTCAAAAGAACAGGGAAAATTCCTGACAGCTCGTCAGGTACCAGCCTGTTTACAGTGCCAGTCAGTACAATCCAAGGCTGCAGTGAACACTGAGCAAAAAATATAGTAATAACAGGCACAGTGCCAGAAATCTGAACCAGAAAACACAAATCTTGCCCCAGAACTATGGGGTAAACATGCAACATTCATAAGAACTGCCTGCAATTCCTAAATTCAGTATCACCACTCCAAAATGAGGTCTTAACATGCTTTTATTGACAATAGAAGGCACGTTCCTACAACGGCTTTGATTTCTGTCAGATGAATGAGAGCCTCCAATTCATTAAGTTTATTTAAATAAAGCTTAACAAAACACTATTTACAAGAAATACAACAGAAATATTTACTAATGTTATAATTCGCTACATTTCATAACACACAAGTGCCTGATTACTTACACAAGCAGCCTTTGAATCGTCTTCTGATACAGTGCTGTGCCAGTTGGATTATTCCCCACTGACACCCACTGCATTCCTCAGACTGTTAAAATGTCAAAAGGAAGAGTGGCATTTGCCTGAAGATTGTTCACACAGCACCCATGAGCGCTCCAGCAGCCAGACCTCTTGCGAGGGCATAGCTCTGATTAGTTACAAGAGCTACACAAATGCAAACAGATCCTTATGACCCAACGGCCACTTCAGATCCACAGCAAGAATAGCTTTTAAGTGGACTCCAGAAATGTTAGTTTGGTATTATTGCAACTGAAGACACCAGTCTGTGCCCCCCGCCCCCCAAAGCTGTGCTTTGCTTAATGCACCAACACATGACTATAGCCTGACATCCTAAGCGACAGGACAGAATGCCAAGTGCTGCACCCAAGTCACGAGAAAATACAAGTGCAAGTTAGTATTCTGCGTTTACAGGTTCAACTGTGTTCCCACTTGCAATTCAGGCATTTCCTTTTATTGGAATATTCTTTCACAGCACTAGGAGCCAAGGCTTTTTCTTCTACTAGTAAAGCCCCGACTCTTACAGACAGCACAGATCGGGAATATGCAGTCTCAGTATACGTGAGAAGATACATGATAAAGATTAAGAAGATTATTTAAAAAGACTAAATTTAAAAAAACTTTCATTCATCAGCCCATAACAACTATTTGTGCCATCTTGATCCTGCATTTTTCCTGCTACAACCATTACAACCATCTTCTTTATTAGATATCAGATGCTACCTTTGCTCACATTAAATAAGCTCATAATTAGCCTAGTTGCTAAAACCAAACTACTTCAGCTAAGGTGCTATTAAATTTATTCTTTAGAACTTGTAAATATTTATAGGGTTCAGTGCAGTCAAGTAAACTTGGAAAATATGAAAGAGCTTACAAGCATATCTAGAAAAACTAAATCCTGTTTGCCCTAATTGCACAGTCCCAATGACTTTGAACAGCCAGATGTAAAAGTTTCCAGAGAAACTACTATCGCAGCAGCCTTTATTTATTTCACTGTCTTTCTGATAGTTCTGGAGCACACTGGCTGGCACAACTTGCAAATGAAATAGGCAAATTCTTTCAAATAGACCGATGCAGTTCTGCCATTTTTCGACAGGGCAGCAGAGAGGCTGGGGAGACAGAAGTGGGCAGGAGCACTGCCTCAGCGGGTCAGGACAGGGGCCACCAGCTCCACGGGCAGTGCCCAACAGCAGCGAGGTTTAAATATGCAGCAAGAGACTAAAAGCAAGTAAGAACAGAGAATACTAACCCTCACTTCAACCACCTTTGCTGTCAATTTAGTTAAAGGTTCTTCAACAATACTTCAGTTGAACTGCTGTGGAGACAAATGAGCAATTGCAGAGCAGCAAAAAGCAGCGGGTCAGACAGCCTACAGTAGCTGATTCTGCAGTAGGCTCCTCGCCCTCAAAAACTATAAAAGCATCATGGTATAAGAGGCACATACGCAGTCTCACATATGCTACAGGGCAGGCATTCTAAATCTTTGAAAAGGTTAAACAGGATTAAGCTGAAATGAAACAAGCAAAACCAAAGATAATTCATTTCAATAGTATACCTGCTACAATAAATACAACAT
Source organism: Ciconia boyciana (assembly GCF_034638445.1). Taxonomy (NCBI): domain Eukaryota; kingdom Metazoa; phylum Chordata; class Aves; order Ciconiiformes; family Ciconiidae; genus Ciconia; species Ciconia boyciana. Next base: position 63,315,510 of record NC_132941.1, on the reverse strand, counting down.
TTTTTTGCTAAACTAATGGAAGAGTGTGAAGATGCCTCTGTTTAGATAAAATATCTAAAGAACAACCCAAAGATTCAAGATTTCTTTGATTCAAGGAGGTAGCAATGCTACAGTAACCAACACATTCTCACATTTGAGTAGGCTACAAAAGGAAACACTTCATCTTAAGGAGGTCATTGTGCCTCGAATGTGGGACAACAGTCATCAACTTCACTATTCCTTGAACTGCTTGGTAATAGAGGGCAAATTTCCCTAACAACCAAATTACACATTTTAAAAGTCAGAAGCAGAGACAGACCCCTCTGTAACATACACCAGATCCAAAACACGGAGCTCTGTGCTGCTTCTCTTCTGCTACAGATGCAATGCTAAGTTGTCTACGTCATACACGCGCTCTCATTTACTCATCTACAGACTGATCCTAAGACTGGTTTAAGTGCCAAGGTGACATTCCAGCAAGCGAGGGGCCGATCAACTGACACATTAAAACCTAATTCTGACCCTTGTTAAAAACCCTACTGCTCCTCTAGCGTTGAGAGTGCCCAGGAGCTGTGGTTTGACCACGCAAGCTGTAGCATTCTCTAGAGCTCAGCCCTCACCCTCTTCCAACTATACACCAGGGGCACATCAGGTGGCCATAAAGAAAATTATATTATCAATAACTACTCCGTTTCAGCATTTCGAGCACCAAAAACATTCAGCCTGAGAATAATTTCTCCTCAGAGAGGAACAACTCCTTTGCAAGCAAATATGACATCAATTAATAGAAAAGAGAGGGATTGTCTGGAAAACCTTTATGGGCCTCTAACCACACCCTTCAGTTCATTCTCCTCTTTTTTCATTTCCAGGACCTCCCTTGTAAGTATTAGCACACAATCAGCAGCAGGTCACTCTAGGTAATGACAGCTTGAGACAGAACCTTCTGTGTACTGGTTTTTTTTAAGTTCTTCAAGCTCAGCAACTTGCATCAGCTTACAAATAAGTAAATAACTTCCAAGACAACACGTACCTTAAACTTGAAGCCATTCAAAGCATGACAGTGTGACTATCGCCTATTCTTTTTTCCATGCAAACAGCTCTTACCCCTGCATACAGTCCATGCAGTATGTTTCTAACATACCATCACAAGACAAAGCAGCACACACATGAGAACTGTCAAAAGATGTCCTTATCCCCTCTATCTGTCAAAGGTATCCACACCCCTTGTGCATTAAAGACCAATTGGTTGTTCACAGGGTTGCACCCTAAAGGGAGGCTGGACAGTAGAAAGTCATTAATTATATTAAAGTTAACCATCCGTGCTTCCAAGGTAAGTTTAAATAACTATTTTTAACTTGATCATTTATTCAATTATTTTTAGCATAAAATATCACTGAGCCTTTAAAAAAAAGAAGTCAAGAGACCAAAACAAAAGTGTGTTTCAGGAGTTAAGATTTTCTACCAATAAGTAAGGCATGCAGCATTTTACCTACTCTGAAAGATACACACACACACACAAATGTAAAGTAGTTATGACAGAACATACGTATAGGACACAGATGACAGCACAACAAGATTTCTTATCCAGGTGAAAGTTTTAAGCTTACAACACTGTTACCTGGCACAGCAGACAAGTATGCCAAGTCACGCTTCTCAGTATCGCAGAGGAACGGGGGAAGGAGGCCAGGCTGTACAGCTCACACCAGGGACTCTCCCCTCCCAACAGGCACTGTTTGCCATATTTAGCCAAGGCCAGCATGGCAGGTAATCACCTGTCAGTGATTAATTCATGCTATACTTCCCCGAACAGTTCAAGCCAGCCTAAACTGACACCAGCAAGGAACACCAGCGGCTTGTTCCCACCCATGCACTTCCTACTCCCTTACTACAGCATAAACAACCCCAGCAAGGTTTATCTGCACCAGGGATGTGATAAGGAAACCAGTCTGGGTTTACTAAAACAGCAAAACAAACAAAACAACCACCACACCCCCCACAAAAATATCCCCTAATCAAGCTCATCAAGCTTCATTTTTAGCAAGATAAGTTTCCAGACGCACTTCATGGTACATTGGCATGCAAACGTGCCAGGAGGAGGACAGAAACAAGCAGCTACAAGGACCACTCTGGGTGGCAGTGCCAGCTGAAAGCTCCGTGGTACATCAGCCCCTTCAGACTGCCTTTATTGTCAGTGAAGGGCCACATGCTCTACAAGACACAGATCAGGAGGTGGCCTCCATCTCTCCTGCAGCTGCAGAGCAGTCTGGGACACTGCCCAGCCAACTTCATACCTAGATCTGGACAGAACGACTCTCCTTTCCCACAGGGTTTGTGAATGTTTGGGTAACACATCTAGCACTATTTCAGAGAACTGAAGGGAGACAAGGACAGAGGGAAAAAACACCCTGCAAGAGAGAAAGGAGTCAACAAAAGAAAAACTAAGCAGACACGTATGTAGGAATACTAGGAATGAACTAACAGTCCTTTTAAGGATATACTGCAAAACAAGATTCATTACAGAATGCTCTAAATATTTTGGATTTAAGAAACACACTCGTAGTTGTTTCTTTCATACAGCTAAGAAGAACGCGTGTCTACTTGGCCTTGGAGCCACCATCCCCAGCAACCGAAGTCTGGCCCATGATGGTAGTAGCTACCTTACTGACCCGAACCGAAAGAGCATGCTCTCTTGCAGCAGTTAATAAGCAGGACTGGAGGAGAAATGAAAAGAAAAAATGCAGTACACTTCTAATCTGTGGGCTACAGTTCAAGCTCAGGAGTTAAAGACACAACCCAAGAATCCCCAGCAGTGCCCTGCAGCAACCACACTCTGCTAGCACCACTGGAAAACCCAGCCCTGAAGCGCCAGGAGAGGGGAAGCTTCAGCAAGTACTGAAGTGTAAGCCCCAAGCAAACTCTGAACGCTAGAAAGGTTTTATAGTCATGACCATCTTCATCCATTTGTACTACTTAAATCCACAGCCAGCTGTAACCAGCTTCACCAGGCCCCACAACAGCACTGCTGCTCTTACACATCAGATTCCCTAAGCCCCGCAGGCCACCAAACCTCTCTTACAGTCTCTGTGGCAAAGATACCATGAGTTATGTATAAGATGCATTGTCTTTATTTTAAATAGATATTGGTTTCCCCCCCTTCCCCAAGAAATGAGAGTCACCTTGGACTCCACATTTAACCTTGTACTTCACATTGACCTTGTACTAGGCTAGTACAGTAGAAAGCACTGGTGTCCTTGCAGAAGCCATTTTTAATTTCTCATTGTAATTCAAACTGGCATTTGTAGCAAGTCATGTTATTCAACAGCCATACTTACTGCTTTGATTTTAATACATTTTAACTAAATGAGTTCTAAAATCTCATCCTTTTGGGAAAAAATCATTTGACAGATATATCCACTGCTGCAAAAACAAGTCAATAACAAAAATAACATTCAAGTACATTTACTTGCAGAGTTTGAAAGGGGAAATGCCACTAATCCTTCTGATTCGGAAAGAATACCCTCCATCAAGAAAACTATTCATGCAGGAGTGCAAGAGTTGGACTCATCACATTTTGTACAGCCTAGATTTGCAAGGAATAGAAGCCTTGATGGCATATTTATTTACTGAGGTGGGTACAGCATCAATGGATGTCTCCAACAAAACAAAAACCCCACAAATGCACACACAGGTACTTTTCTAAATCCACACAGGATACACATCTATATTCATGTTTCAGCTGAAAAGAACAAATGTGGAAAAAAACAGTCTGATACATGTTTTTAATGAAACTTGACATTAAATTTAAAAACTAGTAAAAAGAATTTTATACTAGAGTTGAGATGAGAAGAGGGTGTTCAAGTAAACAGCTGTCCTAAAGTATCAAGCATTTTCCTTGGTATCTTCTGAAAGACAGTATCTTCTAAGAGAAAAGAAAATAACCACTCTGCCAATAATTACTCCTACTCCTCTAATCTTTATTTTTAACTTCAGGGAAAGCTACACTTTGTACATCCAAAAATTTTAAACTGATACATCTCTCCCACATAAGACAGACTCAAAGCAAATGGACCCTTCACAACCAATGAGCTTAAACTTGGAGGTACGCAGTCTGAAGTTAACCGGAATCGTAACAAGCCACCACTTGTCTGCTGAACTACGGTAATAGACTATGTACCAACTCTTACTCCATCAATTTTCACAAACTTACTTGACATTTAACATGAACTTGTCCTATTTTATAATTGTGTTTGGCTAAGGATTGACAAGGGTTCATCTCAGCTAAAAGCTCACAAGAGCTTCAGCTGGCCAACAAACAGTAACTCACTAAGTCACAGTAACTCAGTTGATGTCAATAGTAAGAACATATGCTTCAGGCAAAATTGTTCAATGAACAGTTAAATTGTTTCAAGTATGTCACACTAAGACAACAAAACAACCAGCACAATGGCTTATTGCTTTTAAAATTACTGGTTAAACTGGTATACCTTTCCAATATAGATACCCTCTGTGAAATGTCCAGAGACAACCACAAAAGAATCTACGAAGCTTTCATCAATCTTCCTAAGGTTATTCCTGCTACAAGGAGTATTTGGAAAAATATGATATCTGTGATATGCAAAATGAAATTCTGAAATGAAGGATTGATAATTAACAGCTTTGGTTTCTGGTTTTCTCCCCTCAGTTAAAAAGTTAAAGTATATTAAGTGTTTAAGTTACAGAAAGGAATCCATGAAATCTTTCAGCAGAACACTAGTGAAAATCAGCGCACAACTCCATTTGCATTCTGGCTTTCTCATCAAGATCCCTTCAAGATATCTGCAAACTATTTTCATTTTAAAAGAACCAAATCATTATTGCCTTACAAAATTTCTATGAACTTCAAAATTCAAGTTCTATGAACTTGAAATTTCTATAGTTTTGAGTTTCATGTACAACTGTATAGTCACAAGCAACATTAAATACTTGCAGAACTCACATTCTTAAATATAAACACAACCATTTCCACACAGATTAAATCTGAAAGTGTGAAATATTTTAAGTAACACTGGAATAGTAAAAAAAAAAAAAAAATCACTTTTCAAAAAGCAGAGGAAAACAACCCTAATATTTAATACAATTGCTATCAGAATGCAAGATAGACTCAACGGCACAGGAACGACCTCCAACAATTGATCTTGTGTATTCGATAACTTACAAAATACCCTACAAGTTTCAATTGCTTCATTTCAGAAGGAAAAAGCACTCTGCGTCTGCTAGCATGTAAGGAGCTGAAGGCATCAGGAAATACTGAGGCATCTAACTATTCTCAAAAGGAAATGTGCTCGTCCAACTATTCACACAACACAAAAATAAACTGGAATATTTATTAGCTCAGAGAAACCAAACCCATGATACCCATAAAAACATTTACACCCTATCAAATATATTAAATAAAGCAGCTCCACAAATCAGTTTTTCAATTATAACAACCATGAAGTGACTTCATGAAACATTAGGGAACAGTATAAGACATACTAATAGCGCCAGAGTTTCAAATGAAGTGTTTTACTCTAAAAATAGTTGCGTATTTCAAGTGTTTAACCTGCTTGTATGCTAGGGCACAAGATATCTGCTTCTGGGAAGTTACAGCACAAAAGTTAACTCACAAGGTCAATAACTGAAGAAAACCCTGCTCTCACATGTCTCTGTTCTTTAACAGCATTGGGAGAATTATCCAGAATTTCCTTAGGAAAGCACTAAAATACAAAACAAAATTGGTATTTGAATTTTTTGAAGCACTTGACTACAAAAATACTTTCAAAAAGCCTGTAAACATTTACAACACAGTATCTGTATTAATACAACATTATTACTTTCAAGGTCAGTATTACACATGCAGTTTCTTGGAGCTACATATTTTGGTGTTATTTTTAACATCTGACAGAGCATCTTGTACTGTTGCAAGCTCTACAGTGTTTACAAATACTCCCAAGCTGCAGCTGCTGATTCTACTAGCATATCTTGCCATAGCATAAAGAAAAGTAATTTTAATTATCCAATAATGGCATTTTTTTACAGTACTATATGCATTACATTGTTCTGTAGACTGGTTTTGTAATTTTTCCACCTTTCAACAACTACATAGAACAACAGGATTTGGTTACAAGGATATCCATTTCTACGAAAGGTCAAAAGAAGTCCAAGGATAGTTGGGAAACATGTCTAACCCTGTTCAGATTATGGATGGACTCTGCACCCTCTCTTAGCAGATGCTATTTCAGGAACTTCTACATTTGTGTGCTGGTTTTGGCTGGGGTAGAGTTAATTTTCCTCATAGCAGCTAGTATGGGGCTGGGTTTTGGATTTGTGCTGGAAACAGTGCTGATAACCCAGGGATGTTTTCGTCACTGCTGAGCAGTGCTCACACAGAGTCAAGGCCTTTGCTGCTCCTCACCCCACCCCACCAGCGAGTGGGCTGGGGGGGGCACAAGGAGCTGGGAGGGGACACGGCTGGGACAGCTGACCCCAACTGCCCAAAGGGATATCCCACACCATATGGTGTCATGCTCAGTATATAAAGCTGGGGAAGGAGAAGGAAGGGGCGGGGGACATTGGAGTGATGGCGTTTGTCTTCCCAAGCAACCACTACACGTGATGGAGCCCTGCTGTCCTGGAGATGGCTGAACACCTGCCTGCCCATGGGAAGGGGTGGATGAATTCCTTCTTTTGCTTTGCTTGCACACACAGCTTTTGCTTTCCCTATTAAACTGCCTTTATCTCAACCCACGAGTTTTCTCACTCTTACCCTTTCAATTCTCTCCCCCATCCCACTGGGGGGGACTGAGTGAGCAGCTGGGTGGGGCTTAGTTGCTGGCTGGGGTTAAACCATGACAATTTGGTTTACTTTTTTAAATTAAAATGCAGAGATTAAAAAAGCTATTTTGAAATCAAATGTCTAGTTTATGTTTTAATTCTTCGTTCTCCCAAAATACCTAATCACAGGCATAACAGTATAAGGTAGCAGCATTAAGTCATAACTTACCAACACAAGCATTTAGAAACAGCCAGTCAGTCTTTTTCATTCTATTTTTTATTTGCTTTAGTTTTTTGAAGTCAACTTCAAGTTCTTCCTTGCTGCCAACAGCTCCAGCCAATTCAATTCTTTGGAAGTCCATTTTCACATCAGATTCACGTTTGGTTGTAGGTGGAGATCTTCTTTGGCTATTACCACTACTACAGCTTCCTCTCCATCGAGCTCTGTCTTGCTCGTTTATGATTGAAGAAGCCTCTTCTGTGTCTGCCAGTTCTATTGCTTCTATGTTGTTAGGTCTGGGATGATCACATACAACGCATTTCCTGGCCTTCGCCCAGTTTTCATATGTACAAACAGAACAAGTCCAGTGCTGAGCCCTTGTGTTTAGTTTATTTCTGTCATTGTATTCCTCACATGGATCAACAGAAAAAGGGACTGGCCTTGAACCAGAACCTGAAGACTGAGGAGACTCTGTGGGACTCCTGGTCCTGCGTTGAGACAAGCACTGAGTACACCTTATCGCTCTTGGCCAGTTCAAGTATGTGCACATGTGGCACGACCATTTATTTGCACTTTCCATACTGTAAGATGATTTAACCCTTGGTCTTGCACTAGAATCTGGACATATCAAAGGACTACTCCCTCCTTCAGTGCTTGTAGGATCCCAGTCTCTACCAATATCACTTGAACCACTTTTAAATGGATCTTCGGTGATAATTGTTCCACTAGGTCTCTGAGCACGACACATGGTACATTTGATTGCAGACGGCCAATTTTCATATGTACAATACTCACAAGCCCATTTAATTCCACGCTCTGTCATCATGCACTTCTTGAAATGAACTGCGTCAGGCAGAAACCTAAGTAATCAGAATACATCATTAGTACACAATGGTTGTACAGGAGCTCTGTTTCAAAAAAAAAAAAGTAAATGGATTTAACCCAGTTGTGTACTGCATCAAATATAAAAATCAGGCTGGGCAAACAGGCAATCTTTTTTTCTCGATACTATTAGAACATTTAGAGGGAGAAAAACCACTATGAAGAGGGTAAGACTTGAGCTAACTGCATTTTAAATGCAGAACTCAGGATTTCCTAGTGCAGAAATTAAAAACTCAGTCCTGCATTTCCAAAATTTCTTAAATTTGAACAGAGGCTTCCAAAACAAATTCAGAAAACAAATACACATTAAGCACTGAGAACACTGGAGAAGAGACCAATACAGCTACAGTCACAATATTGACCATACAGACCAATACAGTCACAAACATTAAATTATTGAAATAAAACTCGACATGAATACAGCAGTACAAGAAAAAGAACACGAAGTCTAGATCCTGTGAGGTCTACTGCAAGACTGCACAGGATTTGGAAGGAAGGAGTGTATCAGGTGGGCAGTTATACAATAAGCAAGCAGTTCTTTTGGAAAAGTAGGTGTAGGAGTTCACATAAAATGCATACATTTTCAAATTTTATACATGTGCTTAACCAAGACTAGGCCTTGATTGGACATCACTCATAACAGTAGTGTTACAAAGTTAAAATACCACTTGAAAGCAAGCACAAGCTGTGTGCGTTGACAAGCTAATATAGTATTTTTATTCTACAAATCCAGATTTCAATCCAATTCCAACTCACTTTTTCTCTAATGAAGAGGGGATTCTGTCTTCATGCTGGCTCAGACCTTTTCCTCAAATTGCCAAATATGAAGGATGAGACTAAGCAGATAACTATGCCTGTAAACAAAATGAAAACAGACTCATTATAGGTTTCCTACTGGACCTGAGTAACCAGAAAGTTAATTATTAAATGCCACACCTATTCTGATCCCAATTTACTAGTTTAAACTCAGTCATGACCTGCTGTGATTAACATAGAGAGTGGTTAAAATCAACCAATATTTATAAAGAACAACAGTCACCACACAAGTGAACAATCTGCTGAACTAAAAGGACTAGATCCAAGCAATGTCAAATTCGCACCGAAACATCTATAAACTCTTATTGGAATCTGAAACAGGATGGGGAAGGAAAAAAAAGCTTTGATCCCCTCCAGTTTGTGTAGAGGGCATAATAGAGGGAAAGGGTGAGGCAGGTAGATAAAGGACAAGAAGAAAAATATATAGTCTATCTCCTCCCTTACCACAGAATCGTTATCCAACATATAAGTCTCAATTATGTGCTATTTTTAAGCATGCAAAGCTGTTTAAAATACAAATTCGTTCCACCAATTGACTGACAATTCTCATTCATCGTATTGCAACTCTCTTGGAAAACAAAACACCCAGAGTCTAGTAAACCAAAACTCAAAAGAGAAGTTACCTAACAGGATTAAATTCAAAACTAGACACATCGAACTAAAAATTAGTTTACACCTGTTCTCCAGTTAGGAAATGTTTTATGAGTTAGTACATTCTTCACTGAAATACCTTCAGACACACACCTTGCTCTACTGAGGCACAGCTAAACATCCACTTAAATTTGTCACCCTTATTGCTACTATCTCCCTTCTATGGATTCCAGCAGGCAGCACAGGCTTTTTCCAACAGCTCGACCCTGATCTATTCACCAGATCAGGTGGCTGCATGAATGAGGGGCTATCGCGTGGCCAGGACAGAGGAGAGGGCAGGACTATCCTTTTCAGCAGCAATCCATATTTATGCTCATCTGCTTTCATGCGGCAATCAAGAACACATAAAGCGCTCTCATAAAGCTCAGGTTCCAATATTACTTGTTTGAACAGCCTGCAGAACACTTCACTCCCACCTATACGTTATAAAACTGTGTCAGACTAAGGAATGTGCTGAGAAAGCAATTAGACCTCCTACTGCTTCCCCTCCATCGTTCACTCATAAAAGTCCATGCCCATGCATGATGGAAAAAAAGAGCGAGGTCATACGAGGGTCCCCATATCTGTAGCAAAATAAGTGAAAAGTACATACATATACACGAGAATACAAAGTCAACTTGATTTTACTAAAGGTGGCTTCATAAAGAAGACTCTTCAGAAACTTCGAGGAAAAAGTTTCTCTACTCCAGAAACAAACTAAAGCTTTGCCAAAACACCTCCTATGAGTACGCTATATGCTAGATTTATCTATTCCATTTGGTCAAGGCTTTTTTCCCCCCAATTCCCAAAATAAGTTTTTCTAATGACCTTAACATTTCTTAATAAGCTTATTCTCTCTAAACAGTAGAGAGTTTTCTGAGATAGTAACATTTCCTAGTTAGGAACTTAAGTCAGTTGAACATGGTTTTCAGAAAAGAGAAGGAAGCAGCACACCGTCCGTGTACCTGCCAACGGCCACCAACAGAACGACCAAGAGCAGTTTCACTTGTGCTATGAAGGACAACCAGAAAGCGGCTGTCCCAATACTTCAATGTCCAATACAAGCTTGAGAATAATTTCTACCTGAGGAGAAGCTGGTGTGTTTTCAGTAGCTAATGCTTTCCATCAAAAGGTAGATCAGCATACAATGTGTGATGAAGCCTGAGAGGGATCTGTAACTGTAAATGCCTGCCTCTCTTACCTGCCCTAGTTGGTAAAGCCTTAAACCCAGCAGTTCCCACTGCAAACAAACCCCAACCCACATTTGGGATGGGGCAAGAAAACAAAGCATCATCTGTTTTACTGACATTAAGACTGGGAAAGGAGATGGCTGCTCAAGTTGAAAAGCAACAGGTTGCAAAAACGATCTAAACAAATACTGAGATACTATTTATGAAACTAAATAGCACAGTACATACTGTGTTACAGAACAGCTTTCATATATATCATGAGATTAGGTTTTTAGCTGCAATTATTCTCTGGGCCCCTTAAAAAGCTAGATGCTTTCAGACATAATTCTTAGAGAGGCTGAGTACCTGCAGCTTCGAAAGCCTCCGAGATATGAGCTCACTACCTCTGAACACGAGGCCTCGGGTTATTATGAAGTAAAGAATATAAAAAGGCTCAGTGGAGCAATGCAATTTCTCTTCTTTGATAGCTCTGCCAACACCCACTACGGCACAGCTAGATGAGGAAAGGTAGCGCTTTCACATATCAGGGTTTTTCACTTTTAGGTCTTGGTCTGACCCCCAACGGCACCCCACCCCAGGGACACCAGAACCAGCTGATTTACTGGTGATACAGGACCATCATCCAGCCACCGAGCAGCTCAAAGCTTGTTACATTTTTTCAGAATTACTTCTTTGCCGCTCTGTCTTCAAGTTAACTTGTTATTTTAGATTCTTCACAGAGGAGAAGTTGAATCATGTCGTACCTCCCCTCACAGAGAAATAGCACAACAGTGACTGTGAGGTGCAGGTGCATGCCTTTATGTTCAAAAAGCATGAGCAGACAAGAAATTAAAACCCACAAAACTCCAAGGACGTTCCAATTGATCAGTTTATACAATGCGCTAAATATCTTCTGGACAGACTAGTAGAGTAACTCAGTACATTAAAGAGGAAAATATATTAAATTCTGATAAAACAAGTAACAAAGAAAAGTCAAAACATTATCAGACTACCTTTTTACTAAATAAAGTCCGTCAGAAAAGGTCATGTAAAACAGTCAGAAATTTTTTCTTTTGCTTTGTTTCAACTTTTAAGAATATTCTTCTTTCTAGGTACATGGGAAACACAAAACGGTACACAGAAATTGTGAAGAAACAATGAAGTGCTCAAATAACATTTTTATGACAGGATATATTATACACCCCTCAATTTAAGCGTTCACTGTGTCCAAAAGTTATTTTACTTTTGGCTCAAACAAGGAACAATATGGAGCTCTATTTCATTAAACAATCAAGCCCTTCCCCGTCAACAGGCCAGACACTGATTGAGACCAGTCTACACGACGGATTTTTTGCTGGGATGGTGCTGGCATCTGTGCTGTCAGAAACCTTACGTAATTATACTGATCAAATCAGCGTTCCCACCTGAACTCGTTCTGCTCACATGTACGGATTTTCAACCAGAGCTAACTGCTTCTGTATTTGCAGGGAAAAGGGAGCTCAAGTATCAACTTAAGCCTTCAGCAAGACTTGCAAGGCAAAAGAGACCCACCCTCCTTCCCCTTGATGTAGCTGCCTCTCTTAGGCTGCTCCAAAAAGAAAGGCAGGCTGGCTTGTTTATTTTTATTTTAAAACACTGAAGCAACTTTTAGGAGGAACAAAATAAGCAGAAGCATCTTGTTCTGAAAGAAAGAGAGGTCTCTATAACCAAACACAGAACCTATTAACTCGACAGCTTATGAGTGTAACACCTTTCACACAGCCAACCACAAAAAGGAGCGGAGAGGAACAGGATTGCGAGTCAAAGCAGAAGATCAAACGGCAGCACTTCCACTGACTGTATTCTTTATGTATTATGAAACATGGTGTATTTAAATGTATGTCTACCAAGAAAGGGTCTCAGTCTGACAGCTGTAATTGCTCACTAGCAGCTGCATAATGTTGCTGTGAAGTTTATATATACACACGATGGACAAACAGCTTTTTAAGAAAAACTGCCTACGATTAACCCTGCATAATTTGACACATTTTCAGAAGTGTTCCCCTCTTGTACATCACTACCTCAAGTTCTCTTCCAATTACCCATTAAAAATTAGCATACTTCTTAGAAAACTGAAGTTCATTTATACACAAATAAGCTTTCTAATTAAAGCTGTAAAAGGAAAACCTGTTAAAATCACACATCTGGATTATCACCTTAAATGGTTATGATAAAATATGCACTAGTCTGAATTCAGATACTGTAGCTGGTTTTGTTCTGTAAAGCTGCAGAATGTTTCTAAAAGATGCACAAGATGAATTCGAGTCAACTGTTCACAGTAGGAAACAGAGCAATGGGTCGATTTCCCATTTCCAAACAAATACATTTATAAACACTGCCACTCTGTTGCCGACACAGTATCTTTTTAAAGCTCACATACACTTTACCAAGGGACTCATCAAACAGAAGTTTTGCCAATTCTTAAATACAGACAGTAGGAAGGTCTAGAAGTTAACAGAGCTGTACACAAGCTTACATCAACAAGGCCAATTTGTTTCTTTCAAACTTGTAAACACTCTGAAAACCTCCTCAACGATTTCTTACATAAAAGACATTGCTATTGAACTGGCTCAAACTCACTTTTGTTATCTGGGTCCAAGAATCCTTGTGAAGTATCACACTGTCAATACAATTCCACAAAAACAACTTACATTTTTAAATAACCTATTTGAAATTTATTGCCAGGTATTAAGAATTTATTTTCACATGCAATTTGCCTTGCCTAATTTTCTAAGGTGGAATTTTACTGACACTTTCTTCTCTTGACTTACTAAACTTACTTGCTCTACCTTCAACTATTCGCTATTCTTGCACAACTGCTTTCTCAAGAATTCAGCATAAGCCTCAACAGATCAGTATATTAAAAGCGTAGAAGTCGAATCCAGGCTTCTATAGTTTGAAGGGAACTAACAATAAGTTCCATTGTCACGTCTACAAATTAGTTTAAAAAAAAAAATTAAGAACATTGACCTTGTCAATGGGACAACCAGATCAGATCGGTGCTGAATCTGGAAGCTTTGCAGTAAGGTCAATAATTATGTATTATAATAAAGAATGGAAAGATTACTGCAAAGTCACAAATGTAGGAGCATTTTCTGTATTAGCCTGAACACACTGAAGCAAGGAATTTCACAAGTAAGCATAGTTTGCTTTGGTTGTTAGGACAGTTCTTTAAAAATGAGAAGATACTGTCCCAACCAGATCAGCAAAAAGGAGAAAATTCTCTGTCGTCTCAGGAAGAGAGCACTGAAGTCGTTTTCTGCAAGCTGCTCTATGAGGTGGGGTTTTTTGCTTACAAAATTTTTATTTCTTTAAAGAATACAAGCTGGCTATTTGCAGTAGAGACAGCAGGAACTGGTCTCGGACTGCAGCTATCATCACAGAACACAGAAACCTTTCTTATAAAATACAGATACAAAGCAAGAAGTACGTTGGAAGGCAGAGGCTTTTGTCAAACTACGCTATCCTTCCCGTCCTCATCCCGGGAAGAGCACTGCTCTCGACACACACAAGGATCACCTTTGCTCTTTGAGTAGCAGAGCTCTTCCTTTGCTCCCAATAACAGGGAGAACAGGAAGAACGTTGCTGTCTTGAGAGAGGCATCATCGAGTTCAGATTGGCACAAATCTCAGTGCTATTAAAGACCTAATCATTGCTATGTAAATCACAACAGTCTACAAACTGTAATGTTAATGGTGCATAAGAAAAGAAAAACCGAAAATGGTTTAGTTATAACTGAGTAACTATTTACAGTCTAGTACGTTAAATGAGTTTGAACATTTTTCTTCAGTTTTTATAGTCTAGGCTGTCAACAAATACTCTGTACTGCAGATTTTTAGGTATGAACTCTTCCATTACATACAACTTCTCATCTACTCTTATAAGTGGGCAATTAGTTAAAATCCAGAAGACGATCTTTCACAAAGAAACGTGCTGCAAGAAATGCAGTTCTCTTAACCAAAAAAATTTCTAAGAAAGTAAGTAGTAACTTCTGAAAACATTTAGAAGTCTGTTCACTGGGTGAATTCTGACAGGCTTCATTTATGTACAATTAATAAAAAATTGCTTTCATTTTGATTTAAGGATTCATATAATTTCAAAGCATCTTAAGGCTACTTTATTAGACATTTATCATATTCAGAAAAAGTTATGCTGATTTTGCTTCAGCTTTCTTTTCAAGATTCTATTCACACTTCCAATCCAACTGCTATCATCTCAAATAAACCTTAAAGCCTGACTTTGCATAAGCAAGAGAATTCATATGCAGTTTTAATGCAAGAGGATGCCTAATTTTGCAAGTGTTCTATGCAGTAAGAAATCAAACATTTGGGAGGTTACAGATCTTAGGAGACATCTGAAATACAAGAATTGACAGTGAACTTCAGGCTAGGATTTAGACCTAACTATAAACAGACTCTTCTGCAAAAGCTGAAAACTCATCACAGAATTAACAGATATTTGACAATACTAAACATTCACCCTTTCTGCTGTCTTTTTGTATTCTGATGTTTATCCCCTGAAGCATTTTTGTGCTCTTAACCACTACAGTTAATCCTGCTGTGTAACTTACAAAGTACAAGTTTCCATTTTATTTGTTACTCATCGCAAATGGGTCAAACTACACATAGCTCTATTAAATTTGTGACTAAAAGCTAGGAAAACCTAAACTGCTGAAAACAGCCTATAAAAAACAAGAGCAGCAGCTTGCAGTTCAGTCCTCTTTCTTATTTCAGGAGTTATATTTTCAAGGTGTTTTTCTGGTTTTGTTTTAAACTCAATTAAAAGTGAACAACTATTTAGATGAGATGTTACTACACATTAGGATGGACTAAATACGACTGCTTACTTAGAAACCAGTATCATTTGAGAAAATGAGAGTAAGCAGATCAACAGTTACATAATACAGAGCATCTCCCACACAATACTAATCAAAAACCAAGCAAAGTGACTCAAAATAATGAGCTATGATAGAATATTCACATAAATACAGCCAGCAACATTTAATGAATCTGATCATCGTGAACAGTCAGCAACGGATGAATACTGACTCAAGATGTACAATACAGTAACAAACACAACAGAATTGTTAAAACTTCATTTTTAAGACATTTGCATTGGGCAAAGTACACAAGTTGAACGAGAGGTTTCTTTATAAAAAGCGAGCTCAAATACAAAAATAAGTTTATCTGTGTTTAGACTATATGCCTAAAACATGAGAGTCATTTTTGTTTAGATCTCGGGCATCCTCACACAAGATGAGGAAAACCAGATGTCACGCTCTGAACAAAAACACACTGTGGAGCCAGACATCAAAACTTAAAAACACTTAAACCTGTCCAACAACCAAGGAACATTATAGTAAGACTTGTGCGTTTGACATTCAGTTCTAGTAATGATCCTCTGGACCTCCTCAATAGTGGCTGACCATAAATTAGATCATGGCTTCATGCAGACATAGTCACCATTTGGTGGAGGAAAACCACCTGCCTCCAAATGAAACAAGGAAACACACACTCAACATCAACTATTGTGGAGCTTCCTCCTAATTAACGGCAAGCCACTTTCAGATACAGTTAAGGACCGTCTTTATTATACGCATTTGCAATTGGGCTATATTTAAGACTAGTTCTAGTTCAAGTAAGCCATAAAAGCTACACCCATTTTATCCAGCTCTTCTTAAGATACTGGCTAGACAGCAAAGTAACAAAAAAGGGGAGGGGGGAGAAAAAGAGAGAAGCAAAAATGCTATTATCACAGCACACATAAAAACCACTACTGTGTATGTCATTCTTTGTACTACGTTAAGCAGCTAGTATCAAATATCACAGGGAAAACAAATTCAAACTCCTTCTGGAGAAGAAGTGATAATCAGGTTGTGTTTGGTTTTTTTAAATCACCTTTTTTTTTTTAATCTTATGATTAGTAATCTGTATTTTGCTCATAATACATAACCAACAACCCCAAGTTAATCACTGCAAGGTACTCTGAGTTGCTAGAAAGCTTCAGAGTAACAGCTCTAAAACAGTAAACCTTCTGCTTTTGGGGAGTGGGAACAACTTTCTGCTAGAGACAACACCGAACAACCTTCTTTAAATAAACCATTTGCAAGCCATGAGGTGACAATTATTTTTATCCCTGTCAAGCTAAACAGGAATGCGGAGGTCAAAAAAATGTAAGTAGTCCAGCAGATCATCCCAACCTTTCAGCAAGATAAAGATGAGTTTCTCAACAAGCACACAGTGAGGGAAAGCCATTGTAGCCAAAACCTAAACCCACAGGCCCATCCAACAGAAGACATAAATGACAATCAGATGTTGGTAAGACACCTAGTACAAAGTATTCCTGACTTATCATGGTAGTGTGAACTGGGGGGGGAGAAAAGAAAAGGCCTAGCATGAAAATAAGTATATACTCAACACTTCTTGAAACTGCAGAAGACTTAAGACTCAGACCTGTAGACTGAAGCTGTTTCAGGGGAGTATTCAGATAGCAGCAACTAATAAATCTGCCAGCTGTCTCTACTGAATCCCTGCTTAGATACTGGAAAGATGAATGGAGACAGACGAAATACTTTCAAGCCATTAGCTTGAAAGAAGACTAAGTCAACACTTATACAATGCGCTTACAGTTTTTACAACCACAAGAAACAGGATTCTCTCATAAACTGACAATCACCTTCAGAAAGCACGTTTCCTATTTTTTGCTAGAATTATCCACATTTATGAAATTTATGACAGTCGTTTTTTCTTCCCAGATGATCAACTGACTATGCACCAAGAGCCACATGGTTTTCAAATGAATGGACCTACAAAAGTGCATGCAACTTCAAAGCCACTAAAAAAGTACTTGATCATAATAGTGCTAACCTACTGAAAACAAAACAGACCGCTCAAGTTTGTTTTTCTTTCCAGAGACATGTAAACCATGGTTCTGACAATCTTCCTTAGCTCAGGAAAGCTAACTCCTGAATATCTAGAAGACAGCAGAACACCAACATAACTTACAAAAGTTTCTTAATGTCTGTAAACTCCCCAGTAACTCTGACTTTTTCTGTTTCATTAAAAACAGCTACTCAAGACTAGATGCTAAATCAAATCGAAGTCAAAGAATCACATGGAGGATTTTTAAACCTTAACATTTGTTTACAAAAATAATGGCAAACATAACTCAAGTAAAACATCACTGTGTTTTGGCGTCTGGCACAGTTGGAGGAAGAAGAAAAAGGGAAAAAAAAAGACTGCAGCCTCCTTGCGCACAACTGACAGCTTCAGAAAGAAGTCCTATTTACACTTACCAAAATAGACGCAGGTCCATCCTTCCATTCCCTGGACAGCAGGTTGCACGCCTGGTGTATGTTTTGTACTTATCTCTCATTACTTCAAGTATTTTCAGCTCATTTCTGAACTCAACCTTAAAGATGGATGCAAATTCTGTGCCTCCTCCAGCATTTGTCTTAGAAGTACTAACTTTCGTTAATTTAAAATGCACATGTGAATACAAGCAAAATTAGCAGCTATTCTCAGCAAAAAAAAAAAATTCCACCTTACTAGAAATAATAATTTAAAAAATGATGCAACAGTATCCTTGTTTTAAGAACAAGCAGAACAGATTGTATCAGGATAAATTCAAATAGCCAAAGGGAAAAATGCCAACTTAATTATATCTGCTGTACAGTAGAAGATGCAAAAGGGCTGCAAACTTGGCTGCTTCGTAGGTAAGATGCTCTGCACATACCAGCAACTACCACTCTTTCCAATGTATTACCCTCCCATGTTCCTTGCAAAAAAAAAAAAAAAAATCTACCATTCCTTCTGCTTTCTTGAACCAAGGGCTCCGTATCAGCCCCCTCCTGAAGACAGCTCCTTCTTCAAACATCACTGCACTCATTCCCTATCCCACCCCCTCCACACCTCTTCTCTCTCCAGTCTCCCACCAAACCGAGTTTTTGCATAAATGGGACAGCAGCACAGGAAAAAAGTTGTTTTAAAAAATGCCAGGTGGATACAACTCCAGTTTGACTACAGAGCTTCTGAAAACCTGCCCATGTGACAACAGAAGGAAATACAAAATCATCCGTATTATTATAGACTAACGTGTTCCCAGAATTGATCTTGAAGTACAACAGTTCTTCTTTTAAAGTATGTTAACTGTTAGACACCAAAGAGATAACAGTCCTATTATTAATCTTGTATTTCAAGGAAGTGCCAAAAGAATTAATTACATACGTATGAGAAGCTGTGCTTCAGCACTTGATGATGCAAAAACAAACACAGTCACAAAATCAATCCGATTCTGTGCAAGTTACAGCACTGTCAGCTATGCAAGAAGTGCTATGAAAAAGAGTAAGTACCAGGAAAGTGTCTGAATTCCTAATGTTCGAGATCTTAGGTAGAAGATAGAAGTTTTCTTTTTAAGGTGTAACAAATTCCATTCAACTGACATTACAAAGTTATAATTATCTGTTATTTAACTGATTTTACCAAGGTATGCCATTTGACAAGTGAAGATGTAAACTCTCTACCAGCTGTGTGGAAAAAAAGTCTCTTTTCAAATTTGCCTCATTTCCCTCTTCATGTGTAGTACTACTTAAAAAAAAAAAAATTAAGAACTCTGTTACAGCTAAGCCAGCCATTTTCAGCTGCCAAACTAAAGTTTAGTTCCATTTTAGTACCAGGAGACTGTGGATCATAATCCATGCAGTTAAAATGAGGATTACTTGTTGACATAAATTTTGAACAGCTCAAAATAACCCAGACTTCAAATTTTGGGGGGAGGAAGGGGCATGAGATTACTAACAGAACTGGCAGTGGCAGTTTAAATGCTTTTCTGCGATTAGTGGATGGTACATCATGATGAAGAATGTATTGATCTAAAGTTCTGCACAATCTCAACCTGGTGCAAAACTGATATGGCAGAGAGATGCTGGAAAGAGAAGCGTTAACACCTAAGTTAATACCACATGAAGGAGCCAGTAAATCTCACATTAAAGTGCCTGACAGTACATTTGATTATTTGATTGACTGTATTAAAAATAACCTCCCATACAACCAGTAAAGTATTTTCTACTTACACTTCTGACTTATTTACAGATCCATCTTGCAAAGGACACCAAAGATGGATGGAATTTCCCGTCCCCAAGGAATTTACATATCAAATGACGTACAATTCAAATGGCCATACACAAGGCTAAATAAGACTGAAAATGTTGCCTTGACCAATTTTGCGTTTTAACTAGTCTCCAATTTAAGTCATGCTTCTGTGATGAATCCCGTTGATGCTTTTATGCCACTCAGCGTTCCAATTAAATTAATATTTTTAATTATACTTCTGAGAAAATGCTAATGGCTACAACTCTACAATAACAGAGTATGGCCTCATCGGTCATCCCCATCTGCCTGTCCTTACTTAAGCAGTGTAAGAAAAGTAAAGATAATAATTTCTTTTTTCTTCAAGAGAATTACACCACATAATTACAGTTTCACAAATCCTACAAAATGCAATGCATCCAAAAGCATTATTCTCTTTTAGTGCTGTGACAGACTTAAATCAGAAGTGATCATTTTCATATGACATGCTAGACTCCGCACACTGAGACACCAATTCAACTCAGCCTTCACAAGGAGGCTAATAAAAGAGTTCCAGAACACCTCCTGCTGCTTACCTGTTTCCCCCTCTCTGAGTAACCACTGAAAAAGAAAAGGAAAAAATAAAAAAAATAAAAAAAGGGCTTTGCAAATCTCTTCTGCAGTCACCAAAGACAAAATGCTAGATGAGCAGAAGGAAAAACAAAACTAAGTGCAACAAATCTCTCCTGACCTACTGTTACAAGGTTCTGCTCACACCGGAATGAGCTTTAACACAGGATGTTAGGGAAGGAGGCAGTTAAGGTATTACACAGAAGACATCTCACCTTTCAATTTTTGCATCAAATGCATAAATGTGTTAAACTCACACGCCAGTTTCACCACTTATGACACAGCAGGTAGCTCGTGAGCAGAGACTGTTCAAGCACAGCCCAAAGCCTGTCAAACAACATTTGTTTACTACACCGACTCCCAAGAATTCTAGAAAAAGTTGTCATTATTGTTACCACTGAAAGTCACTGTGGCAGCAAAAAGTTCTCAGCAGCCGCGCCGTGTCTGCCGTGCAGGAGACCCAGATGAATTTTCTCCCATCATTTCTCCCACCCGCTGCTCCTAAGAGAGCGGTGACTACCGTGGGGCCGGAGCGCTGGAGATCTGGGTTGAGGGCTGGAAGGAATGCCTTTTGTCACTCCGAAGGAAGGACTCCCAGACACATCCGTGACCTCCGCAGAGAAGTTCACCTTATCCTGGCAGGAAGCTGCCGCAGTGTGGGACTGTGAAGGCAGAGCCAGAAAGGCGCTGGAAGCGTGGATTACCAAGGTTTGCCTCGCTCCTTAACCAAACTTTCTTAATTTTTTTTTTTTTAAACTTCAGTTCACAAAAACAAGCTCGGTTTTGAAACA
Organism: Ciconia boyciana; assembly: GCF_034638445.1. Lineage (NCBI taxonomy): Eukaryota > Metazoa > Chordata > Aves > Ciconiiformes > Ciconiidae > Ciconia > Ciconia boyciana. The sequence continues at coordinate 63,294,497 of NC_132941.1, read as the reverse complement.
CTTCCCACACTGTACTTTATTTCTGATCAAGTATCGACAATATGCGGTATCGTACTACGGGCAGTGCCACAGAAGTTCTGCTAGCCAAGATTCACAGATACAGACAAGTAGCTCCCATCACCTACTCTACCACAGCACACAGATCAAAACAGGCATATCCAAAAAGAAAAAAACAGGAGGAGGGGAAGAAGTGGGAGGCAGCAGAGGCATGATCTCACCCCAGCAGACCGAGGTACTGCAGCCCAGCAGCGGAGAAGCCGCCACAAGAGAAAAATCAGAGTTTCCTGCCTTTGTACCGAGACTCTTGTCGCTGTGGCACGGCTTTCTGAAAACTGTGCTACACCCGGCGCTGCTGGGACGGAGGGCGAAGCGCCGCATCCCGCGCCCGGCGGGCAGGCTGCCCCTCCGCCAGCGGTTACCGCCGAAGCAAAGCCCCCTTCCGCCGCGGGACGGTGACCCCAGCGGGGCCCGAGCCGGTCGCGGAGGAGGCGACTCCCCATTCCGCCCCTCGGCCGGGCCACCCCCGGCCCCGCAGCGCCCCGCCCCGCCGGCGGGCGAATCCCGGCGGGTCACCGGCCAGGGAACCGCCGCGGGCTGGCTCCGCTCGCCCCCGCCGCCGCCGGGTCCCCGCGGGGGGACAGCCGGCCGCTCCCCCCTGCGTGCCCTCCTCCCCCAGCGCTGCCCGGGGAGGGGAGAGGGGCTTACCTCGCCGCCGCCGCCGGGAGCCGTCCCTCAGGCACACGCTCGGCGCTGGAAGCCGCCTGCGCCCCGCGCCGCCCCCCCCCCCCCCCGGCCCGCTGGCTGCGGCGTCCTCTCCCCGCTCAGGACATGGTCTCTCCCAACGCGGCGGGCTGCCGCGGCCGCGGGCGCTCCCACTCGGCGCGGCGGGGGGAGCCTCTCGCCCCGCTCCCCGGGCTCCTCTAATGGCGGCGGCTAGAGCGGCCCAAAGCAAAATAAACCCCCATACGGCCAGGAGCCCGCACGTCAGCCCGGCCTGCCGCCCTGCCCGGCGCCCATTGGCGGAGCCTGCGCCTTCCCCTCCGCCAATCGGAGCGCGCCTCTTTGGGAAGAACGGGTGATGTCATCTCTGCCGCTGGAGCGCCTCGCTGTGGGGGTGCTGGCCCCGCCCCGCCCCGCCCCGCGCCCCGGGGAGCCCCGCCCCCTGCCGGCCCCTCCCGGCCCCTCCCGGCCCCGTCCCGCCGGGGACCCTCGCCCGGCCCCAGGCCCGCTCCCCCGGCTGCTCCCCCGAGCCTTTTCCTCGCACACCGCCCGATCCCCTCGGGGCCACCCGGCACCCCAGCCGCCTGCCCGCCTGGGCTGCCGCTCGGCCCTGCCAGGGCCCTCCCTGAGGCAAACCTGTGCACGGGACCCACCTCGGTCAGCAGCGTCGGGGAGTAACGCGCGGGCTGCGTTAGAAGCGGGAACGAGAGCGTCCGCTTGGCCTGACATCCGCGATCGTAGGTGGTACCTCGACATAAAGTTTCCTATGGAAATAATCCCTCCCAAAAAACCCCTTGCGATGGCACCTGGCCAGACGGCAGCCGTCGAAAATACCACTTCTGTGGCAACCGGTCCTTCCAGTGTCCTGACAGGAAACATCTCCTGCGTGCGATAAATAAAGTCGCAACGGAGGGTCTCACGCCCAGGCTGTGCAGGCCCCAGCCTCTGGTAGATTCCCCTTCATTCCTTCAGTTCTTCCGCAGCAAAATATTTCCCTGAACGCTAAGAAATAAACTACTAAGATTTCCTCCCCGTGGCGATTCCGGCCGTTCCTCACTTGGCACGCTGAGTGCGTGGGGTTGGAGTTCGGGGTGTTCACCCTGGCCCGAAGGACTCTTCAGCCGAGTAGCGGTCATGCAGTGCAAAGCCCATTCCTCTTCTGGGGGAAAAGGCCAGTAGCAACTGCTCCGCCAGCCCTTGGGTTCAGTCCTCCTGCTAGCTATGCAATCATTTTTCTTGCTTTCTACTAAAAAATTGCGAGTCCACATCTTCCTTAAGCTTCTCTTGTAGGCTCACTGACAGAAAAAGTGCATTTGCCCATATCCTCCCTCTTCCCTCATGGGTCTTACATTGTTTGATACCTGACTTTTTTTTCCACCACAGTTCCTACTTTTTATTTCAGGCTTTTTCAGATGTTCTAGCACTTTTTATTTCCATGGTTTCATTCCCTGTTCCCAGCCGAGGCGATACAGGGGACTCTGTTAGCTAATGCCTCGGCTAGGTCTTGCATTGGGAAACACATCCTCTTCTGACCAGCTGGATCCATCCCTTCTCGCTCAATCAACGTAAAAGAAAAGCACCCGAGATGTTCAAGCAGAGCAATGATGCCTTGTGCTAGAGAAAATCCCTTTGTCCAGCAGTCAAACAACTAGAACTGGAGTCAGGACAAGTAAAATGTAATCACTTTTGGAGACTGAAAGAGAAATTTGTCTCCATTTGCAATTAAATTCGTTCCCTATAAACATCAAAAACTGTTGGGGGGGAGGGTAATGTGATTTGTCTCTCCCAGACTAGTTATTTACTAAATTCTCTTTCTGACTCCACTGAACAAGTTGAGCCCCAGTCTGCGTTTTGGGAAACATACCAACAATTACGTATGTTTAGCTATAGAAAAGATGGGGACAACTGTATTTTCTTTCACACACCCACATATAAGATCCAGATGAACTTGGATAAGTCATGTAACAGAAATACGCCTTATCTTAAGGAATCATGCCATCTTGGTGCTTAGAAATAATTCAGAAAATGTATCCCTTGCTCTTGGCATCTAGGCAAGGTGATGGAAGAGCTGTCACGTAAGTGAACAAGTAGCAGGGTAAATCCTAAATGCTGCCACAACTGTACAACAGTGGGAAATTTCCAGAAATAATTGTTATAGATTAGACTGCATAAAAAGGTATGAAACTAAAAGGAATATATAATTTTGGGGAAAACATCACTGCAAATTCTTCCAGAATATTTCCTAAACCTGTCAGAAAACCATTTGGTGATCGTGGAAACATTTTAAACAAAACACAGTGCACTGCAGCACATTAGGAGCATGTAATGTACTTTCACAACACAGAAAAGAGCTTTAATGAAGCTCAACTTGTATGTCTTCAAAGAGTTTTGTTGCATAGGTAAGAAAAAATAATGGCCAGCTAAAAAAAAAGATATTCAAAGAATTCTAGAGACAAATTATTTTCATATCTGCATAGTTGTTCTGCAGAACAGAAGCATGCCGAGTAATGAAACAGGTACCTGTAGAGTATATGAAGGCAAAATTCAATTTTACATGTGATAAAATTGAATTTGAAAATAGTTACCAGAGCTGTTAGTTTCAAAAGCGAATCCTGGCAGCACCTCCAAATTACAGGACGTTTTTAATGTTGGTGATATTATTCCTAAAGCCATGTCTTTAAAACTATCTCAAAAAACTGCTGGCATCTCCCTCCAGGTTTACCTTGCGGGAGTTTGCCATTTGTTCTAGACTTAAACAATAAAATACAATAGGAATGACCTTTCAGCAGTTTAGAACACTGATATTTACACGTATATTTTATCCAATAATAGCTTTCAGACTTCTAATTTGGAGAGAGATCAAAATCTACAAGACTTGATAACCCAGTTCTCAATAGATTTGGTATTTGATCATCTTTTTCTTTTTTAAATGTCAGAAAGATAAGTCTATTTTTGTTAGAGGTAGCAGAAGTTGTATGCGAGTACTAATTTCCTGTATTCCACCCCAAATTTTAATTTTATTCCACCAGTTTAAGGACAAATTTTAACTCCCTAGTAAGGAATTTGGAACAGTCATACTCGTTTGACAGCTTAATATGTTATTTTGGGAACTTTGCTTTGCAGAGATGAATTCACTCGTGCCTTGGAGATTATGTGCCTTCACTAACGGGGTGTGCAACTGCCCTCTGTAACTCAGAATAAACCGATAGCAAAACTGCGCGCCTTCATTCACATCTAAAAATACGATTTGCACACATATGTCTTCCAGCTTTCCTTTTTTCCCACTTCTCAAGCATCATAAATCCCTGTTCCTCTAACACCTGCTGCTTTCTCCCCACCTTCCTCAGGCATCCTAGGTCTCTCTGATCTCCTTTCTTTCCTTCCAGTTCCTCTAGAACAAGAAAGAGCTGCTCGGGAAAGAACTGATAGTAAATTTCCTTGTCAGAACTCACAGATGTGATGAAATCGGAGCGGCGCACGCAAGTCATGCAATTTCGCAGAAATATCGGTGGAACCCAGCTCCGAAACCCACCTGGTTCCTCCCCCTTGTCAGCCTGGAGCTGCACCACCAGCACTTGTGCAGCAGCCAGGAGCACAGACTGCCTGAAGCAGGAACCCTTTGTGCCTCCGAGGTGCGAGCCTTGCTGGCAGCCAGCGAGGCAGATGGCTGGGAAGTTCCCTTCCTTTTCTGCAAAGAATTTATAAATTTAGGATTTTTTTCAGAATAACCCAGAATTGCAAATTGCCGCTATCGCCTATTAAACAAGAGCACTTTGCCCCACGCTGCCTTACAAGACGCCCTATTTCTTCTGTCCTGATGCTCACTGTTAGTAAAAGGTTTCTTCCCTCAACCCTCCCTGACGTTTCTGTTCTGATTCACCCTGCCTATAACCGAGCGAATGATACCAAAAGCTATAATTAGAAAGCAAGCGTCGAAACATTTCACAGTAGCATATTTCTACATGTTGCCTACAATAGCCGGGGGACTCAGGGAAGCACAATTGTGCTTCAGGTAAGCAAAAAGACAAACATCAAATTATTTTACGCTGGCATGGAGTGTTTTTGTGGTGCAGCAGAATTGCCTCAGCCTGAGTGCAAAGATTACATCTAGTTAGCGACGTATAAGTGCAGATCTCGTTCTTATGTAATTCTCTTTACCCTGGTAACTACTCGCTCTCAGGCAGAGAGCTGGCTCCCATTAGGCAATTCATCCTTGGCTTATCCAGGAGCAGAGATGTACGTGCTCACCAGATGGTTATTTCTCACTAGCTGAACTTTGAATATGCAGAACTCCCTGCTCACACCGGCTCCTCGAATCCTGCTCTTGCCATCGCTTTAGTCAGTGTTTTCAGGCTTTTTGTGATCAAGGAAGACTTGCAACTGGACTGAAACGCTTAGATAAAGGGTGAGGAATAGAAATGCAAAAAAACCAAAGCAAGCACAGTTTTTGAAGCTATTGAGAACAGGATATTTCAAATGGTTGACTGATTTGTTACCATTTTCCCATCCTCTCTCTGAGTCAGCCTCAGCCTTCACAATCTCATACTTGTGGCTCTTTTTCCCATTTTAGTCTGAAACATAAAAACATTCAACTATAGCTAGATCACTATCCCCCCTATCCAGACGAGGATGAAGTCAGAGAAGGCATAATACCCTGACCAAATCCCTTCTTCCCTGCCACAGCTGTTGGGTGTTGTTGCAGGCTGCCAGCCTGAGACCTGTAAGCGAGCTTCAAATATTTGCAGCTGACCCCTGGCCAGGGGAGGAAGGCAGGGTCCTTCGCTGTCGTCACCGCGCGCTCCCGGTCGTGATGGGAGAGTTACTGCCCTCGTGCTAGCCCTGGTCTGGCCTCACGGCTGCATCCAGTGGGAAACAGCATTGTTAATTCTACCCATTGTGTTGGCTCAGTTTTTAGCTGTTTCTCAGAAAAACATCTTTCAGAAAATATTTTCAGAGTCACAAGTTTTCTTCTGACTTCCCCAGGGGTTTTGCACTAAGAAGGGATGTCACGCATGTCGATCATGCCCTTCTCCTTTTCGTCTTTTTTACTACAAGAAAAGTGAGAGTTTATCCCATACCCTGAGCCACCAAACACACGGCACAAGGGGCAGGGAAAGAGCAACCGAAGAGGAAAGTGGTCCTTTCTGCCTCGCTATCTGTATCCCTGGGAAGAGATAGCAACCTTCTCCCAGAGGGTAGTCAGAGGTAGGAGCAGCTCTCACTGCACAGCGAAACACTCACCCACACGTTCCTCCTCTTCTTCAGCTACGGGGCTGCCCTACTGCAAACGCACCGTGGCTCTCCATGGGGCCAGCAATAGGCACCTCGCACCTTTCCAGGTGGTATGTGCCCAGCAGAGGTGGTTGGGGTGTGTGCGATTGTTTTAGGGGAAAAAACAGCTAGGGAAGGTAGAGAATAAACAAATATAGCTAGGAAAGGTAGAGAATAAACAAATATAGCTAGGAAGAACTGTGCAGAAATATGGCAAAAGTATGTACTGAGTTGTTATCTCCTCAATCACTTTGAAATATATTTCAATGGCAAAAAGAAAAAGGTTAAAAGTGGGGAGCACTTGGATTGAAAGCTTTGACGTGCACTGTATTTTTCTTGCTTTCTCTCTGGTTCCACAGGGAGCAGAGGAAGGAGATGAAGAAGTAAATCCATCGGGATAGGGCTTTCCAGCTGAAGGGTTTGAGCCACATGATCAGGGAATCTTGGAAACTTTCCTCGCTTGGGCAGATGCTCAGTAGGTGAAGGAGTCTGTGCTGGATGGCCAACAGAAAAGCAACACACATGGAGAAAAATGGGGAACTGGGAGGCGATGGGGTGGCTGTAGTCCAGCGTGTGCGTTCAGCATGGTTCTGGAGGCCCCGGGAAGCTGCAGGATCTGCCCGTCCCAGACGGTGAGCACAGCGTGCTGCTGCCGCTGCTCTAAGCATGCATCAGCAGGTTTGTCACAGCAAAAGAATGCAGGGGGAGGACAAAGAGAAGAGGAGAAAAACAGGGAGAGAATTAAGGAAAATGTGAAACAGAGTATTAAAAACAAAGGGAAAAGGAAAATAAAACGGGAAAATGCAAAGAGCGCTTTGAACGGACTCTTAAAGAAAGTCATCAGGGAGGGTAATGACAAGTAACAATGCAACTATAAAAGGAAGCAGCAGCCTCAGTCCCTTTAGGGGCATGTAAGACATTTGTGAGGACTTGAGACAAAACCCATGAGAAAAATGGACTAAAATCCATAAACTAATTGCTGTATAGAAATGCCAGGCCAAAAGAGACTGGATTCCTCTATGCAATGGCCAGCGTCTCTCTTATCCTCAACAATGACAGATTTAACTACTACCAAACACCGGGCCCCCTCCAAAATCCTCCTGCCAGCAGAAGAAGTGTAGACAGAATTGTGGGGCGAGCGTAACACTGACTCCTCCAACGCTGCTAACTGAGGCTAGATAAAAATACCACATTATACAACCACTGGTTTTGATGCCTAGGTTAGGTAGCTCCCTCCTCGGAGTACTGGCTTTTGCAAGCCCCACCGATGGCATCACCCCTCCCCAAACATCATATAAAAGCCATAGATGCTTAACTCGGTGGCTGTAGGTTTGGCTGTGAAGCTGAGAGGCAAGAACTCGTGCGTTTTTCTGCTTTAGGTAAGCACGCCACTTTTCCTATGTAGCAAGGCAGTATCATCAGGTGCCATTAATATGCCCCAATCTGAGCCAAAGTTAGCAGCCATTAGCGGTTGGTGAAAGGGAAAGGGAATTTATTGTAAAAGAAGGCTACCCAGGAGGCAACAGAGAAGGGACGTTCTGTGTTCGGTTTACAGAACACAGTACATCATGCCGAGCCTAATCAGTGCCAGCTAATCAGATTATTTGATGAGCCAGAGGGAGCAAAATCTATCTTCGAGCTGACGTAATCCACCGGCAGACTGCTTAAGGATTCTGGATATGTTCATTGCATGTCTCAGAAGCCTTCCCCTTACCTATTCATTGAGACTTATCCTTTTTATGAGCAAATCTAGGATTAAACACATACGGTTCAAATAAAAACCAGAAAACAAAACAGGTAAGAGTGAGACTTCACGGGAGCGTAGCTAATGGAGCGCTGCCAGTTGCCACATTACTGGTTTAGCAAGGTAGTGAAAGAATATCAGGGACACCAGGGACAGTTTAATGCTATTAGTGGAGACCTTATAAGGATGGTAACTGATGAAGCTAAGGAATACACGAGTCTGGAATTAAAATGTGGAAAGGATGATTTTCTGGAAAGTCCTGAATTTTGGGAGAGAACAGATTTTTATTTTAATTCAGGCCTAGCCTGAGCCATAAATTCTTATTACTTTAATACCGTTGCCTTAGAGGTATGCTCTGCAAAAAATCTGTACCTTCTCTCAGCATTTCTCTTCACAAATAGGCAGATTCAACAACTGGATAAAAAGTAGCTTTCAATCTTATTCCTACTTTTAATCTTACAGAAAGCCATTTAGCAGGATACCTCATAATGCTATGCCTTATTTACAGATACAACGAGGGGGAAATAAATCAGAGAAACAGAAAAATAAATCATTTTCAAACCAGATTACATTCCTGGAAGGACAGTTCTTTGATTGCTTTTATTCCTAACTTTCAAAGAAAATAATTTAGTAATTAAACATTGAGCAACTATTGTTTACTTGTATCAGGCATCACAGAAGTTGCTGTGCATTCTCTTTTTGTATGTTATGCTAAAATGATGGGTAGAAACAGAATAAAATAATTGCGCTAGAACATTGTCTAGGATCCCTGTCTCCCTCCCACTGCACAAAGAAATGCTGAAGCAAAGCTAAGACATTTATCGAGCAGCAGGAGCTCATTAGCTTGTTGTCAGTACTCTCTCCCATTGATAGCTCTTACGTGGCTATCCAGTAGGTAAGTAGCGTTATAAATAGTCTTTATGTAGCACACATTTCTGCTTTCATATAAAAAATATGTTTGCTGTCTTCCAAATAATCCTTGCCACCCTGAGAAATACAGATTTTGTGATTCAGGAATGTGTCGCTTCAGTATTCCAACCACCTGTCTCAACTGCTCGTGAGTTTGTCTTGCCTAAGCTCTTTGAAAAACGTTTAAGCTTCAACAGCCTCCGCTTCCATAAGACAGACAGCTCTGGAACTGCCCATGTCCAGGGACAGTTTTAAATTTCAGGGCTTTAACACAAGAGGACAATTTAGAGTATATGTTGGGATTGTATACAGCTGAAATTGCTTAAATATTACAGCAAGTTAGATCTTCTGTAGAGGTCAGAGTAAGGACTGAGTATTAGAGAATTCAGAAGTATATTTAACTGAGGGGTAAACTCCTGTCTCAACGATTGATGTCGTAAGCCAGCCAGATCCATGTATAATCATTTGTCTGTACACCTCATTACTGGCCAAGCAAAACAGAAGCAGAGAGGGCAAGCCAATGACTTATGTTTGCCCAATGCAATTCAGGTTAATCAATAAAACCAATTTTACAAAATTATGCAAAATGTTGAGCTCCCGCTGAAATAATTGGAAATTGATGAAGCTGCTCGGTCTCACGAAGGTCACATTCCTCTGCTGGAGATTGAACCTTTACAAACATTGAAATCCTTGAGCAGGGGGATTCACATGCTTCTCTTCTTGGACATTGCACTGCTCTTCGTGCAATGCCAGAGGTTTCCTGTAGCCCAGTTTCCCCAGGAATTCCCACCACGCATCTCTCTGTCAAGTCAACTGCTACAGTCAAGGGGCCTGGACAAACACCCGAGGCCCAGTGAGAAAGTTCAGATTTGGATCCTTCCCCACAAGCCATATTTGATCGGTATAGAAAAATCACATTACACCGATTACACAACTGATGTCGATAGAATCCAGGCTACACATGTCAGAAGCAGAAGGCGGCTGTTCAGATGAATGGGGCTGATTACTTGCATCAAATTAGGAAGCTTATTTCTCAAATGGAGCAAAAATCTGTTTGGATTAGTGCTTTCCTACCACTCTGTGGAAGAAACAGAAGTTCTACCATTTCATTTTGGTGCTGTTTCCCTCATCTTGCCATCCTGGCTTTGAATTTTCCACTCTTCTTATTCCAAGCGTACTGCTTGCCCAGATAGCTTAGTCTTCAAGAGGTTTCACATTGTTCTCAGACACTCAGTGAAGAGGTCAAGTGGAGCTGGTCTTCCCTCGGAGCACACATCTCCGAAGCTGAACTGTATTCATTTCTTGGCTGTCTTCCTCTCATATCAGAGAATATTCTAAATAAGGTCTCGCTGGTGTATTGCTCAATGAATCAAAATAGCTTCATCTTATTTAAGTTTCATAACCCCTTGAGAAAAGTCCCTTGGACTTTGACTTCCCTTTAGAGCTGCTGACTGCCTCGGCATATGGCCCTGTTAGATCTTCTCAGTTAAATGCTGTTAAGTCGCAGTTCTGTCAACTCTCACTATTTTAATGTTTTTCTTGGAATATTTGCTTTCTGTCCTGGACCTCCTGCCTCTAGAGTCAAGTGATTAAGTTAGACTCTGAGATTTTATTTTCAAAGTAGATTTCACATCCTCAAGGCAATGAAGAAAAGCATAAAATATGGACTAAATATAACCTCAGAAGGTTCAGAAACTAGAAGTCAATACAAAAAAAGAACCACAAATATTGGTTCCTAAAACTCGTTATTTAAAAATATATTTCAAATGTTTTTGAGCATGACAAATTGGTTAATTTTTTTCCCAATGTTTTTGACTGCCAGTTCCACTATACAGAGGACATTTAGTTTTGTGCCAGTGCTGGTCCAATATTGCAGCTTAGTACAGAGGAATGAGTAGATTTACTCTCACCAAGAGGTCACTCAAGCTGAGGCCCTTACATCTAGTAGTAATCACAATCTCCCTAAAACATGCCAGGAAAAATAAGGGATATTAGCATCTATGTTCTGGGTTACATTTTGGTTACATGCTCTGTTTAGCTGATTTTCTCATATAGCAGAATACCTACGTATTCTTTTTCTTTCAGCACCATCAGTCATTGCATTTGGACTGCATGGCTGCGATAGTCCATCCCAGAGATGGCTGTGCCATAGCTCTGGCTACAATAATTTCTTTGTACTTGTAGGCATCGTCTACAGTTTTACACAGCTTTGGTGTTAAATTTGTATCAGATAATGTCATGGAATCATAGAATGATTTGGTAGGAAGGGACCTCCAGAGGTTTTCTGCTTCACCCCCTGCTCAAAGAGGGACAACTTTAAAGTTAGATCCAGCTTGAAAGTCCGATCGTGTTGCTCAGGGCCTTGTGCAGTTGAGTCTGAATCCCTCCAAGGATGGAGATCCCACAGCTTCTCTGAGCCCTGTTCCAGGGTCTGACTGACACTGAATTTTTTTTTTTCTAATAGGTAGTCTTAAGTTTGCACTAGTTGTGTCCAAAACGTGTACACTCTGCCTCTTTTCAGTGTTGTAAGCCTATATGAAGTTTGATTTCGTTGTTTTTCGTTGAGAGAGAATGTGACTAGAGATCATGAAGCCCCAAGTTTGCTGAGGCTGCATGAAATAAAAGAGATTCTAGGTTAGAAACACAAGCCATTAACCTAGAACACCAAGAAAAGCTTTGGCTTCTTTTTCTTCCTGTCTAATACTGGAGAGGCCATGACAAAAATCATAATTTAATTTATATTTATCATACAAGTTTATAGCTAGAACTGGTTAAAGGCCATTATTTCTTTTCTGCTTGAATTTTCAAAGTTCTAAAATACTTAATTCTACAAAAGAAAAAATATTGAAAACTTGCCAGAAAAAGAACAATGTTATTTAAAACAAAAAAATGACACGATCACAGAGTTGGGGCTTTTGTAACTTATCCAGGAACTCTGGGACTTGCTCTCCAAAGCTCTGTGTGATCTCCTAAGGTCTCCGGTGTCTCCTAAGGCCTCCTAAGGCCCAGAGCCCAGCGTGGCTGGTCCAGAGACAGACTCTGAAGTGATGGGGACGCCTCGTCACAACACAGGGTTCCTCAGAGATAGACTCCGTCAAGTCCAAGCCACCTCCCAGTCCTCCTGGCAAACTGGCAGGGAGTTGACTGGAGCACTTGTTAGCGTGGCTCAAAAATGTGTCTCAACTCATTAGCTTGTGCAAAACAGTTTGGTTTCAACAAACTGCCATTTACCACAACATCTGCATTTTTGGAAACTGTCTAGCGAGCAATATTTCCCATCTAAAAGGAAGTATTTTGCTTATCATCTAGCAGCCATCTCTCCAACAGCCACTTACCTACAAGCTGTTCTGAGATGTCCTCTCTTCTAAATGCAAGGAGAAAGCAACAAATGCAGCTCGCCACACTTGAAAACGTCTCAGTACATTTCACTGCATCTAAACTAGGCTAAACAAGTTACATCCTAGGCACTCTGACCCCTCGGGGGAATACGAACAGTCTAGTTCAGACTACAGTCACATTATGAAGACCTAATTTAGTCTTGATGTTTTGAGATACACATGCAAGCTGGTTTTTACAAGGTAACCTCCCAGCAGAGACAAGAATTTTTTTACTATTATGCAGGAAGACCTTGAGTTTTGAAAAATGCTCTTGCCTTTGATCATCATCGGCATGCTATTTTTTTTCCATCTTACTTACATTAAATGGTTGGTAGAAGAGGCTGTAATTTATGCAGCACTCCAGACAGCTATCTCAGGGGTTACATGTAATGCAACCACCTTCATTTTAAATGCTATTTTTAAATAAATGGTCTCAAAAACACCGTATAGTTTTAAAACTGAAAAGACAACAGAGGCTACCTGGTATGGATGAAAAACTGAACTGCATTTGGTGGCAAATGAAAGCATTCAGCCACAAAAACGATGACTAAGAGGAGATGAAGAAGAAAAAGATGGTAAAAGAATGTTAAAGTAAGACATTTTGAGATTTAGGCACGTTTTCTCCATCTCCTTATATAGAATGTTTTTAAAAGGTGAGTCCCGATCCTGTGTAATTGTCCTTAAGAGTTAGTGCCAGACACTTACTCAGGAAAATGATTGAGCCCTGCCAGTCCCTAATTACCCTTCCTTGTGGTACCCATTTCCTTGGGTGCTCTGTTTTTCTCCATCACCGTGACAACACTTCCCACACCAGAGGAAATCTTTAGCTCGCATCTTCCTGTAGAGTAGCAATTTCCCCATTTTCATAACTCAAGCCTTCCTCACCCAGCAGCTGCAGTATCTGCTTGAATTGTTGAGTATTTATTTTGTGGTTGTTGGTGGTTTTTTTTAAGTCCTGATCAAATTAGTTTGAGGGAAGGATACCTACAGCATCTTAAAGAACAGCTGTTCTTTATAAATCAACCCTAGGAAATATTTTGTCTGTTTATACTATGAATTGGCAGAACATAGGCTTCTGTATCCTCAAATATTCTATCATCTCCCATTAAACAAATAGGGAGCTGAATATCTGTTCCTAGCTACAGATCACAAACGTAAGCGGGAGGAAAGTAAACATCCAGCTTAGCTTTCACCTCACTGCGTTTGCCCAGATCTGTATTGCATTATCTGGTTCTAGTTCATCTGAAGTTCCTCAACGATATCCTTAGGAAAATAAGTGAATACATCCTGGGTTTTTTTCTTTTACTGGGTATCGGTTTCTCCGCAGTGCTCACATCCTTCTTGGCTAAACTGATACATGCTAGATGGATAAAGATGTCTATAAGAAAGGAATTCTTTTCTAACCTTTGCCTGACCTGGGGCTAAAGCAAGCTGTGTGATGCTTAATCTTACATTTGCATAGCATAACACTAAAAAGAAATGAACTCTGAGGGGCTCAGTCAGCCACTCCTCAGTCTGTTTTTCAATGCTAAATTAGATGGAAATCTTCTCCTTCAGTTAAAAATAATAATAATAAATATATATGCTTTATTTTAGCACAGTGACATTGGTGGCTGTGGGGTTTGGGTTCTGGTGATTTTTTTCCTATAAGGTTTCTAATGGCAGCAAGGGTTCCTGAATCCTGCATTCATCACCTGCTGCAGGCAGAGCAGTAAGGACGGGGCCCGCGATCCTGTGTCAATCTGGTAATAACCAGTAATAATAGACTCTAAGCTGTCGTAAGAGGATATGACCAAGCCTTGTTTGGGTAGTGGAGAATTCAGCCACATCTGATGACTGTCAGCTGAGATGATCTCAGAGGGAAGGGAATCTGCCCACAACAAATAGCTTATTGCCTGCCCACAAATATGATTTACCCCTCCACGGTGATGTTCCTGGCTTCTCCCCTCCCAGCATCCCTTCTCCGTGCACTCGCTGTGCACAAGAGTTTGCATCAGCCAACGTGATCCTTGCAGGGGCAACCTCAGCTCTCTCCCGTTCCGAACCAGGTGGTCAGAACCGGATGAATTTTATTTTGTCCTAAATGTGATGTAAGCTCTGTGTTCTCACTATACCACAGCTCGTGGCTGGGGGGAGAATTTTAACGCCCTGCAAGATTTCCCACCTTTAGGGATTCCCCATGCCCGCATGTGGACTGCAACAGGCTTCGTGCAAGCGATGGAGCTTCTACAAGTCTTTGCATTTTGGGGGAGCAGGGGTGATGTACGAGCCTGACTGCCCAGCCTGCCCTAGGACCAGGCTGAGCTCTTTCCCTCAGTAGCAGGCCCAAGCAAGCAGCTTCCCCATTTTTGTTTAGGAAGTCACACTAATTACAGAGCTATTGTCTTCTTCATTTAAGCAGACAGCATTAATCCCAATGCTATTAAAATCTCAAGGTTTCCAGCTTTCCTCAGGAACAGCAAGAGAAGAATAGCTATTTGTGGAGCAAGCTCACACCCACACTGCTCTTCTGTGGTGACATTGGGAAAGTGGCAAACACTGCACGGTCGCTGTAAATTCATATTTTGCTGGCCTCCTTACCCAGGAGCCAGGCCAGAGCAGCCTGGAACAGGATCTGTGCTCCTGCTTCCTACTGTGACAAAGAAGGTGCCACAGGAGGGCACAAGGCAAGTGAGTCATTCCTGTGATCGTTAATTAATTGGTGCCCTGCTGCTCCTCCAGGCAGGCCAAACAGATTACACATGGCAAAACTGACATAAACAAGTAGAAAATTCTGCTCATAAAGGAACTTGGGAAGGTGTTCGGTCCCCAACCTGCCAGAGCCCCAGACAGCCACCCAGTCTGCTCCCTTTTCAGGATGCTCTTAGGTGCTTGGATCGGTTAGGCTTCTCCCTAATGAAGGGGGGGTTCCCAGATTAGAGGATGCTCAGAAATTACTCCCTGGCAAGACAAACGCTTCTGTCTCCAACCGGGATGGGTGAAGCTTTAGGGTCTGACTAAACCACAGGCAGGGCCGCCCCTTCCCAGCGGGTACTCTGTGTTTCCTGGCAAAAGCAGACACCTCCACCGCCAGCACCGAGACGAGTTAATGGCAGTCGCTGCATTGCCATCCCCAGGTTTCTGAGGTGCCTACCTCCACGTCCTGTGCCAGCAGAGAACTGGGTGAATCGGGTGGACGGCATCGCTGCCGTCATGGTCAGGAGCCTTCAAGTTTGCTGAGACCATCCTGAACGGGGAAGACGGGAGCCCCCGCTCTGTCTCGCCTCCCTGCGCGCAGAGAACTGTGTATCTTTAAAACTATTCCAGACGTACACAGGTGCACTTTGTAAGAAAGCCACTGGTAAAAGCCAAATCTCATCTGGATTTGTGCGCTCCCTTATCTCTTAGCGTTCCTTGCCTTGGACAGCAAAAGCAGCCGCCTGCCAGAATGCAGCCTTCCCTGGTGTCCCCTCTGCACCCCATCCCAGAGCCACCCCAGAGGAGAAAGCTCACCAGCAAAGGCAATATTGCTACCAAAAAAGGGATCTTCCAGCCCCCGCCTGCTCAGAGAAAACCAGTCTGGGGAGGTGGGCTGAGCAGGAGGGTCCCCGCTGCCTGCCTGCCCTCGCAGTCCCTCTCAGCTTGCTGTCCTGCTCCCCAAAGCTGCTGGCAGAGGGGAGGCAGCGGCTGGGCACAGCAGCAGACAGCAAATGCGAGTGATACTCCCAAGAGCGTGGGCTGCCTGCCAAAGAGCACTGCCAGGTGCTTGCTGTTTAAATTGCTTAATATATTATATTAAACAAAGCTCAATGTCAGATACACGGTCTCCATCCCTGTCTTAGAGCATGAGCTTGTCCAGAGCACGCAGCATCCCGCTGCAGCTGCGCCAAGGCACGGACTTCGATGCATGGACGCATCTCCTGAAGGCAGAGCTCGCTGTACCACGTCGATCATCCTCTGCTTTCCCCCAGCCAAAGGACTGGAGGTGTTGGGAGAGCGCAGATAGCTACCGCTCTTAAACTGACCCTCTGCAAATTCACTTTTTGCTGAAGTACACAAACACGCTCAGCAGGGAAACTACGGTAAGGTAACCCTCTGACCTCCATCTGCACAAACCTGCCTGGTGAGGGAGAAGACCTCAAACCTCAGAGAAGGGCACGTAGCCCCAGACTCACTTTACTGAGTCTGGGGGGGGGGGGTAAGGCATTTTGAGATTGATGGATAAAGCCACAACAGAGGACCAAACCTTGTTGTTAGTCCCCATAAAGCCGAGGTCCGTCATCCTTCCAAGTGCTGTAGGCTCAGGCCCAAACTCTAATTGCTTTATTGTTCTTGAGTTACAATGGTCTGTGATAAAATCTCCAGCTATACAGTGCATTTCCCTGGCACGGATTCAGAGCAGCAGATGCACCTCGATGCCTGAGCCGTAGCAGAGCTCCCCGCAGCCATCCACTGCCTCGGCACCCAGGGTGCAGCCACATAGCACCGAGGATGGCAAAATTTGTTCATTAACAACTTTTTCTGGACCTCTGAGTTAAGGATGATGTACTGTACTTGGTAAGTAAAGTGTGTGAGGTCTCACAGCTACAATAGTTTATTAATTTGCCTCGTTAATCTAATTCCCTAGGCTCTTTTGGGAGAGATTAAATGAATCATATGTAGACAAGAAAAGTCAGCGCAAGGGGAAGAAACATGTAGGCCTGGCACAGAAAAGTCAAAATTCATTTAAAAATATTGGACAAGTGCTCGTGGTCACCAGAAACTAAAATAATGAATGTTTGTTACTAGGAGGAAAATTCCTCTCTTTTCTGTATATAGGTGGGAACCCTATGGAAACCCCACGTAAGACTACAAATAAGCACAATTTATAAAGGTGTCTGCTCTGCGTGAAGCTGGGAACCACAGCTTGCTGAGTGGATTCCCATGATACGTTTACATCTGTGGATGGGTGCCTCTGTGCTTCTGTTTTCTGAAGATATGGCTTTGCAAGGAAAGACCTGGAATTACAACGTGCGAAAAGCAAAATGCTAAAACAAAGCTCGTGGTAGGTCACCACAACCCCTGGTAAGTCAGATGTGAGATAATCTTCCCTTGTTTACCCCATCAGTTATGTGTGTGGCCAAGGCCACAATTAATACTTTGATATTTTCTGTAAAGCAAGATGGGGAAAAGATTTGCTTTCAGATTTTTGGTCCTAAAATTTTTCCCAAGTCACATACTTTAGCAGAAATTCTCAGAAATAGGCTGGAAGCTGTCCTCTGATGAAGAGCTTAAAGGCAGGTTCCCAAATCCTATTTACCTGATTTTTAAAGGCAGTCGAGACCCTTGGCTAAGAGATGGGTTTCAGGGTTTAACCCTTAACTGCGCAGAGGCACTGGGGAGACCTGGAGCAGAGTAGGGTTTTAGGGATTCTTCCAAGCAGGGGCTAACCTTTGCTTTGTGTAAATGGGCATTTCTAAAAACCTCATGCAGAACATGCAGAGAACAAATTTACAGGGTCAGCCTCCCGATTTTCTTCCACAAAATAGGCTCTCTTTAAGCACTTGTTATGTTTAGCTGTTTTGCATGACTGAATTTCCATTCCCCCACAGCACGTGGTGTCCCAGCTTGGAACTGCCATCGGTTTGATACTTTAAAAGGACTGCTCTCCCCTAGACTTCAGAGATTTCGGATTATAGCTTGTCAGATAACTCCCATCCCTGGTCCAAACGACAGCTCAGTAGTTTCTCTCCCTTTGCTCTAGCATAAACCATTTGAACAATCCTATGAAAAACACCAGGTCCTGTACTGTCTCCACAGGAGACAATTAACCCAAGACAAGGGTCAAGATCTGGTCCCATCTCTTTGGGATTTAACAATCCTTTCATCATTATCACACTTTAAAAGCCATTAACTGTTTAGTTCACCTCATTTTCAGAAAGTTTCCAGCCCAACTGCTGATATCTGCCTTATCTAAATTGAACATCGCTGTCATTTCTTACTCAGATGTCTTAGAGAGTATTGATCATGGACCATCTCAACTTCTGCTGCAAGATACATAGTACTTGAAAATAATTCAAGGGGACCTTCCTGGGATAGATCCTTCTTTCATTGGGAAACCTGTGGGCAGGATGAAGCATTTGTCAGACCTCATATTCAGAATGAGCCTAGGGTGGCAAGGGGGACCGATACATTTAAAGCAGATTATCCCAGCATTAAATGGCTCAGGCCACCAACACAGTCTGCAGGAACAGAGTGAGGAGGATGGGGAACAATACCTGGACAGGGCCCTGTCCCTTCACAAAATTTGGGCCTGGCTAGCAGATATTTTGTCCATCAGACACCAGCCAATTTCCCAAGCAAGCATGATCCAGGCCCACCGACCCCCTAACCAGGCACCTGCAGGGATGGGTGACTGCACATTCCTCTTAGTTTTTTGGGGTTTGAGCACAAGAGGGATCGGTGATGCACATATAAATGGGCAACAGCCTGGGTTTTGGCTTATGGATAGCACTAGTGGTGGCCACACAAATGCCATTGCTTGCTCTTTTGCACGCTCTGGTCCGGTGCTGGGACAGTCTGCTGCTCGGGCTGGATCTGTCCCTGGGCACGCAGTGGCAGACAGACAGTGCCTGTCTGCTTTCTTCCCAGGCAGTGGTAGGGCCCTTTGCCTTCACCCATCACTGATTTCCACAAAACCGCTGGGAACCACACGTGGCTCAAGCATCTCCGTGTCCATCAGCCACCTGAAGCGGGCAGCATGTCCAGAAGGCACTCGCGGTGAGCAATGAGCCCAGTGACCAGCAGGCAGTGGGATTTCCTTGGGAAATCAGGCTAGAAAATAACCTGGCTCACACGAGGGCTGTAAATAAACACCCTATAAACAAGTGAAGGCTGTAGCTC
This sequence comes from Ciconia boyciana, assembly GCF_034638445.1. Taxonomy (NCBI): domain Eukaryota; kingdom Metazoa; phylum Chordata; class Aves; order Ciconiiformes; family Ciconiidae; genus Ciconia; species Ciconia boyciana. The sequence goes on along the minus strand of NC_132941.1, from coordinate 63,275,615 downwards.
CATGTTCCCCCGGCCGGCAGCCTGAATGACTGTCAGCATCAGCAAAGGCCACATGGTTTGCAGGTCAGAGTCCAGCCCTGCCTGCTGCTGCCTGCTGCTGCCCGCTGCTCCTTGCGGTACCTGTGCCGCCTGCTAGACACATCGCCAAAGCCTCCCTGCCACCCCAGCATCCTTCTGCTTTGCTCTCCCTTAGCTGTCCTGCTTTCTCCTCCTATGAATAAAACACAGTTATTTCCTGGAGCATTTTTAAGGCTTTTGCTTCGCAGAGACGAACTTGTTCCCTGCATGAAGCCAGCCACATTTGAAGAGGTGGCTACGCCACGCAGGAGCGTATTTATTTCCACGCAGAACCGATGGGATCTGCAGCGTCTGCCTCGTGCTCAGTGTTTTGTGCAGCTGCGCTGAGCCGCGGTTTGAAACGTTGCATCTACTTGACTCTCCCATCCTTCTGCAAGGGATTTTAATATTTTCTTCTATGTTTCTGTGATGAAGCAGCAGTGGGCTGGATTTCTGATCGGGCCAGTGAAGGGCAGGCAAGGTGCAAGGGCTGTTCGGGCGGCCGCCCGTGGCATTTGGGAGACTCAGCCCGGATGGAGGGGGGTCGGTGCAGATCCTCGGAGAGACGCCGTGCCATGTCTGTCAGACGCCTGGGGACATTTAATACTGCTGAGATCCCCGAGAAGGAGCACTTGGCAGGGGGGAAGGTGGGCATCGGCTGCCAAATTGTAATCCCTGCTGTGGCAGCGACTCAGTGATGAGTTTTAGGGTAATTTATTTCTCTCTGCTCTAACCCGCATAAAGGGGATATACAGTTCACTAACAGAGATGCCAAACTGGAGAAGTGTAATAGCTTCAGCAGAAGAATCAGCCTTAAGTTTGTGTCTACCAAATACACAGCAGCGTCAGAAATGTCATTTAACTGCAGGTCCCATCACGCACGGGGAGCCGTGCGTCCCGCTGCATCCACGCCTCCCTCGCCCAGCTCCCCGCTCTCTCCCGCTGCATTAATCAGACTTTTCCAAAGACATTTACTAGCTCTTTCCCTGTTCAAAATCCTAAAATAATTGTCAGTAGCTATTTAAAGCCTGTCACAAACCGGCGCACCATGGGTACAAACAAAACTCTTCTGGGTCAGCCCAGCTGGCTGTTTATAAACAGGACACAAAAAAGGACAGTCACATTGCCCAGATAAGCACAGAGACTCCTGCTCATCAAGAACGTCCCCGGAGGTTTGCGTGGCCGAGCCCACGGGTCACACAACTGCGCTTTATTAATCTGCCTAGGTCGTAGCCAGAACAGGCATCGCAGGTTTGGGTAACGCTCGGTGTCCCTGGAGACATTTGCAGCTTAATTGATGCAAATACTTCTTCAAACACACCCGGGCAGCAGCGCAAGGGAAGAGAACCTCTACGTCTTTTGGGGGTTTGTGGGATGCTGTGATGCTGCTGCAGGGGTGCAGCCTGCAGGAAAGCACAGCGATGCTGCTCGGCGCCGTAGATCAGCAGCGCTGGGCTTCGTATCCAGAGAGGGAACACAAAAACATGGGCATGGAAAACAAGCAAGCCGCCCGAGTGAGCCACAAAGGCATCCGAGCTGTAACCCCAGCCGCTGGTTTACTTCGGACTTTAACAAACCGTAAAAGAGATTGCAAAAACTTTTTCCAAATGGAAAGGGGCATTAGAAATACAGAGAATTTCTTGCCACAAATACTATGCAGCACACAAATGTCAGCAGAAAATCTTCAAAGTGGCAGTAAGGTCATTCCTATAAATAAATCATCCTGGCCCTGAGGAGCCCTACAGAGCTTCCTGGGAAATATGCATCCTGGTAAATTGGATCTACCCTGAAAGAGGAAAGAGGTAATGACCGCTCCTTTCAATGCTGCAGGAACTGAGAGTTTAAATGGGACCAACAATAGCTACTCCATTTTTTAATCCCTCTGATGAATAATGCAGTGCATTCAATAAGACGATGGGCAGTGTGTTCCAACAAACTGATATCGAATACCAGCGGCGCTTGCGGTCCCAGGACTGCCTGTTCATTCAGAGATAAAAGCAGAGATGGATCCACTTAACGCGAGCTGGATTTGCACACTGGGGTGCGCTGGGGTGCACACGTGTGGCACCCGGCACATTTAGCCAGGTAGGCACCTCGTGCCCACGCGGCTTGACCTGCATATTGATCCTTACACGGGCGATCATGCAAATACCTGCTGTACAGCAAGGAGGAGAAGAAAGTGCAATAAATTCCTTCCACCCAACCGTATGGCACACGATACAGGTGTGAGTCAATCAAACAGGCGATCTTTCTGCATTGCTTAAGGACCAACAAAGAGGCGGCTGCTTGGGTGGGTCTGTGTCTTAGAATTGATCTGGAAACAAAAATAATCAGCTGGTAGATTGGGTACCACGCAGGAGGTGATGTCCAAGCCGCAGAAGCACATTACATGGGTTACATGGGACAAGTAGCCCAGGGCTACCTGGTTTGGCTGCATGGCATGCTCTACCACTGCTGCGAGTAAAAATCATCCGTAGGTGAAAGGAAAGGAAAAAGTAATATGCAGGGAATCATCTGATTATCTGTTGTAATATTTATGCATTGCAGAGCTTACTATAAACTATTTTGCAAGCAGAAATTTAAATGCTGAAGGGAGAAAGCATTAGGGCTAATGCAAGCGTTGTGAGTCGTGCAGGGTTTGCATGTCTTGTGATCGACTTCCATGGCCATTACACTGAAACTACTTGCTGGTCTTCCGGAAAATAATTGGATTTGAAAAGAATAAACCATAATTATTTTTTAAAGTAAATAATTTTTAAAGTACTATTACTCCATCCTCATCCTAAAGCTTCTGCTGACCTTCAATAGCACAGATCAGATCCACGCAACACCTTTTAATCTCAACCGACTTTAAAATACTAATCCTTATGCACGGCACAGCATTATTATCCCCTTTCTGGGGCTGGGGAAGGCATGGCAGGGAGATGGGCTGAGCTGCTGGAGCCACAGCGAGCAGGGGGTGATGCACTACAACAGTGTTTTAAAGAACACCCCTCAACTCAGAGCGAGTGCTAGATCTTGCCCGTGCCGAGCAGAGAAAGCGGGATGGGGGCAAGGATGTGCTGGGCAGAGCAGGGGGCTGGGGCCGGAGCGAGCTCAGTGCTCGGCTCCCGGGGCAAATCCAGGAGGGTGGCACCACCCCAGCACATGGGAAGCTGACCAGACCCATTACCCGATAGAAAGGCTTTTACTGTAAGGTCTATCCTGTCTGGGGGGGGGGGGAAACCAAACACAAACCAAAACGTGTGTTACAACATTCTCACGGTAAAATTATCTGTGCTCTTTTTTCAGTTTGCATTAAAAAATAGCTGCATTAGGATGCAAATCAACCTCTGATTTTAATTATTTTGTTTTGGAAAAGAGAAGGGATGGGGAAGGTTTCCAAGTGAGAGAGAACTGCATTAAAAGGGGGAACATGTGCTTTATGATTATTTTTCATAAAGGATGAGAATAGTTGATTAACCTGAAAATATGGCAGGAAAGGTTCACTTTGGACTGAAAAAGCTTTTCTCTCAAAAACGGTTTGAAATAGAAGATTTATGATCAATAGCCAGTTTAGATTCTATAACGAGCTCAACTGAAAATGGGTGGTAGACGCGTTCACATCCTACAGTAGCGTTAGATGGATGAAGCAACCTCCTCCCGAACTTCCCACGTCTTATCAAACACCGTGCAATCAAGAGATGTTGCCAGTAGCAACGATGAGCGTTTCACCTGTTTGAAGGTCTCTCTCTCCTTTGCTTTAGCTGCTTCCTGGGCCCTGATCCTGCTGCATGTGGCATAACGCCAAAGGCTCTGCATTTCACCGTCTGTCCTTTCTTTTCCACCAAGCACACGACTGGAGCTCCCTGGAGCCCACGGGGGCTGGTACAGACCTTTACAAGATGGCTGGGCACTGCATTTCATGCTCTGCTCATTTGGCATCCCAGTAAAGCCAAGTCCCTGATGTCGGGATAGAATAAAATCGTTGGAAGGCACCTACAATGATCATCTAGTCCAACTGCAGTGGGATGGCATAGGTCAGTCCATTAAAAATGAGGAGCTCCAAGAAGAGACTGAGTGAAGCTGCCCAAGGACTCGGTAGCTCATCTGTGCTTCTAGTTATGAAATCAGAAACTGCCAGGTCACATTCTGAAAACAAACGTGAAAACAAATCTTTCGTCAGACATAAGCCAAGCGACACAGGGACCTTACCATCTCCCGGCTGTGGCCAGCAGCTAGCCTTCAGTCTTCGTGTCTTCAAATTGCCTTCGACAGGGTTTCCCACAGCATTCTCCTGGAGAAACTGGCTGCTCATGGCTTGGACGGGTGTACTCTTCGCTGGGTAAAGAACTGGCTGGATGGCCGGGCCCAAAGAGCGGTGGGGAATGGAGTTTACTCCAGTTGGCGGCCGGTCACAAGCGGTGTTCCCCAGGGCTCTGTGTTGGGGCCGGTTCTGTTTAATGTCTTTATCAATGATCTGGACAAGGGGATCGAGTGCACCCTCAGTTGACACCAAGTTGTGCGGGAGCGTTGATCTGCTGGAGGGTAGGAAGGCTCTGCAGAGGGACCTGGACAGGCTGGATCGATGGGCTGGGGCCAATTGTATGAGGTTCAACAAGGCCAAATGCCAGGTCCTGCACTTGGGTCACAACAACCCCATGCAACGCTACAGGCTTGGGGAAGAGTGGCTGGAAAGCTGCCCGGAGGAAAAGGATCTGGGGGTGTTGGTCAACAGCCGGCTGAATATGAGCCAGCAGTGTGCCCAGGTGGCCAAGAAGGCCAATGGCATCCTAGCTTGTATCAGAAACAGTGTGGCCAGCAGGACGAGGGAAGTGATCGTGCCCCTGTACTCGGCACTGGTGAGGCCGCACCTCGAATGCTGTGTTCAGTGTTGGGCCCCTCACCACAAGAGAGACATTGAGGGGCTGGAGCGTGTCCAGAGAAGGGCAACGGAGCTGGGGAAGGGTCTGGAGCACAAGGCTGATGGGGAGCGGCTGAGGGACCTGGGGTTGTTCAGCCTGGAGAAAAGGAGGCTGAGGGGAGACCTCATCGCTCTCTACAGCTGCCTGAAAGGAGGCTGTAGAGAGGTGGGGGTCGGTCTCTTCTCCCAGGTAACAAGTGATAGGACAAGAGGAAATGGCCTCAAGTTGCACCAGGGGAGGTTTAGACTGGATATTAGGAAATTTTACTTCACTGAAAGGGTTCTCCAGCATTGGCACAGGCTGCCCAGGGAAGGGGTTGAGTCCCCATCCCTGGAGGTATTTAAAAGCCGTTGGGATGAGGTGCTGAGGGACATGGCGTAGTGGTGGGCTTGGTAGTGTTAGGTTTACGGTTGGACTCAATGATCTTAAAGGTCTTTTCCAACCTGTGCAATTCTGTGATTCTGTGAAATAGATCCTATTCCCTGGTGTTCAAAATACTTCTCTACTCACCCCAGTCGGTTTCACCGAGTGAAATGTTTTCTGAAGATTTTATTAAAATGTAGAAAACAAAATGAAAACTGCAGCTGGGATTTTTAGTAATAAATGATGTTAATAGTTTTAAACATTTTTAAAAACTTAAGCTGTTCTATTTTAAAAAAATCCTCATCTGTTTTTACCAGTGGATCTTCTCCACAAATACACTTTGCGCTCCTCCAGCCTCCCCCCCAAGGAAGACGGCCAAAGCCTCGCTGCCGACAGCAGTTGTCCAGACCGTCTCTGATTTAAGTAGGGGCGAGGCCATTTAAGGCTTTACAGATGGCAAACAGCACAGGCTGCCCGTCGTGCCGCGGCCACGCTCAGCTCTGTGCGCCCTCCGGGTCAGCACCCGGCGAGGACCCAACCTGCTTCTCCTGGGGGACCTCTCCCGCACGTCCCCGCTCTCCGTCTTTGCAGCCGTTCCATTACTGACCAACTGCACCGCTCACTTGGCCGGACTGCAGTACAGGCTGGCAACACCAGCTCCTCCTAAGCACTGCTTGGTTTTCCTCAAGGTCTTACCTATGCATAAAACATCCCGAAAAGTGGAGACCAAAGGGGTGATGAACGTACTGATCTGCTCTTCCAGCACCCGCTAAAAAGTTGCACTCAACTTGATTCCATTTAGTGCTTTTTTGGGTTCTCTCGCCTTCCCCTGAAAAACATTTTTTTGGTTGTTATTCTGAATCCACATCTTAAATGACAACTCCGAAAGACTTGAGTCAGTGCCTTTTGTAACAGTAACTAAAAAAAGGGTAGATGAAATATCTGCAGAGAAGTTTGATGGAGCAAAAAGAGCATCAGCACAATAGCAGGTGTCAGTCTGTGAAAGTATTTCTGGAAAAGGGAAAAATCACAGAGTGTTCATATTAGAAACGTTTTGATTATAATTCCCCCCCACAATGACTGTGCAGTTACAGCTAAGAATCAAAGTTATTAAAAATGATCATTGCAAAAAAAAAAAAAAAAGAAAATGTAAGGCAGACCAGCACTTTCTGTCAAGTCAGGTACTGAGCCACCGGTTATCCACCTCCGTAAGATAATCATGTTGTATTCACGAAGTGCTGTATGTAACGAGCCTACGAATGTGGCTGGAGTTTGCCACTGTTGGGCATTCACTTTAAAGCGTTTATATGCTTTTTTCCAGATGACATGCAAGGGTTCTCAAGGCTCTTTGGGCTCCTCTTTCAGAAACTAAACCCCCTTTTTCACTTGGTAATACCCTGCCAAAATGCAGTCCTCCGATTGCTGCTGGTCAGTGTGTCACGGAAAAGCTCCCCCTTTCTTTGCACAGGATTTCTTTTAAAAATGCTATTTTAAAGGAAAAAGAAAGAGGCAAAATTACGAACAGAACCCAGTGGAATAAAAATGGGGTTACATATGCAGAGAATACCCTCAAAGATCTGCTCGGCCCGTCCCTGCTGAGACAGTCTGCGATGATGAACGGGACGTTGAGCGCGGCAGCTCTGGTCGGCTCACAGGACCACCTTTCTCCGGTTCCAACACTGTTGCAAAGCCAGACTTTGGATGCTCACTCCGGTACAAGCGGAGTCTGTTTCCAACACAACCTACGTCTGTTGTGAGAGCGACCGAGGTCCACGAACGCAACTCGTGCTCGCCCCTGCACACCCCGGGCTCTCCCACGAAGAGCCGCTTGACTTGCCATGCCACACGCCGTAGCTCTGTGCTCCTCACCCTCAGCAGGGCTGTCTTCTCCCTTGCTACCCGCTGTCTGAAGGCAATTCCTGCAAACCCTTTCAGCTCTGCCTGGATGTCTTCAAACCTTTCCCGGGTGCTCTTCAAGTTTGGTCGTACTTCAGAGGAACGGTTCGCGAGGAGCGGATCGCATGAGGTTTGCCCACAGGTGAGCAAAGCCCAGCTGGTCCAGAGGGTTGAGCAGAGCCCATTTCTGCCCAATTCCCTGCACTGGAAGTGAATCATCACTCAGCGAAGAAAATTAGAAAAGAGCCAGCTGCATCCTGCTCCCTGCCTGGCTCACAAGACCTGGCTAACTTAATTTCACCCAGCCCTGCTCAGAGGCACAGCTCGGCTTCCTGGGTCCAGGTCTGCGCCTTCCCCCCCAGCCCACACCGGCGTAACCCATCACCGCCGTGCAGGAGATGGGGCTTCCCAGCAGACTCCAAAGGGTGCTACTGCATCTCTGCATCCTGCACGAGGACCTGAACCTGCAGACGTATGAGGCTGCAGGGTTCGTGTTGCTCTGAAAAAACTGAAAAGTGTATCTTCCTTTGCCCATTGGGTAGGCTTCCAGGACTTCAGATGAAGCCATTTTAGCTGCTCCCCAGCTCTTTTATGAGTTTTCCAGCCAACGCAGGCTCAAGCTGTGAGCCAGGCAGTAAAAAAGAAACCTGAGCACAGATTTTTTTTAAAAAAAACCCCACCAAACAACAAAACCAAAGAATATTAGCCATTTCAGGCTTTTTACTAAATCAAGACAAATAAGTATTAACAAGATGAATACAAACCTTCGTGGGGAGAAGCTCTTTAATAGATGGGTGAAATTTCTCTGAAGTAGCTTTGCTATCCCACACAGCTTCAGCGAACACCCTCACTACCCCGTGGGTCCTGTGAAGTTTTCTATCTCCAACACAGTCTCCTCTATTGCCTCCAAAAACATAGATGAGTTTCTCCTGAACACTACCAGTCCACCACTGATAATCCTGAAACCTGCCAAAAACTTTGGGCAAGTTATCAAACACCAGAACAAACCTCTCATCTCTTGCTTTGCAGCTAGCAAATGCAACTTCAAAACAGCATTCATAAAGAAAATCAAATTTTCAGTGTTCCTGTTCTCATCTATAGCTAAGACGGCAGATTGGACATGAGTAGATAACTTTAATACTTGAGTCTTTCACTCACATCCTGTTAAAATTGCAACACCCTGCAGCCACAATGTATGCTGTAACCCGTTCTGGAAATAGATAAAAAACTAAATGCTACTCCCAGAGATCAGTTCCATCTACAAAATTTCTCCATCAGAGTAATTACGTGGACCCAAAATTCCTATAAACGCATTGCATCATCATGGTGACATGCAAAATCCCACCTCCTTGCTAGAAACTGGCTTGAACGCAGTTCGGCAGCTCTGAGAGATCACTCATTAGTAAAAAAAAAAAATCCCTCAAAGTTAAAACAAATCCACTTTCCTCTCGCGTATTCATGAGGGTGATCCAACTTGTTGGATGTAAAACTTCCCCAGAAAGCAGTCCAAGAGCTGCCAGTGAGTCTGGAGTTGGCTTTAAAACATATTTGCTACCACAATCTCATACCCAGGAGCCCGTCGATACCATCATAGTGATCCATAAATAGAAATAAATGAAAAAATCCTCAAACTCTTCCAATTCAGAAACAAAATTTGTGATGCTACTTTCAGCGGGATGCTGGGAAAAAAAGTACAGTCCCATCCATTTGGAGAAAATTCAGGTTTTGAATGCATTGGTTCACTGGATTACGTTGGTTACCAAACCCAACTGGAGCCTGCAGCTGAAAGGCATGACCAGGGTAGGCTGCTCTTCACGAATTAACTCACTTTCTCTCTCAAAAACACGCTGGCAACCAACATCCACTGCCCTGCAAGATTTCTTCCTGCTCCTTGAGCACATCGGTCTGCTGTTGCAGTAGAGGTTGCCACGGATTTTGTTTTGGAAAAAGAGATCTTCCTTGAACATCTACCAGCAGACAGGAGTTGAGACAGACCAGCATCGGGGTCACCCGAGGCAAAGAGCGCCTTATCCCAAGTCCACATTCAAAGTGTGCAAGCTATTTGCAACCTCCTGCAGTCGATCTCCAAATATAGGCCCTGATTCAGTGAGACACCCTGGCACATGTTTCCCCTCAAGTATACAAACTGTCCCGTCACAACGTGCGGTATAAGGCGAAGCTTGTGATTTGGTGTTTTCCTGAAGCTGATATCCGGAGACGCCAGCCCTGCTTCTGCTCTCCTTTTGGCCGGGGAAAGCTCAGATGGAAAGCAATTATGCAGAAGGATGGAGCTGGCCTGGCATTTTTGCAAGCATCCCTGGCTCAGGCAGCCTCGGTGGGACGTGCGAGAGCAGATGGCAAAGCTCCGCTTGCTGCGGTTTCCCCGGGAGGGAAGGTCACGTTTGCCAGCGGGATTATTTTTCCTCCCATCCCAGACGCACGCCCCGTTCAATCTGCCGGGATGCGCATACCAGCCTGACGAGTAACTGGGATAGCACAGCTGATGCTGGGAAGGCAAAACTAAACACAGCCCCGCCAGTAAAAGTATGCTGCACAGATGGCCTGAGGCCATCTCTCGGACTCAGAAGGGGAAAGCTTCTTTATTTTTAGAGCATTTTGCGCAAATGGCACCCTGGCTTGGAGAAGCAATGGCAGAGAGGGTTGGGTGGAGGAGCTGGGCTCCATCACGGTGGCAGCCCTGACTCCTGCCTCGCTGGGAGCACTGGTTTACTGGACCGGCATGTGAAGAGAGATGTCTCTCACTCTATACCCCAACTACCATTTCCCCTTCTCTGGGGGCGAGCGCCCCAGGGCATTTCCCCTGGGATGTGGCTGAGTCACTGCCAGGATGGACCCAGAAAGCCAGGGGCTGTCCCGGCAGAAGCGCCTGGGGGCCTCCGAACGCCCCTGGCGAGCTCTTTCAGGGGCCAACTAAGTATGAACACACTTTTCTTTTTTTAAATGGAGGCGAGTACTGCTGTGTGCACTCAAAAAGGATTTTTAAAAAATCATGTTCTGGCGAATGCACCGATCACCCATCAGCAGGAGCTGGCCGTTCGGAGAACAGCTTTCTTGGAAAAATCAGGGTCTGCTCCACTTCCACACAGGTGCTCTCAAATCCTCCAGGAAGAATTTTAAAGAAAAGGAATTTTTAAAAATTATTATTATTATTATTTTTCTTTTAAATGACTGAGTTCTGGTATTTTAGCCTGACTCTGCGTGTCCGTGCCATCAGGATCATCCCTGTTGCAGTTTAGCCCCGGCCGGCAAGTAAGCCCCACGCAGCCGCTCACTCACCCTCTGCCCTGGTGGGCTGGGGGAGAGAATCTGAAGAGCAAAAGTAAGAACACTCGTGGGTTGAGATAAGAACAGTTTAATAATTGGAACAACAACAAAAATAATAATAATAATAAATTGTAATGAGAAGGAAAACAACAAGACAGCGAGAGAGGAACAAAACCCAGGAAAAACCAAGTGATACAACCGCCCACCACCCCCTGACCGATGCCCAGCCCGTCCCGAGCAGCGATCGCTGCCCCTGGCCAGCTCCCCCAGTTTCTATACTGCGCCTGACGCCATACGGTACGGCATAGCCCTTTGGGCAGTGGGGGGCAGCTGTCCTGGCTGTGCCCCCTCCCAGCTGCTTGTGCACCCGGCAGAGCAGGGGGAGCTGAAAAGTCCTTGACCAGTGTCAGCACTGCTCAGCAACAGCCAAACCATCAGGGTGTTACCAACATTATTCTCATCCTAAATCCAAACCACAGCTCTATACTGGCTACTAGGAAGAAAATGAACGCTATCCCAGCCGAAACCAGGACAATCCCACCCCCACGAGGTTTTTCAACAATCCTAGCTTAAGTCTCCTGCTTCGGTAAAGGAAGATACCAATATTTGCAACGCATTAAAGCATTGTAGCAGAAAAAACCCATAAGGCAAAAAACCACCGCAAACCAATCCTCCTCAGGACCCTCACAGCATCCCTGGTAAGCAGGTCAGAGCTGTTAGCAGGTGACCAGAAACAAACCGAGATTCAGCCATGCCCTGAGCCTGCTGGGGGTGAGCTTGAAATGCAAACTCCTGGCTGTCATTTCTGTGCTTGCAGAAAAAGCAGCAGAGCGCACACTGGGATGGAGCCTGACTTCGGTCTGCTTCATGATTTATCTCATTTGGAAAGTATGCACAATGCTGTCCCGCAAGGAGAAATATGCCTAGCAATACACGGCCGTCACGCAGAAGAGAGCGAGACATCTTTTAAACCAACAGCAGAGCACTTGCGCTGCTGTCCGCTCGTGTGCGATGGTGTTCAGGCACCCAGGGCCGGGCAGAGGATGCCAGCGGTGTCACGGTAACAACAGCGGGATGCTCCCTCGGTGCTCAGCCTCACCCGTGCCACCGTGGGGAATCACCGTTTCATGGCCTCGCTCCCCAAACCTGCCTGTTGCTGCTGTGGCAGGAACATAAGATCATGGTGAGGCTGCGTGCAGCCAGGAGAGACCCGGGTGGGATGACCGTGCTTGGAAGCAGGAGGCGAGACACGATTAGCAGGACAGCGTGCACAGGAGATGCTAGTCCCACGGCAATAAGCCTCGCAGCGCAGCCGGGGCACTGCTCCTCCCCAGCAGCAGCAGCGTGGCCAAAGACGGGGTTGATGGCCAAGTCGTCAGCAGACCTGGCATGACCCCTCAAGCCTCTACGGGGACAGAGGTGGATGGCTAAATTGCTCTGTGTTCAACGCTGGAGAAGGAGACACTTTTTGCCTTTGAGCTTCTTATGCTAAATCTCACACATGCCCACCCCGAGACACGGCACACACATTCAGGTTAAGTGCTCGGGAAGAAGTAGTCTGATGCAAGCCCACTGCTGCTGCAAGCAGTGCTCCATCCTTCCCTCCTTCCATGGGACCAGCACGGTTGTTGATGGGGTTTTTTTGTGCAGAAAACTGGCTTCAGAACAGCTGTCAGTGGCCTCAGCCAGCCCCAGTGGGAGAAGGCTCCAAAAGCCTCCGTCACCGGGAAGGTGTCCCACCATGTCCCCTTGGGCATCTCCCAGGATTAGGAAGCAATTAGCTAAAACTGAAGTTAGAGACGCACCGCATACAAGGACGCTGGATTTTCAGAGCTTACCTGGCTCAGGGCACAGGAGCAGAGCTCCCAGGGTAAAGAGAAAAACCTCTGCCTTTTCAGCTCCCGCACGCTGGGCGGATGTCGGCACCGCAGGGCTCTTGGCCAGCAGCTCCCCTCCGTCACCTGTGCTGAAAGCAGGAGAAAATCTGCGGTTACGCCCTGGTGCTGGTAGCCGGTCGGCTCATCCTTGAGGAGCAGCAGGGCCGAGAAGCAAAGGTTGCTCTGGGGAGATCTGGGGGACTTCGTTACTCACAGAGCGGCGTCTGTCTCCTGCAAAAATAGCAGGTGCCCTCCCATTCTCTGCAAGTGTGACAAAAAATTAAAAAAAAATAATCAAGTTTTGGAGGAGATACAAGTCAGACTATGCGAGGCTAGAAAAGATTGCATGAGTGACAGTTTTCAGAAGAAACTAAAAGGAAAGCCTTTCTTGCTGCCACTAAAAGCTCAGGCTGTTGCCATCGGATGCCAGGAGTTTCCATTCACGAGCCAGGTGCTTCGGCACTGGCATCCTCCTGAGCTCCCGCGTGGTGCACCTCAGTAGCGGACAAAGCCACGTCTTTATATCACTGCAGGCTCAGCTGCTGCTCCAACAGCTGCTTCATAAAAGTGCGTATATGTGCAAAAAAGCATAGTCTCCATGCTGTTAAAGCTGTCTGGTAGAGGTGCACCTGGTAGCACCAAAACCATCACTTCGCAAGCAGGAGTCCCTCTCTGAATTACACACGACGTATTTCTGTCTGGAAATGCTACTGGGGTTTGTTACCTGAAATTTAAAATTAAATCATGAAGGAATTTTAAATGAAAAGGGAATGAAGACTCACGGTTCTGCAGGTGATTCAAAAAACTAGGTTGCAAAACTCTGAGATTTGCCCCTTTCTAAAAGGGAGTCAAGGTATTGGCGAGTCCTAAAAGACTCGCTTGCTCTCTCAAACGAATAAGGAATAAAGCCTAAGAGGAAATAAAAATAAACAGATAGGCTTGAATTTAACTCAGCATTAATAACGCTTTAGAAAGAATTAGGTTAAGCTTGAAAAACACATTTAGTTTGATTCAGCAGCTTGTTTGGGTTTTCCTTCAAGCTACAGAGAGCTGGTAACAGATCTCTGTTTGCAGGGTCAACAGGCTGGTCCAGCGGCCGCGGGCAGGGCGAGAGCCGGCGGCTCACGAAAAGCAGCCGGCAAAGCGGCACCGTACGGCTGCAGGTGGGACGGGCACTCGCGTGTCCAGCGTGGATGGAGCTCTGTTCCCTTTTGCTTTGGGTTGTGCGAGTAACCACGATGAACATGCATTAGCCTGAAAGGAAAGGTCAACTGGAGCCCAAAGTAATTCTGCATCTTAGAATCATCAAATGGTTTGGGTTGGGAGGGACCTTTAAAGGTCATCTGGTCCAACCCCCCTGCCATGAGCAGGGACATCTTCAACTAGGTCAGGTTGCTCAGAGCCCCGTCCAACCTGACCTTGAGCATTTCCAGGGATGGGGCATCTTGAAGGAAGTTGCACTCAGTCATTGCACAAGTGCCATCATTCCAGCTTCATTTGCATTTACTTAATTAAAACAGCTTCACAGTGCTGCTGCTCTACTTCTTCACAGCCACCATACTCTACTGGGGATAAAATCTTCTCCATTTCCATGGCCTCACAGAATCGCACAGGTTGGAAAAGACCTTTAAGATCATCGAGTCCAACCGTAAACCTAACACTGCCAAGCCCACCACTACACCGTGTCCCTCAGCACCTCATCCCAACGGCTTTTAAATACCTCCAGGGATGGGGACTCAACCCCTTCCCTGGGCAGCCTGTGCCAATGCTGGAGAACCCTTTCAGTGAAGTAAAATTTCCTAATATCCAGTCTAAACCTCCCCTGGCGCAACTTGAGGCCATTTCCTCTCGTCCTATCACTGTTACCTGGGAGAAGAGACCGACCCCCACCTCTCATGTTACAATCAAGAGAAGCCCTCATCCTTACTGCCACAATCCCATTACATCTTGCATTAACATTGAAAATGAAAGCCTAACATTTATTATATGCATTACAATAGAGAGTAAGGGCCTGCCCAATTCAAGGTCCCATAAAGACAGATTTTAAACTCTTCAAAGCAAGGACCAGTCAAACAAAACAGGGATGAAGGGACAACAGAGACCAAGTCTCTCGCACATAGAGCGGGACAGGGGTGGAGGGAGGAAGAGCGCTCGTCCTGCAGATGCATTCAGCATCCCATCCCTCTAACCTCGTAGTGCCCTCAAATCAAATCCAACCATGAAATGGAAAAATAAGATCAAAATAGTTGTACTCAGTGACAAAGACATGAACAATAAAACAGAGAAAATAACATTCCAGCCAAGGAGAAAAGCCATGTGCTGTGAAATCACAGTTACAAGGGACTCGATACCGACCCGTTTCTCTTGCCGAGGAGGGACTTCTCAGACCTGACTCCCAAGCGCAGAAGAGGAAACGCGCTACGGTGGGGCTTCTAGGACAACTAGATAAAGGGAATCACTTGGCTTTCCATGCCATGCCAGGTATTACGACTGTGGATTTCCCCTGAGACAGCCTATAACCCATGTCAGTCTAAGCTGAAGATCAAAGCAGTCCTACTGCTCTGCCTCCTCCGCCGTGGTTACCCCAGTGTCACAAAGGGAGTTACTGCACGGTTGGGTCTGGCACAGGGAGCTCCTGGTGCCTGGAAATCATTGATTCAAAGCGGGCAAGCCTGTCAAAAGCCCGGGGGTTAATTCAACACTGGGTGTTTTTCAAATGACCCTTCTCACAACACTGAAGGCCGAGGCTGTTTTTTAAATCTTGCCAAATCAATTGCCTTCCTTGGGAATGTCAGCACAGAAGTAATGACAGATAAGTCCCATCCCGTCCCCATCGATTGTACACAAAGCGTCTACACACACCGTAGAAATGATCTCTCGCTGCTCGATATTTTTTTAGTGCTTCACCTCCTTTAAATTGCAAGCGCTTTGATAAATGAACCGAGAAGTTCCCTGGCTCCTCTGCCGCACAGGTAAGTAACTCGGTATGAACTACCAAAATTACAGAATGATTTTTTCACAGCAATGCTCACTGAGTCACTGCTAAAGCGTCTATGCCTTTTCCTGCATCGCAGCACAGAGCCCACTCATTTATTCTTGCAGACTTACCAGCTCTTCCAACACCAAGGCATGGGTAGGTTGTTGCAGGTGAGCTCAACAGGCTTAGTTTGAATTTGGGTATAAAAGCTTGATTTAAGGATTTTAGTCCAAAATCATCAGCTCAGCAGGATGCAAGCAAACATTTCCCTGCGAGCCATTAAAAATGGGAATAGCAGTGGTAGGCTTCATGCGTCCATCATAACATGCCCATTTATATTTCACAGGGAAATGCACGGCTGTTGGTCTCGCTGGGTTAAGATCCCTTAAACGTACCAAAGCCAACAACTCACCTGGATTTGGACAATTAGCAACCACATGTAAATGGCAGTGCGAGAGCCACCCCCCTCCTCAGCCACCTCCACCGAGCAGCCAAGGGATTGACCAGAAGTAGAAGTCGGTGACAAACTTGCTGCTAAAATAACAGCCTTAATCCCACTGAAGCGCCTGGATTAGGTATTTATAAGGATAACCGGCACATCCCTCTCTCCGTTCTACCGGTGCTTCTCCAACAGGATGAGGGGTGCGAGGGCTGTGCAGGTCCAGGAGGTGGGCACCCCACGGGAGCTCGGTCCCCCAGTCCTTCTGGTCAGGCTAGCTCCTCATTTTCTGTTCAGGGATTTATTGCATGGTGCTTTGAAGAAAGCTGCTGAAAGGCAGGATCTAGGATTAAAAGAGCCAGAGGTCTTCCTTGCTGAAGGGAGTTGGAGTAGCATTCTCCATCCTCTCTCAAAATTCTGATAGTCCTGTTTGCACAGAGGAGACAGTTCCCATTTTGCAGCTGCGACACTGTATCGGTGCAACTGTCTTCTACTTCTACGCTGTGTTCTTCATTAAAATAACTCCCCATGGTTTCCCTGGGCTCCTTGCATGACCCAACCACCCTCGGCAGCAGAGATACTACATCTCTCATGCGTTCTGAGAATGTATGAGATCCATCACGGATGCAACGTGCAACCGAGCATCTCCAATATTAGAGGAAAATGAGTGACCTACACAGCAGCGCTTACTGAAACAAAGGCCTGAGGAGTCCAGTGTTATAAAGACAGACAGGGAAAATTTCTTAAATTCAGGCAATTATAGCTCTTACCTAAAGGAGAGGTGCAGATAGTTTAGTTGGGAGGCACGGGCAGGTTCATCACCATCCTGCCGTGTAGGGCTCAGCAAGAGACAACCACCACCTCCTGCACTTCAGCAATAATGCGACTTCTCCACCATGGGTGGACGTCAAAATTTTCTCTGCCTGCTTATATGGTGTTTGAGACCCTTAGGGAGAACGGCAATATTGGAAACGATGCCCTCGGTGCGTTAGGAAGTACAGTGCAAGAGACAGGCTGTAAGGAGAGATGGTGGGAGGACTCACCCAGCGTTCAATTAGCGGGAATCAAGGGAATCAAGACTCAGGAATCAAGACTCCCACCTTCAGCTCCGCGGCTGATGCACACTGGTACTCATCAAAAGTTCAGCTTTCCCTTCTTTCAAGTGTTCAGGCTGTATTAAATTTAACATCACTACATTAAGAGTTATTATTAGCAAGTGACAGCTAGTTTAATACACTCAAAGTCAGCAAAGCATTAATCTTTCTGCACACCAAAGCCTTGTATTATTTTGCCAGCGTGAGAGCCAGCAAGTGAAGGGTCCAGACCTGCAAGGGCTCAGAGAAGCTAATGGGTGAGAGGTTTGGTTGCCAGCTGGAATCTGGTCCAAAATAAAAGCTTATAATGAATCGGTGGGCAATTTACTGCCGGTTGAAGTTGGGGCAGGGTCATCGTCCTGCTCACACTCCCCTTTCTGGATGTTCAACAAGCAGCTGGGTGTGGGTTCCCATCTTACATCCCCTCTCCCCTGAGGTCTTCTCAAGATTGGGCTGCCTTGTACCTAAACTGCACATCTCCCATATAGTTCCTAGATGGCTCTTCACCTTTCTGCTTCCAGGGAAGGAAATCCCGTGACACGGCTGCCAAAACCAGCGCGGTGGCTGCCCAGTCCCCAGGCACTCCGGTAGCTCCTACCTCCCTTCCAGCAGCCGAGTGCTAATGCGTGTTTGATTAACCAGACAGTCCTTCAGGGACACAGAAGAGGTGAACAATGTGACACAATTATTTTGTAAAGATTTTTTTTTTTTTATAAGACAGACACTTATAACCAAAGCCAAACAAGGATCGCAGAAAAACTTTAACAGCATTCAGCAAATGGGCATATACAATTTATCCCCCCTCTATCTTCACAACTCCTGGGAACTTTTGGGGTCCAACCGGTGCTCGAAGCAAACCAGGATGCTTTTTCCTCTACACTGGCATAGTCTCACCTTCTTGCTTTGGCAGCCTTTTCAAAGAGATAGTGAGAGGAAAAAAAAATTATTTTCTAATCTAGCCTTCTATCCTGCTCTAGACAGATCTCCCTGGTAGGTGAGGAAAGATCTCAAAATTATCCACCGCTTGCTTAATCCACAGCACACGGAGGGAAATACATTTGGGCTGGAAGCTTTCTGTCCCAAGATGGTCAATTCAATCAAAGTTGAAAAACTTTACATTCTGTGCAGGAATCTTGCCTGTCAGCTGGGAGGCTATATAGCATCCAAGGGCCACCACAACCACACGTGCAGGTTCACAGTAATGCTGGTTGCTCACAAAGCCATACTTTGAGACTCCAGGATGCAGACAACAGTAACAACTAACCTGCCAAAATGCCACGCTAAATGAGAAAACAGCACACATAGAAGTTGAGTCCACAAGATACTTGTTTCCTAACTCATGGCCAGCACCGAGGCAAAGCTGTGCGTGGGAAGTTACCTGTCTTCATACCTCGAGGTGTCCACAGGTGGAGGACGCTGGTTTTGTCTTGCCCTGGTAGTAGACCAGAATCTGAGCAGTCACTCTGCTATCAGTTTGCCCAGGGCCAGGAGAAATACCACAGCTGCCCAGGGGCAAGTCCGACACCAACATCACCAGTCCCAATGCTTTCACCAGCCATTTATATGGATTTTAACAATATAAAAGTCCTAAAAAACCCAAACCCAACTATAGCTAACACCAAACATCAGAGTTATCCTCAGATCCGACAGATTTATGAAGCAATTGCTTCAGAGATAAATGTACATTTTCTCTAAGCAAGCGTTTGCGCTTCACATTGAGTACGAGATGCCCAGACAACGTCACGGTGACATACCACATGTTGGAGGAGAAAGGTCCAACCTCTCTACAGGCTTCCTTAAGACAAAAACCAGCTGCATAGCAAGCGGTGCCTTCAGTGCTGCCTTTCAACCAGGAGCTCTTGCTGCTCAGACTAGAAAGTTCCAGCCACAGCATTCGAGTGATATAATTCTGTTTAATGAACTTTTCCATGAGTCTTAAATAAGAATTAAATTTTATTTAAGCAGGCTCCATTCATGGCTAAAATTAGCTATTCTTTACTAGTACTCCAGACCACCAATGATCTCTGCTCACAGCTTCGAGACGGCAGCTATAGCAGCCTCTCGCTCTTGAAAATGTGTTAGAAATCACAAACTGGCACAAAAAAATTTGTTGGAACAATCCCCATAGTGGAAATAGGCCTTCTGAAGGGAAAACCCTTTGCAGTACTATTTTCCCTCCTTTGGAAAAAATATTTGCCCAAAGAAAAATGCTGAGCAGGAAAATAACTCTGGTAAAAGTTTAAAAAGAAATATTGCTTATAATGGAAGAATTTCAGAACACCTGTATGTTTATTCTGTTACTGGCTTGTCTCTTGAGGATTTTCAGATTTTTCCTTCCTAAGACCTTCTCCAATGAAGTCAGAGGAAATAACTATATGTTACACAAATCCACATGAGGGAAACAACCAGCTATTCTCTTTGGTAACTGGTGAATACCGAGAGCCCTGGTGCCGGCAGAGCCACCCAGCACGCCCTGCGCACCGCAGGGCCTCAGGAGAGCCAGAGATAATTAATGCAAAACCCTGCAAAAGCAGCGAATTTCCCAGCCTCGATGGCCTTGAGCTACTTCTGCAGAGCTCGGCGGGCATCCTTTCCCTAATAAATCTGGAAAAGGCAATAAGGTATTTTCTTTTCACTGGACAATGCCTAGGGAAAAGGCAAAACGCTGCAAGTTAACACCTTGTTTAACGGTCAGAAAGAGGAAAAACCTGCCTTCCTAGATTTCCACTGGCACACAGTCTACTGCAGGATTTAATCCTAACCCACCTGGTCTGGTAGTAGGTGCCAAGAGATGCCGATGTGATTGAGATTACCGTCCCCTCCTCCATGAAGGCGTTCAGCTACCCTGCTTTAACATCCACCTTCACTTGCAGGACTTGCCCTGGGAAGTTGAACCTGCAAGTCTCTCAAAATAAGAAGGCTGAGCTCCCAATGCACACTTTACTGAGGCTGAAGCAGCTGGAGCTCTTGCCAAGCGAGCTCTCCCAAGCCTCTGATCTCTCGGCCTCGCAAGCCTGCGGAGTGCAGGATTTGCTCCCTTCGGCAGCGTGACGGAGCAGCGGGCTTACCCCCACGGCTGCCCAAACTGTTGATCTGCCTTGAGGGTGCTTTGCTCTCCGAGGGGATTGGGAAGTGCTGCTGGTCATTCCAGAAATGCAATCTGTCTTCAGGAGGATTCAGAGGCTTTGGATGTCATTAAGGTAAAATTACCATCAGATTTATGGGAAAGTGTAGAAGCTTAGCTTTAAAAACAAAACAAGCCCAGAAAGCGATTTCATTTGAAATCAGTTGTGAGAGCAGTGAAAGAGCTTGCAAATTTAGCAAGGCAACCGTATACCCCCTGCTATGGCATGCCTGAAGTACAAAGATTAGCAGCCGCTCCCGGTATGAAGGTGCAAGGACCATCCTTTAGTTCTAGATCTAGGTAAGAAAAGAAGGTCTTCATTGAGGGTCTGTGAAAAAGCATGGTCACCTTAAAGCACTGGCCTCGACTGGCAGGCCTTAGGCATGAGCTACACACCAAACCAGGCTGCTGGGCTGGGCAGGACACACGTACCAACTGCTGGTTTATCATAGGGAAAGGAGTAAAACCAGTGTGACCGAGTCTCCAGGGCTGATCCATCATTTCCCCCGGACTCTTGGCTGCCATTCTCAACTCAGTAAAATCTGAGCATCACAGCCTGGTTTCCTAACCAGTCAAAATAACATCGAGATTTTTCACCTGTCCCCCATGAACAGTGATCAACCCCCCCAGATTTTGTTTGATTCTGGTAAATACAAGAGACAGCCCTCCCTGCTTCCACCAGCAGGAATAGCACAAGCCCTTCCCAGTGAGGAACCCGCAGGTATTTTTGTCCACAGCAAGGGAATCTCTCCTTTTTTTCTCCTATTAGCAACTGCAGCCGAGATGCTGCTGTGCAATAGGTTATTTACAGGTAAGCAAGAGTGAAGAGTAAGAAAACACAGGAGTCCACAATTTGAAGAAACATTCCTACGCTTTGTTAGATGAGGTGTGAAACGTGAAGCAGGCGAGAGCTTTGCAGGAATCCTTCGAAGGTGACGAATGCAAACTTGAGCAATGCAACGTTAGGGTCACTGTCTGTTCTGACTGCAGGCTAGGGCGGGTGTCCAAGCATTTAGCTATTTACTAATGAAACTCTAATTAAGCTTCTGTTTTCTTCCTAAATCTATAAGCTATACAAGTGAGCAGTATGAAGGCATATGTACATGCAAATACACACATGCATTTGGAAAAGCAAGTATAAGTGCACATGCTAGAGAAATACGTATGTGAAACCACCGTCATTTTATACGGTAAGAGAAAGCCAGGGGAAGATTCTTCTCAGAGGAAGCCAGAGAGATGGACACCTTTCAGGCTGATCTACGGACTGCTCGAAAGCAGCCGTGGAAGAACCAAGCAAAGCAAGTCTATTATCAAAAGCCTTAAAATTAACCTTGCAGGTGTCTGCAGTACTGAAAAAAAAGCAAAGTTACAGACTGACAAGCACTGACCAAGCAGGAAGGCATAACCCTTTCACATAAGACAACCCATAGAAACACTACGGAGAGCACCAACAACTGGCCTAGCAGACGCATCTGTGCGCAGAGGTTCCCCTGCAAATAAAAATTCCACTACCACGCACCCTCCATGCCTAGAGGATTTCTCTCCCACAGTCATTAGAAGCAGGGGGCAGTGGGTATGACAGGAGATGCTGCTGTCAATTTGATCCAAAGTAATATTGATTTCTTTAAATGCTGTCTACTGCTATAATCAAAGGTATTAAGTCTAAATAAAAGGAGCTAAACAGCAGAATATAAAATGTACTGATCTCATACTAGTTACCCTAAGCATGGTCTGAAGCTTTTTTTCCACTTAACAGGAAACCTAATCAGTCCTTGCTGGTTTAGCAGCAAAATCAGATACATGAAGCAGTAACAGCTTCCCTTAAAATTTAACTCAGGACAGGTCAGAGCCAGTGAAATGTCCCTGAGTAGTTAGGAGATGCTAGACAAGAACACAAAACCTGCGTAGTCAAGGAGATGCCAAAATTAAAGATGCTCACACTTCTTTCTGCCAAGATGTGCCATTCCATGAGCAAAGAGAGGATTTGGAGACTCCCATAGTGTCAATCCTAGCTAATTTCAGAAATATTTGGTGGCTAATTTCAGAAATATTTGGTGATGCTTTCTTTTGTAAGCATATGTGATAGTTCTAACTTACTGAGACTTCCCATATGGTACACTCCTGTTCTTCTAGCTATAAACAATTGGGGGTGGGGGGTGTCAAAGGAAGTTTGGAAATAAAGGAAACAGCAATTCTAGGTTTCTCACAACAATAAA
Source organism: Ciconia boyciana (assembly GCF_034638445.1). NCBI lineage: Eukaryota > Metazoa > Chordata > Aves > Ciconiiformes > Ciconiidae > Ciconia > Ciconia boyciana. The sequence goes on along the minus strand of NC_132941.1, from coordinate 63,253,383 downwards.
ACAGAAAATATTTCATTGTACCAGAGAAACCACAGGATTTTGAACTTAAAAGCCACAGTCGCCAGTTTTTAGTAGCTTTTCTTCAAGGCTGCCTACCTGTTAGTGAGCGGACGTTGCTACAGGTCTTGCTGCTGGGTTTTGTGCTCCTGAGAATCGCCAAAAGAAACTTCACGAGTCAGACACGGAAACCTTCACGGGTATGAAGCTCTGGTTTTCTTTATGATTAAAGTTGCTCCCTATTGCCTTCAGACAGATCACAACCTAACACCATTATTTTTAACAGGACTGTAATGAAAAGTGCAAAGTCCATTCACATGTATTTGTACCAGAATAAAATCTGAATAAAAAAATAAAGACACACCCTTTGTTCTTGAGCAAGCAGTTACGGTAAATGAAAGTACCTGCAGATAGGCACTGGCTAGAGGACACAATTACATACTCGTTCTGCTGCTCATCACCTACATGCTCTATGTAAAAACAAGCAGAATTTTTGTTACTAAAATATTCCAGAACTCAAGGATTTTTGTATCAACATAATCGTAAGAACGTGTGGCAGCCATGCAATATGCAAAGTATAGTGCTACCTCCTCCCCCGCCGTCAAATCCCCCTCCTGGTCCTACAGACAGACTAGCTTTAACAAACCATCGATTTTGAGCTGCGCTTCTGTATTCCGGTGAGTTATTTCACTGACAGAGAACCTGACAAATAGTAAAATGTAAGTTACAGGATTAAATAAGATTTTATTGTCACATTTAACTGCTTTGTCAGAGATGTACATTTTGCAGGTTTCTGTGCGGAATAAAAATAAAAACGGTAGTTGCCATCTTGTCAATTCTGATTTCGACATACACATATCTATACCACCTGAACCACAGGTGCTTGCAGATAGCCAGCGGTAACACCAGAGCAAGTTCTCTGTTAAATGGATTGCAACACTCAAAGACAAAATGCACCAAGTTAAGGCTAATGAGAATAATGTAAAATAGTTAAAACAGACCACTAGATGTTTAAAGGTGGAAACACTCGAGAGAAGAGTGGTGATTTTAACATCTCATTTTTTCCAAAGTCATTTTGCTTAATTTAGTACAGGTAAGGAGAGGCTAACGAACAGACTTTTGCCTACATATACAATACATACTGAAATTTTAGTCTTTTGTAAATCCGATATATTTGAACTTTTAAGCAACTGCTTTGTTCTTCTGGGTGTAAACCAAAGAAGTGGTTACGGACACCTCAAAGCGATAAATGCTTAAGATAACCTCATCTTAAAATCTGTATTTTCTCATTTACAGATCAGGGATAAAGTCCAATAATACAAACTTCTTAGTGGCACAGTTTCACATATTTTGGGCAATGTTAGCATACAAGCAGTATTTAAATAAAAATAAGTGCATCCAAACATGAAATTCTCTAAATATACCACACTTCATTTATCCCAAATGGCAATTTTCTGACAAGAGCTGTAATTCAAATTAAAATAATCATTTACACATTTCACCCAGAGGAAGAGGTAAACCCAGGGGACTCTCCAAACAATCTTCTCCTACCCTATCCCCTATTTATTACATAAAACTCATCTAGAAGCGTAAATCCAATATTCAGATGCAAATAAAATGCAAGAAGCAGTCTCTGATGTTTGCAATTTGCAGACTCCAAAGTCCAATCATGATGGAATTTACTACTTCTGTCAGTCATTTACTCCTGTATGTGCACTTCGTATTTATGCTAAAACAACAAATGAGACAATAAATGAGGCTAGTGTGGCATAAAGTCATTGTAAACCCAGCGAAACCAGAATAATTATATTTATGACATTCATTTGGATGATTTACCAGTCATCCCCCCCCCCCTTTACAGAAAAAAGGCAACCATCATTTTAAGTGATACACACATTCTGCTAGTAAAAAAAGTTGAAACAAACCCCTCCTCTGTTAAAAGAGCATGCCGATAGAAGAAGGTAGACCACATCTGTTCCAATCAGGCTTCTCAGAATTATCAAAATTTCTTTGCTTGCAAAGGCCAATTTGGCTTACCATAGAAAGCTATTTTGAAGGCGGCTGATATATTTATTCCCTTTCAAAAATTAAAATTCAAGGCATGATAGTGCAAGAGGTAAGTTTTGATTTGAGAACATTATTTGTAGACTAACTGTGCTTAGTTACTACATCCCAATTTATTGTCTTAAAGAAAATACGGCAACAAAAGCTACAAGATCTCTATAAATTTCATTTTGCCTAAATTTACCAGTACATCCATGAAACCTCATCAGTATTAGTACAACTTGATTATCCTAATGATTCCATTATAAAACTTGCAAAATGTATCACAAGGTGAATAAACCATCTAGTGCAAGTCTTCTACATTTTGTGTGCACAGTAATCCTGTGTAGTTCATTTCCTCCAGGTTAAATCCCCAAAATCTCTCTGTAACAATTATGAAAAAAAACAGTGTCACGTGGATTTTCTTCCCCCCTATCAAATCTGAGAAGTTTGAGTGTTCCTGGAATCACCGTCAGGATGTGCTGAAGGTCGTGAATCCCTTGTCTGTGAGTATTCACTGTCAGATGACTCCGTAGGTTCAAGCAAATTTTCGTAATCACTGTCTTCTGATTCATCAACATTGTCACCAACCGCTCTTTGGGAAGATGGCATGGATGCTCCATTACCAGAATATTTCAATCCTGCATTTGTGGAAACATAGCTGGAAGAACCTACTGCTTGAGGTCGAGGCATAAAAACATTGCTTTCTAGGAGACCGTGACCGACAGTACTTTCTTGATTGGTTGCATTGAAATCGGAATACGGCGGGGGAGGATCAGAGACATCTGAATCTTCAAGTGTGCAGCCTTCCACAGCAAATCCAGTGTAGGACATTCGTGGAACAAACATAGGTTCCAAGTTATCTGTTGGCATTTGCCTGCTTAAAATTGCTTGCTGCATTCCTACAAAAGCAAAGAACATTGGTGTACTTAACGCTTACTTTGCAATATACTTTATGTAACCTAGCTGTAACATCCCACACTCACCCAGCCCTTAGCTCTTCTCTCTTCTTTCTTTCTGGTTGTTATTATGTTATTCCACAATGTCCATCCCTGGCATTGCTTTCAAACTCCAGCACTGCATCTTTTCTTCTCAGTCTCCACTACTCATATTTGGCAATTCTGATTTTTGTATTGATGACTATATGAGACACTATCCCTAACCATCATGTCAAATCTTATTACTACATCCTACTCTTTGAGCTTGGCAAAGAGTATCTTCCCTAAATTTAGCAGTACATCCATGAAACTCATCAGTATTAGCACAACTTGATTATCCTTATGATCCCATTTCAAAACCAAAATGCATCAGAAAGCAAGTAAATTAAGGGCAAGTGTGCTACGTTTTTATGTGCACCATCATCCTGTACAGTTCATTTCCTCCAGTTTAAGTCCCCTAAAAACACAGCTACAGGAAGTTTCCATAACCTGTTGATCTTTCCACCTCATCATTTCTCTGTATTTCTCTGTTCCTTCTCACATCAAAAAGTAGCTACGGTAGGGCTCGTCGTGCCTGCTCCTCTCCACCTATGTCTTAATCAGTACTGAAAGCTTGACTCACTTTTGATGAGACCATAATCAGCTTCTACTGTTGATATTACACCTTAAAATCACACTTCTGTACTTTCTCTTGCAACGCCCCTTGTGCTAGGCGACAATCTCATGAACACCAGCAGAAAAGTTACCTTGTCTTCTTCCCTCAAATTATTATTTTAAAAACCTTCCCTCCCAATGCTTGTGATTAGCCTAGCAGGCTGCTGAGACCACCATGTATCACGCTCACCTTCTGCTAGCCAAAACATCTGTACTCACATGATATCTCATGTTTAGATTACCAACTAGCTAGCTGAGCAAGAATCATCTTTTGAACCTGTGTTTCTATATCCCTAGCGCAGTAATGCACAACCAGGGCTCCCGCACTAGTGTAACACTGGAACACCACAGTGGTGTTCGCTGTTCCTGGAAAAGTCGGACACAAACACTGAAACCTGCTCCCTACGAAAAGCCATACATAATGGGTAAAACCACCACTTCCATGCTCTGACTTTTATTTAAGTAATTGTACAGTTAGACAGTTTCTATACATAAACGTGTCCACTAAGGAAAGGGCTTCTTTCCAATCCATGTGGTTTTAACAATCAAAGCAAGACCAAAAGCCACAGGTATTTCCCACCTTTAAGGATGTCATAGAGTCTCCATGTTTCATAATGAATAGACAGTAACATAAGCACTATGAGGATTAAAAAAAAAATAGCTGAAGAACTGGTTAAAGAACAATTACAATGGTTAACAGTCACATCGGAAAGACTCATCGAGATGAAGCTCCCACAGCTCTGCACCGGAACTATACTCACATTAACAACCTAATGATGGAATTTAATCAGCATATGCTTATTAAAATTACAGATGGTACTATGCTAGTAATAGCTGCAAGTATAACAGAGTATCAGAACAGGAATTTGAAAGTGATCTTAAATTAGATGATTTGGAAAATAATTTAAGGAAGACATGCACAGGAACAATGAACTGTACAAACTGCACATTGAGGAACAGTTACATCCTTCTGCAGAAGAGAAACACAGGTTTACTGTTGATTTATGTAAACTATAAATATCAATATGCATTAAGTGCGCTCAGCTGTTGAGAAACGGGTAAGTATTATTTCAGTATGTACTGTAATGGTGAAGACTACAACTGGAGTACTATATCTAATTTTGAACACCACAGTTTAAGAAATAGGGAAAAAAATGGAGAAACTCTACAAAAGAAAAGGACTCGTTAGAGGTCTAGATATCATGACCTAAGAGGAAAGACTGCAATAACTGGGATAATTACAGAAGACTGAGGAACAGTTTCAGTCTTCAAATGTACATAAGAGGCTGCTGTGGAAAGGTAAGCAGAAGGCAGCTTAAATTAGAGTAGTATACATTAGACATGAGGAAAAACTTCCTTGCAGGAAGGTCTGTTAAGCACTGGGAAAGACTTAAGTTTTTGACTGGTTTCTAACTGGTCATTAACCTCCAAACATCTGTCAGAATTGACACCGGTATCTGTAAAGCTGCCTTGCAGCTAGGCGATAGACAAAATGGTATCAGCTCTACTTACTGTAACACCATACTTCTGGAAAAAGCAAAAATCAAGGCTGAAGAGTTCCTTTAATCAAGTCAATGAGATCTCTTCGGTAATAAAAAGAGCATATTCCCTCAAGTGGCTACATAACAGCACTCAATTTTTGGTCCACAATACGAGAACTGCGGTGGGAGATTTCCTGGCAGCTGGGAAGTGCACAGCACTCACTATACCCTAGAATATGCTATTACATGTACAAAATTATTTCAGTGATCTGGCAAGTAAGGTCTCAACTGACTTTTATGCTAGAGTGTTAAAGTCATAACCTGTTAACCAAAAATTTGTAAGAATAACAGGCTTTCACACAACACTACTGCATGAATTTGAATCAAATGCTCCCTTTTCCTCCAGCTCAGAGAATGATTAACTGGAACATTTAACTCACTAAAAATAAGGAAATTCTCCCGATACCGAGAACGTGAGAGAACAGAAGGCCAGCTTCAGTATTTAGCTACTCACATCTAAAAATATTGCAGAGATACAAGCTGCATGTTTTCTTGTTTCAGCCCTCTCACATGATTATCTGCTCTGGCATAAATTTTCAGTCCAGCATTTGCATCTCACTGGTAGTATCTAGAGGCTAGCACCGACTGCTCTTCCTCCTCCTCCCCCATCTTTTGCCATATGGGCTGGGATCAGCTCCAGTCACACTAAATACCCATCTCTACTTCTCGCTAGCTCGTGTAGTAGCAGCTCCCTGGCTGTTTCATCTACAGCCAAGCAGGAAACAGCAGTGACTCATGCCACTTCCATCTTTCAAATGGTCTGTGGCTGATGCTGGCTCTTTACCTTATCTTTGAGGTTCAGAGAAGGAAGAACCTGGGCTGACAGATCACACTTTGCTCTAAAATACTCATATGATAACAGTACCTTGCTGCCTGGAGGAAAAAAAAGTATTCAGTCATAGCAGCAGAGGGGCCTATTGCAGAGTTTAGGGTGTTAACCCATCCAAGTGATCTTTTAGTCTCAGACACAGCTTTAGATAACGTTTCTTATTATTTGTGTATCTTAAGATAAGAAATTTTAGCTTGCAGCTAAAATTACAAAATTTGGTTATTTGCTTATTTCAAAACATGGAAAAAAGTCAGTGTTTGCTGAAATATGCAATTTGCTTATGATTTATTTTTTTTAAATATTACTTCCCATTTGTCTATTCTCTGCTCCTACTCTACCTTCAGTCTTCCCTTACACTCACTAATTAAATTAGGTCAGCAATGTCTCCTGGGAAATGTCCAGGCTCTTCATAAAACTTATCTACTGCTAAGCAAAAGTCTCCTGAAGCCACATTCAATTTTTAGGAAGGAGGGACAGTGTGGCAACCAGCCAAGTATGCTCACACAATAAGGGTCCCTGATTCAGAAAATTATGGAGCAGCAAAAAGAAAAAAAAAAAAGATGAACAACTGGCTCTCCCTACCAGTCCTAAATACATACTATGAAAACTGGCACTATTAATACAAAATGCAGAACCAACCCTAATAAAAACCTGGATTTTTAATGGGACTTATTTGCACAATGGAAACTTAAATCCAATCAGCTCGATACTAATATAGGTCTTCAAAACACAGCAGAAGTATAATTTCTGCATTCAGAGCTTCACTAGAAAGAGAAGACCATCATGCTTGTATTGCCATGAATAAATCAAAGAATTACCTAATTCAGCTTCCCCCAAAATTAATCCCCCCAACACACTGCAAGAAGGACAATATTTCAGTAGCTTCATGGAATTAAAACTAATACCGATTGAAATTCATATCAGTGATGATATGGTACCTGAAACAGGTAGGCAAATTCCAACAATATTCTGCATTTAAGTAGTTTCTTCCACTTTCTAGCAGGTACTCCTGAAGATAGGAATGATTTCAAGATGGACTTTTGGGAAGATTTAGTTCAACATTGAAAAGTGGCATTTCAATGCTAATTATGTTCACCACTAAGTCAGCAAATAATGCAAAAAATGCTGACTAAACTAGGATTCAGTAACTATGAAGGAGGAGAGGAGGATAAAAGTGTAGATGGTCTCCTCTAAATCAGTGGTGAAAAACCTGATACATCCACTAAAAGCTCCAAGGTCAAAAATCATCTAGACAACACTTCAGATAATCTACAATGTTCATCATTTTCCTTCACCCAGTTTGTCCAGTGTCCAGTAATATAATTGAACTCTAACTTAACTGGTGCTGGGCTTGTATTTGGGGATAGGGTTGGGGAGTCAGAAAGGGAATAAAGATTTCAAAAAACCGTTGATAGCTACTGGCCTGTAAACACAGTACCCCGTTCCTATGTCATACTTCAAGAGGAATCTCTCCAGTGTTTAGACTTGCTTTTTCCATTCCTGGCTTTGCTCCACTTTTCCTTTCCTACAACTGATCTTTTCCTGTGTTATTTCCAGAATTGACTTGCTTGTTCTTTCTCTACAACTTTATCTCTCTCCTATGTTTTAAGTTTGCTAACATTGGATGACTCCTACAGAAATATCTGCAGTACACATACTTCCACAGTTCAGGTATAATTCAGTGTAAATCCATCATATACCCTTCCCAATGTGCTTTTTTTTTTTTTCCTTTTGCTATGAGCTGTCAGGAATACAACTCAAAATAATTCCACAAAACATTTTGTCCTTACAGCATCTGCTTCTGAAACAAATAAATGAAAAGGCAACTTACTTATTTCTTGTTCTTTTTCATTTTTCTTTTGTGCGATTTGCCTTTTTAATTTGTTTACATCAGCTTGAAAAGATTCAACAACACGTTCACTTTTTTCTACATCTATACATACTGCCTAGGAGAAAAACATAACATATGCTAAGATTTTGCAAAATATACATGAAAGACTTCCATGACAACATTAATAAAGCTACTACCAGACAAGAAGCCATTAAGAGCACAAAACTAAGAGCAGGAGTTAACTGTATCAGAGCATAATATTCAACCCGAAGATCATTTTATTTACTGGCTATTGCCAATTCCCAACTGCTGCATGACAGGAAAAGCTTTTCCAAATAATCCATCATTACAGGAAGATTTGTAACGAGATCCGAAGTTAGTTCTTCCTACTGGGTGGAAGAGACTTGGCCTTTTTTAAGCTGATCTCCTAACTGATACTTCTATTAAGTAAACAAGACCCACGGATTTTTCAACAAGATCTCCCTATACTGGTTAGGAACTGAATGTGAAATTTTCCTAGAAGGATCTAAGTTTAAAAACAGTTCTGGACAATACTGATTTCTTTTTTAATCTAAACATGTTATACTGGATATTGTTTACTTCTTCAGAAATTAAGTATTGGTCATTATCATTAAACATGATCAGTTTTGAAGAGCACACAACTCTAAAAGCACTGAAGAGTCTTAAACAGTAAGTCACTAGCCATTTACTGTTTCTTCTCCAAAAAGTTACTATCAATGATCTTACCTACAGAGTTGAAAAACATTATCTATTTCAGTTCTATATCTAATTTTTTAGAAGTTTATAAAGTTTAAACCCTCCCCTCCCAACGAATTGGTGAATAATGCAAATACATGTGTCTCAGCTGCTGTACCAGAAAACTTATTTCCAGTCCTGTAACATTCTCTGTGAAAGTCACTTAAAAGGTAAAAATTCCTCAAGTTAGCTAACACTTGAGTTACTTTTAAGCTCTGTAAACAATGTACAGCAGCATGATTTACATGGTGAAATAAAACAAAGTCATAGTTTTAACAGGTAGGAAGACAACTCCCTGATGATGCTACATTTTCCATTTTTCCAGGCACTTATTCAAACAACAGCAAGAGCACGAAAAGGATGTATGCGCTCTTGGCAAAAACAGCGTTACAGAATAATACCATTAGCTAATGGGATAGACCTCTGAAAATAAATTTTCATGTCTCCTGAAGCTGGCATGAAAGCTGTCTGCCTTCTTGTTGCAAGTTACCCACCTTATAAGGCAGGTTAGAAAGTAGCAACTTCCCCCAGAAAATAGTAGTTCTCCTGTGCAAGGAGGGTCAGGGGATGGATGGAGCAATTACTGCCTTGTTCGCTGCTATATGTGCCAACCAGCAAAGCTAAGCTGGAGCAGAGACACAAATCCCTCCAGGGCAGATGTAAGGGGAAAGCCTGGAAATAAGCTGTGGGTACAGCACAATTAGCAGATGCGTGTGCTCCTGAGGCAGCACAGCTACGCTGCTCTTCATATCGGACAAGCTGTGAATTGACAAGCTTACATTTAGTAGATTTGACGCTCAAGGCACTTTCAGACGCTTTGCCACATTTGGAGCAGGATTCACTCATACTCTACACAAAACATTCACAAGTTTTAACTAACAGATGGAGCTCTTTGCTGTATGCTACATACCAAGAGCCAGCAGTCATTTTTAAACTCACACAGGCAAGCCTTTAAACCTGCGCAAATCCCCACAGCCTTCAGCAAGGCTTTTCTTCAATGCATACTCTTAAAAATAGCTAACGTCTACCAGAAATCACTAAGCATTAAATCATTCTTACTTGCAGAAGAGAAAGAATTGATAATATTCATATCAACCACTTTTACAGCAGCCACTGCAAATGCACACACTAAATACAAACTGACACATTTCATTATTAAAGTCAGACTTATTTTCCTACTGGTCACAATAAATTGTGAAAAATCTAAAAATCTCCACCTCCTCCACTCCTGGTTTAACCAAAGGACAAACAAAAGATGCCACATACATACTGACCAATATTAAGTAAAGAAAGTTACCTGTACTTTTTCCTGAAGTGCATTATAAACCTGATATATAGCCCTGATGTCCTTCATCACTCCATCTTTGTCAAAAAAATCAGTACTAAAAAAAGGAAAGCAGAAATCATTAGAAAAGATAACACAGGTTTCTAGCTCACGCCGTCTCAGAATTGCTGCTAAGCAGTCTATCACTATATTTCTAAAATGTATTTTGTTTTGTATTGCTAAAAATGTACCATACTCTCAAGAATCAAGATTTGGACAGCAGCATATTCAATACTAAAATTCCTTCTGGAACAATAAAGTCCCATTTGAATGAGATTAAACTTGTGCAGAAATCTTTACGCCTGTATAATTTCATTGTTAACCGTCAGAAGAGCTACTTTGCATTTACAGCATTTAATTAAAATTACTTAAGATAAACAACAAGATTTCAACACTTCCAAGTCAGAGTTCAAGTTTTAAATCAAGCCTGCACACAGAATTCCTTGGGAGGGGTGGGTGGAAATCAAATAAGAAACTTCCAGCCAGAAGGCCCACAGCACCGACTGGCCATACCAACTCTGCTTTTCTGATTAGTGCACTGAGTCCCCTTTGTTCTTCTAAAAGATTCAATTCTAAGGAGGAAAAAAGCCCAGTAAGAACTGACCATTCTCCTCCAGAACTAGTTTTTTTTCCTGCTTGAAATGCATATTTGTAGTATTCTTTGGAAGGTACAGAACGTAGAGCTTGATGACTGTACTTCATTTGCAAAGGAAAAATCCTTACCCGTGTTCCTTAATAACTTTGGCATAATTCTGAGAAGTATTTGGCACTGAAGAAACTTTGTATTCCTGTTGACTAGTGTTGCCTAGATTAGGAATAGTAAGTGACACCCTTTGATTATACCTGTAGAGAAAGTTCAGAAAGACTTCTTAATTCATATTCAGAAGATTATTTACAATAGCCTTAAAATTATCCCATCTCTGATGATCACAACTCATCTAATTTTAAAGCTTCTGCATTAGGGTTATTATAAAAAGCTGCTAAATATTAGAAGTTGTGTTCAAAATAAACGCATGATCAAAAACTCCCTTGAGATGGACCTGCCTTCGTACCTCTTAGAACCTTTTAATTGTGTATGCAAACTACCACAGATACAAGAAGGGTGAAGCTACATTCAGGTCTATTATAAGAAACATGGTACTAATGTTTGATTTCTCTCAAATTTTTTTGTTGTCGTTGTCTGAAGATTTAAAGACCGAAAACAACTTTTGCTCACCCCAGAACTTTAATTTATAAATTACTTGCACAGAAAAAAAAGCTGCACAAGTCATCACTAACAATTGTACACAATTGTGTGTCATCACTAAAAATTGTGCACCAAGACATCATTTGACAAACACAAAGCCTTCTTTACGTATAATTGTACAAACTTCAAAATAGTTTAAAGAATAGCAATAAGAAGCAGAACGAAAAATGAGGATTGGTTCATATACAGAGATTGCTTACCTTCGGTTTGGTCTAAAAAGCACATATTCTAAAGCATGTGTTGAGTTATTTGCAGTGGAAATGAAGCTGAAGAGAAGGAAGACGAGATCAGGCACTCCAAGAATGTGTGTCAGCTGTTTATGAATGATGTGCTCTCTATATGACATTTGCTGCTGAGTGTTTCTCCTAAATCTGTACCATCCAATAACGTTCTGTAATCAGAGTACATCAGAAAAAAACAAAGTATTAACTGAGAGATACAGATTTACCTTCTTATAATAAAGTTGTAAAACTATGGTATCATGTGATAAGCTTTATTACAACGAAATCGGACTGAATTACTAGAGGCTTGCACCTATTAAATAACCCAAAACAAGTGACATCCTGTTACAACACAACTCTTAATTGCTCAGCCTTATTGTGCTACAAACACCTGCGTGTTCTCAGTGGCATTCAAGATCCCACTTCCAATATACTTCACTTGTTTAATTTTAGCAACAAACCTTGGAGCATCTTCAAATTATTAGACTTGAGCTGTTTTCAAACACAGCAGATGTGGGTTTTCTTTAGCCTAAATATTTCAACTGCCTATTCATTTGTATGGATTTGTAAGACACCTCCAGTGCTTTGCAAACATATTTGCAAATTCACGTCTGTTCATGAGACATAGGGGACTAATCTGCTGTGTACAAAAATAAAATTATCTCATTGTCTATTGAATTGTGAAAGATCCATATGCACATGAGATAAGACCCATTCTAATTCAATGATTATTTTGAATACAATGTGCATTAAACTCCTTTACTTCATGTAAACTAACATTCAATTTAAGAGATTAATAAAAAAGGACACATCATTAACAATTTGCTTTAGGAAGAGTCCCAGGAATAGGCACTATCATGTAGTGATGCATTAAGACTGCATGTATATATTCAGCGGAATAGAGCAGATTCCACATACTAAACAATATGACTCCTGTGTTAAATAAAATAGGAAGCATTGTTTTTAACTTTTTATAGTAAATCTGTACAATTACTTAGTCTGAATGCAATAAAATGTGCTTAGTTTGCTAACAAAAGAGAATACAAGACTGTCTTGGTTCCCAGACAGCAGTGTTTCTTTCTTTTTTGACATTATGACAACTAATGTCATTAAATCTGTGGTGCTGTTATCCCACAAGTTTAATTTAGTCACATGACACTTGCAAGTTTTAATTTCTCCAGTTTTGCCTGCTTTCTCGCCACAGATAATGCATCTTGCTGGAGTCTTCCTGTAAGGTAGGTCCTAACAAAATAAAATTCAACTGAAAACTAGTGGGAGACAAACATTTTTAATTATGTTTTTTGCCTTGTCTCCTGAAGGGAAACTTAATGTGCTCTGTAGTGTTCTAGAGTAGAGTTATGGGGTTATAGAATTCAGGATCTGAGACTGGAAACTCACTCCATCATCAGCATAGAGATGTACATATCTGTATGTATAAATATATACACAAAGCACCTATGTACTCAGCATAAATACTTTAGTATCCACAGATAAATTTATTCTGAGAGCATTTGCTGGAAGAAACAGACAAGAAAAAAGCATTACAATCGCCAGCGTTGCATAAGTTGCACAGATTTAGGATTTGCTTCCCTAAAGAACCCTCCTCAGTGTAAGCCTTGTCTGTAAGCAAAAGTCCACAGTTCAGGTGGGTGAGGTGAACAGAAAGTAAAGACTGCTAATTCAATTCGCAATTGAGCCACTGTCATCACACACTGCATACTGATGATCAGTTCACACAGTAGGCATTCTTACTCAGAGCAGTGAAAGTTACACTCCAGTCACCTGTAGAGGATAGAAATCCCAAAAGCCCAACAGGTCATGCCTTGACAGGTAGCTCTGCTACTACTGAAATGCAACCAGCAGTGCTACAAGCAGCTGGAATGACATTCGTTTGCTGCTGCTCTGCAAAAATAAGTCAAACAAGAGAAAAGGTTTTGTTTTAACCACCCCTACCTTGTACTAGCTCTGGCACTCACCAAGCCTCGTGAGCCAGATTCATGTACCAGTGATGTTTCCCTGCTAGGTCTAAGGTCTACAGTTGCCACAAATTGAACCATGCAAGTCAGTCATCTGTCTTTTAGCCAGAGCAAGCTGACTGGTGGATTCACTTCACTACATAAGGAACCACACCTTCAGCTCTGCTCTTTGATGTATCAGTTCATGAGAACGTCAGAATCAATTATGCAGTAATTAGAAAGATAGTACACTACAAGTATGGAATGAGATGAAACACTGATAAAAGGTTTGACTCCTCTCCAAATAAATACTAAAATTTAATCTTCTTAGTACTAGTTGTGCTACTAACAACATATGCATGACGTAAAGCTATGACAACATCTGACATAACTGATAGAACAGTTTTTCCAGTTTAAAACTGACAGTGCAAAAACTGCAATTACAAGGCTATATCATTACAACTCTTTTAAATGAACTCTTTAGAACAGATTTTCAGATCAGCTACATTTTTGTTGGTTTCAGCAGCAGAGTACACAATCATTATGCTACATGTTCAGCTCAGAAATGTGAGTGGGTTAATACTAGGCCTTCATTTTTGGAGACCTAAACTTAAAACCTTTGCATTTCTTCAGGGAATTTAAACACTGCCCCCAGGGTAACCTAAGTACCACAAATCCACCAACTTCTGTACAGGGTAAGCCTTGGGTCAAAACAAACCATCAGATTTGTGAACAAAAATATTTCTTCTAGTTAACTACCTTTTTTTGTTTGTTTTCCAAAACTGCTCTTTCTAATTATAGGCTGTAATGGCTAGAACAGGAAGAAAAGATAGAAAACTTACTTTTCTTCGGTCTTTAAGAATCCTGTCCAAACTCTCCTCATTAACCTTGCCTGCATAGTCATAAAAGCTTGAACCAAAAAGGAAGAGAGAAAGGTAGGTACACAGTTTACACACACACATTATACACAAAGTAAATAATTTACACTTTGACTGTTCTTCAAATAGACGGCATTCTATACATTACAAAGCAACTTCTATAGTTTTATCTTTATCAACATAGGTCACTACTCACTTCACCTACTTAAGATATCCAACTCGGGTGCTATATAGAGCACAGTTAGAAGCCTAGGTTGACTGCACAGCTAATAGACAGATGCAGCTGCTCAGAGGAAGATGCAGAGCATTTAAGTTAGATGCATAAGACTAGCTGGTGTGAAAATTCTAACCCCTTTTAAACCACTAGTAATGAAATACAAGATGCCTGTAATTATTAGTTTTAAAATGCTTTCATTGCACACATTAGTTTGATGCCTTGTATTTCCCTGCCAGCCCCTCCAACAAGGGGTACATACATAAATGGACTGTGTAATTTTATTTTGACCAGCATTCTGTAAAACCCTGCTTTGATAATAAGAGGCCTACCTACCAAAGAAGAAAGGAAAGCAGGGCCATTTTACATGCAACTACAAATCAATTTCTTGAGCTCCGGTCCTGCAATTAGACTCACATGATTGGACCCCTGAAGCCAAAATAGTTATACTGAAAAGAATCCAAAGTATCATGGTCTTTCCATATGGCTCTGCTTACAGAACTGAGGCCCAAACCCTGACAAGTTGTTATTTTGACGACATGACAGATTTAAGAATTTATAAACCTGTCTGTGTAGACAGGTTTATAAATTCTAGTAGATCACACTTCATGATAAAAGGAAACACATTTGAAAACAGATTCCTCCTCGACTTACCTGCCAAGTCCTTAGTCTCTTTCAAGAGCTGATATCACTAACACCTAAAGCAGTGCAGGAAAACACTCTGTTTTAGAGGTCTATGATCTCAACTCTTGTGTGTGGGTGTAAAGAAAACACAACAGAAAATCCTGAGCTCAGTACTTGGCTGGTAAATAAGGGTGGAAATAAAATTTGTTTCAAGATGCAAGTTATTGTGAATATTAAGACTATAACTAATTACTAATTTGAGATACTACATAATATTTGCATAATCTTTTCAATTCATGTTCACAATATTTATACACTCTTGTAAGTAGCGGATATCCAATTCTTTCTCTTTCTATGCTTTATAAGAATAATTTTCTTATGGGATGAGCAACTAGTACATAACGAAACACCTTCATTTGAAAACTGCACAGAGAAATCGGTCTTTTTAAAATCCCTGCTTCTTATTCAGTTCCCACATGCTGGTAAAAGCACTGGAACCAAGCCTGTTATACTCAACAACAGCAGCGTCAGCTTACAAGAACAGAGTGGATGAGCGATAGGCCTCCTCAGACTGGCTACACTTAAGTCAAAAGGATAAGGTAGAATGCCCCAGAATCAGCATCTGCTACAACTAAGGGAACAGAGAAACCAACAGCACGCTCTGGTACTGATAAAGGCTGTGTGAGCTGTGAGAGTTCCCCCTGTGCTCCGAAGTAAATAAATTCATCAGTTTTCTTGTGCAGAAAGCATGCAGTGAAATACAGACTTCTTCCCCTTCCTCCATCAGCTCAGTTACGAACAACCAACTTCTTGACTGGGGAGAAGCAGTAAACGTGATCAGTTTTGATATGTGCTGCATCACTAGGAATCAGAAAGAGTCTACTAGACACTGGGATATTATCTTGATGTGTAGAGTCTCTAGCATTTAAATCACTGAGTTAAGAGCACCCTCTCTGTAATTATCAGACAGCAAATGATAGACTGCAGCTTTTCTCTCTAATGTAACTAATGTCAATCATAGTATCTAAGGTACTGTGTCTTCTTAATTGGCTGGAAATCTCTAAATAAAGACAAGAGGAGATTAATTGGGAATTCCTTCTAAAAAGAATTTCTAGACAGCAAGTTAGAAGCCATCACTGTATAACAAGTGAAGACTACAGAGAAAAGCTACATATAAATGGATGGAAGCTGCTAAATAGAATATATTAGACCTATATTTAATTTAAATTCTGGAGTACAGGAGATCAGAAGGCAAAAAAAACCTAGTAAGCTGAAAGTTTCAGAATAATTAGTTGGTGCAAGTCAGTACAACTAACTACAAAACAACTTGTTAACCCAGCAAGTTACTAAGGTTAGGGCACACAAGGTGTCCTGTGACCCACCAGGTCCAAGCAGAGCTAACCTAAGACTACGATAATTTAAATTGGTTTTGACATTCAGCCTAATTATCAGAGTGATATGATTTGATCTGACTGCTATCCTACTTCCACTAACTACATGAGGTGGAAATTCAAAGAGAGAGAAATAAGCCTGTACTAGCTCCATCAGCACACTTTCTAACCTAACATTTTATATTGAGGTAAGTGCTACTAAAACTGTAAACTCATACTTTCATTGTCATGGCTGGTGCCATTTACACATATTTCTTTAATATCATCAGATGAGCAAACAATGCAAGCACTGGTAGGTATATCTGAAATGCTAATATATTTCGGGGAGCTACCTATTTTTATATTGTGCAGGCAACACAGGAAGACAACAGAAAATGCTTACCTAAAGAGTTTTGAACAAGGCTCGTGGTTATGGATTTCTGCAACAACAAACAAACAAAAAAGAGACATATGTCCAACTGCTCAAGGTAAAGAGAAATTACAGTGGCATATCTTTCATGAACTTTCCACATCACAGCTACTGAGCCAATAAACATTTGTGTCAGACCACACACTGCCCTTAATGTCTCAACAACACTTGATGACATAGCACCATACCCGGAAAGTAGTTTCTCTTTCTGATCTGCCATTTTACAGGGGAAAATATTTTAACAATAAGCAAGACATGCTTGCTCAGATACACACACATACATCTGAGTCTCAAATACACACTTTTGATACTATTTTATGGTTGTAACCTCCTCACAAATGCATTTATGATTTTTTTTTCTTTGATACACCTTTCCACAACAGTTTACCTGCATTCATATACACTGTTTATTACAGCAACAATGAATAAAAAAAGGGACAGGGAAGGGAATAACTGAAATGCTATACATTGGATTATTTAACCAGGCAAGGCAAACAGAATCTATGATGAGAAAAGGCATTAAACACCACTCCAAAACTGTTAGCTGCAATTTATAATTCTGTTACATGAAGTATTAAAGAGTCACAGCAGTATTTTTTTTTCCTTGAAGAGGTTGTAATAAACACTAAGATGCTTATTTAAGCTATAAAGGTTGTAACATATCAGTAATCTTGGAGAAGAGTGAGAAAAGAGCAAAAATCCAATCCACATTAGCTCTCTAACACCAAGAACAACTCACTTTTTTGCAGCATTTAGTACATCTTTAAAGTTCTCCTCTACTCCAACTTTTTACCAAATACAGCTTATCATTTATTCATACTATTATACCTTGATCACATAACTTTTGTCTGAAGCTGTATTTGCTCAGACTGAATAGCACTTATGTAGCAATAACATTTCAAGCTCCTATATTAGAACCCCGCTGGAGTGTTTAGCAACAACTTTGTTTAGACTCTTCCTTCCTGGAGAGTGACTCACCACCTGCTATTCTGAAAGCCACAGGCTGCTCATGATTGCAGTCTCAGCAGAGTCAGAATCAGATCACAATTCCCAAGAACAACAGACTACACACATTAGCATCTCAGCATATTTAGCCACTATCAAAACAAGGCCCTGAACATCCATGGCAGGCGTACTGCCCGAGAAACCGTACATTTTCACTGGCAAGAACTTCTCATGATGCTGCTGTTACAGTTACTTTATCTGGGATTGTTTAAAAGTGTATCAACACCATATTTTTACACTGGCATAAAGGAATTTGTGGAAATGATTTGCTAAATAAAGTCAGTAAGTCTAATTATTCCAGCTTAGACCAATTCCTTCCAGCGAATATATTGATTACAACTACTGAGAATACATACTTGATTCTCATGTTATTACACTGCTACATAGACCTTGCTTTTGAAAAACAGGAAACAACAAGCCTTCTGCTCAGAACACATGAAGCAGCCATCATTCTAAATTTGGGTTTCACATGTTGACTTATTGTATCTATATGTATATGTACTATATATACAGACATATATACTCAAAACACCACTAAGCTTTGAGGCAGCAGACACGTAAGAATGTTAAAACTCATCCGTGACAACAGTGCCTCAAAACTGCCAATCTCAGTTCATGAGTTGAGCTGGGAGTTCAAGAGATAATGTTGATGAATAAATACTGAAGTAAAAAATTGATAAACAAAGAAAATATCCAGAAGGTCTCCAGGGGTGGGTAATTTCCCTTTTCAGAAAATAACTGTCAGCAGGAATGTGACAAAAGTTATCTAAAAAGGGAATAATTTTTAACACCACAAACACTTGGTTTATGAAACCACACTGAGGCTGCAATTGGTGACATCACTGTATGACACTGTCAACAATAACTAAGATCAGTTACCACAGAATAGTCATGTCTAGTTTTGTCTGAACAGACACAGCTATCAGCTACCTTCCTTCATAAAATACTTGACAGTGATTATATACGCACACACAAAATCCTATGCCTTTATTTTTTGTAATTTAGCTCAATTAATTGTAATTAATTGACACTTCATGCAGTCAATTTATCACCCATGTTTCCTCAGGAATAACCAGAACAGGAAACCACTTAACCTTCTGCATTCTTGTATACACAACCATCACTACTTTAAGGTGGCAAGTATCTTGAGATGTAAGGTAATAGAGCACACACCTTCACAGATCATTAGTTCTGTATCAGAATAACATTTGAGAGTCAATCACAAGATGTTTGTGTATTAGCTAAGCTTTAAGCAGACCCTGCTATGTTATCTGGAATCAGATCCACAAAGCCAAGTACGTACGCATTTGGGTTTTTAAAGAAGGTTTAGATGTATTTTAACATCGGGTTATATATACATAAACAAAAAAGGCTTTTTCTCTCAGAGGTTTCCTATTTTCTACAAACCATAGAGCTAAAAACATGCAACAGCTTCTCACTTATGTATAAAAATATCTACTTCAACCAACCACACTTAACAGCAAGATCTTAGATCTTCTTTCACTTTTCACGACAACACATCAGCTGTACAGTCTTTGTGCTTATCAATGGAGTAAGTTGTTTGACAAATATTCCTCAGCAAATCTTGCTGTGACAGTTTATGATGTCATCAACTGCCAGCCATCCATCCAAACCCCATACTGGAAATTTGCCCTCTTTCAGTATTAGTAAATCAAGCAATGCATTTATTTTATTTTGAGCACATGCTTGCATTTAGGCAACCATATCAAGCAGGAAACTCCCTGCAGGACCAAAAGCCAAATAAATAATTTCTCCATCATGAAATGCAGATAAATGTCTTCAATGAACAACCTTTTTTCCACAAAAGATGATGCATAAAAACCTCATATCTAACAAATGACTGTTCCCTTTCCTCACATCTCAACCATGAACACAGAAATAATGTAGCAAATGCAGTTCTGAAAGACTGGAACATCTTGTGCTGGTCTCACAAGTGAAATAATTCTTATTTAATTGTTGGACTGAAAATTGAAAAAAACCTGACCAGTGCTCCTTTCAGAATTTCTCAAAGTTCTATTACTTACCAATCACTTGTAGAAATTCAGTGTTGCTGATCTGTGAATCACTAATGCTAAAGGTCTCTTCTTGTCTCACCTCCCCTAGCAGAAATCCTTCCTACAATTTCAAGGAAGAAAAAAAAAAAGACTAAAAATAGAAAAAAACCCACTATACAGTCATTTATTGTAACTTTCTTAGCATTAAATGGAAGAATTAAAACAAAAATTTAGGTTTAAAGATGTATCTGAGCTGCAGTAGGTATAACTTGTCCTTAAGTTTACCAAGGCTGATCTTCCGATTTACCAATCTTTTCACAACACTATAGGAATAGGTTGTCCAAAAATTCTAATGGAAGCTTCCATAGGTAACACGCAACTTATGTAAGGCAAACACAGATTACATAAAGAAGCAGTCCCAGCTACGCAGGCACGGGGTGGATGAGGAGGAGGCCCAAGCACCGCACCACTGCTGCTCTGTTCCTTCAAAGCTAAGGGGAACCGGAGTTTACATCTGCAGAAGCTTACTCAAATTTACATACGGAGATTGGGCTGAACCTTGAGCAATACCAGAGATCATAAAACTCCGGAGGCAAGTTTAAGTCATCTTTTATTCGCCATCCCCACCCAAAAGAGGAAGAAGAAGCAGCAGGAATCAGGTGCTTTTGCCATAAGCACCGAAACGGGTGCACCGGTTCCTGGTGCGGAGATAAGGGAGCAAGCTCAGACTAGAAGTTTGTCAACAGAACAGAGGGATTTAGAAACACCCCTCTTCTGCATTGCAGCCAGGACTAGTTGCAGTAGCGCTGGCTTTCCAGCGCCCGTAACACGCACGCAAACACACGCAGTTTTTACACACGCGTTTTCTGCCTGCAGCCCCTCTCCTGCAGCTCACGGGAGCCCCGCACCCCCGGGGCACGGCCCCCGCCGCCCCACGCCCAGCCCGGCGATGCCCCGGACGCGCAGGGCGGCCGACGGCCCCGCCAGCAGCGGCACCGGGCGGGTCTGCAAGTCACCCCCCCGCCCCCTCCCAAGCCGGGACCGGGCGGCACCCCGCGGCCCAGCGGCCCCCGCCGGCGAGGGGCACCTCTGTGTCGCCGGCAGAAGCCGAGCGGGGCCGCTACCCCCGGCCGGAGCCCGACCGGCGGCGGCGCGGGCCGGCAGCACGGCTGCGGCGGCCTGGCCCGGCCCGGCCGCTGCTCGGGGAGGGAGGGGAGCCCCGGAGCACCGAGAGACGCCCCGCCACGCCGCGCCGGGAGGCGGCGGCCCCGGGCACCTACGTGGTCGGCACTGCTGTTGGCGCTGTAGTAGCAGACGGAACTGAACGTGTAGCCCGAGATGGAAGCCGCCATGATGGAGACCACCGCCGCCGCCGCCGAGCCCACAAGTCCCCGCGCACGCGCTCGCGGCCCGCCCACTTCCGGCAGCGGCGCGGGGTCTCCTGGGAAGTGTAGTCCCGTCCCACAGGCGGGCCAGGCCGGGCCGCTGCCCCTCGGGAGCGGCACAGGCGCTGTCCCGGGCCGGTCAGGGGGGCGAGGCCCAGCTCCGTGCGGCAGGCAGCGAGCTGGGCGGTTTGGGCCGGGCCGGCTGGCTGGCTGGCTGCTGGGCGCCCTTCACCAGAGCCTAGGGCCTGCCTCACGCCTCCGAAATGGCGTGAGGTAGCTGGGTATTTTGTGTAGATTGTGAAGGACTGGGCGAGGAGTTGCAGGGCACGCACCCATGGAGCGGTGCAGGAGCTGGCTGAGCAGCAGTGCCGTTCGTCGCTCCTACTTGTTGGATTTTTCAGTTTGGGCACTCCATTAGGGGATGTTTTACGCTTACTAAGCCCCAAGGATTCTTCTGTCCTCCTTTTTGCTTCCCAAAGGGAAAAAAGTTGCGGCTCTGATTTTGCAAACGGCGTCCTGTTGATGATGCCCTGCGATGTCCCGAGCTTCCCGGGGGCCGCTGGCTTCGCTCCCCGCACGGGTCATCCAGCAGCAGGGTGGCATGTCTGCACCCCCGTTGCCTGCTTCTAATGCCAGAATTGCTACTGGTTTGAAAATTAGTTTCAGAATGTAGTATTAAGATACTTGCAAAAAGCCTCGTGAAAGCAAAACGCATTTGTGAACTTTCAAACTCGTCGCTAATGAAGAGCGTAAATCCTTTTTTAAAAGGTTGCGCTGATTTTAGGTGGTCCATATGGATTGCAGTGATGAAAGTCCGGTCATTGGGAGCTTTGCCGTTTCTTAGAAACAAAACTATAAAACACTTGCATTTTTTGAGGGACTTGACCCCTCGCCCTCACGCAGCTGCGCTCCCGCCCCCAACGGGCAGCGAGCAGGAGTCCTCCGAGCGCCAGAGCGGCGGCCGCGGGCCCTCTCGCCGCTGCGCTCTATGGTGCCGCGGTGCTTCCGGGCCGCGCGGGCCGGGTATGGCTGTGGCGGGGGAGCGGCCCGGGCGCCCCGTGGGGCCGGGGCCGGGGCCGGGGCTCGGGGAGGAGCCATTCAGCCCCTCGGTGCTGGGCACCAGAGAGCAGTGAGTGGCGGCACCGCTGCCGCGGGCGGGCGGGGGCGGTGGGCCGCGGCGTGGCGGGCTCGGAGCGGTGGCCCAGGCGGGGTTCTTCCCGGCAGCTCCCCGGTGGTGCTGCCCGGGGAGAAGGGGCCCGTGCTGTGCCCCAGATACTCTCGTCTGTTAGTCCTCAGCCTTCCCTCTCTGGGCATCTCCAGCTCGGTGCCTGGCGGACAGCGTGTTCCCGAGCAGTTTGTCAGTCCAGATGATGCAGAGGACATAAAGTGGCACTGCTGCATACATACAGTTTTCCCGCCCTTTCTTCCCCTCACTCTTTAATCTAAATCTTTTCCAGTGTTAATTGCAATATCCTGTCCTTTCCCCCCGCCTCTAGCTGGGATGCTGCCTATGAAAGAGAACTGCAAACTTTTCAAGACATTGGAGATGCTGGTGAAATTTGGTAAATAAAATAACTCCACCGGGGTGTTTCTATCATTTCGTTGTTAAAGCAGACATTGCAAAAACACGGCCAGCAATTTGGTGGGTTGCTAAATAGTTCTGGATGTTGGCAAAATTATGGGAAATTTTAATCTTGAAGGTAACAGTTCTTCTCTCACCCAATGTTGCAATGCAAATTTCTAAGTTGCACGTGGAGAACTGTCATTACACAGAAAGTGAGCTGGTAGTTATGGTGCCTGCTACTAATAAATGTTCATTTTATCCTTGAGCTCAGGTTTAACTAGGCAAGTCGGCAGTGCTATCTTCTTTTTTAATATATGGAGGGCTTCACCTCCCAGAGTTGGTGTTACTGTGAGTTTTAAGGTCATGTGATTCATTTTAACTTCAGCAAAGCAAACATGGAATATGAGCTATGTCAGTTGTTATTCAAGTGCTTCAATAAGAGGCACTTTGCAAAAGCTGGAGAGAGAGAGTGATGAAAAAAATAAATTTGCTGTGCCTTTTGTACGTCTGTGCTATCTTGATGAGCTGAACTCTTGTTTTTAATAGGTTTGGAGAAGAAAGCATGGTTCGCATAATCAGATGGTTGGAAAAACGAAAGGTTCCCCTTGACAGCTCTGTGCTTGACATTGGAACTGGAAACGGTGTTTTACTGATTGAATTGGTTGGTATATTGCAAAGTTTGTGCTTTTGATACAGAATCAATGCTGTGAACAGAGTAGTTTAAATACAGTTCTCACAAGTGCCAGTAGTAATCATGGAAAGCTGTAACTTATGTGAAAGACAAAAAGCAAGCAGCCTAAATTAAAACTTACATTGTGGGTTTTTTTCCATCAACAGAACACTGGTTACTGTGCATCAGGTTTTATATTTTCATTTGGTTTAAGAGCATAAGTGAAATTAAGTCAGTGCTGTCGATATACTTTAAAGAACATCCTCTCACAAAGACAAGGCATGATTGTAAGTGACTGCCAGGCAGCCTGTGGGACTTAGGTATGTAACTCCTTGAACCAGCGATGCTGTTCGGGGGTTTTAAAAGTGCAGACCTAGCAACAGAATATGTGTGGTGTTCTACCAAATGGAAATATCTACTTTTTTGCTAGACATGCTCAAACTTCTAATTTCTTGCTGCTGCCCAGATGGTCAGTACTTCAGATTTCAAAATTTACAGTATTTCTTTAAATCAGTCAGCCTGAATGTCCCTTATTTTAACTTTACCTTCCTGTTTTCCTATATTTAAAAATGCCTGCCTTCCCATTGTTGTGTAAAACACCCACAGGTAAGGAAATTGAGTAATTCACCAGGTACTCTCATGTGCAAAACCAGACCCTTTCTCCATGCTCAGTTCTGATAATAATACTCGTTATCGATGTAAAAAGTAATTAAAACCAAGGGTTTTATGTAAATTAGTTAAAAAGTTGTTAACACTTCTTTTCAAGGAGTATCCATCCCTTACCAGATGTGTTCTGAAGTGGTACAATGTTCTTGTTATATAGTGATACAAGATGTTCAGGAGCTGCGGTATTTTTTTCCTGGTTTTGATTGAATACAGGAGAGTTGTTAAAGAAGAGCTGTCACACTGTCGCAGTTTCTGTTGTTCTACATTCTCCATTGGCTCCATTAGTCACTGTAGAAATTGAGAGGGCTGGAAGTCAAAGTCAGATTTATAATGGAATTTTTTTAACATGGACTTTGATTTTAGAAGAGTTAAAAGCCTTTATGGGCACTGGCTGCTTTATGGCAGCACAGGAGAAGTCATATAATCAAAAGTAGAAATTGCTCATCTCATTAAGATTAATTCTGAAGCCTAATGATGATTGTTAAATGCAATGCTAGCTAGCTCCATCATTGTTGAAACATCCAACAGAAAAATCTTATTTATAAGACTTCAATTTTATACTGGCACCACTTACAAATCTGATATTGATTTTCATTCTGTAACGGGAAAACAGCAGCCCGTTAGCTTTTAAAAACTATTAAACTGCCATAAGAGCACCCTCTGCCCTTACATTAAGCACCTCAAAGTAGTGTGGTTGCTTCAATAGGAAATTTTCAGTCCAGTTCCCATTTGAAAAATGACTTCAAAAACTACATTGTTTATTGTTTCTAAATAATTTAGGATTTTACTTGCTTACTTGATGTGAAAGAAATTTTTTTGTGTTAGCTGCTAGGCTTTGACAATCAAGTTAGGATTCTTTTGGCAAGCACGTCAGCTGCCGTAGAACAGTTCTGCCACTGGAGTTGGACTTGATAATGTGATAGAAATGGCAGTACTGAAGACGGCAGTCAGACTTCAGTCATGTAGGACATTAGTAACACTTCTGTAAAAGGTAGCTGCTGGGGATATGTATCGGATCGTCATCAGAACAGGAAGAGGTGCCGCAGAGTACAGTTCATTGGGGAATACTGGACCCCGGCATGCCATAAGCAGTAAAGAATAGTAAGTGGGAGTATAGTAAGAAAATTACTCTTAAATGCAGCTAGGTGTAAGTGAGACATTGTCAGTTCCAGCAGGCAATATTGCACAAAAAGGAGGCAGAATAGCCATCTGAAAAGCAGGTAATAAATAAAGTGAAAACAAGAAAGGCTGCTGTATCCTGTGTAAGCTGGCCCCACTACCCAGCTGGAAGGCAAACCACCCAGCATGCTGCTAAATGTCTTCTACATGCACTCTGCAGGGATCTGCCCATCTGTAAGCTCCAAGAGAAATGCTGCTGGAGGCTTCCTCTCTTCTTTCTGCTTGCTTTGAGGATCTCAGATACATAAGTGGGACCCCTTGCTGTTTTTATATGTGCAGTAGACCATGGTCCTACCCCTGCTAACTTCAGGAATCTGGTAGGCTGCATTGATGACCTAATTCTTTTGCCTTCCAAAAATTCCCACTCTTCTAAGGAAATGTTGCTGCCACATGGAGCTCTGACCTTCTCTTTTTGTTCTGAGTATTGTGGGAGCCGACAGTATTGAAAAATTTCTCTGAAGTGAAGGGTATTCACCACCCAAGTGTGGGTGTCTACCTGGCAGCACCAGAAACCCTGACATGATACAGTGCTGATAGCAGTGCAAACTACTTTCTGCTATTTCATCTGCTTTTTCAAGAAGCAGCAGAAGAGTGCTTGTAAATACCACCTTCAGGACAGGAGTCCAGTTGCAGGATGCAGCGCAGTCATGTTTGGCGCTTGAGTGAATGATCCCTTCCTGGCCATGCGTAGTCAGGCCATACAGGTTTAGCAGCATTTAAGGTTATTTATCGTTAAACTTTCCTTCTCTGCCCTGGAGACTATAGGAGTGAATGGGAACTCCCTGAAGTGACTCAAGCTCTTCCTTTCCAAACAGAGGAGCTGTTGTGGGAACTACTCTTCCACCCCCAAGTCTTCAACACAGGCATCTCAGGAAGCTTGGTTTGCTCTGGGGAGGAACGTGGGCAGAAGCCTGAGCAATATGCTGTTCTTCATCAAATGCAAACAACATGGTCTTTGTGTTTAGCTGAAATTAGTCCTCAATTAAGAACAGCTGGCTAGTACTGAGCTCACATGGGCTGAAGGGCTGCTGGAAAGAGGAAGGACTGTTTTAAAAAAACCTCATTGTAGTTTTCGTCGCTGTTGAGGTGTCAGCCTTTGGAACAAGTAGATATGCAGCTGATTGCTTAATGCTAGTTAAAGTCCCTGTATTGTTCAAAACCAAAACAAACCCAAGCCTCCTCCCTCTCTCTGCTGTTACTGCCTGCAGCTGGCCATAAGATCATAGAGCTCTTCCTGTTAGGTTTGGGTCTGGCCAGACCAACTGATACACGTGATAATCGGATCTGGTTGTTTCAGCTTCTGCCTCAGAGTGCAAATGTGTCACTGCCCCTCCCATGTGCCCAGCTCCAGCTGATGCAAGGTGCCCACCTGCTTTGCAAAAGGGTTGCTAAGATCTCACTGCCCGAGTTTGCTGAAAGGGTTATCATTATCTGCTCCAAAGTTAGATTAACAGAAGGTCGGTCTCTGCTCTTCTATGTGGTGCATAACCTGCCTGAAAATTCCTGATACGAAGACCTTGTAGCATGCAAATAATTGCATTCAAATAGACATTAGCATGAATAATTAGAAAAAAGTAAGGTTTTGCAGTGGATTTCTGTACTAATAAAATGTATGACATATTTTGGCTCTTGGATTATAAACCAAGTAATTGCTCAATCTCAAATGTTATGTAAGTGTCAGAGAGGTTTTCTTATTTTGAAGCATCTGGCATTGGCACATGTTCTCATCACTGAAAATTCCTGGTTTCTAGGTTACTTTTGGTGCAGATAAGAGAGCCTGCTCCCCTTCAGGGTGTTACTTTTCACAGTTCTGCTTGGTTTTCCACTTGTTGACATAAACCAGCTTTCAGTCAACAGTTCTTTTGATGAGGTATTAGGCAGAATGGAGTTATTTTTAGTTAATTCCCCCAGCTATTTAGCTCTTGTAATGGTAACAGGAATAAAAATTTTACTAAAGGGTATTTTTTTCTGTCATTAAGAGGAGGAGAGATGAGATGGATTATAGATAGGGAACACACTTGTTGGATAAAAGATTTGCTAGCACACTGATTAAGATTCTCTGCTTCTGTCTAGGCAAAGTCTGGCTACATGAATCTCACTGGGATTGATTACTCTCCTTCTGCAATACAACTTTCAGAAAAAGTAAGAGAGAAAGAAGGGATGTCTAACATTAAATTAAAGGTAAGTTTTGAGAGAAAGTTTATTGAGGAAACAGAAAGCAATTGAACCCAAGATTAAATGACCTAATTGATATTCAGGTGTACTCAGTGTACTATATTAACGATGTCTTTTGACATTCATTTGTGAGAGAACTGTAACCAAATAAATCTGTATTTACAAGAAGATTTTTGGTCTTTTTTTTTTTTCCTGTTTGTAACAGTCATTAGGGCTAAAAAGATTTCCCTGCTTCTAGCAGGGAGCAGAGTAGTAGTTCACCATTTGGCGAGTTGTGTATTTTAGCTGCTACATTCTGAATTTCAGATTTGAGACAGTGGATTAAATCCTTAAGTGATAGAATCCCTACCAATAGCCATGCAGCAGGAAGTTTGAGAGGCCCTGCTGGAGCAGGGGGTAGGACCAGATGACCTCCAGAGGTCCCTCCCAGCCGCAGCCATTCTGTGATTCTGTGACTGCCTTTCATTCTGAGCTCTCTCTCTGCTACGCTGTTTTATTCTCCAGCTCTGTACCTGTATGATGTCTCTGCTCTTGTATGTCAATTGTAATCTCTTTGTGGCCAGCACTGTCTAGTCTTCTGTATTTGTACAGTGCCTGGCACGCAGCACCTAGGAAACCAGGGATCAAAGTACAAATAATGATTTAAAGAATGAACTTCAAGTATGTTAGTTTGAGATAGGTATATACCCGGGCTTTACAGCAAATAGATCATCCCATAATATGTAGAGAAAAAAGAAGCTGATGTGGCATTATAAGTGTGAAAAGCCTGTGAGTTACCCTTTCCTAAGCACACCTGTTGTCAGGTTTTTATTTTAAAGTATTGGTTTGCATTAAAGATTCAGGAGCTCCTGAGTAGAAGATTGTTTTCACAGTTGTAGACTTCTGGTTTAGGTAGAAGACTTCCTGGCTCCATCAGCTGAGCTGTCAGGATTTGAGATTTGTATTGACAAGGGGACTTTTGATGCCATAAGCCTTAATCCTGATAACGCGGTGGGAAAGAGGAAGCAGTACGTGAGATCTCTCTGCAGTGTATTGAAACCAGAGGGCTTTTTCCTCATAACATCTTGCAACTGGACGAAGGAGGAGCTGTTGAACGAGTTCAGAGAAGGTAAGCAGTTGAACAGAACCATCTGCCAACTTACGGTTGTTCAAGGACGCGATGAGAAAATTTTAATGTCTGTGTTAGCATATTTACTTTCTCAGATCAGGATTAGACAAGGTAAAGTGACTAGTAAATGCTTCAGTCTATCTTCCCTCTGTTTTCCTCAGGAATTACAGCTTCCGCATTTGCCAGTGCCAATGTGCCAAGGGAGGACAGGTTTTGTTATACTTTGGAGGATGAGGATTTCAGTCTAGTTACACCGGGAAAGGAGGGGGAACTATACCTGGGTGATAGTTTTTCTCTTTTAGTCCTTTATTACCAGATCCAGTTCACCCATCTGATTGCTTTGAAATTGGGGTAACATTGTTACCCATATTTAGGGGAACTGGCAAGTCCGTGACTGTGACCTTTTATGTCACCTCCTCAGTGACCTTTCTGATCCACTGGAAAGGGTGTTTTTTACATGCCGGTTAGCTCTTGAATCTCATGCCTGAGACTTGAAACTCAGTGTGGATTGAAAACAACCATCCCTTCTGGGGATCTAAAATTACTGGCAAGTTATCATCTTTTCTGCCATTAATTTGTGTGAGTCAGCCAGCTAAGATTTTTATTATCCATGGAAGGGTTTCAGCTGTATAAAGCAGCGGTGCAGTGTAACAATAGAGTCCTGTAAACTTACAGAGTAACTGACTTGCAAGTTTTCCAGACAAATAAAGAATGGTTTGCAAAGGGTTATCCAAGAGGAGAATAAAATTACTTCCTTCTAATAAAAGCATTTTAATTTCTGTCTGGCAGGATTTGAAATTCTGGAGGAGCTGCCAACACCCAAGTTTTGCTTTGGAGGAAGAATTGGAAACAGTGTCACAGCATTGGTTTTCCAAAGGAAAAAAGTGAGACCATCCATCTTGGACAAATTAGATTAGTTGAGAAAAGTCTGAACTTTAAACCTGACAGAAAACCTCAGACACGTGTGTAAATAAATGCTCTTTGAGTACACAGTAAAATACTATGTATGGAGCTCTAAGGGACTATAAAACATTGCCCTAGAAACATTTCAGCTTTGCACAACTTGCCTGTAAATTTTGTCCTTGCTACAGCCTCACTTGTTTTAGGGAAGCTGCAAGTTTGTAAGTGAGAGAGAAATAAGGCATTCTAAATACGGAGACTAGTATAACTGAATGATATTTGTGTTTGGAACATAAAGATTATCTGGCATTTAATTTCTGTATTGGTAATCGGTGAGCACTAGAGGTAAAAGTATTCTACAAAGCAAAAATCTCATTTCTCCGTTGTGCGGTGTAATACAGAACAAGTTTTTGCCATGTAAGTGCTGGATCTTTTATTTTTTTCTTAGGTGAACGTGAATGTAACTGTTAAGGAGGGAAATGGATATAAAAGCCATAGCACTTGCAAAAAAGGACCAGTTAGTGCTTTAAGTTCAGACTTTCAGAGGTTCTCAGACTCAGCATAGTTCTGTCTCCACTGCAATAGCTCAACTCTTTTCCCACAGAGGGAGGCTACTGAGTGTTTCTGAAAATCTCACTTGCCTGACTGTGTGCATGCTTCGTCAGTTATTTCCACCGATCCCATAAATATATAAAGGTGTGATGTTACAGTCTCACTAGCAGGTGACATATGCTTCTTTCATTATTAATTTGCTATATAGTAATGTCTTAAGAGCCAACAGTGACCATATTTTTTCCAGTGAATTTCTCAGGACAGATTTTAGCTGCATAAATACAGAAGAATTCAAAGCATAACTATCCATTCCTTTTTCCTTTTTTTTAATTTATTTTTTTTTAAACTTCTGTGTGTGATCCTTTTGCTTAATTTCTTTGCCTTTATTTCTTCTGTTGTTTTATATTTTCAGAATACTACTATTGCTTGAAAGGTAGGAAATTGAGATTTCTTTATGCCTTGACAAACACATTTGCATGTGACAAACTTGTTCTTTCAAACGTCAAGGAGGCCCTATTAGGCAATCAGGTTTTGTTTCACAGGCAAGGTCATGTTTGCTTATCAGAGAATTGCTTCTCCTAGTTTCCAGACTTCTCCTAGTTCCCAGGGTTCAGGAGATCTTTAAGAGTCAAGAAAGCCTTCTAGTCTTTTTGCAGGATAGGTAATAAGGCATTATTTGCACAGTGGCGAGTCCTCCCTCTGTGATCCATCTGGTGATGTCTTCAAGGTAGGAATCCTAAATTCTACATCTTTTTGCAAAATGGGATATACTGGTTCCATTGGAAGAATGGTCTGTTGGCAGTGGTGAGGAGGTTTAGTCCCAGTGAATAGCTCTTTGTGTATTTGGTCAGGCTTGGGTTCCTAACTCAAGTGCCAAAACCACAGTCTTGTTATCATTTGGGTAACTATTGTAGTACGATGTACTGCATCTGCCCAGCAGGCTTCCAGTGGCCAACAGGAGTGCTATGAAAAGTAACTGGTAATTCAGACAGAGGATTTTTTTGATGGACTAATACAAAGGATTCAAAGTACACTACTGATAACAACCTCAATAAAAAGACTATGACATTTTTGTAGCCAATTTGGCATCAGGTGGAGTTAATACAAGGAAATTTTAATTGGCAAGTACTCTGGCAGGATGTGTTTAGGGCATCTGTTTTATTCCCATCTGTATTTTTGGCTAATGAAGGCATGATATGTATTTAATCATGGAATGAAAATAAATTCATGGCTGTCATGGATTTTCTTTTAATCAGTTAGGAGGAATTTAACCATAGATTCACACTCCGTAAGATGTGTAACGTTCAGGGCAAGTATTGTTTTCTCCTCTTCATAGGATTGATTATTCTTAGATTTTGTTCTCTAGGTAATATTTTTATATCATTTCTAAAGCTAAAAATAAGCTTTCTAAAATGGTTACACAGAAATTTTAGCATCAGAAATCATGTAAGTGTGTCATGCAAGTTGTATGATCAACCACTTTCAATTAGTATTTTTAGCAAGGCATTTGGAAGCAACGATAGTAATTCACTATTTTATCTTGCTATCGTGTCGCTGTTTTTCAAATGTTCTGGACAACTATTGTATCTCTTTTTGTAATTATTTTTCCCATATGAATAAATTTTCTACCGGGGAGGCTTCTTAGTGCTGGGGAAAGGCTGAGAACCAGTCTCCTCTTCCAGCCTACCTCATTATTTGCCCAAGGTCATGGATTGAGGGCTTCCACTTCAAGCATTTCCCTACCACTTCTGGGCTATATATAGCTCCACAGGCAGCAAGCCTTCAGAGGTAGCATGTGGTTCCTC
The DNA here is from genome assembly GCF_034638445.1 of Ciconia boyciana. NCBI lineage: Eukaryota > Metazoa > Chordata > Aves > Ciconiiformes > Ciconiidae > Ciconia > Ciconia boyciana. The sequence goes on along the minus strand of NC_132941.1, from coordinate 63,221,508 downwards.
TGCTTTACCTGTGGCATTATGGGATCCAGTCATAAGGTGGAGATACACAAACTAACGTCACCCCTAAAATGTCATCCTGCTGCCCGAAGGTGTCACGAGCCTATTGTTAGGAGCCTTAAATGCTGGTTGTCTGAAGGAGTTTGGGACAGAAATGTGGTTTTTTTTCCCCATGGACAAGGGTCTGGCCTTTGTCCTAGGCAGTCACCTTCATGTCTCTGTGTTCTGGGGCAGAATTCACGTGCCTATCTGCTTCTCAGGTCTATGTAAAAGTTTTCTAGTAACATGCTCAAGAAAGCTGAAAAGAAAGAGCCTGCAGATAGGTGTCTTTACAGGGATAAAGGGTAGGGAGTGGAAAAATGGATTGGCCCTCACAAATGGAAAGGTTTTGATTCCTAAATTTGTACTGGCCCCTCTTTAGTCTCAAACGAGCACACAAGCTGTTGCTTGAACCTAATTTCTGCATCTGTTCTGTAGTTCGCATATTCTTTGACAGGCCCAAGCACTTTCAAGTATCACTGGAGAGTAGAAAAATGCTTGTAAAACATGTTTTAGGAGATTTATTTTATGGCAATAATAACCAGAGGCTTACTATTTAAAATCTGCTCTGTTGGAAACCTGGTATTTTTTGAATAATGGAGTCTAGGTAGCAGCTCTAATACTGACTTAAGCTATGGCTTTTTACTGATTAGTAGGATTTGGAAATGACATGTCAAAGAATGTCCTTGATTTGGGGCAGTTCATCTTGCTAGATGGTTCTTCATGAACATATGATCTCTAAATGTTGATGCTTTTCAGTAAAAAACCTCTTAAAAAGGAGAGGCAGAGGAATAAGTGAGTTAGGAGGAGTGAGCCTTTGCTTGTAGTTTGGGGAGTGCTTCATGGTAGTTCATGAAGGCTGGTATCTTCATGACTACACAGGTGTGTGACTCTTGGTTTCAGCTGTGATGCCAGACTACAGGAGAATAAATGCAGCATTTGAAATACGTTCTACTCCTATTGTTTTGCTATCCAAAGACTGTGTATGTGATTTCACTGTCAGATATGAGGTTTGTGGGTAGTAAAACTAACATCTTCCATGCATCTCAAGAGGACTTGAGCCCACAGACTTTTCCTGCAGTACCAAGTTTAAGTTGGATGATGCTGCAGAGCTGGCATACCTTTCTGGATCTGGGTATAGTTTTGCATAAAACGTAGGCAGAACAGAAAGGGTTTATGTTCCCTTGTTGATCCACAACATGCTGAAGGATGAAATTCTCTCAGTACCAGTGGGCTTTGCACCTGGCGTCATGAACCAGATGCCAAACTCAATGAGATGCCTGGAAAGACTGGAAAGGGAAGGGAGGTGTTAGCCAGTGTCCTCCAGAGGGATCCAGAGCCTTGAAATGAACTCTCTCCCTTTCTCCCTGAGCAATTAAACCTCAAGATTGGATGCAAGCTAGATCTCACCTTCTCTCTCAGGTGTTTTCAGTGGTAGTGTGAGCAACTCCAGTGATACACGAACTGCTTGGAACAGGTAGTTGTGAGCTGGGTTGCATGGATCGTGGTAGCCTCTCTCTCTGTACCGGCCTTTTCTTCCAGGAAGATGGAGGATGGCTTTTAGTACATAAGCCCTAACAAGCAGCACCTCCACCAACAGCTGAGTTTGGCGCAGCTCAGGCATCCGATACCTGACTCCTGATACCTGCTATTGCCAAGCAAACCGCATTTAGGAATTATTTTTTTGAGGCATTTACTGGGAGAGGCCATTGTATTTGTTGTGGGGCTTGTACTACTGAAAGAGCTTGGAGCATTTTACCCTGGGTTTTTACGGGGTGTATCAGGGAAGTGAACTGTCAGGATGAAATATCTGAAAGAGGAGACCAAGTGAAATTAATGAAGTAAGTATTGATTTGAGATGTCAGATCTCGGGGAGTTTCTACACATGGGACTCTGCTAGAGTGTAGGGTAAATAGGTTCTCAAGACAAAAAGCCTTTGCCCTTTCAGCATCACAGTACTTTCTTGAAGTAAATACTTCTATAATCATGTTTATATAAATTAAAAAGTGAGAAAAACCATGAAAATCATGACACAACTGAATGAACACAGAAAATTCAGAAGGAAGGATAATGTTCCCTTACTCCTTGACTTCCCTCTCGGTGACCAACTTGTTATTTATAAGAAAGTATGTTTGTTTAATGGTCCTTTTAAGGAGCAGAAGTAGTCAACTGCATTGCTGTCTGTAGGCTGTTTTTTGAATGTTAATTTTTTTTGGAGGCTTAGAAGATATGGAATTAATATTCTGTTCTTGAACTTCAGTATAATTCTGTGGTCTAAAGTGAAGAATTTCTGGGAGCTACAATTTTTTTGAAGAGCTGTTGGTTTATATCAGAAACACTAACAGAATTATGGCAGCTGCTCTTCCAGACAGGGCCAGCAATGATGAAGCATGTAATTACAGGCTTTCTATCCTGTCAGGAGAATATTTCTTCAAATCATTATCGAGAGCATCAGGTTGAAATAACTGTTTGCATTATGGGCTCACCCTCTCGATTGCAAAACCAATGTTGCAGCACCATTTCTGAAAACCAGGAATGGCCAGCTGCCTTGATTTTATCATAGGATTTGGGGTATTTGACACCTGTAGTAATAGGAGACTCTCAGCTTTTTTTACTTTATTTTTCAAAACAATTTTAAAAAGGAGCTTTCAGATGTTTGGGTTTCTAATCCTACCATCACTATCTACAGGACAGCTGGTTATACCTGAGTTAAGAAGGGCACGTCCCACCACACAGGTCTCAGGTGTGAGTCTCAGGGGAGCAAATAAGGTGTGCAATAAACAGTGCTGTGAGCAGACTGCCCCACGCCTTCAGTGTAATAATAAGGTGTTTCAAAGACTTATCAGAGGATACCAATATGGAAGCTGTGCCTGTGGTACAGGATTTGCTGTACAGAACCAGAGTGCTCTCAAAGGTTGGGCTGACGTCTTCAGAGGGTTTGCATTATCCTTGTCTTTAAGCAATGAAAAATATTATTGTCTGAGGGAACATGTCCGTGGCTAGAAATGGAGGTGTTCTCTCATATAATTTGCATCCACGTTATTTCAGTTCTGCACAGGTTTCTGGTGCAGGCCGTGATGTCTGTGGGGCCGAAAGGTCAAAGGCCTGAATGGGCAAATGAGGTGATGGACTGAAACCGCTTGCTTAGAACAACGGGGCTTTGTGTCCAGGTGTACAAGGTGAAGCCACATGTGCAAGCTAGATGGATAACTGTGAAGCTATGAAGCTGGGCTGACACTGATTTTGGCAGCTTCTTTGGAGTTATTTTTACGTAAGGATGAGTTCTTGAACAGCTTTTCTGGTACATTAGGCACAGCAAGCTTTTCTTCATCCCTGACACTGGCTTCCATGTATTTCCACTTTCCAGGAATGCACTGGCAGCACTGTAGCCATTGTAAGGAAAATCTGCGTATATATACTCTGCTATGTCTGCTCTACTGTGTTCCAGGGTGACTGGTAAAAGACTGCCAAAATGTATGTTATTTCATACCAGACAAAATCTTTAAGTATGGTATTTAGCAACATACAGCAAAATTTTCAGTGTTTTGGCACTCGGATTGCTTTCCTAATCTTGGCATGCCGAAAGGTAAAGAACACGGCTTGCTACAACAGTAACTGCTTTATTTTATAGGCCCGCTAAGCATTTTAACATATCGAATCGTCTCCTGTAAAATATGTGGAAAGCACATAGAAAATAAACGGGCCAGGGCTTTGCATTGCCATAAGGAGACCTGCCTGTGCATTCCCATTGCTCGCTGCCTTTTCTGGGGTAAGAGGAGATGAAGGCTGTGCTGCGCAGCGTTACCAGCCCCTTGGCTGGATGGGTGGTACGGACGCCTGTGGAGGGGATTGCCTGGGCTGGAAGTACGTTGAGCATGACCTAATCCTTGTGGGTAGCAGCTAAATTGAGGAACAATTAATGGATACCTAGGGCTTTCAGTGAAAGGGGATGAGGTGTTACAGCCTCAAGACAAAGGAGGAAAAGGAACGCTGGCGTGTTTTATTTGACAAAAATAAGGGAAAAGCCAACCCGTGGCTTAATTTCCATTTGTTAGGTAACAGGATAGCTTGAAATGAGCCCATTTCTAGGTTACTGGAAATTAAATGGAGTGCTGTCAGGCAAACAAATGATGTAGCCACAAGGTAGCATATAAATTCTGGATAATCACAAGTGCATAAGCCCATGCTGGAGAGCCAGAGCTAATAAACACGAGTGAGGGAACAGAAACGAACCTCAGCACAGTCACTCCAGCGGCCAAGTATTCATGGACAGCGTCACGTGTCAAGCAGAGGTGGGAAGAATGTGCCTTTATTGAGTAATTTGAAATGTTGATAGGGTTGTGAACTGAAACCTCTCATTAGCAGCACGGAGATGTGCACGTGTGGTGTGATAAGCCTGCATCCAGCCGGAAACACCGACCAAGAAAAGGCAGGCCAAAGGTTCGTCGGTTAGATTTGCTCTAATGCTTCCCCTAAAAAACGAGTTGGTGTTTCAAGCAGAAGGATTTAGGCTCTTTCGCCCCCATTTGCAGTAGTAATTAGCCTCGCTGACTGCTGCCCTACCCTAGGGCACCTGAACTCCATGGGTACTGCATTTCTGCTTATGCAACGTAGCATGCTGCTTTTGGGCATGCCCACAGCTTGCCTCGGTTTTTGTGAATGACGGACAACTAACTCTTGGCTTAGCTTAAGCCGATTCAGACGCAAACATGGCTGACAAAGTGATTAGCGCAGTCAAATGAGAGGAGGGTTTGCATATGTATTTTATGGTCTATTTATTTTATCCGTCAACTGTTCCCGCTGCCCCTAGTCTGGGGCAGCCTGTAGCTCAGCAGTCACGCCCTCTGCCAAGGCAGGGAGGGAGGCAGCAAGCGAAGCGGGGAGCCGAAACACAAAGCTGTTGCAGCAAATAACCTGTGAAATAGAAGAAGGATTTTTAGGTTTGGTGCAAATCCCATTGATTGCCAAATGTAGTAGTAATGTACTACACAAATGAGTGTAGTAAGAACTACACTCCTCATTACAACCCTCTCTGCACAGCAACACTTCACTTGTTTATTAGGGTATCAGGTCTCCTTGATTCAGGTACTCTCTGACCTAGAACACATTGGTCATATTACAGAGACATGCTTGTTCCCTGGGTATGAAATATTTGTTAAAAATACTTCTGCTCGCTGTTAGATTCTGTGAATTTCAGGGTTTCCCCTGAAACTGGAGTGTGGCTTCTGAAACTGGTCTCCATTTTGTGCTGTTGGAGACCTTTGGTGGAGCCAAGACGTCCCTGTGAGTACGCGGTACCCAGCACTGGCTGGGACATCAGCCTGCGACTGGGACGCTCTGACTCTCTGCTTGGTCTCAGGCGAGTCCCCTACCTGTGCTCCTTGCCTGGCAGGAGAAGCAGAAGGATAAAACCATAAATAACTGGGAACGCTCAGGTGCTCAGAACAGCGCAGAGTTGTAGGTCATTGTGAAAAGGACACTTCTGGAATTATTAGCAACCATGGCGCCTAAGACTCGAATAACAATAAACTGGAGCTGATAGTGAACCATTAGAAAGGCTACACAGAAAGCAGAGTGTAACTGGGCAGCCAAACCCTGTGCACTGGAAGTGAAGGAAATTGTGTCTATCCACAGGGCTTAGCACTCTTACATCTAAATGTTTTAATGACTTGGACCCCAGTATAATTTCAGAAGGATCATGGGGATTGTTAGCTTTTTTCCTACCCACAGAGCTTCCATCTCCGTAAGGAAGGCTCCTAGTCAGTGGGTAGCAAAGGCGCTGACATCTGAGACAAAAACACAAATTAAATCAGCTCAGAATTTAACTGAATGAATTTTCTGTCCATGATGACTCAACTCTCATGCCCAGCTCTTTACAGCTTGAAAGTGATTTCCATCTTTTCCCCTTCTCACAAAGATCCTCTGCACTGCCACCAGAGCAGGGACCTATGGCCAGCCTTTACATTTAAACAACGTTACTGAAAATACTATCTATGGAAAACGGGTTTATGCTTCGGCAACAGGCTTTCACGCACGCTGGTAACGCTCCGCAGCCAACTCATCTGGCTGAAAGCACAGAGGGTGAGAGGTAAAAAATGCTGGGTTTGGACCGAGCTGCAGAAGCAGACAGAAAGCAACCTTCTGCTTGGTTCTTGGAGACCAAGCCTGCACCGCGCAAGGCTGCCACGGGAATGGATTCAATTACGCTGCAAGCTTTATTACTGAAATATTTAGCTGGGAAACCATAAGAAAACATTTTCAAACTTGATTCCCGAAGTTCTGGAAAAGGAGATTGCAAGTGTTTTATTGCTACCAGTCTTGATACACAACAAGAAAAGCAAACACTGAGTGGGATGGAGGAGCTTGATGCAAAAGCCCCTTCACATCATCAAGCCCTTCCCCCTGTTCGTGGCCTGCTCACACCGGCCACTCCTGCCTAATTTTATATGTACCGAGTACAGAGCCACTTCCGTTGAGACCAGTCCTCGCTACGTCGGCGGCAGCTGCTCCCTTGTTAAATTTTCTCCCACTACTTCTGCTTACATACCTCCTTTCTTCTTTATTACATTAAATACCGATAGTCTTCCTCGACATTTGCTATCTTGGGCCGTGCATCAGCGGGGCAAGACATCCAAAGCACTGCTGAGTTACACAGCCAAAGCCTCCCTTCCCCTTCAGCGCGCACATGCCCTTACTCGTTCCCACTTGCCATCCCCAGCAGCGTGCCCGGCCATCCAGCCGGGTGGATGAAATTGAGATGCTGAAGCCTCGGATTCATTCCTGATGACATCTGTGTTGTCTGCTTGCATATGTTCAAGATTAATGTTTAGGCTCTGTTTTGTAATGAGTTCTAAATCTTGCTTTTAGCTGTCATGTCGTTTCCTTGTTCGCTAATTATGCTCGCTCGCGGAAGAAGCCTACGTGCTGTGCGCGGTTCAGCTCGGATGGATGGAAAATGTTATTGTTGGAGCAGATTGCTTCTAAAGGCCATCTCCCAAGTGAAGCCAAGCAGACGTGCCCTTGCATACTGCAGAGGACCCACGGCCACCTTCAGTCCGGCAGCACTGTGTTCTGTCAAATGCCTCTTCCCAAAAGAAATGCTGGAAAAATGGAGGAAAATTACGGAGTGGGACTTTTTGCCGAATCCCACCGGCGGGTACCGTGGCAGACGGTGTGTATCTGTGATGTACTAAAACTTCAGGGCTCCCGCTCATCGGGGGGACCCTTCCAGGAGCCCCTTCGTGGAGCCCCGCTCTCCCGCTCGGCCGGCCGTGCCACCAGGAGTCACTCTCGGCCTCCGGACGGGGCCGCCGAGCCCCACGCGAGTCTGCGGGGCTGCTGCGGATGCAGGAGGGAGAGCGATGCCTGCCGCCCGGCCTCGCCTTCCCCACCGCTGAACGCCGGCTCGCTGCCGGGACTCGCTGCTTCTGATGATTTTGTGTTTTCCCCCCCGCCACGCTCTTTCCGGGCGATGTTTAACCCTGGGGATGCCCGCTCAGGGCGGCGGCCGGGGCTTCTTCCTCCCCCTTACCTCGCACCGACACCTCCGGTGCGCGGGTCCCCGCCGCTGCCTCCCGCCCCGGCGCACCCTCGGCACCGACAGGGCGGGGGCTCCGCCGGGCTCCGCAGGTGCGGGCCGGGCCCTGCCTGCGCCGGCCCCGCTCAGGAAGTGACAAGCGCATTTCCTCCTCCTTCCCTCCCTCCCTCCCTCCCTCCCTCCCTCCGCCCGCCCCGCCCGCAGCACGACGGCGGCGGCGGCAGAGGGAGCGCGGCTCGGAGCGGCGCCCACAGCCGGCCCGGCCGGGCCGCGCCGCCGCCACCACGGTAAGCGCCCGGGCGGGGCCGTGCGCGGAGCGGGGCCGCTCGGCGCTGTCACTCGCGGCGTGTGCCTGCGCGGGGGTCCCGCCGTGCCGTGCCGTGCTGTGCCGTGCCGTGCCGTGCCGTGCCGTCCCGGGGGGAGGGGGGGGGCGGCGGACAAAGGGCGGCGGTGCGCCCTGCGCTGCCCGGGGGACGGCGGGACGGGACGGGGCGTGAGGGGATGGGGGGGCGGAGGGCGAGGGCAGCCCCCCGGAAGGGTGGCACCCCCCGCCGGCCGCTCCGCATCCTCGCCCCGCGGGAGCGGCGGGGTGCTCCGCTCCGCCCGCCTCCGCCCGGGCGGAGCGGGCTGGGGCCGGGGGCTGCCCGCCTTTGTGCCGCCGGGTCGGCGCTCCCCCGGCTCTCGGCCCCGGGGGACGCGCAGGTCGCCGTGGGGCGAGCGGTGCCGGGGCTCGGGGCACCCCGGTCCTGCGCGCTTCGGCCGCGGAGGAGCCGCCTCGGAGCGTCCGGAGGGAGCGAGGTGCAGCGGGGATGTCTCCCGGCGTGTGCCCGCAGAGCGGCGTGGGTCGTGCGCGGTGGTGCCGAGCGCTGGGCTGGGCGCTCGCCGCAGGGGAGAACCGCGTCGGGACGAGCTCGGGTCGCCCGGCCGGCGTGCGGGGGGAAGGTCGCCTCTCCAAAGTTTCGTGTGTGGGGAGCGAGCGTGCCTCTCCCCCTCAGATCGCTCTGCCTTTGCCTCTGTAATTTCTTCCTACAAATGGATCAACACGTGCTTTCCTTTCTCCGGGCCGAGAGTGGTATTTAATGGGGCTGAGACTTGGAACTCGGCGAGCTCGGTGCACAGCTCCCCGGGTTCGGGGTCTGAGGGGGGGCTGCAGCGCGGGGGAGCGGTGGATGTGGTTGAGCATCGCCGCAGAGATGCTCTCCAGCGCGTCCGGGGCCCTCGCACACGCTTCGCGCGGAGCCCTGCCACGGTTTTCACGCCCGGCACGCGTGAGCTCACGAGGTGGCTCGCGGCGGCGAGGTTGGGGTGCAGGCCTTTGGGGTGCTGCAGGGCTTTGCCAGGCACCCTGTGCCCCCCGGGGGGGTCTGCAGCACCCAACGCTGCTGCAGCCAGGGACGGCGGCTCCTTGCTGTGGAAAGTGCCCTGGCAGCAGAGTTGTCCTAGAAAGTCTGTGAGTCTTGTTTCTGCATTCAGTGACGCCAGGTTGTTCAAATCACGCGGTACGTGAAGATTTCACGTATAGATGTACGCGAAGATTTCATGAATAAGGGTCTTCTCCTCGGTAATTTTAAGATTTAATTTACTTGACGGAGGGAGTGAGTTTGCAACAGCACGGTGCCTGTCGGTGGGTAGTGCCGCCGTCTCTCTCTCTGCCGTGCGGTCTCCACAGACGCTGGTGTACCTTGGCAGCGCACCCCCTCCTTAGGAAATCCTCTGGAGTAAAAAGTAAGCATAATTTGTTATGAAATAGGCTGATAGACCAAACTTCAGTTTGCGATTGAAACCAGATGTGCATATTTTCCTTTTGAATCCTCAAACAGTAATAAAAGACTATTTTGACAGATTAAAAACTACTTTCAAATTGCAGAGGTAGCAGTGTCTTGCAATAATACTGTCAAAACACGGAGGGCTGTGAGCATCTCTGCCCGTCTCTCACCAATACCGGGTATCTCCGAGCACAGAAGGCTGCTGCTACGTTCCCTCTGATTGCAAGGCACAGATTCCCTCGGCCCGCCTCTGATGCGGGCAGAAATATTTACTAGGGCTTGGCTGAGGGCTGGAAAAAGAAATAAAGAAACCCCAAAACAATGTAGATAATGTTTCTAGAGAAAATATTTGGGGTGGGTCATGAAACAGATTCATTAGAGTGATAATAAAAAACCTGAATTTCAGAGCGGTTTGCTCTGTCCTTACCTGTCATGGCTTATTGTAGGTTTGAAGAGAGCTTCTGATTTATTTCTTCATTTTTAAAAATCCTCTGGAGCCTGAGGATGCTTATGGTGGTGGGTGTGTTAGACCTGGCTCTGGTGCGGCCGGGCTCAGGGGTGCAGGATTAGGGCTGTTCATCCCATGCTAGAGGCACTTCTCTTAAAGAAGGATACAGCGTCCTCGCTTTCAAATGTGTGGCGAAAAACCCAACCGAAACAACTTGCTGTGGAATTGTTTCCTTCTCTCCACTTCAAAGGAGAGAAGGACACCCTGCGAGCACAGCCCCGTGGAGCACGGCCACGCGTGCCGGTGGTTTTGCATCTGAATCCCTGGATCCGGACCTTCTCGCTTCCAGGTTAAACCCAGAGGAGGGAGGGAAACTTTTGCAACTTCCAGCTCTGCACAGGGCCAAGGTCTCCAAGAACCGCTTCGGTTATAGAAAGCAGATGGCCTTCGGGAGGAAGATCAGTAAGAGCTCAGGCTGTCGAACGCAAAACTTTGCTTGTAAAATAGGGCAAAGCAAGTCGGTAGATAATTGATTTCTGTGAGTGAGATCCAAATTTTTTATGTAAGGAGATCAAGCAGGTTGTGGGACAGAGCCAGCACCGATGTAGGCTAATTTTCAGGTATGGATACCTACGTAAATAAATATATGTGCGTAAGTATGTGCACATGCAAATAGGTAAACGTATACCAATATAAATCCTGAAATCCACTTCGGTTAATTATATGTAATTATTAATTTTTTTTTTAATATCAAAGACGCTTCACTTTCAGCAAAGGTATAGGTAGCACAAGACATACAACTTTTTGTTGAAACACCTGTATTTCAGTGCAGAACAGGCACGATGGACCATGTCCTGAAGGGGGATGGAGGGGAAAGAGGTTTCTCCAATTTGTCCATTTTATTATTACTGGTCGAGTTCTGATTTCTCGAATGACAGCTGCGTAGTTTGAGGCTGTTCTTCCTTTCTCTTTCTTTCTTGTGATGTTGTATAGAGTTTATTTTCTTGATCTCCATCAGGATGGAGGTAGTTTGTGCTTTCCTTGTAAAATCTCAGGTAGAAAAGAGGACACCCCAGGTCAAAGGGACTGATTTTTTGGTTTTGTTCCCTTCCCCCTCCCGTATCACATGGTTTGTAGAAAGATTTTGCTGCGAAATAGTCCTCATGAGCATTAATCTGTGGCAGAGCAGACTTTGGACCAACGGGCTGGGGCAGGGCGAGGTGCCAGAGATGCTCATAGCTCTTCGGAGGGCTGAGCCCGGAGGGGTCGGCTCTCCTTCCCATGTCCCAGGGGAGGGAGAGGGGAGGCAGAGCCTTTGCATCAGGTCTGCCCTCACCAAAACTAGGCTTGAAATAGTTGGAAATACCTCCAGAAAGACAAGCCCACATTTTATTCCCATGGCTGTGGGTGGCCAGGCCAGCAGAGGTGCTGGGAAGGTTGTTCCTCTGTAGCTCCTCAAGCAAGCTTTCTTCATGGCTGACTTTTTTTTTGCTCCTTTCTCTCCCAAAACGGGGAGGAGGAGGAAGAGGAAGCAAGCCTGCTGACTCGGGGAAACAGAACAAAAAAAAAAAAAGGAGGTCTGACGGGTAGCGGAGGGCTGTGACTATCGGCAGTCTCACGTGTCTGGTCCGATGTGGTGGTGGAGCGAGGCGGTGATAGCTGTTTCTTGGCAGCCTCCCCCGGCACGCCGCGGTTTGTGTTGCAGGGGTCCCCGTGGGGCTGTGCAAAAATATCACCAAAACAACAGCTCCTCCAGAGCGTCTGCTCCCCGGAGAGCTAAATATAAACTAATCAGGCGAAGAGAAGGGAATTTTCCACCATGCTACTCGTCTGCGCCTGCGAGCCTGCTGGGTCATTAAGCCTGACGGGCTGCTCCCCGCCCCGAGGAGTCCTCCCTGCCCCAGCCCTCTCCCCGCCGACCCCAGCACAGCATGGCATGAGTGCCACCGCTCTTTAGAGACGAAACCTTCCGTAAATTCCTTGAAAGCAGTCGAGGCAGCGGCAGACCTGAGCCCTGGAGCTCTGGTTCTACACTCAAGTATCCCTATGAGCAGTGGCCGTGTTATAATTATGAAAAAGGCCTTCTCCAAGGTCACACTACGTGCCCGTAGTCGCAGCCCGGCTGCCCGTGACCCAGGTATTTGCTTAGAGCAGCAATGCAGAACGTGGCTCTGGTACAGTGAACCGGAGAGCAGATCCTTGGGCTGTTTTGTTTTTCCAAACTTTTATGAGTTGGCTGCCTTTAGAGAGACAAAAATTCCCAGGCAAGAGCTTATTTCTGAAGCCTCACCAAGCTGGTGCGAGCCCTGATAGTACAAGCTGTGGATGCGTGAGCCTTTAGTCATCAGCAGGTGAAGCAGGCATTGAAAACTAAAAAGTGTCATCACGCAATTAATTTACAGCCAGAATTTCTCCTGGCTTCAGGTGGTTGATCCATGAGTTATGAAGCCTGTGACGTTTGATATGTTAGATATGTGAGATATTGCATCTTCTGCATCTGACACGTGCTATGTAAGATAAATAAGATTTGATATGTTAGAGGTTTCTGTTGAAATGCACGGAAGGAGGAAGCTGTGTTAGACTGACCTGGAGGAGCACCGAAGCCTGCACGAAGCACGGCTGCTCCCAGCACCGCAGGCTGTGGGTCCCCGCAAAGGTGGGTGGGGGGTACCCAGGCGAGTCTGGCTCCATCATCACCGTATTTTGAGTAATATTTTAAGAACTGGTCAAGTGAGTGCAAAAAATCTGCTCTGGTGCATTGAGTTTCTATACCTCCCCCCTAAAAAAAATGCCCAAGGGAGACGTGGTCAAGGTTTTTGCTTTTAGAGGATTAAATATAGCAGCATCACTGGTGTCACTCCTCTGTAGTCCATTTGAAGCATCCCTTGGGCTATATCATTCACCGTATTTGTGGATCCTGGCCATAGCTTTTGCTTTCAGCAGCCGAAGTTCAGGGCTTGCGCTGTGCTGTAGGTATGGGACCGTAGTGAAAGAAGAGTTTTACTTTGTGGCCGCTTTGTGCTTATATTTTGTTATGTCTCCTAGGGTTTGTAAAAAATGAAATCTGGCAAACTTTGATCCGGCAGCTGGAAAACCTGCGCGCTCTCTCTCTGCTCAAAACCAGCCCTTGAAAGGAACGACCAAAAATCCTTTCGATGGCAGAGGAGCAGCGGGGCTTGGGGGTGGTGGTGCAGAACGATGCTGCTGTCAAGCTGCACCAGCGACTTGCATCGGTCTCAGTGGCTGGTCTGGACTGGGGGGGGTTAAGAGACGCACCCCTCATCCCGCTCCTAAATCCAAGGTCTCCTCAGGAACGAGTTAAAGCACGTTACGCACTTACTTGCATTTAAGAAATTTCTTTTTTGTCCTTTTCCCCATGACGACTCTCACAGTGACCTGAGACCAGCCTTCCTGCTCCTCTGCCTCAGTTGCCCCAGTTGTGCAACCGCCGTCATCGCTGTTCTGCACCGCTGGGAGATGTCAGGGAAGGAAAACGGCATTAATGAAGACACCTAGTCTTGTCTCTGGTTAGGACAGCCTAGCAGCACAGTTAGGCCAGCTGGCCGCAGCAATCTCTCGTTACAAGTGATGTGGGAAAGTCATGATAAGTGTGGGTTTTGTATTTGTGTGCTTACCTTAACGTTACTGAAAATAGCCTCCTGGTCTGCTGGGTAATAGTTGTCGATGCTATAAAATTACTTCAAGTATACGTATTATTAACCCCGTTATCGCATGCTCTTTTTGTCCCAGCCGTTACAAAAGAATATTGTGTAACATTTGTGAAAGGAAAAATTTTAATACTATTAAATAGATGCCAAAAGCTTAAATTGCATGCCAAAGCTGAAGATCCGTTACAATTATGAAGATACAGAAAGCATTAAAAATATCCGCGTTTGGTTTTGTAGCCTCTCTGTTAATTCAGAAAAATATTATCTCTTTATTGGACTATCAGTTGTGTTATAATTGAAATACAATGCGATGCATGGTACTTCTTGGAGCGAAAGCATCGTGGTTAATGAGGATTTACAGTTACCGATAGCTTCATTTAGAAACTATCACCCACATTTTCGGTTGCGCATGGTTTATGTTGTTGGTAGAAGATTACTTTTCCCATGGAGGTTTCGGGTGAATTGTTAAGTATTTTAAACTTCATTTTAAAAAAAATCCAACTCTCCGCTGTGATGGATCGCGCTGTTGGTGCCCTCCCTGTGCCCGTCTCTTGCGACGATACACCGTGAAGGTGGCAGGTTAAGAAAGAGCCGTGTTAGAGCAGAAACAGGAGCCTGGTCAGGCTGTGGAGGGGCTGGTGTGTCAGCCCTCCCTCCTGCTCCTTGTACAAACCGTCCTGGGGACCGTGCTGGGGCACGGGGGCTGCTGGGCGCGGGGGTGCAGCAGCTGGCCCGCGGCGTAGGGCAGCGAGCCAGGAGAGCCACGAGCCTGGAGGCTGCTCTGTGTATCGCCAGTTTTAGTAATTTTCTGAATTAATTCTTGCTGGAGCACGTCTTTTAGAAAAGCCATCCAGTGCAGAGATAAAAACGTAGCGAGGATTGAGAACCCCCTGCTGTCATTTATTATGCTGTTAATTTATTGCAATGATGGTTGTCCATGCTGTTTGGGGAAAAAAATCGCACTTTGCCCTTACTCTGAACCTGCATAGTTTCGACTTCAGGCAGTGCTGGGTGGTGTTTTACTGCTGGTCTGCTCCTTCTGAAGGACCTGCTCAGCATCTCCTTCCTTCTCGGATGGGGGTGACTGGGTCGTTCCTGAGCTGTTACCGCTCCACGTTCCCCCAGTCTTGCCCTGTACCCGTGTCTCCAATTCCCTCAGTTACTCCTGGGGTGTTCTCCAGACCTTAATTAGACGTGGCAGAAGGCTCCAGGTCCCCGTAGTGGTCATGGAGCGCGGAGCACAGAGGCGATACTGTCTCTTCTCCTCCTGGAGATCCCCAATGTATCCAGCCCACGGTCCTATCTCCCACGTGCCTTGGTAATCCACTGCGCAGTGCAGGAGCCTGGGGACGTGCCCCTGCCTTCGAGGTGAGTGTCTTTTAAGCAATTTACTTTTTTAAGGCGTATCTTAGCATCTCAGTTAAAAACTGTGCTGGTTGCTTCTCTCCATTCTGTATTGTCAAGTTGTCCTCCTCTGTCTTTAGTGCTCTACCACTTTTGAGCCACTTCCACAGCACTGACTTTCCTGTTTCCTTCCCAATTATTGCCAGAAATATTACATGGCGTAAAGTGAAAGTCTAGTTTCTGGTGAAGCCAGTAGTGCCAGGTTATTTGCAGGTCTGTTCGAGATGTGTCAGTTAAACCGTTATCGATAACTGTCATCCATTTCTATGCGCTTTAATGAAGTTTTACCAGCTCTCCCTCTTACCGGCACAAAGACATCAAGTGAGATGAGCTCTCTTCTCGGTGGTGTAAATTGTGCTTCCTGACTCTCCGTCCTTGGGCTGAAAGCTGAGCCTTGCAGGGCTGGTTTTGTCGGGGCCATCACGTTTACCACGCTGGCTTGTGCCTGTCCTCTGGGAGCATCGGCAGTGACGGCTCCAAAGACTTTTTGGCATGGTCTTATAAAAGTTGAAGGTGCAAATTATTTGGAGCTGTTGTTTAAGAAAGATCTATATTTAGTGCCTGCTGTTTAATATCATCCCAGGTTACTCTTGACAAACGTGACCGTATCATTTTACTTTCTCCTTAGGACGGCATTAAAGTATATATTGACCATTTCTCCCTTTTCTGCATCGTGACTGATGTTCCTGCCGTTCTTTCTGACTGCAGAGCAATGTTGTCAGTGGGACTTCTTGTTGTCCTTAGTGTTTATAAAAAACCCTGTATCTTGTTTTCTACAGAGCCTGATGTTTAACTTGCAAGTCTCATGCATTTTAAGGTGGTGTCATTATTTTAAGGACTTCCTAATGGTTTACAAATTCTAGGATTCATTAATTCCTTCACTCATTAGTGTAGCAAGTTGATATGTATTTTTCCATGGGATGAAGGTGGACATTTTTGCTGCCCTGTTTGTACTGGGCAACCATTCATGTTTGTGCACTGACAAAATACCTGGCGCGATTCCCTTCCCGATAGCCTGCTGGAGCCGGGATGGGATGCAGCATTTAGGTCAGTTCTCCTCGGGATGCTGTTTCAGGAGGGGGCTTTGTGCTCCACACCGCGTTGGTGCTGGGGCCGACCCCTCGGTCCTTTGGGCTTCCCATTTCCACGGCACAGAGGAATCTATTTCTCCTCCTGATTTGCACCTGTGGGGTGGGAGGAGGAGGGATGTATGGAGAGTGTCCAGAGATGGGGACTCTTGGGGTGGAAAATGCAGATTTTTTTTTATTTTTTTTTTTTCCCCTCCCCTTTACTGCATGTTCACGCTGTCATAAATGAGCTTGGGGAAGGCTGGGCAGGACGGTGTTTCTGCCAGCCCAAATAAAAGCAGGGACTGTTTTCATTTCCACTTAGATTTTTTCTTTCTTTTTTTTTCCTCATCTCCGAGATGGGCTGTAAAATCTGGGCTTTTATGGGTGCCAAGCTATAGCGGGGCTCATCGTGCCCTGCTCCAGCTGTATTTCAGCTGATCAGGCATCTCCAGGGGATGAAGCATCCCAGTGCTGGGAAAATGGTCCTCTGTGGGCATTGCTTCTCCAGCGGGGTGATCGCCTGGTGGGGTACCTTGCTTTGGGGCAGCGAGAGCCAGCTTGCTGGAGCTGTACCCCAGCTTGCTGGAGCTGTACCCCAGGCTCACAGCGGCTCAGGGGTAAACATTTCACCTCCCAGCCCTTGGGAAGCCCCTGAGGGAGCCAAACGTGCAGGAGGTTTGGGCTCTACGTGCTGCTGACACCTCGCAGGAGCTGAGAGTGTGTTATAGCAACAGATTCTGTATTATTCCAGCCTCGCAAGCATCTGCCTGCGATATTAAAAACACCAGCTGAAACCCAAGTCCAAACTCTCAATGAATGACTCTGTGGAAATGCTGTCGGGCGCGTTTCGGTGCTGCTTTGGCTTTGATTTAAATGGGTAAACAGGTGAGTGGGTGTTTGCTTTGACTTCTTCCTCATAGCGAAAGACTTCCTTTGAGGGAAGGTGAAGCCTCCAGTACTTTCCCCATCACAGCATCAGACCATTCCGCCTGTGGCTTGGCATTGGCGATGCCTTCGCTGCGTGCCCGGGCCCCGTGCTGCCAGGCTTGCTCAGCAGCAGTGGGAAACCTCTGATTTCCCCGAGGATCGGGGATGCCTTGTGCCCAGGGCTCTGCTTGCAGTATGAATAACCCTCGCAGAGCCTGGTTTCTCCGTCTGGATGCGGAGTGATTATTTCACCTACCTGGGATGCTGCTGCAGGACATCCTTGGCTTTTGAAGGCATCTCCCCCTTCTTGTCCGACACTCTTAAGCTCTGTTCCCCTCATAGCTTGCCAAAAATCACCTCCAGCTTTGGCTGCACCAGGTTTATGTGTTGGAAGTAGGCTTGCCGTGCAGTGGGCGGTTGCTGGAGGAGGCAGGGTGGTTGCAACCTGTCGTCTTCTTGCCCTGCAGAATTAGGAAGAGCCCCCTCTCCTCCCTGCACATTCCTCCATCTCCACCAGAGCCATCAAAACCGGCTCTTTGGCAGCCCGTGCAGGTAGGAACCGTCTTCTGGTAACAGATTGTTATGTATTTAATGAACCCGAGGAAAACAAGAAATGCGAAGGCTGCAGGGCGATACAAGTTTGCTGTTCAGTCTGCCAAATTCACGCTAATTCAGACAACTCGCAGATGTTTGGCTCCTCATTCACTGAAGAGATTTGTGTGAGATGCAGGGCTCAGAAATACATTGCCGGCGTGCCGGAGAGAGGTGGTGGCAGCGTGGGCAAAGGTTTCCCAGCCCCGGAGGACTCCTTCCCTCCCTCTGCGGCCGTGCTGCTGCCGTACCTTCCTCTTGCCAATGTTGGTGGCAATGAATGGACAAACAGCCGGGAAATGTGCCTTTCAGTTGCTAGGAGGATTAATAAAGGCTCTAGGTTTGTCTTTCAGGAGCCGAGGAGCTCTTTGAAAGCTATTTCTGAGCTGAGGAATGAAACCCCAGAGATTGCCCAAGAGCAGAAGTACTTTGGTCTAATGCAAACAGTGGTCTCATAGGGTTTGCAGGCGGCGGCGGGCACATGTGGTACCCTGCATGGGCACGGAGACCGTCTGCTGAAAGCATTTGGAACTCTTAAAATGTTGCCTGCCTAGGTCAGGTAGATAATTTCAGTTTTTGGAAGGTCCTAAGTGATCATTTTCCTGGGCTTCACGTGAGGGTTCTGTAATCTTAGGGTATTTATCCATAAAGGGGAAGCGGTAGGAGATGATGTGAAGTCTGGCAATCGATGCATACATCCAGTATTTCCCTGCTTTAAATTCAGATATTTCTTTAGGGGCCGTCAGCCTCGAAAAAGGGAGAAATCTGACTTGCAAGCAGTATCCAGATCTGTTCTGAGAGCGATGATGGTGTTGTGGTGCTTGGCAAGCTTTCCTCAATTACACTACGAGATGTCCCAGATCTTGCTTGTACTTGGTCCGTGTGGTGGTTTTTTGGTGGTCACCGATGAGTTGAAAGCGTTACGGTCAGCGTTGCAGCGCTGAGCCTGTTTTGCAGCTGCAAGACGTGCTTCTCGCAGAGACCCCAAGAGCTCTGGAGCAAAGAGGGTCGGGCTGGCCAAGAAGCCCCCCTAACTCTGAGTGGCTTAGTGGCTGTAAGTAGGTGGACGTCGTGTTATAGAGGTAGGTATTAAGATGGGTTTATGTGCTATTTGAAATTGTTTGTGCTTGAGAAGTGAGTCTGTAAAAATGGCATGGCGGGGCTGTGTTTACTTTCTCTGTCTCAGACATTTCAGGTTGTATACAGGAAAAGAATATAAGGAAGAAACAGGAATTGATTTTCGTGTCTGTTTATTAGAGCAGCACGCTCCAAGCAGTAATTAAAAGTAAACCTGGACTCTGCTGGCTTGTTCAGCATCCCTAGTTGTTGAGATTAAGCAGCCAAAGCAATTCTCAGTTCAGCAATTCCTCAGCTTTTGGGAGCGTGGCCAACACTCACAGTGTCTCACAGACCATTGCAAATTCTTATAATAAATCTCACAATTGGGGGAAAAAAAAAAAGTAGAAAGGTGAGATGGTTCGTTGGACCAGCAGGCTGGACTGCTGCTGCCGCTTCAGCTGCTCTTCTCCAGAGACAGCCCTTGGTCCAATATTTCCAATATTCCTTGGAAATTAGCAGCAGTCCCCTAATGAGCGGCTTAGGCAACGATGACAGGTTTGCTCGAAGAGAACGTGCCATTTCTACAGGTGTTTTTCACGCTAAGACTGTGCTGTAGGATATGGCTAAATATCGGCGCCGTGCAGAGATACTGGCGGTGCCTGTCCCCCAGCCAGCGTGGCTGCTGGGAGGGCTGCGTTCGTGTGGGGCTCCCCGGGACCGGTCCCCCGGGACCGGACCGGGGGAGGAGGACGCTGGGCTCGTGGGGCTGAGCTCTGCCACAGCAGGTCTGGGCTAAGCTGCTCCCGGCGTCGCTCCGTGGCAGAGCGATGTGCTGGGGATGCACCCTCAAGCTGGAGCAGCTCATCAACCTACGCGCGTGGCCAGCTAAGGAGTGATCCCTTTGAAGGTCCGATGCTGATCCTCCGTGACGATTTATGTGTAGGCTGAATGCGCAAGCAAGAGATACTGAAGATGCCATGCTCTGAATGGTATGCTCTTCTCCTCAGCTACCGTGCGTGAGTGTTCGTGCAGCGAGCTGGGTCCTGCGTAGTCACTTCGCCCGTCTAATTGGCACCTCTCCGCTGGAAACCAGCCGTCTCCTCGTTCGCACCTCTCGCTTGCCGGTTGCTGTTTTGCAATGACTAATTTTGCTCTCTTCTTTTCCTTTTCAGTTGCCAGGGAGGAAAAGGCAAAGTCACTGCCAGCACCATTTTCTTCGAGCTAAGATGTTGAGACAAAGCACCTCTGCCCCTTCCCTGTCCTTTCAGTCCCTTTCCGCTGCTGGTGTGTAAGGGAGTCTTTCCCCTGCCACTCCTATTCCCTAAGAGCACGGGGGCAATAAACCTGATGTGTTTTACTCAACTAGATGGTGTGTAATTTTCCTTAATTGCTCTTATTTCTTTTCGGTGAGAGCTCGCACGCAGATGAGGTCCCACGCAAACACGCAGGTCTGTATGTGAGCTTGGGCTTCGGGCTCTTGCTAGAGGCTGGGGGTGTTTGGACGTGTGGTTTGGGGCTCAGGGTGCTGGGGACCCGCTGCCTTGCGTGACTTTGGCGTTGGGTTGAGGCAGCGACCAGGCACTTGGAGCCAGGGTTCGGATTGAAATAATAGATTTTTATTTGCTTAGTAATTAATTTATGGTTGTGGGCAGGACCCCGGTACATCCATTGTTCCTGGTAGCGAGGGTTAACCTCAGACCTCCGTAAAGCAGCTTGCACGTGGCCATCCGCAGCGGCTGCGCGTCTTATTTTCTGTTCCTAACGTGGCCCCTTGAGATGGGTGCTGTTGTGGTAAACCTCGGGCTCCTTCTGGCTGTGGATTTTGTTAGCGTGGCTGTAGAGGTCGGCTCCGTCCGGGCTGTCCTGCGCTGGCAGCTCTGTGGCACGCGCGAGCACTGGGCTGCATCGGTGAGAGCCTCCGTTCTTCCGAGAAGCTGTTGGTCGTAAGCAACGAGGTGATGTGGTTCTCGAAGCCGTGCAGACCTACGGAGCGATGCTCATCTTAAACACAACCCGTTACTGCTTTCCCGTTTGTTATGCTGGCTGTTAAAAATGTTAAGTGTAGGCAAGTCTTACTTATTAATTAGTGCTGAAAGTGTGTCTTTATCTCGTTAGCCTTGGAAAAGACTAGTCTAGCTGCAAGCAGCAGGCAGAAGAGGGCATTTCTTTCTTCCTTTTCTTTGGCTGGTAATTTCCGAGTACCTGGAGCATGTGGCCAGCTTGAGTCCTTGCCAGGCAAGAGGGGAGTGCGATGCAGGACGCGTGGTCTCCTGTGCCGGAGCCCTTCTCCGGCCTCTCGGCAGGACCGTGCTTGCCCTTCCCGGAGCTGGGGAGACCCTGTGGATCAGGAGGAGGTGACTGCAGGCTCAGGGCGAGATGGGGCAGTGCTGCAGCCTTTCTCCTCCGAAGGCTGGGCAGCTTGGGGCAGCTCTTTCCTCTTGACGCGGAGTCCCAGGGGACGATCCTGACGTAGCTGCATCCGTGGAAATTTTGTCCTTTGAAGTCTTGTGCGCTGACTCTTGATCCTGTTTACTCAGGACTAGTCCACGGGACGTTTTCAGAGGGTAAAGGTTCCTTCTCAGGCCCTCAATGGCATCTTTCACGTTTATTGGAGGTTTTAACCCCATAAATAAAATCAATATTCGCTACTGACATGGAAGAGTGCTCAAGCGAGGGGAGCAACCTGCCCAGAGCTGAGCACCTCTCAGCCCTGCTGCAGAAGGCAAATTACTGCCCGAGTGAGGAAATGAGCCCACACTTAGCTACATGCAGATGATGGGCTTCAAGGATTTTTCCAAATTTGTAACGCAATAAATCAACAAATTGAAGATGTACCTCTTGGTGTTCTCTAAAGCACTGAGAGTGAGACCCGCTGTGCAACGAGGAGATTCAATATAGCCCCAAATCCCTCCTAAGAAGCGGAAGGATGGGGAGGGGGGCACGATTTTTAGTTTGGATAAAAATTGCAACGTGATGCTCTGTAGAAAGCCTTAAACCCCACAATTTTCAATTGCGGTAACCAGTTTTGGCTATTTCCCCAAATTCCTTGTAAGTCACCTGTAGCGTCTGGAGGGGGGTTGCCGGCTGTAGTGTGCCCGGGCTCCGCAGCAGTCTGTCCGCACAGAAATCGGGATCTGCGTAGCAGGAGGGGAATTTCTGTTTAATTGGTGAGAGGGGGAGGGCGGTTAAGCCTTAGAAACGTGCTCAGAGTTTGGCCCGGAGGGATGAGGTTTGGTTTTTCAAACGTGTGGGTCTAAACTGTGTTAAATAAACTCCGTGATCGCGGCGGCTCGTTGCTCAGCCCGTTGTTTTCCGCTCGGAGGAGGCGAGGTTGGCGTTTTCCACCGTCAAGCTGCGTTTGCTGCTTTTCCTCTCAGAGAGCCGTGTATATCAAACTGCTGCCTCTGTCCTCGCTCGTATTCGTGGCTCCTTTGGTGGCGTTCGCAACTTCTGAACCGGCGTTACTGAGCCCTCCTGCCCCGGGATAAACCTCGGGGCAGCGGCCGCCAGAAGATGCGCTGAGCCGGGAGACTTGGCTTGCTCCAGCCTTGCTTCCCGAAGCACCGTGTGCCTTCGCGTAGCATCAACGTTGGCTGTGCAGAGCCGCACGGCCAGAGTTTGCGGTGTGGCGATGGTGGGAGTGTTTTTCGCTGAGCCAAAGCGTGCTCTCGATTGCACCGCAGCGTTTTGGAATGACGCTGCTGGTGGCGATGGAGCCAAGTCCGCAGCTACGCCGAGGACGGAGCCTGGGCTTGGGTGTTTGTCCTTCCTCTGCTTTCACGCAGTTTGGGAGGGATTTGAAGTGGCTGGAAATCCTCTGCCCGCAGAGGGACGGGTAGCGCTCGGTTTCATTCAGAAAGTAAATGTCAGGAACGTTTCCCTTTTCCTCTTGCAGGGCGTTAAGAAAAATTTCTGTGCAGTCAAAAGGGTGCCTGGCTGTTTCTCCAGGCATAGCACAGGGAACAGTGCTGGGGTAGGAAGCAGGGTCCTGCGTGGGTCGTGGTTTTTTCACTGAAGGCTTTGGGCAGCAGAGTTTAAAAATTCAGCGGGGCAGGTGATTTATATTCCAAGAGTGATCCCGCTGTGCTGCTCGCAAGGTGTATCAGTAGGCAAAATACTTCTCCGGCTCCTCGTTCCTGCATGCCCTTTCTGCCTCTAAATAGGTTTTATGTCAGAGTGTGTGCCTGGACATGGATTATTTGAGCTGGACAGGGGTGGAATGTTTTCGGTACAGAGGGTGATGGTCCCACAGCAAACTGAAATCTGTGTGATGCTGGTCCTCAGTTGTCTTCACAAAGAGCACTGCTGGGGGTCAGCTGTATGGGCATGGGATATTGGTGGCTGTCGAGGCTCCCTTCGTCTGTGCCAGAGCATCCGACAGACAGTTTGCTACCTCCCAGGGTCTTTTCCATACGTTTCAGTGGAGCAGGTGAACGGGGCACGCCGTGGCTCGGCAGCTGCGCGGTGCTTGGGACTCCGCTGCGGTAGCACCGGTCGTGGTGCGGGGAGTGGGACCTCCCTGCAGGGAAGGGCTCTTTGCCATCGGTGAGCAGCTCTGGGGCTGCACTCCTTGCTGGTGCTTCGTCAGGAGCTCGGCTGTTCACAGGCGTTACCTTTCAAGCCTGTGGGTGAAAGTTGGATCATCTGACTTACTCTTTTTGCAGTATAATTTTTTCCCAAGCCCAACGCTCGGTTGCTGTGATACTGTCCAGAAAGCAGCTCTGAGAGAAGCCTCTTTCCACCTCTGCAACTGCAAAGATCACAGAGGCTTCTGCTTGGTCTGTATTTTGAAGCAATACCCATGGAAAAAGCACGGTTCGCTGAAATTTGGGGGTTTCCATGCCCTAGTGCTGCTCGTGGGTGCTCCACACAGCTCCGGAGATCGTGTCGATCCCAGTGGCCATGGCCCAAGTCTAAACTTAACCTTGACGGAGGGATGAAGAGAGTTCCTTTATCTGATTGCAAATGAGGAAATACATGTCTTAAAATAATTAATGGTCCCTGAAGAGTATCTTTTTATTAGTGTGTGTGTGTGTGAAAGCCTCCGGTCTATAAATACCCAGTAGTTTCCTCCTCGGAGTCAATAGGGAGAACATCCTAGGTCTGCAGGAGCGTTTCTGTTCCACAGCCCTCGTTTGCATCGAGAGGACATGACAGGGCAGGACCGCGCTGGGTCACGCCGTGCGTCAGGAGCCCGGTGGAGCAGGATGGCGAGCCAAAGATCACATTTCACTGGAAAGTTTTCCTTTTTTATTTCAATTGCTTGGTGGGGATGATTTCAAAACCCAACCAAGCGGTAGCTAAAACAAAACAGCCCAGACCTGAAAGCGCGTCTCGGACCCGATGTCGGGCGATGTTATCGGCCAGCTTGCAGCATGGCCAGCGGTTTGCTGCGTTATCGTTAGGGTTGTGTTAATTGCAGGAGATGCGGTGGAGCAGGGAGAGGGGAGGTGCGAGGTGGCGTGCGCTGCTGCCTGTCCGGCTCGGGCAGGCAGCGTCTGCCTGTACTTGCTGCCGTTCCTGCCTGCTGGCTGCCGCACGCCTGGGTGTGTATCGGAGTCTGCTGCAGCAACATTAATCATTACCTTAGGGAAAGATAATTATTCGTGAAGAAATCATACCCTGTTAACGAGGAACCCTGCTTAACTGCTTTCATGCTGCTCTGAACGTTTGTTTGATCTTTGCTTCCCATGCTGCCGCCGCGCAGGCGATGGCCCCAGAGTCCAGCCCCACGGCAAGCATCGCTATCTCTGTGTTGGAATCAGGCACAACCGAGACCGTGGCAGATAAAAATATAAATCTTGGGTGTTTTTAGTCCCCGTCCTGTGCTTTAGCCATCTATGGTATGGCGCAGAGGAGCACGAGGGCGCTGCCAGCTCTGTGCCGGGGGTTTCCCCAGCACTGGGGGAAGGCTGGAGCCTCCCAGAGAGCCTCCTGCTCCTCATCCTTGGCGGGGCTTTAAGCCTTTAAACCTGGCTTAGCTGCCCCGGCTGGGAGGCACGCACTGGGGTCCCAGTGCCTCTCGTCCGCCGGGCTGCTGTGTGCGCGCTGGTCTCTGGGAGGCTGCTGGCCCCGCAGGTTCGGCAGGAGGGGATGTTTCCTTGGGGAACGGGAGCTCTGTTCCGGCAGATCCGGCTCGAGCATCGGCGAGGGCAGCCGCTGCCCAGCTCCCTGTCCCCGGTCTGCGGCTCAACATCGGTAGCTGGTGGGGCTAAAATTGGAGGGAGAGCACTCACAAGAAGGAAACGGAGATGAGCCAGCAAGGATGGGGTGCCGTGCAGCTGCCAGCGGAGCCACGTGTGTGCTGCTGGGGCCCCGTACCGGTGTTGGGGATCTTGCTGTGAAAAACTGGAAGCTTTGGCAGCGAGCACACCACCAGTGTTGCTTATTTGCCCCTGTATCGCTGTTTCCATGTTATTTGGTCCTCGCTTCCACGTGTCTTCTGTTTGTCCCTGTCTGTCCCGTTACGTGCTGACACTGGCAGCCCCTTTCGGGAGCATCCCCTCCTCTTGTGTTTGTTCAGAGCCTGGTGTAAGCAGCCATCCCTCCTGAACAGGACCTCTGGGTTTTGCTTCATACCAATATATTTGATGCAAGGACTGTCAGGATGCAGAAATGTAAAACTCCCATGGAGCTTATTAATGACCATACAGCGGCACTTTCTGCTTGGTCCTGGAAAACAGCTTGATCTCCCCAAGCTGGCCCCAGCGCAGGGCTCGGGGAGCCTCCTGAGCATAACCTTGGGCGTCCGTGTGCCGTGAGAGAGGTGTCTGAGCTGCCCTCAGGATCACCGGGGGGGTTCGCAGCCCTGCGGTGATGCGGACACGCTGCTGTTTGAGTCAACTGGTCTTCCAGCCAGCCCATCCTCCCCGACATCGTGCTCTCCTTGCACGAACCCAGGCTATCCGTAGTACAAATATGTGATCTGGGCTCAGCAAACTATGTGTCATTTTTGAATGACATTCTGAAATGCTTTCCTTTTCTGTTTGACGGTTTCCATTTGGTCATTGGGTTGCCCAGTAAATTGTATATTATAAGCCCACCAATGTCCCATAAGAAGCTGGAGACTGTACCACGTGCCCTTGGGAACAGTAAATCTTTGGAAAATGTATTGATTCCCAATCCTGGCTTTGCACTCTGGATGAACTTTGTCCTCACAAAATAATAGAAGGTGATTTTTCTTTACCAGCCAGCTGGCCTTCAAATGAGCTACTCATAACACCGTCGCAAGCTCTAATCCAAGTAAACATGGAAAAGATGATTTACGAGCTGGGAAGAGAAGGCGTATCAGTTCGTAATGAGGCTTAATACTTAGTGGCATATCCTCAAATATTGTCCTTAAATATTGCAATTGGGTTTTGACTGCATGTTACAAGATCAGTGCTTTATGCTCTTCGGATCATGCAAATGGTGGCTTTGTTTGTTTGCATTAACTGCAAGGCAAGAAAATAGCGAAACTGGATTAGAGGAGTGATTGAGGGAAAACACTGATTTCTCTAATCAGATTGGAATTGCAATCTGTCTGCTTTTACACGGGAGTAAGTTTATCGGAGAGGATGCCAGGAGGTGAGGCAGAGCTGGGCAGCTGCTCGTGGTGGGGTCTGTGCAGTGCTGTACGAGCCTGGCTGGCAGCTTGGTTTTTAATACGCGCTCCTCTATGCAGCCTTTAGCTTTTCCTACCTAAAACTACCGAAGAAATAGGTAAGGACCAAGAGGTATAGTGTGGCCCTTAGGATTTCAGGGCAGGGAGCTCTCTCCTTCCTTGCAGGCAATTCTTTGCCTTGCTTTTTCCCCAAAGGGCTCTTCATGGGTTGGGAATCAGGGAGTAGCTGGGGTGGGATAGGGGCATCCAGGGGATTTCACGGCCTTACTGATGCTGGAGGGGCTTTTTCTGCTGGACGTCTGCTGCCAGTTGGCGTGGGGGCAAGGGCTTCTGTGGGATCAACCCTGGGGCTTTAACGAGCCCTTCTATCAAAGCGTCGGTATCTTCCAGTTCCCTTTTTCAAAGGGAATAATTCAGAGGAAAATTAGTTTATTTATTTAGTCATTTGCCCGAAATACTTCTGTCCCTCCGGACCACCTTGTGTACCTTACGTGCTTCCAACAGCTCATGCGAGCGCCTGTCCCACGGAACCCCTCCGCGCTGATGGGGTGCAGAGGGACACTGACAATATTTAACAGTCTAAAATAAGTACTCCCCTGGAGTAACTGCCATCGGGGTGTTTCTCAAGCAGCACTTGCCCCTCGCCCAGCACACCCACCCTCATCCTACCGTCTCCCCAGGCAAGTCCCTTAAAGCTGTTCCTCTGTCTCTCTGTGTACAGGGAATTTTCCGCACTCGGAGGCTGTTCCTGTGCATCCTCCGAGGAGCCGGTGGGGCCGAGCCTTTCCCGGGGGAACATGCACTGAAAGAGGAGCTTCGCCAGACCACGGCTGCCGGTGCCCTTGGCCTGGACCCTGATGGACTCCGAGGCAGGACTGCATTACCATGGTGATGATCTTAACCAAAACTCGGGAAAACAAAGGTGCTGACTCTGTAACATGCAGGACTGAGCTGGTAAGCATTGTGAAATCTTTGTTCAAAACTCTTTTTGCTGCCGAGAGCCTTGCTGTAGCTGTATAATGAGGGTTTTTTGTGCTACAGAGCCGGATTTTTAGATGGTTTATGGCACTGATTTCTACTGAGCTGCATTAATATCCAAGAAGCAGGCGACTAGTAAATGATTGGAGTGCTGTGGCTTTTGCATATGTGAATTTCAGTAAGCATGCAATGGAATAAACAGTAGAAAAAAATAAAATCAACACCATGAATAACACAGGCGAGAAGTTGCTTCACCAACAGCGAACAGATGCTCATCATTAATAGGAGGATGAGCAAGTGGGGAGCAGGATTAAGCGGGAGATGGCGAAGGGCAGGGCTGTGGTACTTAGCAGTCTCACTGGCAGCCTGGAGGGATGCAAATCCAACCGCGCCGAATGAGCAGGCAACAAAAAAAAACCAAACTAGGGGCAGCAAACAGCCTAAATGACGCTGCAAGGGGCGAGCGAGGCCGTGAGGCTGAGCGTACCCACGGTAGTGGGGAACGAGGGGCAACGCGTTGCCTGCGGGCAGCGTCGGAGCAGGGGCGGGAGGAGGAGGTGAGGGACGATGGAGAGCCATCTGAGAAAGCCCGGAGCAAGGCTGGTCATGGACGTTTGCTCCTCTGTCCTCCAGGAGAGACGGTCATAGTCTGAGAAGAAATTAGAGCGAGAGGCTATTCCTCACAGGGTGCGCTGAGAGCCTCAGATAAGGGCGTGCAGGAACACGGCAGGAAGCATCTGGCAGGATTAGCCATAAATGGGCATTTTGAGCGTAAAAGAAATATGAATGCCTAAGTTTGCTGAGGATCACGAACTGTCCGGCCGTGCTTCCCGGGCAGATAGCGCAGTGTGCCGGGGCAAAGGCAGGCTGCCCTGGCAGCGCGTGGCGGACGAGAAGGCGAGCAAGCCAGAGGCAGCATTAAATCCTGCCTTAAAAGGGTGAAATTTGGGAAGGAAGGATATTGATATATTAGAAAAATATCTTTGCTTTAGTGTTGGCTCCTGCTGGGAAGGCAGCATCTCCCGTGGCTGCTGCTTGGGGCGGCAAGGGGGGAGCCTGAGCATCCGGCGCCGGCTGTGCCGCAGGAGGTGTGCGGGGCAGGCGGAGGGGAACTTGCTGCAGAGAGGCGGATGAGAAGTAGTTTCTTCTACTACTGCGGGAAGGGATGGGCACCCGGCCCGTCTGATGGCAGGCAGCAGAGGTGCGGAGCTGTAGTGCGAAACTTTGCCCTCGCATGTTTGCTGAGAGCCTCCCGCAGCTCTGGGTCTGGGTCAATAGTGCAATGATAGTCCTGGTTACACAGGTTGAATTGCTGGGTTGTCCGGGCTGTTAAATTGGGGCAGATGTTCACAAGAAGTCTGATCCACCAAAGAAAGCAAGAGTTTTTCCATTAACTTAATGGGAAAGGCCAAAAAGCAACACCTAAAAGAAATAAATGTCCAAGCAGTGGGACAGTATCACCTACCAACGCCCGATGGGCTCGTCTGGTTCAGTTCCCGGTTTGGCATTAAGACGAAACTCTTACCAAATGGTAATTATACTCAATATGAGACATACGTCATCTAAAGGTGTTCCTCCCTGTCGTGGTTTAGCCCCAGCCGGCAGCTAAGCACCACGCAGCCACTTGCTCACTCCCCCCTGGTGGGATGGGGGAATCGGAAGAGCAAAAGTAAGAAAACTCGAGGGTTGAGATGAAGACAGCTTAATAGGTAAAACAAAAGCTGCGCACGCAAGCAAAGCAAAGCAAGGAATTCATTCACTCCTTCCCATGGGCAGGCAGGTGTTCAGCCATCTCCAGGAAAGCAGGGCTCCATCACGCGTAGTGGTTACTTGGGAAGACAAACGCCATCACTCCAAATGTCCCCCCCTTCCTTCTTCTTCCCCAGCTTTATATGCTGAGCATGACGTCATGTGGTGTGGAATAGCCCTTTGGGCAGTTTGGGTCAACTGTCCTGGCTGTGTCCTCTCCCAACTTCTTGTGCACCTGGCAGAGCCCGGGAAGCTGAAAAGTCCTTGACTGGTGCAGCAACAACTAAAACATGTCTGTGTTATCAACACTGTTTTCAGCACAAATCCAAAACATAGCCCCATACCAGCTACTATAAAGAAAATTAACTCTATCTCAGCTGAAACCAGGACACTCCCCCTCCCGCGTTTGCCGGCAGTAGCTGGGCTCTGGGGCTGGCACGCAGATGGGCGCTGGCACAAGCTCTGCCTTCACTGGGGCTTGTCCCACTTCCATCGCTGCTCCGCTTTGGCCACTCTTTGGAGACGGCTGCCTGTCCTCGCTGTCTCCTGATTAATTCTGCCTGCCACTTCATAAGGGGGGGCTTGACAGATAGAAATAGCTTGACTTCCCCTAGAAAAGTGGCACATGCTCCAAAGAAGATGACCAACCCTTATTTACCTTCTCCACGTCTGCGCCCCATCGTTGTTTTCTGCCTCCGTGTCCCTCTCTATTCAATATTTACAATATTCTGTATATGAAGTGGGATCCTTTTGTTGGATTGCTCTGTGCAGCCAGGTGCCAGCGTTTGGTACGTTATTATTGTTGTTACGTGGGCAGGCAACATGTCAAACATGGATCAGGAGAGAAGGTGTGAATGCGGTCTAACGCCAGATACAACGCAGCTATGACAGTGCGGTGAACGGGGAGGTCATGCTGGTGCTTCCCTCAGATGATGTAAAGCCTCGGTCAGATGGGATGGTGTTGCCAGGAAAGACGCTTCAGAAGCAGAATATGGATATTTTTGAGGATAATAAAAGAACAATTAGTATGAAAGTGTGTTTTTGCAGACACAGCTGAAAGCTATGTAATTGCAGATGACTTATTGATTTATTGTATATAAAACTGTCCATGCCCATTTTTAGAAGTCTGATGATGTCTCCTATGCTGTCAAGAGGAAAATTCTTGGAAAAAGAGAGTGTAAAAAGCATCCAGGATAATTTTGTATTCATATAGTGGCGTTTTTCCCTATTTTTAGGTGCAAATCAGCACAATCCGAATGTGGACTCCCCAGAAGTGCTGGGGCGAGGGTGCCTTGCCTTAGAAACACGCTGTATGTTTAAAAAAAACTAAATAGCCACTTTGTACCTAGACGGGAGGCCTTGATGGGCTTGGATGGGGTTCAGGTACCACTGCTGCTGCTTTCTTGCCCTATCCAGAATTACCGCTGAATTGCAGCTCCCTGTTAGTTTCTCCGGTGTTTTGGGTCCCGGAGGTGGGGACCTCACTGCAGCTATTCCTGTGGGTAAGGACTAGGTGCAGGAGCCATGATCTGCAAGCTCAGGCCTCAACACCAACTCTCTGCAGCATTTAATTAGATTTTATTTCACTGAGATGACTGGGTCTGTCCCCCAGTCCCTGCCAAAACGGGACCGTCGCGGGTGCCCGAGGCTCTCCTCCCCACCGGGTGCCGCGCAGCTTTGCCGAGGCTGGAGGCAGGGTGGTTTCTGGTGCCCCGGTCGAGTCTGCGAGAAGTGAATAGTTTTTCTGGTTGTTTGCAGCGCACTCCAAAGATGAGTCAAGGACCTACCCTCTTCTCTTGTGGCGTGATGGGTAAGTAACAGAAACTTCTGTCTGTATTTACTCCACCTCCACTCCTGCTTCCTTATAGCCATGGGCGGGAAGATGTCCTGACTGGATCTCCAAAAAATGCTCCCCTGCAGACCCCGGGGCGGGCATCCACCCACCTGCCCCGTGTAGCAGGGATGGAGGGGCATCCACCCCACCACCCACTAGTGGTGGCCATCACGCCCGTGCCACCCTCCTTCCCAGAGGCAGTTGTCCTGCCCCGTTGCCATTGCTGAGTGAATTGCTTATCTCCTTCCCCGTCCTCGGTGCTTTGATATATCTGCTTATTTTTAGAGGAACTTGTACAGTTGAGATAATAACCATTTTGGGTCTGAGGTTGTGTTTGAGTATGCAGCCCAGAACCGTGGCTCTTGGCTGTCTGCATGATGCAAGTAATAAAAATCAGTATTATCACTAAAATGTTCTACCACTTGGCATGAAGTGTTTGGACAAGCCTCAAACATATAAGACAATAAGGGAAATGTCTTATTTTTGCCTTTGACAATAACCATGGTATAGGATGTTTAATACCTTTCATGTCAGAGCTTGCTATCAATTTTTATGCTGAACAGCCACCAAAATTGATGAGGATTGTTGCCTTGGCCAGTGGTCCTGAAAAACTGATAGTGCTGGAGGGTATGCTGTTCTCTCGTGCTCTTTGGGTTTTGTAGGGGGGAGCCAGTCACTAGGCAAAGTCTCAAAACCCAATTAAAATTGTAGGTCAAGTTTGAGCCAAGCTACTTGCTATGAAAGCCAATACTTTACAGACAAAGAGGCTGCCCCTTTTCTTCATGGACACAACT
The DNA here is from genome assembly GCF_034638445.1 of Ciconia boyciana. Lineage (NCBI taxonomy): Eukaryota > Metazoa > Chordata > Aves > Ciconiiformes > Ciconiidae > Ciconia > Ciconia boyciana. Next base: position 63,190,044 of record NC_132941.1, on the reverse strand, counting down.
CTCATTAGCGTTAATGGGAGCCGAGCACATGCATTGACAGGAGATATTTCCCAAGCTCTCTGATAACCCCAGTCATTGGGGGGGCGGGGGAAAAGGGAAAGCATTTGGATTTTTTCAGATGAAAGTCACAAGCTTCAAAGTCAAGAAGGGGTAGAGACAGCCCGTTCCCTTTCTCCTGCCTGTCAACCATGAGTGAGGAGCAAAGAAACCCAATCAGATGGTTTTGTCTTGCGCTGTGGCACTGGCAGGCTCTTCAACAGATACGAAGAGTCTACACCCAAATGAGAAGCAGCTTGTCTTTTAAGAGCTTTTACAAAGCCTTCTGCGTCTTTGTAGTGCTGCACTGGTCTTCCTTGGTGGCCAAATTATCCTCTTTCTGAGGGAACCAAATGTCACCTCCTTGACCACAGCTTGCCATTTAATGGTCTTCGTCATGCCCAGTCAAGAGGAGCCGGTCTCTCCAGCATGCAAGGGCGTTGGTTGGCTTGGGTTTAATTTTAAGCATCTTTCCCTAAAGCGTTCTTGATGTCTCCAAACGTGGGCCACGATCACAGACTAATCCAGTGTCAAAACTTGCTTGAGTTATTTAAAAAGTCCCATAGTTATAATGGCACCAAATGCAAAACTGGGTAATATTTCGGGTCAAAGGGCCAAGTCCCTGTCGGTAGAAAGCACCGAGACAAATAAACACAGTGAAGTTTGGACTGGCAGCACAGCCAACGGGAGGCTCATAGTTCCATGTACGATGTTGGGGGGATGGAGGGGAGTTGGCTGAATTTTCTGGGTTTTTAGCCATAAGAGGCTGAGAGTCTTAGCACAGGGTCTTCCCTTTGAGGGTGAGGGCAGCTTCGGGCCAGAAGGCAGCTCGTGGCTGGTCCCAGTGGCCATGGGACAGCGGGGCAGAGGGAAGCCCAGCTTCATTCAGGCTGCCAGGGAGAGCATCATCCAAACCCTGGAGCTTCCCACAGACGTCGGCTCAGGAGCGTTTATCCGCAAGGAAGGAGAGGGAAGAAGTTTGGTCAAAGCCCCAGAGGGTGCATAATGCACCATGACCAAGAAACCCAGCTGGCCCAAGATAGCAAGGCTGAGGTCCTGCTTAGCCGTGGCATAACGGGGGGAAAAAAAGAGTAAAATGAAGCCCACACATCTTAGATGTAGATACCTCGTAAGGTACTAAACACCGGAAGAATCTGAAAACCGATTATAGATTGTAGCATAACTCAATATATGAGTAAACATTATTAAAGACTTGATATGTTGGATGATGTAATGTTAGATCCACTTCTCAAGGTGACCTAGGTAACCTTTTGCTTTTTAGATTTATAAGAAATACTCCTGCCAGTGTGATGATAATATTACTAAAAAGATTAGGTTTTGTCTTTATATAGATAGCCCTTTGCTGGGAGGAAGATTAAAGGTGAAATGCCTAAAACTATAAATTCAACAATTTCTTTTTTCTCTCCTCCTTGATGGGTCCTTGAAACACCTGGGAGTATAAGAATTGTCCTGTTGTTGGATAGGATTTTTTTCTCCTTTTTTCCCTTTCCTTCCCTTGCAGTCTCCATCACATGCCCCCAGTGAAAACGTCAGTGACTGTGCTAGAGAAAGAAGGTGGCATATTAGAAAGTTGGGGCATTACTTTTGACTTCCTATATTGGAATTTTTCTGTCTTTGGGTGGATAGCAGAAGAAAATTTACTATATTTTAACATGGCATTGGCAGCACTGCCTAACCTTTCCCTAGCAGGTATATAAGCAGCACTCAACGTCTAAATCGGTAGCACCAGAGGCTGCACTAGTCCAGCCTTCTAAGAGAAACTCAGCAGGCACATGCTGGCAGCCGTGGCCTCCCGTTTTGAGTGTAAGCAAGAAATTAACTTTGAGGCAAACTGCAGGCAGGGTTTTATTGAGGCTGTGACAAGGTGCTTGTGAGTGCAATTGCCCTGGCCACAGTCCCGGCACGGTGGGCATTGCATCCACAGCCCTGCTTGTAAAAGGGAAGGGGAGGATGGGTTTGAGCCCATGAGGGACAGATCCTGCATGCGTCTTCTGTGAAATGCTCTTTTAAAAGTAACCATCATTTGCTTTTCCGCTTGGAAAGCACCCCCAGAATTTGTCCTTGTAGAGCAGGGTGGTGGACGAAGCGCACAGATCAGCTTGTCCGTCCTTCGGCACGCTCCTTCGTTGGCACAGCTTGGCAACGCCAGCGGTTCGAGAGGCGAGCGTGCCGAGAGGCTTGCAGCCTTGGATCTCGTCATTGCACACCTCTTACCTGGTAATTACTTTTCACACCGCATGGGTGATGGAGGAAAGCCAAGAAGCCAGAAGGAAGTCCAGCTGGGGGGTGATGCCCCTCGATCGCATCCCAAAAGCGCCCACCCACCGCTCTGCCTCCCAATGCAGGGCTTGCACGCCTCCTGTTTCTGAATCGGGATTTCCTGGCATTTCAGGGTTTTTTTTGAAAACTATCAGTGTAGAACATCATCTTGGTGCATGTTCAAGCACAGTCAATCCACAAAGAGAAAGAACCACTCAGGGAAAGCCAACGAGGCGCAGCTGGAGCGGGGAGACCTCGCCAGAAGATTGTGTTGAAGAGCAGGGCACGTTTCGCCGTCGAGGTGGGGAATTTCCCTCCCCCGTGCAGGCTGTTGGCACGAGGAGCCCTCAGCCCGCTGCTGTGTTTGTTCCCCAGCAGTAGATTTGGGGGCTGTTTTCATTTCCCATTGAAACACAGCTCCCCACATCGTATTTTAATCTTATTTCTGCAATGGGAAGGCTCTATGGCACTGCCATCGGCTAATTACAACCATTAAATTTGTTCCACATTTAGAAATCATCTCTCAAACATAAACGGGGCAGTGGAAAACGCAGGCTGCCTTTTCCCCCATGCACGGAGACTGGGAGACTGAAATTTGACTTGAACAACATAGGAAAAAAAGGAATTGGATGCGCACCCGTGTGAAGAGAAATGTTTGGGTTAGGATCCAAACAGAATTTATCTGCCAAAAAGGAGAAGAAAAATTGATTGAAACCCATAATTGCTTTACAAGTTGCTGTAATAAATTATGTATTAATGTAAATTATTTCACGGGAAAAGAACGTAGAGGAAACTTGAGCAGAAGGATCATGCATTATGTATAAAAAGGAACTGTAAAAATATTATAGCAGCACATTTGTGTCACTGTAGTTAAAGTAGTGTCAGCGTTTTGGTTTTACACCCTTCTCTGTGGTTATGAACGTGGTCGTTAAAATTTGCTCTGTGTCACCAGAGGAGCACGGCAGTCGTTTAAAAAGCCTGTGACCATCCCGAAGTTGCATCCCTGGCGTGTCCGTGCACTGCTCCTGCAAAACCTTGAGCTCAGCCTTTGGAAACCTGGCCGTGATGCTCTGAGGATGGATCACATTCTCCGCGGGGCTGTGCAAAGCCCTCAGGGATTTTTGGAGGACAACACCCCTCTCCTTGATTTTGGGACATGAGTTCAGCTCATGAGTGCCTCATGCCCTGGCCCGCTGGGCTCGTTTGACACGGTGAAGGTTGCGCAGGAGAACAGATGGACGTTGTAAAGATTCATGTTCACTCTTAAAAGTGAAGATCTTGGTTTTGCCCCAAAGGAAATTTAGGAATAGATAGCGGTGCTGATGGCATTTGAGCATGCTATCGATGGTCCCGGGGTGGGTTGAGCCCTGCTCTCATGCAGGCAGCTTCTGGCTTGTCTCTGAAAATAGGAGAGGGGGGGAAATAAACCAGGTGAGGGCTGCCCGGCAGCCAGAGCCCAGGACGTGCCGGGTCTTGGCGGGGCTTGTTGCCGCTTGCCCAGCCTGGCGAGTCCTGCCGGTGCATGCTGGCGCGGCACTAGCCTTGCACGGAAAGCAGACGCTGCGGCTTGCAGCGACGGCCGCTCTTCACCCGCACCCCGAGTGCTCTGGCTGTTTGACACCCAACATCTCCCTCCCAGAGCATTCCTGTCAGGGCTGCTCCCCCCACCCCGGGCCAACGGCTCTGCCACCAAACTGTCCCGGAGGCCGGGCAGGGCGGTGGGAAGGCGTGGAGGCTGGGGGCCGATGCGGGAGCCGGGGCTCAGATCGCTCTCTGCAGGGCTGAATCGGAGCTAACTATCGCAGCCGTGCTTTGGAAAGCAGAAATGGTTTGGGGTTGGGTCCCCCTGAGGCTGGGCAGCCTGGGAGCTTGCAGCTGTAACCTGAATTTCATGCTGCTTTGCACCAGTCTGAATTTCTTGCTGCTTCGTGCATGGTTTGCAAGAGGGCTCAGGCTCCTGCTGCCGCTGCCAGGGAGGGCAGGAAGAGAAATTCAGTCCTCCCCAGGCTGCCGATAACACCCCTCTGTGTCCTGGGAGCTGGAAAGCTATTTCACAACCAGAGAGATGCCAGAAAATTTACTTGGTGTTGCCTCACCCTGGAAATGCAGATTTGCAGATCAAAACGTCTCGAAAGAAATTTGCTGGACGTGCTCATTAAGGGACTTGAAGTGTTTATTTTTGCAGTTTTAAGTTAAAATCTAAAAGTAAGATGCTATTTCATCCCAGGACACCAGCGGCCAAGAAGGACCTGTTTAACCAGGGGAAGAGCCCTTCGTGCCACAATTCCATCTTGCTTCGGTTGTTCTCGTATCGTTTTTCCAATAGGCAAAGGAGAGTTTTCCAGCGAAGCAGCTCACTTACGAACCGAGGGGTTCTCATGGCGGGTTTTATCCTGGAACAAATGACTGCCTCGGGGTAAACCGAGTTGAGGTTTGTAATGTAAGAAAATTAATACAGGCTTAACTGCAGCAGTATGAATGGCTCCACTGCAAGTATCATTATCAGCGTGCTCAGGATGTGAATCTTAGTTTTAAAAAATTGAACAGAAAACCAGCCGCTTTTCCTCAACAAGGCTTTCCCGAGTCCTTTAATTACACCCTCAGCCCTTCGACTACCCCATTTTCAATTTGTTTCGGAGCGAACATTTTTCTCTTTGCACTGAAAAAAACCCATTTTCTGGGTTATCCGGTGGTTTGGGACCGGTCAGTGGCGCTCAGGGGCTTGGGGGAGCCAGGCTGTGCCGGGGTCTCCTCCCTGCCCTGCCAAAAAACCAGCTCCCACGGTGCAAGGGGAAGAGCAAACAACCCCAAGCTGGTGCTGGGGATAACGGTGCAATTACCGGTCTCTCTGCAAGGTTTGGAAGATTTATAGCTGTTTGTGCCGAAGCAGGGGTGAAAGAGGAAGGTGTCCCGTATCCTCCTCACCAAGGCCTTTTGTACAACGTGACGTCTCCGGCCAGAGGATCGTGGCAGCTTGCCATGAAAAATCAGCTTCTATTTCTGTTTCTTTTGTCTGCTGACCTGACCCAAGAAATCTCTCCTCTGGCAGCGTAATAAGGAGGGGAAAATAATAAAGATGTAAGCGTAGCTGTAATTGTTTAGTGCAGATTTCTCACTTTTCATTGTGTTTATTAAAATGAGGACAGTGACAGTTAAAATGCCGTGCGGTTATTGAGTGCAAAGCCAGGCTGTTTGTGGCTGGAGCTGTTAAGGCAGCAGCTGGATGCAGGGAGAAATGGGAAAACTGGCCAAGAGTGGTGTAAGGGGCCCCAAATCTGACCTCCTGACTCGAAACCGAGCCCTGCTTGGAAGCGTTCTGCACCGTTGCATCTTCCCTATCAGGCTGGTACCTACAGCTGCGGGCTGCGAACAGCTTTTAATTCATCCTTCAGTTGCTTGAGTGGAAAAAGCCCAAACCCCCTAAAAAATATTGCACGATTTAGATACGATCGTATGAAACTTCGCAGCGACGGTTAGCTAGCACCGTTTGCCTCTTTGCAGCAGCTGACAACAAAAACAGTCACCAGAGGAGGTCTGTTGGGTGATTACTTTTTTCCATTGCAGCAGCCGATGGGGTTGTCCTACCATGGTTTTCCTGTTGAGCATCAACAGCGTATCTGCGGAGAGCCCCGTTCGCCTGCGCCGGGGAGCCAGCCCTTGATGATACTTTGCTTTCTTCTTTTATCGTCAGCGGGAGCGCGTGCGGGAATGAGATCATCACCCTTAATCCTCTCTTTTGACACCGTCATCGGTGGGATTTCTGAATACAGCTCTAGCCGGGTTTGCAGGCTTCCTCCGTGGAGCTGCCCGTAGCCAGATATGTTTCAGCCCGCAGACTTTGGAGGTGCAGGTTTCTTGGAGCTTTACCCAGGCACCGCAAAACCCATCTGATAAAAGGAATATCTTTATGCCGACACTGAAACCATGCAACAGAGCACCACCGTCTTTTGCTGTGCTGTGCTGGAAGACTGTTACTGCAAGCCAAATTTGCAGGAGGAACAAATTCCCGTGTAAACAAGCTGAAAGAAAGAGAGAGGGAGGAAAAGTTTAAAAAGTGTATTTAAAAAAAAAAAACAGTGAACCTGTTAAGCGATTTGTTCCTTTAAATAAATGCTTTGGCGTTATCTTTGTTACAGAAAGGCAAACAATTGGCTGTGCTAGGTGCAACTGGGATTTTCAAGGCAACCCCGAAGAGATGCTAAGCCCAGGTTGCCGCAGAAGAGTAGGAGGGTGTGGGTACCTGTTTGCCGCAGCACCTTCCTGCTCCGGCGGGTAACCGGGCAGATGTGGGGGACAGAGGGGAGATAGACGATGAGCCTCCCAACAGGGACCTAAGAACAGCATCTTGCAAAGAACTGCTGGAGGTTTATCGTGCATCTGTTATAGCATCAGCCATTTTAGAGCTTATTACATGCACCGACTTTTGTTAGACACAGGCGTGGGTTGGTTTGGGAGAGATGCTCAGAGTTTTGGGTTGGTTTGGGAGAGATGCTCAGAGCCTCCGTGGGGATAAGTTGGTTTCATTGAGGCAATGCTGTTTTCACAGCGGCTGAGAGCAGGACAGCCCGACGGGTGTCGGGATGCCTTTTGGTTTCCCGTAGGCTCTGATCACCTTGTTGGGATTTCCGTGCTACGATGGGCAGCTCGATGCCCGGGGGGCTCTCCCCTTTCTGTTAGGACCATCCCAACTCCTATCTCGTCTCTTTTCTGGTCTTTTGGCCCCTGAGGTCCATCTCGCCCCAGCGGTGCTACAGCTTTGTGCTCTTCACTTCCAGTTTTTGTGAACCTCTCAGGCAATCATTGATTGTGGAGCCCAGGACAAACCGCACGCATCTGAGACATGGTTTAGCACAGAGATAAGGCAATGGCCGTACCATTTTGTATTGCTGAATTTCCCTTAGCCAGTGCAATCTGGATATTCAAAGGCGTGTTTTTATCTTCTTCTAGCAGTTTTGCTCCTGCTGCGATTATCACTTTGTCTCTCTCTCCATCTACACCACAGCAACCACTCTGCTGGCAGTTTGGAAAACCATATTCCAAGAGTTAATTAATTTGTACTGGAAAACGTCCCATATGCTACTCTTTTTGTTTATGGACGTAGAAAGCGAATCGCAGAATTAATTAACGCTAATGCCTGTGCGTGTGTGGTTTTTTGTTTTTTTTTTTTCTCCTTTCTGAACCAGAAAATGACAGATGGAGAGATCTCAGCAGGAAATGTCCACTTCAGCTCGAGCAGCCGGGCACCAGCATCTGGGACTGCTTGTCGGACAAGGGTGAGGAGGGCTCGCGCTGGCCGAGGGAGACGGCCAGCACCTGCTCCGTCACCAACCTGATCAAAGACCTCAGCCTCAGCGACCCCCACGGCAACCCCCTAGCCCCCCCCAGCAAGCGCCAGTGCCGCTCGCTCTCGTTTTCGGATGAAATGTCGAGCTGCGGGACCTCGTGGAGACCCTTAGGCTCGAAGGTTTGGACCCCGGTCGAGAAACGGCGGTGTTACAGCGGGGGGAGCGTGCAACGCTACTCCAACGGCTTTGCCACCATGCAGAGGAGCTCGAGCTTCAGCCTGCCCTCGCGGTCCAACCCGCTCTCCTGCGAGCATCCCGCCCTCAGCGGCCGGCTGGGATGCCAGCCCGGCACGGGGCCGAGGAAATCGGCCACCGGTGGGCACGGAGGAGACCGGGTGGACATGCAGAGGTCCCTCTCCTGCTCGCACGACCACTTCTCCTCCTCGGAGTACTGCCCGCCCTCGGCAAGCAGCACCCCTGCCTCCACGCCGGAGCTGGGGCGACGGGCCGGCGGGCTCTCGCGAAGCCGCTCTCAGCCCTGTGTCCTCAACGACAAAAAGGTCGGGATCAAGCGGCGGAGACCGGAGGAGGTTCAGGAGCAGCGGCCCTCGCTGGACCTCGCCAAGATGACCCAGGTAAGAGGCGGCGGTGCCGTCCCTGGCAGGGCCCTGCAGACGGGGCTCAGCAGCGAGGCGATGCTGTTCTCTGCTTTGCTAAAAATCCTTTAGCATCCTCCTGAGGTGGCTCTGCCGTGTGCGGAGTAACGCGGGTGTTACGGGGAAGCGCGTCCTTCTGTCTGAGCAGAAAACCCGTTCCCCTCCAAATGGATTTCTTTAATAAATCCCTGCATTTCTCTTCTGCGCTGATTTTTGCACGCTCAGTCCACTGTGGTGTTGTTTCCTCCTGGCACGTGTTTCAAGCAGGAATATGTTAAACCCCACATTTTTGAGTTCAGGAGAGAGGAGCCCCGAGCCTGCCGTGAGGAGGTGAAGGCAGCACCCCGAGGCACCTAGCTCTGGCTCCGTCAGGAGCCGAATTCACACCGCTACGGGCTTTACTTGCTCTTAGCCTCTGTAATTTTCCACTCTGGAGATGTTATCACATTTCATTTTCAGTTGCAAACACAGAGCACAGCCTCCCTCTTCAATCTGCCGTGCAAAGCAGATAGCAGATCTGAAGTGCGAATCGGGGAGGATTTTGCTCCCGGGTCCTCTCCCTGCAAGACCAAGTGACTGGACTTTAGCGAGAGCCAAAGCGAGAGGCTGCATCGAAGGACAGTGCGTTTCCATTTTGCACTCATAAAATTTCTTTTTCTGCAGTTTTATGATTCAACATTTCCCACATCCGTAATTTATAGCCGTTAAGTCGACGACACCACCAGCTCTGTGTGGGATGGAGATAGCGGGGGGTCTGAAGACCCCGGGGCTCCTGCTGCGGGAGCAGGGGCTTTGCCCTGGCTGCCTCCCAGGGTGGGCTGTCTCCTTCTGCCGGCCAGAAAACTTCCCCCGTGGTTTCAGTTCGATGCGGTCGTCTGCTGTGCGGTGCTGCTGCGCTTCGTCCCAGAGGCAATGGCGTCGGGAGCATCTGCCCTGATTTTCTTTGCACAGCCACGGCCGGCAAAGCCCGCCTGGTGCAAGGCATCCCCTTGTTCGCAGGGAAGCTGCTGGCACCAGTTCATCGGGTGGGATGGAGAAACAGCCGCGGGGTTTCTTCCCTTGCCGTTCCCCAGCGGGGTGACATCCGACGCTGTACGTGTACCCCTCTTACAAGAATGCAATATTTTATGGTGTTTCATGCTTGGCAGTGCAGAGGGTGTTTGAAGGAGTGCAGTGGTGTTGGAGGAAGAGATTGGCTTCTCCTCCTCCAGAGGAGCTTAGAAGATAAAAAGGGTGAGGGAATCACATATTTGGGTGATAGCAGGGGAAGAACACGAGGGTTGCTCTCGTCTTCTGATAAACCACGCCAGCAACGTTTAATATGCTAAGCTTATTTTAGTAGCTCATAAGCTGGACGGGCAGTAAAAACAACTTCCCCGTGTTATTATATTTTACTAGCCGCAGGTTGGAATAGCAGAATTGCCCCCTCCTAATTCTCTCTGTACAAGCAGCCACTCATTGCTTCACCTGTATGTGTGGTGCAGGATGTCCCGCAAGCCCGTGCGGGAGTTTCATGGCAAACCAAAGTGTGCAAAAGACCCAAATTGCCTCAAAACCGGCGGTGGGGAGGGCAAGGCTCAGGCACAGAGCCCCACGAGCTGCTGCCATGGGGAGGGGACAAAGGTGACTGCCCCCACATCGGTGTCAGACCCATGGGGAGCAATGTGAAGCGATGCCCACGTTCCTCCAGCTCGCTCAGAAAGCAGCTTCACCGCTTGTTCCCCGGCAGCTCCTCGCTTTAAAACCAGCACGTTAAAACTGCCTTTGCCACTGCATGCTGACGACCGCCGCTTTCCTGGAGCCTCCGTTAATAACCCACTGGGGTGGGAGGAGGTCCACGGCTGTGGAAATGGGCCGGCCAGGCTGAAAGCCCGTGGTGTAGAGCGGCTGGGGAAAGAGGGGGAAGGACACGGACCCAAGCGCAGGTGCCAGGGCTGGGAAATGGGCTGGTCCTCTTTCTGCGTGCCCAGCAGCGGCTGGGGAAATCTTCCTCATCCACGTTTCCTTCGATGGCGTTTTCTGGGGCTGTATTTGGAAATGCAAAGCGTAACTTGCATTTATACTTCGCGTGGGGGTTTGCATACGCACGCGGGCACGCGTGCAAAGGTTGACGAGGAGCCGTGCAAAGGGTCACGTTCGTGTTGTCACTGGGTTTTGTTGCATCAGGGCAATTTGGCACGGAGACGTGTTAATAGCACGTGTGGTCGCGTGGGTGCGCAGGTAACAAAACCCAGAGCAATATCTGTGCACGCGGAGCCGGTTGTGCACGTGCCAGCGAGCACCTTGGTTCGGTTGCACACTGGGGTGTCTGCTTGTCGCGACCAGTGGTTTGGTCTTGCAAGGCTGAACGTGCCCATCGTATCCCTCCGGACAAGCTGCTCAGCACCTTGGGAGGAGGCGGAGGTGATCATCAAGACCTTTCAGGATGACATTAAAACGTTGAATGAGTTGCAAAGCCTTGGTATGATGCACGTGTGTCCCAGCTGCATCTGCTGGAGTGCTCAGAGCTGAACAAAGGGAAGAGATCAAAGGGACGGGACTATTTTTATTCGCCTTCCTATGCCGAGAGCCTGTGTGATGGTTACCGTCTCTGAGCGGTGTTTGCGCTGTGGTAAGATGAACGTTTCGGAAGCTCTGGGAGGGCAGAGCAGAAGTCATCTGCTCTTCTTTGCTCATCGCTTCGTGCTGGGCCAGCTCGCAGGGGCACCGAAGGAGAGCACGGAGGAGCGGGGAGCTATCTTCCCATGGACGCAGCCGTGGCAGGCTCCGAGGCTTTGATCCCTCGTTAAAAGAATTAATGAGTTTACCTTTGCAAATGCCAATGAAGCCTTTTTTTTCCCCTTTTTTTCCAAAGGCTCTTTGTGATTTTCTGCTCTTTAATTGCCCGCCTTTGCAAACGAAGGGCATGGGGGCAGTGTGGCAGGTAGGGCAGACCCCCAAACGGATCCCGCTGGCGGGGATGCAGCCCCAGCGCAGCACCGAGCGGATGGGGCGTCACGTCCAGCTGATTTTGCTGCCAGTGCTCCACTCTGCAGGCTTTGGGGAATAAAAAGCTTGCGCTGGGGCCTGGAAAGCCTCTTTTTGTAGCTGTTTTTCCAGCCTTGTGAGCCCATGGATGCTGCTTCCCAGCTCCCTTGGTGCCCGTGGGGGTTTAGCACTGACCGTAGCTCATCTTGAGCCATTCCAGGTCCCTGCTGAGGTCTGCGCGAGGCTTCGCAGCCACAGCATGCCTGCGCGCTTGGCTCGGTCCCTTCTCTGAGGAACTGAACCGCAGGCTGGGATCGCACCCTGCGCCTCTTAACCCACCTCTTTGGATTGGCCTTGGCCCCAGCGAAACACAGAGTCTAAACAAGAGCAACCCCGACAGCCAAGTCCCGCATCGGCTCCGGCGTTGGACGGCTCTCCATCCCACGTTCCCACGGCGGGGACCCTGTGGGGGACGGGGGTGCCCCCAATACAGGCAAAGGACGCAGCTAAAGGATCTAACAAATCTCAGCATCTGGCTGTCAGACTTGTGTGTCAGAATTGCATATTAGGGTGTCGTGGTTTAACCCCAGCTGGCACTAAGCCCCCCCCAGCCGCTCGCTCACTCCCCCCCGGTGGGGAGAGAATCGGAAGAGTAAAAGTGAGAAAACTCGTGGGTTGAGATAAAGGCAGTTTAATAGGGAAAGCAAAAGCTGTGTGTGCAAGCAAAGCAAAGCAAGGAATTCATCCACTCCTTCCCAGGGGCAGGCAGGTGTTCAGCCATCTCCAGGACAGCAGGGCTCCATCACGCGTAATGGTTGCTTGGGAAGACAAGCACCATCACTCCGAACGTCCCCCCTTCCTTCTCCTTCCCCAGCTTTATACGCTGAGCATGACGCCGTATGGTATGGAATAGCCCTTTGGGCAGTTGGGGTCAGCTGTCCCAGCCGTGTCCCCTCCCAGCTCCTTGTGCCCCCCCAGCCCACTCGCTGGTGGGGTGGGGTGAGGAGCAGCAAAGGCCTTGACTGTGTGTAAGCACTGCTCAGCAGTGACGAAAACATCCCTGGGTTATCAGCACTGTTTCCAGCACAAATCCAAAACCCAGCCCCAGACTAGCTACTGTGAGGCAAATTAACTCTACCCCAGCCAAAACCAGCACATAGGGGCTAATACATGGGTAAAGAAGGACCAACACAAGCCCATCTAAGACCCAGGTTCAGGAGGATGAAGGCGCAGCGAGGCCCGGCAGGTTGCCCTCTTCGAGCATCCTTGGGGAGCACAGAAGGCTTGGATCCTGCCTGGAAACCGCTCCAGACCACCGGGAGCTGGGTCACTGGCTTCCACAGACCGTGCGCTCAGAGGGGGTCTTGCTTTCTGTCCCTGCGAGGGCTAGACCCCCCCCGTCAGCAGCCTCGGGGTGTCACCTCTTCCCCAAATCCCTAACCATTTGCAAACCATTCTTAAACCCAGCTCTCCAGGTTAATCCTAAACGAGCTTCACGATTTTCAGCCATCAGTGGAACCGTGGAAGAGAAGCAGTAAACGGAAATGGGCTGAGAAGCGGGGACGGCACGAACAAATGCTCGTGGTTATGAAATAGCCAGGATGCTAAAAGCAGCAGTGTGTCACCGGAGCAGATGTGTTTGGTAACTGAATTTCAGATGGGCTGCGGGCTGTGTGGCGATAGCTGTTCGGCAGGAGAGAGGTGCAGACCCTCCTCTCCACGCAGCGCTCCTGGTGCTGCCTGGGGTTTCTGCAGGACGTCACCGCCTCCGGGAAGGGTGCCTGCAGGTGCTTTTTGTGCTGATGTAGAAGGTTCATGCGATGGATGGGGAAGGAGGAGAGTGTCCAGGCTCTGGTTTCCACCTTTTGGGAGGAAAAGGTCTGATGGGTGGCGCAGGGCTGCGGCGGTGGGCGAGGAGCTGTGCACGGTGCCGTCCTCCACTCCCTCCTTGGTCCCTCTCCAGCCTTGCATCCTGGCCCCGTGCGGGACAGAGGAGACGACGAGGAGACAGCGGGACCTTGAGCCTCGAAGCAGAGCTCACGGCTGGGTCAGTGTTTTCCAGCATCTCTGTCCTTCAGCTGCTCGCTCGAGGCTCCGGTGAGGCTCTTGGAGGACACGGACGGACACCTTCACCCAGAGGTGTGACACACACGCATGCATTTCCCTTGCACTAGATGTGCCTGAAATTGCTGGCTTACAACTGCAGAGTTAACTAATTTAATTATCCCAGCCGGACCAACTGAGCGCTTCAGCAGTTAGGCTGAGCCTATCCAATAAGCTTTGCAAAACCCAACTGTATCAGATGACAAATCTGACCAAAATATTTCGCCAGGTGGGATCCTTGGCACACCGGCGCAGCACCGACCTTCCCTGCCCTCCGAGGATGCCATGCGGCAAAGACAGCTTCACCATCGCGTCAGACCAAGGGGGAAAGTTTGTCGGCTGGGAAACAGAGGGCTTAGCTGGGGAGATCCCGGGGGGTCAGCGGGAGCTTCCCTTTCCCTCCGGTGGATGCTGAGCCCAGGTGCACATTTATAATTTGGATAGCAATGGCTTTGGCATAGGCAAGTGACCCAAGGATGGCAAAAACCTAATCACTCGTATGTCCAAAAACAGCTCAGTCCGAGTTCCTGGAAAACCTTCAGCTTGAGGAATAGTTGTGTCTTCTCTGGTCACTGTCCACCACATCAAAAAATCCCCCAAAGCGAGACAGTGACGCCTGAGCACCCTGCGTTACTCAGCTACCCACAAGCATGAGATTAGACAAAAATAGTTGTCGGGGTGGTTCATGCTCTGCAAGAACCAATACGATAAAGAAAGGGTCCTGAAGCCCCGTGCTGCGAGGCACGAGCGCTGTAGGGACGAGGAGGGGATTGCCTGGGTGCAGCATCTGCCCCGTGCTGGTGGCAGCGAGAGCCATGGGCACCCCCTCTGCCATCCCCTCCTTGCTCGCCAGTCCAGGCTGGGTGGCCGGGGCTGGTGCCGAGTGCCCAGCGGTTGCTAGCACCGACAACCAACACCACCGTCCCCAAGGAACTCCGCAGCTGGGCTCCAAGCCAAGGCACGTCCTGCGGACCATCCCCGGTTTGCAGGGAGAAAACCCAGCGGGGTCCGGCTGCCCATGGACGTGGACCCCCGAGGCAGGGCTGTGCTGCTGGGTTTGGGGCAGCAGGGCTGTAGCAGAGTGGGAAGAAAGCGAAGCCCGGAGCCGTGCACGGGCCAGGGTTTTCGTAGCTATTCAGTTATGAAAAGCAGTTCTGGCAGGCTGCTCTCTGTGTGGGAGGACTGGCACAGAGGGACAAGCAGGATTAGGCAAGTTACGGTGAGCATTCTTGCCTTTGGTGGGGCGGGCTTTCGGGGCGTGGGGCACGGTCAGAGCCCTCCCTGGGACGGGAACGCCATAAAACCCAGCTAATTCCTTGTGGGGGATAAGCACGCTCGAGAAAACTCCGCAGGTTTGGGTCTTCTCCCAGGCTGCTTTTAGTGCCTCTCTAGGAATGAGACTGGAAAGTTAGGTGATTTCGGACGAAGAGCTGAAATAACGTCCAGGTGTCCGCGTGGCTGCACGTGTCCTCTGGTCTGGCTTTATATGGGGTAGAAATGGCTTGTGTGCAATGATCTTCGTGATTCAAAGCAAAGGAAAGCCAAAGTGTCCAGACTGGGCTTTCCAGTAGACCTCAAAGCATTCACTTTACAGATGGGGAAACTGAGGCACAAGGCACACCGTGAGTCCCTGGGCCCTAACAGCAGAGCTGGGGACCGAGCCCAGGATGCCGGGTACTGGATCAGCATCTGGCTCTGGCAGCGGATTGGTTAATTTTTCTCTTGTACTGGTAACCACATGTGTTTATAGGCCTGAAACCCGGTACCATAATCAAAATAAAAATAATTTGACCTGAAAGAAATGTTTTCTTCATACCAGGAGGGATATTTAGGCCAGGCAGGAGGGGAGGGAGCTGTTCCTGGAAGCAATTACATGGCCACATAACTGGACTAATTAAGAAAGAGACCTAAATGTTAAAGTTCTGCTGGGAGGGAAAATACTTGGGAAAACATTGCCTTTAATTCCTGAAAATCCTCGTTTTGTCTCTTCTCTCTGCAGTTCCCATAGCTCGGAGAGGGGCGGTGAGCCCATATCGCTCCCCTTCTTATTTACTCATACGGCACCAAACCAGAGAGGCTTCAACTTTGGGCGGAAACCAAACCATGAACACAGTTGTCGTTGAAATAGCAACAATTTTTAAAAGCCACAGCACCACGAAAATCCTTCTGCTCTTTTTAAATGCACGCCAATGCTCCGCTTTGTGCCTCCTCGCCTTCGAACTGGGTGTAAACCCGGCAGGTTGTGCTCAAGGGTGTGGGTGACGGCGATCTGGCATTTCATTACCCCGAGTCCGGAGGCAGGGGAGATGCAAAGAGGCCGGTTTCTATTCCTCGTCCCAAGCGAGGAGGGTTTGGGTACCGGGCGAGCTGCCTGGCATCTCCGACCACCCTTGTGCCCCTTAAAACGAGGACATCAGCCATCCTCTCATTTTGGTGCAGGGCTTGGGCTTGCTTTCCAACTTCAGCTTTTTTTTTCCCCTTTCCACGTGAAGCACAAGCCTAAGGAGGGCAACATCCAGCCTCCGAAATCCCAGCAGTTATTCTGACAGCGTGTTAATTAATCTCATGGCAATGTGGTCTCCTTCCTAGGTGCAGTGCTCTCGGTCTCGCTGCTCTGGGGACTGTGTCCGTACCAGCAGGATGCGATCAGAAATGGTTGGGATCAGATTTTTCCATGAGTTGGGAGGTTTCTGAAAGAGCTGGTTTTCTTTTTCTGACATGGGTGCGCCTAAAAAATATGGGAGATGAGCGATGTTGCAAGGGTGAGGGGAGGTGGCTTGGACCTCAGCTCTCCTCCTGGCTGGGCTGATTTCAGCAGGAACGGGTGGTTTCACCCTTTGCAAGGCACTAGGAGAAGCTGGCTGGTCGTATTAGGTGAGAAAAATGGATTTTCTAAAAAAACCTAGAGTCTGCCAGAGATGCTGTATGGTGGAGAGACACCTGCTTGGTTTTCCTCTCCCATGGTCTGGTGCAATCCTTCTCCAAAGGGCGCCTTGCCGTGTGGTGACCTGGGGACTTGCCATCTCCCACCTCCACGTCCGCCGCTTTCCGACATCTCTGTGTCAACATTTCCTGCAGGATTTGGGCTGTTGTGTGCCGAAACGCCTCGCAGCAGTATGAACGCTGGGTTTGGTGGCTTGTCTGAGTCATCTACAGGAAGCCAAGCCATGGGCCAACCCTGATGTTGGCGCGTGTGTGCTGGCTGAGCCGATTGCTTTCCTTCACACAGGCTCTGGGGAGCTGCAAGGGAGACGTAACGTCTGTCACACCGACGACGGCCGCCCCGTATGAGAATTTGCAATCATCCCCGGCAATGGCAAAACAAGCCCTCGCTATCTCTTGCCCATTCTGTTTCCTGCCTTGTAATATTTTGATATGGTTGTTACTGAGAGATTTTAGTTTGTGTTCACACATTTCCAAACACAGCTATCCTTTTTACAGTTTTTTTTTTAAGTGAATCATTTTTAAATAGATACTAAAAATTATATATATACATATATATGTTTGTTCAACCCCAGCCATGTTCCCTGCAGCATTAACCCCAAGCCGGGGTAGCCCTGGCTGGAAGCGGAGCACGGTCTTGTAGTGTTTGGAAATACAACTTGCGGTGGAGAGAAAGGCACAACCATCTTTGTGGCGTCTCAGCCATGGCACCGCTGGCAATAATTGTCAGACGTGATGAGAGATACTGGTTCCCACCAGTTGTAAGTGCACTGCTAGGATCTGTGCACTGGTAATAAATGAAGACTTGGGGGTGGCACCTGTGCCCCATTTCTGATGGCTCCACGAGGTTTTGACTTCTCTGTGAGCCTTCAAAGCATTTGCGGTTTGAAGAGCTACATCCCTCATAACAAATGCTGTACTACTGATGTCTTCTCCTCCTGAGTTTTCTCCATTCATCCATTTCATCCATTTACTTTCCTGCAAGGTTGTACCCATGAACGCTGAGGACTCCCAAACAAGCTACTTCTCCTCCTCCGTGAAGCTCCTTATTATGTAGTGTGGCATAGAGTATATGGGACAGAGAGTAGTCGCTATAGAACAAATAAGGCAATTAAAATACAATATGCCCTTGCATCTCCCTGGGATTATGGAGAGCTTCCCGTGGTTATGAATTCACCATAAATAGCTCTCCGCCCTGCGGGTGGGCTCTGACGGTTGGCCGAGAGGGTACTGGCAACAGTGGACACCAGCTTAGAAGATGGTGAGGATGAAGCACTGGGTCTGCTTGATAAGGAAGAGTTATAGAGAAGACTTTGTGCCTGAAGGACGCCTGTTACGGGAAGGGTGCTGAGATGTTGGAGCCGGGTACAACGGGGCTATTCACGTTGTGTGCTGGCTGCCGTAGACAGACAGCAGCATTCATGGGGTGACTTCACTGTCCTCCGAGGAGCACGTGCCTTCGCAGGATGGAGTCATCTGCACCAGGAATCACAAGAGCGTCCTCCTGAAATGTGGATGGGTGGTTCTTGCATTTTTTAGGATTAAAATCAGCTTCAGCCTGGGCTGGAGATCCAGAGGGTGTGTAATGCTCTCGATGGTTGGGAGCCAGGCTGTCCCCTGCCTTGTTCCCTCCAAACTAAGGAAAAACGGCAGTTTCCACAAGGATCCATGCATGAAGGAGCTCGTACACTCCCAAAGCTGAAGTCACCAGCCCACCAGCTTGGAAATGTTTCAGGCTGGTCTTGACGCTGAGTGGGGAGAAGTTTCAAACTGCAGGATGGGAGAAGTGGCCTCTCCTCTCCGACCACTCAGCTCTTTTCTCGAGGGGTAAAATTCTCTAAATTTCCACGTGAGAAGATCTTCTGCTTAAATTTTGGCAGCTTTCAGGCTTGCTGGTGAGGGCAGGAGGGACGGCACCGATCTCGGTCGGCGTCAGCACCCACTCGAGCCAGTGGCAAGTATTGCCAAAAGGTAGTGACGGGCGAAAATCTGGAGGTTTTAAATTCCAGTCGTATCCCAGGAAATAGTTTGCTCTTGATGTAACTTCTGAGACAGATTCCAGCTTCCAAGCCCCAGTGTTTTTTAAATAAACACGAATGAGAGCCTGCAAAGGTCAATTTGTGGCTTGGTGGGAAAAAGCCTTCGGTTCAGGATCAAAAGAAAATTACTCAGTTCGGAGGGTGCAGAGGACATTGGAGGCCGGCTGGATTTAACTGTGGTCAGACTATTACACATGCCGCCATCATTATTCATTGCCCCGGTATTTTTTTTTATTTAAAAACACAAGTAGTTGAAAAAAATTCAAGTCAATATTGGAAATTAGGTTCATAATGATGTTTACCCCTGGCAAGAACTGTTAATAGTTTTTTTTTCCCTCCCTATTCCTTTGACAAGTCTCCGTATTCGCTGAAGTATAGCAAACTTCGTCTCAGCTGGTGTCCGCCGAGGCAGGGTGGACCAACTGGCACTCACTGAGGTTGCCCACTGGCACAAGCCCACGAGCCCATGTTGCTGACATCCTCCTGCCTGCGACGCCAGGGCGGATGCTCGTACGCTGCGAGGAACTTCACCCCTGAAATATTTCCATTGCTTTCAGAGGTGTTTTGCATCAGTTTTTCCCTCTGCTGTGCTAAAAATAAGCGCTTTTCATTGGGCATCATAGATTGGCCTGGTCTAAGAGTTTTATCAGGTCCAAGTGTATATACTTTTAATGTATAGAGGGCAATATGTTAAGAGGAATGGATGCTTTGGAAGTTATGGCACTGGATTGGACCTCATACGCGCCAGCTCCGTTCCTGCCTCCTCTGCACATGTCCTTCAAGCAGAGTTTCCCTGCCTGAGTTTCCCAAATGGAAAAATGAAGACAATGCATTTTTTCACCTACCCCTGTCCATAAGCTCCTGAGGCCGTGCCGGCTCGGGTGGGATGTAATTTGGGTGCTACCCACAGCAATAAAACCTTGCTCTTAGGTACCGGGTCATATCGCTGCCGGAAGTAGCACACAAAAACGATCCATCTCCCGACAAAAGGCTGATTTGTTGGTGCAGCTCTGGAGTGACCATTTCAGGCAAGGTACTTCGGTATAGTCAGAGGATGCTCGTAGGAGGTGATTTATTGTAGCAGGCTCTATTTTAGTTACCCGACAGAGCTTTTAATAGCAATAACGTGTAATGCAACGACATCCATTGTTTCGATTTTACAGTCGAAACGGTCCCATCTGCCCCAGTTATAAATTTGTGACTCACCAAACACAATGGGCTGAAAATAAATTCAGCCGTGGAAGCAGAAACGGGCCATGCCCAGGGATGTGGGAGTTTCTGCCATTAAATCACTTTTCCAGCATGGGTTGGGACTTGTGCGTGTGGACGGGCTCTTCCGGCAGCATCCCTTGCCGGGGTGAGGGGGATCCAAGTGCCCAAGGGCCCGGCGGTACCGAGGACCATGCCCTGCCACCCCCTGCTCCCGGCTCCGTCCCCTGCTCCCAGCTCCATCCCGCCGCGGGGGTCCAGGGACGCGGGGTCGGGTGTTGTCCCCTTGTTCGCTCATGGGAGGACAAGGCTGGACACACAAACAAAGCTTGGCAGTGTCTGTCCCAAACGCACACAAAATCTGATTGTATCCCGAAGACGCGCATCTGATTCACCACATGCTGTTTAACCCTCCGGTGCCCGGGCTTGTACGCTATGTGGACCCAAAGAACAGCTTTGATAAAGCACAGAGATTCATCCTTGAATGAATCGACATGCTCAAAAGCAGCAACCAAAAGTGGTTGGTTGTGCTGTTTTTAAAAAAAACACCCAAACCCCAGCACTCCAGGAGGTTTCCAGGCTTGCTGCTCCCTCCCACGGTTCAGGTGAATGCAGCAATGGCAGGATTTGCAGGCAGTGGTTGGGTTTTTCTCCCCTCAAAGGTGCTTCATCGATCACACCTTCTCCTGCCAGGGGATGTCGGAGCCATTCGAAGGATGGAGCAGGGTGCAGATCATGGATCTGCGGCTGAGCCCAGTGCAGCAGTGGGAACGGCTCTTTTGGGCACTGGGAAACGTGGCTGTAGCCTCCTGGGCAGCTGGTGGTTTTGTAGAAAATATTTTTTCAACGACAAATTTTAGCGGTGATGGTCAGAAGTCACTTGGGAGTCTCTTGCCTTGCAAAACTCTCCCAAAGCATTTCAGAAAGCAGCAGTAAATAAACCAGGAGGGCAGTTCAGTTTTCTTTTCAAGAGAAAGATGCTCAAGATTAGCCTGAAGTGAAGACTGTCAGAAAAGTGATGTGTACTTCAACCGTGCATTCAGTTTGCAGGAGGCCGCGGTGCTGGGTGCGACGGTGGGTGCAGGTGCCCATGATGGGAGGTGGCCTCAGCTGCCCCGGGTAGCACCCATGCATCGTGCGGGGGTCTGCCCTGCCCTCGGTGTGTCCAGCTCGGGTGGTTTTATCACCTGCTCCCCGGGTTTTCTGCCTGTTTTCATCATGGGGCTGCCGCCTGCCTCGCGTTGGAGGCGTAGGGATCAATTGGTATCTGCTCAGCGCTTTGAAGATGTTATTTGGAGGATGGTGACTTGCCACGTTCCACCTGTGCACCATAAATCACCGCACAAGCCATTGCTCATCGCCAGGTCCCCTCTCCAGAGGGAAGGGCTCCAGGTCCCAGCTTGAGCTTGGAAAAACTGAGCCAGAGGCTGTGCCCGGGCTGGGGAGATGCTCGGTGGGTTTTCCCCACCAAGATGAGACGGGAGCAACCCCAGCCATTGAGCACCCACTTAGGAAATGACCCCTTAGGAGCAGTTATGGGTACGTGACTCCAGATCACTTACTCCCCTCACATTTTTAATCCAACCCAACATTAATTTGATGCCTGGGGAAAAGCAGGCTACCATCATCACCTTAAGTTAGTCACTGTGTGCTAAGCCTCCTCCCTATGTGTTGCGGGAGGTGAGATGCTGGCATCGGGAACTGTTTGGGATTAGGTGCACCCTTGCACCTCCTGCCTCGCATTTGATGTCCCAGGTTTACACACTGCAGCGCCGCCTTTCCATAAATTCTGGATTTATGGTCATCCACGATATGATTTTATCCCTTTACTTGCTGGTGGTTTCTTTAATGGCGCTGCTGAAGCTATGAGATGCTCCACATCTGCAGGCATCCCACTTCTTCATCGCTGCAGTTTCTCCCGCTCTGCACCTCCTCGGTGGGGAGGACACAGTGTCCTGCTGCATTGATATCACAGAATCACAGAATCACAGAATCGCACAGGTTGGAAAAGACCTTTAAGATCATTGAGTCCAACCGTAAACCTAACACTACCAAGCCCACCACTACACCGTGTCCCTCAGCACCTCATCCAAACGGCTTTTCAATACCTCCAGGGATGGGGACTCAACCCCTTCCCTGGGCAGCCTGTTCCAATGCTGGACAACCCTTTCAGTGAAGTAAAATTTCCTCATATCCAGTCTAAACCTCCCCTGGTGCAACTTGAGGCCATTTCCTCTCGTCCTATCACTTGTTACCTGGGAGAAGAGACCGACCCCACCTCTCTACAACCTCCCTTCAGGCAGCTGTAGAGAGCGATGAGGTCTCCCCTCAGCCTCCTTTTCTCCAGGCTGAACAACCCCAGGTCCCTCAGCCGCTCCCCATCAGCCTTGTGCTCCAGACCCTTCCCCAGCTCCGTTGCCCTTCTCTGGACACGCTCCAGCCCCTCAATGTCTCTCTTGGAGTGAGGGGCCCAACACTGAACACAGCATTCGAGGTGCGGCCTCACCAGTGCTGAGTACAGGGGGCAATCACTGCCCTAGTCCTGCTGGCCACACTATTTTTGATACAAGCCAGGATGCCATTGGCCTTCTTGGCCACCTGGGCACACTACCAACTCATATTCAGGCGGCTGTCAAGCAACACTCCCAGGTCCTTTTCCACCGGGCAGCTTTCCAGCCACTCTTCCCCAAGCCTGTAGCGTTGCATGGGGTTGCTGTGACCCAAGTGCAGGACCCGGCACTCAGCCTTGTTGAATTTCATGCAGTTGGCCTTGGCCCATCGATCCAGCCTGTCCAGGTCCCTCTGCAGAGCCTTCCTACCCTCCAGCAGATCAACGCTCCCGCACAACTTGGTGTCATCTGCAGACATACTGAGGGTGCACTCGATCCCCTCGTCCAGATCATTGATAAAGACATTAAACAGAACCGGCCCCAACACAGAGCCCTGGGGAACACCGCTTGTGACCGGCCGCCAGCTGGATTTAACTCCATCCACCACCGCTCTTTGGGCCCGGCCATCCAGCCAGTTCTTTACCCAGCGAAGAGTACACCCGTCCAAGCCATGAGCAGCTGGGTTTTCCAGGAGAATGCTGGGGGAAAAAATATGCTGTGGGAATGCTGTGGGAAACATCATCGCGACAGGGAGTCACCTATTTGTCTCAAGCACTTTGGGGCATGTATTAATCAAAGTGCTGGTGCAAATACAGGCTTCGTGTCACTGCCAGGGCAGTGGTGTCAATGAGGTGACACTGTCCCCGTGCTGGTGACAAGATTGGTGTGGGACGTAATGCCGGGCATCTGCTGGTGCATATAATTTATCTACATGAATTATAGCAGGAGAAGTCAGTGGAAGCGTTCAGCTGGAGCAGGTTTCCACTGAAATGGGCTGATTCAGTGAATGGAGAGAGTTTCAGAAAGCGTTTTGCTAAAGGACTTGAATGAGAGATTTTTGGAAGTTTGGTTTTAATTTCTATAAGGTCTTGCTTTATAATTTAGGGCATGAAGTGAGACCACGATAGTAGAATAGAAATATTACTTCTGTACTGAAAATGATGCGAATAATATGAAAATGGAATAGGGCTGAGATTCTCAAAAAATGTTGTTTAAAAAAAAAATTCCATATTAGTGATGTTTCTTTCTAACTTGGGACAAGTCAAAATACCAGCATCTCTGAATTCCCCCACAGAGGAGCCTCTCCAAACCCTGAAGTTTTGCCAGCTCTGGGGACGAGCCGGGTTCAGGCTCACCATTGCTCATGCCAGAACCACTCCAGTTAAATCCGTGGCGTTGCAATAGCATGATCGGGAGAGCAGCCCAGCCGCGATGCCACCGTCTCTGCTAGCAGCTCCGAGCGTGTCAGCGCGAGCGCCCTGCCATGCTCCAGGGATGCTCTGCCGCGCAGGGAGCGGTCTCTGGCCTCCTGGGGTGCAGAGGAGAAGGTGGGGAGGCTGCAAAAGGCTGGGCACAGGACGGATGGGCAACCTGGAAATAAATAAATACAGAGTAATTGCTGGTGGGGCTGCCTGATGACCTGTCTGAGCGAATGGACTCCTCCAGCTCGTAGCGAAGGGTTCGATGTCTGTTAGGGAAAATATTTATTCTGGGCAAGAAATGAGGATTTCCTCCGGGTATCGTTATGAATGGGAACGGGCCGGGAGGCTGCGCTGGGACCGAGGCGCACATGCAGGATGCTGCGGGATGCTGTGCACGGGTGGGACGGTCGAGCCCCGGAGAGCATCACTGCTCTCTGATTCCATGCATAGCCACGCCTGCTGTATTTCTCTGTGATTTCTGGGATACGTCTCTCCAGCATCTCCCTGGGGCTCTGTAGCACCGGGGGGTTCCCATCGGTGGGTGATTTAACAGCTTTTTCTTTTGCATTTGGGGAAACCCACTAAAAATCCTCACTGTTGTCGGGGCAGCTAGAGAGGTCCAAAGGCAAGAGCAAAACTGCGAGTAAAACCAAATTACCTCTACAGGATCCAAATGCAGCGCTAATATCAATGACTTAAAGCCTCCTTCTTGCCTTTTTTTGGTTTGTTTTTTTAATACTGTGGTGTGAAGTGTCTTGGTAGGATAATGGATAGTTCTGAGCCTGCTCGTGAAAGCTGTTTTTCACACCAAACAGAATAAAAGCAAAATTATCTCCTAAAGCTGTAGACTTCCAACACACCATCTAAGCGCCAGTGCCTGTTATTGCAAAATTAGGATCGGGGCTATGTAAATATTGCTCTTCATTAGCGGATGAGGAGGGGAAGAGGCGGGAAGGCAGACCCCGAAAACAAGGGCAGCATCGTGGTACCCGCCGGGAGCAGCGCGGGGAGCCGTCCCCTCCGTACGGGGATGCTGCTGCAGGCACGCTCCGTGGCACGTCGGCCTGACGAAGGCTGCAGGGCTGCCTGCAAATCGCTCAATGCCTCCATAGATAAAATCTAAAAAAACAACTAAAATAGCGGATGAGTTTGAGCTCCCTGACGTGGCACCACTGCGTGTAACCCAGCTGCGGCTCTGCACCAGGCACACGAGCTCCGTTTGCATTTCGTAGACCCCATAACTGCCTCCTGTGTTTTCCGTCCTCAGGTATTTCAGTCATTTCTTGCCCGACACTTCATTCATCGCTCAGAGGCTCTTTCTGCGGGAGGACAGGGTCGGTGTAAGACCCACGTCCCCCCCCCCCGATGGCAGTGTTGATCTTGGAAGCCGGTGCTGCTGAGCTGCGTGCGGCAGCGGTGGCCAGCGCTGCTCCGGGCGAGACAGCCACGTCTCCCGCTTTTTGGGGAGGCCAAACAGCTGCAAGCGAGGTGCTGGTGAGACCTGTCTGGGGCATCCACCGAGCCGGTAACGTGCACAGCCGGCGAGCGGCCCCAGCCCTGTGCCGCAGCCCGGGGCTGTTGGCAAAGCTCCTGAGATGCTCCTCGTGGTTACAAAGAGGAGCCCCAGGGCTGAGCAGTCCCTGAAGCAGATCTCCTTGCTCTGCCGGGTGCAGCTCCCTCCCCAGCTCCCTTCCTCCGCTTCCCGCTCCCCGGGAAAACAACCTGGGGAGCACCAACCTGAGGATGGAGTTGGAGAAGATTGTGGGTGCCTTAAAAGTGGGGGAGAGCACTGTGTGTGTGTGTACGTGCCTGGCCTGGATAACAGCAGCGTTATAATGAAGTTCTATAGCGCTTTAAAACCAAAGGAAACCCGTTTTCTAGTTGCGAGCACCCAGCCGACCTCCTTGGCAGCATGCGTGAGCGCTTTCCATGACACGAATGCCGGGTGGGACTTTGCCGTGATGCCAACGACCAAAGCAGCAGATAACAACCCAGGCTGAAGGTATTTTACAGCAGATGTTTGCCTCCGAGAGTGATTTAAACCCGAGCTGGGCAGAGAAGCCCCCAGCGGAGGTGACTTTGCCGGCTGGTGCAGGACGGGGAGGGCTGGCAGAGCCGCATCGTCCCCGCACGGAGCAGCACCGCTCGCTGCCCGCTTCCCCCTTTCCTTCTGGCACCGGGTTATTTTCAGCTTTTTGAAGCAACTGTAGCCCAGTGTGCTAACGGGAGGCGATGACAGCTTGGTAGGTAGGGCCGGTGGTGCTGACAGCTTGTAGCATTGCACCTTCCCCGGGAAAATTGCGGCAATCACCTGGCAGGGTGGAGAAAAAAAAAGTGTTTGTGCAAAAGCTGTGATCACCACGGGGATCACGGTCCTGCTAATATTTATTCTAGCAGATCCACCGTGTTTGCAGGGCCGCGTTTCAGGGAAAAGCTCACAGCTGGGTATTTTACGAGGGGAAGAGTTATACGAAGAAATGTTGCTGAGGGATTGCTCCAGCTCACTCGCTGTCGGGGCTGCCAGCCTCCAGCCCCCGTCCCCCGCGGGGACGCACGCTGAAGGAGAGGAAAAACCTGCAGAAAAGGATGGATGTGGGGGGTGAGTCCGTTCCCGCAGCCTGCCTGGCTTTTAGCCTTGGTCCCCACGTGGTGCGGAGCATCCCGAGAGCCCTGTGGGAAGGAGACGGGGCCTGGGCTTGGTCTCCACACGCAAGGGCTTTGCTCTGGAGGTCGGCTGGCAGCCCTGTGGCTCGTTCCGAGTGGCCCAGGGTTTCTTATTTGTATTTTAAAATGATTTTTCAGGTGCTTGCTTTAGTAATGTCTCCTTTTCTTCCTCTCCCTGAGGGACTGCCCGGCATGCTGGATTGCTGCAGCTTCGGGGAGAGGCGGGGGAAGACAAACCAGCACCTCAAATGGTCAGGAACGGGTTATTGCGGTTGTGAGCAAAAAGTGTTTTGGGTGGAAGGTGCGTTACTGATGCTCGCTGGGTGAAGTCAGGATGGCCACAAGCATCTCCCAAAAGCCACCTGTGTCTGATCCGGGAGGATGTCTGGATTCCCATGGTTTCCTTGAGATCAACAGCAGTTGGGATGCTTGCTACCCCTTTCGGTCTGGCGCTGAAGGGCAGAAGAGGGTTGTGGAGAGGCTCGGAGGTTGTGGAGAGGCTCGGAGGGGGCCCAGGGCTGCCTGGCCATGGGGAACAAGCACCGCATTGTGCCACCAAAACTGCTCTTTGGCCGATATCAATAGAGGACTTGACTGCCCAGTTTTGCCAGCTCAGCACTTCAGCACATGCTAAATTCACCCAATAAATAAAAAATGAGCAAAAAACCTCCCGATGGGTTGAGAACAGATGCTGCATTGATGCTCGTGGCTGATCCGCCGCGGCTCCACGGCCAGCGCAGGCGATGCTGGCGCGGTTATCACCATCTTGGGGGGTGTTTCCCCAAAACATCCCTCCCCGCACCCTTACAGCGCTGACCCCAGCTGCGCGGCAGCCGTCCCCCCCCGCTGGGAAGGTGAGGCGTGGGATTTCGTGGCAGTCGGTGCCTGTGAAAACTTGCTTTCCGAGCCGAGCACCGGCAAACCTGCGTCAGAGGGAGTGCCTCCACCCGGCACCCGCACGTGGCCTTCGTCCACGAGCAGCCGCTGCAGCACTGCGGGGCCGTTGGAAGGGTTTTTCCATCCTCTTACAGGGAAGGTAAAAATATTACCGGGAACGACTCAAGGCTGTATGTGGAAAATGTTGGGTTGCAGCATGTGTGGATTTGAGCAGAGAAAATGAGGCTGTTGGCTTGATTATCTTGCCAAAGTCCAATAAAATGCAAAATTTCCCTGAAAGTCAAGTACATTCATGGCTGTTCTCCGAGATGTGTCCAGGCTTGGAAACACTTTTCATTTGGATGGGAAGAGTGTGCTGTGGACATGTTTAGTTGCTCTCCAGGTTGCATCCTCCTTCATCCATCATTACAGGCATTGCCCATCTCCTTCTCCGAAGCGCTGTGGAGCATCTTCCATCCTCGCAGGATGCTCTAGCCCACCCACAGCAGCCCGGCACACCCGTGCCTGGGTACCGCGCCCAGGGAAGTGCCGGAGCCGGGAGATGAGCTCGATTAGCAGAAGGAGAAAAAGTAACGTTCTCAGAAGTGCCAGAGTTTTGTTTGTAGAAAGGATTTGCACTTCTGAGAGGGCTGTTGACTTTCAGGAGACTTGGGCTTTCAAGTACCTAAATCACTTTTGGAAATATGCTTGCAAATTTTTGTAAGTACTTAGAAAATGTTTCTCTTATGTCCTCAGGCCTTCTCCAAGTGCAGGGGTAATTACAAGTTGTCCATTAACCACAATGTGCAGATCTCTGCTTGAAGCTGTTACGCATTCAGCACCCAGGAGACAGACCACATGGAGAGGCACGGCTTGTATTTAAAACATAGGAGAAGGATGACGTGGGGACTGGGTGCAGTTGGGTTTTTAGAGGATAAATGCCTGGTTTTTCACATGGGCTTGGGGCTTGTGGGTTTTGGGAAGGTTTCAGAGACTGAAGGCCATGTGAAATGTAGCTCCCCAGCTTGGGCAGTGGCCAGCTCCTCCTTGGGCAGCAGGAACGTCTCCTTCCAGATACAACAGCCCGTGTGTCATCTCCTGCAACAACTTGTTTTACCGTGGTGCGTCATTTAGCACAGTGCCCAAAGCCTCTCAGCAACGTGTGGTCCGCGGGTACAAATTCAGCACAAGTACCTCGGCTTTCTTAAGAAATGACTGGAGTGTGAAGTAGGTGGGGCTTTGACCTGCATCCCTCAGGGGATACGTAAAGGGATGATTTTGCTTCATTTAGAGCCTGGGGTAAGTTATTTTGGTGGAGTTACTCCCAGCTTACCTGGATTTGAAAGAAAAACACCTCAAGCAAATGTGCATAAATTCCCCAGGAATGTTGGGGGGGATGTTTGGAGCAAGGCTCTGTCTTCAGGCTGCGTGTTTGGTCATGAACCGTGCGACGGCGGACTCTGCCGGTACCGACACTCTCCTGGTTACTCCAGCTTCAGTCTGGCCCAGGCTCTTGGAGCGAGCGTGTGAAGGAAACAGCATGGTGTTTGCCTTCCCCCAGATACATGAGTGCAAGAGACCCAAAGAGCTCTCCTACACCCTCCTGCTATCCCCAGGCAACCCAACATCCACGTTAGTTTAACGACATTTTGTCTAACCTATATTAACGGGTTCTGGTGGTGAGATTTTACAGCTTTTGGAAATCTTCAGCAGGATCTTTATTGTTGGAAACACAACACACCCTCCTACAGTCCCCGCTTGCTGTCTCCAGCCTAAACCCTACTTGTCCTAAAGTGTTCCTCGGAGGTCACCTTGTCTGGACTTACCAACTTCTTGCTGCTCCGGACTCTCAAAGAGCTGCCGGCATCTGTCTTTGCAGATTTCACCCCACCAGACAGCTTGTTCAAGAAAATACTGACTTGATGCCAGGCGCTGGTGAAGCCTCTGGGGAATCCCACCTGATCCGTATTTCCACCAAGGCATGTGCTACCCATAACTTGCCACAGAGTGTAGTTTTTCTCCTTTAGAGTAGTTTTGCTTCGTGTGCCCATCTCCTACCGCCTACAGACAAAACATAAGCCCTGTACCCATGCTGCGGTCTTCTCATCACGGAGGTTTCAGCTGACACTAAAAAAAGCCTCCCCGGAGACAGGGATCTTTAAAAGTGAGGAATCTCCTAACCCGGAGCCCTGCCGCATTGCGAATATGCTTCAGGTTTCATACTGCACGTAAATCCCACATCAGGAAAGGCAAACGTAAGGAGGAGGGGAGCGCTGGACGCTTGTGTGCTCGTACCTGTTTGTCAGTGTGGTTTCTGAGGATTCGGGGGCCGCAGATCAGCTGAGGATCTTCGGCTAGCGAGGGGGCTGCCTTCCCCCCGGGTATTTATTGGGTGCACATTCCGGCCCATCGGGTGGGACGTGGCCGGGCCAGGCGTCTGCGGAGCGAGCGCAGCATCGCACGCATTGCGAGAGGCTTGCGTAAGCTGCTGAGATGCTCCAGGGTCTTCTCCTGCTCAGAGCCAGCGGGATGGCCGCGTTATTTCCATTGGCATTCACTAATTAGGATTTAATTTGCTCCTTTAAAAAACAACTCGGGTAAAAGGCATGCCCGGTCAGGTAAGCACGCTTGCGGTCAGACGGCATCTCCGATGCAAAGGGTTTCGAATGCTTTGCGAGCTCCTCGTCATTGTCGGAGTTTGAAACTGTTTTGAAGAGGTGACAGTACATAAACTAAATCAGGTTTTTGGCCAAGGCAACCAGCCGTGGAGCCTCTTCATTAGAGAGACAAGGGACAGAGAACTGACCTCGCATGGCCTTTAATCAGGGAGGACAGCCACGAGCCAGAAACCCTCTCAGCCGAGGGTTTAGCAGCACCTGAGCTCCAGCTGCTTAAAGAAGGGGCTGAAGTTTCTCTTAGCTAGTTTAATAAACGGAGTTGTTGGAAACGTTCATTTATTTTTGGCAGAACAGCTCTGTACTGCCTTACACGTGCGACTGGGATGTGCATGGGGTGGAGGTGGTGATGGGGCCGATCCGGACCATGATGGGGATGTTTTCGATGCGTCGCCTGTTGCAGGGGTGGGAGAGCCGCAGGAGCTGCCGTGGGGAGGTCGGGGTCCGCAGCGGCTGCCCAGCTCCCGGGGACCGGGTGGCCACAGGCTGGGTGTTTCAGTGATCCACTTGCTTTCTGCTGGGACGGGGGGGCTTGCAGGTTTGGGGGTCGGGGGAACTCTTGGTTCACCTGGTGTAACTTCCAGCCCAGCTTCAGGATTCCCTCCGGTCCCCGTCCCCACGCCTGTCTCAGCTGCCTCTTTCCCCTTGCCTTTGCAGAACCGCCAGACTTTCAACAGCCTTACCTGCCTTAGCACCGCAGCCGAGGACGGCTCCCAGCGGCTCCCCGGCCCCCAGCCATGGACCGCGGCCCCCCGCTCCCCGGAGGTGATGCCGGGCAGGACCCCCGCCTGCACCCCGGTGCCGGAGCCGCCGCGCTCACGGGCCGATGAGTGCCGGGCCAGCAGGGACGACCTCTCCTGCGAGGAGGAGGAGGAGGGTGGCGGGAAGGAGGAGGACGGGGCGGTGTGGCGGAGCGGCGGGACGGCCGCCGAGAGCCTCTTCCAGCTGGACGGCGAGATAGATATCGAGCAGATAGAAAACAACTGAGGAGGGAGCGGGTCCTCTCGCCCCGGGGTCGGGGGGCTGCCAGCAGAGCCGTGGAGGGCTCCCTGCCGCCAGCGCGGGGCTTGCGGGGTCCTGCCATTGCTCCCCTCCTGCCAGCTGGAGGGGACGAAGCAGCTTTGCCAAAATTTCATCAGGTATTTAGAGCAATTTGTGTGCGTGCGTGTGTAAATCTTGAAATTCTTTGTAACTACTGTAGCCAGATATCAGCTAGTCGGAGGAAACTGCCTGTCCGACTGGGGAGACCAGGCGCAGGGATCGCCAAAAAACTCGCATTTAGCGAGTGAACGGCTTTTGCCAACGCAGGGTTGGAGCTGATGGGGCCAGCCACGCTCCCCCGGGTCCCGCCTGCGCTTGTTTATTAGGGGATGCGCAAGGAGAAACCACCCCCCACGGGACTGGAAAAGCGGGGAAAACCAGAATATTGAGGTGTGCAAACGCAGCGCTGGCTGGCGGCTGCGGGGGCGGCCGCCGCTCCTCTTCCCCTGCCGCATCCCGCGCGGCCCCCGCACCCCCCTCGCTCCCCACATCCCTGGCAGTGCCGTGAGAAGGAAATCACAAGTGAAGTGTTTTGCTTAAATTTAATAATGGTAAGAGCTGGATTTTTACTTCTTTTTTTTTTTTAATTTTCCTTTTCCTGATGAGGAATTAAAGGGACCCCCAGCCCACACAGCTCCAACGCGGGGCGGCACCCACAGCAGCGCTCGGCAGGCGCTGCCCGAGGGTGCTCCAATGCCTTTCTTCCCTATTTTTTTTCTTCCCAGTCCCCTCTCTCAAACCCGTTGGGAAAAAGCCCCGAATAGTCTTGGTGCCACCCTCGCTCGGGTTCCCAACACCCAATTTTGAGTGGGGCCGGGCCATTTACCCATTTACCCACGGCTGTGCCCTCTTTGCTACCGAGGCACGGCTGCCACCCTCTTTTTTTTTGCTCTGTCTTACTGTGAAGGGGCTGCACGCCCAAGGCATGCCGCGGGGTTACTTGACAAAAATCAGCTGGCGAAAGGCTGAAAATCCAGGTAGCAGCACTGAAAGCTTTTGCTCTTCCTGTGCCTTTTTTAAGCACAGATAAAGTGGTGACCGTTATGTTTGTATGATATGAATTCTCTTTGGTAAAAATAAGCAGTCCACTTCCTAACAGGTTTAGAAGGACACATATTTTTTTTTTCTCCCTCTTTTTTTTTTTTGTTTGTTTGTTTAAAGCTCTAGGAAAGCTGTACGAGTGGCTTCCAGCATCTTCTGCAGGTTCCCTCAAGCTCAGGGTTTAGTTCCCGAGCTCTGCAAAAGTGAGAAAGGAAAAAAAGTCATTAATACCAACAGCAATTGAAGACATGACGTTTTTAACGGGGTTCAGCACACCCGTTGACAAAGCTTTAGGAGTCCGTAACTCAGAAAGGGCTAAGAGCCACTGGTACAGGTTTTATTCATCATTTCTGGTTATGTTAGTGCACTTTTTTCTGCGGTGGTTCGGGATGCGTGTGGCATCTCCCACCACAGTGGAACCCATCAGCTGTTATATAGCTTTATCCCTGTCCTGGCACCGCAGAGGTTTTGCTGGCGGCAGTGGCCACGTCCGCTCCCTCCAGGCCGGGTGCTGGCAGGCAGAGCCAGCCCCAAATATTTGGGGAGGGGATGGCAGGGATGTCTTTTCATTTTGGAGAACCCTCCAGCTCTCTTAAAGTGGCGCTTGCTGCATCGTTTAAAAGAAAACGCGTCCTGGCTTCATTGTTAGCCCTCCTGCAGTGGAAGGCAGTGCCCGTCTCGGACGTTTTGGGAGGGTCCAGCCACGCCAGCGTTTCCCCAGGCTGCGGCCGCCCCTCTGGTCCGTGTCCCTGCAGCGGCACAGCCACAGCACGGGGCTCAGCTTTGAGTCTTCCTGATGCTCGATACCCCCCACCACTGACGCGCCCCCGCTCTCGGGGGGCACAGCTCCCGCTGGCCACGGGCACCTCCTCAGCTGCCGGCTCCCGACTGACCGAAAAAGGGCAAATTCACCCAAATCCACGTCCGGCTGCTGCTGCAGAGCTCCGGGTGGGCTCTCGCATGTGCATCACCGGGGCTGTAATTCCTAAGGGCTTCTGTTTTCTTTCCAAGGGCTGCTACCGGTGCCATGCTAACCCCCCGGTAGGAAGGTGCCCAATGGACCACTACCCAGCTGTACTCGACGTAGCCGTAGCATTCAGTTTACATACAGCACAACCCGTTTGCCTTACTAAAGACGCTTCTCCAATGAGTCATGGCCTTATACTGGGCACGTTAGCGTAGGCACAGACTACAGTTAGTGACGGTTTTGAGGCCACGGTGGTGTTCTGTTGGGTATTTCGTTGTTGGGTTTGTATGATTTCATGTACTTATTCTCAGTTTAAGAAAGCCTTACTTTAAAAAATTTTTTTTCCTCTCTCTCTCTCTGTAGAGGTAAAACATTTGTGGATTTATATATATATAAATATATATATAAATAAAGTAATTAAAAATATTAAATATAATATAGTACGTGCCTCAGATTCAGGGGACATCCTGTTGATTGTAAAGTCAGAAGTGGCGTTGCTCCCTGGCATCAGGAGATCCGTACCCTACGCCCGCAGCGACCGCAGCGGGAGAGCGGGGCATCCCCCGGGGTCCTGCTCTTGGTTTGGAAAGGACTTCACCTATTACACAGACGCTTTGGTAACCCCCCCCACCGGCAAATTCCTGCCAGCTGCCAGAATGTGATATTAAAGTAATATGCAGACAAGGGACGTTATTCCTTGCTAGGTAGCTAAAACAGGCTCATTATTGTGAAGCGACTCGGTGGCTTGTCCAAGGCATGAGCCAGTCTGGCCAGCAGCCATTTCAGGATGACGGCAAGCTGTGTCAGCAGCAATAAGGGTTCATCAGTACGAGTCCTGCAAAAAAAAAAAAAAAAAAAAAAAAAGGATTTTAATAGGAAAAGTCTTAGCATGCACACGGGGAGTTTGCTGTGTGTTTGCAGATGCAGCTCTTTGAGCCTGTTCTATGAAAGATTACATGAAAGAAAAGACAAAAGGAGGTATTTGTAAAATAGATTGTAATTTTTTCCATGTTATAGCATAGCCTATTTGGCCAATAAAGTTGTGTTTCAAGTGCATTGTTGAAAAGCTCCTGGCTGAACAGGCTAACAGACTTACGTAGGATGTTATAGGATTGTAGCAGTGCTTTACAGCGTTTATGGGTTTGATGTTCAAGAAATCAAAAGAAGAGGATGGCCAAAAAAAAAAAAAAAAAGAGAAGAAGGAGAAGAAAAAAAAAAAAGCCTTCTGAAGCTATGACCTGTAGTAGCCAAGTCTCGCTGGCAATTGCACAAGCGCAGCGGGATGTGCGTGTCCCGGGGAGGGGCTGCCCGAGGTGCCCACCGGTGCAGGCTGCCCGCTCCCCGGGCGGGCGAGGAGGCTGCCCACGCGTACCCCTCCATGACTTGATTGCACTAGAGCAGCTCAGTCTCAGGAAATTGCTTGTTACTTTTACTGTGTAAATAAAGCTTCCTGGTTCAATAACCCCCGGCCGGCGTCTCGCCTCTCTGTGCCGTCCCCGTGGCCGAGCGCTGCGGCGGGGTCGGGGTGCTGGGGTCACCGCTGCCCCTCGGGGACGGAACGGCCGGGTTGTGGCACCGGTTGGGGTTTGACGGGGCAGAGCTGGGTGCGGGTGCAGGAGCCCCGCATGCCTCTCCTCTCCTGGAGGGGGTCTGGCGGCACCTCCTTGGCATCTCCATGAGTGCTGGGGGGGGGGGGGGGGAGGGGGGGTCCCAAAAAAATGGGTGTGGATTGGGAAAGCTGGGGCCCTCCATCGAGGTGTCCACATCAGAAATAGTAAGGGTGTCCCAGCCTTGGGCTGCACCAGAAAAATGGTCATTTTTTTGATGTTCACGTGCAGGCAGATGTGATACATCCCCCGTGGTGGAGGGACGTCTCCCATGGCCCCCCCAGCCTGACGCTGGCTGTTATTTAGCCGTAACGCAGTCAAAGAGGTAACAGCGAAATGCAAATCAACATTTAAGTGCCAAGCAGCACCTTATGCTTTTAAGGACAGAGATAATGTGCCACCCCTGAAAATAAAATCTAAACCCCAGCAAGGCAAGAGCCCACAGCAGGGCAAGGGCACACAGGGTGTTAAATAAATCCCTAACGCCTTTGTAAACCAGAAAGGAAAACGGCTGCATTTCCTCGAGCGAGCAAACAGTTTAAAAAGTTTCATGACAGATGGCAGGATGTTTATCTGCCTAAACTTAATCAGATTGAAGTGATAGGCTTAGTATAATAGAAAAAAAAGGAAGAATCATATGATAAAAAAGAAATTATCAGTGATCCGTCACGGCCCCAACGTTCAACCAGGGTCTGCGGCATCCTTCGCATGTGCGTGGATGCACACAGTGCTGTACACTTTGGCTGAACCGCTACCCAGAGGATAAAAAGATATGAAAACAGACCAAAATATTGCACTAAGGTCATTTTCCCAGATGTGGTTTATTTTATTATAATTTAATTCCTAGCCCGCTTTCCCCCGCTGTCCCCAAGGGGTGCTGTGCAGCTCAGCAGCCAGCTGGTAGCTCTGAAAAACAAGCGTTTCCAACACTCACAGGCTGCTCCAGGAACACGGAGCATCACTTCAGTGTCCTTCAGGGACCGGGGTCGTCTTCAGCTGTTGGGACTGCTGGAAACGTGCTGGAATTATTGTTTACCTCCCGCTTGCAAATGTAGAGCGCAGCAGCTGAATGCAGGCAGCGGCCAGAGCACGCTGCCTCAGCGTATGTATATATAAATATACGTAACACATGCAAAATTGTATACCTTTCCGTGGTCCCATGGGAGGTCTGAAGCAGGTTAAAGCCCAAACCGTCTCATTCCGCTCCAGCCTAAAGCACACAGCCTTGCCTAAAACCCAAGGAGCTGCAGAACTGCTGACACACCGGTTAAAAGGGGACTTTTGCCTGTAAAAGGTGACCCTTGCAAAGCTGGCAAGCGTCGGTGAAGGTGAGCAACCCCTGCTTCCCCTGGGGCAGAGGACGTGATGGAGCAACCCCCAACCTCTAATCTGCTCCCTGGTTTGAGCTCCCATCCCTGCCGCGCTCTTGCCATGTGCAGCGCAGCCGGGTGTTACCACGCATGCTGCAATAGCTGCGCTGTACAACTGTCGGGTGAGAGAAACTAAAAACTCCAGGGACCTGCTGGAGTACTGCAATGCCCAACGGCAGGGAGCCGCTCATTTTAGCAATGCTTATTCTGATTAGAAAAAAAAAAAAAAATCTCATGCCCATCCCTGCTCAATGGAGCATCATTTGCCAGCCCTGCACGTGCGGAGCTCCCTGGCAGCAGGATGGGGCTGAGCGGGGGCTAAACTGATGCGGCGGGTGCTCGGCAGGCACGCGGTGCTGGCACAGGATCAGTCCCGGGGGATGTTCAGCGAGTAGACCGGGTTCGTCCCGTTCAGGTAGCTACAGCCGTCAGGGAGGGGTGTATACCTGTGTGGTTTTGGTATCTAGGAGAATTGGAGGAAAGTTTAGCAATTACTAGTGAGAAGGAAAGAAAGTGGCTGAATGTTTCCACATCATATTTATAAAGCAGAATTTATAGTCGTGGCAGGAGGACTGATGGAGCTGGTGCTTTACAGACACTGGCTCCCAGCTGGGACTAGAAACTTAAAGCCAGGAGCGCCAGCACCGGCTGCAGCCGAGTTGCCCACGGCAGGGCCGAGCACGCCGGCTGTGCCGTCCCGTGATGCTCCCCACTGCAGCACCCGCTGGCGGGTGAGCTGGAGCTGTGTGGGGCTCAACACCGACGGCGAGCCCCCAGCTGCACAGCTGGGATTTTAATGGGAAGGGGTAGGAAACCTGCCCCCTACCCCCAGCCATGTCTGCCTGCAAGACCCCCACGGAGAGAAGGAAAAGCCCATCGGTCCCATGGCCCTCGCCAGCTTATTCCAGACAGGGAAAAGCATTTCCGATCCTCTAAGCATCCCTGCCAGCGCCGAGGTGACTGAACACAACGACAAACGCTCCAGATCTGCAGGACGAGGTTTATTCCCGACAGGACGGTGTGGTTATTCCATAATGTGTTGCAGCATTACCAGATTCCCGAGCCTTAACCCGGGGCGGTGCTGGACAGGGGCTAAACGTGGCAGAAACGCAGTTACCGGCTGTCAAGGGCGCAGGGGCTGTCCCCCTCCCCAGGGTTTTCGTGCCGCCCATAGCGAGAGGCACGCATGGGACCCCGCAGAGCAGGGCTGGGCCAGTGCACCCCAGCCCAGGGCTTGGTGGCCTCCATCACCCCTCAAGGACATCCCCCATCCCATGTCAGGCACCCCAAAAGGCACAGAAAGGGTGAGTTAAACAGCAAAGCTTGTCCAGGAAGGGGTGCTGGGTCCCCCGTTTCCCACCCAGACACCTCCGGGCTGGGTCCCTGGTGTGAGCAAAGAGTTGAAGGGGATAGAGTCCCCCTGAGCATCAGCATCAGCCCCTCACCACCCTCAGGGCTCCCCTCGGGCAGACAAGGCTCGGCCCCAGCCGGGGAAGAGCCTGGCACTTTTGGGAGAGCTGATTTCACCTGCGCTGGCAGGGGCACGGCACCAAGAGGAAGACGCTCAAGACGTGCCGGAGGACAGCAAGTTCAGTGTTCCCTTGATGAGGTCAGTCGATCATTTTAGTACCGTTACATGAAACATTTAGGAACGCAGGCGTTCACCACCCCGGGCGAGGCTGGGTCTGGGTCTGTTAATGTCAGATGGAGGTGGGAGAGGGCGAAGCGGCCTCACGGAGGGGCTGCATGCAAGGCCTCCTCCTCGTTCCTTCCAGTCGCCCACAGCACCGTCGGTTTTACAGCTGCTGGAGGATAATGTCAACAGCTTCGGCGAGGTTGTTCACGTACGCGTCAGGCTTCACGTGGGGGTGGTTTTCATCGCAAGG
The DNA here is from genome assembly GCF_034638445.1 of Ciconia boyciana. NCBI lineage: Eukaryota > Metazoa > Chordata > Aves > Ciconiiformes > Ciconiidae > Ciconia > Ciconia boyciana. The sequence continues at coordinate 63,152,588 of NC_132941.1, read as the reverse complement.
CCTGCAAAGGAGACAGAAGGGCATGGCTGAGCAAGGACGGGCTCCCAACCAGGTCCCCTGTCCCTGGCCGTCCTGCTGCTGCTGCGCTCACGGAGCCCAGGGCAGCTCTGAGGTGGCCCCAGATGGAGCACCCTCGGGTGAGCCTGGGTTTCACACTCCTCCCTCTTCTAGTTTTTTTTCCCCTTTTCTCCCTTCTCTCCCCCATACGCAGGTCTTTCCTGCATGCTACGGTAGATCCCATGTCCTTGTGCAACTGAGCTGGGCAAAACTTTGTGAAGCTTTGTACGGAAGACAATATCTAGATTGTTAACTAACTAATCCAAATTAATGTACTGCATTTTACATGGCACTTCTTCATTCGGGCAATAGCAGTATCAGACAGGGATCGCTGGGAGGACACTTCACTGCAAGCCTAGGATCCTATGAAACGGTGCAAATAATTATTCTCCCATGGTTCTTCTCTAGAGACAGGTAAAGAAAAGAAGAACTCACTTCCGACCTAGAGACATGAAAGGTCTGTACATAGCTTCAGTGAATGGGGAGTCAAGGTTTAATTTTGCAGGATCACCATCTTCTTGTAAATCTAACAGTGGTGGTTTCAGATGCTGCCATGAAAAGGGTCAGACACCCTCCACCGTGAGTCCCCACCCCAAAGCAGAGCAGCTTGAAGCCATTTTTTGCCAATGATTTAATTAGAGGTACTGGCCTAACGAGGCGCAGATGCACAATCCTATTTTACTGATTCAGCAGCCTTGCTGCTGGGGAGGGGGGCAGATGTGGGAGGCAGGCATTTTCCAAACCCTGTGGTCCTGTTATGGCTCTTGGGCTGAGAAACCCAACAGCTGCTGAAGAGAAAACATATGTATTTTATACGCTTAATGGCTTTCCTTTGGGAAAGAGATGAGAACCTTAATGTCCACTTCCCATCTCTCTTGCTCCCTGTAAAGGACAAGCCTTTATTTAGCACGGGACATTTTCTCAGTGGGGAAGACGCGTTTCCCAGCGGATGCATGGGAGGCAGAGAGATTATTATTATTATTATTATTTATGATGTGCAGAATTTGGTGAGCACTTGTCTGTACAAGTACCAAATTACTTCTTCAGTTCCAGCACTGAAGCTCCCCAGGGCTATTTCCTTTCTGTTTGTTTTTCAGCCACGCTCTTCACATCTGACTACACGAGCTCCTTGCGCGGCCTCCTTCAGGAGCCCACGCTGCTTGAGATTTTACTTGCTGCAAAGTTACAGTATGCAACTAGGAAAAACAAAAGACACCGATATTCAGCTTTCCTTGTGTCACCTGCAAAGCCATGTCTGGCACAAGGATGATGGCTCTGTGAAACGGGCTCTACGTTGGTGCTGGCTGTCATAAAAGCGTCTTATTTAAAAGGTGGAAGATTATTCCATGGGTCTTTATTTAATTATCCAAGTTCTATCTTGTTACAGGGCTAGGGTGCAATAAGAACAGTAATTATGATGGTTTTTAGGTTTTCCTCAACTGAAGAAGAATTTAGATTGCTGAAGGTAAAGCAAGTTATAATATGCAATGGAGAAAAACCTTCAAATATAAAGCAAGTAAAAATCCAATATGTATCCATCCCTTAGGTGGCAATTATTGCTCACCCCTTGATTTAACCAAAAGGCTTTTATGAATACAGACATACCTTTGGGGAGCACTGTATAATACTCATTTCTTGTCAATAATCCTTAATTTGAGTGGAGATCTAAAAAAAGTCATGAACAAAACTTCTTTCCATTTTACACCCTGAAAAATGTTTCTTTCCCATCTTATACATTAGGAGAAAATTTTAAGAACTGCTTGAAACTAATGCTTCTACAAGAAATTTTCAATTACACAGCACCCTTTGATCTATTAAAAGGAATTTGTGATTGATATCTGTGCTGACTATACAGAAATCCACCTGTAACTCAGCAGCTAAATGCCAGTCATCAAGGAAATGCCCTGTATACACTAAACGTGTGCTGCGGAAGGGGTGGGTGTATATATATGTATATGTATATATACTGCAGTAAAGCAAATTAGGAAATAAGGTATTTTTACCCATTTGTCCAAATAATGTGTGATGACAACAGACAGCCTGGCCAGCCACCAACTCCTGGCTCCAGCAAGGTTAATGTTAAAACCCACCTTAGCTCCCGGGGAGCTACGAGTTCACCCTCGCGTGTTGCCCAACTGCCCCCCGCCCCACGGGACCGCTGGGGTGGACCCAGGCTTCATTTTTATCTGCTGCACCCCTATTATTGATCCGAGCCCGATTATTCCTCTTCTGCTTTGCAGTCCGATACCCTATAGGGTTACAGCTGGGAACCCTAAAATACCCTTCTGCTACCCATGCCGCAGCCAGCCAGCCTCGCTCACAACGCAAGGGTTTCAATCGTTTTACTAATACTTTACTGGCATTATCCAGAAGAAAACGAGAGGAATATGCAGCCCTTACGCAGCAGATGCCTCCCATTAAAGCAGACGGGGTGCAGCAGAGGCCAGCGGTTCAGCAGGTGCCTCCCCTGCCTGGCCCGGCTCCAGCCAGGACCCCGCGTCCCTCCCGTGATGGGGGGCACCCCCGTGACACTGCGCTGTCCCCACATCGGCCATCCCGACCCCTGGGCTGGAAAGTGTCTTTCGTTTCAGCCCATGGCACATTTTGGAGTTATACTTTTGAGACATGTCATATGTCTTAGATTACCTATATGCTCATCGCTGCTAAGTGGGGGGAAATGCAATAAATAAAATTGTCTGAACTCTTGTCGGAAAGCAGAGACCTGGAATAAAACACACTTCCCTGCTCTCCTGCCTTTTCCCAAGGCTGTGCTAGGAGCTTTTATTCCTGTCAGTGCCACCCCAAGAGCTGTTTCCCGCAGCCTCTTCCTTTGTCTTGCAGAAGGCTTTGTAACTCACACAACTGCACCCAACTAGCCAAGCGATGTCCCCGCCGCCCCAGCTCAGCATTGCTCTTTAAGCATCTGTCAGAGGGAAACTGCAAGCAATAAACCCCCAGCACTAATGCCAAGAAGCAATGCTACAAATGCAGCAAAACAATTCAGGAGCCCAAGTCTGGGTGCCGGAAGCGAGGCAGAAGAGAGAGCTCTGCCATAAAACCAGCGGGCAAACCCAAGAGGCTGGAGGATGAGCACTTCTGCCGTCCGAAGGGAGTGGAGACCGTGGCTCTATGCCAGCCGCTCCCCTGGGGGATTCGGGCTTTCTCCCAGGAGAAACCCTCAGTAACTGAGGGGTTTAAGATACCCTTCAGCGGGGCACTGTGCTCTGGAGCTTGGCCCTGATGTCCTGGGTGTTGCTTCGGTGCGTCAAAGCCTCCCTGGACAGGGCCACCGGGTGCAGGTGGACACTTCAGCCAAGAGCAGGTCTTGCTCTCACGGTTTCAGCTTCGCTTCTCTTTTGATGATAATGGCTCTTTTTGCATTGCACGATGGCAGACATCACAACAGTGGGTCACAAAACTGACAGCGGAGGTTACTTTTTAGTACTTTTCTCTTTCATATTCCAGAAATAAATTTTAAAAAGAAATCTAAAAATATCTTTAATTTGCTAGGTCAGTTGAAGAATAAACTGGCATTGAGCTAACTTTAAGATAAACTCCTTCAGATTTTTTTTAATACGTGGGACTCTGGTTGCACAGAAGAACATATATCAAAATGACAGAAAATTATATTCTGTACCTGAATATTGAGCTGTCGGCAGTCTTGGCCAGTGCACAAACTCGCTTGTGAAAAATCAGCTCCAGCCTTGGGAAACACTCTCTTCAGTAAAGCAGGACTCCTTGGAGCGGTTGAGCATCACAGCCTGGATGCGTACACAAATACCATTTTCCAGCCCAAGCTGGCCATGACAGCTGTGAAATGTGGCACTTCATTTCTACATTGCCTCTTTGTGGCCACCTTGCTGGTATATGAAGCGGTCAGGGAAAGAAGTGGCTTAGCACAGGGACCCTCTGAAATCCGGGGTGCTCCTTCTCGGTCCCTACTGCGTTGTGAGGGCTCAGGGACACATGATCTGCGCCTGCCCCTCTGTGCACAGGGCAATGTTAGGAGAACATGTTCTTCAAAAGAAAAAGCCATCCAAAATGAGCTTTACGCTACAACACATTAAAGGTATGAAGTATCTTTAGCATGATGCAACATGGACAGAGGTCTTGAGACTCAGTAGTTACTCATGTTCATCAAATCATCCTCAGGAGATGACTAAACATCCTCCTCTCCCAGGGACCATTTATCACTGTCAGTGCTGCTGAAGCTGAGCAGCTATCTATAGCCCCATGTGCTCTGAGCCAGATCCTCCGCCCATACTAAACTGGTTAGTTCAGATCAATGCTTCAGTCTGAGACATCACGGAAGCAGCAGGGTGCTGCAGAAAACTGGCGCTACAATTTTAACTCTTCACTCGGTCACTTGGTAAGAGAAGCTCCAGCATGGTATCAGGGCTACTGACTAGCAGAAAGCGATGGCTTCCTCCTGGTGAAGCACAAAACCAAATCCTAGATCATAAGGGGCAGTGAAAAATCAGCTTCTGCAAGAATAAGAAGGTTCACTGTCTGGGTCAGATTTCCACTCGGATAGGTCTCTTCTGACAAGCTAAATTCCCTACCTAGGCTCAGCTATCAGGAATGGTCTCGAATTGCCCGACCTGCTATGTAATTTTCTCAGTGGTTCACCCAGATGCAGTTAAGTATCTGTGATGGATGAAGGGATCTACGCGGGTTTGCACAGTCCTTTGCAGGAACTACTACGAGTCTTTAAACTGAATGAAGCAAGTATGTGTAGAAGAGAGCATTGCTAGGGACAGCACAAAAGGATGCCTCTAAAAACAGAGACTTTGAGTTAACCTTTTTCAGTTGGGATTCTGGGTTTAGTCTGTGGGTCGGGGCGGGCATCGGATGTTGCTGGCAGCTGGCTCTGAACGGCACTCTCATGGCAGGACCGTTTCTGCAACGGGAATTGGAGCTGCAGAACATCTGCAAAGGAGAAGACGCAGCTGGGTCCCGGAGGTCTCCTGCTGAGCTGGGAGCCAACCGCCCCACTGGGAGCAATGAGGGGGTGCGTCCAGTCTGAGCACCAAACCCTCACGTCACGCTGGCCTAGGAAACTTCACGGACCGGTTGGAATGAGTTTCTCAGTGCCTCCACTTGCGCTCATTTCCAACAAAACATATGGAGAACAAAAAGGAAACAGCTGGATTACTGTGTGGACAAAATATTTAGCAGATAAAAGTCTAAGTGGAGGTAGCCGACATGGATAGTCACGGCCACAGGGATGGAGACAGCCGCAGAATCTAGCTCAACCTGAGACCTGCCAAAACTTGACTTCAGAGAACAGGAGCAGATGGGGATTGATCAACACATGATTAGTACCACAGGTTAAAATTAGCTTTTGCATAGTTCTTTAAAAATAAGGGTAGGTAAGAAAAACACCACACAGGGCCAAAGCAAGGCACAGAAGTTAATTTGAAAAAGACAAATGATCTCACATTCCAGCGTACAGAGCTGCAGTCATTTGGCAAACCTGATCTGTAACACTGCATGTCCCACGATCGCTGACCTTTCCAGCAGCACAGCTTTCTGTGAGAGAGCAAAAGCCATTGCACAAACTCTCCCTCTGTTTGTACAAGGGATCTCTCTGTGTCACCACACAGACTTCCCACTAACTCCCCAATTAAATAGCGTATACTCCTGCTGCATAAAATTAGATAAAAAACCTTGAAACCATTTCTCCTGACAGCGTATTCTTCAGGGGCTCTTACCACAGCTGTAAAATACGTGAGACAGAGTTTAACAAGATTTTCTTTATGAGGAATGTAAACAGACACTGTAACCTTTGCTAGTTTCTTTGGACAGAAGCAATAATTTTAGTTGGTGCCACGAGTGAAACTCTCATTTTTGTGAAATGTGCAATTTAATCAGTTTGGCACTGAAAACCCAAATAAATCACAGTGACTGACGGCACACTGATGGGCAGTTGGATGAATGGCTGCAGAGCACGTTTCCTGACGTTACGATGAGAGACAAACCTGCACCAAAGCCACTAAAGGCACCCAGTGTTGCCAGAACTTCAGGGAACCCCGTACCTGGACCCCATATCTCATGTCACACCCAGATCTCCCCCAGAATAGAAAGAGAGGCTTTTGTGGTTAAAACACTCGATTTTGGAGAGCTGCTATGCGTGACTCAGGGCAGGTTTGTCCTCATGAAGCAGCTAGCACCTTCCTTTGCTTTGCTGCCATCATTTGGGAAGACACTTTTGCTGGGAGAGGTGGGCACCATCAACAGAAACTTCTAACCACAAGCCACGCAGCCAAGGATGCCTTCGACGTTGCTGCAGAAGTCGGTGGCCTCTAGGGATGACCTTGCCATGCCATCTCCTCCTGGCCAACATGCCTGCAAGAGCTCCAGGAAAGCAAACCCGTGTCAGAGCAAACCAACATCCTCCACTGCTCTTCTCTTGCCTCCCAGAACTGCGCACACAGCTAATTGTGTTTAATTGCAACTCATTTAAATTCAAGCATCCACAAACAGGTAAAAATTAACAGCCAAATTGTTTGCTAACATCTGAAGGAAGTCTGTGGGCTTACCTCTTAATCATTCCCGTTTATGTTAAACTGCTACAGTTTTAACTAAGCAGAACAAACCGGCTTAGATACACCACTTCTCCAGGCAATATACCTCAACATACAGGAAAATACTGAGATTGAGGGGACAGGGAGTTATCTTCCTGCATAAATTATCTTAATAAAAAAAAAAGCTTGGCAAATGCTAGCAAACATTCCCGAGATCTTTGTTTTTTTGAATTTCAAGGCACTTCCTGGGGTGAACACTTGTACTTTTCAAATGTACATGTGCTGAAAATTTAATGTGGAGTGTTGTGGTAATTTGTTTGTTTCTCATCAGTTGGCTGCATGGTGATGCTCTAACTAACGAGCTCAGATACACAATTCCAGAAATAATTGCTTAGAAGAGGATGCTGAGAGTGCTGGTAGTGCTGAGAGTGCTAAAATGGGTGCATGGGCGAGCACTTGGTGTCCCTGCTGCAGTTTGCTCTACCAGGTCTTCTGCCAGGTCTTTTAAAAAACACTCATAGCGCCAAGATCCGATGCAGGACATCACATTGGAGAGCAAGGAGGAGGTTGGAAATGGTGATCATAACTGCAACTATGAAGTGGTTCAGCGCAAGTGGGGCTTTGTCAAAATAATTAAGTAAAAGGAACAGCGGTGACCAGGACAGATCACAAGCTAGAGGCTGGCGGTGGCAAACTCCCATGGATATTACATGTAAAGCTTGCGAGAGGACCAACACAAATATTTCCAATATTTCTCTTCACAGGCACGACCTTTACTCATGCCAGTTGTAAGTTATCCCTTGAATAATTCCAATTCCTGCCATTTCTGCAGGATACACTGCACCAACCGGCCGCTGAACATACAACGCTGAGGAAGCGGATGACGCAGGCAGCTCTTTTCCTCCACCCATCCCTATTTATTTTCTCTCTCAGGAAATACAGCACATGTGAACACGCCAGATTAAGAGCTTTGGAGATTAAAAGTCCTGAAAGTGTTTGTACAGGCTGTGGATAGGACATACACAGATTCATCTTAAGTAAGAAACAGGCATGAAGAAATGCAGGACAGCGATGGGGAGACATCATGCGAAGTGCTGCCGTTGGGACAGAGGGTACCGTTGGCTAAATGCTCTCATGTGATTACACCAGAGCATGACATTTTATTAGAACTGACTTCTTTCCACCACCTCCAAAACCCCTCATGCAAAAATGCCCTGGAAAGTCAAGCTGGTTTGAACAAACATTTAAACAAGCAGAGCACTGGTGTTCAGGCAGCTGGGCAGCAATTTTCCTTGTCAAAGAGCAGAGCTCTCTCATCTTGTAAAGCAAAAGCAAAGGATGCTGTGCCAGGCTGGTCACCTAAACCTCTTCAGGAGCCTCCTCCTCAGGACAGACAGGTCCCTCCGAGGGGAAAGGGAAGAGTATTCATCCCATGTTCATCCCATCTTCTTAGATAACAAGTCTGGATAGGAAATATCCTCTGGAAGAGGTGATTTTTTTTCCTACTGACTCTATTTAAAACAGATGACAAGCTCATACTCCAGAACCAGTTCTTCGACAGCCAGGGTTAGGTGTAAAGAATCTGCTCTAACTTTTAGATAAAGCTTAGATAAAGTTAACCGAGATAAATCCTACCTCTTGCATTACTGCAGTCTGTGAGCACATGGTAGAAATGAACCGTATACGCCAGGTGTCTTTGTGTAAGTGCAAGGGCCCCCAGGTTGGATGGGGGTGGACTGGGGGATCAGAAGCTCTGCACTGTACATATGGATGCACCGAGTGCTGCAATGCAAGTACAGCACAGATGTTTTCAATAAAAGCAAGCCTCCTTCTCCCCCTAAACGCACATTTGCTGTTTGCTGAGAAAATCTGAGAACTGCCCCTGCTTTGCCAAACTATCCCGTCTAACAGGGTGTTTGCAAGCACCGTGAGACTCAGCTCTGCCTGCTTGGATTAATTACTGATGACCTGCGTGGCTCTGCCAAATGACCTTACTCAATTCAGTAGAAAATAATTTTAAACGCCCCTGAGAAAGGATCTGGACATAAATATTTTCTTTGTGCACATATACAAACAGATATGCATCTTAAATGCAACCGATGCATTAGCTATTAATGGAATTTAATATTACACGAGAGTGGGAAAGATTAATTTCAAGGGCTGATTTTGAAGCTCAGTGGCACTCAGGCTTCTTACTCTGTTAGGCACTTTTAAAGACCTTAACCTAAGAATATTTCATTGCTTTCCTTTAATACGTTGCTTACATAATCCATATGAAATGTATAAAATGAATGCTGCCTTCTGCATTTCCAAAGCATCGCATGGAGATTTAAGTTGCAGAACTCCGGTAGATCCAGATACTAGCAAGAAAGGAGCTTTGCAGATTATAAAAGAAAGAAGTCTTCATTTCAGATTTCAAATGCTGTTTGGAGAAGTTTAATTTAAAAAGTATCGGGCCAAAGTTGCACTGATAATGTAACCCTCTAAACAAGACACTCCAAGATACAGCATTAAAAGACTGTTTCTCAGCCAACAAGAATTTGACCTACCCTAAAGAGAATAATATTTGTCTTCAGATGGTGCTCACTAAATCAGTCTTAAATCAGTCTGGAAAATTAAGGCACGCTCTACATCTTTGGCTGCAAAGTTGCTCAGCCTGGACAAGGCAATGACATGGTCACGCAGCAACCCCGGCACAGCAGGACCTCTCTGCGGGGTCTCTGTCTGACTTCTCCTCCTCCCACACCAGACAGGGATATTACATCCAACCTCACTACGCTCAAGGATGTCAGGAACCCACCTGTTTCTAAACATGGTCATGCTTTTAACTGATATAACAAAAGGTAATATGCTTTTGAACTAACCGACAAGAGTTCAGCCTAAGTTTTGAGTCAGTGTATTACTTACACCTTCTGAAATGGCTCAGAGCCACCGGAGCACACAGAGCAAATAAATTGGGGGTGCTCCTCAGAAACTTCTGCCCCTTCTAAAGCATAAACTTTGCTACTGTTACTCCAAATTATGGCTCATTTGCTTAAGCCACTCTGTAAATGAGATCTTCATAATCTTCTCTTTGGAAGTTTGCATGCTGCAAATGTCTGTCTACCTCCACTTCCATGACCACAGTGCCAAGGAGATGAGACTTCATTTGCCTACGAAATATTCTCCCCAAATCTGCAAACCTGTTGATGTATCCACACAGCACCATTTGCATCACAGGCAATGAGCTTTTGGACAAGGGGGTATCCTTTTCTATCTGCACGGCACCTACTGCAATGCAGCCTTCACTTGGTGATGTGGAACTTCTACCACAATATAATCTTCTTCTTTTCAATAACAAATTTCCATGGACTATTCTGAACTCTTTCCAGGCTCTGCCAGTGGCTTATAAAAGCAGGGATTGCATGAGTAAGGAAAACGACTCTGTGCACATTACCCAGACAGCAGCTCTTTCTGGTCCTCTGGCATACGACTTCCCAAAGGTGGCAGCCCACAGAGCTAATTATTTTTCAGAGCCTGCATCAGCTGCCCGAAGTGACAGAGCTGATCAGCAGCTCTGCTTTTTGTTTTGTTTCGGCAATGAGAAAACCAGGCCCGCCTGGCAGCTGAGCGGGTAATAAAGTAAGCCTTGTGCTGCGTGCCTGCAGCCTCTGGGCTACCATACAGGGCCGTTGGGGAGCGAGCTCCTAAACCCAACAGAAAACAACACAATCCTATATAGACCAGCAATAGAAGCCCACATTGGATCCCTTTTCTTTTTTAACTGGCAATGGCGATCTTAGGCTAGGCTACCTCTCTCCAGGGAAATGCAGGATGTCCTCTGTTGATTACGGTCACAAAGATGGGAAGCTGTTCAAAGAATGATGACATGCTGCATTTATGGACCGTGCTTCGTCCAAGTATCTCGAGCTCTTTGGAAGCGTAGCAGGAAACGTGCAGCACGGCTGCCCTGGAAACACGCTTACTGCGGCTGTGCAGGGAGGCAGCAGGGACGGCCGCGGCGTCTTCCTTCTCCTCCTGGCTCTCTTCCACCTCGTCCCTGCATTGGGCAGGACACAGGAGGGAGTGCCGGGCTAAGGAAAGCTAGCTAGCACATTTTTCAAGGTGTCAAACCACATCTACGTTTGTGCTTAAAAATGGATTCCGGAAAGTATGCTAAGCTAACATTGTTAGTGTAAGGATTAAATCCCCAGCGCTCCTGGCACTCAGCTCTCTGCTTGGACCAGGAGAATAGTCCAAGGTTTATACCCACTTCCTTCCAGCTTTGGGTTACAGCTCCTCAGATGAAGGTTGCTGCTGTGTCTGGCTTGCAGCGTGCTACAGCACACGCTTAGTGCAGACTCAGTGTGAACCCCTGGCCCCCCTGAAGTCTTCCAAGAGTTTTGTTAAATACCTAGTCACAGTCAAGTCAATGGGGATTTTGCCCTACGTTGTCAAATAAATAATCCCAAATTTGAAACAACTGACTGATGAATGCTCCAGTTTGAGCAGTAAAGCATTCGGGACGTGGTTTCAGCTCAAGGTGTTGCAGCCCATAAGCTCTGCACAGGTAAGGTCTGCGTCCTGCGCTGAACTTGCACAGCCTCTTGCATCATCTTCTCCATCGGTCCCCAGCTACCACTTTCATAAATACAAGGGCTAATAAATACTGTGGCTACCTCCATATAGCTTCTTTAAATTAGGTTGTGTGGGACTCACTAGATACTTCCCATGGCAGTTTATTGCTGGCTGTTACTCACACGTGCAAACCACAGCCTGAAACCACAAAATCATCAGGACTCTGACGTTACGAGTTTTGTACTGCACCTATCACGCTCAGAGCAATGGCACCAGGCACCACCGCTGCCATCACTTTGTTTTCAGACCCTGCCACATTCATCTTCATAAGGCTAAGATGGTTTCCGAGTCAGTTCTTCATGAGCTCCAAGACCTAGAAGCCAACAATCAGGCTGTGCAAGGTGCCCAGAAGAGCTGTGAATGAAAGGGGGGATGACACCTCCACCTCCAGTGCAACACACAATGCAAGATTTTTCCACTGCAGGTACTTGACCTCTCCCAAGGGAAAACTGAAAGAGTCTGCAAGTCATGGGAGAGCACTAGAAATGGCCTCAGAGCACTAGTAAGGCTATTGCAGCAGCTCAGCTTCCACTGATGTACTACCTTGGGGACGGAACTTAGTATTTCTTAGGATCGGCCCAAACGTGGTACATTTCTTAAACATTAAACCAATAAAAAAGACTTACAGTTTTAAAACAGAGAAAAAAAACCAAATAAACAAGAATAATGGCTTTGAGACTGCTTCACCTTCTTGGTATCTGTAGTTTTTGCTTTTATCTGAGCATTTCTGTTGAGACTAGTTTCCTCCCTTTCCATCAGCCTCAAGTGAAGAGTAATCCTTTAGAGAATGAAAGGCCCATAATACTGGTTTTAGCTGTGGACCAGCTGCTTCTGTAATCCAACCTGGCTTGAAATGAAGTTTATTTACATAGCACGCTTGATACCTTTGAGAAAAATCTACTATTTAAAATACTTCAAAGGATCACTTGGTACTGGAGGTGGAACAGCCAAGGAGACTGTATTCTCTGCACACATATTGCTAAATTCTTGCAAGGCATCTTAGGGTGGAGATATTTGTCTATGAAGTTAAAAACAACCCAACAAACCGAATCCCTTTCAAACTGAATACAAGGCAGCACAGAGCAATCTGTGGAGGGCTAATCAACCCTTTCTGCCAGTTTCTCCCAGTGCACAATGAAACAGTAGCTTGAAATGTAGGCTTCGGGGTTGTGTGTGTACTATGTGGGCAAACGAGTATAATAAAGACATTTTTGAAACAAACCACTCAAGCCTTTGTGTGGAAAGGACTTTACTAGATCATAAAGAGAGAGGCTTCATCTTCATTAAGTAAAACATTAAAGGAAATGTTCTAACTTACAGCACTATACATTAATGCTCAGCAATGTAAGGGGTTTAATTGCCTGTTGCTTTCCCACCATAAATTACTACCTGCAGCTAATGGAAAACCTTCCTCCAGACCTGTTCATGCACCTCGCTCCCATTTCATACATTCACGCTGGATGGAAACAGCAGGGCAGCCTGGAGTTGTCCAAAGTCCATACACATGGGCATGTCTTGAGAAAGCAATGACCGTTTAAAAATATTGCACGTGTTTGGTATAAGCTTTTCGAGTAGCTCATCACATATGCAATACTCTGCAGGTTTTATGACTGCATATATCTGAATTTAGTAACTAGCCAGTGCAGGTTGAAGATGTCCTGTAGTGACCGAATACAACAGTGGGACAGGACGTCTCCATCAACCCGCCCTGTTTGCAGCTGAACAATATCCGCATCCAAACACATGCACGAAAATTTTTCACTCCCAAACGCAAGGTATTTCCTCCAACCTTCAAACCCCACCTCTGACTCCCTTCTACACCCTCTTGCATTCTTCAATGTCACTTAAAAAAAAGAAGAAAAGGATGCGCGCGTAGCCCTGGAATGGCTACAACCTGGTGCCTGCGGAGAGGTGCTGGTGGGAGCGTGCTTTCCTCCATGTCCCCTCAAAGTCCAGCCCTGACTCGTAACGAAGTCCACCAGCCAGCTTCGCTGCTCTGTAAAGTCAGGTGTGAAATCCTCTTGCGGGTCACACGAGTGGGTAAATCCCGAGGAAGAGTGCTAACTCCAACCCAGGCTGAAGAATCTCAGCGTGAAGAAAAAGCACTGAAAAAACGCTGCCTAGGTGTCCTTCTGCTGCAAAACCTAACAAAATATTGATTCAGCTTCCAAAGAGGAGGCTAAAAGCCGCAGGCTGTGCAAATCCTAAAACCCACAGGTCTGGCAGCTGCCACCACATGACCCTTCACTTTGGTTACGCTTCAAGAAGTCATTTTCCAACCTTCCCTTATGGAGATCTACAACACTGAGGTAAAAACAAAGTAAAAACATCTATATCTTAAAATAACCCTCTGAAGTCACCAGGAGGATAAGATGAGTTTTCTCCAACGTTTAGGAGGTCTCTCGGTTACTTTTGGCATTCTAGTGTAGGAATATTTTCCTGTGCTCTGCATCTGCCTTCATTCTTTTGCTGCCAAACTCTCGTTTTTATACTTCTACTTTTTGCCCAATTTAACATCACTAAAACCAACTCTAGGCTGATGTGGACTTCAGGCTTCCACAACTATGCTGCTCTCAGTGTGGAGACGATATTCGCTTGACACTTCTCCCTTGGGCAGTACTGGGTTGCCGTTCCTGGATGTCCCATGGGTGTGTATCATCTGCCACGTGTCTGTACTCAGACGCCTGGATTTCTAGATAACGTGCTTTTGATATGGACTCTGATACGATTTGGTTACCTATACTTGATTATTCATTAATATTAAGTAAGATCAGACAAGCTCCTGAGGCACCATGGGCAAGGAGCTGGGGCAGGCACCTGCTCTTTCCCACCTGATGGGACCCAAGGGAAATCACACCCGCAAGGTGCAGAGAGGTTATTTACAGGAGAAAAATTCGGGTGGATGGCAACCAGGTTAGCATAAGCCAGCCTTAAAATCTTACACAACAAACAAGTAAACAAAAAAAGCAAAGGAAAGAACAGGCATGTGGCTTGGGAGAGCAGCTGTCTCTGTTGTGCCACTAGTCTTAACTCTAGTTATAAACAATGTGGGACATTCTGCAAAATTAAAATTACAAAACATAACTACGGATAATTGCTAGAGGCAATCTGCAAACTCTGACTTTGAATGGCATCTGCCTGAGTCCTGGCTCCAGGGACTTCAATATATTTCCTAACTCTGGATGTCACTTGTCCAGCCTTTAGAAGTACAATGATGTGTTGGTGATGCTCCAGCCAGGTTTGCTGCAAGACTTTTATCTTCTACCTAGGACTAAGTACTTCAGAAAAGCTTCCCATCCAGCCTGTGACCACTTACAGTTTCTAAAGCTAACTCTGCCTACATTTCTATAATCTGATTTTAACTCATTAGCCTCTATGGCTAATGGTAGCTTGTATCCTATGGCAGGCTTTTACACGTCAGCACACTGACTCCAGACAAAGCCTTTTTGTGCTTTTGCAGCTAACCCAGCAAATACCGCTCAGAGAATAGTGAAGCTCTGGAAATTCCAAGAAACCAGATAATATGAAAAATGTTTAATTAACATTTATGCAGAGTAAACTGGGGTTCTCAGGTAATTATCAGCAGATCACAGTAAATACTATGGTGAAGTCATGCTCTACTGAAAATTATTTGCTGATGAAGACAAGCCTTAAGTCAATGCTAAACCATGCTGCCATTCAACCATGATTTTAATAATGGTTGTTTCCTCCCCAAGAAAGGGCACTGCCTTCTTTGGGGGGAAAAAAAATCAATAGAGTGATCTCTCCATTGCCGTGTAGCTAAAGCAACCCAGCTCATTTGCTCTCCAAGCCTGGTAGGCTTCCAGAAGACAACGCAAGGGAAACCCACCCACATGATAAGCTCTAATGAGGCTATAAAACACAAGCACAGCTGCGAGCTGGAACCGGTGGTGAGCCAGCCCCGAGCCCAACCTCCAGCAGTGCCGCTGCCGGGGTCCCTCCGGAGCAGGGCAGCAGGAGGGCTGAGCACCGCGGGGCTGCCGGCACGCAGGAACCCAGCCCCAGCCCCTCAGCACCCCACCTGCACCCACGGCCCTCGGGGACTGTGCTACGCAGGGAGCATCTCACCCTCCTGAAGGCTGTCCTCCATACAGGTGCTGTATCTAAACTGTCAGCATGATTAAAAAACAGGTAGAAAAATGAACATTTGGTACCTTCCTAAGCTAAATTCAATAGCCCCTGCCCAAAGCAGCCAATACATGTACAGAGATCTTCTCTTTTCAGTTGACTATAGTCCGCTGAGACATTTATGCTATCTACCCAGTAGCCATTACTATGCATTACTTCACAGGAGGAATAAAACACTATTTAAGCTGGCCCACAGATATTCGTAGACTGCTGATGCCCTGGCATACTGGCAGAGGCAGGCTTCAGGGGCTGGCAATAAGAACTTCACTTGGGATAACGGGGCAGGTTGCTTGAAGGAGAAAGAACAGTTACCCGTTGGAGAGATGCAGAAAGGCGAGGTGACATTTGGACCTGAGTTTCACTACCCTGAATCTGGGAGATACTATTTAGATATAAACGCAAAACAACAAGCCAGATTCCCAACCACTTTCCCGTAGGATTAATTAAGGCATCCTCCTCCCAGCCCCCATTCAGAAAATCTGGCTGGAAACTAAGTAACAGCAACTGTTTACCCCATTAAAGCTATGCAGTAAGAAACGACAGCCTCCTAGAGCTTCCCACAAATTCAGGCAAGATAAACATCTTTGTTACAAAGCATGAGCCTCTCCAGTTTTATTGACAGAGGCAGAAAGTGTCAGAGAATGGGAGCTGCTGAATCCAGCCTCTGATTAGCAATTAAACACTTCAAGAGGGGCAAGCCTCTGGGCAGCAGTGCCCTCCCCATTGATTCATAGAAAACCTTCTCACATAAATTAGCCATCCCCGTGATTTTAATGCTTTGGGCATGCCCTTGACAAAGGAGCCCTTACAGGGCTCTGTACAGCCATCGGCTCCAGCCTCGCCTGCCTGGAAGTCTGGTGGGGGTCCAGACGGCTGTAGCTAGATCTGTGCCCCCGTCACTGCGCACGTCCTTCCCATGGGGACAAGCCCTCGGGGTCCCCCGCGCAGCCCCAAGGGTCCGGGGAGCCTCCTGGATGCCATGCTGCATCGGGTTCCGCCCCTTTGGCTTGAACTCGCTTACACAAATAGCAAACACGTCCTGTTTTTGCAAGCACGGGAGACACGCGGGGCCCGTGCGCGGATGCCTTGGAGCTCCCTGGCTTCATCGTGCGCCCCGGGCTGGGGTCCAGCCTCACGCACCCCCGGGGAGCAGCACCCGCCTCGGCCGGCGATGCCGTGGTTTATGCCAGTGGATGGAGGCGAGATCAGGATTGGGTATTTTCTACATGAAAGGTATTACATAAAACCGAAGGGCTATTCACGTCACCGGCCCATCTCCCTAATTAAAAGCTGCAAGACTCCGAGCTCAGTCTGAGCGAGCGATCAATCCTCCCGACACAATGTGCCCGCAGAGACGTTTGCAGAACACGTCTGACGCTGCCGAGGGCTTTGTTTCCCCTGCACCTCCTTCCCTGAGCATAAAAAGCTGCAATTGAAAAGTCCTGGTCCTTGGAGAGAGCGCTGGTTTTTATCAGATGGTAACGATGAGTACATCATGAAATCATTTAATAGTTCTCATTAAATGCATTGCTGGAGAGCAGGCCTGATTTATGAACGGTATGCCGTGGGTATAAATAAGCTGCACTTTGCATGTAACACAGCTGGTCAAGAAAATTAATGTTTTGGTTTCCATAATCTTTGTACTCTCCCTTCCTCTGCTACTATGGCAAAGCTCAAGACGTGTAACTCGATCGTTCTCGGGAAGATGACAGACGTCCGAATGCCTCGCACAGGCTGAACCCGACGGCAGAGGGGCAGGCTCCCCAGACGCAGCCCTGCACTCCAGCTCTCCCAAAGCCACCGCCCTTACACGTGGATACACCTCCCTGTTTCAGAACAAAACCCCAAAGTGCTTGCAAGCAGACTTGCCTCTTTTGCATTTGTGCTGGAAGGGTTGCTGGAACAGCGTTATCCTGGGAAGTTCAGGTCCAAGAAATACTGATATATTTAGCACTGCTGCATAACTTTCCATTTTTAAAAGCCCAGTATCCCTTTTTCTTTTGTGCCCAGGGAATAGGACAAAAGCCACTCAAGCCAGATGAACATCCGTCTTCAGAAGAGAGGAAATACGAGGCCATTGCAACACAGGACAGTGGCCAGAGACGGTTTTTAATGCTTATATTAACCATAGCACCTAATCCCAAGCAAACACCTCATCAGTTGCATAATGTTTTTTTCAAAAGACCTTTTAGTCCCAGGACGAGGTGTACGCTGTGCATGTGACTGAGCGCAGGGAAAACGGCACTTTCAGGGTAGACAGATGTTGAGGAGGCTTAGCAGAGAGTCGATTTAAACAAGGACAGAGAGAAGGGCTTTGCAATCATATGGTTCACATCTGGAATTTACAGGCATGATAATTTTATAACCCTCTCCTTACGGTTTTGAAGCAATGCAATATTCTCCCTCACTTTCCAGCCTAAGCAAGAAACATCCTCGTGCGTCTGACAACTGTATGTGACTTTGAGACTGCACACCGAGTTGTAAAAAAGGTAGTGGGAAGCTGGCAGAGCCAGTGAGGTGCATATGGGCACTTGTATTTCAGGGGTATTAAAACACGAAGTCTTAAAGTCAAAGAGGAAGACCCAGTTTCAGTTTACTTCTGCTCACAGCAAATCCCTTTATACCTTGTTCAGAGACCCTTCTGGTTGTTTTTATGGTATATATGAGCCTCTCTTCATAAAAGCCACTTTCTAGTGACTTTATATATTTCTTTTCTGGTTGAAACCAAGAAACCTCTTACTCAACCAACCATTTTTCATGTGTACATAACACATGAGGCTGTAAAATCACTGCAAGGAGAGATTCTCAGGCACGAGGAGACAAAGCACTGAGACAGCTGAGAACAAAACAATGTGGAAATCACCTCCAACCACAGCAGGAAATGTGGAAAAGATTAATCTCTTTTAAAACTAATTTTTTTACATTTCCACAGACATAGCCCCAGCATGGTCACAGCTGCATGCATATTCCAGGCACTAACTTTGTGCGTGGACTCACAGTCTGCCTAAACCCAAACCTTAGCTATCATCAAGCTTAGTTTAGCCACATACTCGGAATCTAAACCCAAAGAAATTAAGAGCATTTCTTTGGGAGGCAACACAGATTTTGGCAACTGCTGCTGAGTTTTAAACATTTGAAAGTAATTGCTAATGCACAAAGAAACTGGAATTGAGGAGAATTTTCCCCAGGTTGGAGAGCAGTATCGGTCTCCACTCCAACAGCTATTGAAAAGTCAGTCAGTCTCAGTCTAACATGCCCTACTGAGATGTCAGCACCACCAAAACACGGATACACACAGACACATATATGCATTAGCATTTATGTTACTCATTTTGAATGTCTGTTTCTCTGTAGATGAAGAAAATTCATATTCAATTATCTTCCTTTAAAATGATACATAAAGCAGGAAGACAACTTATTTCAATAGGAAAAATTTATTGGACTAATTTATAGGTTATATTTATTCATAAGACAAATTTTTGCTAGGCCTGGTGATGGATTAAGATGAACCTAACCTAATGACTCTGGCTCTTCTCTCCTACTAGTTCCTGTCTTGATAATTAAGAGGGATTTAATTATTTGTTGGAATTTAGTTATGCAAAAATATATAAATTTTGCAGAGGTCATTAACTCCAGGGTTTCCACCAAGCCACGCTGACTCCAAGGTTGATCTTGAGTTGTTGCAGCTCCAAATCTCATTTTTCCTGGTATGAACCAGTATTTCATTTTATTGCTATTTGCGTTTATAAGAAAGGCTGGGAAGGAACGGAGGATGTGGAGAACTGACTCCTGCCTGTGACACTGGCCTGGTGCATGACCTCAGGTACGTCACTTCACCTTTCCACGTATTGGTTTCCCCAGCTGAAACACGAGAATAACAATACTTAGCTCCTTTGTGTAAGCACTTTGAAACTTCATTATGAAAAAGCCAGATATAGAAGAGTGATGTGCTTCCAGTCCCTTCAAGATTAAGTGGGGATAACATTCAGTGATGGATGAATCTGTGTCCAAGCCCTAAAGCAGGGGCTGGAGGACAGATCAGTCACAAATTGTTTGGGACGATGCCCTGGCCAGCTGGGAGTCATAAATGGGTTTTGGCATCGACTTCAAGAACATCAGAGCTTCACCTTGTACATTGCAGGGCCTCATCTGTAAACCAGAAAAAATGGGATTTGTCTTTCCATTCCCTCTCCCCAATACAGATTTTGTGTTCTTCAAGCACAGACTGTGTCTTATGTAAACTGTTAAACTCAGGTTTGGTAGGAACCTGGAGGAATTATTGAAAGGCAATGAAATAATCCTACAAGCGACAAGACCAGCAATAAGAGGAAGAAGAGTGAGAAAGCAGGAGGGAGAAGCTGTTTGTGAATCAGCACTGAGCCCTTGTGGGCTGGAGCAGTCGGCTGTGGGGCACACAGTGCAGGCACCACAATTTCAGTGATAAATTTGTCCATAAAGTATGGGCCAAATTCTGGTCTCTACCACCCGTGAGCAGCTTCCTTTGACTTGAGTGGGAACCAGTCCCACAGAGCTGAGAGCAGGATTTGTCTCCCTATGTGTAATGTCTTGTACGTAAACAAAAAGGGGAGAAAGAGACCTCTTAGATAACCATCACAGAAATGATCTTGGCCTTTCTAACACCGATGACAAGAATATAACTGATAAAAAACCCTAGAGCTGGTCTCTGCCTCATGATCGGATTTCTGACAGCATAAATTTGGAAATTTGGGTTGTTTTCTTGTGTGCAAGGATGTCCCCTGCACAAAGTTTCCACTAAATGTATACAAGAAAGTAACGGCCCTGCTTTCCTTCCAGTGTACCAAGCCTTGGGTCTGCAAAGCCATATCCCATGCAGTAACTGCACGGCTCTGTGTAGCAGTTGTGGCAGTCCCGTGATAGACACTGGAATCAAAACCCAAAGACTTGTGTTTGCCACCCATGTTTCATATCTTTGTGACCTTGCACAAACCAATTAGTCTATATTGCAATTTCAACATGTATAAAGCAGAGCAAAAATACCCAGCCTTCAACCACTTGAGACTTGGGAATGAAAAGCGGTGCACTGACGAAAGCATGCTCTGAGTATCACCTAATCATACTCCAAGTCCCCTTTTCCCACCTAGATAACATTTGCGTGTAGTCTCAAGGCTCCAACATGCTTTAGAGTTGTCTGAAGCGTTAGGGTTATGATCACACAAACCGCTCTCCTTCCCTCTGGTTCACCTACTCCTGCGCAAACCCCTGGACCAGCAACAAATCGTTTAGTTCCCCCTGGACAGGGGGATGGAAGCAGCTACTCCTGAGAGCAAGTACTTACAGTCATTGCCCCCAAGGAACTGAGCTGCTGCCAGGAATTGAAAGGTAGCCAGCCGTTCCTTGCTTACTGTAAATACTTTGCAGCCAGTAATTACAGCCTATTTCAATCCTCCACCCTGGAAAAAGCTCACTGTTCCTAAGGCAGCGGCAATCAGACTGTTAGTGACTGCTTCTCCCAACACCTCCATCTTCCCTTTGGAGTCCTGCTGGAGATCCCCTTCCCCCAGCCTCTAAAGGACCATGACCAACAGTTTGAGAGTCCCTAAGGGAAGTGGTAGCTTTGGCTGACCAGAGATGTTCAACCCATGCTCGAACAGGCCAAGCTTCTTCTTGCCCAAACAAGTGAATCACAACAAGCAGCTGCCTCATAAAGAGTTAAAACGAAGAGTTCTGCTAACACTTAAGCGTTACAAATCTTTTCAGTTAAAATAAATTATTCAGGAGATGTCATCTTCCCATCAGCACCATCTGAGCTACATTTTTAATAGTTCTGTGCGCTGAACACATTCTGTCATAATATCAGTGATACCAAGGCTGCGAGACGAAGAAGGGCGAAATGCAAGCACACTACGGAAGATGAAAGAAAGAGCTGCTTTCTCTTAATGGCCATGAAACACGTGCCGCCTAAGGCAGAGGAGAGATCAGTGGTGTCGGTTATGTTGCAGAGGAGTAAAACAAACAGAAATAACGCGCCAACTTCAGGAATCACAGGAGCCTCTTCATTTTCCCTCAGAACCACTATCCTGCTCGGAGGATAATTCACCCACCACCTTCCCCTGTCTTAGGTCTCATTTACTGTGAATGAACCCACACTGTGACTCCACCAGATTTTTCCAGACATAACCTGGAATCAGGATCTACCCTCAGGGTTGCACGGATATATAACTAAACAATGAAGGGTCTTCTGCTCCATGTCTCTAGGAATAATAATAAAAGAAGGGGGCATTTCTCTTTGCCCTAGATGTTAAAATAACCCCCTATCTGCCCACTGACCCGTGTATTCACTTATTTGTCCAAATCACATACCACATGCAGAAAACAAATGCAACCAAACACATTTACAAGCAACTAGAGGGAAGCAGATCTGAGCAGACCATGTAGGAGAACGTTCCATCAGTTCAGTGCCTGTGACACCCAAATTGCCCATGTGCCTACAGCGTGGTCAATGACTACGACGATACTCCAGGACATGATGATGAAAGCCTTTCTTGCACTTGTAACTACACCGTACACTTTGAGAGGCATGGGGGTGAGACTGCTCCAATACAGGGGGTGAGACTGCTCTGTCCCCGTGCCTCAAATTGTCTTTCATGGTCAAAACTCTCTCCCCTCCTAGTGTGGGTGGAGAACAAGAGTAAAGGATCTCTGATGGAGACAACTCCTGGTCTTTCCTTCTTACTCCGCAAAGTTCCTACACACCCCAGTCATGTCCACCCGCCCAAACTCTCTCTCCTGGCCTTGTTTCTGTCCCAGAACGAGGAGTAGAGAAGGGGACCAGGTTTCCCACAGGGAAGCTGTCTGGGGCAAGATAACCCCGAGACAAGGGCCTCTTGTCCTACCAGTCAGGGAAGACCGGCTGTTGTAGAGTGACCCCAGATTCCCATGTTTCTTGCTTCTGAGTAGGAAAACAATTTTGCCCCTAGTGTCTTCTGCCTGCAGCTTCACCTGGTTCAGGTTTTAACTGAGTGAGGAGACACAATGAGTAACTGCAAGGCTCTTGCAAATCAAAGGATAGAAAAGGGATGGGGATATAGAAGATCCTCAGCCTCCTCCAGCAACATCGGTGTCGGACTTACAAAGGGGCTCATCAAAACCCAGCTTCTGAGGAGCAACCACCACCTGTGTCTTCTCTCGTCTCACAGATGGGAACAGCTACCAACACAAGCGTAGCGGCAGCTCAGTAGGTCCCTTTTGCTCTTAGGCATAACTCAATAAGGTTAATTGAGCGTGTTTTGCTAACTGGTGGTTCTCCTAAGACAGACTAAGAAGTAAGAGATGGCTGTTCAGGCCAATAAGGCAGCATATGGAGGATGGAAGAACAGACTAAGATTTGGCAGGAGTTATGGAAAAAATGCAGACTCTTCTTCATTGCTCAGCATGAAGATGAGCATGAGGCATGAAAGCGCTCTGGATGCCCGCAAACACTCCCACTGTTCACCCTGGCATCTCCTCGGGACTTGAAACAATTCTGCAAAGCAAAAAAATGCTGCGGTCAGTTATGAGTGGCCTCAATGGCTGAATAGCTAGCAAAGAAACCCCATACGTGTCCAGGCTGGAATGAAGAAAATTCAAATGCAAATATGCTAAAGTATCACTTGAGTCCCCCGGGGAGCAGCAGAATGAACGTTTGCCAACACAGTGATTTCTGGGAGTTAAGCATGTGCCCAAAGGAGAACCGAGTGACACCACCAACCCGAGGGAATGCAGTAAGGGCACCAAAGCCTGAATGTACAATTGAACTACGAGCTCACAGACAACAACGCTCTCTACCATGCAAAAAAGAGAACAGCAGCACCCTGCGATAAAGCCAGAACTCCATCACTTTTTCCATTTTGATTTATGCCTGCTTCCTCAGCTGTAAAATAGCTTAACTCCACTCACCTACGGCAGATAGGTTTCATCTGCCACGGCTTCATGTCTCATAAACTTGGATGCAAGGAGGATGAGCTGGCCCTGTGGTCAGGGACAGCAGACTTCTAAAGGATGACCAGCGTTCTGGAGAGATGCCGTCCACCAGCAATCAATCATCCGGACCGGAGCGCAGAGGATACAAGTGTAGGCTGAAAGTCAGCTATTGTGTGGGTGCACCTACAGGCGAACATTTGGTGGAATAAGGGTAATGAGGAAAACAGGAAGCCTGAGCCTGTTTATCCAAGGACAGTGATTATAATAGTGCCTATCTTTATAGCATACAATGGACGTTCCTGCAAGACTGTCACGTGCCACGAGGAGGAACATCTGGAGAAATATCTTTCTTTGGATACCTGGGAGGGTGAGGAACCCTCATCCCATCCAGTATGAGGTGAGCGGAGCACCGGGACGGAGAAGCAGAGCAAGGGTGAGGATGGGAGGGAGTGGGGAGAGACAGCTGCCAGTTTTGGCAGCGGTGCTGCCTGAGATATTGGGGAGATCACCTCCCCTCCGTGCCTCCCGCTCGCCAGTGGAAAAATAGTTTGTCATCTGACATTCAAGAAATAACCACTGATCTTTTCCAGAAGTACTGAGTGGTGGATCAGTACTGAGAACTACCATGAAAAATTAATTCCGTGCAGGACCTGGTATTGGTTACGGTACCTCCGACAGCAGGAGTTGTGCTCTTTTAAATGAAATTTTTGCCAAGGATAAAACTAAGCCACTGCAGTACTGATCTCCTCGGGGAAAGCACATTTCTGGGTGCCCCCCAGAAAGCTGCTCCTTTGCCTTGTCACATTACTGCCCGTCCACTCCAGCGGTACCACTCGCTCGCTGGGAGGCTGAAGACAGTTCTAGGTATTTCTAGACCCGGTCTGTGTTAACTCGGGCACTGGAGGAAAAAAGAAACCTGACCACAGTGCAGTAGCCAGAGGTCCAAAAATGCAGCGACCTTGTGAATATTGAAGGCAGGCCCAACCCAGAGCAATTTGGTTTGTTTGGAGGCACCATGGCAGTGGCTGCATTAAGAACGCATGGCCTCTAATGCGGAACATGTGTTTGGTGAGAATAATAGAGCACCTGAGCAGGAAAGTCGGGCCCGTTGAGCCTCCTTCCCTCTCTCAGCAGCCTCCAAATTGCGTTCTGGTTTATGACTTTGAAGGTGAGAGCATGATCAAACAGGTGGGCTGGGAGGCGCGAGGGTTGTATCTGTTCCTA
Organism: Ciconia boyciana; assembly: GCF_034638445.1. Taxonomy (NCBI): domain Eukaryota; kingdom Metazoa; phylum Chordata; class Aves; order Ciconiiformes; family Ciconiidae; genus Ciconia; species Ciconia boyciana. Next base: position 63,128,073 of record NC_132941.1, on the reverse strand, counting down.
GAAAGCACACGTCACAAATAAAAAGGATGGGTAGGAAAATGACTGACAGCGATGGAAGCAGCAGGATTTGGAAACATCAGCAAAGCTGGGACCAGGTCCAAGCTGGTACCCGCATTGGCCGAGCCCTGGTTTTGATTTAAACCCCTAAAATCAGTCGCTGCTAACCCCCTGGATACTCTCTCCGGGCAGCTTTTTTGGATTATATGAAACACTCTGATCCACTTCAAGCATCCCATGTGATGGCTGCAGCGATGGCTGGGAGTGCGGGCCACCGAGGGTCCCCAGCAGAGAGGGGTCCCCATGCTCTGCCCAGGGACAGCCAGACCTGCGTGACTGCTCCGCAATCCCAGGAGATTCTGGGGCAAAGCCAGCCTCGCTATACCCCCATCCTGCCCCTGCCTGGGGAGCTAACCCCGCGCAAAGCCCTTCTGCTGCGGAGCAGGAAAAGCGATGCTGCGGTTCAGGTGCCTGCCCAGTGCGTGAGGCTACCGACGTGGGAAGGGTTAAGGTAACCGCAGTCGTAGGCTTGTTTACCCTGCACATTAGAGAAGGACGGTTTGCTGTGAACACGCTGATCAATATCTCCCAGCTGCCAGCTTAATCAGGATTAAGTGAGCAGCTATTAATTTTGCTCTTTTCCAACAACATTTAGCCACCGTGTGAAAATGTTTTCTCTATCACAAACAAATTAACCTCAATATCATCTATCCAGACATTTTAAAGGGACTTAAAAAAAGAAAACCTCAAACCAAAAGACTAACAAGAAGGGCCAAGACCAATAATCTGGCTTTAATTAGAAGTTTTCCAGCAAGCGGCTCGCAGGAGAAGGACGAAGCAGCAGCAGGGGTGTTTGCTCAGAGCCAAGGCATGCTTGCTCAATGCATGGAGCTGGGTGTCGAGACGAAGGCTGGATGGACACCTGCAAAGCCACCTTTGAAGTCTTCAGGTGTGGAAACACAGTGCCATGCGGAGAGCTGGGACCAGCAACCAGGTCCCCAATGCACCTTCCTGGTGCAAGGGGCTCCAAGGTCAATGTCAGAGCAGTGCCCGAGGGCAGAGACACCTCCTCGGTCTGCAGGGATGGGGCCAGACGCAGAGGTGTCACCATGGCAGGAGAGGTTTGGCTCCTCAGGCACGCTGTTTTATTGCTACTGAGGCAAATCCTGCAGCCCTCGAGCATCCACCCCTCCCAGCAAATAAATTTCAGGAAATATTTTAACATGCCGACTGGCACAGTTTGTGGCTCACCCACAGGCCCTGAATATTTATATACATGCAAACTGCTTCACTTCTGAAATACATCTACCTTTGGCGAGGGGTGGCAGGCAGCCACCCGGCACAGCGTGCAGCTACGCATACAAACATGCTGAAGTAATTCAGTTTGGACTACGCCAGAGCTCTTTGGGATTAAACTCCGCGGACTAGAGATGACAGATGCTTGCAGATCCACAAACAAACGACCACAGCACAACAGCTCTGAAGAGAGAGCTTCTGCTGTTTTGTCCTCTTTGCCCTAAAAAGTCTTATTCTCATCCATGGGGTGACTCATGGAGGAAGAGGACATGTCCTAGGAAGAAGGAAAGCAGGACACACAGAAGCCCAGCTCCGAGCTTTGTAAAAGCCCTTTCTCTTGGCTATTCTGCCCATTGCCAAGGCACCAGAAGTTCTCTGAAGAAAGGACGACAGACGGGGCTGGACTTTCTTTCCAAGCTTCCTCTGAAATCACACTTGGCAGAGCTGCCCCAGCCTGTTGAAAGAGCATGGGAACGTGCGTGGCAAGAGCTGCTCTCAGGTTGGAGCTCTCTTGGTTTTTCTAAGCCATCTGGGCCCGGATTTAGCTTGCAGAATAAGGCCCCGTAAGTCCCAAATGAAAAGTCAGCTCCTAACCCAAGGGTTCAGCTTTGGGTCAATGGCAGAGGAGCAGCTGAAGAACACACTCATTAAATCCTTCCGGTTAATGGCAGCGGGGAAAGGCCTTTGCCACTGCAAAGGAAAACTCACCCGATCCTTTCCCGTTCCCCACACCCCGCAACTCCACTGCCCTGGAAAATTTCTGCTGCTATTTCCCATCTGCTGGAAAAGGAGCGAGAGACCCAGTGCAGGCAGAGCTCAGGCAGCTGATGAGTTTCCCAGCCCTGGGTTATACAATCCTTCTTCCAGCCAGCAGAGCAAGGCAGTGTTTGAAATGCTGGTGCCCTCCATCTGTCCTGAACCCAAAATCCCACCTGGATTTAGTTTCCCACCACCATGTCCAAGTGAAAACCACCATGCCCACCACCATGCCCAAGTGGCAATGGTGAACAGCCTTAGACCAAATGACACCGGTGCAAACACCATCTGCTGCAAATCCCTCATCCTTTATATAGCTCCAAAGCTTCATGAGATGCATGGGCATCTCTCTCTCACCCTTCTCCATGTGGATCCAGAGAGGTCCTTGAAGAAGGGAAAAATTTTGATCACGACTTGCCAGCTGGTGTGAATTCTGTGCTCTCGGTTATGCTATGTAAGCCATGAAGACATGGCCATAGGGTGGGGGGGCATGTCATGCTCGGTGACAAGTCTTTTCAGAGCGAACCTCAAAAGTTCTTCGTTGCTCTGTTTCCTTCTACTCCAGTCTGCACAAACTATCTATGAATTTCAAAGTGATATTTGGCTCTGATTAATAGATGTGTGGCACTGGGCCTCCACCCTCCCCACTTATGTCAGGAACTATGTTGATATAAAACTGAAGAGCTATTGTTCAAATTGGGCCAAATCAAGCCATATTTAGGCCAGAAGAGCGGTGATTCAAGGGAGGCTGCCATGTAGCAGAGCAGGTTCAGATAGCACTGAAGGCCAAGCCAACTCCACCGTGCAGGGAGAAAAGCTTTCGGTGCCAGGTAGGATCGTGGACGAAATTATGCTCTCCCAAGACTGGATATAATCCAGGTGACAGCCATTACCCAGCGCTGCCTCTGGGAATGTTAAAATAAGACTTTGCACTCTTTCTTTAAAGATCTTAGAGAGTTTTACAAACATTAGGGAACTAAATCTCTCTGCGCTCCCAGGGTGCAATATAAAGCGGCTGGGATATCCACTGAGGCAGGTTTAAAAGTCCCGACGACTCTTTCATTTGTTTTACTGAAAGGGAAACTGAGGCCCCAAGGGAGTCAAGCCAATGTTTCCTAATTTGAATGCCTGATGTTAGGCAACTCATCCGCATGAAGAAATCATTTACAATTTTTACTTTTTTTTTAATCAGATTAAAGTATTACAAGGTTGATCCCCTTCCAGACAGCTTGGTTGGCTGCATTGTGTTTCAACACTTGGATTTTTCCCACAAAAAACACCACCAGTATATTGCAGAAATTTGACCATACGCCTGCATGTGCTTATACACACAGAGCCTTGAAAACGGCAACACCAAATAAGTATTTCCCACAAAAACAAAAATTCGCTTTGAATATTAAAGCTGTTATATAAAATATATACTTACTACTGCATAATTAAAAAAGCCTCTGCAACTTTAATGTATATTGCCCTTGATGATGTGGAAGCAAGAAAGAACAAAACCATTAGGAGCTAAATTATTCTAGTAGCCTATTATCATAGTGTAATCTTATTAAAGAAAATTCATGCTGGTGTAGCCTCTTATCTTCGCCACTTACAGAAGAGCCATGTGGTGTATTTCTGAGTGCACAGAGATAATAAAATTATAGTGAATTATGCAGCCCGCATATGGAAAAAGGAGCATAATTCTGTCCCTTCGAGGAGGGATGCTGATTTTTCTCAGGGAGGCAAAACCAGCACTACCCAGTTACTAAGTATAAGGGGACTATTCATTATTATCTGCAGACAAGCAATTCTGGAGAAGATCTAGGGGCTGCCAGTGCAAAAAGGCACAGCTTGCTGCCACGGCTCGGCCAACAGCCAGTGCCACTCACTGGCCTCAACGCCTTCCGTCACATCACTTGGTGCGGGTGTCTGTACCTGCCCACCCAACAACGTGAAGCCCTGTGCCACCAACCCCGGGCACCACCAGTGCGTCCCCCAATACAGCAACACAGGCTGGCACTCGTGCTGTTCTCCCCCTGGTGATCCCTTCCCCGCAGAGCTGGTCTCAAGTTGATGCAACACTGCAGTGCATCGCTCGGAGAGCTCCCTCTCCGTGAACACCCCTGCAATGGATCCCACTTGGCTGATGGCACTAACTGAATTCAGAGCCGTTGTGAACTTGCACTAATTGGCAGGGAGGATAGTGTCCACCGCTCCGGCTTCCCAATGGCTCAACGTCTAGCCGTGGCTGTCCCTGGGAGCTTTGGCTGTGCTACGCCAGGATGCTGCGCCGAAGTGGGGCATGGAAATCCCACCCAGGTTGGGGTAATGATGAGGGCAAAGGATGCCCCAAGAGCCCAGGCATAACAGAAGGCCCAAGCAAGCTGTCAGCAGATAGGGGGGGAGCAGACCTGGTCCTACAACTCCACTTTCCACCAAAAAACCACTGTGCACATTTGGCCAGAGCTGACCACACCATCATGGTCTGGACCAGCCCACCATGATGCTCACACAGCCCCGTCCAGCTCAGCCAGCTGTTTGGGGAGAGGACGGGCCACACTATGAAGCCCTCTGGGTTTTGGTGTCTTTGGGCCAGCTGCTGTCTTTCCTAACCAGCCTTTACAAACAGAGTTTAGCTGGTCACGAGTTAGGGACACACAATATAGAGCGTGGAACCTGATTTCAATATCAGCAGCATAAGGGAGAAAGGCCTCGCTTCCCTCATCACCTGCTGTGAAGGACAAGCACACAATTAAAAGTTTTCTGTAAATGTTAATTACAGTGGACTTACTTAGCTAATGACCAATTGATCTTTTGATTGTATTAAGTTTATAAGTGTAATGAACTTAACTGAAGTATGGATTACAATCTTGTTCTAATTAAAACAAAAATGTGTAACATGTATTAGCCATCAGAAGGAGTTTTAATGGCTGTTTGGGGTCAAATTGTTGAAAATATTAATGTGTTGTCTAAAGCCTGCAGCACTTAATTAGCTTCTTCATCCAAGTGGAATTCATGTTCCTTTAAATGATGCACCCAGATAAGATTTTCTCATGCACTCAGAAATAGCTGGAATACAGATCTGGCCGGTTACTTCCATGCCACCCCTCCTCTGCCCTCCAGTTATAAATCCTGACTTCCTCAGCTCCCTCCGATTCAGCAGCTTGGGGAAGAGATGAGGAAAGTTCGCATTTCTGAATCACTCGGTGCAAATGCATTTTGCATATGACTGCAGTAAGAGCTGTACCATTTGCTACCCTCCTCTTGGGCAGAAAGTGTAGAGTGGGAAGATCATCATTATCTTGCAACAGATTGATGAGAGAGCAAACAACACATATTGCTACCAGCAGCCACGGGGAAAAGGTGTTTAGTGTTTGTACATCAGTAGTGGCCAAGCAAAGCTCTGATCAGAAAAGTAAAGTAGAGCTCCAGAGGCCACAGGGTTGAAATGCCAGGAGTCCTGGAGGTCAGGACTGAGAGGGAAGTGCTTGCATCTCTTGTCTGCGCCATGCTACAGTTCCAGCTCTTGCCTTTGCAGCCCTAGGAGGAACTGACCTACTTTAATCCAACTTTTCAATGCCAAATGAAGAAGGGATTGGAAACAGGACATTCTCCCTGGAAAGTGCTGGACTTAATTTCTTCCACTCCTTTGGCAGCACCCGTTTCTGCACTTCTTTAAGACAAAGCACACAGCCCTTTCCTTTTTTCTGGATGCTGCCCAAGGCAGGAGAATGCTGTTTGCTGTAGGTGATGTCTCCACCCAGTTCCTACCAGAAGCGACACGTTTGCAAAGTCAAAAAGTCACACTGCTCTTGAGGCCTCTCCAAACACCAAAAAACTATTTTAAAATAACTGTGATCCCTTTTCTCCCAGCCGTGACCCTTGCCTGTCTTCAGTAACCCTTCCTGGAAGAACTTTGTTTCTAAACCACCCGGAGATGCTTGGAAGGGCGCGGAGGAAATGCAAACTTTCCTCCAAAGGGAGCAAGGTCCCAAAACCACCAGGCAGACTTGGACAGTTAAAGCACCGACAGGCTGGTGCATCATTTATTTAAATTTGTTGCCAGGGCTTGCTTTTTGAGAAACAGCCCAGCTGGTCTCATTGCTCCGGGTGCCCCCAGCACCGCTGGGCCAGACACGCTGCTGGACACCCAGCCGCTCGCTCCGGCAGAAGTGTGCCGGGCTGGAGCGCAGCTGGTGGAAGGAAGCCGCTCTCTAACCTGGCTTCCCCTGGACAGACAGACGGAGCTGCAGGGAGAATTGGAAACGTGCAGCTCCCTTCTGGTCTCCTGGCTGTGAGGAGCAGTGGAGAGGCTCTGTAAGAGCAGCGGTTGCTCAAAGGCAGGGCTGGGAGGAAAACGTGTGAGCTCAGGAAGAGCTTGTGGTTGTGAGTCAATGTGTCACAAAGCAGTATGCGAGGTGACACTCAGACCGATCTGAACTAAAGGCTTCCTGCCATCAAAATACCTCTCTCGTGTCACACTTGAAGCAAACCGTGCTCAGCACAGCCACGCAGCAACACCTCGCCTCCAACACACGACGGAGATGTGCAACTTGTTGCAACAAGTCTGATGGTGCAAACCCTTCTGGTCTTGGTGCCACAGCACCTACAACACACCCACAACCACACCTCCCCCAGACTTACAAACAATTCTCCCCCCTACAACCAAGTCTTCCCCCAGACTGTGATACAGCAGTTTATTAGTATTTTTATGACTGCTCTGGTCACCTTTCTCAACCCAAATCACTGCCTGAATGGGGTGTCTGGGATCAGCAGAGCCATTCTCAACCCGCCCTGCCACCACCCTACTGCTGCTGAGCCCTGCCAGTAGTGTCACAATATCTGTGAGCTTTTCAGTTCCAGGATGATCTCATTTTAGACAGCCTTAACTGGCCATGTTAACCCAGTTAGTAAATGGTGTTTACCCAGTATATCGAGTCCTCGATTGTGCACACCTAGGTGTGCCCTGCATTAACAGAGAGAGGAGAGTTGACACTAGAAATCGGAAGTTGATTTAAAAGTCATGCTTGCTTGATGTACAAGTCCACGGTGTGAATTTATGAGCAAGGCAGAGAGGGTTCGAGCCCAGTGAGGGCTGCATTGCAGCCATCGCCTCTGAGACGTGAGACACCCAACTGACCAAGCAGAGAGGAGATAGCATCGAGGGGAATACTGCAGGGAGTAAACCTAATTTCATGCCTATTATGTTGCCAAGAGCTGGAGGGACAGAGATGCTATAAGGTGAACATATTAGCATAAGATAACATCACTCATGCTGGCAGCCCCAGAAAGGAGAGAGCCCGCAGCCAGGAGTAGCCACGTCCAAACAACTGAACACCCTGCAAATTCGTTGTGAAATAAAGACAAGGTTAAGGAGAAGATGATTCAACCTAATTCAAGGACAAAGACGGGACTTCAGGACAGCAACGGTCCGAAATAGAAGAGCCCAGCATCTGTTAGGAAGAATAGACAAAAAATCCAGCTGCTCCATCAGAGAGGCAGAGGTCCGAAACAACCCATGCAGAGATCCCCTCCCCACTAGTGCTTTGACTTCAAAATGCAATCGCCAGGAGTGGAGGGAGAGAAGGTGAGGAATGCTGTCGATGGGATGCACGCCTGGGGATGGGCTGGGAACACCATCGCCGCAGGGATGGGAGGAAGGCTGTGAGTGAGGGTACAAAGCAGTGACGGCTCTGCCTTGTAACGGAGAAAACAAACACACCAAAGACTTTAACCGAGAGAAAGCTGCCGCGAGTTTCTACCCAGCATCCAGCACTGCTGCCACTGAAATCAGCCAAACCCCAGCAAGGCAGCTCCAAAGCCAGAGGCTGTGTTGAGAGGCTGCACTCAGGCATGCGTGCACCCATCCAAGGGGATCCCACTCCGGCATCGCCCCTGCGCTCACCTGCAAACCACCACACGCAGGCAACAAGAAATGGAACAGCTTAATAACGGAGCTACCTGCAACACCTCCCTTTGCTGGGCTCGTTTGCTTCTGGGATGTAAAAGGAGAAGCCTCAAATGCATGTGAGTCGGTATTTCTATGTATACAAATGTCGCCAAATAACTCTGGTGAGAACGAGGAAAGTTAGCAGGCACACGATCGCAGGAGCATGCTGCAGCGAAACAACCTGAATAGAATTGATGTGATTTACTGAGAAAACTAAGCTCAACGTTCCTCCAAAAGCCACAGATCTTGCTCCTGAGGTTTCTGTGCCATAAATCCCATTAGTGATAGGATTTACATGTTGAGATGAGGAGAGGTAAAGCAGGGTTAAGAAAAAGATAACACAGATGCTACTTCACCAGCCCCAGCTAATTTTCATGCATTTCTGGTTTTAGATAAAGGGCCTTCCATTGGTTTTTGTACGAGAACAGTAATGCGGGGTATTCAAAAGGGCTGCAATACACCGCTTTCATGGCTAAAGCCGCCCGCTTTCCGAACACGCATCCTCAAGGAGCACAGCAGGGAGCGGGGATGTGCGTTCAACAACTCTGCTACCAGACTCAATCTCTTCCTCGAGACCTTTCTCAGCTGAAGCTTTGGGGCAGACGACAGGACAAAATGATTTTGAGTGAAGGCCTTACTTGCTAATTGCATTTTGTACTATCAATGGATTATGCTGAGAACTAAGCAGGAGCACACAAATTTATTCTGTATTACAGCTATTTCAGGGAGTTATGGTGAACACTGCACTCCGCACAGATTGAGCAAATCTTTCCTTTCTCAACAAGATACTTGAACTTATCCTTATCTTAAGGGACAAGATTAAGGCTTTGTTAAAGCTGAGCACATGCTTAGTGCTTCACTGAAAACAGATGAGCTGAAAAATATCTTAAAGTGTTTAACAGAACTGCAGCAACCAGGCTGGCTGTTTTCACAGCCCCATAAACTAGATATTAGAAAAAAAAAAGAAAACCAAGAAAAGGAAATCCACTTCAGCTGTGATAAACTGAACCTGGGCACGTGTACATACCCCAAAAAGCAACTACAGCCATCTCACAAGCTAAAATGAGCTCCTCTTTCCCAAGAGTGTCAAGTATCTGTGAAAGAGGAATGCGAGCTGATGTTTCTTTTACTCAAGTGATGAAATTATAATGCTATTTTTGAAAAGTTTATATAAAGCTAAGTGAGCAGGATAATCCCAACCCCTTACAACAAACCTCTGACATTTTATAATGCACGCAAGAAGGGAAGTGCAATCTCTCTGAGCACAGCTCTGGCATAGCTCTGTCCTCCCGTGTCCTCCCCGTCACAAACCGCTTGGCTCTGAATCACCGCCTGCCCCTCACTGCCCCTGGCACAACTGTGAGAAAACTTTTGTGTAAATCTCTGCAAAATCTGAAATGCAAGTCAAGTTGCTCGAATTAGCGTGTAAAGCAACATCCTCTCAGGGCCCAGTCCTCCAGCCAGGTATCGTGCTGCCTTCACTGAAACAAGCAGGTGAATTTTCCAGACTTCCCTGAAATCAGTGGTCAAACCTACAAAACACAAGAGGCGAGCCCTGTCAGTCCATGGGACGGCAGCCAAATCTTTTTGTGAGCCAAATAACAGACTCTCTTGCTGCCCTTACATAGCCTCAGCACAAAACCAAGCCCTTCTGGCCTTTCTGTTCATACATATATGAGCAATGTGGAAACCAGACAAGGATAACTCAAAATGGAGCTGCTGTTGGACGGCTTCCCTGGGGCTTCTGCAGAGCACGGGCTCCTTTTAGCTTTTCCCATCACACAGATTTTGCCCCATGCCTGGGACAAGACTTCACCCCCAGTGATGGAGAGGCTCTCCCTCTCTCTGCCCCCAGCCACCCCCCAGCTCTCTGAACACCAGAATGCAGGATTTTGCTGCATGACTATAAAATGGTGAATTGCATAGGCCAGGAAGGATTATTTATTTAGTTATTCATTCCTCAGCGCATGCAAAGCCAAATTCTGCCTGTCTCCTGAGACTGCATGTGAGAGCTAAGGGCCACGGACTGGTCACTGGGGTGAAGTCCCCAGGTATTGTCGAGTGGGTCATTTTATTGTGCAAATAAACCTTCCTGAAGCTACAAATGAGGAATACGTTTGGGACAGAGGGTTTACCATTGCACAGCAGCATTCTCAAAACATGCCCACCTGCCCCTTCTCAACAAAAAATATTAACAGTGAGGCACTTCAGGTGCCTGCCAAATCTTTATGCATCATGTTAGAGAGTCATCTGGAGAGGTCCCTCTTATCTCCCATTTCAAGCACTCTTCTCAGCTTTTCACCTCTTGTAACCAAGGATAACACCTGAATGGTCCCAGGCACTCTGGTCTGTTCTTGGAAAGCATCAGGTTGGTTTTCTTTCAGCTTTGTTCCTCTATTCCCCTTTCTTCCCATAATGCCTGTTCCTCAACCTCTGCTCACCTTATTCCCAGGGAACAGGATAACTAGTCATGCAGTGACTGGCACATTTCATCATTTTTCCCTGGGAAGGAAACTCCTCCCTGACACTGCAGCACTGTGTGACACTGGGTAGCACTGTGGTACCATCACACCTGGAGAACACGGTCCAGCTTCACCCTTGTGAACGGGGTTTAGTCGCTGGTGTTGGTGGATTTGCACCCACTTACATCCTGGGCTCAGTTTGTGCCTTAAAAGTCACGTGCTAAATTTATAACGATTCCCTCCCTCACCACTCTGCAGCCTGGCTGTTTAAAGAGGAGCATCGCTGGGCTGCTTGTCCTGGAGGATGCTGTTTGCTTCCCACCCGAGATGAGGCCAGGGGCACATCTGGAGGCTCCCAGGTGGTCCTGGCCCTGGTGGGCATCAGCCTGACAGCCCCTTGCAGCCTCAAAGGTCCCCCAAGGCACCAGCACCCACTGAAAGGTGCCGCCAGTGCCAAGACCATTTCTAGCAGTGCAATGTGACCACGCCACAGGAGCACCCACTGTCCTGGTTGAGCTTTCTGTTTGCCGTCTTGAAGCCCTCAGGAGGGCTTAACCCTGTTTTCAGATCTAATCCATTAAACAACTGCATTATCCCTACGCAGATTTGCTTTTTTTCTGAGCTCCAGCAAAGCTCTGTGTCAACTCCCTCTGTTAGACAAGATTTTTGCAGCGGCCTTGCTCTGAGCACAGATCCTGGCAAAAACTGCCTGGGACAGACAAACCCTCTGTCCTTCAGCATGCCTGAATGTATGCTTGGCAACTCACCCCAGGAAGCACACCAAAAAATGACATTTTGTGCTTCTCCTGAACCGCATGACCATGTTCTCCAAGCCCTGAATGGTGCAGGAAACACTTCGAGCTGCTGCCACACAGCAGCCTGCTCTCCTGCACAGCCATCAGACCCTCTTGAGGATATGTAGCACCACCGCTTGACTTTCTGTCCTGGAGTGCCTTGTTACCTCCCCAGGGTGAGAAACTCCGACAGCACTCGTAGCTATGCAATAGCCTACTCTTTACCCATGGCCTGATCAAAATGAAACGGGAAGACAGTCCACAGAGAGTCTTTTGCTATTTTCTCAAAGCGGAAGAGGGTCCTTTCCCAGGACTCTTGCAAACTAAGGAGTCACCCCAGTCCCTTCTTCGCTGTGCTTCCAGCTCGGGTTCAGCCCTGACAGCAAATGCCCAGTTAGGCCAGGAACAGGCAAGAGTTCAGCAACAGGCAACAGCATCCTCAGCTTCACACCCATTAATGCTGGAGCAGGTCATGTCACGGTGTGAGCACGATGCCAGCCCCACTGGGCTGAGGGGTACGGCCCCACTCGGGGTGCAGGGGCACCATGGCACGGGAGGTGCAGGCAGCAGCAAACCCTTTCGTGCATGCTGAATCCCCGTGCTGTAACTCTACCTGCTTTTGTTGCATCTTTCTTGGGAGAGTCAATCAAACCTCTGCACCCTTCCCTGGCAGGTGATGCCTGCCTTTAGCCAAACTGCTGTTCTCACCCAATAACCCATTAAGTAGTTCTTTGCCTTCACTTTGGTCCAGGTTCAAATCAGTTTTCAAAATACTGAAGGTTTGGTTCCAGTTCAAGGACAGAAGCCCCAAAGCCCTAGCACTGCTTTCCAGACTGAGCTCTGGACCGTTCTGCCATCGGTCCAAGACAAGGTCCTGCACAAACCTGCACGCTCCCCTCTCCGGCAGCCTGCCAGCACTCCCGCTCGCAAGGGTTTTTAATAACCTGAGAAAACTGAAATAACACAGAGATGGAGTGATTCTGCAGTCAGCAGGATGACACTCCAACACTTCTTAAATAAAAGTCCTCAAGTTAGAAAAGCGTCCTGCAATTCCACAGACTTTTACAGGAAAACCTCCAGCCGCAGAGCAGAATCCCCAATTTCACCCAGTGACCAGACGTAGGCATGGACAGAGCCTTTCCTTCCCTCTGTGCTGCTCTTTTGAATGGTGCTTCAAAGACAGCAGGTCTGCAGAGAAGAAAAGAACACTTTCTTTTGACCGACTATTAACATACATGAAAGTCCTTTCACAAGATACGAACTCTAGAAGCTGCTGTACGCTTTTCACAAATTGTCTGCTGTCAAAAAATAATACAGGCAGAGGAGTCCTACCTCCAAGCCAGCGGCAGAAGCTGGTCAGTGTGCTGGGCTGGTCTGAGCTCGAGCAGGGAGCAGCAGCAGCCTGCACCTAGACCCTGTCAAGTGCAAATGATTCCTCTGCTTGTGCACACTCCTCACATCAACAGCGTGGGGGCAAAAGTAATTGCAGTCGGGGCAATAAGAGCACAGGTTTTAAAGGCTGAGAGATAGATGCTCTGAGGGTGTAAATCAGCATCCATCCACTGGCTTCGGCAGAGCCAGTGAAACTCACCTGTTTGAGGACTTGGCTGGACGTTTATCCCAACCATCCCGCTGCTACAGGCACTGTAAATTACATTTCAACAAAGCCCACCGGGCACAGGCTTTGTGCACAAGAGGTAAGGGCATCTTCACTGAGGTGCAGAAAAAACACCCAAATCTGCACAGGGCTTATTTCATTTTTTTTTCACATCATGACCTCAGCTAGGTATACACCAACTTCATGTTAATGGAAATAATCTAAAAGCAGCCTGCCAGCATGTTGAATTGCCAGTGTCCCATTCAGTGCCCTCAAGCCAAAGAGCTCCGGCACTGGATTCAAGGAGCCAGTATGGTTCCCAGCCTCCCTGCACCTGAGCATCTGAGTGACCAACACGGAGGCCCCAGGCAGTGATCTGCACATAACAGCTATCCTAACCCAGCTCGTCTTCTGGAACAGGGCATCTGGCAAAGGAGAACAGAGCCCCTCTGCCTTGCCCCCACCCTCCTACCGCATTTTCAGGTCCCCCCAAAGCCCTTCGATATTAAAGATCAAGCTGCACGCTTCTTCCATCTATACTAAACAACTATCTGTGTGACACAGAGACAGCCCATCAGGCCTCAGGTCTGTTCAGGGATCTGTTTCTGGTTTGCAGCTTTATCATATGCATTACATCTTCGTGGACATTTCTACAATCATGCTCAGGACCTTTCCTCTCTGTACACACGCGCTCCTGCTGTGAAAGGCAGGCAGGACCGCTGCCACCTCTGCGCTCGCTCACCGGGCATTCAGTACTGAAGAATGTGATTCTCTGATATTCACTTCCAAAGTAATTGGAACAAAATAATTATAAGAAAGATTTCTTCCGGGGCTATGCAGTTCTTCAAAGCCAGGAGCGTACAAATAGTCAAGCTGAAATTAAGCATGCAGCAGTTTAAACCATCTGAAAGTTAATTTTTCCATACGGCATCAAAAGAAACTTGCTCTCCCTCTCCAATCTCGTCTGCTTTTGCAAGGGAATTTCTTGTCCAGGTGAAGCACGTAACCCTGCTCTGGGCTGTGCACCACAGGAGCTGTGCGTTCAGGGCAGCCAGCACTGCCTGCCACGCTGCCGGGACAGCCGAGCTGCTGGTCGGCCAGGGACTGCCTCCCTCAAACATCACACAACGGGCCAAATCCTGCCTGCCACCGGCTGAAGCCAAGGCTACCTCGAGCAGACGAGGGCTGAAGAGTTAGGCCCAAGGTATATCTGGTATCTATGGCCTAGGAAAGAAGGGAAGGCAATTTTTTTTTTCTTTGAACTTACAAACAGAGCAGAAGACGAACCCAGCAGGAAGAAATTCCAGCTCTTTTCTTTAATTGAAAATAGATCCATAACATCCTGCTAAGTCTATTGGCTAATGCAAGCGCCAGGAGGCAGCTTAAATAGACTTCCCAAGGGCAGGGTATGTTACGATCATTACATTTAAAAGTCACTGGTGTCTAAGTTTAAAAACAAAAGCTACACGTATGTTCCCTCCTCCCAGACTTCACCGCGTACCGACACGCTCCTCCTGACCTCCTGCTAACGTAGGGAACCCAATTTTGAAAAGGCTCCCAAAGAGAACAGAAATAATGGTGAGTCAGTGATCAGATTTTCAAATGTGATGTGTCAACTCTGGCTCAGGGGAGTCTCCTGGTGCGTTAAACCTGCTGATTGCGGGAATTCCTACAGGTGGGAGTTGAGAAGAGGGATTTCTTCACGTCCAGTAGACCAATGACCTCCAACAACTATCAGGTCTCTTCACGGTTTATAAAGAAAGAAAGAAAAAGAAGATGAAATGTCTTTAATCTTCCTACTATGCAGGGCACTGCATATGCAAAAAAAAAAAAAAAAAGTATAAAAAGTAAACTAAATTCAGACATCAAAATCTGCACCTGAAGGCCTATGATGATTTTTCATCAATGCATTTTTCAGGTGAGATTACGGCTGAGTAGTCGAACGCGAGTGAAAGGCAGGGAGCAGCACTCACCCAGTCCCCACTGCCGGGTGGAAAACCAGGCCCCATGTTGGCATATGGCACGGGTCATGTCACTTAACTCTGAAGCAAAAGAAAAGCAACGTGCAGCTTGCTTTTCTAAAAGTTCAGCTGCTTTAAGGAGCTTGCTTTTTTTAAGGAACGGCTGCTCCAGCGCTGTTGGAAAATGGGACTGCGGGGAAACAGCCCTCCCCAGCCGGAGATGGGGAGCTGGGTCGGGCAGAGGAACTCGCTGTCTTTGATGCCATCTACTGGAAAGGTGCCTCCACGACCTGGGACCTGCTGCTCTGCTGGAGACCAAAAAATTACGGCTTTCTCCGACGGGGAGTTGGATGCTGCAAGTGGGATGCAGGCTCGGAAAAGGCTGCCTGGCCAAAGTGATGCTCCGCAGGATCCACAGACGCAGTGGGACTCCAACAGCGCAGCCGAGGTTTTCAGAAACATGGTGTGCTGGTCCCGCGAGCCCACAGATGTCCAGAAAAACCGGGCAGGAAGGCAGAGCCCAAGGAGCGAGCGCTGCCATGGGAAAGGAGGGCAGGGAAGAGGGAGTTCCTGGCCGTGAGGTTCAATCCACAGGAGATTATGGCCGTTCTAGCAGGGGAGAGGAGGGACAGAGCAGCCGTCTAAGGGAGGAAGGGCTTCCTTCACTTGAGCTACAGCCCAGTGCGGGTACTGGTCTCTGAAATCAGACAAAGCTGGGCTGTTGCCTGTGAATGACAAAAGAAGACAGATTTGGATGGTATGTCTGAAATCCCTGGGATTTTCCCATGAGGATGGACCAAACTTCATCAACTCACTCCATGACACCAACTAGGTTTTCCTCCCCACCCACTTACTTTTTAGTCCACCCTCCAGGCTTATTATAGGAAAAGCAAGGCTGATTTATCTGCTTATTTCACATTTCAATTTTTCTGATGCTGACGCGGTTTCCCCCTCTAACATGCTGGTCAGATGCCACACTCTGCAATAGCCCTGGCACTGTCTGCAGTACCCAAATTACTGGAGGACGCTTTATGCAAACACTCTGCAAGACAGAGAAACAACACTGGGGTGCTTTTTTGAGTCCTAGCTATTTTAGGAGGGCATTAAATACCATATTTAATCTCCTGGGGGGATTATTCAGGGGTTTTTGTGTCTTTTCTTTAAGAATCCCAGCAGATAAGACCAAGACTGGCCCAGGGTTGTTTTTTTTCTGTCCCAGTAATTACAATTTGCAGATAGGAAATCCCTGCCAAGTGTCCCAACTGCATGGCATGTGCTGGCTCTGGATGTGGAGCCAGCATTGACTTGGAAAGCATGTACAGCAATCTCAGTATAAAGGACACTTCTCCCACATTGTCTTTGGAAACGAGCTTGACAACATAGCGACAGCCACGTGGCTTTCTGGAGACAGTGGCTTGTCTTCTCCGTAACAGTGTGGCCACTCTAGGGAGTATATACCCTGCCCTGAGTCCTCCGGCGGTTTTACAGTCACATAGTGCTGTGCCTTTGGAAAGGTCCTCTTTCCTCTCACGGTATGAAAGACCCAGAAAATAAAGAGAGAAAAAGAACTAGCTACCCAGGGGAAGCAGTAAAAGTGATGGCAAACAACATGTGGTTGGTATGCAAATTGCAAACTCAGAACAGATAAACCGAGAGAATAAACTTTTCTCCAATCTCGTGTAATTACACAAAACTTCCCTGTTATTTGTAAGGACAGCAGGCCGAACAAGACAGAGGAGAAGCTCAAGCTAACAGCAGATCTTCATATTTCCATGTTGCCTGTATCTCCAACCCAATAAATACACAGTCCAACCAGCTGGCCTTTGCATTACCATGCCAACAGGTTGTTCTTTATTGCTATTTGTTGCTTGTTCACAGCTTGGACATACAGCAGAACCGAGAGTTTCCAAAGGGAATAACAAACATGCCTGAGAAAGTCACTTATTTGGAAATAAAAACCCTTATAACAGCACAGATCATTAGGAACTCATGTGGGATTTGTGTGACTGGTGTAACCCCAAAGCCAGGACCCACCTCCACAAAGGACACCCATTGCTGGTGGGGGACTCATTCCGCAGCAGGGCAGCTTCCCACCGCGTGCTCCCAAAGGGACATCGCAGGGCACAGTGTCCCCAGGGCAGCAGCAGGAGCCCACCAGGACCCCCAGCACATTCCTGCTCCTGCCCAGTCCCAGGCTTCGGCAGGGATCCACAGCAAGCGGGGCTGCAGAACAGCCCCATCACATGCAACTGCCTCTTCCTGCCTCCCAGCACAGAATGAAGCATAAGAGGAAAGCAAGGCAGACACATAAATAAAGAAAGGAATCTGGGGCAAAGAGACAGAGAAGGGAAAAAAAATGAGGAAAATGAAAGGATGAACAAAGACTGCATGCAGTAAGGGGAGGAGCTGACCAAGAGAATAAAGGCAAATTCAGTGTATTCTGTTCACGGGGCCACACGTATCTTTGTTTAACAGGTTATGCTGCCTCCAGCGTTCCCTGGGTGTCTGCCACAGAGATCTGGGCTGACTCTCCATACAAACAAACGGGATTGATTAAATTCTATCGCACTCTCAAGGATTTCTATAGGCGTATGTCCTATACTTTTGCAACGCAGAGATCTGGCCAAATTCCCCACAGAGTAATTGCTATAGAAAACTGTTGTTTTACTGCCTACTCAATCTTCTAGGAGTTTCCTATAAAGATAGCAGCTCCTGGATTTACTTGGCAATCAGCCACTTTCCAGATGATGGCCACCTGGGATCAAGTACATTTGCTAACCGGCCGAGACAGCGCTGAATACGGATGCAGTTTGCGCTCGATCCCGTCCCAGCCAAATACCGTACCGCAGCCCTCACATCCAATGCAGAAATACTCAGGCAAGACAGTAACACTCTCGGTTGCTTTTCGTTTCTTGTCACCTCTTGCCAGTTGAGTGGCTGGTCCCGTCAACGCCGCCTGCCAGGCTGCCTTGGAGGAGAAGAGGAACGGCTGGTAATCGAGTTAGAGAGCACTGAAAAGGTCAGGCAGAAGTGAGAAGCACGCTGCCAATTGCTCTCGTATATAGGTTGTTTCATGTCTCCACTGTTTGCAGTGCCCTCGCAGAGGGCTGCGAGATGCGGTTTCTCTCCAGCCACTCTCGCAGGACCATGGACTTTTCCATTCAGAAAACACAGGTGCACGTGAGCTGGAACAAGCACCGCAGCTTTTCTGTATGTTTTTCCTTGAGCGCTGCTCTCTTGGATAAAACCCACCTGGCCATGTGCATGGGTTTTGTTGGGAGTGTAGCGGGGCCCTGGAGGACAGGCTAGGCTGGCCTGGGCTGGCACTCTGCTTTCAGCCCCAGATTCCTCTCCATCTACAGAGCCCAGTGATGGTTTGGTTTGCTTTTCCCCCACACCTCTCCCTACACCTTTCCCTCAAGCTTGCAACACAGCCTCGTTCCTCAGATAAAGTCAGGAGAGCCAGTACAGCTCGCTACCAAGGCACCGCGGGGTTACAACATCCTGCTCAGAAGTGCCCGGAAGGGATGCCTGCGAGATGTCCCCGTATCATCCGAAGGGGACTGCGTGGGAATGCAGCATCAGCAGCAAGGAGATCCCTGCTCAGCAACTTCAACCCGTGCAGCAGACGATCTGGGAAGGAGGGCAGAAGCAGTGCATGTGCAGGCACAATGCCAGCGTCAGAGAGGGGATTGAGGGAAGTTTTCGATTGCCCTGGTTTGCCCACAGCCGCCCAGAGATGATTTCTGCCCCCAGGACAAGGGTGTACGATGTTGGGCACTGCCTAGGAGCAGGCAGCCAGCACCATGCTGGCATCAGGAGGCAGCTGAAGCTGCTGACACTGGTGACATGCTTGTGTGCACCCTTACTGAACCTAGCAGGAGCAGCAACCATGCTGGGGCCGGGACAGAGGTCTCCATCTAGACCCCTCAACAACCAGGATTTGGGCTGCTCACGAACCCCTCTCCTTGACCTGCTGACACCCTGCATGACAGTGTAGTGACCCACGGCCCGGCAGCGACAGTCGCTGGGACGACACTGGGGAGCTGAGCTGCAGGAACCAGGAGCTGCAAAGCTGTTTATCCATTCCCATCAGATCCAGTCGCTCCTTTCGATCCAGGAAGCATCTGCCTGGATGAAACGATGCTCTGCATTATTATTCAGTGTGGGTAAGTTTTAAACGTTTATATGGCAAACTCCACTGCTTCCTCTTAATTGTCTTTTTCTTTTGGTAACAGGCTGTGCTTTGGCAGGGACAAAGCCCTTGAGGATGGCCATATTAGTACACCAGTGTGTGGGAGGAGGGTGCCAGAAGAAGCAATTTTGAGCTAAATAATGTACACTGCAGCTGGAACGGAGGGTCCAAGGCACTGATGGAAGGCAAGGAGGTTACTCCATCCCCCCGCTCTGCGACCATCCTATTTAACATCTCCTCTAACACGCTTCCCAAAACTTTCCAAGAGCCTCTTAGAGCAACTTCTAAGAAACCCTGTGTTTACGTGACATGGAAACACTCTCCCGAGACACAGCATTGAGAATATTGCCGTAGTGTTTTTTGTAGCTGAAAGCAATCCCAGGTCGGGATTTCAAGAACACCTCTGCCTGTTGTGACTGGGCTGTGCAATGTTTTAAAAGTAATAAAAAAACAGGAAGAAAGCGATACATGTGGGATTTGCAAGACCTTTTTCAGCTCTTCGGGAGTGATGGGAAAGGCTCCCACCAGCTTTAGCTGGAGAGGGACCAGACTGACACATGGCTCTCCAGCCCAGCGAGGCTGCCACGTACGGATGGCACACTCCCTCGACCACAGCCGCACTGGAGCCACTGCACAGCTGGCAGGACGAGCCAGAAGCCACTCCTAAACCTGCCTCTTGCTGCCAGATACCCGGCTTCTATAATTTTTGCCCACACTGCAGCAGGAAACGGGTGAGAACAAAGCGACTCTGGAAGTCGCTTTGACTTCCTAACACCTGGAGCGGCTGTCAGCTCTCAGGTTCAATGAGCTGCCTACAAAAGGGTTGAATGTGGAGCAGAGCTGGCACTAAGGGTATGAGCTCTCTATGTTTTGTGTTGCTGTCCCACCATTTTTCTAAGAACGTGCAAAGATTTCTTCCTTCGCTTTGCTCAGGCCAACCATTTCACAACTCCCACGCTAAAAAGCACTGACGTTCCCTAATAAACCACCAATCCCGCATCGTTCGACACCTTACCCAAACTCTTCAGGACTTAGACATAGGCAAAAATGTGAGTCAGACACCAAGGTGAGGGGCAGGCAGGGATGGCAGCACGGGAGCTGGGAGCACGGGACTGTAAAGACACTGCTTCAGCAACCAGGGCACCGAGGCTTCCTGATACACCCCCAAACACGTGTTCAAACCCCTCTTCCCCTCCTGCCTCCCCAATTCCCTGACCCACCTGGAGCTTGTGGCCTTCCTGGTGACGATGCAGCAGTACTGGTGACGATGCAGCAGTACCAGTGACAACGCACCCCTCCTGTGTGTTCGTATAGGAAGGCGCAGCACATGAGAGCTGCCATGCCAGTTCAGACAGGCAGCCTGATCTAATTGTGCATTCCGCTTTCAACAGTGGCCAGTTTCTGACAGTGGTTTAGGAAAATGTAGGAGATTTTATATTAGAATTTGTGCCCTGAAGGAAAATTGCCTTTTAAACTTTATTAGTGGGAATTTGGCTTGTGTCTTGAAGCACAAAGGCTTACAGTGCTACCGAACCCCTTGGACTGAAACCCTGACTCGGAAGGAGTCAAAGGAAATTTTCCTTCTGTCTTCTTTGGACCAACATTTTAATCTTTCAGGGTTTGTTGTTTGGGTTTTATGTGTGCTTATAACAACTCTAAAATCCCACAGTGCTTTATAGAGTTGAACGGGAAATCAAGGCTATGCGTTTCAACTCCTGCAAGGCATGCTGGACTGGAAAAGACAGTTATTTTCATGGTAAGAAAAGAGTAAATATTCAGCCAAAAGGCAGCACAGCTCATAAACCCACAAATGCAGACAGGCCTAGCAATTATGAACTTGCTATAAAAAAGACCAGCAACAGTTATTAAACCCCAGTCCAGGCATTTTCTCCCAATATTAAATGATGGTAGCAAAAGGGCTTCCAGGCCCATAGCTCTGCTCCTTTGCCTGCCTTCATTTTCATGAATTCTGGATAACCTCTTCTCTTCTTTAACAAACCCTGTATTGTCCCAAAGGGATTTTCCTTCTTGTGCTGCTATTTCAGCTTCTAGCCGAGGTTTTTGGTTTCAGTAAGACTCTAGGATGGACAGGTGATAGCCATGGCTTCTCACAGGGAAACTGCAGTCAGCTCTCCAATTCATATATGCACTTGCTACTATGACCATCCCTGCACGGGGCATTTCTGAATACATCTTGCCTCTCCTTACATGCAGGGCAAAAAACACAGGGATGCTGGAAAGAGGAAAAAATAGGCAGCTCCTGAAGAGGGGATGGAAGGAGCTTTGCTCCCTTCCCAACAGCACCAACAGCTAAAGCTGCCTATGAAGGCCAAGTACTTCTCGCCTGCAAAGCAAATGGAAGAAGAGTGTTTCGACTGACTCCGGCTGAATTTTGGCCTGTGACTCCCCGCACTCCCGTCTGCATTCCCGGTTCCCACGGCCTCCGAGCGGTGACAGTGAAAATAACCAGAGCAGCCCATGGGCCGTACAGATGGACTCCCAAGTATTTAGATTACTAAACTGCACCTCCATAAATCTAGCTGATCCTCTGCTGC
Organism: Ciconia boyciana; assembly: GCF_034638445.1. NCBI lineage: Eukaryota > Metazoa > Chordata > Aves > Ciconiiformes > Ciconiidae > Ciconia > Ciconia boyciana. The sequence goes on along the minus strand of NC_132941.1, from coordinate 63,106,525 downwards.
AGGAAAGGGTCCGGGGTGTTAAATAAATAGACAGTAAATTTCAGAGGATTTGGTAAAATTGGGATTGTCATTACTTTTCCATTCCAAGAAGACTAATCTTGGTTATAATTATCCCAGCTACATCCAGTCTTTTCAATAGCTCGTACACTGATAAATGAAGCGTTCGCTCTCACAAATGCCTCTCCTTCCCCTGATGTACACAATGTGTTCCAGATGGATGGAGAAACCATTTTTTTCTTTTACACTTGCTAAGCTATTTCCAGGCACCCAGTGGGCCAGAGCACCAGCAGGTGTAAATCAGCAGAGCTCTGCCGATTTACTCCGCTCCTTATAGCAGGTGAGAATCTGGCCCCCTGTTTCTAAACTTAAAATAACATATTGCACATAGCTGATCTTCCCTGAGCAATGTCCCGTAAATGAGTGTGGTAAGAAAAAACCCCACCAGACAAACACAAAAGACGGTAATTGCACAAATCACTTTGGGCAGGCAACGCAGCGCCTGCCAGCTCCTGGAAAAAGCCACTTTAATTAGGCTGATTTAAATGCAGACAGGTTTTTTTTTTTTTCCTTGCAACTGAGGTCTTTGTACCCGCTTTGTACAAACTGGAGCTGGCCTCAGAGTCCTCAGCCAAAACCTGTCCTTTCGCTCCACTAACGGGAACCAGGACAGAGGGAAGAGCAACCTCAGCAGAGCCCGTGTGAGCCAGCCCAAAGGAGACCGGCACCTCCGACGACTGATGAAGGGAGACAGGGATGCTTTTGAGATGAAGAGGATGAAAAGCGTATTCTTCCTCTGCCCAGCCATGCCGTTCCTCTGTCATGCCCAAGCTTTCCTCGGGGCACTGTGATTTTCTGAGTGCCTGCCCAGGGCCAGCTGGGAGCCCATCTGCAGCAGGGCTGAGCCCACACAGGTGCCCCCACGGTGGCTGTGAGCGGCATTTCCAACACATGTTTACATGTAATGCTCAAGTACTTTCAAACTAAGCATGCGAGCAATTGACCCTTTGGCCAGCGTTAGTTTTAACCTCTGTGCCTCTCATCCCTCAGTGCACAGTTAAGGCAGGATCTCAAAGCTCCGCTCCGGAAATAAATGCATTAATGCTTGTATTTAACTGCCAGAAAGACACGGTAGAAAAACCCACATGGAAACCAATGACTGGCAAGGGGAAAAAGTTGCTCGCTAAGTCCCAGCACATTCGAGGCTGCGTCTGCTCTGCGCAACGGGGAGATGAGGATGCGGCGTGGGGAAGGGGATGTGAGCATTTCAGTAAGGACTGCTCCTCCGAGCGAACGCACAATATGGTTGAATTCATGCTGTAACAGTCTTTTAACACACAGTATTTTTATCTGATTATCTGACAACTTGTGCTACGTCCGGCAGTGCTGGTCATCACTGTGTGTCCACCAGCACCTCTGGCCATCGTCTCACAGCCCCTGAGCCTGCTCCCTCTTCCCGACTAAGTCCTCTGCACCTATCTCCAACTCTGTGTGCGAAACTACAGGATGACTATCTAGGGACGTGTTTTCAAAGAGACGCAGCTTTAAAAGCTTGTGTGCGTAAAAATACAGCTTTGTACAAAACTACTGTATCGTGAAGCTCAGGGACTGTTGAGAGCAGGGTGATCAGTCATGCCAAAAACTGCAGGAAGGGACTTTTCAAAGCAAAAGTCCTTTGCTTTGGTAAAAGCCAACTCCCCACCTCTCTACATAGTTTAAAGATGACAAGGAAGTCGAGTGTTTGCTAGAACATCTCAACCAGCAAGGAAAAATAAAGAACTCCATCTGCAAGAATAAAAGCCAGCTCTTCTAGCGTGTGCCCTGCTTTCATTTATGTCAGCTCCATTAATGCCCCGTGAAACGACGGGTCTGTAACGGAGCAGCTGACCTACAGTGGGACTGGCATCCACTGCTGGCGTACACAAGATTTATTCCAGCTGTTTAGGTTTAGGTCCCTGCTTTTCACACGGTTACTCCACTTAGGCTGTTCCTAATAAAAAGTATCAGGGATCAAAAGCTAAAAAGTTTCACAGTCTAGTTGCAAATAGAGATGCATTTCTCAGTAAGAGAGGCTTCAAGCTTTCACATAAAAAATGGGTAAAACACAGAAAAACTGTTCAAACCCCTCTCTGGAGGTACTGCGTATACTTAACCCTAGTATGGGAAGTAAATTCCTGACCCTACCTGGGCTGTCATCTGCCTTCCATGGGCTCAGTCGATGCCAATGAAACACCTTTGCAACCACAGCCTGGTCATTTCCCAGCAGACAACCAGAAATATCCTCATGCTTAGTCAGACAAATCTTACCCAAAGGCTGATGCAGTGAAAAGCAGCTCGTCTGCATCTGTTGCTGTGGCAGATGTCTATAAACCAGACTGTCTGTAGTAAGAGTTTCACTGCTGTGATGATCTAAGAGCGTGAAAGCCCCAAGAAGGGCTGGCATGCCTGAATACTTTTCTCAGTCTCTAACCAAATCAATTGGTTTCATATTAAATTAGACATTGATATGGTAAAATTCTTCCCCTCTTTTCGTTATCATTGTTGGTTAAAAATGCCCAGCAGTATGCATGAAGTCAGCTCTTGACATAGTGTTTACACAGAAACAGGAATTTTTTCAGCTTCACTTGGGACTCAGAGACAAAACACTGCCCACGGTTGTGCTTTAGGCATCTTTGCTATAACACCATTATAAATATGTAATGAGAATTTAGAAGGCAGAAGGAAGATAGATAATGGAGACGCCCCATCTAAATATCACACTTAGCTCTTACCATCTGAAAAGAGCTACGAATTCCAGCGTGCACTCATCAACACCGAGGTAAAGGTGTCCTCGTTAGAGGACGAGCACAGGAGTCACTTGGCAGCATCCAGAGGGAAAAAGATGTCAAGTTGCAGAGGAAAACTGCCTACTGCATTTTTTACACACTATCATTTTTAAAGAAGACAAAGAAGCTCAGCACAGAAATATGAGGAACTTAGTTCAACCAATTTGGATTTAGAACAACAATAGCAAGGTCATCCATGCTACTTGAGCACAGATTTTGATCAAATCCCTGAAGGTTAGCCTGGGCAAAGCTGCTTTCAAATATCAGAGAGCTGAAATCAAGGGAGGTCATTCAGTACCTGGCCATCTTGGACACTTCCATGGCCACCGTGAGCAGTATCCACGCACTTGCAAGTCTAAATCATGCAGGCTCAAACCACAACCATGACTGATATCACCAGATATCACTGGTGGGCTGATGGTCAGAACCTCGACTGTAGCTCAATACCTTCTAGGACACCTAAAAGGAAAGAAAACTGTCATATTTATGGAACGGGCTCTGCCTGAATGGGACCTTTTTTGCTCCTGTCATCTCCCCTCGAGTTATACACAGACAACGCTCTCCAAACCCTTTTCCGACATGTGGCTCTGATCCTTCTCCTCCATCTTCAGGTCTTTTCTTCCCCATTCCCTCCTTCCCCTGATTCACGGCCACGGCGAACGTGCCGCCTGATTATCTGTTGACACACACTTTTAGCGCTCCTGCACGGAGAGCAATGAATTTGGAAGCTTTTCCAACTTCCCCTCCAGATGATGTCACCCTGGGCAGGCGCCAGGCTGGGTTACGAGTGAAAATCCTTCACTTCAGGGTCAGACATCCGCCTATTTTTAGGCCTGATTTCAGTGTCACGCAGCCAACAGCCGAGCTGAACAGTTCATGTTATTCAACTGCAAACGCCTGCTGGGGTTCGAACAAAGCTCGGCTTTGTGGCAGGTGAAGGGGCTCTGCAGCACAGGAGCCCCTTTTAAAGGCAGGCGGCAGCTGCTTTGCTCGGCACGGTGCTCCAGCGGTTCACGCCAAGATGAAAACCACTTCAAGCTCCCTCCCACCCTCCACAAACTGCAACTGTAAATCCAAAACCAGGGTCTGAATTTGATCTGGCGCTGCAGACCGCTGCTGGCTGCGTCCTGCCCCACGTAGCCCTCTGGAAATTTGCACTGTGAGAAACCCGCCTCCTCCAGTACAAACTGGGAGCTGGCAGGGTCCCAGGGGATGGGGACAGGGAAGAAGGGCCCTGCGGCCGCAGCGTGCAAAGCGCAGGGTATTGTGCAGCCCCAAGCCTCTGAGCTAACACACACCCACCCGGCTCTGCTAACTCCATCACCCGGCCGTGCCTCCCCACTCCTCCCCAAATTCTCACTAGTGGTGAAATAACTCTTTGCTTTAATTTCCCTACTTGCAACACACTACTCAGCCAATGCCTCTGTCGTGCTTTGGTCATCTAAGCAAGTGATGTGTTGCTGCGGGGGGAGCTGGTCCCCCCATGCCCAGCCTGGGCAGGGGGCAGAGGAAGCTTCCCCAGAGCACATCCAGCCACCCGCGCCCCGGCGAGCTGTCCTTACAGGCAATGCAGAGCAACAGATGCTTCTGGCACATGATCCACCTCATCTGCTTAAGGATGAGAGGACTTACACCTACAGGTGTCTGGCTCTCTCTGCAAAGGCAACCCAGGGGGACCGGCTCGGGTGTTTGCCCTGCTGCTGTCGGAAATGGGGCAGGATGAGTCCCAGCCCTTCTTTCTGCAGGAATGCAGCCACCATCTCAGCAGCACAGAGACGCGCGCTGCACAGCCAAGCTTCCCACCTAGGCACAGACTGTGCAACCCTGCTTACGTGCAGACTGACAGCGGTTACAAGGGGTTGGGCGTGAGTGGAAGCTGGAAGGGCAAACCTGACACCCCCTCCTCCCCGTACACCTCAGGGGCACTCAGAGTGCAACTGGGAACGGAAAAGCAACCAGAGCTGTGAAATAAAAGCATACACTGGCGTAAGTAACATGCAAGAAACATGGCCAAGATCACCCTCCAAAATGACTGGAGTGAGTCTCTGAAGGCACCACAGAAATTATATTCACAGGGGAATGGGCCTACGGACCGAGAGCAGCATTTAGCGGAGTATTAGACCCAGCTGATTATGTGGGCCCAGCTTGGACTCGGTCAGAGCGGAGTTAAGGAGAAAAGGAAAAAGCTTTTGAGATGAGCTGCAGGTCGATACGAAGAGCAATGGCGCGTGCAGCGGCTGCAGCCAGCAGCCAGCCGGGGCTCCCTGGCCCGGCTCCCCACGGCCCCGAGACCCATCACTGTTTTTAGGGAGGCCGATGGCCCGAGTTTAAAGGCTCGACACAGGACGCAGACCCCATGCAACAGCACCAGCCCCACATGCTGAATGAGCTCATCTTTCGGCAACCTGCGCGCGCACGGGGCTGAGGTGTAACCGTATACGCTGCTGACAATGACTGAAAACCACAGACAAGAAAGACTCGTAATCGTTTCAGGGCAAAGTGTGAACATGAGTCATGTCCCAGCACCAACTGCAAGCCATCTTCATCCCCAGCAAAGGGCACTGCCCGGCGCTGGTGGCGGCGGGGGACTGCTGCTTTTCTCACGTTATGCTCTCACTCCTGCCGCAGTACACGAGCACTCATGTATGGAGCCATCAGAGTTTCCCAGCGCTTGTAGAAGACCTAAAGCTGGCACTGCTTTATTTTTAACACCAGGCGAGTCACATCATGCCTTCCAAAGGGGATGAAAACCAGCCACCAGCCCAAGCCCAGCAGAAGCAGCTGGAGAGGGAGCATTCCTCCTGTCTTGCCGCTGCTCCCTCGGCCTGAGCAGGCGGGCAGCCCCGCTCCCACGCACCTCAACAAACACCCATCTCCGTCACCTCTGCGGCTGCTGGAAAAGCCACATGCCTGCAGCAGGGCCCCAGCACAGCTCTGGGACCAGTCGCCACGGCTGGTGGTCCTCTGAGCGCACCCCACCTCTGAGCACCCCTACAACAGCATGGCCGTGTACGCGAGCAGACCGTGATACAAACTCAGGGCCCCTCAAGAGCAGAAAACACACCGGGGACTAGCCAGCCACTCTGGGTTTGTTGGTTAAACCCACTCTTAGAAGAAAAAATAAATGTGACTAGATAAGCCTGCAGGTGACCCTCCAGCATCCACGGGCCATGCAGCACAGCATTAAAGCATGAATACTGGGTTGTTTTGTGCTTGCAGGGTGCCGGCACAAGGTACTGCTCCAGCACCGTGGCTCCCGAGCATGTTTACAGTACGAGCAAGAGCCCAAGCCAGAAGATTAAATTTCAGATACTAAACCATTTGCTCCGAGGGAGTTACATCAGCAGCTGACTTGGCCTGCCTCTCTCTTGTTTGCTTCTCTCTCCCTTTGAAAACAACGCTCTACTTTGGTTTTATCAGTCAGAGCGGTCTCCCCTTCTGCCACGCTGCCTGTGCTGCTCGCTGAGAGGACTCCGCGCACCAAGCGAGCTGGGATGACATTTAACTACAGGAAAAAAATACGCAGAGAAGAGGAACCTGTGTCTTAAAAAAAGGAAATCTCTAGTGAAACCACAATTGTGCAGCTGTCCCAGCTCTGCCATTTCTGCAGCACATTTCAACACGCTCATTAGCATTTTTACGGAAATAAAGTAGTTAGCCATTGGTATGGTATTCATCACTGCTGTCAAATGTCGAACAAGCTAATACAGCTCAGCATTCTGCAAGTGACAAGTGTTGAGAAACACTGCTGCGCTCGGCCGGCTCCCAGGACTGTGGAATTCTTCTACTGCAGCCTTATGCTGGCACTGAGAAAAGGCCCCTAAAGATAAAAATAAGCAAGGACCTGCTGCCTGTCCTGCCTCGTAGACTGCGCTGCTCGGGCTCGTCCCAGGGAGGGAGGCTGGGGGTCTAGCAGGAGCTAGAGGTGGGTCTGCCCGACCAGGAGCCTGCGAGTCCCCTCAGATGGGCGGCTCGGGGGAGGCCACGGGTGTCTGCAGTGACAGCGGGTGCTGTGCAGGAGGTGAACACACTCCGGAGAAACCCTGGAAAGCCCCTGAGCTGCCTCCTTTCAGGCAGTCCAGCCACCACCACCTCAGCCCATGAATTATGTATCTGCAGGGAGGAGAGAAACACAAACTCGTTGGACAAGCAACTGCCAAGGGCTCTGGTGTTACTCACGCAGACGCACGAGTGTACGTGGCTGTGTTAGGTGGAGGAAGGCTGCCAGCCCAGGCTGGCACGTGCTACCAAGACACCAAGGAACCAGAGCAAAAGAGAAGAAAAACAAAATGGCCATTAACTTTGGATGCTTTTCAGAGAGGACTGGGAAGCGGTTTAGTCCCACACACCAAGCCCACCTAAGCCACGTGCCCTCCCAGGTCTCACGGCCTCTTGCTTCTAGTAGCTGACACTGGTACCACCTCCTCCTCTTTCAGCCCTTTATTTACCAATGTCAGAAGAGGAGAAATGGAAACCCTTAAGGCAGATGTCTCTGCTACTGCATGCGTTGTGTGGATGTGAAGCAAGAGGGGAAACAAAACTGCAGCACAGGCTGATGCAGTCACTACCACCTTGATTTGCAAAATGCAAATTGCTTCCTTTCATAAGTGTTTGAGATGTGACAGTTGATTAGAGTAGGACTGCTAAGGAAAAGTCAGTCATCAGAAAGGTAGAGAGCAGAACTGTCGAGACTGCTGTGTAATATTGCTTTTCCTCACTGACCTGATACGCTCCTCCCTGATTTATCCTTGCCCCTACTCTCATCACAGACTGATCCCTTTTCTGATACTCAGACTGGCTTTTTCAGAACAGCACATAAGCATACATACAGCACCTAGCATGGCTATGTCCTGAACACACTCTGCTTCCTCGAGGTTTATTATGGTACCAATGAATAAATTAACCTGCTAATAAAAACACCCCAAAACTCCCATTTCTCTTTTAGACTGAAGATAATTAAATTTACACACTAGCTACAACGTAGCAGATCTCTCTATTGCCCCTTGCTCCTTTCAGGTGTGTTTTAGCTCAGGTATAATCTACATTTAGAATAGAATAGAATAGAATAGAATAGAATAGAATAGAATAGAATAGTTCAGTTGAAAGGGACCTACAACAATCACCTAGTCCAACTGGTATTTCTAATATCAAATAGTAACTTTACTGGAAAGTAAACACTTGGCTATGTTCAGTTAAGGAAACAGAAATACTCAAGACACACAAAAGATGATTCTTTAAAGTCAGAGGGTAAAATGTTCTGCTTCCCAAGTTCACCACTTGTAGTTCGACAATAATGTATTTCCAATGCAATTCATTATTTTGCATTGGCTATACCCTACGCTGAAAAGTGGATGGTTGGATTATAACAGCATACTACAGCAGCAAGAATTTAAACCTTCTCATAGGCCACTCATTCCTAAAGCACCAGATACTAAAACTGTAATTTCTGTGTCTGGACATTTGAATGTACTGGGAAAATTTAAGGCTGTTGTCAGATGAGTATGCATATGCTAAGGCACGGCAGTATTTACTCTGAACTTCCTCTACAAAGCTGATTCAAAGATTACAGTAACTAAACTGTGGTCAAGAAATTGATAAACACATGTGAAGATCCTCACGTGGACAGAACGAACTGTGATTTGAATGTGTAATAAATGGTGAATAAGACTATGCCTTAGGATTGACTGCAATCAGCCGCCGTGCTAAAATGAAAACCCACTTGCTGACACTAGGCTTTAATAAACATTGCTTAAGATGTTAACTAACATGAATTATAATATAACTTTTTACAGCGTAAATATGGGTTGGAAGTCTTGTCATTTAACACTTGGAACAGGCTTAATTATCAGGACTGTGAGGCCATCAAAATGCCTCTCGTTCTGTTTCAGCACAAAGGGAGCGCCTCTGCCTGTTCATTCTCGTTATGCACTTCTGGTACACTCCATCGAGACCCAGGAGATGTGAACAAACTCATAAAATTGTTCATGCTGGCTGTGGTTAGTAGTGCAGTGAGCAAGAAAGCGAGGGTGGAGGGATGCTGCTTCTCTGCAGAGTGGTAAGATGTGACTATTTCTTCGCAAAAGGTGTCATGAGCTTTCATTTACTATCACAGTGACAGTTGTGAATTTATCTATGGGTGGGAATCTTTTTTTTTAAGAATAATTTAGTAACTTCCTTTAGGAGGTTATTATGAAGACCCACCCTGTTTTTCTCAATCCTTAATCAGTTGACAATGGCAGCCTAAAAGACCTTTCCTCTGTCACAGCTTTTGTCTCGATCACGTCTGGATTTTTCTCCTGGCAAGCCGATTTCCTATAAATCTGTACAAATTCAGTGTTTTCTTCAATCAGATAAGGGGAATAGATCACAAGCCACGTTATTAAGAAAGTCCGGATAATTATTCTCAGAGGATAATTATAAAGTGGGGAAACTGAAGAACGGCAACATGAAGTAACTTGACCCAGTTCTCTGGAGAACAGTGGCAGAGCTGGAGAGAGACGGCAGCTCTCACGAGCCTCGATCCTTTCATCCTCCATCCCCACGGTACCCTTTATGTCCATAACGAGGCAGCTCAGGGGTGTTGCAGTATCACCCGTGGCTGTGAGATAAATCCCTAATCAAACCAAGAAAACCTCACGTGGGCACTGAGAGGGGATGAACCCATACTGCCAGACTCTGAAACCGTTTCGGAGCCCACAGACGAGCAGGGGCAGTGGGTACCACTGCCATGAATACTCCTGGCTACCACCACATGCCAGTGATGGAAAGTTCTTTACCTACAAATCAAGACCTGTAAATAACAACAAGGAGAAAGGGGTAAGTAATTCTTCCACCCTGCCAAGAACCACCTGCAATTTGACACACTGACGCACCTGAAAGCTGTTTCTGACTTTACGGGGAGACAGTTGGAAAAGCCTCAAAGTAATTTTTCTCTGCTCTAACTTGCACGCTACAAAGAGGAACGAGGATATTACGCAGCATTGCAGAATCAATAGTTATTGTGGAAATTATTGGTTTGATGTCAAGGCCAATTAGCTGCAAGTGGAATTAGCACATACCCTGTGTGGGAAGACAAGTACATGTTCTTCCCTAGATGGGAAAGATGTTGACTATGAAGGGCCTCCACGCAAGTGTGTACAGAAGCTTCGTAATTAGCGTCAGATTTCCCAATGCTGAAAAGCCTAACACCAGCTGCTTCTCTCAGCACACAAGAGTCTGCAGCAATGACCTGATCTGTCCTGTAGATGGGACAAACAGAGTGGACAAACCTGCAGACCAGACACCCTTTGCATTTGGATTTTGTTGAAATTTTGTTGAAATTTTGTTGCAGAAACCTGCAACCTGCAGACACCCTTTGCATTTGGATTTGACACCTAAGAAAGGCTACACTTGGCCAACCCAACTACTCACCCCATGTCAGAGAACCATGCTGGCTGAGGTCAACTCAAAACACCACCTTATCCCTACACCTTTCCATTATTGCCCTGACTTGCGCCAACAGAAATTTTATTCCATGTTGCAGCCAGGATTTGTTACATTTCATGGACTAATCTGCGCCATGCCTGGTTTGGCTACTGAGAAAGAGCTCAACACTTGAGATTAAGTCCTGCTTGAGGATTAAGTGCTTTAGAGGAGAAGATAAGTATAGATGCAGGCGTGAGGAACACGCAAAGCTTGACATACTACAGGAAATCAGCTGCACAAATTTTACTAAACTTTAAAGATCCAAAAGAAGCGAGACAAAGGAGCTAATTTTCAGGACCTCCATGCAAGGTGGTGTAAAACAGAATGTTTTTGCAGCAGCTTAATCCACACTTTGAATCTCACCCTGGGAGCAGCCAACATGGAAGAAGACCTTGCAGAGGCCAGGAGGGTGAGAGCCCAGGGAGGGAGGCAGCCCCAGGGCTACGCCACCTCCCCACGCACACCCCTTCTGCTTCTCCTCTGGACCTCGACTCGCCTGCCGAGCCCACCACCCCTCACCCCGCATTCACAAGACCAGTTCCTCAGTTCAGCGGGGAGCTGGCACCCGCCACCACCGTCACTGAGCAACACGGCATGAACACCACCACAGAGAAAGGCTCCTGCAACTCTGCAGGCTGAAGTCAGCTTCCTGCACCCGGCTGGAAGCTGCCTGCCCCGCAGAAGACCTGTCCACCTCTATCTACTGCTGAAACCTCTGCATCGGCAGATTGACCTATTCTTTCCATAAAAGGCTTTCAGGGCCAAAGAGGACTTTTTCTTCTGGCTTATTAAAGCAAGTAAGATGCACAGAGTTGCTTTGCAGCTTGCTATCTGCATGCGATCACTGAAGACCCTTTGAAATACAATAAACAGTACAGTAAACCTTGGCTCATGTGTCGTCTTTTGCGCTACGGTGTGTAACCCTTGGTGGCACTTGGTGCGCAGCAGACCTCAAAGATGTTCATGTAAACTGCATTGACCCCTGAAATAAGGAGAGCTGCCCCGATGCGTGTTCGTGCACTGGAGCTAACAATGTCTGCCAGGCGGGGACAGCATTTAGGTGAGACCGGAGGGGTACAACAGGATCCCTTGGACCTACAGAACAACATGCAAAATGCCTTCATGGGGGTAACTTGTGCAAATAATGTCATTTCCACCTATCCAGCAGTATGCTGTGAAATGCACCTGCAACAATTCCTCGGGATAGTTCCTCTGTTATTTTTTATTTTATTCTCAAATCAGCTCTGCATCCATTTTGCTGAAGTGAGGCACCCATTGTTGTGGTGGAAACGGAAAAAAACCTACTCACAGCTGTAGAAACAGAGACAACTCAACTGGGGTGATAACCCGTCTCCCAGGCTGCAAGACTCTCATAACTGAAATCTGTGGAAATCCCACTGCACCAACACTCAGAGTCTACAATAAAAACCTGACACCTTTGTGCTTTGCACTTCTTTTGCAAAAACAGCCTTAGCTTTCTGGGGAGATCCCCAAGCTGTGGCTAATACTGAAGTAAATGTACTAACGGTGCCATCCAGAGGTACTTGGGTGTAGCACACAGCTCTGTGTCAGTAAGAACTATCAAGTAAGTGGACGAGAGGACCTATGCATAATCTTATATATATCAGACTTCAAACCAGCTATGAAATAATTACATTTTCTGTTATTTTTCATTTCTTTTGCCCATCAGCTTTCATTCACTTGTTTTTTTCAGTCTCTCTCAATACTCACTGTGTGTTTTCATTTTCTACATATACTAAATCAGTCATTCTTAAAAATATATACATCTCTGGCCTCTCTTGGCAAACAAGAGCTATTTCATTTTACTCACAATTGCTAAAAAAAGGCCCACGTGCTCAACTTAGAGAGACACTCACCTGTATTTCATTGCCATACACTAGTACATGATTTCAGATAACAGCAACCACACGTTGAAACAGGAAACGTACCCGTGGAAAACAATCTTTTTTCCCCATCTCAAACAGCTGATGACTCTCTTTCAGCTGTGAAATCATGACTCAAACTTGATACAAGAAAATGTTTTTCCAGCATATGATTATACTTATTTATATGTGTGTGTGCATATACAGTTTATGTCAGTTGCCTGAACAGTTTGGATGCAGCATCACCTGTGGCATATCTTATCATGGGCAACGTAAGTCACAGGAGATATTTGTTCAGTAGCAAAGGTCTAATTTACCTCTGTGTGCAGATACCTCCTTCACCGACACCCGTATCTGTACGACACTAAGATGTGGATTCACAAAGCAATCCCGTTAATATCAGAGTAAAATCAACCATTGAATCCTTATTTTCTCCTTTAGGAAATCAATGGGATTACACAGGTTACAGACAAATAATCCCAACAGCATAAACTATGTAATTACTTTTTTAACCTTTGGGATTTTTTGAGCTTTATTCAGATAGATAACTCATTTTGAGATGTACTATCTTAAAGATGCAAAAATACTGAAGTACAATACACTTGTATTTGTTTTTTTTTCCTAAAAAATCATCACTTACTGGTCCATTAGAATTAAGGCACTGGCTATTATTTGATCACCTTACCCAAGCTAAAAGGAAAATCAAGAAACAGACTGACTTGAAAACGAACAAAATAACTATTCGGGTAGCCTATGGCAAGCATCATTCTCACTTGTTGCATCCCTCCCAAAAAGACCATCCTTCTTTTACAGTCTCAGTATTTGAAAATCAAGAAAAACTGTAAAAATATAAATTATGTCAAATGACAGATGCTGTTGCTGAACCATGCCTACTACAAAGAGGCATGGTTATGCTTAAGAGGAGACGGTTAAGAGGAGATTTTGAGTGTTATGGAACCCAAACGTTAAATGTAGGGACTGATGTCTGCACTGCATTTGGAGTGTCACCTTGAGCTGACCTCAAACCTAACCTGGCCTGAGCATCAGATGATGGCTTCATTTTCCACCAGTCAACCCTGGACCATGCCCTGTTAATAACTGCACTCAGGTCTCCTATCAGCAGCTGCAGGGAGGTAGCTCTTGGGTCAATGAAAGCACAGGATCGTGGAGACACCTGCATTGAGAAGGGCTTGAAGGGTCAGTTTGAAAGAGGTGGGTGAGCCTGCGGAAGCCTGCACTCTGGTAAGATGGGAAGTGGAGAAACAGCTCTCGCATTCCAGACATCTCAGTGCTGAATACATGTCTGGAGGAAATAGTAGACATATGGAGTCCTTCATAAAGCTGTGAGATATGACCCAAAGAGATCACTGAGTTGACAGTCTGATTTTATAATCTTAACCCTGCTAGCAGTTTCAGACACGTCTTATATCAAGTGTACAACACTTTCACGCAGCAGCAAAAAAAAATAAGCAAAACCCAAGAAACACACCAGTTCTACACACTGCGATGAAAAAATTATAGCAGTAATTTAACAGAAAATATTTCTTTAAAAGATCAAAGACAATATGTCTTCCCCTTCCTGCCACTTTCATACACACAGTGGTTTCCCAAAATGCGTTTTGCAAAATGTCATCATCCACCCAAACCCAGCTGCTGCACAAGGAGGTGTTTGTTCAGACAAGTGGAAGTGTACCTTGATGGCAAATTTGTGCCACCAACGGAAAAAGATCTGGAAAAGGCATGGAAAAAAATTCTGCTCTTGTGCATTCACTTTGAATGTGTACCAGGTTCCAAACCGCAACTCTGTTTCTTGCAGAAATTAATGTGTTGTAAGGAAATTAGAGCGCACTGTCATTTGGCAGAAAGGTAAACACAAAAATCATTACTTACATTTATTTCCCCTTTTTCCATGATTGCCCCCATGGGGTGCAGGGTGTAGGGTGTGCACTGACCTGTACTTCCCTGTCCGCACTTGCAGAGCTCTCATACCGCACCGCTGGGCACCTCCTACATCATTCACAATATCATCTCCAATCATGATGGCCTGTCAAAGCAATGAAATACAGAAAAACTGGTGTCAAGTGAATTTTATTTCTGCCATACGTCACACTCCTTTGACATAACAAACAGCTTGATTTGATGTTTAATACTGCCATCAGACAAATTAAACAAGATAATATTGTCATCGTATTGATTAAAAGTCATCCTACCTTGAATATAATTCATGCTATAGCTCCTCGAGCAATGTACTAGTGCAGCACACATCTGTACAATATGTAATCAATCACAAAAAATCAAAGTGATTTGGCACAGTTCAAAGAAAATGCTGAATTTTATGAAGTTAGTTCTATTCTGTTCCTAATGATGCATTTATGTTATGCTCCAAGCAGTTTAAATTAAGCTTAACTTTTTAAACATTTCCTTAAAGTTGGTATTCTAAAAGCCAGTCAAAAGCTTAAGCTCGCGATCACCGCGATGTGTCACTTCGCAGAGCTTGATCCCAACCCATGCTCAGGTTGATAGAGAAATTCAGAAAATCACTGTAAAATCTCATGCATTTACTTTTGCACAATGTGACACGATACGTACAGGCCTAGCATGGTTTGTATTACAGTCAGTCAGCTTAAGTCTATGCAAATACTAATAAACTCAATTGAATAGATTACCAAAAAAATGTAACTGAGAAAAGACCTTCTGGCTGTGCTAAGATTTGTCTGAGTGTCTGATGAAAACATGTAGCATGCATGTTCACTTCAGAGTTCCTATCTTTGTTAAAGATCTTTGTTAAATTGAAGCTTATCAACCAAGGGGTCTTTCTCATTAACAACTGCATCTTCAAAATTTTAAGTGCTTATTATCATCCTGCATTAAAAATTATTACATTTATTTTATTCTTTAAATTTAAAAATGCTTGGGGGGGCTCATTTTATAGTTTCAACAAAAACCACCATATACACAAACCAGTAATCTTCAATTAATAAGCAAAAAATCAGCTTTTAACCTTCCAAAGGAATTCTGGATTACTCTGAAGAGAACGGAGGCAGCACCTAAAACCAGGGAAACACACCAGCTTTGAAAATATGTAACCTAGTTGATCTATCCGACTTTAAAGTGTGCTTTTGCACCTTCCGTATCAAAGTTGAATTTTATCTAAAATACATTAATCAGTTGGATCTTTAGCCACTTGATCTTCATCTTGTTGACTTAGCCTCCTGCTTCATAAACCTAACTGCCAGGCTTCCACAACGATGGCACCTTGCAACTCTAGAAATTCCTGCCTGAATTCCCTTTCCTTCCAAGTACTTTTGATTATTTTCACACCTGCACATCAGATACACGGAGTCACTATGCAAAGTGTTTCATTTCTTACTAAAGAAATTGCCCTTATAAAATGTAAGTGCTTGAGCTTTTTCTAGGGTCTGTCATGACGGGTCCTTGTCCCACGTACGGGGCTTGGGAGGTTAAAAGGCACATTTACAAAGGGGACCAGGGTTGCCTTAGATGGCGGCTGGGTTACTGAGAGCAGCACCAAGGGGGACTCCGCTGGGCACGCACAGAGAGCCAACCCAGCATTTTTCCATCTGCAGAGAACTGATAAATAGGCCCTTGTCAGAGAGGTCATGGCAACGAGGCGCACGCGGCAGAAGCAGGGATCGGCTTCTCCAGAAGAAGCAATCTAAAGGGAATGCTGAGTCTTTTCCTACAGCTGGCTGCAGCTTTAAGGACAAAACCATATAGAAAGTCTTTGTTGCAGACATTCCAGTTACCGGTTCTGCCTAATATAAAATCCTCTTCTTCCTTTGCCTCTTTTTTACATAGCATGCAACCATACGAGAGCCAGCTCATCCTCTGTGTCAACCCACACTTCGGTTCCCACTCTGTGAGCAGCCTGCTGGGCACGACTAAATCATACATATTGAAGAAGTCTAAAAATACTAAAGCTCCAGAGCTATTTTTATTAATCATCTAATTACAACAGAATCTTCTCCCACTTATTACATAGCATGTAAGGGAAATCTCAGGATATACCTAAAGCCCCAGCTGAAGAGAAGATTTTCTGAGAGCAATCTGAGAGCATTTTCTGAGCTACGAACATGTATATCTGGAACAGCTTCAGCTGATAAAAACTAAATCCTCTTTTAGGTAACGCATCAGGTGCAGCGTGCAAGATTATATACAGTAGTTACCAGCCCAGTCTATCTTCCATGTTGTTTTAAAATACTGTTCACATGAGGGATGATCATCATCCCTCAGGTGATGGGACGTAATAGGATGTCCCCTCCAGTCAAGGCTCATTTGTCTGGTTCCACATTGAAGTAGTTTATTTTGAAACAGTTTATATATGCTTTGTTCTGCCTAGAAGAGTCACTGCTGTGGCCAGGCTTTGTGAGCTCCTTTAAGGAGCAGAGAGACAGAAGGACTTGGGGCAAAGGGGTCAGAGCTGGGGAAAACATGCCCATAGGGAAGGAGCAGCAGCAGGCTTTGGGACAGGTAGCTCTGCTTTTCCAGCTCTCTGCTCACAAACCACTTCAGAGCCACTTCTTTTTCATCCTTTTATTACTGGACTATTTTCCTCTTCCACTCTGCTCACGGAAACGCATGTGGTCCTAATAAGATGCTTTCCCCTGTAGGTAGTTCACCTTTCCTTATCACTCCTCCAGACTAGAAATCCAGCATGAAATGGGGAGAACATGATGGGTTAATTTTAAGTAACAAGTAAATAAAGCATGTATGCACAGATGAGGAAAATGGAATCATCCCACTGTTACACACAGAGCTGCAAAGAAGCTGGCAACACCGCTCCCAGCCAACCACCATTACCAATTTCCCCCCAAGCTGCTCTGACATATTTAATCATTCTCAACCACTGGCTTTAATAGTTTATAATCCCCTCTTCTTATAAAATGCCTTCCAACACCTCCGCGGGGGGGACAGGGAACGGCAGCGGGGGGACCCCGGAGAGTCTGCAGGGGGGACCCCAGGAGCAGACCTGCCCTCCGCCACCCACACGCCCTTGCTCAGCCTGAACCCAGAAGTTCAGGATGAGATTTCTGAAGTAAAGACAATTTCAGGCATGGGTTCTCGAAACCCCAAAAATTAATTTCCTCTGAAAATGGGAAAGGGCAGAGTGGGGCAGCCCACCAAGCACTCGCTTGCTTGCCAGGGCTGTATTTTACCCCGTCCAAGCAAGTTTTCCTGCAAGACGCCCGGCAGCTCTGCAAGTGCAGCTGCAGATGAGCAGCGATGCCTGTCCAGGCCAGCTTGTGGCATACGCATACAAAAATGTACTCCAGCCCCTGGGGATTTCACAGATTTACTATCAGTGAAGGGCAATAATCACTAAAGGAGGAGCAATTATTCCCAAATCATTTAGGATTTAAAAAATCATTGGCAAGAAGATAGAGGTCAAAAGGTGCACTGTCAAGGGAAATAAAAAAACTCTACCTGTCAAACCTGGGTTTAACTTCCTCTCTGACTGCAATATGGTAAGAAGAGAGAGAAAGATATAAAACTGAAAGGTCACATACCCACTGAAAGCAAGAATTAGAAGATCCCTGTTCGTGTTCACATTTTACACAGGGATCACACCATTAATCCGTTCAATTATTCGGCGGAAGTTACTTTTTTTAGATCGGTTAAAAATTTACTAAAAAAAAGGGCAAAATGCAGTGAGACAGTCTCTCTGGTTTTAAGACAAAATCATCCAAGAATTAAGATGGGTGTAATTCATATTTCCCTGAACCGTATAGCAGGTTCGTGTGGTTGTACACGTGCAGTAAATAAAAACACAGTGTGCCAAAGCTGAGTGAAGCCACTGCTCTTGAAGAGTCCCATCAAACTCAACCCAGATTGCCAGCGATAACGGAGGAGATGAACAGGACCCCCAAGAATTTGGGGGTGGAAAGGCATAACATAATCCCCACTGGACAAACGTCTGTGGCACAGAGATCACCATCACGGTCAGCAATCTTACTGGTGGTGTCTGGGCCAGGGACCCAGAGCTGAATCGAGGTGGCAACTGACTCCTCTTACCCACAGAAGTAGCCAAAACTAATAAGCCTTCAGAGATGCTGGTGGGGTGGTGAATGGGAACCTTAGGTATTTTTTGTCTGCAAACAGAGTTTTAGTATTCACTAAAATCACAGAAAAATGTTTAATCAGAAAAGGAACTATGGAGTAAGAAAATGAACGAGGCAGAAAGACAACGATTTCTGTACCAGCCAGTCACGCTTGTGTTGCAATGCAGTGTTTGCTAGGACAAGCTCACGTACGGTACTTTGGAGGCTGAAGCCTATGGAGGATGCAAATGAAGAGATGCACAGAAGGAAGTGTGCAAACTCCAACAGAATATTTAACCCAGTGAACGTTTCTAGAGTCAGACATATTTATGCCTAAGCAGATTTTTGCTATAGGTTTAACAACCTTAATCAAGCTAAATGTGCCAGGGACATAAGGAAATAAAGCTTATACACAAAATCTTGATTAATGTATTAAAGTCCTTTACACAAGAAATACAATGCATTTACTTTTCTCCCTATTCTCCTTGGCCCAACCAGTAATCTCCTAGGCTTCAGGATCCCATATTACTGTTAATTATGTTTCTCTCTTGGAACTACTAGCTGTGCAAACATCAAACACGCAAAGGGCATCACGTGGCCGCTGACCTGGGAGAATCTGTACAACAAGCCAGGTGAAACAAAGAAATACATTAAACTTCCAGGGCAGATTTCCAACTGCTGCAGGGCCAGCCAGGTTTCAATAAGCTTTCAGCAGGACTTGAAGCTTGAAACTTCACTCGGCCACTTCACTCTTCTTTCTGAGATGGAAAATCTTTCCCCATTGTGGCCAGTGAGCAAGGAGGGGATGCCAGCACGGCGGCAGGTCCTCCGTGCCACTCTCGGGGTGACCTCCCTCTGCTCTCACGCGCCACTAACTCCCACCTGAGACTTGCAGGTGGCAGAAATGGGAATTGGTTAACTACCAGTAGTTTATGCACTCCAGTATGACCTGCCATAACTCCCATTAAAGCAGGACAATTTGCTACAGAGAGAACTTTTTATGATTATATAAAACTACCGGAACCTTAACATTATTTAGGTTTTATTGTAAAGCTGTAAAAATCATCCACTGTTACAGCTGCCTTAAAACATATGAATTAGGCATTTCAGTAACCTTTAAGATGTGTTATTCTTTGTCATACTATTGAATCATAAGATAGGTCTGGTTACCTCTAAGAGGTTTAAATTTCCAATCTATTAAAGTAATACCGGCAATCTGTTATTTCTAGGCCATTGAGGAAAGGTTAAAATGAAAATTGGACTTTGGGGAGTTCCTCCTATTCTAAGTGCAGGTTGAAAATATCTCAGCAGCAGAAGGCAAAGTCAGGGTCTCGGTAAGAAGCAGTTATCAAGGGAAACGACTGGTGATAACTTTATTGATTAAAGCAGCTTGAGAAATTTAAGATTTGCCACTGTCTAGAATTACTGTGGTGAGACAGCTTTATTAAAAAGGTATTTTTCATTAAAAGTCAGGTGAAAGAAAATTGTAATATGTTTTCAAAAGCACAGCTCATCTAAAATGGTTTAATGATGGTATGGATTAAATGCATTCCACAGGTGGAATAAATTATTGGCAAACATTTTATAAAAGTAAGGGCAACTAAAACCAGTCCTTGTCACGTCATTACAAATGCAGAGAAGTATAGCTCATTCAGGAGACAGACTAAAACGTAATACAGTGCATTACTAAGGAACTCATTGAACTGCATACACTGAGTTTTTATTATTATGTATGATGAACTAAACCAACCTACAAACCCGTCTCAAAAGAACATTAAAGTTGCAAGGTCAAGCACTCAAAAGCTAGGACGATATGTCAGAATTAAGGTAGTTTGCTGTGCTGTAGTTTGTTCCTTCTACGCATGTGCATCATGATTCAGGTTTTAACTCCAGCAGCATGGACTATTTTTTCCATAGTCGAAAGCACGGAGTGACTGCTGCCGTTATGCAGTGGTGTCTACTGCGCTCCTCCTTGGTTAGGCACATACTCCCTCCATTTCAAATCTCTTTGAATACAGAAAATCACACCTACTGACTAGACATATGACTAACACAAATTGATGGCATTTAACACTAGAAACTATATGGAAAAAAATCTGTGTCAAAATATAAAGTTAGTCACCAGTAGCACTATGAATATCTGGCAAATAGCAGAGAGTGAATAAATAGTCTCTTCTGGGGACTTTTACTGCTTTTCTGTACCCAAAACAAGTCCTCCTGAAGTCGATAGGAACCACTCGCCAGGGTTCACCCTATGGGACCATTTTTGCCAGCCTGGTGATGCATTATATCAAATTTTGTTCCCTGGAGCAAATTTTTTGAGACAGGAGTTCTGGTGTCCTGTTGTACCCCTGTAATGATACCCACCCTTGGTGCTAGGGGCTGACACGGTCTCAGCATACCACAAGCTGGGCAAAACAGTGCCTGAGGACAACTGCACCATCCTGCCTATGGAAAAGGGCAAGCAATGCCACTACACAGGGCCACAAGGATAAAAAACCCAAAAACCCCCTTTTCCCTCCTACTCCTGCGCACCAATCGTTTCTGATATAAGCAGAAAGGAAACACAAACCTTCATGCATCTGATTTAGACAAACAGTATCCAAGGGCTGAACTCTGTGGGTTTTTTTTTCTTTGTTCTTTTTTCCAGCTACTTTTTCTTCAAATGCTGTTCTGTGTCTCAAATGGATTTTTGGGTTTGTTGGTTGGATGAATGGATTGAATAATTGCCGTGGCTGTACCTGGGATATTATGTTCAGGCTGAGCTATCTTGTTACTGGGAAGATACCGACAAACTGAAGGGAGTACAGAAAAGAGCACTGCAGTGGGTTAGGGTGCAGAGGGACCGAAACACAAGGGAAGCTCCTGGGAGCTAAACACACAGTTTTAGTAAGAGACAATTACTGTAATGATAACAAATGTGGAGGTAATTGGAGGGAGAAAATATCCAAGAAGGCAAGCAGTTATTTTGGTTGTTACCTGGAGTAAAACTAGAAATAAAGAGATGCAGTTTAAAAGGGAAGCATCCTGATGAATCTCAGAAAAAGCTGCCTGCCCGTAAGACCTACTTGGCTGTGAACACTGTCCCTAGGGTGCTTACAGAAGCCCAGTTGTTTGGCTCACTGAAAACTGCTCTGGACAAAACATTAATAAACGTGAAGCAGGGAACACTCCTGCACAGGGAAGGAGATGGATTCGATGGCCTACTAGGTCTTTTCCATCTCCCCACTCTATAATAAAGTAAAACTCAAGCACATACTGAATTACAGGGCCATAATTTCATCTCCAGGCTCTGGGGACCTACAAGCCACCCAAACTTCACTCCTGTTGTTTATAATGTCACCAAAACCCCCTGATGGAATTATTACGTTGTAATTCATTGCTGTCTGTGAGTCATCTCATACTCATCCTTATGTCCTGTGTGACATAACAACAAATCAATAAAAAGGATCTGGGCACAACTACAGAGAGGGGAAAAAATGGGCTGTACTAAGTAAGCAGGGAGCATCACACATTCAGAGTGTTTCTAGAAAGCGTGATGAATCCAGTAACATGGGAGGAGTTTTTGGGTCAGTCAGTGCTTCCCATTCACCTAAATTAGAAAATATTTTACTTCTGCCTTTCCCTTTTACTAAAAAAAGGTAGTCAGTGTGACACCAAAGGAAATAAATAACATTTTGGCTGCAATTCCACTATGCTGCAGCCTCCAGTCACCAAGCAAACTGCCAGGCATTGGGGTACCTCTCATCTTGTGAGGCACAACACTTTCCATAATTCCTTGGGAAAACTAAGTTTTATTCTTTTGTATTGTTTTCTTTAGCCTCCAAATAAAGGAATTTCACAACAGAAGTGCATGTTCTTTTGAACTATATGGTTTGGGAGGAAGGTGAATAAGAAAGCACAACACAACAGTACAAGTAGAAGGAGAAACCGCAGTAGAGGATGGAGGGATGGATGGAAGACTCTAAATTGGGTAGAGGTATGGATGGCACAAGTCAGAGCAAAGACAGACAGACAGGAATGAAAAGGGAAATAGCAGGCAGTCAAAAAGAACCCTCAAAAAAGCAGAGAAAATAATGTCATGCCTTTCAGGAGGGTAACAAGTACGCCCAGGGCAGAAGAAATTCAACAGGTCCCCACTTGCTAGCATTTACCCTCTTGGCTGTCAGTCCTCTTTTGTCTATTTCACGGTATTTGACAGAATGGGCAAACACGGGGGGTTTTCCCTCTGAAAGATTTTTTTCAACAATTTTTCTTTTCCTTTTTTTTTTTTTTTTTAATAATTCATAGGAAGAATCCTGAGCATAAATATTTCTCTGCACACTGGGTCTGGAAAAAAATATTTGTATATCCACCCAGAGGTTATCATGTCGTCCTGGCCACATTCCTTTCAACCTCTTCTGTGACTTTCCATGAAAGACAGCAAACCAAAATAAAAACTGCATCAGTGGGCATAACTACATGGCACAGCCAGTAGTCACAGCATCAGAAACCTTACCTGTTGTGGTGGAACTCCCATTTCTGCTAAGGCTGACTCAAAAAACATTTTTGCTGGTTTTCCCACTACCTCAGCTTGAACATCACAAGCATACTGGAAAAAAAAGAAGAGAGACACACAAAAAATGCTGATCAGAAAAGGATTTGTTCAACTCCATAACTCCAGTCAATTGTATAAAAAATATGTGATTATTGATTTTTGCCCTTAAACACCACAATGGATTAGTGGGTGAAGGTGAATATGGGAGAATTTGGATAACAGAAGTGTTTAATGTTCTGTGGCAGGAGAGAAAGTCCTCCTGAAAGTTACAAACCTTTTACATTCCTCATCATGAGAGCAGTCTTCAGACTCAGTTCCAGTATTGCTCATTTTTGTAAGAGCATCACTCTTAAAGAAATAGCAAATATCCTTCATACGGAATGATCAAAAGTACTGGAGGGCCTTAAAAGATGTAGAGGGTTTCTTCAACCACCTGGCATACTTTTAATGATTCAAGTGACCACCCAGATTTGAAAACTTTTATTTTCCTGCAACTAAATATCAGTATGATGCTGAAAAAAAGGTGTTTCTAGCTTGTTCTAGACAACTAGAAGCCTGAACTTATCTGGGGGGCAAAATGTCTCCCCAAAACTCACATAGATACAAATGAATGTGCTGCAAGCATACATTATATCCACTATCTTCTGTGCTTGTATACTACCCTACTTTGCTTTATTCTCTGTATTCACTATGGGGTTTTTTTTTGGTCTCTCTGCAAACCTATAAAAGGGAGACTAATGATTCTCCCCTTCTCTCACCCTTAGGTTGGCTTATCTATTGGGTTCCAGTTCTGCACAGACTTAATCAGGCTTAAAAATAGGATTGCACTTAAGTATCCTGCTGAATAAGGGCCTTTTGCTGTAAACTGTTAAGGGCAAGGGCTGTGTTAACAACACTACACCAAACATAAAACGGACCTTCAGTTTTTCTTAGGTATCTTGCAGACGATATTCCATGTTTTCTTTTCTGACTCCTTCTTTCAAGGGCTTCACTTCCAATAAAGGTACCACAATGGTAGAAGTTCACATTTTAAATAAAAATTTAAAAAATGAACAAAGCCAGAAAACAAATGAATCCACCCATCTTTAGAGTGCAGCAAATGAGTTTCAGTCTGTGGAAACTTCCTCCACCAAGGTGAGTAATTACAGAGGATGACCCATATTTATACCAGTTACTCTTTTAACAAGGTGCACAGAGCGAGTAAGCATAATGCAAGCTATAAAATACCTCTAATGCCTTCATATATGCTCCAACATCAAGTTTCAGACCATCGGTTTCTTTATAGTAGCGTCTGGAAATGAAAGTGATAAAGTTCCAATGAAATGAAAATGTTGGCAGTTAAATACAAAGAAACCACATTTTTTTATTTCTGTGCCTGTATAGACGTCCATATGGCTGCAACAAAAAGTCAAGTCATCAGAAACTCTGGAGCCTTAATTTAACGCCAGGAATTAAGTAAAGGACAGGCTCAGTACTGTGCAACGCTTGGGGAAAAGATCTCAGACCAGATGCCCATCTGGCATCTGGGACACAGCTCCACTGGTTCAAAGGAATTTCAACTAGCTCATATCAAGGATGAACCTGGCCTGTATTTTATTGCACAGAGTACTAGCTGCTCACAAACGACAGCAGTTACATTGCTCTTCCTTTAATCAGCGATGGAGACCCCTTGGCAGATACAAGACGAGGGCTGGCACCAACCAGCAGCTGTAACACCTTCTTCAGTATATCTGGAAGGGGACCCCAAACAGTTGATCATCATTGCTTGTCACCAGCCTCCCGCATGAGGAAAGCCAGGGCGCTGTTTATCAGGACTAAGAAAGCCCTCCAAGGTAAATTTTGCTCCTTCTAAAAATGTTCCTATTGCCATGAAGCTCATAAAATTAGTTAGTCTCTTTACAGTGTTTTTTTGGAATAGCAATTCACATTAACGCAGGTCTTCCAAGCTCTCCTGATCAGAGCAAAGACAGGTTTCTATATGACAGGAAAAAAAGGTAGGATGAGCAGTCAGTTAAGATTTTATGCCTTATCCTTCTGCCATTTTCGATTATTCAGCACAGCCTCCCTTTAAAATGACCACTTGACCTTTGCTGGAACAGCCATTAACCTTCTATAGTCTAGCGTAAACAGCTTAATTTTCTGACAGTGGCATGACAGAAGAAATTACAAAGCCAATTCCCACTCTCAGCCCAAAACAGATGCTAAATGTAAATCACTCCATTTTCAGGAGGAGGGCATTCTGCTTCAGTGACTCTGACACTTGTTTTCTATGGAATGAACTAAAACTTCAACCAAAATCAACCTACTTGCCCAAGGTAGGTACCTTGTTAAGGTCCACCCAATTACACTGATCCTGCACGTTAAAAACAAAGCTGGCTTGTGGCTTGTTTTTGTATATGGCCCTTTGCATCAACAAGGCTTCTCTAGTTAGGTGAACAATTCATCCAATTTATAATCTCCTTTCTTCGAGTCAGAGAACTTACCTACCAGGGTAACTCATTCAGAACTCACGTTCACAATGCCTAAATGATCAATCATTAAAAAAAATATGCTCATGGTGAAAACTGAGCTCAAAATATCCAAAAATCTATATTTTTAATTGAAAAATAACATTTCAAAAAAATAACAGTGGGTCTGTTTTAGAGCTGTCTACATTAATGAATGACCAAATAAATACTTTTATATGCGCAGGGTACAAAGGCATTTTTGCATTGATCACATTGCAAATCTTAAAGAAAGGTTGATTCTATATTTAATTTTGAAAGATGGTATTACATAACACAAAACTTGGATATTTTACGTACATTAGCCATTCTGCTATTGGCTCAACATTTCCTCCTTACCTTTCTGAGAAACAGTAAGGATTTTTCACCCGTGTTGTAGGATCAGAGCATGAGTGCCAGGTAAGGCAAAACAACGGATTTAACTGCTCCTTCCCACTGATAAGTTCTACCCAGCTGGATCAATAACCCACAAACTAAGAAGGGTTCTCATGCGCATTACAGCCTATTGAACCACTGAAAAAAGTTGTCACTATGGTTTCCTCAAGCTAAACATGCATAGTCTTTTTTAAGCCCACACATCACACAACAGATAAGAATAACTCCTTCAAGGCCGTTGGGATTTGTCATTATTCAGTGCTAGCATTAATAACCACCTGTTTAAAATCTCAGAATACATCTAACTGAATTGTTTTTAGGAAACATTCAAATTCCCTGGCAGGATTTTTCCTGCATGTGAAAACAGGACGTTAAAGTTTACCTTTAATGTTCAGAGAATAATTAAAAATATCTTTTGATACACAAACTATTCAAACAATTCATCTGGCAGTTAGAAAGCACAGGTACTTTTGCAGGTCTTCGTCATACACACCAGCCCAACCACTTCTCAGTATAGCCTTGGACTCTCCCTTTAGGTCTTCTTGGCCGCCACACTTTGCTCACAGCCAGAGGAACATCAACCCCCATCCCCAACATAGTTTGAGTGGAGTTTGTACATTACAGCTACTTTCATAAAATGATATGGTTTCTATATTAGCAACTAAAAACTCTCTTGGCTCCTTATTCCTTACATATAGCAATTTTCAAGCCACCAGCATGAAAGTGCTCCCTTATGTATGACATTTTCATACATGTGAATCAACCTATAGAGATGCTAAGGCCAACTTTCAGAGATGGCATCGTTAAGTACCACTCAAATAGCAAGGCGTCATTTACGTCACACAGGCCATTAGCCACGTCCAGTAGTGGCAGGATTCAAACCTGGAAGAAGAAACCTGGCTGACTCTTGGCTGAAACAGAGAATTTTTGGACCACCTGATCCTCCTCACCATTAGTAACTTCAGGATGCTGGAAGATCAAGCTGCATCACAAATCCACACCAACAGCCCTTTATCCAAGCATGGCCTGTTGGATTTTGTTTGTTTGTTTTGGGTTTCTTTCACTATTAAAAATCATTTATTTTCAGTTCAGACAGGAACACATGGCTACAGGCAGCAGTTAAACCAACAGTTCTCATCTCTGAGATCTTGCAGGAGCAAAGACAAAAAGACAAGCAGTGCCTCTTGCAATACTCATTCACCTGGGGGACGCACACATCAAAATCCAAACTCTCCATGATTTTTATGGGTTTTTTAAGAGGCTCTCAGACTTGCTCTTAAAGCAACCAAAGTCCTTTTCCTAGTGGCTTACAAAAATACAGATATTTAACCCTCCCACCGCCACTTGCAAATGTGGATTGTTTCATCAAGGTCTAGCTCACTCCTGAACGCTGACTTTGAAGGGCTGGAGGCTGGCATTTGCTGTGCTTATAAACCAGGGTGTCTCCAGGTTCTCTAAATGCCGCTACAACTCCTCCTCAGAAAAGCAGCTGCATCTCTCACCCTCTAGCACTCGATGAAACACATCCACATAACTGCTTACTCTGCACTGTCTACAGAAAAAAGACCACCGACAGCTGAAATTCAAGAGATGCCTTACCCAGTGCTGTAGCAGCACAGACACCCTACTGGTGAGTATTTTCAAAGTCAACTGGAGGATTCAGCATGGCAAGTTCAGTGACCTCCAGTGCCCTTTGCAAATCTGCATCAGCACGGGACTGAACTGGGGCTCATCAGGAGCATCCATACCATCTTCTTTGAGAGACCTATTTCAGCGTAATCACCTCAGTTTTCCCTTACCCACCTGGAAAGACTACAAGTAAGTGATTCAGGACAGGAGGCGATGTTAGGTGACTGAATTACCCATTGAGGATCCTTCATTAACAGATACCTGAGCAGATCAGCCTCCCAGTCCAGACACATAGATTAACTGCTTAAAAGCTGGTAGTGTGAATGCCCACACTGATATCTGGCCTCCATTAAGTACAAAGATACTGGGGGAAATTAAAAAATATAGAGACTAAAGGAAGAAACAAACAGTGCTTAACTCACCCTCTTCCAAGGGAGATCAAAACAGGCTTCTCCAACCCAATCAGAACTCGGAAAGCTTCATTAAGGTTTGCATAGGTGAAGTTTTCTGCTGCATCTCCGATAACGACGCAGTTTGGGTTTGCTTTATCAATCTCAGCAAATTCAGGGACAAGATCTACAGGAGGAAAAAAAAAAAAATTCCACAGATCCCTTACTATTTCAGATCCTGTTGGAACTGATGGTTTTCCCCAGATTTGCATTTCCCTTCATTCATTCCCCAACACATTAAAAAAACCAAAAATCCAAGTCTGAATCAACTGTTCTTCAGACTCCTTCTATTCCTGCCCGGATCCTGCTGTTTATCTGTCCTACAACAAAGAGGAAAATAAACCATTTCCTACCCTTGCCTTAGCTCCCACCACCCATGTCTCAGTTATATCTCAGCTCATTATATCCAGGCACCTAGACTTGAGGCAAACTCCTGGGTAGTTGAATGAAAATGTATAATAGCAAGGGCAGGATCCACCTCCTTTCTCCGTAGCCACACTCTACAGAAGAAAACACTTTAGACTTAAAACCTCTGCCACAATAACAAAGACAATGTAATGCCCTGCACAAGACCTCACCTATCTCCCAGTCTCTGTGGGTAAGCAGCAGACTCCTCTGTGCATTTGCTGACCCCCAGCACAACTCTGTGCCTTCACTGCACCACTGCCACCTCGCTCAGGCCAGAGGTTTATTCCAGAGTCTAAGGTTTATTCCAGAGTCTCATGACTAAGGAAAAAGCTTTTCCCTGTAGGAAAACAACAGCTGGGAGCTCTTCCCCCCATGAGCTATGGGAATTCACTGCTCTATTGCAAACGCCCACATCTCTCTGGGGTGTCCCCCTGCGTGTCCCAGCATCTGCTGCAGCGTTGTCCCACCATTGTGCACGAGCAAGTGTGGCCTCAGGCTGCGCTCCTTCAAAATGCGGCAGGCTGCTGGTGCTGGGGCAGTGACTTCGGCCACGGAGATGTCAAAGCCCATGCCCTGGAGCTTCTTCACAAACTTCTCCCGGGTTGCTTGGGTTTCGTTAGTGCAGAACCGCAGCTTCAGACCCGATGCCTTGATCCTGTTGAGTAAAAGTGGCAGAGGGGTTAACTGGACACAGAAGAGGAGCTAGGAGTATAAGTGTTGCTGTCCCACACCTCACTTGGATAATTACATTAAAAATGCAAAGAGGAAATGCCAGAACAGGAGCAGGATCCCTTATCATGACCAAGACATGTCTAAAATATACTGATTCTGGGCACTACGGCCGCAGTTTTCATGTGCAGGGCCCTTGCCATAGCATGTAACTGCCCTTCTGGAACAGAGAGCTAAGCTGAACATGGCGGCACAGGCGATGCCCACCTTCCCCAGGATATCACAGTCTGTCAGGCACACACTCCCTCCACACACCAAAAACCCCCAAATCCAGTTCCTTTTCTTTCAACCGGTCCACGGATGTAGACACACATGAACTGAAGGCACTGCACAGCCACGAGTACAGTACCTGGTGTGATACCACTGGCTATTAGCGTTTTAACTTGGATTTTCACCTTTCCACTTACTGATCACCTGCTGCAGGGATCTGCCGGAGGTAGCAGCAAGGCTTTGCACTTCTGCAGACTCCAGGTAATAGGCCAGCTAGTTGCAATGATGCTTATATCAAAACTGGGGTGTCTTCAGCTACATTTATCATTTAATCTCTCATAAAACACCTGTGCTGTTACTTGGTGGGTAATCCTGAAAAATATGGTACTTCAACTGATTCATTAATAACTGTTTACAGGTGAATAGCTTCTCAAGGGAAGAAAGCATGGCCCCAAGTGCTCAGAGCCAAGGACGTGGTTCCTGTGGAGCGGTACACTGCAATCTCGTACAGGTCCTCTGCCTCTGAGGGACTTTGTTTCCCGACCCAAGCTGCGGTGACCTACTGGGGACGTCACGAGAAGGCCTCTTCTCCAAGGATGAGTTGTCAGCCTTTTGGAGAACCAACGTATTTCAAAGTGGCCATGGATAATCAGAAGCATTGAAAACGTATCCCAATTTTTTTTCAAATATTTCCCAAAGGGACTGTCAGTCAGCTCCTCAGATGTATTAAAATGCCAAACTTCTGTCAGTTTTAGTGTGAATTTGTACCTCATTATCTTTGAGGACCTGGGCTAACATGGGTTTAGATACCTAGGTAAGTTAGGGGCTAGCTTTATAAATCCTTATTAAAATATTATTACTTTTCTTTGTGTTAGGATGAAAAAGGACTGTTTTAGTAGGAAAGCCCCTGCATTGATTCTCAAGACAACAAAACATGGTGGGTTCCTTTTCTAGGGAAGATGATCCCAATCGGTTGGTGTAAACATCGAAACCACCTCAAGGTAACATATCCGATGACGAACTTTCCATCAAAGGATTCTGAGAAATCCAAATCTGACCCAGAGAGCCCCTTCCACTCATTAAAACTGCACGCCAGCGTCTTCTTCAATAATGCAGGTGATTCATTTCTTTCTTATTATTTGTCTTTCCTAATCATAGGTATGTGAATTATCAATTACACTTAGTGGTTAATTGCCCTTCATAAAGATAGCTTTTCTATTTTAAATTAGGCAGTTAATATATTGTAACTAATAGCATCCACTTGTACATTATAAATATATCTTCATTGATTGGAGCAGTGAATGTGAGAGTCACTCACAAGTTAATGAAGCAATTGAGTGAAGAAGTGCAGGGTGTACCCAGGGAATAATTATTGTTAATGAATTATGATGTGACCTTCTCAGAACAATGAACAATTGGTGTGACAGTGGGATGACAGTATTCCACATCTGTTATTCGAAACACGGTTTCAGCTGTAGTTAAAAAGCAAAGCAGTGTCATTTGGATACATAACAAACTTTAATAGACGGTGCCGTGGTTAAAAAAATCTTATTCTAAATGCAAAGCCTATCTGCACACTCTTAGGAAAAAAATTCTGTGATTCACAACTGCCTGGAAGCAGACATTTGTTGAATAAGAATTTATTCTTTCTCTTCCTAAAGGTCAACGCAATGAATCCAGGAACAACACTAACCGCCTACTTGCGCAGACAAACAAATGTGCCCTCACAGGCC
The DNA here is from genome assembly GCF_034638445.1 of Ciconia boyciana. Taxonomy (NCBI): domain Eukaryota; kingdom Metazoa; phylum Chordata; class Aves; order Ciconiiformes; family Ciconiidae; genus Ciconia; species Ciconia boyciana. The sequence goes on along the minus strand of NC_132941.1, from coordinate 63,075,723 downwards.
AGCTTGGTGAAAATGGAGATTCAGTTTTCCTATACTACAAATTTAACTTCTTTTTCAGAATTTTAGACGAAAAACAGAGTTACACTTCTGAAAGGCATGACCAAAGTGGAAGCAGTCTGGACACATCCTGGACTGCTTCACGCCTTCGTGGCCACCAGCAATTACCACCTCAACAAGCAAGCTCAGTAAATGCTTCATATGAGGTGAGGTCTACAAAGGGTTAGGCCAAGCTGGTCAGAAAATGGGAGTCCTCTGGTGAAACGTGAAAAGGACTCTCAAAAATATCCCGGAACACTGAACAAAAGACAAATCATCAAGAACTCCAGGGAAGACTTATTTCTACAGAAATACCTTTTCAATGAAAAGCCACCTTTTACTTCAAAGTTAGCATCTCTAAAAAGACCCTTTGCTAGCTCTCTGCCAAATCCTTGTACAATACAGTCACACTCACTGGTACGTGCATGATTATACACACACCGGGACGAATCCATCCCTCGATGCCCAGCACGGGGACCGCGAGCGGAGCCTGCAGGCCAGCACGCATCGGCAAACAACTATTAACTCAGAGCTTAAATAATCAGCGGGAGCTTTTAACAACGGCTCTCCACGGGGGGGGGGAATCCTGGCTCCACTCGTGTTTACAGCAAAACTCTCCTTCAGTTTTCATGGTCAGGTTTGGCACAGAAAGAGGCAGCTTGAAGGCCTCTGTCTCTGTCTGACAGAGGCAAGACGCTTTGCACAGCGAGTCAATACTGCACTGGGGGCACTGCTGCTAAGCTGGCCAGCTTAATGGGAAACCTGGAGCTACTGAGCTGACCCAGCCACCAGTGTTCACATTTTAAGAAGCACGTGCAGAGCAAGTTACTGCAATTTCTAGTGCCAGCAAGTGTGGGGATGTTAGGAGAAGAATAAAGAACAAAATTTGTAATGTCATGCCTTGTAAGATAAAGAGCAAGGGATTAGATACCTGCAAGTACAGAAGAATGAGGCAACAGCAGATGAACGACACAACACACATTTTATCAAGATCTCCAGCGTATTACAGATTTATCAGCATCTATATTACAGAAGCGCAGGCACACCCAGGAAACCCAGTCAATCAGGGCTTCAGCTGACTTCCATACATCGCAGCCCTGATAAAGATCCCAGTCAGATTCCAGAAGCACCAGAAATCAATCCCGATTAGAGCGCAAGCCAAGCACACGGACAGGCAGCACGGCGCTCCACGCTGCGGGGACTCTGCATGGTCCAGGTAGCTGCGGATGTCCCAAGGCCACCTCTCGCTCCCTGTTCAGGGCCATCAGCAGGCTCACAGTCAGACAAACCCGCTCCGTTTCCAACACAGCTGCTCACGGGCAGGAATGGGGGAACTTGAACTTCATCTGCGTGCGGGGAGCTACGCGCACGCAGATGAAGGGAGAGCAGATGAAGGGAGAGCAGCTTCTGACCTTTTGGGGTGTCACAAGTGGCAAACTCAGCTAAAAGCATCTCTGCAGCGAAAGAAACTTCTTGGAGCCCCTCTCAGAGGGGACGGCAGAGCATGCAGGGCAGCAGGGAGCAGACGAAAAGTCCAGCTGCACCCCTCCAGCTGCACGCCGCACGGGCTCTCCTGCCAGCGCCGGCTGTGCTGGCAGAGCAGGCACCGGCTGCCCAGGGAGCTGCCACGGCACACAGGCACCGAAGCAAAGGAACAAGTCACGGAAGAAACTTCCAAGCCCAAAATTATAAGCGGACAGATGAGCACTGAAGTAATACACCAACAGGTGGGTAAGGAGACTTTTTCTAAGCCTTACCAGAGGAGGCATTTAAACCCAGGCCAGACCGAAACAACTGCTCAGTCGCCCAAACAATCCCTAAATCTAGAACGGGGGCACGCACCCGGCTCCAGGCATGCCATAAGCACACGTATATCGGAGAGATGGAAATGAGGTTTTTAATTTCAGCCCCGCGCTGCCCCTCACGCTACGCCAGCTCTTTGAACTGACCTTTACCTCGTCCTGCCGGAGCAGGACACGATGCTGAGTGACAATGTCCCACAATGCAATTACCGTGCGTCAGATGAGCCGGTCCCTTACAAATCACCTCGAACTTTACACATCTGCTGGCTGTCAGCATCTGCCAGGTTCACTCACCCGAAAATAATGAAAAAACTCTCATTATTGTTCCATAACAGGTAAAGTGTTAGGACAATTATTAGACATCCTGACTGACCTTGTGCAGACTTAACCAACTGCCCTTGCCAACCTTTACGGGCAGCCTTTGGGCATATAAAACACAAAACCTGTTCTTTCAGGTGATGTAAAGGCTGCGACACCGGTAGGAAAAGAAATGGCCCCAGAATCTAGGCTGGAAGCCATCACTCCTTCTTAAATTCACATTGTCCTGCACATGGCAGAAGCAACTAAGGACACGGGATAAAGCTAAACTTCAGGCTTCCCATCTTTGACCACTCTCTTTTGCAGCGAAGGTTTTTCCTAACATGGGAGCAGAAGGAGAGTCCTGCCCACAGCCGGCAAGTCCTGTGCAGACGGGCAGGGGACAGAAAGAGAAACCCTGGAAGAGGCAACAAGCCTGAGCCTGGCGACTGTCCAACGCCAACTTCAAAGGGGTTTGGAAGAGCGCTGGTTGCGATTTCCAGAACTGGCTTTTTATCCTGCTTTTGGTTTTTCAGAGTGGGGTCTTTTTTAATTTAAAAGAAAAGAAAGTGTGCTAAGCACTTATGCTATTTGACTTTTTTGCATCAGCGGATGAACACCAGTGTGTTTCAGTGTAAATTTGTCAGCACTCTAATACCATCTCTCAAACATGGGGAAATAACAGTACCGGAGAGTTATCTACCTGCAACCAAACAATAAAGTAAAACCAGGACTTTTGCAGCAATGCCATCCTCCCACCTGGGCAGGGCTAACATTTGCTTATTGCCCTCTGCAAGGGCCAGGGTGCTGGTGCTACTGGTAAAACATCTCCTGTCAAGAGGAGATGAAACCGAGCCAAGAAGAAATTGAGCACAATGGTCAAAAGTAGAAATGACTTGCCTAGTTTCAAGGCCAATACAGAAGAAAGAGTTTGAAAAGAGCAGAAATTTATAACACTTCTTTAGCCTGCCTGGCTGATGGAGAACCACAGTGCATGGTGTGGTTGTAGCCAGCATCTAAAAAACACACTCAAAATGATGAATTAAAATGGGTTTTGCAGCAAGAGATCAGTACTAGTCCTCAACAGTCTGTGTAACGGTGGGTAAAATCTCATCCAGACCACAAAATGGTGAGTGATCAGGACAAAAGGAGGTATCAAAATCTTCTGTGCCTTCAGACTCTGCTGACCAGCAGGCAATGGAATGTTTTTCCATTGCCCACGAAAGCCTCCCTGGCTGGCCCTGCCATTGCCAGGGAATAATTCACCTAGCAAGTCACACATTGCTCTACACAGAAGGCAAAAACCCTCCTCTAGCCCCTGCGATGAACAGGTTACATCTTGAAGTGTCAGATTATATTACATTTATGAATTAATGCAAATCCTGGGCCGGATCTTGCAGGCTTTTCCCAGGAGACCCTCCTACTGCCAGAGCAGGATGCACACCTGAGAAGAGGATGCAAAAGGGTTTTCTGGCTCAGCGCTGGCTGAAAGCGATAACCCCTTCTGGGGTCCAGCTGTGGAAATGCCTGTGTGGGGGGAGTACATTCGCTCCACTTTATATACCCTCTGCTTAAAAAGTGTATTTGTGGCAATACCGTATTACACTTTCTCTGCAAATCTGCATTCATGCTATTTAGTGGCTATTTCAGCAGCATTTTTCAGCTTTAATTTCCGCTTCTGAAATATCATTATTTCAAAAGTCTGAAGGAGGCCAGCCATAAAAGCCCTTGTCTATCCTTAGTTCATTTGGCCAGTTTTTACAGCACAAGCCTCTCCTAATTCCACAGAAACACTGAACTTCCCGGTGTTTTGCTCAGCGGGTACGATAAGATCAGAGGACTGTGGATGAAACCTCACGCACACTCCTGTGATACTGCGACCTTGGCTCGCTTTCTGGTTGTTCCTTCTCTATCCCGGTGTCCAAACCTTTCCGCTCTTCTGATTTCTGCCATCCTCACAGTATGTCCGAACTGCTGAAATCTTGCTGTCGCATCTCTGATGCTACTTTTGTCCCCTGATCTCCTGGTGTTTCCATTCGCTGATGTCCTGTCATTGGTCCTGAGTATAGCCGAGCTCATTAAAACTCCCGTTCTCTGGTGGTCCACCTTTCTGCTCCATATAGCAAGGCTGGCCTGACAAATCCTTACGTACGGCACTTTTTGGCCTCACTCCCCCTTGCATTCTCGTGTCTGAAACTCATCTCTACATCTGCTGTCTCACGAGCACAATTTCCTCTCCAGACCCATATGGCTGACCTCTCTCTATATATATAGAAGTGGGTAATTTGGAGGGAATCCAAAGAAGGGATTGCAAAAGGGATTAAAAAATAGGAGGGCATTACCTTTGAACAGGAGTGCAGGCAGATTAATAGGCACGTATGAATGAGCCACAAGAAAAGAGGCCAATGTTATTTAAGGGTGGGCAAGGGTGAAAGAAGAAAGGGTACTGTTATAAAACTAAAGACTCTGGAAACCCCATTTTGAGACACTGTTTGACAGCAAAAACTGAAAAGTCACCAAATCGTAGTTCAAAGTAAACTTTAAAAACCTACCAAAGCCTTTATTTAGGTCTTTCAATCATTCAGAATTTTTCAGAGGTAGAAATAAATACTGGAAGTCGTACATCAAAACAATCACAAAGTCCGTCTTGTCCTGAATTCTCTACAAAGGCTGCCTCTCTCTGACCACCAAGTACAGCTGGATACCACAACTACTGAACAAATTACCTGATACCATAAATCGTATTCCACCTGCCTGAACAGAATGGTAGACAACAGATTTGTCTACAGATTTGTAGACCATAATATGCCACAAGAGTGAAATATAGAATTAAGTATTTAATAAAAATAATACATGCTTTTGAAGTGAATCTGCAGAAAGGAAGCACAAAGCAGAATACAAGAAAAATCTTTCTGGTCCATTACGTTCAGTAACAAGATGCATTTAATCACTGCAGTTTACCAAATTAGCTTAAAGTATTAGACCTGGCAGTCCCAGACTTTAACCGCACTGCAGGAACTGAATCAGGGCTTCTCACCTTGTCTCGTAGTGGCTGGCTGATTGTCATATTGCAGCAACACAATACAGACTACGATGCAAAGATATGGGTGTATTTTGTAACAAAAGTGAACTCTGGTAGGCTTTAAATACTTGGTAACTCTCCACTTTGGAGCTGTCAGGAAAAAAATCTGAACTTTGGGGATTCAATTAGCATGAACAGGTCTGGAATATATTTATTTGCATTAAGCAAAACATTTTTAGGGACAATATAATGAATCATACTCCAATAGCTTTCATTCTGTGCTAAAAGCAGTTGGGGTTTTTTACCTCTGAAGCTACTAATTATTCCATTAAAATGTCAGTCAAAACGAAGTTATCTTTGTCACAGTCAAATTCTTACTTTGTATACAAACAGCACCTGTTTGTAAATAATGAATTCTGTTTCTCAGAAAAAGAAAGTAAATTGCCAAAAGGTTTCATTTAGCCTATTTTATAGAGAAAGAATTCACTCCCACATGCTCTGCTTACCTACTTTAAAAAGTAGTGTACAATTTCATTGCAATAGCTCAAAGACCAAGCTGCGTTCCAACAAACTCAGTGTGATTTTAATCTGGAAGCAATCGACAACTAATTCCGGCGCATCACTTGCAAAGACAGCATGGAATCTGAATGGCAATACTGCTGCGGATATGTAAAGAATCGGGCTTGATTCTAAGATTCCAGACTGAATTCACCAAACATGAAAGATGGGGAAAAAAATTACTACCGCAGTGGTAAACTGGGACAAGTCTCAAGTTCTGAAGCACAGAACGAGGTAGAGTGCTGCTCATCCTTCAAGGATTAATCAGTATTTATACAAGGTAGTGGACGAACAAGTACCATTAGGTAGCAGGTATCACTGTAGTGTCTCCTATTATTCTTTACTGGTAAATATTTGTACAGCACATAATCGTGCCCATGGACAGTAAGTAGCTCAAGACCCTAAAGGTTAATGATGTTTAAATTCCAAAAGTGTAAGCACTTACTCATGCAATTTGTGTAGACAGCACTTGGAGTACCCACAACTTCAGGGACACAGATTTTTTTTTTTTTTTTTTTTAAATAATGAACATTGCTGATTAGGAAAGCAAATATGGGTTAGGAAGGTCCACTGGTCTCAGAAAACTGAGGCCATAGTTAATCATAGAATCATTTAGGTTGGAAAAGACCTTTAAGATCATCAAGTCCAACCGTAAACCTAACACTACCAAGCCCACCACTACACCATGTCCCTCAGCACCTCATCCAAACATCTTTTAAATACCTCCAGGGATGGGGACTCAACCCCTTCCCTGGGCAGCCTGTTCCAATGCTGGACAACCCTTTCAGTGAAGTAAAATTTCCTAATATCCAGTCTAAACCTCCCCTGGTGCAACTTGAGGCCATTTCCTCTCGTCCTATCACTTGTTATCTGGGAGAAGAGACCGACCCCATCTCTCTCCAGCCTCCTTTCAGGCAGTTGTAGAGAGCGATGAGGTCTCCCCTCAGCCTCCTTTTCTCCAGGCTGAACAACCCCAGGTCCCTCAGCCGCTCCCCATCAGCCTTGTGCTCCAGACCCTTCCCCAGCTCCGTTGCCCTTCTCTGGACACGCTCCAGCCCCTCAATGTCTCTCTTGGAGTGAGGGGCCCAACACTGAACACAGCATTCGAGGTGCGGCCTCACCAGTGCTGAGTACAGGGGGCAATCACTGCCCTAGTCCTGCTGGCCACACTATTCCTGATACAAGCCAGGATGCCATTGGCCTTCTTGGCCACCTGGGCACATTGCTGGCTCATATTCAGCCGGCTGTCGACCAACACTAATGTTACAGACCAGAGTGGAGCTGTGACAGCGCTGCACCCACTGAGGATCAATTCTGGATCTCTTTCTGGCTCTGCCATGAACAGCTACATGACAATACAGAACTACTTCACCTTTTTGTGTCTCTGCTGCTTCAGAAAGGGCAGGTGACACCTACCCTTCTTTGGGATCCATGGACAGAAAGTTCAAAGAGAGTTAAATGCAAAGACAAAGGAACAGATATTTACACAAGAGTTTGTACAGTTTATTTGAAAGTCTCTTTCTAGGAGGAACAACTCCCTTGCTATCGCATGTCCTGAAGGCATAGCAAGCCTTGAAACTTTGAACATCTGCACAGACTGTGCTAAGCCAGGCTTCGGTTATCTTCTGTGACAACAAAGATTTCCTACTCCTTGTTGCATACACACTTTCAGATGGCTCTTTGTAAACTCACAACTGTCCCACCCGAACCCCCGCACGCTGAATTGCTTTACGGTTCCAGTTCCGCTTGTTCTCCTCGCAATCTTCGCCTTGTTAGACTCTCCAGGTATTTTATTTTAACGCGACTGTCCAGCTGCTCCCCAGCCTCCCTGCTCCCCAGATTTCCGTTGCTCTTTTAAAGGACTCTGTAGAAAGTTGTGCTAACAGATGCACTATACTGGCCAAACAACAGGATGTTGTAAATGTCCAACTACTGTGTGCTTTTCATATGGATATGCTAATGGGCACACTATCAGCACACAGCTGTAAATGCAAATAACAGAGCACAGGCTGAGCATCTTTTATGGATGTTTAACCACCTTCTGTCTTGTAAGAGACCAGCTCCCTGCTATTTGTAAGATAAAAAGCGAATAGCTCACCTCATGTCAATGCTGTGTAAATCAATTAAGACAATAACAGCACAGTACAGAGGCACAGTTAAGGCTGGCTCCAGAAGAAGCCTTTAAGTCACCGGTGGGCTTTCTGATCTTGTCCATGGGCTTTCTGATCTGCTCCACAGAGTCTGCCAGTTAACTGCACACACTCGGAAGAGATGTGTTTTATTTAACTCTGTTATAGGATTTTTTTAAAACAACAACAAACGTATGCCACAGTAAACTAATCAATCAAGAAATGTTATGGGTTAAAAATTTTAAAGGGCCAAATTACCTTATCAAGCTGCTTTTGGATTTTCTAGTTATCCACCACTCCAGTAACTCCCTCTAAAGTTAACAATAAGAGTCCCTGGTGAATTTAATGACATTCCTGGCACCCTGGCTTCTGGGTTAAACCAGGGGTGCCAATGCCCTTAGGCACATGGGTGCCTGTCTGCCATAGTCCGTCCAAGTAACAGGAAGGGTCCGGATTCACCTTATCATTACTTGAGCGCAGAAGGAGGTCTGCTCCGTACAACAAATACTTCTGTGGTTCATCCTTTTGGCCTCCAAGTCACTAATTCCCTTTCAGTGCATCCTGAATCCTAAGATATTTCACAGGTAAAATTTATCAGAGATGCAGGTACATTAGCAATAAATAAAGCATTCCCCGTTGTAACACTTAGTGTTTTATCACAAGTTACACCAACTCGGATAGTGACGACTGATGCTTTCCTCAGGATGGTCTCTATGGCACAGGGAAGTGCATTACTGAATGTCATCTGGATCAGGAAGTTTCAGTGTCCATCAGCTTCTTCGGTCATTTTTCTGCTCCATCTGACTGTACTGCTAGCTAAAAACAAACAAGAGAACCATCCCCCTGCAGCCATCATAAATATAAAACGGGCCAAATTCTGCTGGCAGAAATTACATTGCTACTCTCTCAAATACTAACTCAAATAACTGCATAGCAGAATTTGGCTGAAAACAAGAAAAACAATGCAGCAAATATAGTTTTAAGGAGTCGAAATGGCTTCAGTCATATGAAACCAACTGCAAATGAAAATGTTTACTTATGATTTTTATTGGTGTGTACTATATGTTGTAACACAAAGTTAATTGCTGTAATGGTGTGCGAGATGATGTAGCAAGACAATCTGAAGAGAACAGGTCAGCTGCCATATTATGAGAGTCCATTCTGTAGTATGAATTATCAAAATGGTATTTAAGACTCCTATTGGACATATATATGCACTAAAAGATTTTTGACATCTCTTTTAGCAAAAGATCATATCAACTTGAATCAGTTATAAAGTTCCTAGCTATTTGCAATTATGACTTTTTAATTGATACAAAAATGAATTAATTAAGAGAGCTGCTTTTAGCTTTAATCCATCTGCTTGAAACCACCGAGCTGTACTATGACGCAGACACAAATATTAATGACCAACTGGCAATAGGATAATGAGTCAATAAAGATTTTAAATGGTGTGAGCTAGAACAATTACCAACCTAATAGGCAGATAAATAAGGCTACTTGACTTTACCCAAGGAAAATGATTATTCTTAACCACTTACATTGAATGACCTGAACAAAATGGTTTGGTTTTTTTTTTCCTTCCTGGCACTTCTCCATACTCACTTCTGCTGTCCCCAATTTCCACAGCTATGACCACCGCTTCTCCATTGCTTATTGATATGAAACTCCTCAGAGCCCACACATGCTAAGAACAGCCATCATGTTCCCAGCATGGTCCCTAGGAAACAAGCCTCATGCACGGAGCTGCAGAGAAGCCCTGCGGCAGCCCACGAAGCAGTGCAACGTGTCACCTCCCCATGCAGCACGGTGGACGCGGCACCATGCAGTCTCCTGCTGACGCTCACTAGATCCTGTCCAAACGAGATCGACTTTCCCAGCGCAGCGCTCAGGAGCCTGTTGCTGGATCACATCTCCAAACCCTCCTCAAAGACCCCTGCAGCCCCCTCCAGATCAGACTGGCAGACAGGTCAGATTAGCTGCCAAGTTGCAGAAAGCCCTAATGAGGAACAAGGGCTTGGACATTTCCAGTATTTCAAGAGAAAGCCCGTAATATCTTACATTTAGCCCAAGACCAGAGTTTTACTGTTGTTTCATCGGCATATTTCTGACATTGCTGTAAGTTAAATTGCAGTTTATGTTGCCTCCATACGGGAGGTTTCAGCAAATGCAGTGACAAAACTGATTAAATAACAGCCTGCAACCCGATGGAAAATAAAGTTTAAAAAACTAGAAAAAACCCCCAATATGTCAAAATCATCTGGCGAACCACAGTGCAGATATTATTGAATATATCCTGGTTTTTAAAGGAATGATCTGATCTCCAACAGTAATTATGTAGTTGTTATTTATGTTCGTTTTGGCCATGTCTGGAGGCCTCAGCTATGATCCTGGCTGCCCTGTGCTACGTGCTGCACAAACTCAGCATACGCGACGGTCCCAGCAGAAAGCGCCAGTCGGCAAGAAATGAGAGGAGGGTGGTGAGAAGCGTTCTCCTGGAAGACAGAGAGCAGGACAAAGCTCTCCCTCACCGACAGACCCGCTGGCAGAGGCATCAGCCTCAGCAGGAAGCAATACTACCAGGAGGATTTGAGCAAGACAAGAAGGAAAGCCAGCGAAGTTTCATCCTGGCAGAGGCCACCCCAGCAGTGTCTGCCCCTTTGCAGTCAGCAAACAGGTCGCTCTACACACCCAGGGGAAAACAAATGCTTTCATTTTGCTACAATTCTTTTCTCTTAGGGTCTCTCTGGAATCCTGAGCCGGTAGCATAGCTACGAAAAGGCATAAGAACAGAAACCGTGCTGAAATATTGTGTAAAGGGGACATGGAGGAACAGGAACAGAATTCGTAAGCGATCCCTTGGAAAACCCACGTGCCACGGGATTTCAATACAATGTCTTTATAAAAGCAGCTTTTCCCTCTGCCTAATTTCACTGAATTCCCTTGGAGTACTGCTCTCCCATCAGCCGTCCCAGCACCCGCAGCTCCCCCCCGGCCGGCTGGGGCCAGCTGAGGATCACAAATGGGCCAAGAGCCTCAATAAGCCTTAAACTTGCTTCAAATGCTGCTTTCTGACAGCGCTGGAAACTCTGATCCTGTAGACGAAAACAGAAGAGTCACGCAATGACACTTTATGTGCCAGCTATATGTATTTCATGAAGTATGAACAAACATACAATCAAAAAAAAAAAACCAACAAAAAAGCAGCAAAGACTTATTTTATTACCGGTACATTTGGATCTTCTCCAGTTCTGCCTTTTCCATGGCGGTTCCACCAACATTTAGGCACGTATTTAACTAAACTCATACGATTAATTTTAGTGATTTCAATACTTCTTCTGGCATATTTCCCTGCACGATAAAGCACTTGCCACAAGTGTGTCCGTACAGGGTGGCCCCAGAGGACAGAAGCCGCAGAGATGCTTGCCAAGCAGGCTGTCAACGTTTCACAGGGGTTCAGTATTTAGACATTTAAAACATTTCAAGTGGGGTACCAGGCAGCAGCACTCGCCATGTGAAATGGATCTGGATTTTCTGCAGCGGGTTTGTGAAACATCACATAGAGACAAACAGCTCTTCCAGAAACCCACGACATCCTCCAGCGGGGCAGACCCACGCATCAAATACCTGTCCTTAAATAAAGACAGCCCTGCGGCCATCGCTCTCCCCCAGCCCCATCCTCCTCCTCTGGTCAAGCAGGGCCGATACAAACACACTGGCAAGTCAACCTAGTTAATTAAAGTTAGTTAAGTTAAATAAATGAAATCACTGTCTGTTTAGCAGCAGTTACTTAGCTTGTGTTAACTAGATTACATTACCCAGCTAAAAACGAGGGAGTTCACTACCTGTGGGCACTGGCGAGTAACTCGCCATGACAATACTTTGCTTTTGAGTCACTTAACCTCGGCAATCATTAACTGCAGCGCTGAAATTCTCCATTTCTGCTGGGTTGCAAGTTCTTTGCAGGAAGTCCCACCTAATTTGACAGCAAAGCGAATCAATTTACAGAAGCGCCATGCCAGTGCGGGCAATATATTAAAACTGATCATCAGGGGAATGTACCAGACCTCCTATATACTGCCTGTTCTTGCTACACCTGCGACGACGACAGTAAATAGAAAATCAAGCGGGATGTGATCTGTCCGCGCCGCTCCGCGCTGCATTCCCCATCAGCCCAGGGACAGCAGATCCACAAACTCAGCGGACTCCCTCATAGCTTAAATAAGCCTAAAAGATACCAAGGTGAACCAAAACGTTCACGTTTGCGGTCCTGTCCCACTCAACTTTACACAGCAAACCGGGGGGCTGCGCAGTCGGGGTGGTTTTAAACCCCGATCCTCGCTCGCCCTTGGATGTAACGCCAAAGCCCAGGCCCACACTGTATGTTTTGGGGGGCCGAGCCCTCACCGCCATGTTCTGGGGTCCCCCCCCGGGCGGCCCCTCACGCCGCCGGCCCCGCCTCGGCCTCCTCCTCCTCCTCCCCCCCGACGGGGGGGCCGGGCCGGGCCGTGCTCCGCCGAGCCCCTGGCACCCACCTGCGCACCGCCTCCACCGAGCCGGCGATGGGCACCCCGCCATCGCCGCCGCTGTCGTAGAGGACCCCGCTGACGTCCAGCAGCAGCCCCCGCACCGCCCGCGCCCAGGCCGCCATCTCCCACCCGCCCCGCCGAGCTGAGGCGAGCCGAGGGCGCTGCCGGGAAATGTAGTCCGGGGAGGGGAGGGGAGGGGAGAGAGGCCTTGGGAGGGACAACCGCTGCGCGGCCTTGCGCAGTCCGTCCCGCCCGCGCACCGCCTCTCGTTTAATTTATTAATTCAAGACACCTGAGGCTGCGTGGACCAAGTTTGGTTTTGCCAGGCGATCGCAGGAGCATCTTCGACAGCGCGGCAAGAGCCCGGCGTCTCCATCCATCCGCCCAAAGGACCGCTGCTTTCCACAGGTGCAGCGAGCGGCGTCTGCATCTGGGCTGCTCGCGGCCAACAGCCCAGCGGAGGGGCCGGCAAGCAGCATCGGCTTTTTTTATTAAAAAGCAGCCCAGAGAGTCAGCGACTGCCAGGGCTCCTTCCCTGTTTCACGATAAACTCCCTCAGACATCGTGTTCCTGGGGGAAAAAAACCTCCATCCTCTGAAATAGGCACGTCACCCGAGTCAGACAGTGTCGAAAGTAACGACGCACGTGTTTTCTTAAAAATTTATACTGCTCTTGTCATTGCTGGAGGGGCTCCAGGCCCTCAGCGATACCTTTGCAAGAGCACCCCAGGTCTTGATTTGGCTCTGCCTTTTCCGAAGCGACGAGAAGCTCGGCGTGTTTCCATCCTGCGGTTTCCCTCCGGAGCGCGGTGGGGCAGCCACCGGTGCGAGGGCGGATTCCGGCACCGCTCCCCCGGCCGCTGCAGAGCTCGGGTTTGCCGTGCAGCCCGTTCCGCACCCGGTACCGCCCTGGGTGCCTCTGCGGTTCTGCAGGAACTGAGGCAGGACAGGATTCGGCCCTCGGGGACCAAGGCACTGACCCACGCAGCAGCAGAGGCCTGACGAGACCCGCGTCAGCTCGGCCGAAACGCTGCCAGGGCCGTGCCCTGCCTCGATGATATCTTCTCATACATGCCCAGCGCTTCATACAGACAACCGAGAAAAAACCACTGGCTCATCATATAAAGAATTGAACCGATCCCCCCCGTTTTACAATCACAGATAAGATTTTATCAACTGTGTTTCAGCTTTACGGATAATATTGTTTTCTCCCTTGATAAAGCCCAAATACTTTCTGATTGCTAATACTATCAATAGCGTGCCACAACTCCCAGAATATACAAGGAGCTGCGGTGGAATTATAGTCCACTTTGTTTTAAGAAAAGCAGAGGAGCCTTGGCAGCATTGATTTGCATCACCGTTTCTGGAATAGCCTCTGGCTTCTCCTTAAAGATAATATCTAAACTGTGAAATTCATTAAATAGACCCAGAAATGGATCAGGTTATTTAAAACAACATCACTAATGGCGCAATATCTCAGCTGTCTCCACCGATAGTGAACATTGTCTTGGATAGTGTTATCAGTCCAGGACACCCGCTATGAATATTGATCCGCAGCTTGTTACAGCCATCACTTGCCATCAGGACAGGTCAGGGTTGAAACCCACCTAGCATCAAAGCAATTTAAAGACAGCACTCGGGCTGAATTTTAATGCTGGAGCTGGGAAACGGACCAACTTCAAAGAGACTGCTAAAACTAATCCACGAATGTGTGCTTTTTTGCATGTGCCTTTCTACATGCATGTATGTTTGTAGGTCGGTGCGCACGCACGTGTTGAGCCGATGATATCTGAAGATGTCTGCTAGCTCGCAAATTAATCTCAGTGCTACGATTTACCTTCTCAGCTCCTGCAGACACACCAATTCAAACAGAAGTATTTGTAGCCTCACATAGATTAGATTAGATATTTTTTCTTTCAACCATAAAAAATCTCTGGCGCTGCCGAGGCTTGCGAGCATTCTTAAAATAGTGAGCCATGCACTTATTCACCATATGACAACACCTATGATTTCTCCATGTACTTTGAAACTAATGGCGTGCCACAAAAAGCATCTTGTTTCAAAAGCATTAACAGGCTCTGCACTAAGACTTCATATTAATTTTCTTTATTTGATCTCACTTTTGAAGCAAGCTGTCCAGCAGCTGCAACTGCTCCTCTCCCCTTCCTTCTCCCTCTTCTGCACCTCAAGGAACTTCAAATACATAACCAATACTTAACTAGCACACAGCAGTGTTTTCCAGCTCACCACCGCCTTCATTCTCACACAGGGTGCATCCCCAAAACTAAGCTTTATCGGTCTGCAGCTCTAGCGTGTGAACTCCTCAGGAGAGAGCTCCGTTCTCTTCCATACGTTTGTGGTATCCCATACCAGAGGCGAGTGCCAAATGGGCTCTTGGATGCTGCCACCACGTAATTAACAATAACAATTACTTGTAATCACATCGCCCTGCACATCTTCATCTCACCTTCTTCCTCTGCCGTTATCTTAAGGCCTATGCCTTCGCAATGGCAAACAGAAAGCCCGGTTCTGCTGAGGCTGGGACACCTGTAAAGAGGAGGAGGGCTGTGGTCTGCACTTCTTCCTAGGAATAAAAGCAGGCGGAGTAGCAGATTCCCACCGAGGGCTGCCTTCCCTGGCCTCCTCCGGCTGAAGCGTGCCCCTTCGTCTACACCTCGGCCTGATTCATGGAACCAACAAAACGCAGAAACGCTAAGGAGAGGGGAAAGCATCCCGCTGAACACATACAGACATACAGAAATACATTGCTAGCAAGTTTTTAATAAGCACGGCTGGCTAGGAGCGCTCGTGGTCATGGGACTGGTGCAGGGTGGAGAGGCTTGACCTGCTGTTGCCTACCTTGTCCCGGTTATAGGTATGATCAGACAACGGAGCATTTCCACTCAAGGCAAGGAGGGCTAGCCAGGGGGGCAGGCACTCCCCCAGCGCAGGCGTGCCTCAGTTTCCCTGCCTATAAACTGGGAATAGTGTGAACGCCACGGGTGAGTTGCAGGGGTTAGGGCCAGCCCTTGGCGCAGAGCCTGAACCAGGCTGACCCCGAGCTGCCCCAAAATGAGAAGCTGCTCGTTTCTGCCTGCGGACCACACGGTACTTTCACATCTGCAACAGCGGCGGCTGGCAGAGGGAATGCCCCAAGCCCGGACCCTGCTCGGCGCAATGCAGGGGCCATCCCCTCCTCTCCGGGTCCCTCTGAGACAGGAGGCTCAGCCCGCTGGACCGCCGCTCACCCCGGGGAGCTGCAGGTGGGGCAGCGGCGGCCGGGGGGACGGAGGCGGCCGGGGGCTCTCCGGACACCGGGGGACAGCAGCTGCCGGCGGGCTGCGACGTGCAGTCGCGTCCCCGCGCTGGCCCGGGTGGCGGCGGAGGACCCGGGACTGGTGCCAGGGCGCCGGGCCGCCCCCGGCCCACCTCGCTGCGCTTCGCCCCACCCGACCCGGGGCAGGTAACGGGAAAGCCCCGTGGCCGGGCGGTGGGGACGGAGGGACGGAGGGAGCCGGCGCGGCGGGCGGCGGGGAGGGGGCGCGGGGGCGGCGTGCCAATGGCTGCGCTGCCCCCTCCTCTGCCCCCACCCCGCCGCCGGCCCCTCCGCCCTCCCCGCCCGACCCCTCCTCCGCGCCGCTCACTCCGCGCCGCCACCGCCCAGGCGTGCGGCTCGGGAGGCGGCCCGGCTCCGCGCCCGGCGCAGCCCCTCCGCCGGCTCCGCGCTGGGAGCCAGCAGGTCTCCGGGAAGCGCGGAGGGTGGGGGGGGAATGCCGGAATGCCCGGACCGCGGGGCCAAGGCGGCCCCCATCCATCATAAAATCTCCTTCTCCATCTTAGACATCCTGGATCCCCAGAAATTCAGCAGGAGACGCGAAGCGGCCGCGGGGAGCTGGGGCAGCGCCCCCCGCCCGGGCGAGCGGGAGAAAAGTTTGGGAAGAGTTGAAGTAGGAAAGGACGCTGCTGCTCCCGGCAGCGGGAGGAATAAACTAGAGGCACATGGTAGGAACGCGCTCGAGTTTCTCCGGCCGGCGCTGGCGGGGCGAGCAGGTGGAGGCGCCGGCGGACGGGGACCCCCGGCCCCCCGAGCCCCGCGGGGTGCGCTCCCCGTGCGGGGCTGCCGCAGGACGATGTAACGGGCGGCGCGGGGGAAGGGGGGGGGGGGCTGGAGCCGAATTTTAAGTCTCGATGATGGAAAGGGAAGAGTTCTCGGGGTCCCGTCACCCCCACACACACCCCCCCCCGGCCCCCGGCGTGCGGGGCATCCCCCGCGCCCGCGGAGGACGGGGCATCCCAGGGCGTGCCGCCGCCCCATCCCGGCCCCGGGCTCGGCCCCAGACGGGCCGCGGCTCTCGCCCGGGCACCGCACGGGGGACGTTTTGCCCCTTTCCCCGGGGCGGCAGGGGTCGGCTGCCCCGGCCCCCCGGGCGGCCCTGACCGGCAGCGGGACGGCCGGCTGGGTAATTGCTCAGCCCGTCCCCACCGGAGGATGCCTTAGCTCCCGTTGATCGATATCCTATTACCGACTCCCGCCTATCTCCTGCCCGCAGCTTGCAGGTGCCCACTTCAAACCTCCCTCCCCCGGCCTGATCCTAATATTGTTCGATTAAAACTTACCTTTAATAGATGACATCTATCGATCTGGCCCTCGCAAATCTGAAACTCCATTAGCGCGGGGATAGGGGGCGGGGAGGGGATTTATTTCGCTTCAGAAGGGGACTTTAATAACTTCTTTTTTAATTGGTAAGAAATCCATATCGACGCCTCCCCCCTCCCCGCCGCAGACGCGATGGCACAGCGGGGAGCGCGGAGGGGCTCTCGCACGGCGGGCGGGTTTTTTTGCTCCCCTGGATTTTATTTTAGCGATTGCCCTTATTTTATCGCGTTGGGGGGGGGGGTGTCGGAGAAGAAGAGCCGGGTTTCGAGGGGTGGTAGGCGGCTCGGCGCTGGGTGAGGGGCGGGAGGAGGCTGCGCGTCCCCCCTGACGAGCGCCGCCATCTCCCCTCAGATGCGCACTGCCCGGCGGAGAGCGGCGCGGAGGCAGCGGGGCAGGAGCGCGACGAGGAGGGCCCGCCCGGGGCCGGGGCCGGGGCCGGGACCCAGCCCGCCGCCCGCCCGCCCGGTCCGGAGGAGCCGGGCTCGCCGCGGGGCGCCAGGCGGCGGCGGGCCGAGGCGGGGTGCGGCAAGCCGCGGCGGGCGCGGACGGCCTTCACCTACGAGCAGCTGGTGGCCCTGGAGAACAAGTTCCGGGCCACGCGGTACCTGTCGGTCTGCGAGCGCCTCAGCCTGGCGCTCTCCCTCAGCCTCACCGAGACGCAGGTGAAGATCTGGTTCCAGAACCGCCGCACCAAGTGGAAGAAGCAGCACCCGGGCGCCGACGGGGCGGCCCCCGCCGCTTCCCCCGCGGCGGCGGCGGCGGGCGGCGGCAGCCCCAGCCCGCCGGGTCCCGGCGCTCTGCCCTTCCAGACTTTCCCTTCCTACGCCGCCGCCAACGTCCTCGTCCCGCCGGCCGCCCCCTTCCCGCTGGGCGGCGGCCCCTTCGCGCCCTTCCTCGGCCCCGCGTACCTCGGCCCCTTCTACGCCCCGCACCTCTGAGGGGGGCAGAGCCGCCGGGAGCCGGGCGGCGGGCCGCTCGGGGCCGGGCCCCTGTCTGCCCGGGAGCCAGAGACGGTCCTCGGCCCCTCTCGCCAAGCGGGGCGCAACGGCTTCGCTTCTGGGGGTTGCATGGCGATTTGAAGTGTAAGTTGATTTTTTCTAGTCGTCGCAGCAGCATGTTTAAGGTACATTGACAAAGAGAAAATAACCCACTGTAACCACTGGATTTTATTAGCACATTTGAGATGTAATTACAGGCGTCGGAGATGGGAAGAGTAACCCTCTTTACACATGCCTGACACTAATTCCCTCCAGATTCTTCTCCAAGTTCCTTTTTAAAACACTCCTCATTGCCGTTTGGCTTGCCAGCACATGTCTCAAACCTCGAGAGCTCGGGAGCTGCGGCCCTTGTTACAACTGCTGTTACCCTGATGCTGGTGCACGCGGCCGTTTCACATCCCAGGGATGCTCGCCAGTGAAGACCTCCCCAGCCTCTGCTTTTGCCCGTGGGACTCGGTTGCGCCCTGTTTGACCCATGTTTTATTACCGTTTCTGACTTCTGACCCGCCAACCGCAAGCCATGTTCTTGGTACCCTACCTGGAAGAGAGTTTTTGTCTGAGAAGGTGTAGGAAACCGCAGCTCCGTGTCATCAGGCGACGAGTAGAAAATCTGCCCGGTCAGTGGGAAAGTATTCAATTGCTGCTAATGTACACGGCCTCTCTGCCTTTCTGTTCAGTTCATTTCCAGTGACTTCAAAGGTTTTGGATGAGATGTCTAAAGATCATTCTTTTTGCAGAGAACAGTTGTTCTTGTGATAACGCAGCATTAGTGCCAAATGAGGCAGGAAAGAAAATATAAATCAGAGAAAATGATTACATTATTCATTTCTTTAAAAATGGGGCATTTGTGGTAGAAAATAAGTAAAACGCAGAATTTCCAGCATGCCGAGACCTATTTTCCATAACAGAGAAACACATGCTTTTTGTATTTTGCTTTTTGGAGCATTTGTTAGAAAGGAAAATCACATTTCATCTTCATCGTTACAAGCACCGGAATGAAAAGGAATTTTAGCTGGGGGCTTATCCGTCCTTGAACGGACGGGAAGTAATTGGTTTAAAAAAATCTGTCTCATGCAGTTTCACAAATTATTACAACACGCTGTTCAAGACTGCATCCCCTCGGTCTCTTACGATGCTTTAAAGTACACATTGGCTCTCCAACCAAATAACTTAGCTCATAAATCCTATCCAGCTCTTCTTGTGTTTGTCTAAATAAAAAGGTTTTTTTAATTATTCTGTGTTTAATTGTTTTTAATTGTACCAGGACGAAGCAGTGTTTGCTTCCTGGACTGCTTCCCCACTGGGTGCGAATGTCGACAGTGCCCTGTGTCAGTGACCGCGGGTGGTACCCCACCTCCTCGGGGCTGGCTGCGAGGGGGGCCTTCACGGGACACCCCTCTTTACAGAAATTGCCTTCCTGACTTCCAGCTTTGCAGGGAGCGAAGGTGTGAAACCCGCAAGGCCAGACTTGGGGAACGGCGGCTGCCCGTGCCCTGCCAGGCCGGCGGGCAGGCTAACTGAAATCGCCTGCAGTTGTCTTTCCACGCCGGAGAGGAGGTATTCAGTGTCTTCTCAATTCTTTGCATAGCTATTAACAAAACACGAGGTTCGCCTCGGGTCATGATTTTGGAAGTCATAAGTACTGCGAATATATTTCCTTGCAGGTTACTTAAAGTAACTTTTTAACTAATTTGACTTCAGTTAGAGTTGCAAAAGACGGGGTCATGACCACCGCTCAGCGTACATCCAGAGCTGCCGGCTTTTCTGGCCACTGAATCAGCAGTCCTGGGTGCCCAAGCCACCAGGATGCAATGCTGCTAGCACTCTGGCTGTCCATTTCTAGCTGCCTGAAGTCAGTTAAGAGCTCAAGCCCTGCGGGAAGAGAAGGGCGTTCTAGCAGACTCATCTAGTCCATTTTCCCTGCCTCAAGTTAGGACTAACCGGACCCAAATCCTCTTGACCTATTTGTGGCCTTCTACTTGTGATTGTCATCACTGTGCATGCAATAAACTGGTTCGTGATTTCATTTGGCTGTCACTCTAAGACATTCCCGGAGCATGAAACGGTTGGTCACCTGCAGTGTACTGAAATCTCCGCTGGAAAAAAAGACTTGTGCCCTGTCATTTGTCATACGATTAGTTCTTTTTCTTAAGAAGTATAAAGTGTAGCAAAAACCAGGGAACGTTACAAATCAAAATAACTCAAAGAGTATAAATTGTCTCCTCCTTTGAGATGCAGTTTTGCTGTTCATAAAACTTTTCAAGGCACTGAGGTTTGCCTTTGGCAAAACTACGTCAGCTTTATAGGAAATCTGAATACTTGATTCCTATGCAAGAAATGCCAGTCCCTTTTCCACCACTCCATTCCGTCACTTCTATAGCCCTGGATTCATGAAAAAGTTTTACAATTAATTCCAGAGAATGCAACCACGGTTCCCACTTTGCATGACTTGCACCTTGCACAGCATTGAAGGGTGACGCGTAGCAATGGGACTGCAGATTTTGCGGCACTGATCCCAGGCCACCAAAACTTTTCTGGCTAAATGCTTCCAAGCCCTTGGGACAGACCCTTCCCCTCCTGCTTCATCGAGGGGGTGGCTGCTCGGGTGGGTGATCTCTTTGGCTTCTAGTTAGGGTGTGGCGACTGGCCACTTATCACAGCTGTAATTCAAAACACTCCTGGAAATAGCAATTGCCGTCAAACACCGCATTGTCCAGATTATGCTGTTCGCACTGGTAACACTTTTGGAAATGCCCCACTGAGTATCCATTCTCCCTAACAATTCTGAATACAGATTTGTGCAATATTTTCAAGTACAGACAAAAATTGACTTTACTCACAGCTGAATATAGACGTTAAAGGGAATCACAAGTAAGTCCCATGTGTAAAAAGCAAAAAGTGCATCTATATTAAATTAAGAGTTTTGAATTCAAATGCTCCAGAGAGAACAGGAAAGTTAGTAGCCTCCCTCATTCTCACCACATCATCCGTAATAGCAGTGTCTGCAGGGAGCCGGCATCAACGGCTGGGTTTCAGACTGCCCGAACTATGGCAACTTCTGGGTCATGCTACCCTAGGCAGAGCTTTGCTTATATACTCTCCTCATTTCTGTTCCAGAATGTAAAATGGCAGCTAGGGCGCTGGGCCTGAAATCTCACCTCCAGCAATGGCAAGTACTCGGTGCTTCATAGGACAGGAAGAGAGCATATGCCATGCTTCACCTGTAGAAAGGGAAAGCTCTTGACTCATACAGTGTTCACCTCTGGACAAAAAACTTAATTCTTGTTTCGTACCTTCTCTCTGCACAGGCAATATTAGTGGCCCAAGAACCATACAAGCACTTTGGAAATCAACTTCATTTAACCTGGTAATGAAGGAAGTACATGGGGGAACACCAGGACATCACAGTTAGGGAAATGTTAGAAACATCAGTTTAACTAGACTTTCAGATCTGTATTTAAAAAAATCCAACCCTCATACAGTTGGGTTTGCAAAGTCTGAAGAATACACTGATCAATTAAATACACTGAGGAACAAAAGATAAAATATATTTATTGAAATGTTAGTGACCAAGCATTTTTCATGAAGAAAACCAATATGATTTGTTGTGTAATATGTGACTGGAAACCTAAACTAAAGTCTGTTTCCTCCCTTCCTTCCTCCTCCCCTCCCCAATATTATTTGCTAGAACACCTGTAATAAGCCATCTGCTATCTACACGCAGGTTCCTGAGATGAGGATAGAATCCCCTGGTTTCCACCTGTGGACTTTTCCTTTACTGAGATCAAGTAGGACCATTTAGAGAGAGGCAGGGATGGCCCAAGACAAGGAGCAGGCAGACAGAGAGCTCAGAGGCCGCTTACCGCTCCCTGCTTCTGGCAGAACAGTTCCTTCAGAAGAAACGTGTCCACTGATTCTTGTTGTCACTGTGGAACATGCAAGTCCCACCTCCTGATGGCAGCACAGGTTGTATTTCTGTTGAGAGGCATGTAGCAATGTCTTCTGGCAGATGTCCTCTTGCCCATCTGCACCCACAAAGACACACCTGTGCTGTGTGGGGTGGCTGATGCCTAGGAGATGCAAAGGTGGAGGTTTGCTGTGGCTATTCCCTTTACCAACTGCCCAGCGGGCTCCAGATAGCTATCGCTGGACTAAACTAACTCCTTGTGCTTACGACTGAAGGTGTCGACTAGAAAGATCTGCAGTAGGAAATGTACCAGACATTTCAAAATCAGTTACTGCGGGCTGGATTCCAACCAGCGGTTTTTCCGTAGGATGTGCACGAAGCAGATTGAGTCCCTTTTAAAGATGTGGATATCTAATCCTACGTCATATTACAACAACAGGTATGTACAAACCCAGTCTTGGTATACTCGGTCCAACAGCTAGAGTCTTTTTATTGTTTACCTCAGTTCAGAAAACAGCCCAGATACTATCTTTGGCAATCTGCCAGTTCTATACCACGTTCAGAAAAGCAGTGAAAGTCAAGGTACCCATGCGTTTATCAAAGGCCTCACAGAATATAACAGCTGATCTATTAAATGCCTCATCAGCCCACTAAGTGGTCAGGTGACTCAGGAATGATTGAGAAATGTTGCTTTGGTCCCATATACTGGTCAAAAATGAGATCAAAGTCTGATCTTCAGCAGCTTTACAACTCACAGGCAGACTAGACGTCTAGCAAAATATTTGGTGGATGAGATCCTCCCAAAGAAAAATCGATAATAGGGTTCTTGCATCACTAGACCTGAACACATTTTTTGTTTTCCAGTATGACCCCGAATCAGGTGAAGTTACTTTGAACAGATCTTTACGGCACTTTCTTGACAGTGAAACTCATGTTCCAGGCCTTATTTCTGGTAGTATACTCAATAAAGGTTCTGGAAAGATAATGATGTGTGCAACTAATTTACAGGCTGCATGTTACAGGTTTGCTTTAGCGTCTTAGTGGGCATCTTTGCCATTTTATTCACAGGAGCTGTTCTGTGGTTGCTGTGATTCATGTAGCCTGTAGCAACACTACCTTTGCTTACTACTGTAGCACAAATATTAAACTCAATTTCTCTTAGATTTTCCCCTTCAAACACTGAAGAGTTCCCAAGCTAGCTTTTTTCTCAAGTTGATCACCTTATTTTCTATGTTCTGCATAATGCCACATGAAAAATGTAATTAAAAATGTGGCATTCCATGGGGCTTAGGCACGTCGTACCACTGCAGAGGGATTTCAGTAGTGTTCAAGATTGAGGGTCTTCCACCAAGCAGCCTCTGACATACTGAAATACTTTCAAAGATACCAGATCTATGTACAAGATCAATACAAATAACAGGTTTTACCCCTTTCTACACATGTTGATTTGTTATGGTAGCTTTGATCATGGAAGTTATTTTACTGCTATTGTTTAAAGAAAGAAGCCTTAAACATTCATGTTTTAAAAATGGAGAGAGTATACAGAGATACACAGACTTTGCAAAATGGGAACCTTAAAAGATGTCAGGTTTTGTATCTGTGGATCTTTAAGCACCTGACATAACAAATTGAGAGCCATCTGAGCTGAAACCTTGTCCTCTCAGGTTAGGTCAGTTCTATGATGATGTCCCAACATCCAATACCTGTGCTGACACCTCTTGTTTAGTGTTTGTGGATAGCCATTAGACTGACAGCTCTTCTTATCGTTCAGTCCTTTCCACTGAATTACACTGAAAGTCACAGGTATCAGTGAATTCAAGAAATGCTGCATTTCACTGAAATTACTACAGAAGAGCATTAGTTTGAAGAAATGATAAACAAGCCACAGAGAGCAAAGAATGGCTTTACTAGTTTATTTGTCCCTTCTAAGGAACAGCCAAATGATAGTTTAGGAGTAGGTAATTTCTGTCGAGATCCTTCTGCAGATCTTACTTCCTTTTCGCAATATGCTTGCTGTATTTCTGATATCTCAAGTTGTGTGATTTTTGAAAGCAATAATTATGAAATAAATTGTTTTAAAACAATGGATTTTAAAGCAAAGTCTTTTGTCCTAACACGTATCAAGAAAGCCTGTAATTTTCTGAATTATCTGGTATTCTAGAAAATCTACGGCTAGTTTAAAGTCCTGAATGAGGAAGTTCAGGCACTGACAGCACCTCATCCCAAGGTAATGACAAGTGGCAGATGATGCAATAGGTTACCTCGCTAATCTTTCACTGCAATGGTGACAAGTTAAAGTCTGACTTGGACGAGGCATTATGTAAGTTCTTCAGTTTCAGACTACAGTAGCCCTGAGCAGATGAGTGCTCACCATTTAGCAAGATTAGCAATCCTTGTTGCAGCAATGTCAAACACGTGGACAGCAGGGCTGGTGGGGATGTGCCGTGGCAGAATTTTGAGAAGAGTTTCCCAGCTCCTGAGATAAAGTGTATCCAGATGTTCAGTGCTCAGTCCTGAGATTAACCAAATTGACAAGATATTTATTCTTATTACACAGTTAGGTGTATTTATGTTCATTTTCTGCGTGCTCTCATGATAGTTATAGCTGCCATCTGGGTCAGAATTTGAAAGTCTGGAGAGCAGGTAAAGCAGTTGTCTTTTCCAGAAATCACTGTCCTGATAAAATCCAAGAATGAAGTCAATGTAAGTTAGGAAGCAGAACGTCTGCAGGATCAAAATCAAAATATACGTCTACAAAGAAGAAGCAAGCTCACATATGAGGCGCTCCAAAGCCTGAAATTCAAACTGACTTAGTCTCCCTCCAATTTTCTTTGGATTTTATTTTACTATTCCTGATTTTTATGCTAGAAAACGCCATTTATCAGGGTCCTGTGGCTTCTCAGACTCCTGCCGACTTTCTGCTCTCATGGATCTCACACTTGGATCATGTTGCTGCTGGAATTGCAGGTACACAACTGTCAGAGTTGCACGTCAGGACTAGAGAAAAATCTAAAACCAGTCACTAGTGAGCTGAAGATACACAGCTCTTTTAATCTGTCTTGGTACATCTGAAAGTTGTTTTTCCAAAACTCTCTCCTATTTGTGTCTTCTTCGTTGTGTGATGCCCAAGGAATGTGAGGCTCACCAGAAATGTGAGCATCACATAGATAGAGAAAATATAGGAAAAGGCTCTTTCATTTAATTGACTACAAGTTCAAGAAATCAAAGAACTTATCATTTACCTTTAAGCCAGGTTTCACAGACAAGTAAAAGGTCTCATCTCATTTGTGGAAGGCTCTGGAAGTAGGCATCCATAAGCTGCAAGGGAAAATAACCAAATGTAAGTTCAAACATTGGAAACAATGCTTAACAGAAGACAGTAACTTAAATTATTTTGATTCTGTAATTCAGCTATCCATGCTGTCATCTAACAAACAGAATATCATTGAAATCTTCATAAAATAAGCCAACATACAAATTGGGGAGGATAAGTATTAACTATAGCTCAAGGTTTATATTGCAATAGGAATATCAGCTCTAAGGGTTGTTCATGGTGCTTTAAGCTGGGTTAACTAACATCCACCCAATAAAACAGCACTATTTTGAGGAGGTTGTTCTATGCTTTGCCAAACTATCTTGAAAGATATGAACCAAAAAAGAAATCTCTAACTGAACTTGAGAGGCAGATATGCTTTGCTCCTGTGTTCTGACACACTGCGCTGTAACATATTCTAGCTGTGCTGCAGGAAAGACTAAAGTTTCTTGTTCTGCAGGAAATGTCTTAATGTATAATTCTGCTGTCAGTAAATAATGAGAATAACACAAATATGGGCCATGGAAAGTGATTTTTCTATATAAGGTACTATCAAAGATCAGCATGAACTTAAACTCTCAATGATGAAAATGAAAGATTGAAGTGTACAAGTAGAAAATTCTTGAGATCACCCATCTATCCATTGGTATCTTATCACCATAGTAATAAAGCATCTTCTTGGGTCTTTTCCAGACATCTGTTTTCAAATAGGAGACATCTGCCACAGAAAAGTCTTACCCCTGTGTAGGTTTGGTATTATACCAGACACTTTCTAACAGCAGACAAACCAAGAAACGTTACGTGGCCTGTGTCTCCCCACATTCACATGTACACGTGTTACAGGAGTCCCATCACTGCGTACTGTTATCTTGTCAATCCTTGCTCAGATGACACAAACATCTGCAAAGTTGGCCTGCAGAGCATGTGACACCATCACACTCTTCTCAGAAAGCTGTTCGGTATGAAGTACCTGGACGGCTGTCAGACTGGGACTGTAGCTTTAGTTCTTCAGGGTGATCTGCTAACTGCTAGGTTTGCCTTAAAATCTGCCTTTGGCTCAGAGAAGCATAATTTTTTTTTTGCTGAGTGGCAGCACAGTTTCAACAGGAGGAGAAAGGGTGAAGACTACCCTTGTGGCTTTCCTAGAGGTGGGAAGAGGGGTGGGACTGTCTTTCTGCCAGCACTGTAGGCTTGTGTTGGTTTTACCTAATTATGAACTTACACCTTGAGCCTCACAACTTGGATGAACTCCAAATCCAACCTGCTGACTGGTCTGGCTTTCGCTCTGAGGTGAGGAACTCTTCCTCTGAGCTGAGTAAGAAACTACCATGCTGTCAAAGAATTGAATGTCGGTGCCACATGCCTAAACATCGGCTATCAAGGCACTTTGGACGCTTACTGCAGCAGACCCAAGACAGCGTTAAACTCAAGAAAGGGTACTGCAACCCTACTGCTGCCTTCAGCAGCTCCCATGAGCAGCACATTAATCCCTGGAGCACACTGAGCTTGTGCAGCCGTACCGACTTAGGAGGCCAAGACTGTAATTCCCTTGTATTGGCCCCACCTCTAAACAACCACAATAACTGGGATGCAATTCCTCAGTCTCTTCACATGCCTAATTCCCGACGACTTCAATGAGCATTTCTGCCAGAGAGAGAGCTGCAGAATTACTCCTAACAACTGGCATGACTTAACTTGTTCCTTCTTATAACTTTATGGTTTACTTACATGTCAAATTGTATTTTCTGGGGAAGCAGAATGAATATAATAACCCTCTATCCTCAAGTAGGTCAAGATTTTCTTCTTTTCTGTGGGGCAAATTACTGTAAAAGGTGAACATTTAATGTCTTCTGTTTTTCATATTTTGGTTACTGTCATGTGGAGTCTTTCAGGTATCTACAGGTAACTAAACAGTACACATTAAGCTTCTGCTTTCCTTTTTTAAACCACAGGAAATACTACATCTAGCTGAGAGCAACTGCTTCAAGATCTATGGTAATAGCTGCCACTGCACACAATGTGAACAATTTAAAATTCCAACTTGATAGCATTTAAAGAAGAAAAGTGGATATTTTCTGTACCTTGATTATAAGTGCTAAAAATAAAGGAGGAAAGAAAGTGAGCCACAACAGGACTACACTGATCCTACATAAAAGTGTGATCAAGCTTACATTATGTAGGGGTTTGAAGTCACTCTCTCTCGAGTGTTGAATAACTACATTCCAGCTGAGAGTTATTTCATACTTGTAATTTTTTAATCTCAGAAACAGCCCATATCAGCTTTAGAAAAACCATTTACATGTAGTATCTATACATTCCATATTATGTTTGTATTTGAGCAAGTAAACAATTTTTTTTTTTCTTCTTTCAGGCCTTGCAGAATCCAAAAGAAAGCAAGCCCTTTCTTGCTTGAGGGTTATTTGTTTGTTTGGTTTTGAAACTCTGCATTTCAGACACGAATCTGCAGTGTTTACTTGTGTACATGATCATTGTTTTCCTGGGAGTCAGGCTGGATGCCTGGCTTCTGAAATCACCTCTCAGGGCAGTATGGCTCCAGCTCTGTGTGGCAGAGCCTCAACCCAAGACTCAGCACTTCAGCAATTGATCTTGGCTGCCTTTGGTTTGCATTCTTTAATTTTTCAAATGTGTATTTTCCTCATATGATATGTGCTACTTAATCCTTTGGACAAGTTCTGTCCTTTCTACATTTTTCTGCTTCCTCTGAAAAACGCATGACTGGATGAATCTAAAACAATTGGAAGTGTCCTCGAGAAAAAGCAGCACTTAAAGGCAGGTAAAAGGCTGCTCTTGAGTTGAGTCTATGAAAGATGAAAAGAATGTAGCTCCCGGTATCTTATTTTTGTGGCTAAATAGGCAGAAGGCATCATTAGCATGACTTCAAACTGATAAGCTATCTACCAACGCTAATGAAATACCAAAGTAAAAAAAAAAGAAGAAACAGGCAGCTTAAACCTGCATTTCTTACCCAGGAAAATCCCATCGATCTCACAGATTGCAAATCCTGGCCCGTGTCCATCCAGGCTATTGACATGTGAGTGTATGACAAACAAAATTATGCATTTCTTTCCTTATACCAGAGATGAACTGGGACCAAGTATAATACTGAAAACAGATGGGTCATTGCTTACTTTCAGCCTTGAAATTTTAGGTGTTTCACAAAAAACCATAGCTTTAACTAGAATTAAGGAGGTTTCAATAGCTCCTAGATAATGACTGCTTCTGGACTTAAGAAACTTGGCACAGTACAACTGCGCATGCATTCAACAGACATGACTGTGAAATGTGTTTTGCAATTTAGCACCTAAGGCACAACCTTTTGGTGCTTTATGCATTCAACTTGGGCAGCAGATGCAACTTAGTGCAGCAATTCTGCACTATTCTTTTGCAGAATTAGGCTAGTAAGAGACATAAATATATTAGCAAATTGAGCCTAACTGTATGTGTATTTACAAAAAGCACAGTATCATCTGTTCTACTCCTAACCCTCACTGCATCAAGCTGACTGCACACTGGGAAAATTTTCTCTGAGGGCACTGTTCTCCAAACACATAAGCAATGCTGCTCCCTGACATCCAAGGTTTGAGCAATTTGGTTAGAAGAGATGATGAGATTCAGGAATATTTTCAAACGTAGGGTTGCTTTAGGGCATGGAAGATACGCAAATTCTCTGTACTGTCAACCTAGGATACCATGTTTTCTTTGTGGAAAAAATAAACTCTTTTTCAGCATTGATAAACTTGTCAGGACAATGAACACAAAGCAAGAGGCACCCAGAAGTCATCGCTGCTAAGACTGAGACTTTGGCTTTTTTTCCCCCATAGTGAGGGGGGGTAAGATAAAAAGCGAAATATTCTCAAGTGTTTTTCTTTCGGATTACAACTAGCATGTATGTATCAAACATACCTCACAGTTCCTTGTGAATGTCCAGATTTTCTGGTTACAAAATGCTCTCCAAGTGTAATTTAGCCTGGGGAAAGGTCAGGGTTGCACTGGCTAGTTACAGCCTGCCCCTGCTCACCTGCTGGGTCCCAGCTGAAAGTTCCATGTAAGAGCAAGCCGGGCCCTCCTGCAGCGGACCCCACACCCTGCACACCTCCCTCCCTCCAAAGGCAGCAGGGTGTGAAGACCAGGGCTCCGTCAATGCCATGCTACCGGCAGAGACCAGCAGCCTGTTCCTGGCATGGTACCACACTGGAGGAGCTGTGGAGGAAGTTGACGCATTCTACACATAGGCAGCAAACATTTGGCACAGAAGCTACGTATGGAACTCATTAGCAAACTTAGTGAATCCCTATTATTTTTTGTAAGCCACAGACTATCAAGTATAAAATGATAATGAATAAGCTCATGCACAGCTCTTGTAAAGAGAAAGAACAGGACTGGCTGGCTTCTACTATCCTCACAGTACCACTTCTCATAAAATACCAGGGCAGTAAGGACCTGCAGACACCACCACCCATGCAGGCAAGGCCACAGGACGGCGAGCAGCAGCCAGCACCAGCCAGGAGTTACCACAATCATCCTACAAACCTTCCATTTCCATGAATTTCTTCCCAGTCCCTATCAAAACTTTTCCGTTCTCGCCCTTTTCTACAGCAACTTCCCAGAGGGGGGCAAGCGTGGCCAAGGGCCGACTGGCACTACGGAGGAGTCGGCTGGGCAGTGACGCCCGGCGGGAGGGCGCTCGGCCCGGCCCACGGACCTCGCAGGGCCGGGGGCTTCAGCCCGCCGAGAGGGGGATTTCTATGGCTGCAAAAATTGCTCCCAAGGCCCAGTTCGGTAGAGGCGAGCGGTAGAACGGGGGAGCCCGCGGCCTGAGAGAAGGGGGGAGGCGGCGGGAGTGACAGGAACGGCGGGCGGCGGCTCTGAGGGAACAGAGCCAGCACCCGCGTGGGCGGGGCCTTGGCGCGCGGGTGTGCCGGCGTCCCATCCTGATTGGCTGAGCGCGGGGTGTACTCGCCAATCGGGAGCGGCTCTACCAATGGGAGGTGGCCGCGGAAGGGAGGGCGGGTGCCGCCGCGCGGGGAGCGGGGGCGGAGGCGGCCAATCGGCGGCGGTAGCCAATCGGCGGCGGCGGCGGCGGCGGGACGTCAGCCGGGCGGGGGCGTGGCGTGCCGCGGGGCGAGGAGCGGTGACAGTTGCCGCGGGCCGTCTCCGCCTCTTTGCCGCGGGCTCCGGGACGAGCAGCAGCAGCAGCAGCAGCAGCAGCAGCGGCGGCGGCCGGCAGGTACAGCGCGGCGGGGGCAGCCCGGCCCGGCCCGCGGCGGGTTCTTGCCTTCCGCGGGGTCGCCTTGCTCCGGGTTCTGGCCCACGGCGGCGGCGGGACAGCGGCTGCGCGGGCGAGGACGGCTGCGCGGGCGAGGCCGCAGCAGGCCCCGTCGCCAAGGCAGCGGGAGGGGTCGGGCTGCCCCACGGCGGGTGCCTCCCGGGGCAGGGCGCGGCGGCGGGGCCGGGAGCGCCTGGCCGCAGAGGGGGCCAGACCCGCTGCGGGGCCGGCCGGGCCGCCGCCCGCCCGCCCCAGGGGCTCTCGCTCTGCGGGCAGGCGGGGATGTGACAGCCTCTCCCCGAGGGGTGGGCAGGCCAAGCCGCCGGAGAGTCACCTTTCCCTCTGTGCCTGTTGTCAGCCCTGCTCCTGTCCACGGTGGTGTCCCGAGGGTGCCACCTTTGCCTTTGCAGTGGCCTTGGCCGAGGGATGGAGAGAGGGGGCTGGTATTTCACCGGTGGGTTTCTTGCTCTTTCTTGTCTGCCAGTCTAGGTCCTGAGCTGTTTCTGGTGTGGTGCTAGTCTGAAAAGGTGGTTTGGTGTGTCCAGTCTGGTATCCTTCCTGCTATAGCTTGTCCTCTTGAACGTTCACCCCCATTGTATTCAGTTGGTAAAGGCTGCTGTGTGGCACGTATTCTTCGATGCTGTATCAACATGCATCTGAGTGTTTTTCATTTATTTGATAATATATGCCATTTACCTTGGGGTGTATTTCAGTGAGTGTCAGGGATTAGGTACATACAACCATTGAATTTACCTGTGAGGTCTGCAGCTGCAGTGCTCTTGTCTGGATATTCCTGCTCAACAGTTGAGCAAAGTTGTTCAAGTATGTTTACAGCTGTGCTTTGAGTAGCTTTTCTGTTCTGATGCAAGACCTTTTCCACTTGGTGAAATGCCCTGGCTTCTGATTCTGGTACTGCATGCTGCAGGGCATGATCATATTTCTCACTTCCTCACAGTTGGTAATAAGTTTGGAATTTTTTGTTTGTTTTTTTTTTTCCTCCTTACTGTGTCCCTCCTCTTTCCTGAAATTTCTATTCATCTTGACTTGCTGATCATCAACAAAATTTTTCTTCACCTTTTAACTCCAGATGCATCCATAATTCTCAGTTTCACTCAGCCCTACTCCATGTAACCTCCTACACCTCGGCTAAAATGATGTGGCCTCAGTAGCATAATTTGCAGGGCATTTCTCCTCATGGAGGGCAAAGCCCTTTTAAAAATTTATAATTAAGTTTTTCCAACCTGAAAGAAGTAATTGAAGAATCTCAAATTGGTGGTCTGTAATTCTTCATGCAGAAAGGTAGCGGTGAGAGTTTAATTTTTTTGCAGCTTTTGTTTCAGGAAGGTCTGGAAAATCTCCAAAAATATGGAAGCTTGTTACAGAATTAGCTGCTCTGCCATGGAGGTGTGCCAGGGGCCAGGATGTCACTGACCAATTAAATTTTAGGAGTTAAGCAAGTTGTAATTTTGAGTGGCTCAGCTACGCTGAGTTTCTGTCAAAAAATTTTTCTTGCACAGAGAAATATTTGTCTTTTTTATTTGCAAAATCTTTGAATAACGGTCTTAAAAAGTATTAACACAAACGGCTAATACTTAATGGCATTGATGATAGCTGGTAAAATGCCCAGAGCTGTGAAGCTGCCGTTCATCTCTTGCTGGAATGGAGACTATTGACTCTTCCTAAAGACTTTGATTTTGGTAGCTGATTTTGGTAGATGCAGACAATAGTCTTCTGGCTTTGCTTAGAAGTGAGGAGCAGCAATGTAATATCTGAGGAGTCTGCTGAAAGAAATGCCTCTCTGTTTCAGGTGACACATCCAGTGTGCAGACCTTTTCCAAAATAAATTGAAATAAATCTGTGACTTAATATTTCTGTCTCTGCAAGCAGCCTGAAATAACAGTGCCCTTGTGTAAACCATCCCTGCATTCTCCTGTTGATATTTAATAAGTATATTTTGGTTAAGTTTTACAGCATGCTTTTGTTGTTAGGTGGTGCAGCAGAGTCAAGGTTACTCAGCTCTTCAGTTTGCTATGGAGTACATTACAAAGGAGCCTGCGTTTGATAATCAGATTACTTGTCATTGCGATCTTCCTTTTGGGCTAGTACTTTTTGCCAGTTTATAAGTGTGATGTTTTGCAAGACTAGAAACTTGAGCTTTGAGAACACTTGGTCTTGCTAAAGCGATCACTGTTCCCTTGATGGCTCTCTGCCGTTCCCAGTACTTGGTGCTGTGAGAAGAGCTTGCTTGAACAGCTTTTTAAAATGCCAACTCAGTTTCCCTTCTTTGGGACGTGTCTCTACGCTGACTGAGGTGAAGGCACAGGGAGGAAATGCAAGTGCATCTGTCTCATGAAATTCTACCCTCAGATTATCCTTAGATGTTAACAGTACAAGGGTATGTATTCTGGGGAAATCGCTGAGTTTTACTAAGAAAATACAGGGTGCTATAATGATTGTTAATATCTGACATACTATTACTTTCTGTCTATTTTTTGATGGTCTTAAAATGCTACTAACAGTGAGTGCTTTATGTGTAGGTGGCAACACTTTAAAATAAAGAATGCTATTTATATAAAAAGTCACAAATTTTGCTTCTTAAAGCTAACCTCAGTTAAAACTAATCAATCCTGTATCAAATTTGATAATATTATCAGTTAAACATTATTTGGGTCAGGTGCTTCTTTCCAGTATCATATTATTCACTTTCTGATTTTGTGACAAATTTGTCTTATGGAAATCTTTGTTAGAGAAAAGGCATTTCAATAGAACAAGAAGTTTGATAAACTTAACTTTCTTAGTGTAGTTTATATTAATACCTCTAGTCACAATTTAAAGCACAACAAAAAAGGAACACTGTTATAGGAAAAATTATGTGACTAGTTCATAATTGATGTAATTATGTTACAAATTATGTAACTAGTTCATAGGCTTGGTGAGTCACACATTTTAGTTTCCTTTACTGTGAATGTACGTTAAAATAGAAAAAATACTTATTTGAACTTGGTACTGCATTCATTTATACTTCATATAAACTTTCTTGATTGCAAAAGTGTTGAGAAACCGGTAATCCTGGCAGTAAAAACACTTCAATCGCATCATACATTTCTTCTGAAGTACTCTTAGTGCTAATTATTAACTAACTTTTTTTTTTTCCTCTCCAGATCTATAACAGCATACCTGAAGTCAATAATGTTTTCCAAGCTAACCTGCTCTCAGAGCATTGCTGTTCTCCGTCGAGGTGTTCATGCTTCACTGAGTTCTGCTACCTCAGTTGCTACTAAAAAAACCATTCAAGGACCTCCATCCTCTGATTACATATTTGAGCGTGAGGCTAAATATGGTGCCCACAATTATCACCCACTACCTGTTGCTCTGGAAAAAGGAAAAGGTATTTTATTTAGGTTTCCCTGGGTGGTGTACGTTGGATGTGTGTATGCATAATGATTTTGACCTAGTAAATTTCTGAATCTTTGGGTTTTTTTGAGGGGGAGATTGAGATAATTGATGAAATGAAGACAGCTAATTGCTGGTTAGAGAACTGGATCATTATGCATAAGGCTACCTGGTAAAATTGTAGTCTCTCTAAAATGATTTATCTAAATAGAAGTCTAAGTTCTGATAATCTTCATAATTCAGAATAACTCAGCAAGAAAGTTTCAAGCAACTTTGTTTCTTCTGTTACCTTGTGTGGAGAGGTTTGATGTTAATATGAACGTGAAAAGCTGCATTGGAACCCTATTTAAGTCCTTGTGTACTGTTCTTGTATTACTGCTTAATTTAAATGTACTCTGGTTTTTAATTGTGTTTAAGGGGCTTTTGTGCTCTGCAGGTTAAATTGTATAAGCTTATATTGAAATGCTATCAGCATAGTGATCCAATAGTTTTTCTTTATCTGTACACTTTTTGACAGCTCAGAGCTGTCAGTCTCTTAAGTTTTGAGACTATTTGGGTTCTGTCGGTTTTGTTCTTTCTTTTATGACCTCCAATTCTTATTAATTCTCTTACAAAAATATTCTTTATCTACTTTTTAGGACCCAAAACAGGGACTTGGAGGGGAAGTAATATTCTCATATTACTAACTTAGTGGAATGGCAGCTTTATATGGGAAATGCTTCTTTTTTTGATTCCTCATTGGGCATTTATTTGTGCTGCACTAGTTTGTTGCTCATGCTCTCCTTGTCAACTGATTATTTTCTAGTTAGAGGAACTTTCAGGTGTGCCCTAAGGAATAGCAAGAATACCATTTATATTTGACCAGGTTGTGTTGTAGCTCTTAGCTTATACCATTTAGTATTATCTCATATCTTTTTTTATTTTGTGTATTGACCATGCCTTTGTTTTCCTAGGTGTTTATGTGTGGGATGTTGAAGGTAGAAAGTATTTTGACTTTCTGAGTGCTTACAGTGCTGTTAATCAGGGCCACTGTCACCCAAAGATCGTGAATGCTCTGAAAGCTCAGTCTGAAAAACTGACCCTTACATCCAGAGCGTTCTACAATGATGTACTTGGTGAATATGAGGAGTTTGTCACCAAAATGTTCAATTACAACAAAGTTCTTCCAATGAACACAGGTAAAAAAAAAATTTATTTCCATTTTATTTCTTGTCTGTGAGATTCAACGGTTTAGTAACATTTGGTACTGCATCAATGGCCTGTCTCATGTACAAGTGTGTTAACGGTATTGCTTTATGTTTTAGGAGTGGAAGCTGGAGAAACTGCCTGTAAATTGGCTCGGAAGTGGGCATACACTGTGAAAGGAATTCCAAAATACAAAGCAAAAATTATTTTTGCAGGTATGTAAAGTGTGTGTTATGAGTTGAGGTATTGAGGAGGAAGAGCGCTCTAGACACTGGATGCAGCACTCTCTTTTCTCCTGTAGCTGTAGTGATTACTTTGCAGTATTCTTAATGTTTTCAGTTTTTTCACTGAAGCAAGTCTGTTGAAGGTCTCTGTAACCTTTGACATTTTAATAATGTAAGCTAAGATCTCAGCCTATTAACAGGTTGTGTTGTACTTGCATATCTGCAGTGGGTGATTCTGATAAAAAACTACTGTCGTGTCTACAGCAGTCTTTGCAGGACCTTAAGGTTCTCTAAGTGCCTCCTTCTAAATTGTGAAGTTCAGTCTTAAATATATTCTGTGGACAAAATATTCTGTGTATGCTTCTGGCTATTTGATTTTAACCTTAAATAGTTAAAATGAACTATAAAAGTTTTTTTAAATGTAATGTCCTTTAAGAAATGCATGTGATCTTAACAGAAGTGATTGTAAAAGCAAGAGGTATGAATATAAATCCTATGACAAATCAATTTCAGATCCTCTCCCTTGTGGAGGTGCATGCATCAAGAGGCAATGAGGATAGTTGCACTTTGTCAGGAGCTGCTGGTAATGTCTGTTTTTGCAAGGGAAATGCAACAATGAACTGAAATCCAGGAAGGAAACCATAGTTAATGAGGTGGTTTATAAAGCTTTATAAACAGCAATTATATAGTGGACCTTATTTGTACTACTTAACCTTTTTAGTTGTCAAAAATTGATAAGTGACTGCCTGTCATTCAGTCCTTCATGCTCTTTTAACCACTGCTTGGGTGTTAAAGTGCTCTTTATTCCTAACTGGTGGATTTTTATATATCTTTCTCTTGAATTCATTCCTCAAATTGCTGCCACCCCTCTCATAGATTGCACATTTGGGTTAAGCCTGCTTCCCTCTTAGGCTTTCCGTACCAGTGGTTTTCTTCTGCATTCTTAAGGTCTTCCAGAAGTTGGCATTAACCCAGTAAAGCCATATTGATCATACAATGAAAGTAAAAGCAATATTGCTAAAGTAAATATGGGGCCCTGGAAAGTCCTGATTATATAAGTACTATACTTTCTCCCTTTATCTGCCTGCTCTGCTTGACTCTGTAGCAGGGAGAAGTTACCTGCCCCTGAAGAGACTATTGTGCTTTGCTAAAAAAAAAAAAAAAAAAAAAAAATTATGTCTAATTCAGATAACTTACATTTGGTATTCTTTGGTGAGTAGGTGAAGTATTTTTGTCAATTCTAATGTTCAATAGTTCTGTATTTTATAAAACCTTCCAGAAGAAAGCTTAATACTTAAATATTGCCTTTTTTTTTTTAATTGCTACAGCTGCAAATACTATTTTTGACTTTTGGTACATATAGTAGCTGAAGCATAAACCGTCATTAGACGGCATCTATAAATTGAAATTCATAGTTGAATATTGCATTATGGTTTCTAGGACCAACTAGATGAGGTTTGGTTTTTTTTTTTTTCCTTCTGGGAATTCTTTCAACAAATACATTTTCTTCCTCCTTCTCTTCCATATATATTTTGTTTTGCTCTTCAGTCAATTAACTTTTAGTAAGTGCTTTCTCATCTTGATAAACTGGATATGCTCCCCATTATTATGATCCCATCTCCTTAACCACAATATTTAATTATGTGCCAAGTAGTTGGAACAAAATAATAATCCCTCTCTTATCAGAAGCCAGCATTTTGGCAGGAAAAAGCTCTCTTGGGTAGCTAGGGTCAGAACAAAAAATGGCTTTAAACATCAGTCCGGAGAACTTGACGTAGATTCTGTGCTTGATAGTGAGCCAGTACGGAGACTGGAGTGCTAAGGTGGAGACAGCCTGCCATCAGCAGACAGACTGCTCTGCTTCGTGGGATTCAGTCTTCAGGATACAGTGGATTTTACTAACATAACCTTGAGGTGATAAGCATGTGACTCGGCAAAGCATGCCAGGGATTGTTCTGCTAGGAGACATTGCTATGGTGAACAGCGTAATGCTATTTACATTGGTGATTAGAAAGAAGGGATGCCTAGAGCTGGCTACGTCAGTAATAATTGACTTCAGGATTTCCTGCAGATTGAGAACGTCCTCTGCCCCTAGGATCACAGTTACACAAAGAAATTGGTGGGGGAAAGAAAAGGCTTGTAATGCTGTGAAGGCATTGAACCCTTAATCTTCCTTTGTCTTATTAAGCACCTTATTGATTAGCTGAGCGTATGTTGATTTAACGGAAATATTAAAATGAATATCTCATAGTCTTGGTGATAGTTGGTTCCTAGACATTTTAACTGATGTTTCTATATGAAATAGTGCAATGTCACAATATTTTTACAAATATAAATGGGTTCTCCTGGAACTTTGAAATGCACAGAAATGTGTTTTTTGATTTAGGCTTACTGGCAGCTTTATTTTTAGGACCTAAATTCTCAGTGGTGTTTACTTTTTTCCCTGCATTTAATGAGTAATATTTAAGCTGTACATCTTCCTTAAAGATGTTATCTTCCTGAGTTATTTTCAATTTTTCAGACTACTAACAAAGCTAATGGAAATTATTTTGTATACTTGTGAGGTCTTTATAGTATAATTTTCTTTCGTTTTTGATATGTGCTTTTCATACAGCAGCACAATGTATTTATGGCATCAATGTAAAATGCTAACAATTAGCAGAAGGATGCTAATATGCTAATGTTAGACAGCTCTTAAAATATATTACCAAGTGGAAAGTGTGATGTCCTATAAACTGTTCTGGCTCTTAGTTTTATAACAATCGCCCCCCTGCCCCCTTTTTTTTTTTTTTTTTTTTTTTTTTTAGCTGGCAACTTCTGGGGCAGAACCATGTCTGCTATCTCTAGTTCTACCGACCCATCCAGCTATGATGGATTTGGACCCTTTATGCCAGGGTTCGAAGTGATCCCATACAATGATCTACCAGCTCTTGAGGTATTTGGCAATTTTTGTTCTCTTGTAAGAAATCTTTTTGCAGTGTCTCTTTGGTAAATAGCAAGGCAGAAAAATCAGAAGTTTATCCTTTCAAATGATCTCCATGTGCTTTGACATGAAGATATATGTATCTAGACATGTATAAGAAATATATATGTTATAATTATGTTTAGGAAATGTGTGTAAATTCTGCTTTGGTTTTGATTTTCAGTTTTGCTTTAGGATGTAAAAGGAAAACGACACTATCTGTTTCACTTCACACGTCACTAAGATGTTAAAGGTACAAAAGAAGAACAGCAGATAAACCATAAGGGAATTTGGATCAGTAGCATACATTCCAAAGTCAGGACTTGGATTCTGAAACTAATATCTTTACCTACTTTTTTCAGAAATGCTGTGCATTCTTCAGTGACCAGATGACTAAAATTCACTGCAATCGCAAACAAGTCTTTCCAGTTTCACAGCGTCCTTAAAACCATGCTAGGCTGGTGTTTCACTTAAGCTACTGAAATGCTAATGATTCTGCATTTCCCTGGGTTTTCTGAGATGAGAAACCTCTCGTTTTTAGGATGAGAGGAAATGGCCTCAAGTTGCGCCAGGAGAGGTTTAGATTGGATGTTAGAAAAAATGTCTTCACCGAAAGGGTTGTCAAGCATTGGAACAGGCTGCCCAGGGAAGGGGTTGAGTCCCCATCCCTGGAGGTATTTAAAAGATGTGTAGATGTGGTGCTTAGGGACACGGTGTAGTGGTGGGCTTGGCAGTGTTGGGTTTACAGTTGGACTTGATGATCTCTTCCAACCTAAATGATTCTGTGATTCTATGAGATGCATCCTGTCAAGCTGTTGGGGAGAGTTGACCTTGATTAGTCTAAAATTCCCCACCCTCACAATGTGGGCTTAGGTATTAAAGGGTAGATGGTGCTTGATGGTAGCCATAGGGTGCTGGACTTGGGACCTGGGAGGCAAGAGGGTTCCAGCCAAACACAGTCCTGAAGCACTAGGAACATCGGCATTACCACTTTTCCATCATCTGGGTACATCGTCTCCATGAGCGACAAGTTGGTTGCTCCTCTGTGCCTTTTGGGTCTGCTTTGTACAAGTGAATTGTCTGTGGAGGTTGGAGGGTTTATGGGACAGAGATGCTTGCCTTCTAGGAGTTTGGTTAGGGGAAACAAAGGTCTCTGTCTATTATAGTTGCAGAGTGGAAAAGCTTACTCAAGATTTTAACCTACATAAGGCTGCCCATTGTGAAGGCCCTGTAAGTATTTAGTGGCTTTCAGCCAACTTTATCAAGGCTTTGAATGTGCTTTGGAGACCTGAAACTTAGATGCATGTCCATCAGACTGGTAACACAGTTTGTTCTGTTTATGGGCCAATACTGAGAAAAGCTGTAGTAAATTCATGCTGGGAATCATTATATCTCTTGAATCTCGTGGACTTCTAAACCTTTTGGAACTTGATGGTGCAAGAATGTACCTGTGGACTTTGCTTTAAGGTGACAAAAGTGTTCTTTTGTGGAGAGGCTCCATTCTTTTTTGTTTGAGGGAAGTGTTGAGCAATTGTTTGTCTTGTATGGGGTAACACAAAACTTGAGTGTATTTCTGAGGTAATTTATGAACTGATCCGATAATCTACTTGGCTGGCTTTGCAACTTTTAAGGTTTGTAATTTCCCAAGCAAACACACCAGCTGATCTTTCGAGGCAAATAGTGACATAGGCTTCTGTGTTGGAACTGAAATGGCACCCTGGGATAACTGCCTGACATGAATACTATTGTCATCATTTGAGGTAGAACACCAGGGTTAGAGCTAGGTTCTGCTACCTGTATTCATCTCCATATTGTCTAAATTTGCCCTGAGTAAAAGTTTTTTTCTTTTTGTCTTTCCTATCCATATGTCCACTTTTACAGCGGGCCCTTCAAGATCCCAACGTAGCAGCTTTCATGGTTGAACCAATTCAAGGTGAAGCAGGTGTGGTTGTTCCTGACAAAGGTTATCTCACAGGAGTGCGGGACCTCTGCACAAAACACAATGTAAGGAATTTGCTATAACAAGGTGGCTTAAACATTACACACTGTGTTTACTGGCATATCTTTTAAGGTCATCCTTGTATGCAAGGTACAGGACTCCATATACTATTTAATAATTTCCTTTTCTTTCAGTGGAATAGGGTAGGGATACTTCTTGTATTTCCTGGCAATACCTTACCAGGAAGTACTTCTTAGCAGTGCACACTTTTCACTGTTTCTTACTGCTGTCACTGACTTAAGTTTCTAATGAATGTTCTTGAAAGTGCATTTATTTTAAATTAATTTAACTTTTAATTTCTTTTTCACACTCTAAGTTTCTTGGGCCAGAAGCCAGTTAGTGTAGTGGTTCTACCATGGCTATCGAGGGACCTTGCTGCTGGAGTGCATAAGTGCTACCAAGAGTTAGTAACAGTAATGGGTCACAGAATGAAACACTGAAGAAAATGGTCATATGCTTATGAATGTTCTTTTAAGATCTCTGAAGAGCAGAGGTCTTACAGTTTTGTTCCTTTTTTTGGCATTTTTTCACATTCCCTTTCATACCACATTGCTGATTCCTATCCTGAATATTATATCCTGTCTGAATCCTACTAAGAACTGTTTAGTTTTGAAAATAGTGTGTTAGATATGTAACTTCTGTTCTCTGCTAGCGAAGACACACTGAATTAGATTTGCATGCAGTGTCTCTGGAAGGGTGGAAAGATGCGTTTGTATATATTTCCATGTCCTTCAGTTGTCTTTGGGTACTGCTACTGCTCACAAACAGGCTGCCATGCCTCCTTATTCAGGACCAATTTGGTCAGCCTCTCCCACAGGCGCAGGCCATGTCCTTTGTAAGTGTAAGGAAGACAACAAAAAAAGGGCTGCTGATTTACAGCTTTTTGTTCCCTTGGTGTTGCCTGTCTGATTTAAAAATCAGTGGTCTCTGTTCCAATAGAATTCTGATTCTGAATTTGCAATATAAATCCTTCTATACTTTCAGAGGAAGGTATTGACATACAATTAATAAAGTTGTCTTCATTATTGCTGTGATACTTACCTCTCAGAAAAAAATAAGAGCTACTTTACAAATAGTAGTACATGACAATAGTGCAGCTTAGGAAAATGAGATCAAAAACTTGGATTTAGGTTCTCGGAATTATTTAGACACACAGACATCAGACTACAAGACCTGTAGAGTTGCTAAAATGGCATTTTTCAGAAGCTTCCAGAGGTCAGCGTACGGACGATGCATTGGGAGTAAAGATAGATGAATCCTAACTTTTTGGAAATCCCACTCATTGTTATATCGCAAATGGATTTTGGTTGGACAGTGTCCAACCCTATGTGGACTATGCATTACGTAGAAAAGGATATGCTAAAGATGTCGGAGAGAGGACAGTATGCTCACTTAGTAGTTTCACATTTTGTAGAATATGTAAGTCTCCAGCAGGTTTAGAGGTAAAGGAAGTACCTTCGTGTACTTAGCGTAGTGCAGCTGGAAGGTCTTTCACTTATTCTGTGCAATTATGCTGTATTGTTTGCATTGAGTTAGGAATGGGAGTAAAAATAATTCTCTGTTATGTGTGGATTTTTCTTCTTTTTGTCTCTATAAAGGTTCTGTTTATTGCTGATGAAGTACAGACTGGTTTAGCCAGAACAGGGAAAATGCTAGCTGTTGACCATGAAAATGTGAGACCTGATCTCATTCTTCTTGGAAAGGCGCTTTCTGGTGGCTTATATCCTGTGAGTAGCAAAGAAATACCCATTTGTTGAGTAATGATTCTTAAGTAATTAATTAACACTGGAAGTTTACTAGTTGGAAGAACAATAAATCTGATGTTTGTTGTACTTGGAAATTGGTGTTTACAAGTTTAACTATGATTTATGACCCAGGTAGTCCAACCTGTGAGAGATATGTAAGAAAAAAATGGAATACCTAATATTACCTTTATAGCTGAGATGGCTGTATAGTATCCTGAACTTTCTATGTTGATACTTGACTTGTTAGGGTGGCAAGAAGATGCCATCTTCTTAGACTGGTGACTTTTAGGTGTTTTGGCCTTGTCAATTAACTGAATAGATTTGTATAACTGTTTTCTTCAGTTTGGTATTATCTGTCAGGAAAGTGTCCAGTGGTCAGCTTTTCATTCCGGAACTACTGGTTATTTTTTTGTGCTTTCTCTGGAGAGTAGTTTATCACAGTCTTGCTGTGATTAATTTCTAGATGAATTCTGTAAAGGGGAAAAAAAAAAACTAATGTGTGTTAAAACATACATTATAAAGCTATTTCTGAACAACTGGCATTATTTCACTTGTTTGGCATGCCCGCATGACTGATTTTATCCTCTTGGAGTGACTTAAATTCCTGCTGATTAAGTTGGAAATTGCAACATGCCTTGAACTATTTTGGCCAATTGAAGGTATTTCTGAGTTGTTAAACAGAGTATTGGAGTTTAAACTCTTGAAATAATATTCAGTTTGGAGAAATGCCCCTCAACTGTAGTTAGATGTTATATGTTACCACTATAGCTAAGTGTATTTAAGGGATTAAGCTCTTATGTGATTGTCAGATATGCTCTCCTCTATACAGAGCTGGGAATGTAAATGTAGTTTATCACCGTAGGCTGAAAATTATCCTTTCCTGAGCCCTGAGGAAAAGTTTGCTTCAGAGATATTTAAATCTACTGTTCTAAAGATATATGTAAATGAATTGGCTGACCTTCCCATTTTAGGTCTCAGCAGTACTATGTGATGATGAAGTTATGCTGACCATTAAGCCTGGTGAACATGGATCTACATATGGAGGAAATCCATTAGCTTGCCGTGTTGCAATGGCAGCACTGGAGGTTTGTGTGTTGTAACAAAGATTTGGATTCCAAAGAGTGTCACACTGACATGATCTTTGCTTAAATAAAT
This sequence comes from Ciconia boyciana, assembly GCF_034638445.1. Taxonomy (NCBI): domain Eukaryota; kingdom Metazoa; phylum Chordata; class Aves; order Ciconiiformes; family Ciconiidae; genus Ciconia; species Ciconia boyciana. Next base: position 63,032,526 of record NC_132941.1, on the reverse strand, counting down.
GCTATAATCTCTTACGCTACAAATAGAAATCCAGCTTTAAGCAAGAATGGAAAAGTGGTAGTGGTTAACTGTTTGCATAGATCACAAAACAAATTCCAAAGTCTTTACTGGAAATGTGTCCTAATTTCTGTGTTCTTATGGTCTTAATGTCTTAAATGACAAAATAAAATTATTCTAGGGGAAGTTTCAAGGCACTTAATGTAAATTCAGTAAAATAGTTTCACTAATTTCATGAAGACATTTTTAAATTGACTTGTTTTACTATACCATATTGCAGAGGCTGCTGCTCTGTGAGCTTGATAACACATATTGCTACTGGAGCTCAAACAGAAGCTACTAAAATGTCTAGTCCAGAGTCCATGTTGTAATTATTCTGCAACTGCCTAATTGACTACATGCAATGCAAGTCACTCAGAAAGCCTCCTCATTACCCAAGATGTGGACCTGGACAGATTAAGAGTCTTCAGAGATTTACTGTTTACTTGTAAATAACAGCAAATGAAAAGCAGTTAATTTAGAATAAAATTTCAAAGAGATTATTGTTTCTTGTAAACATGAGTGAGTAAAGGCTTAATACTAATCTGCTTGGATATGCAGCCTTTGCAGTGACACTTTGGATGCAACAGCTTTTGTATCTCAGCAATTGTAATGTCATTAGTCATCCATTCCAGCATGAAACAAATGCAGTGCCCTTCAGTTGACTGTAGATCTGACCTCCCTTTAGGTAATTGAAGAGGAAGACTTGGCTAAAAATGCAGAAATAATGGGTAACATACTAAGAAATGAGCTCATGAAGACACCATCTGATATTGTAACTTCTGTAAGAGGAAAAGGACTATTAAATGCAATTGTAATTCGGGAAACCAAAGGTAAGGAAGTATAATCAACTGCACAATCATAGCATGAAAAAATTTTTCAACTTAAATTGAAAGTGTCTTAATGGAGTAGGGGGATGGCTTAGAGGCATCATGTTTGGGTTCAGATCTTGGCTATAGTACTGTAGTACCTACTGAAAATTTATTGAAGTGACTGTGCTATTAAAAATAGGGGTTTTTTAGTAAGTAAGTCTGAACAATTTTTTTTTTTAATGATTTGAATTCTTTTATGGCTTGATAATGTTCAAACCTGATGGTGAATCTAGCTCCCAACAAATACCCTTTTGTCTCCTCATCGGTAGAAAACTGGCCACATCTGGAACACTAGTTTCTGTCAGATTATCGAAGGATTGGATAAGGTTGGTCCTTTCCAGGATAGGTAGAAGAGTACAATGAATACAGGAGGGTACAAGGAAGGAAAAAGCTAATGACTGAAAACAAGTTTCTAGGGATTAACACCTTGAATTATATCAGAAAAACTGCTTAGAAGCCAGAGTAGACAATTATTTTTGTCATGAATATGCTAAGTGACAAAGTGCTGCAGGGAGGTATTGTAATTTCCTAAGACATGCACGTGATGCACTAAAATCCAGGCATAAATGTAACCTTGTCTGAAGTCCTGTCCAGATGTTCTCTTACCTCCCCTTTGCATGGTTCACTCTTTTAAATTTATTGCTACATCTAGACAAGCACTCAGCTGTGAAGGAGCAAAACTTGCTGTGCTGGAGGCAAACTTGTGAGTCCCTTCAGACAAACTGCAGTTTTGCAGCAGTCTTGTGTGTTCACTGCAAATTCTAGGGAGTTGCTCAGATGCTCAGAAGTGACCACTTCATTTGTGAACATGCTTCATCTTTTCACTGCCAGATGGCAAGGAGTTTGCAGTCTGGCCCCATGTACCATGTGCTGCAATTGTGCCACTTTTTCTGCTGTAGTGCAAGTGTCTTCTTTCTTTTTCCTTTAATTGTAGACTATGATGCCTGGAAGGTGTGTTTGCGGCTTCGTGATAACGGACTTCTTGCCAAACCTACGCATGGTGATATCATTCGTCTGGCACCACCACTTGTGATTAAGGAGGATGAAATCAGAGAGTGCATCGAAATAATTCATAAGACCATTCTGTCTTTCTGAACACATGGCTTTTAAAGTGTATCTGCTGACTGACCCAAGGTGGCGTGTTGAAATATGTGCGATGAAGGCCTGCTCTTGAAGCAAGCATCTCTCATTCCTTTTATCTAAGAGGACTTGACTCTTAAAAAGTAGCTATGTCTTTAAACTATAATGGCTCTGAAGAAAATAAAGAATGATTTAAGGAGTTTCCAGTCTTGGAATACTTGGAAATAAAGTGGTGAGGTTCTGTTCATCTAGTCGTGTAACTACTGAACAGTTAAGTCAGAATGTTTGAGGGGAGATAGTTGTAGAAATCCGTTTAATTGTTGAAAGTCTTGGCCAAAGTTTAAAGTGTAATTTATATATATTTTAATAAGGGTGATCTTGCACTCTCATATCGCTCTCCAAAACATCACATTTGGCATTTTTGCCCCTTGGTGAGATGTCTGTAGGACGGAAGCACTTGTCATTATGGATGAATTTCTGTTTCTCATTTGTAGCTAGAAAAAACTCATAACACTGAAGGTTTGACAAACTGGGTGTTATGCTGGTGAACTTGAGAAGCATCGAGCTGTGTTCTGTATGTATAATATTTTGATTGTATGACGAGAGATGCTGTTTTCAAGCCTGGTCTCAGTGTTTGGCTTTGCAATCTTGTAAAATAGATCTGAGCATATAGATCTGCTTTTACTATTATAAAACTTTCTATCATCTGGATGTTTATATTAAAACATGCCTTGCATTAAAAAAAGTTAATGTGCAACTCAAATACACAGTGTATTGAGAAAGAGCAAGCCCCACAGAAACTGGCAGTCACCTCTGTCCGGAGCCCCAGCAAAGCTGCCTTTGTAGTCTATGTATTTCTGTCAATGTCTGTATGGAAGCTTCTGCTGTGCTTTTTTACAGGGTGACTGCTTCTGCACTTTCGTGCCTTAGGACACTGCTGATATAGTATTCTGTATGCAGTTGTGGAGTTGGCTGCTATTCTTGCACTAGGTTGTTTTTTCTTATTTCTTAACTGAGCTGGTTTTAGCTGAGACTAAGCCCTGATTAATCACTCTTAATGCAAAATGTTCCCTTTGCCAAGCATAGGGGTTAAATGCAGTCACATGTTTGTAATTGCAAGTGGTAAATAATCCCCTGGTATTTTAAAGGCAGCTCCATTTATGGAAATGAGCCAGTCTGCTGGTTAGGGTCACAGAACCGTTTATGCTACCGTGTTTTAGGTGAGACAAAATGAGTAGGCATCTGCTGCGGATGAAGTAAGACTGATTTTGGTTTGGAAAGGCCTCGTTGTTGCAAGGGGTAATGTGTCACTGTGACTGTTAGTCTTAAGAATAAAAAAAAAAATGCAGAAGGGTGTTGCCTCGGAAGTTTGGCATTTCTGAAAGCTGTGCTTATGTAATCTGATTGGAAAGGAGTGAAATAACTGAAAGAAACTGTAATATAAACAGTATTTGCTGGAGTCCTTTCAGAGACCAAAAGGTAAACCCCAAAAAATCCTTAGCAGCCAAAATGTTTACTTTTGTAGAGTAATAGGGCTGGCAAGGACGAAGGACATGATCAGGTCTGTTCCCCTGCCCCACTTGATAGCTGTGTTGTTTGCCTAATTGCCTGAAAGGGCTGCAGGGCAGAAGACTCCAGTCTTTGTTTCAGTGCTTACTGTTAGCAAGTCTCCTACCATATTCTCCACCTGTCTCTCTTGCTGCCCATTTAGACTGTCCGTCAGGCCACAGAGAGCAGGTCATTGTCGTTCTCTGCAACAGCCTTTTACATACCTAAAGTGTGTTATCATTCCTGTTTCAGTCATTGCTTCTTCTCTAGTTAAACTTCTATTTCTTTCCTGAGAGGTAACGTTTTCTAGAGCCTTTAATCATTCTTGCTGTTCTCTTTCTGTGATTCACTGCTCCAGCCGTGCCCTCACTAATGCTGAGCAGAGCTAGACTAGTTCACGTGGCTTGTATGCTGCGCTGTAGTTTATGCCCCAGGGTTGTGGTTTGGGTTTTCCTGCAGTAGCATGATATTTTTATTTCTCAGCCTGTGCTCCCAGACTCCCTTTTGTGCAAACTGTTTTGAAGAACAGCTTTGAAGCTGTTTCCCCCCATTTTTTATTTGTGTAATAAGCACGAATTACATGCCTGTAAAATTTTGTGGTCTGGTCTACTGAGTTTCATCCTCTGTTACTGAGAATTTTTCTCAGGCTTTTGGTGATCAATTTGAGCTCTAATCTTGTCCAACCTGCTTTCTGGTTGCAGATTTACTAGGCCAAGACTGCTCAGAACTTGAGAAATGTTTCTTTTTCTACAGCACACCATTGCTGACTGATTTCTGGGCTTTTTATTCCTCTTACGGTTGCTTCATGAATTCAATTTCTGTGCAAGCTTATGAAAATCAAGGTATGTATAGCCTTTCTGAAGACAAGTCAAAAACTATCATCCTAAATTGCCTTTATTTAATGACGGGGTAATTGAGGAGTTTCTGTTTTAACCTGGAAGTTCTCTGTCTTGCTCTCAACCCTGCATTGTTCCCATAGCCGCAGCTACCTGTGTGAGGAAGGTAGGTGCATAGCACCTGCCTAAGAAGCTCAGAAATTCAGGAACAGGATCGAGGATGACAAAGTCCCCAGAGCTCATAGGCATGTTCAGAGCCTAAATACGCATTTCAGGTGGCCAAGGCCCTCGCAAGGTACAGCGGCAGGTGGTTCTCACCTTTTACATTGATATGGTGGTGGCTCTGAATGAGTCCCATGTCCTACACGAGTGCATTTGTCACTCTCTGTCCTGGGGGTGGGACAAATTCTGCTCATGCTCGTGAAACAGCACTGCTGTGTGCAAACCAGTGAAAACCTAATGGGGCGGGAAGCAGAGCAAGGATGAGGGTGTATGACTGCAGCCTAGGAGCTAAAGCAGACAAGGGGTTTCTTTGAATGCTTGGTTTAATTATAGTTCAATGCCAGAACAAGTACAAAATTACATATATTATTTTGGGAGTGAAGACAGGAACCCAGGACTTCACTTCCCAGACATTGAGCCTGTCACTGGTTAACCTCCGCTTCAACAACAGTAAAAAACGTCTTGGCGGTTGTGAGGTATTGGGAAAAGCTGGGATGGCCAAAGGGAATGTCAACATTCCTCCTCTTCTGGTGTACAAAGTGGCAAAATTATAGGCTATCAGAAAGATCATCTGCCTTTGATCTGTTGTGTTTTGAGAAAGGAGGGGCAAAAGAAGGGTTTGCTTCGTCATGGAAAGTGGTTTTTGTGTTTTCTAGCAAGCATAAACCGGGATTTGGCCAGTTTTCAGTGACACCGCTCAAACCTCTCAGACTCATATAGCTGCTTGTATAACTAATGTGCTGGTAAATCAGTCTCTGGTTTTGTTGTCTGGGATTTTAATTAGCCTTAGAAATTTTCTTCAGGCTTTTATTACTAAAAAAATGTAGACAACTAAAGTGTCCTTACCCACTTAGTGCCAGAAATTCAGTGCTTTTTGGGTTTGTACTTGTTCTGCTTATTGTTCGAGCGTATATAGCTCTGCCAAATGTTGGTCCTGAGCAAAGTTTAATTCGAAGGAGGCCAAACTGAAAATCATTTACAAATTAGTGTAAGATATACACCGAAATGTGCAAAGAAAATATATAAGACATTTCATAAAATATTGTGAGTTTGCTTTTTGTATCATAACTTTATAGGAGGTGAGAAAAGCAAGCTCAGAGAAAGCCCTTTCTGTACCTTCCCAGTAATTCTCAAGTGCTATTCTAACTTTATATTAGTTAGACATGAGAGTGTGGAAATGGCATTTCTCTGGTGATGCTTTTTGCTGGTGTAATTGAAATTTATTTTTAAAATGGTACTTGAAAGAGATCTGTATTGCCTATCCAGAGGGTTTAGGTTTCTTTAACAAGAGCTATACAGCAATAACATTTTCTAAATGTATGTGTATGTATCTACAAAATGTTGCTTTAAGCATTTGGCTGCAAAGGCTTAATCTGTCTCCATTATTTTGCCTGCACATTTTTTGGTGAAGTAGCTTCTGATGTTTCTTTGCATCAGGTATATGAAATGCTTTTCTAAATGAATAGTGACTCTGCGCTCAGTGCTGTGCAAACACAGGGAGGTAATCTAAGAACCCAAGAGCCAAACCAGTGTTTCTCAGGCTCCCAGGGCAGCCCTTGGCTTCACTGGAAGCTTTGTTTGCAGAAATAATGCCCAATTGTGCTGGGTGCACGTGCACTTTGGCAAGAGAAGTGTGCGTGGTTTTTGGCATGAAATCACGGAACATATACACTGGCATTAAAAAAAAAAATATTGCTCTGTTTATGGATAGATGTAAACCAAGATTTAAAGGCACCATGTGAAACACTGAAAGGCAAGAGCAACATAGGGAACAGTGGGGAGATAGGAAAATATATCATGCAGGTTTTCCTTCTTTTTAAATTTTTTTTTCCTTTCCTGCTGGCAATCTTGGGAACCATGCTTATGACATTGTCCTTTATCTGGGCTTCTTTTCAGCTGCAAAAACATGAATTTATGTCATCAAAAAGTATTTTCTAAAGTTAAAAATTACCAAAATAGATTGCTTACTTAATAGGACCCCAATGCCTATCGGTCATGACCTGGTAAAGAGCTGCACATCTTGAACCTGTTAGAAGTTTCCATGATGAAGCAATCTCTGTTTTATTTGTCTTTTAACAGCAATGTTAGTGGATTAGTTAAGTAGAAAAACAGGCCTTGTGTCTGTTTGTTTTTTTTTTTTTTGGCTGTAGCTGCTTCTTGTTCCCATCTTTTCCATCTTTCTGGCAGCAGATGGAGCCAGCAGCTCAGCTTTAAGCTAAGAGCTTACTGCTGGCTGTAGAGTTTTGGGAGTTTGTGGCTCCTGGGGGCTTGCTTTTGGTCTTTACTAACACAAAAATGTGACAAACTTCAGTCTCACCTCTGGGTGCCATCTCAATGTGTAACTTGTGCTGTGCACTCCTGTGGCTAATCTTGTACGAAGGGGATTGTAAAAAGAATTCCTCTCTCTCGTGTGGCAAATGCCCAGTAATTCCCAGCTGTCAGCATATGACTGATAGGGATGTAGGGACAGCTGAGAAGGGGAAATAAGAGGCTTTCCTTCTCACAGCACTGAAGTAGAGCAAATCAGAAGGTGGAGGTTTGAGACAAAATGTGAAATATTTCTTTAAACGGAGGAACTGCTTTCCCTGGGCCTCCCTGTGGTGCTTCAATCCAGAGTGGGGGGCTTAACCAGTTGGGGTTGCTGTATTTGTGCAGTAAAAAGAGGTGTTTTGCTGAACATTCACTCAGCCCTTGGCAGGAAAAGCAGACGAAAAAAAAAAGGTCCTGGCAGTACTAAGCAACTAAAAAGCCCTGGTACTACCTTGGTAGAAACTTCACAAAACTCCTGTGTTGACCACCACATGGAAGGGGTCTTGGCATCTGCACCAAACCCTTGAGAGCAGTAGCTTTTCCTACGGCTTCGTCTGTAAAACACTGGGGGAGCCGGAGGGAGTTCCCCGAGGCCCATGCAGTCAGATTGCTCATGGGGTCAAGGAAGAGCTGCCGACTTGGGCCACTGGTTAAAACGCTCCTTTGGTTTTTCTTTCCAATGCAAGTTAATGTGCTTTTATTTTCATCCTTGAGGCAGCCTGTTTTCACCAGCGTGCTGAACGCTAGCGTGGCACAGATAAGAGGTGGCTATAAGGAATCCTCTTCAGTTGTTGTCTCCCTCCTCCATGCTCTGTTCGTCTGCTCAGGCTTGTTTGGAGAAATCCGAGCAGAGGCTGTGCTGTCTGGAAAATCCCCGGGCTGTTATTGGCGCTAGTCCAAATAAATAAGGGTAGAAAGCAACTCCCACTCATTCCTGTATAAAATCATATTAATCTGCTATGATTTAGGCTGCGTAGAAAGCCCCTCAAGAGCATTGACCCTTTGCACAACGCGTAAACCAAACAAAGGCCTGGACCTTGGATGAACTCCCAGCCCTTCCCTGGGGGCTGACACATGGGAGACCTAATCCTCAAGCTAATACAGTCATTTGGAATAGCTGCGACATGAGAAAGGGGAAAAGCTGGCCCGATTATACACCTCAACTTGAAATAACAGAAGGAACCATGCATAAGAGGGGGTAACTCACCCTCTAAGCACTCAGTTCCCCGTCTGCCGTAGCTGCTTCTGGCAGGCACTGAGGCTGCCCTGCCTTGGATGAGTTGTGCCGGAGCGTAGTTTTATGTGAGAAATAAAACCGTGGCTCAAACAGACTGTCCAGGTAGGACTGGCAGCGGCGTCTCATTCCCTCCGGCACTCCTCATTTGCTGGCAATGCAGCCAACGCCTGGTCAATACGTGTTAAGGTGTTTGGTAATTTGGGGTATGCTTAGGGACATGGTGTAGTGGTGGGCTTGGTAGTGTTAGGTTTACGGTGGGACTTGATCTTAAAGGTCTTTTCCAACCTCTACGATTCTGTGAAGGAGTTATCAGCCTCACAAGGATGCTGTGGGAGTTTCCTCGACATTCACAAATGGTCTTGAGACCATCGAGTGAGAAGATGCACAGGAATGCTTCCCTTGCCACTGCTGCTGACTGTACCTATAGCTCTCTCTGTTGTGGCAAGAGCATCTATTTTCCAGTATTCCTCTATAGTTTTTCATCTTTTACCCTTACCAACAATCAGACATCATTAAATATGAATTACTTGGTATTTTGGAAGCATTTTTTAATAATGTGTGAATAGCACAGCTTCTCCAAAAAGGACCTTCATTCATTTCCACCCCAATGGAGGCAGAACAGCTGAGGAAATCACAAAGCGTATGAAAGCTTCGGCTATTATCCTGCGCGCCAGCAAACCACACCTTCTGCAACCAGTTACATGGCAGCTCCTACCTACTCTGATGATAAATACTCATCTTTTTGAATAACAAGGATAGGGTGAGTCCCACAGGGCCCGGCCAGCTCTGTCATCACAGGTGGGAGCAGGAGGAACTCTATAGATGCAGGGGAAAAAAACCACTTTTACATACTGTAATTCAGTAGTTTAACACGCAAACCTTGGTCAGGATGAAACATCTAGCAGAAAATTACTGGTTGTGTCGCATTACAGATGCGTAACTGCATATCGACTGTCCTCGTGGTGGGTGGGTGAAGCCCTGTTGGAGTGGATGGGTGTGAGAAGCATCCTTTATTTGAGGTTACGTTGTTCCCATGGACAGGAAGCCATTGGAGGAGTACCCAGCTCTGTTCCCATTTTCTCTTCAGAAAAACCCCCAAAGACTCTGAATTTTGGCTGTCCACTCTAGCCTAAGGAGTGGGACAGTGTTAACCATTCGAAGGTCAGTTCCTCTTGGGGAATCCGTAGCAGTAAATGCTTTGTTAGCTACTCTGGTGAGGAAGGGGGTGATGGAGAGTCCCAGCTCACTGCTGGTGCCCAAGGAACTGCAGTGACCTGCAGATGCTCACCCAGCTCCATGCAGGGTAGGTCCCACAGCCCTGCTGCTGCGCACAGCACCTTCCCCCTCTACAGGACAAGGATAACGTACGTGCTTTCCTTCTGCCACCACATTTGACTGACTACAAGCTCTTGAGACATCAGCGAGTGTCTCTTACTCTGGAGGTGCCCTGTGCCTGGCATGACAGGACCACGATTTCTCCTCTGGCATCTAAGCAATACCACCATGTGAGTAATCCCCATGTAAACGATGCGGGTACACATGCAGGGTTGCAAACGTGCATTGTACAAAGCAGAATATTATAAACTGAAAAGAAAAAAGGACAGGTAAAATGATGCTGTTATACAACAAGCATTACACTGCTTTGTGTCCCTGCACCAGGCTGACTCTGTCCCTGGGGGAGGCTGTGTGTGCGCATGGACCAGAGCCATGTAATCAGGACATTTTGTATTGTCTAGACTGCAATAAATGTCAGGCAGTTGGAGTACAAACACAGAGCCACGGCCTTGCTGATATACTCCTTGATCTCTCCCTCTCTCATCTGCAGGAACAGTTCCTGCACATCAAGGTTAAAGGCAGTGTGCGAAAGGGACTGCTGTTATTTGCATGCGGTACAGGCTCTCAGCAAAAGAGCTTGGGTCTGAGCTCCCAGCTCTGAAGTTACCCTTCAAGAGCACAAAAATGAAAACAAGATTAAAGCCAAATGGGCAGGCGTTCCTGTGCAGCCACCGCATTTGTAGCGGACGATATGTGCATCATTAAAGACATTAGGTGGGTGCAGAGTGGCCTCTCCAAGCAGACCTGCTTTTTGTTAGCAAAGAAGCTAATGAAAGAATATCGTTTTGTGTCCCTGTGGAGATGAACTGGGATCATGTAACGGGGCTTTCTAAGCTCTGATACCCCTACTTATGTCCACAGGCGTGAGCCACAGGGATGCACAGCTCATCACTGGGCAACCTGGGCAAGCTTCACCCCTGGGAGGGAGAGCCCCTTGTGCACCCCCAGGTGCTTTCAGCTTTGTGGGTGTTTTTATTTTGTGGGTGAGGAATCCAGTCATCAGATTTTCCAGGAGAGTCTCAAGGTGTTCCTGATGGTCCTCCCAATGGGTGCTCGCGGCAGCCCGGACTCCTCACGGCGAGGGGGAGGCACCGTGGTGGGGGGCCAGGGAGCGTGGGGTGCTCAGAGATGGACGGGGATGGCTTTTTCCAAGCTGAAAGTCAAGAGTTTGTTATTCACATGACATGAGTTTGAGCAGGAACATTTTGGTTTAATCTAGTCCTCTGCCCACACTATTCTTCTGCAGGCTAGTGGGTGGTCACATGCTAAACCAATAACAAGTAAATTAAAACCAAAAAGAAGGGCAGAAAACCATGGTGGTGCCTGGGATCTGCTTCCCCATGCGGCACAACTTTCCTTGTCTCATTATGGCTGGGCCAACTGTGCCCATGCAACCGTGCTGGCGTTTCTTTGTGACTAGAGCAACTCGGATCTCAATCCAGAAATGAAGGTAAAATTGAAAATTACTGAGCAGAGGGGAAACAAGGTCTGGGGTGAAAACCAGCACGTTCAGAGAAGTACTGATGCCTGCCTTGCCTTGTGAGAGAGTCCTTCAGGTATCCCTTCTCTTGGCAGAGCTAAAGTTTTAGAGCTTTAGAGAACGTGCTTTCACAACTTCAGAGAAACCTGGAACGTGATCAATATTTATCTAAAGAACAAAACAGTAATGAGATGTGAAAATGTGAAATAGCTCAGTGGGAGGAAGCACAGCTAGCTGTGGTTGCACGAGAGCGATGAAGAAGCTTTGCAGGAGCAGAAACAAAGTGCCGGCAGTGGCAGCAGGTCACAGAGCTCCTTTCAGGCATGCTTTCCAGGCTAGTGCTCTCTCCCCAAATCTGGGAAGCCTCAAAAAATGCTCCTCTTCTGCCTAAGGGGATCTGAGCCATCATCTCCCACCTTGATTCCTTGCTCTTATCACCCAGGCCTTGGAGAACACTTTATTCTCCTCTTAAAGATTTAGCACATGCCCTCTGACTCTTCACTTGAGGCTAAACAGTCCAGATGCTGAACTGTTTCTGCCAATGTTATGTCTTCAAGCCTGCTCGGCGCTTCTGTTGCTCTCTGCTGTGCTGTCTCCCCTTGCTGTGCTCCCAAAACTGGCTGCAGCCTTCAAACGAAGCTTTTCCAGGGCTTGCACAGAGCAGCACCACACCTTCAAGAAGGCTCTTCTCCTTATTTAAATATCAAAGCAAGATATTTCCTTTCTTTTTTTTTTTTTTTTTTACATTTTTCAACAACAGCACGACTCACAGGTAACCTGTGATAACCACCCATGGCTGGTTTTCCATTGTCTGTCAATGCAGTCGATTATTCCTGCCCACATGTCAGGCTTGGCACTTGTCCCTGCTACCGCCCATTTCTCCAGTTTCTCAAGATCTTGCTGAATTTTATCCCTGACCGTCTTCTACCTGCTGCCCGTCCTGGCTCTGTCAAGCTTAGCCTGCTCTGGGGGGCCATGACAGCACTGGCCCAAACTGGGTCTGGGACAGATCCTTGCTAAATGCTTCGTCCCATTTTGCCAGGGAGCCGTTGGTAGCTGCCAACAGATTTATTTGCACTTGACTCTACCGCAGTTTGATGCAGATCTCGTTTCCAGAGCTTAGTTTTGAGAGCAGTAGCAAGAGCCTTCCTAATGTGAGGATATGTGACGACTGCTGCTTTTCCCTTGTTCACAAATACTGTCAATCTGTTATAGAAGGGACTAAAATTGATTTGCATGATATTTTCTTGATAAGTCCATCGTGCCTGCTAATTAGAACCTTGTGTGAGTGGGTGAGTTTTGTCAGGGGTGGGAAGTGAAGCTTCATGGTGGATTTGAACGGGCAATATTAAAATAATAGCGAACCAGCCAGAAACTCAACAATTAAGTTCAGTCCAACTTGTGGCTGAGAAGCTTTGAAATTAAGGAGTCGCTGAGAACGAATGAAGACTGTTAATAGAATGTGATCCCTGCTCGTTACCAATCTGCAAGCAGAAGACATTAAGAACACATCACACCAACGTGGGTAACCGCTGGCCCATGGTCTTGTATCCCCCGCCTCCATCTTACAGTTATCGCTGCAAGGCAGAAATTCAAACCGCTGTTAGCAAAGGCGTATCTCAGAATATTCGAGCATGCTGCTGCCCACGGGACAGCCCAGGTGCAGGTGCAGTGGGCCTTTAGATCCCTGCTAGATTCCTGCGGCTGCTGGGGCTCTTTAGCCTGCCCAAGTTGCATTACAACACAGGTTGTTTTTTCGGGCCGAGCTTACCAAGATCACCGCGTTACTGTCCCTGCAACGCGTCCTCCTCCTCAGCTCCCTGATCTCTGTGTTGTCTGCAAGCTTCATTAGGGACAAGCTTTCCGCTTCCTTCCTGCTCATCGATAAAAGTTTAAAGCAGCACAAGACTGAGTTAAAGCTGATGGAAGGGACCTGCTGCTCACAGGTTTCTACAATAAAACCATTTGCTCGATTACCTGACCATTCCCAAACCTAATTTCCGTGCTGTATCACACATTGCGTCGCGCTGTTCCTGCCAGCGCACGCGGCTGCTGTCATCCTGCTTTGATGTGAAGCTCTGGCTCATCAGCTGCATTTGGGCTGCTTCAGCCTCAAAGTGGGCCCCTTTTTGAAGACGGCTGCGGGAGCAGCGGGTTCAGCTTGTGCCTCCTTCTAACAAGGCTAAGGGCAAGGTCCAACAAGGCTCAGGGCCGGGTCCTGCACTTGGGCCACAACAACCCCATGCGACGCTACAGGCTTGGGGAAGAGTGGCTGGAAAGCTGCCCGGCAGAAAAGGACCTGGGGGTGTTGGTCAACAGCCGGCTGAATATGAGCCAGCAGTGTGCCCAGGTGGCCAAGAAAGCCAATGGCATCCTGGCTTGTATCAGGAATAGCGTGGCCAGCAGGACCAGGGCAGTGATTGCCCCCTGTACTCAGCACTGGTGAGGCCGCACCTCGAATGCTGTGTTCAGTGTTGGGCCCCTCACTCCAAGAGAGACATTGAGGGGCTGGAGCGTGTCCAGAGAAGGGCAACGGAGCTGGGGAAGGGTCTGGAGCACAAGGCTGATGGGGAGCGGCTGAGGGACCTGGGGTTGTTCAGCCTGGAGAAAAGGAGGCTGAGGGGAGACCTCATCGCTCTCTACAACTGCCTGAAGGGAGGGTGTAGAGAGGTGGGGTCGGTCTCTTCTCCCAGGTAACAAGTGATAGGACGAGAGGAAATGGCCTCAAGTTGCACCAGGGGAGGTTTAGACTGGATATGAGGAAATTTTACTTCACTGAAAGGGTTCTCCAGCATTGGCACAGGCTGCCCAGGGAAGGGGTTGAGTCCCCATCCCTGGAGGTATTTAAAAGCCGTTGGGATGAGGTGCTGAGGGACATGGTGTAGTGGTGGTCTTGGCAGTGTTAGGTTTACGGTTGGACTCGATGATCTTAAAGGTCTTTTCCAACCTGTGCGATTCTGTGATTCTTGGCTCTGCCCGTGGCTGCCTGTGCAGGCAGAGCACTGGTCTGCAGAAAAGTGTTGGGAAACTTCTCGAGGGCAATGATGCCCTGTTCCTCCTCCACTCCTCTTTGCATCCCCTGGCAGAGGTTGAGTGGAGAATGGGGAGCACCACTCTGCCCGTGGGGAACCCAGTGCTCCTGGGGTAACACAGGTAAAGGTGTATTTATCAAGGCTTAAGATGAAGGCTCAGGAGAAAATATAATATTCAAAAGCAACATAAAATGTAGTCTAGGCTAGATTTACCTAGAAGACGCTTTTCTACGTGTTCCTTGAGGCTGAGTATGTGATGTCTAATTTTTTTGTATGATAATTTAACCCTCTGTTAGCCATCCTAGCTCTCTGAATGAGTCTCTTGTCCTCACAGACCAGAGACCTGGGCCTGTCCCTCATCCAAAAAGTGCGTATTGTCGGTGGAGCATACTCAGCAGCTGACTATAGCTGCTATTCGCAGCCCTCCCCCTGCCCGGCTGCCTTTCCCCACCTCACACCTTCTTAGCAGGGAACTATTTTAGGATCAGCCGCTTTGTCTCTGCTCACAGGACGAGCGCATGTCTTCAATCTCTGGTTGGGGTTTGTAGCCCTGTTCATGGAAAGCCATTGCTGCCTGTCTGACTGCTCCAGCCTCCCAAAGCCTGCTCTGGACAGACATCACTCGAGGTCTTTTTGGATGTATTATTAGAAAGATGCCTAACACATGAAATCAGTGTTGTCCTGAATGATCTGAGGTCAGCCCCATCCCCTGAACGCGGCATGTTCCTGCTGCTCCGAGCCCCGAGCCAGGAGGTCCCCACCGCCACCTCCAGCAGGACGAAGGCTGCTCATTAGCTACTACTCCAACAAACATGTGCTGCTGCCACCGGCCCCTCTTCCCAGGAGGATTTCTGGCTTGTGGGAGGAGATGGTGTATTCACACACATTAAGCAAACTGTTCCGGATCTGTCTTTGATCATCCACATACTGAAGGCGGCAGCTGCGTTCCCTCGTTCAGGAGCTGGGATGCGCCGGGGAGCTGCACCCGCGTCCCTGGATGGCACCCACACCCTGGCCAAAGTGTTTATTCTAAGAAAGAAATGAGATTTAGTCACGTGAAGGGGTAATACCGTCATACGTGGTATGACGCAAGAGAAATACAAATGGAAACCCACAAACAGCTTCTTTTTCCCACTCCGCACCCTGCTGTGTAAGTGCCCTTTCATGTAGAACTAGGAAGACCCAACCTTGTGTTTCTTGCAATGCCCATACCATGGGGATAAGCTTCCTTGCTTTGCTGTATAATGTCATTTTTTCCTCAAAGCCTGAATTCCTGACCTGTTCACTGGTGCTGACCTATTTACTGGTATGCTGAAAGAAGGGGCTGGCCATGCACAGAAGCTGATTTATGTGCCACCTTGTGACCATGCCTTCACAGCTCTGGCAGCGCACACCCAGGTTTGGATGTGACTAGCATTTTTCTAGCACAAGCTTATAAAAATGTGTTTTGAGTACGTCTGACACAGTTCCATGGCTGGAAAAAAGAAGTTCTGAGGGCTAACAAGCAGTTGGCAGGAACTGTTTTAAAATCTGCGTTCCTTAGAGAGCCCATCAGCAGCAGAGACGATGTAATGGGCATGACTAAATAATTAAGTCATATGTAAAACCAATGGGAACAGCGATCTTTCATGTTATGTTCAATTGCATCATTCTTCCCAATGAGATTCAGTGTGATTCCCAATATTTTCCTTTAGGAAATATAGATCATAAACGAATGCGACGTACGTTTTGCTGTGTAGCAAACAGCAACAGCAAATTTTGTAAGGAGATCTGAAAATTTGGAGTAGGCATTCTGCTGTTCACTTGTATTTATTCTTTCTTCAGGACAAGTGGACTTTCCCAGGATGTTTTTTCTTCCCGTGACTCTTCTGTGCCTTATTAATTATATTCTTTAAGCCTCACTTAAATGAAAATTTCATTCATTATAACTTCGTCACCTTTAATTTCTGAAAGGTCTGTCTAATTATACCCATAAATACCTCAGGAGAGGAATTGTAATCAAACGTCATTTGTTTAGCGTTCACATATATTGAAAGCCGCTCTCTGAAACAATGACTCATCTCCTTCTACATGCCAAAACACATGCCTTGCATTTTTAATACCTGAAGTATTTTTTTACTTATAAAAGCTTGGCTTACAAAACTTCATCAGATAACACTCATGTTTAACAACTGTGTTTAGATCACATAAATCGGCGCACACACTGCCTTGATTTGGGAACACGTGGTCCGCAGGGCTTCCAGCTCCCCTTCCTTATCTCACTCACCGTTTCCATTTCTGCATCGGAATAAAAGCCATCCTCGCTGATGGCCCACTCCATCATCCACTTTTACCGATCTCCTTATTTACTGTTTTTTCTGCAGGGCATCTCAGACATCCTTGAGTACATCTGGGAGGTCTTAGGTGTGTTTCCCATGCCTGGGTGGCTTCCAGGGGATTGCTTTTACAGATGAATTGAAGGCGGGTTTTGGTCCGAACGCAGCAGGGTCAGTGCAGTTCTGCCTGCGAAATCCCAAAATTCCAAGTGAATGTGCCTGGTGGGATATTTCCTACCTTCAGACCCAGCAATGCCGGTTTTTCTCAGCAGGCGAGGGGAACATGTTTCTGTATGTTTTCCGTTCCACCCAGCACACTTTCCTTCCAAATTCGTGGAAGGCACGGGGTGAAGGAATATTCCAGGCTTGTTTGTTAGCCTAGGAACTTAATCTGTTTGATGCTGCCTGATGACATTTCATTAAGCAATAAACTGCTGGACCTCATTTTGCTAGGACAAATAGAGGAAATAAGAAGCAGTTCATTAGCCTGACTCTTATCCTATTGCCTGATACTCTCCCTGACTCAAAGGCCTGTTCTTTTAAATCAAATTTATTCCAAATATCATTAAAATTATTTGCCTTATACAAAGTTTAACCCAGCACAAGGCTAAAGGTTTTGAAACAAACCTTTTTCTTAAGCGTAGGAAAAATGTGGCCTTTAATGTATGTTTTTTAATAAAAACCACTGGACTGTTATTTCTGAGCTAGGAGTGTGCATAAATCACAGCGGTAGAGCACGACAGCAAGGAGGGTTTTATGGTTTCTTGGGGCTGTATAGAAAGGTCTGCTTTTTGCCCAGATTCATCTGGCCCCAGCTGGTTCGTATCACCTCCAGTGATTTGCAAGGACTATTTATTTCTACTACTTGTAAACCATTTTTCCCCATGCAAATCTTCCCTCAAAATGACCTTTTCCCAGATATATACAGATTACTCAGCCCAGCATCCTCTCAGGCTGGGGATGAGCTGTGACTGCACCCTCTGTTAGGGTTTCCCCGGTGTCCTAGCTCTCCTGTGTGTTGATTTCCTTCTCTGGGGGTCCTTCTGATACACATAAATTATCTTGAGCAGTGATGTTATAAACACCTGTGTTAAAAAATGACCGAATGAGCAGCAAAACCCATAGCTACCTCACGTTGAATACTGCTCTTCCTAGATATCATGACATATTTTTCCATACATTTCTCTTCCCCCGAGTGCTTGGCAATTTCCCGTTCCCCATGGAGAGCGTTTTGCTGCCCAGCTGGTTGCCCCATCCCCAGGTTGCAGGGGACCACCGAGGTGTGGGTGGCATCCGTGGGGTCCCTGCTGCTGTGGGACCACCGCCACCCTCAGCCTCCAACTAGCCCAAGCCTTTGCGGTGACAGCGACGGTGAGTGGCCTCGCTGCCGGCTTGTTCATGGTGTAAAAAGGGACAATTCGGTGTGACACAGCTGAGCTAAACCCCCCATCGCTGTGTCTGCCTCGTGTGCTTGTCTCACCGGCAGCTCCAGCACATAATGGATTGCGGCTGGCACAGCAAGAGCAGGACTCAATCAAAAGTGGCTATTTGAACTTCAGTCTTTAAAAAGTGTCACCAGCTGTAGTATTCCTCCTCGTCCCTCTGCAATGAACACCCGGAGGAGGCATTGGTGATTACGAGCATCGCGCCTGATTCAACAAATCCGAGAGGAAGCCTGGAAAACCACCAACAACCAGCTCAGCAACCTAGCAGAAGCCATTCTCCTACAAATGGCTGGCACCCTGGTGTTGTCAGGGTTTGGTACGTCCTGTTTTCCCTGCCACACCTGTATATTCTGGAACAATACACAACGCTTTCTTAAAAGGACCTGCTATGGATATTGACCCACTGTGCCCCATGGTCTGCTTGGCACTCTCCCACAGACTGGTCTAACGTGAGAGTTTGAAGAAATCCCCCCGCTGCAGTTCCCTTGGCCAACGGCTCGCTCCATCCTCCTCCCCAGGGAGACCAGCCGGGCTAGCCCAGCAGGCCCAGTCCCAGCTAACCAGCCGTGCCCCTCCCTGCCATTAAATTAGCATACATAACTCAATAAATGGCACACTTCAATAACATTCCTGATGAATGCCTGGGCTTGCAGGTTTTGACTCAACACAGCTTCCCGGCTGTGCGACTGCTTTCTCACGAGGTGCCTGGGAGCAGTTGGTATTTACAGACCTACAGGGCAAATAAGAAGAGATTGATGTCTTCATGTCAAACCTGCCTCCGCCGAAGACAGGCAGCAAATTATATTGAAGCAACAGCGAAGCAATCTGAAGATAATGTGTCTAGTGATAAATTAATTGCAATTAAAAGTTAGTTGGTTTTCCTTTACAAATCCTGGAGAAAGCAAGAGGCACTACATAAGGCAGATGGTATCTTGTCAGTCAAGGAAACAGAACGAACAAAGCTTGCAGGGATTCAAACCTGTGTGAAGGAAAGCGTCTGCTACAGAGTGGAGGTGAATGATGGATACTGAGACAATCATTAAAAACGGGCGACCTTTTTATTGCCTGTTATGTCTGTATCTGTCTCCAGGGACCTGCGCTTCTCCCCAGTGGTTTTGAGGAAACCATGCAGAATTTAGTTTCTTTGGCAATGGGCAAGAGTTTTCAGTGAATAAATGCACTTTTACACTCACTCCCAATTTATCACTCAGTCTGCATATTATCAGAGTGCTCAGACACTGTAGCGTCTTAGAGTCAGTCCGTTTTGCTGTTTCTAAAATACGTCCAAGGTGCCCAAACAACGCACCCCACGTGTCGGTGCTTGTGTGCAGCAGTACGCAACCCGTGCCCGGGCTGTGGGATTTCTCACCGTGATCATCATCTCCCGGCTGAGAAAGAGGAAAGGCTTGTCACAGCAGGCTCGTCATGTGGCTCTCCAAATTGCGCTGCAAGGAGTCAGCTTTCCTTCAAAGCTCAAAGCCATGAATCACGGTGAGCCCATGACCCAGCAGAAGCTCAGATACACCTAATTAAGGCACTCTCAATATCAGGGGGCAGGCTCTCCCTCTCGTATAACATTACAGCAGTGCTTAATGGTGCAGTGATAAAGCATACCCTATTGCTTCTGCCCTCACTTAAAATAGCTGACTTGTGGGGCATCTCTCTAAGAGATGCCTTTCATTTCCCATTAGGTGTTTTCAATCTGTTAAACCACAACTTTAATTTATTACATTCAGGGACTTTTGGATGGTCCTATTTTGCTTTCTGCAGAAACTTAAAAAGAGGGAGAAAACCGACTTTTTTTTCCAGGTCCCTGCTTTTTTCTGCCATATCAAATGAAATGCCCTTGTAAAAATTGATTTTAAGGTGCTTTCAGACAATACCCAAGCATTTTAAGAGTCATGCATAACTCAAGTTAGCTGCAGTTTTCAGACTGTGTATGGATCTCTTGGCCTGGGGAAGTCCACTATGTGGACTTCAAGTCCAACAGCGGATGTTGATGGGGTTATCATTGCTAGACCTGCACTGCAGAGCTGCCTTCTTTCTGCTATGAAAAAGGTCAAATGAACAAGGAAAAACATCTCTGAAGAAGTTTTGCAGTGAAGTTTTGAATATCCTCTGTAACAGAAGTTTTGCAGTTGCTTTCCGTTTTGCAGCTGCGGGGCAGGAGGGGCACAGAGGGTAAGATTGGCAGTGTTGGGAAGGTTTCAGGGCTGTATCTTCACCCTGAAGATGTCTGTCCCTTGAACCATCACTGCGATGCAGCAGCCCATCAGGGGAGTCCCACCATAAAAGAAATGGCACCAGGGTGGCTTCACAAACACTTTTTAAGATGTGGGGACACGGACTGAAAAACATGCAGTCACAGCAAGAATCAATTCATCCTTTCCCTTCCCCGTTAAAATCCTCACTCGTTGACGATGACCTGGACAGCTGGCAGGAAGATGGAGATAACTGTGCCAAGTTTTCATCCTGAGATCCCCACTGGAAAACCCAGACCCTCTCACATGCAGCGAAGGGGCCGGTTGGTGCTGCTGACTCTCCTGTGCCTATGGAGAAGCTCAGACACTCTTGGTGGAGGGCAAAGACACTGGTTTCAGGAAAAACTCCTTTTGATCCATCACACGATTCAAGGCATGCCCTTTTTAAAAATAAGGCTAGCTGAAAGGAGTCTGAAAACCAAGTGTATGAATCCTGTTTTTTACTCCTTCCTGCTCTTTTTTTCCTCTTGTCTCCATCTCTCTGTTTGGGGCTTGCTGCTCTATTTCCCCCCTCCTAAGCCTTTATTACCTTTATTCATTTTAATTAAGTTCTCCCTCAGATTCAGAAGCTTAATAAGGTTTAAGGAGAGGAAGTGAGGTTGCCCAGCAGGCTGGCTTTCCCCAGCTTAGCATTTCACGGTCGCAGTTACCCTTTGGCATCTCCTGGTCCCTGGAGCTCCTTCTGCTCTCAGGGTGTGGAGGTGGACAGGAGCTGGAGGGCTGCAGCAGGCCAGCAAGGAGATGCTTTGCTTCCAGAGTCATTGGTACTGACCAGCTATGGGGTACAACCATGCGGGGTGACCACCCCACGTTTTTTGAAGGGTAAACTGCCCTGCTCCCATCCCCGCTGCATGCCGCAGTCCTGACAAAGCTGGCTGCAGGGGCTCCTGCCAGGCGTGTCCCAGGGACACCCGCTCACCAGTCCCTCCAAATGAACAACCTCGGTGGCTCTGAGTCCCCACGGTGACACTGGGCAACAGGGAATGGGCTGGGGATGGATGACGCCGTGGCCACCTTCACTTCCAGGGCTGGGTTCCCCCATGACGGCCTCCCTCCTCACTGCACAGGACATGGCTTCTGCCTCGGAAACCAAAGAGTTAATCCCCATCTGAACTCCTACGGGTAGCAGATTCCTGCAGCAGGAAGGTAGACCTTCAGGCTACTCTTTAATAGAGGTGAACACTTTTTAACTCTTGGATGGTGGTGATTCACCATGCAGCTCTCCAGTGCTGTCATTAAACTTCCTTTGCTAAGTGCTCTGCAAATGCAGCTCCTTGTTTCTCCTGCGATCACACACCGTTACTACCCAAACAGCCCTCGGTCATGTACATCATCTCTGCATCTTATTACACAGCTACCATCTTGTTAGATGTAAATGTGCTATTCCAGAGCTTGTTACTGTTCAACCAACAAATGAATGCATTTACAAAGTCAAATACTCGGCAATCTGGTATTGCTGGCAGTACTTTTCCGCGCTC
Organism: Ciconia boyciana; assembly: GCF_034638445.1. NCBI lineage: Eukaryota > Metazoa > Chordata > Aves > Ciconiiformes > Ciconiidae > Ciconia > Ciconia boyciana. Next base: position 63,011,039 of record NC_132941.1, on the reverse strand, counting down.
CTATAATTAAACAGGTCCTGACCAAACTATGTGTAGGAGTCTGGCTAGGTCTGGAAATAATAGGTTTATTCTCTAGATACCCTTCTGCTGTACTGCTCTAAATGGGCACCGAGTATTTGTGTTGTTTACAGCAATTATTTATTCATACTGCATGCCTAGATTTCATCGACACCAGCCTACCTCCTGCTCAGTGTTTCCCCTCTGCATTACCTTTATTAGTAACCTGACTTCAGAATAAGTTTCTGGAGAAGCTGTAGAAGTTTGAGTTTAATTGGCTCCAAGTTGCCTAACAGGACATCTCACTGTGAGTATCTGGTATTTGGGCAGAATATCTGGTATTTGGGCAGTGCTGGGCTCTGAATCTCCCCGCAGAAAGATGCTGCTGCTGCTTTTTTCTACCACCCTTGGGGCCTGTGATCCTCAACTGATGGAAACTGCCTAAAGATCCATTTTGGAACAAAGTTAGTAGATACTTGGATCCCAGAGCCTGTCCAAAAGCTGGGAGACGGACTGGAGAGTTGGGAAGGGGCGAGAGAGCTGGCCCAAGGCACGCAGAACCACCGATGCATGCAGGCAACGTTAATGTACGTGATATACCCAGAGGACCAATACCACTTTCTGTGATCTTGGCAGTTATCCACAAGTCATATTTTCCGCACTTAAGAATGGTCTTTGAAATGCCACTGTGTCCTGGACACAGTCGCTACTCTTGCCTTTCATGTATTTTTCTTCCTATGTATTTATCTTGGCCATTGCAAGGAAAAATCCCTTCCCTGATGCAGCCTCATTTCCCCTGCACTCCTCTTCTTAGCCCGTGTGAGCACAAAACACAGCAGTGCTTGTAAAATCCTCACCATGGCTGTACAATATGCTTGCATGGCACGGACCACGCTGTGTAGACTCACCGTGAGGGTCACTTCCCTACATTAATGTTCCTTTTCAACTTGAATTCAGGAGCAAGACTCATTAAGGGGTCTTTAGTTAATACTGATTTTGCTGTGGAGTATTTTCCTGACAGCAACGAAAGGAAAATTTCTGCTTGAGCACAGGGGGAATAAAAATCACAAGGGGCTTTGCAGAGCCTTAGACCGTGCATTTCAGTTGGAAAATAACACCTTTCTAGTTCCTTTGTGCACCTCAAAGGACTGTTCATGCTGCCAGCCCAAATGTGCACAGTCTCTCACATCCAAGCAGGGCTGGACACAAAGATGCCAAAGTATAGGGCACATTTTAATATGCTGGAGGTATGGACCAGCATAGGAAATTGGCATTCCCAGGGAAGAAGGAGAAAACAGGAGGCCACGTCAGGAATATAAATGCTTGGTCCTTGATAGGCAGGCTGATGCAGGGGGCTCTCCGCAAATGCCTAAGGATTCAGCTTCAGACTAGAGCTGGAGGCCGGGTAGTAATGCAGTTAGATGAATGTAACCAAGTTTGAGTGCAAGGTGGAAAATTATGACTAACCAGCAAACCAGCTTGAAAAAAAAAGTCAAGCTATTGGAATAAAATATTTCAAGTTAAGCTACTTTCCTCCCCTGGCACATGCAAGGAAGAAATAGAAAAAAGACCAAATCTTCATCCCTGGTCCCTGCATATTTCACACCGGCTTGCCAGAGCATTGCGCGGTGCCGGTGGATTGACGTGCTGGTGACAAGCTGCCGTGGTGTAATCCATAGGTGCACCGGGGATCCCTCGCTGTCCTGCCGAAGCGAGCCCTGATCTGCGGCTCATCAGGCAGCAGCGGCTCAGGAGGCTGTGTTTCAATGAGCAAAGGGGCAGTGGGGAAAAAAAATAATTTTGCCTCCTGGTTTTCTGCCCTGGGTTGCCCCCTCAGAGACGGCTCCCAGCGCCGATTGCTCCGCTCCTGCAGCCAGGCTTTGCCCTCTGCAAATAAAGAGGACAAACCCAGCCTAAAGGATTTGTGGTGCCCCTGATAAAAAGCCTCATCTGCTCATTTTTTTGTTACTGACCGCAACAAGCAGTTGGATTATTGCACGTTACAGCCTCCCAGTAGCTGGAACTCAACAAGTTTTATAGCTGGCATTTTACTCTTGATGGTTCAGCTTATGATGTAGAATCAGATTTGAACATCAGCCCTGGTTTTATGAGTGTGCATTGGGTTAAATGCAGTGAAGTTGCACTGCGCACCTGACAGCGAGGCAGGAACATGCATTTATAAGCAGTGATGTTATCAGGAATAGCAAAGTTGGCTGGAGAAACACGTTCGACCTTGCAAGTGCTGAGTTTTAGGACTGGAAACTATAACCATTACTGCTTCGAATAGGAAACACAACTGCACCGAATGACCAGTCGATCCACTCCTAGGGGCTTGGGTTCTATCGCTTGCTGGTGATAAAAGACTGTAAATATTCTTTTTCTCTTAAAGACTTACAGGACTTTCTTTACACAGTACATTATAGTTCTTAATGCCCTCAGCCTATCTCTAAGAGGAACGGGAGTGCTACTACCATTTTACAAATAGGTGATGAAGGCACGAAGGAGCTGAACCAACTTGCTTAACGTCAGACATAAAGTCTGCTCCAGAGTAAGGAGACTTGGCTTTGAGTTGCAAACCCCGGCCCTCTGCACTAACCAGGGCACAGTATTTCCTTGTTCTTCCAGCTTCTGAAAGGGCCACTGAGGGTTTGGATAAGAGCCCTTTTTAATAAATGGGAAAAAAAGAGAAAAAAGAATGAACACTTTGGCCTATCAAGTGTTATTTGCTGAAACTGAGCACTGGATTGTGAATCTTCCAGATCAGAGGTTGGCTCTGTTGCGTGTTTGTATGTTGTCTAACGCAGTGGATAATTAGTCCCAGTTGGGATACTTTGGATGTACAAATTATGCAAACATATTTACTACAAATAATAAAAATGGTTAAAAAAAATGGGCAAAACTCTCCTGCTGTCTAAAATGGTTTTTCATTTGAGCCTCAGCATTTTCAGTCAAAATTCAAACAATTCATTCAATATAGCAGCCTTCGCTTTCAGGTTCCCTAATCATCTCCTCTGGGGAAGTAATAAAAACCATTTTTCCAATCATTTTCATTTAAGTTTTTCTAGATAAAAGAGGGCTTATTCCCAGCCTTGATCTATTGTAGCTTGATCTCTTCAAAACCCACCCTCATTCTGCTCAGGGCTGGCGCATAATCAGGTTGTGAACAGAAACGCTGCTCATGGGCGACGAGGCCAGTTAAAAATGAGCAGTCAAGAAAAGACGGGGGTTAAAAAATGCTCAGTTTGGTCTTTGCTGCCAGTGACCTTACAGATGATGGGAAGAGTTTTAGACCAGTGACACATAATTTTTGAAATCCCAAATGAAAATAACTATGAAATAGTTGGATTAGAAAAGCACTGACCAGTCAGATGCTGGAAGATAAGAGACTGGGATTCACAGTCGGAGATGTACGATGTGAGTCACCGCAGCTCTACTGGCTCAGCAGCTCAGTGTCACGTAGCTTCTCAACTCCTTTCCATTCTTCTAATTATTATTTTGCTTTTGACCCAAACTAATGGCAATAGCAACTCTTACTTGTGTGGCTCCTATAACTCTCAAAGTCTTGAAATGAAAATCAATGAGAAATTAACTCTCTGAGATTTGCCTTTATCAGAAGTAGAATTTCATTACTGTATTTTCCAGAGTAAAATAGAGAGGAGAACTGCAACTTGCAATGTCAGTTGTTAACTCTCTTCAGATGTTCTTGTTTTACAGAGGCACATACCAATGAGGCCCCCAAGTCCACAAGAGCAGATACACCGGTGCTACAGAGCCAGGTTGCTTGGTGGCCTTGCAGACCTTGGCACTGTGGTGAGTGCTAAGCATGTTTCACAGCTGAAGGGAAGAGATGTTACCAGAAAATCATGATTTTTCTGGAAAAAAACACACTTATTTCCACTTATTTCATTCTGACTTACCAAGCTACTTCAAAAGACTGGCCAAGATGCATTTTTCTCCTGTCAACTCCAGGCATGAGACAGCAGGTTCATGGATAAGACGATAACACTTCAACTGCTGGTGCATAATAATTCATAATACCCTTTCTTTGTGCATGATCCTTCCCAAACTCGCCTATGGAGGCATTCAGAGTCATTTAGCTGATTATTTTAATGAGAAAACCCTTTAAAACACTGATGTGTTTGACTTCAATTCTAAAGAGCCAAGACGACACTTAATGCTTTATGGGTGGGCTGAGGGGATGATGCTGAACACTGCTGAATTAATGAGCGCTCTTCCTATCCTGCCCTCTGCTTTTGGAAATCACTTTTGGCCTCACTGGTTTTACCAAACCCTTGGGAATAAACAGGAAAACTAACACAGCATAAAACTAATTTCCTTAAGACTTCTAGGAAACATGCAGCCAGCTAAAAGGCAAGTGAGACTGGCAAAGCTGCCCCATACTTGGAGCTGTATTTCTCTAGTTTAACTGGAAAAGAAATTTCAAGAATAACGATCGTGAGACCGACAAATAACATTTTATCAGGAGTATTGTTTTTGTTATCACAGGACATTGTGTTTTACACAGTGTAGTTCACTCAATGAAATTGGGTAATTACTGACACTCCACTGTCCTCAGTAATATTGGTGTGGCTTCACAGAACTCGTCCTTTAGCTGAATGTGTGATGCTCATTTCCGTGAAAGCTTTAGTGAATAGGTATTTTATTAGGAACCGTTGAAGGATATCCACACTAAACCAGTACCAGATTCCTAATGGAAAATATTCCCATCAGAAGCCAGGCCACTTAGAAAAGATGCAGTAAACTGCTTGCTGGATAAAAAAGAGCTGTAAAGTAATATTAAGTAAGAAACAACAACAAAGGACAGCTTGTTTTTGAAAAACTACTGAAGAATTAGTCACAGAAATTTCTTGATGAACGAATTCAGTCAGTTCCCAGATCATTCAAGAACAACGTGACATATTTCACACTGCAATCTTCTCACAAGTTTATTTATAATTTCCCATCTACATTTTCTCGAGGGCCTCATATTTTCCATTTTGTCAGGATAGCTGATAGCAGCCACTTCCAAACCTTTAACATCAAAATGACACAGATGCAAATAAGAGACATCAATCTCACAGCCCTTCACATCAGGGGGCAAAAGTGCTGCATAGCTGTTCTTTAAAAAGAGGAGAGCTACTCCTGCCTTGCACAGTCCTTGGGACCCCTTGTGTCACTTACTCATTGTGAGATGGAGCTCTCCTAACCCACCCCGGCGAGAGGGGGGGTACGCGTGCACGGGACGGGGAAGCCAAGGTCTCTTGGGCTGGGGGTGGCACACGTACCCCATGTGTGCACGTGCCCCGTCCCCAGGGCAGTGCCTAGGTTTGGTCCTGGGGTACCCACAAAAGACAGTGAGGTCTTCACCTGCCACCCACTCTCCCTGGGAGCTTCCCAGCAAAACCTCCCAGACTTCAAGGCCAGGTTGGATGGGGCTTTGAGCACCCTGGTCTAGTGGAAGGTGTCCCTGCCCATGGCAGCGGGGTTGGAACTAGATGATCTTTAAGTTCCCTTCCAACCCAAACCATTCCATGATTCTGTGACTTTCCCAACTTGCCCCTGGTGCCCTTGCCAAAACCAAGGGGGTTTGTCCTTGCTCTGCAGGCAGCAAGACTACATTTACCAACAGTGCTGAGAAGCCTCGAGCCTCTTCCAGTTAGAGAAACCCAATCCTCCCACTAAAAGCTTTATCTGGAGCCATGAAGCTCACTGCTATCGGCAACCTCAGTTTCTACTTGCTTTGGACTATGATTGGCACAGAGCAAATTTAACTGCCATGGAAATAGGACTCTTATTCCTAGTCCCTCATATACAGAGCATATAAGGAGGCTATTGTTGTCACCTCAACAGAAGCACAGGTTACATTAAAGTCACTTTTGAAGCCAGCTCTGCTTTCTCCACACATGGCACAACGATGTTATTTTTCAATCTAAAAGACTTCTATTACCCTTCAGGGAAAAGAGTAATAAGAAAAACAGCAAAAGTCAAATCTTTTAGGGAAGACGAGCATTAGGATTTGTGTCTGCTCTCTGACAGCCTCCATTGAAACGAATGCAAAGCGGCTGCCAGGCGCGGCGGTGAATGAGGGGATGCCTTTGAGATTTCAGAGTGCAACGTACCAAAATAAAGACATAACTGTTCCATAGTACATGCCCCACAAATCTCTCTAAGTGTAATTACACAGCAATCTGTAGGAGCCCATAAATATCCTGCTGCCACATGTTATTTATTAGTGAAATCTACAAAATTGCAGAATAATTAAAGGATAAGTTACATGATATTTGTGCCCAGTGACTCAATGAAATCACTTTAACAGCTGTTTTGACATAACGTTCACTTTATTTACAAAGAAATTGTTATGCTGAAACAGCTGTGAAACTGCTTTTAATGTTGCCTGACTTTGCATCTATTCATAACGGGGACACTAATAGAAATCCTATTTATCCAAATTTTCCTGTCTGTTGAATAAGCTACAGAGGATAAGATTTTAGGAGTGCATTCACAGGACTCTGTGCAGGGAAAGCACTTGCTGCTTGAATTCTGTAGTTCTCCCTGATACTTCTCTAAAGGAAAAAGAAAAGTTTGTAAAGGTCTCTTAAGCCAGAGAATATTCCCCGTTATATAAACAGAAGCCAGTTACATAACACTTAAAGAAGTGCAAACCTGTGCATGAGGAATGCGTTTCATGTCAGATTTAGTTACCTCTGTATTAGACTGGAGAAATTATGCTGAAAGCAGTTGCCTTCTACCAGAACAAAACTGGCAACAGAACTGGGCTGGTGGATGCCGGTTGGCAGGAATTGTCCCACAAGTTTCTGCTTGCTGCATCTTGCTGACATTTTCTTATTTTAACTGGAATTTTTCAGCTTTTCCAAAAGCTGATTATGCCTTTCAGTACATTTATGAGACATTTGTTCTTTTCCTGGTGGTCTCTTCAACTTGCTCTGCACATCCCAAGGAAAAAGTCACCCCATCTTTAGCTAGGTGGGGTGGATTGCTCTCTGCGTGCTCCTGTTTTTCTCCATCAACTCTTAGAGTAGGTATGCAGCATTTAACTACCTAAAGCTAGGGGAGATGAGTCCCGTGCTATGTGGGATATGGAGTACACATGCACGCGTGCATATGCTCAAGGTTGTTTCTAATGTTTAGGTTATGAGCGCTCACTCTGTATGCCTAGCTAGCAGGAATGCAATCAATTAAAAACTATAGTACTGATGTAAAGTACTAAGCATAAGGCTGAAAGAGCAACAAGAGCTCCTTGAGAGCTGGGCTAACGCTGCTCATCTCGCATTGGGCATTACAGCTCGGGGGAGACCAAGTATTCCTGCTCCGTTCTCTGCTGTCAATAGTCAACAGCCCCCAGTCCCTTACATCGTCCTCGAGCATCACCTTCCACAAACCCAGGGGATGAGAAGCCACGCGCACTCGAGCTTTAGCTGCTAACGCAACTGTGGTTGTAAAAACCTCTGTCGCTGCAGGACGTAGTTCAACGTGAGATCCCCGTATCACCTTCAGTAAATCCAAGCCCTTTTACTGTCTTGTCAGTGATGCTGGAGACACAACCCTGCTTTGCTGATCCTTTTCCAGCCCCCTGCCCGCTCCAGCAGTGCTCACTTTGCATGCTTTCCCGACTGGTCCTTGCTGGGTTCTGGACACTGAGTTTTTGGGGACACGAAGCAAAGCCGAGTTGGATGGGAAGGTTTGGGGCTGGCGTGGTTCCAAGAGCACACCGGACTAAGCCACAGCATCACTAATAATACTACTGCTGTGAGCCATGAAAAAGCTGTCCTGTAAGAAGAAACACTGGGAAAAGAAGGTAGAAGTTGTCAAGAACTCATATGATCAGAAGTTTAAAAATGGAATAAGGCGATACTTTGATTTTTCCTTCATGTATGAATGTACCATATAATTCAGGGCTAGGTCCTCTCCTGGGATAACTGGCACATCGCCACCGATTTCTACAGTCTCTAATTGCACGATGACATACCAGGTTTTCCATTCCATGCCCTTTCCTCTTTTTGCAGGATGGATGCTGCTTGCCCAGAAGCTGCGTTGTTCAATATTCGCGTTCAGCCCTACTCCGCTGCCCGACTCACCGTACACCGACAAGCTCCGTCTTTAACAGGGCAGTGCTCCAGAGAGCCCCCTCGCTTCCTCGCACACGTGGAACGAGGGAAGAACAGAAACCCTGTAACTAGGTAATTAAAGACTGTATTTAATGAGTACGCAGAGACAATCAGTGCCGTGGAATGATGTTAACTTTGATTTTTTTGGGGCTCAAGATTATGCATTTCATTCAGCAGCTTTAATTCATTTTTAACAGTTTTCTGTGCAGGGTTTCCTAATAAAAGTGAAGCACAGCCAAAAAGCTCCATTTCTGAAAACTGCTCACTAGATATTGTCTGTTCTGCAAAGGTTTGCATTCAGGAAGACTCGGGGATGCTGACTTTCCCAATGCCTTGCAATAAAGCATAATCCAGGCTCACTGTCATGTTTCCTTTTGAGAAGAGATCTGGCAAGAAAAGCACAGGGAAAGCCAGGCTTCAGGGCTGGCATGGCATTTTTAAGGTACAGCCTCCAAAGTGATTTGTTGGATGTTGCACAGAGTAGAAATTAACCCATTTAAATTTAGATTGCAAAGGGAACCCTTTAAAGAAAACTGGGGTGAGAAATCCAGCCGTGTAGAAGGCGGTGTGACCCTCAGACTGCGCGGGATTTTGTGTCGTCTGCATTTTATCAGAAGGCACGTTTGCCCAATCAGCAGTGATCAATAAACCATTACCTTTTGAAAACGAGCAGAGGGCATGTAGCAGCCTTTGTGGAACATGATTTCTGCCTAAGAAAAAATCAAATTCTCTTTCCTGGTTATAACAGTTAACAATGGTCAACCTGGGCTTGAGGTGTTCATGAGGCACAGGAGCTGTAAGAGTTTTGTTCATACAAATCATCACCGCTTCTGGTAGGTCTGATTTAAACAAACTGATGCTTTAAGGGAGATTGTTATGCAGTGTTTCAGAACAATAAAGTAGAACACTCTGAAGGCAATCTAAGCAATATGCCTGTGCTGTGCATCTCAGCTAAGAGCTTCAAGTACCTTGAGAAGTGATTTCGAGCTTATACATTATTCATCTGCAATAACTGTCTTTTAAAATATAACTGTTAGAGGTAACAACAATGCATGCTTATTCACCATTGCCATCACTACCCTTAACAAGGACTAGCCTGTAATTTCAGTGCACAGGAATATTCCTGAAATCTCTCCCGCCTTCTCAGGCTCTTACAAAAATGCAGTGAACTGTGACAAAATTGGGCTGGTTATGCGTATCCTTTCCCTGGAACTTCCTCAGCATCACGGCTAGTTTCAGTGCTGAAATCTGCTGAAAACTTCACTCCTTTGTGAGTTGAAATACCTACAGTCAGAGAATTGTAAGTCAAAATTATAATGATATTAAAAACCCTCCCTTTGTGATGTAGCATAGACATTTCTCTGCTTTTCTTTCAGCTAGGTACCTTGTACAAGCTGGTTTCCGAGGATAAACATAATTGTGTATGGAAATAATGGAAAATGTATTTAGGCCACGTGCTATTTCTGTTGCTTAGTTTAATGATTTTTAAATATACGTCACATTGTGAAAAGCTACATTTCCTTTTTGAATTGTATTTTACCAGCTAGACCCAGTGCTTCTGGCACAGATACGAGTGTTACACAAAAAATGCCATGAAAGATCAGGAGGAATCACAGCCAGGGGCTTCTAGACATCCATTAACCAAATATCACACTGGCAAGAAGTATTTTTTTTTTCCTTTCCTAACCGGAATAAAGAAAATCTCCTACAACACCGATTGGAGGGACAATAAGCTTGGATGAGGCAAACTGGGCTGGCTGGACTCAATATATTGGGGTGCTCACTCATTTGATTTTAACTTTGAATTGGATGAGACACTTTGGTTTGCAGAGCTGGTTTCTTTATGTGAGAATAAGTAAGTGAGATGCTGCTCGGATACAATATTTTCCCCTTACGCTCTCAAATCCTTCACAAAGACTTAGATATAAGCATTGTCCCTCAGTTATACAAGCAAGTGTCCCTCAGCTCATCAAGCACAGAGATATATTACCCGTGTCATTGCCACCATTAAGATGGATTGCAAGAGAAAGGCATAAAATAAGATTTTGACAGCAAGGGAGACAATGAGATGAAAAAGAAAGTCTGATTTTCTCCAGAACACATAGATTATTTTCTAAATCTTAAATTGTAGCTACTTCTGGGGAATGCAAATCAGATAGCACAAAGGAAGAAAAAGAAGTTAGATGCATAGCCAGGTAAGTTTGGTTACTGCTGGATCAAGTACATCAGCCGAGGACAAGTGCCACTCTTACAGATGCCTTGCTCCCTAAATGCTGCGAGCCTCCATCCCTTTCCATGTACGCCTCCAGTTAGAGGTGCGGGGCTGCAACTCAGCACTTGTGGCCGCTGCCATTTGCACCCGTAGCACCTTCAAAGTCATCACAGTACAGCTGTTTGGTTATGGATGTTGTGGTATTTTTCTTCATTCTTTTATCCGTAACACCGACATAAATCAGGAGCAATTTCCACTGAGTCACAGAGCAAAGAGGCTGCTGCAAGGGACTGCAGATGTGCGGCTGGAGAGCTGGATGTGGCCAACGATGCTAAGTGAATCTCAGCAGGGATACGTCCCGCATCCCCTTAGTGCTTTGAGTGGGAGAAATTAATGATCTGGCCAATTGTTTCTTATAGTCAGTCAAGCTGAAAGTCTGATATATGCTCAAAATGGACCTATTATTATTATTATTATTATTATTATTATTATTATTATTATTATAGTATTCGGCTTGCTGAGCATGGGTGCGTAAATCTGTAATGATATTGTGTACATATGGAATAATACTCAAAAACTGCCTAAAAAAGGTTGTTCTGAAACCCCACCCTGTAGAGGATATACTTGTACCTCTTGCCTTTCATTCATTTGTATCCAAGGTGATTAGATATCCAATTGCTTAGCTGAAGGATGCATATATATACTGGCCTGTACTAATAGTGAAATAGCAGAGGGGATTCCAGAATAGGCCAGAAATAGCCACATCCTGTCAGTGGGATGTGGGTTACATGCCGTTTGCAAAGCTAGCTCGTGACCGACACAGTCGATCACGCCTGACCTTCACGACCAGTCCTGGCCATGACACGGCTGCGGGCAGGCTCACCACAACATGTGGAACCCTAACTGGCTCCAGGAGAGTTTTGAGATGAGCTTTACACTGAAAATCCCTCTAAATGCCAAAATTCGCTGAGATTGTGAGCAACAAAGTCATGCATAATTCTGAACGTCGGCTACCTCTTAAGGAGAGATTAAATGAGGTTTTCATTTTGGTAAATATGAACTCCCTAGGAATCTAACCAAATGAAAGCTTGTTTTATTTTCAAAAGATTTACTTCAGTGGACAACTTGTTCCCATTGACAACTGAATTTCAGTGATTACAGGAACTCCTTTGTGTCCCGCGAATGCAGGCGCAGGTAATGGCACTGCTGTGTAGTGCGGGAGCAGCGTGCCACCAGAAATAAGGCTGCAAATGTCTGTCCCAGCGACTGCTGACTTCTCTGTGTGCCAATGCTTCATCATGAAAACTTCGGTGATTCCGGCAAACCTCAGCTTATCTTCGGCATGGTAAAGAAGCAGTGCAATGTGCTCCGAAGTGCAGCTGTGCGGCCTGAACAGCGTACGCACGAGTTTGTGGGCTGTAATGAGGAACAGAAGACTTTCTGTTCGACCAGACAGGGATGTGATAAAGCCTTCCCCAAGGCCATACAGAAGGGAACATCATACAGAGTCCTGCTGGGACCACACGGTCACAGCTCGTCATCTCAGCAAGGCGGGTCACTCGCTGCTTTGAGGAGCGCAGTTTGAGGGACATTAAGGGCTAAAGCTTCTGAGCACTGAAGCAGACTGAAGCCCTTCAAGGCTCATAAAAACTAATATTGAAGCTGCAGTTCTAAAATTATAAACATGTAATTTTCCATCAGAGATACTGTGCAAGAGCAGGGAAACCCATACTGTACGCTCTGCTTCTGCTTGAACCTTACCATCCTGCATTATAGCAAGGACTTCTCCAGAAAGCCTGTTGCTCTAAACGTGACAAATGAAGTTGGCACCACTCCTTTGGGCTGGTGTTTGTAAAGACTGATGATAGTCTATATTACTTTTTTGGTACTCTCTATTATCTCTCTAAAGGTCTTTGTGGCAGAGACTCCCAGAGAGTAGAGAGTAGGCACTAGCTCTGAGTACACAGTGCCAGACTTTAGAAAGCCCAGTCTTATTTAGGTCCTTAATTGGTCCCATCCTTGCAAAGATGCTTTTGAATTTCTTGCCCAGGTTTTTATGTGAGTAGACATGATACAGGTTAGATACAAGCAGATGCACTCCTGACCCGAATGAGTCAATAGCAATATACCCACCTATTTCGATGAGGTCAGTCTGTGCAGGATCATTTTTAGTAGGAAGGTAATATAGGCTATGGTCTGGTTCTGTAACTTGGCAAAATGGAAATACTTTTAGTTTTAGTAAAAATCCTTGATGTCAGTACCACGAGGAGAAAAGGAAGTCACGGTCTCACTCACATTTTGGTGAAAAGCTCATATCTTGCTTCGCCAAGTGACATATTTCCTATCCTATCCTTTTGGATTCATGGCTTTGGAATCCTTTTAGGGTGCCGGCTGATATGATGATATAGGTTCAGCTCATTTCCTACATGTCCCCAGAATAAATGTCCAAGAAAATGGAATTTAATAGATCAAGGAAAGATTAATGTAGCAGTAAATGGGCAGAGGCAGAGGAATGTCTTAGCAAGCTGCTGTCCTCTGATCTTGACTCTCTCATCAATACTTTTCAATCTACTGTGCTGAGAGGGATATCACTTTTAATGCCCTGAGGTCACTGAAACCACACATCAAATCTGTAATCCCTGAGCTGGCAGCACGGCAAATGATTTCTCTATTGGTCTTTATAACTGTAATTGCCACTGAACAGAATCTTTATATATTTCTCAATCTAAATTATGTGACTGATGACATGGATGGTCTCTGTACAAAGATGAAACCAATGGTTTCTGATGGTGTGAAGCTGATGAACAGTGCTATCTGTTGGCTTTTATGTCTTTCAAAAACAATTTTTTGCCAGATGGTCTTCTGAGATTGTATAATCTTCTCTTCTATAGTTGAGGTAACATTGACATTGTAGCATAAACCTTAATTTCCAAGGGATTGTAACCCATAGCCACATAATGTAAAAAAAAAAAAAGAAAAATCAGTTTCCCTCTTGTTGTAGTAATAGAACAGAGAAGATTGCAATGCTGAACAGTTGTGCAGGTTTGTAAAACTACTGATTCATGGAGGGTACATGGCTTAGGGTATAATTAACAAGATACTGAGTTTTTTATTAATTTAGGCCCTCAGTTCACAAATGCTCTGGCTTAATCCTGGCTGCCGAAGAACTGTGATGTCTAACGGCTGCTCATTCATTTCTTTCAGGTCACGAAGACTCAGAGGGAACAAGCAGGCACATCCCATCACCCAACGGTCATCAGAAAGGGGCTCAGCAGTCACCCCGACATGAGCAAGGGCCTTCCAGGCTGGTGTGGTACTTTGGGGTGATATTACTGGGGAGGAATATGAGCATCCAAGGCCTGTTCTCTGCCCGCTCTGGGGCTAATCTGACTTTCCTGGCCCAGCTTTGTATGCTTTATTAGATGCATTCTGCATGAGTTACTGGATGAATCAGTGTTTTAGCTGCTATGAATAGAAACAGCAGTTATACAGCTGTAGGCCTTTAAACTGGAGGTGGGAATGAGAGTATTTAGCAACAGAACTCAAGACTAGTACATATTTTTTGAATGAGTCTCCTTCCCCTTCTGAGGCTGTCTGAACACTGGTGTCCTCTCACTGCCCTCTTCCTTCTTGGGGAAGATGTGATTTAATGCTCTCCTCCTAAAAAGACTTAGGGCAAGTCACGACCAGCAAAGTTTGAGATGAATCAGGCAGCGCTTATTGGGTATGCTACCTGTTCTTCTCCATAGGTGCACTCTCCCAATAAGGAGCAGGAGTTCCTCGGTCGTTTTGTAACTCTCCGTCTTGCTGCAATGCTGGCAGGACCATCAATGCATCACCTGTGAAATGGGTCCGTTGGTGTTTATGGAAATACCCAGCAAAGGGATTTTTCCCCTATTGACTGTGTATTTTGGCTTGGCAGCCCTACACTGGACTCCCATGCTGCTGGTGGTGTGAGTACAGACACTTTTTAGCTGCTGGTAGCAAAGGAACTGAAATGTCCATTTTAATCACGAATGAGTGGGAAATTACTTTTCCTGGGTGCACTCTGCAGTGCTGAGCTCAGCAGCAGCAGGACAGCTTTCCTTTACATTTTAACCTTTGAACTGCTTGGCAGGTAGCAGAACTTTAACGTTATTGAAAGACTTTTTTTTTTCCTTTTCTTTCTTTCCAGCATTGTCTGCAACTCTTTCTCAAATAGACATGAAAGCAAGGGGCTGGCTTCTCAACTGGTTGAGCTGTCAGAGTTGACTCAATAAAGATATGTCGATTTATAACAGCTGAGAATCTGGTTTTATACAAAATTTATTGTATATTATTTACATATAACCCCCAAAAATCGCTGAGTGTGATCCTACTGATCCTTAATTGTTTCAGTGAACCAAGACAGTGGGTTTTTGCCAATAGCTTTATGCCGTTTCTCCTAAGATGCATTGCACAATTTTGTGAACAACTCTGCCTTTAAATTATCTGTCAAAGAAGACCAATCTATTGTATCCCCTGGTAATTAGAACAAGTCAAATTAATACATTTCCTATGAGACAACACTCCAAGTGTTTTAGAGAAAAAGTGATTTGGGGTGGAAGGCATGTCTTTTTCCAAAGGAGACAATCACCAGTACAGAGCAGCACTGAGCTAACACAAAATATGGTTGCTTTTAGAGCAAATACCATATGTCATAAAGCCGTGGGGAAACACTCAGCTATGTCATAAATGTGTCTGTGGATGAACTTGGAGAATTTATCCAGAACCCTCCTAGCATAAGAAGAAAAGCCATTTCAGGGAAATTTTGCATCTTGAACTCATGTGGAAATTACGCAAGGAGGTATTAATTCTTGGAAAAATCTTCAAAGCAGCTGAAAGGTGAGAAAGGAAAACAGCATATGGGGACGAAGTAACTCCATGAATTTAAACATATAACAGGAACAGAGGTAGCTCCACAGTCAACAGCACAACTGACAGAGCAACCAGCCAGGAAGCCAGATGCTGTGGCAATAGAAAATATCTTCCACCACTTGGCATTTGACTCCTATAATTGCCAAGGACAATGGAAAATATTCGCATGTGGGAAGTAGCGCCACAGGATCCAGAAAGCAATTGCATATGAAGAGAGTTGGTTTAAAAAAAGGCACAACAGCTCTATTTTGGAAAGGAGTGTGCCAAAGGAAAAAGGCAGAGGAGCTTTTGGGCAGGGGAAATTACATTCAAATGTTTGTTCATGTAATTCCTAGCCAGGGTGACGTGTTTGGGTGCTTAGGTAGCAACCCCAGTGCAAGCTTTGACATGCACGGGGTTGCAGTGATGTATAACAGGTTGCCATGATCGGTGGTCACCCGTGTCCGGTGGCATCCAGGAGGCATGACATGGGGAACAAAGACTGGTTGAAGGCAATTGTATTTTTCTCGAGGAATGAAAACACAGAATTTCCTAGAAGATTCCCACTCTTCTGTTCAGTGCACACACAGACACCCAGGGCTTGCTTTTGCAGCAGAGGCTGGGGATATCAGATAGGAAAACTCTGCCATTAAGAGCTCAGCAGAGTTTAAACAGCGAATTGGGCTACACCTGTGTAAACTAACTCTTTATCTTAATCTGCAGAGAGATTCCCATGTGTACTCTGGCTGCCATGAGAAGGTCAAGCATGAATCCCTTGTTTTCTGAGATAAGGCTATAATTAGCTCTTTTAAAAAGTATATATTCCCAAAGAAAGGGCGGTCTGAGGTTTGGAAGAGTCTATTTTCTGAAGATGCAGGAGACCCTTTTTTATGTACTCACATATGCTCCTATCTGCTTGCATTTTTTAAATAAAAGAGCAATCCAAACCAAAACTTTAATGGCTTTTCCTGTGCAAAAGGAACAGGAAAACTCATTTAAACTTGTGCTTCTCAAAAGCAAAAGACGGGGATTTGCAGTGACTCTGTTACCTCTGTGGGTAAGAGCCTGGGAGGCTCCTGGTGCACAGCCGAGCCCAGTGGGGACACACACTGTGTCCGTCTGTCCGGCAGCAGCACCCAACCAGCATCACTCCAGACAGTCAGGTCCAGGAGAAGGACCGAGAGACGACTCATCTAAAAAAAAAATCCTGCTAGCTCATTGTGTCTGAATTTAAAGACTTTCCTGGTTAAATCACAGCTTTGCAGTAGGATACGTACTCCCGTGATTCAGTGGAAGATTTTGCTGTCATAAATTATAAAACATTAGCACTGTTCTCATTGTTTTTATAATCACGATCGGGTCACACATTTTTAATTACTAGCCTGCATTAATGCAAAAATGGCTAAATCTGTTCTTTCAGTCCCCAAAGGGACAAAAAGCCTGGCAAGGAGACTTTACACTGGCAAGTCCCCAGCTCCTACTGGGAAAACTGTAGCAGGACAATATGTGCAAAGCACCTGCCGTGGCCTGGGATCGAATCCAGTGTGGATTGCCTACTGCATCCAGCTTTGCAACACACCAGCACCATGGGGCTGGCTATCTAAAGACTATAAAAAGATCATATGCTTCTCTCCCATGAACAAATACGAACCAAAGGCAGAAAAGAGAAGATGTGTCCACTATAAAACAGCCTATGAGTCTTCCCAGCCTGGGGCCTCGTCCTTGGATGACTTTCAGCCAGGTTTTGGTGATCAAAGCACACTGGGTTTTTTTGTGGCTAGAAGAGAGATGGATCCTTGGAGTTTCCTCCTCCAGCTGGAGAGTGGGAGAAGGAGGATGGGAACCACGGCGGGGGAAATGCTCCAAGACCATGGTGCCCACTGCAGCAGGGGTCCTCTGAGCCCAGGGAAGGTTGAGCCATTAATGGGGAACCTGGGTTTATTCAGCTGTAAAACTTGACAACGTTTTTGCTGGAAACCCAGAATTATGAAGGCACCCACAGGTAGGAAAAAGGAAGAAATGAGTGAGACAGTTCTCCTATTGACATAATTTTTCCGCAGTTGATCTATGTCCACAAAAATGTCCGGAAATCAGCTGGGGATGTAAATTGGAGATGTTTGGCGTCTTGTTTGCGCTGGATATTTCCTGCCTTTTGCTCTGCTTTCCCACCCTGAAAGACTGGTTTTGGTGCAGGCAAACTAAAACATATACTAAAAAATTAGCATTGGGTACATGG
Source organism: Ciconia boyciana (assembly GCF_034638445.1). Lineage (NCBI taxonomy): Eukaryota > Metazoa > Chordata > Aves > Ciconiiformes > Ciconiidae > Ciconia > Ciconia boyciana. The sequence continues at coordinate 62,993,593 of NC_132941.1, read as the reverse complement.
CCTTTTAATGTCCCTCCTTTTTTTTTCCCATATAAGGGGATCTGCATAAATGCATTTAGGAAAATAACATTCTTGTTCATTTTATGAAATATTTACCTGGATTAACAGAGCTGCTGCTAGAAATGAAACTTGTATTCTGTGCTTCTCAGTGGGTCCTGATGTCAGTCCCTGCAGTCTCACTGAAACCATTAACCAGTAAGCTTCGTGGCCTTTCATGGTGGGTTCCAGCGCAGTGGTTTCATTAGCTGCACTAATCAATTTTTCACCTAATTTAGTATTGGGTCGGTGCTGGTAAGGAAGGCTCCTACGAGGACTGCCGAGGTGGTCAGCAGATCTACAAGCCCGGGGCTGTGCGGCTCCTCCCGTGGGTCCATCCTGGGTCTCCGCCTGGGAGATGCCTCCAGCAAGGAGCAGTTTACAAGCTCCAGACCTCAGTTCATCCGCTCTGCAATTCCCTGCCAGAAAGAGAGCTACCAAGGTGATACCATGCAAGAAGAGCAGCAGTACCAACACATCTCTGAAGTGTTTCTCTCCCACCTTCTAGCAGTAAACAGATATTAATCTGAGATTCAAAGCACTATCTGATGATTTTGCTTGAAGCTTCCTTTTTTTTTCCTAAGAATAACGTAATATTCTGTAAATTGCTAGTCATTGGAGACTTTTATGATCATTTCAAAGTACTTAAGCCAGCACAACCTGACACAGTTACTTAGATATCTTCCTTGTGACTAAGCTGGTGCCAAGACAAGCTGAAAGACTTATCCAGTGCAATTAAAACTCAAAATTTACAGTGACAGGCCCATTAAAAATTCTGTTCGCTCCTCACAATTTCAAACAAGCAGCAGCTTGACATGTGTGTAGCCTGTTTTCTGAGCAGGTTTTCAAAGGAGAAAAAGATGACCTCTATAAATGTCAATGCAAATGGGACGTGCGTTTCCAGTGATGGCCTCCTGGAAACCCATTAGTCCAGCAGCAGCAAAATGCCTGGTGTGAGTAAGTAGCTCTCTCGCTGGGTGTAAGAGGCGGGCATGAAGCTGGATGTAAGGGGCCAGGAGGGCCCCAGGTTTGTCACCAGATCCTTTCTGATGTGGAATTGCAGCGGGAGAATTGCAGGGGCCCAGAGGAGTGAAAGAGAAGGTGGTTGTGTCCTCGGTAGAGTTGCTCACAGATTTATTGAGCTGTAGGCTGGAAAAAAACAACTAAAGCCTCTAGAAGGAAGAGTATAAAAGACAAACTGGAGCTGAATAATAGGGCAGGTGGACCCGACGGTTAGCGTCACCAGCACCCTGGCAAGTGTCACCGCCCCGTTCCTGTGCAGCTGCTTCCTCGCTTGCACGCGAGCTGTTGCCCAGCGGACACGGGAGTGACGATCCAGCTGCAAACTCCGATGGGGTTTGCATTTCCTTTTTTTATAACAGACTGAAAAGCACAGAACATTTCTGCTCCCTAATGCAGTACCTGTCGATGACTTCACTCGGTACATCAAGGAAGAAAAATGGTGTTTATAGCCCCTCAGGACAGAAAAGTGAGGGTTTAAATAATTTTGCTTCTTTTAACTCCTCTGATTTCTCCAGCGCAGATGAAAGAAAACAATGCATCAAATATTAATAAGATAAAGATTTCAAATTGTGCTTGCACTCCATGTGCTCCTGAAATTACGTGACACTTTCTTCTCGACCACCGGTGTCCTGATGCTTCCAGAACAGCTGTAGCCTATACAGACCGTGTGGGAATTATTCCGACAGGAGAAGTCTCACTGAAACCTGAACATCCTTCTTATTAGGATGCCAGGAAGCATGTTATAGCAGATGATAGCACTACCTGTGTTGTATAAATACGTACTGCAACAGAGAAGTTAGCTATTTCCAAACAAACATTTTTTCCCTTTATCTGTGATAACATGTAGCGCTTGGAAATGTTAAATTGTACTGGGAATTGGACAGTCTCTGGAGACATAAAAAATAAGACTTTTGAAGCACGTCTCTTAGCGATCCAAGGGTACGCCAAAGTGAAGGTAGGCATAAGCTTGTTTCAGAAAGTATAAGGTGCTGCTGAGGAGGAAAAGCACGGAAGGAGAACGGAGTGAGAGGAGAAAGGCTGGTCGCAAGGAAGAGGTGAGGTTTGCTGAGGAGAGCAATAGCTGCTGGACATGAGCTGTCTCCTTTGTGCCCCAGTTTGTGCCGCTGCGTGAGAAACCAGCCGCAGGTCACACCAGGACTTCTGCTCAGCACTGGGGCTGCCGGCGTGCCGATCTGCAAATACGTCCGATGATAGAAAATATTTGCCCAGTTTCTCGTACAAGAAGAAAGCCTTTAAGTTCATGACTACGAGATCCTGGTAACAATGGATGTATGCAATATGTAATGAGTTCATGCTTTTAGGACTACTTTTAAGATTTATGGTGTGTACTGAATTCATTTCATCACTACAGAGATTACGTTAATGTGGTTTTCTACTACATTTAGCTCAGAAGCTGTGGTTGCGACTGATCGAGTATGCAGACTGTTAACCAGGAAAGATGTTGTAAGAAAACACAGACATCCAGAAAAAATTTTGCATTGAAAGGGGCAGAGCACTTTGTTAGGTATCAGAGGAATCAGTAGTTTTACAGAAACATGATTGCCCTTTGAGAGGAATTTGGAAACCCTCAGAAAAAGGAAAAGAAGAGGAAATAAAAGAAGGAAAAAGCAGCGTGTGGCCCCGTGCTGTGCAGGAAGCCCGTCTTCTGTGCTTGTAAACGGCCTCAGATAAATCACCTGCATTTACTGCACAGACTCTGGCCAGCTGTGGAAGGCACATAAATAAGTTGTTCTCCACCAGCGTCCTTTGGAACAAATTAGTCATTTCCACTTGAAAGAACAAGAACAAAATGGGAAAACAAATGAAAACAAGGTTGTGGGGCCAGAGCCAGTTGCCTGTGGGACTGTGTGGTCTCTTCTGAGCCATGCAAAAAGGCCACGAGGCGGAGGGGACAGCCCTCCTGGTGTCCCCGTTACATCCCAGTGCTGCCTGCAAGGAGCTCCTTCATGCTGCCGAACCTTCTCAGCTCCTGCAGGACGGATGGACAGAAACAGCTATTTCTGACTGAGGTTCCCTCTCTGCGTGCTAATCTACGTATCGGAGCACGCAATTGAAAAGGAGCCGTGGATCAGAGGACTTGTGGGGCTGATTACCCACACGGGCACACGACACCGCACACAACTCAAAACCTCAATTGCTGCTGAATTGTCCTCAGCTCATCATGGTGCTGAGATCCTCCAAAGTAAGGAAAATTGGTGGTTCGTTGCCGCATAGTTCTCTGTTTTCTGTCATCATCAGCTGGAAATAAATTGTTCTGACAACCTAGGAAGCCAGCCCTCCACCCTCCTGAATATCTATTTGCTAAAGCGAAAGAAGCATAGTATTTTATTCTTGGGATGGTGCCCTTGATCCCAGTGCTTGGCCATTGTAAAGAGCACTTGGAATTTATGAGAAAAGGCAAACAACAGCCTCATAGTAGCGTGTGTCACTGATGGCAATAGGAATTTCTGTTGCTGAACTTTAGGTGTGGAATATACGCCAGGCTACTCTTTAATATATAGAAACACATCCCCATGCTATTGAATTTGAAGCTGTGGCCAGTGCAAAAATATATGTTCTTCTGTCAAGCTTGAAAATCTTTTCAGCATCTCATTGTTTTTAACATGTGTACTATAAACAAGCTGGCACAGTCTTCTGCTCTAACTGCAAAGCAGATAGGGCAGATAGTTTGGGGGCAAGGAGGAGATAAAAACACTGCTTGTCAAATATATAAATAAAGCAGCCTGCACTACTAGATGACCGGCAGCATGTGGAAGGATTGATCAGCCCCAAGCACAGTGGCCACAGGGTGAGCTTGAAAACTAAGCAGAATTTCAGTTTTTGGATCATTCATGCAAGATTTCTCTGGTGGGAGGGATGTCTGATAAAAATACAGTATGGTCACAAGAGAAAGCTTATTTTATTTTGCCATCTGATTTACAAGCAATTTGGTTGACTTCAAAAGAATCAATGAAAGTGATTAGAAGAAAAATAGCATTTTGAGTTCAGGAATATGTGTCTAGCTTTCCAGGGTGATGGTGGAATAGAGACTATCATGACCATCTGCAAAGAAACACTGGAGCTAGACTTAGTGCAACGGGTCACAAAGTAGGACTAATTAGAAGCAGAGTCACTGCAGATTGTTGATATAGGTTTGCACAAACGATACTGACTGCTTTGCCTTTGATTTTGATTCCAGTCATGTTTGGAGGAGCTTTCACATTGTGTTTGACAGAGGCCATGAGCTGTAACCTAAACCGAACCATAAAATATAACCAAAGCACTGAATCGCATATGCCCTTGTAAGATTATTTCCTCTTTATGAAGATGTTCTGCAAAATCAAGGACAAGCCTTAGTGCAAGCTACCTGTTGAAGAGGTGGGTTTTTTTTAGCAAAAGCAGGAGGTATGATAATGACAAACACTAAACACTAATGTCACTAATGTAATGCAGTTTAGTGACTGTAATGCAGTTTATTGAATGGGTCATGGAGAACGTTGTTGGTCCAGGGGCTTTATACAGATATTGGAGTGGCAACTATGGCAGAAAGATCATATTAATAATTTTGGGCTTAGGAAGCAAATAACATAGCAATTAGTGGATCTAATTAATGAGGATCTTTACATAATTAAATTAATGATGTCCTGATTGTGGTAACATGCCCCATTAACATTTCACTGCCATTCGTATTTACTAATAAAACAAGTGTTAACTAGTGATGCATTACTTTTTCAGGATACTTTTAGAAAAAAGTAGTACACTATAGGAATTTGCTTTTTCATCGTCAGCTACCGCTCTCCCTGGCTAGGGCACAGGATTACACATTTGAATACCCACATCCTTTTCCTGAGAGTAATTTTGATTTGATCTTTGACATTAGACAAGTCATTAAGCTCTCTGTGTACAGCTGAGTTATTCCAGCATATTACAATACCCAACTATCTCTTGTGCATCAGTGCGATTTTTATATAGTCTTTTAGAAATAGTTGGAGAAAAAGATAGTATATGGTTTACTAGCGCTGTATTTTGTTGTTGTAAAGTTACTTAAATGCCCTGTTACCTCTTTGGTTTTTTTATATCAGGAATTTCACTGGTGATGAGTGTGGAGGAGAAATATTTTCACCATTTCAGTAATTTCTAAGTAACATGCTCCTATTGTATGGTGAGATTAACCCTACAGTGAATGAAAACTAAACAAGCATTTCTAAATCCACCTGAAGGGAGCGGGAAAAAGACTCTGAAGTTACAGTAAACGTAATCCCCGCTTTGATATTCATATTTTTTGTCACTGGGATCTTTCAGGATTAGATCCAACATGTGGAACAATTATAACAGGCTTTGAAAAAACACTTTGGCTTTTTCAGAGTCAATATGACACATCTTTATCACACAACCCTGTCTCTGCACCCATTTTCCTCTGTACAAGTTGAATGGGATTGATTTGGAAACTGATTTTTTTCCTGTGCACCCATTTAAACGTTCAAATAAGTAACAGGGATGCTTGTAGGCATCTCTGCGGGCCTATCTTCTTTCTGGGACAGAAAAGCTTAACTACGTTCTTTCTCGTCTAATCCTATAGGACAATGCGTGACAAATATGAGGTCCCAGCTAGAGTGGCAGAGGCTAAAGGTACAGTTGCATCTCTCTGGCCTCCCTCCTGATAACAGGAAGAAAGGCAGGAGATTATGCAGAGAGTCTCACTGAGTCAAAAATCTGATTTCAGGTTCATAGGAAAAAGGTCCCAATTCTGAACATTCATGATAGGCATAGGCCTAATCCAGGAACCTGGGCTTAGATTTAACATGTGGCTTGTTTTATGCTGAATCAAATCTGTTATCAATTTTATTTATTTATTTTCTTAATATCCAACTTCTGCATCACAGCTTTGAGGGACAGATACTTAAGTACTTTAAAAAGGAAAATAATTTATTATATCCACTTTAATGCACAGAGTGACAACTTTGAAGGTCACCTGCTAGGTCAGGAACAGACTTTTGGGGAGGATCCAGCTCTCCCGTGTTTGGGGCTGGTGCATGTGCAGGCATTGGGCCACACCAGTGGCCACACCGGTGGCCACACCGATGGCATGGTTTACAAACCTGGCGTGCAACGCGCGTGAGAAATGTAGAAGCTTTTATTTTCCGTTTTTTTCTCCTACCTTGGGCTACGCTTAAAAGGAATTCTGATTAAGAATAGTAAAAGTTACTCATCTACTTAAAACCATTCCTTTCTTCTTTCAGTGCCTGGGCATCCCTTGAGAAAAATAATATCTAAACTGGCCTGTGATTTTATTGCTGGGCCTATGCAAAAAAGATGGCTTCTGAGTAACATGGGAATTGCTATCTGGAGGCTAAAAATGCTGATAGAAATAAAATCTGTAAATCAGTAGCCCTATAACCTAATTCAGGAACTTCTAGTAAACTGAATTTAGCAGAAACCTTGCAGAGCAGGGATAACACACTGTAGCGAAACTCCCACGAGCCTCTGCACTTCTGTGACAAAAATTTGGTGGTCACATTGCTCCTGGCTGGTTGGGGACATGCATTAGCGTAACGTTACTGTTATGGAGCAATGGACTTAGGGAAGACGGAGGGGGACCGATTCTGCCCACCTCTGCCCAGCGGTGTAGGGTTGCCTGATGTGCATTTCCCAGTGCCTTCTCCACTTTATGCCTTTCGTGATAACTTTTCTATGACTTCTCTTAAGAAAGCACTAGGAAAAACCTAAAGCACTCACTGTCAGGAAATTCCCCTTAATATTCAGCCTTAACATTTCTCTCTGAAATCTCATCTCATTATTTTTATTTATAACCTCTTGAAACACCTTGAATAATTCTTTTCCATCCTTTCTATTTTCAGACACAGGCAGACAGATATTCACATTTCTCTCAGCATTCACCCAGCCAGGCTACTCAGAAGTTTCCTTTAAGCTTCCTTCAAAAGCCTCTGCTTCTGCAAGTCCCATCTCCTTCGGTCTTTAGCAGGGTTTTGGCGGAGGAGGAAAGTTTGGGGGAGAAGCTGTGCAGCAAAAAGAGAGTGAAGACAGTGTGTCTATTTGGGGAAAGGGGGAGAAGCAGAGGAAGGCAACCAGCAAGAACTAGGCTGTGCTGTTTCTCTAATAAAAGCTTCTGGTGTTGGAAAGGAGTTTCTTGGTTCTGTAGTGCTCTTGTGACACCCTAGCACGGGCAGGACGGCTGCTGCAGGAGCTTCATGCCCTCAGCTCCTACTTGCTGGTGGGGACATTTTTTGACCTCGCTAAGCCACAGTGTCTGCACCCGCTTCCCAGCACGTACTTTATCCAGTATGAGATGACATTTCCTGACCGGCAGCTGGTTTCATCTGCTTCTTACAAATGGACCTTCCAAAAGCTCATTTAAGAAGATGCAGTGGAAAAGCAAAGGTTTTGGCCAAATGGTGGTTGGCTTTTGTGGCTGAACAAAGGAGTCGGCCAGGTTTTTGTTGTTCGAATGTCCTTGTCTGAGTTCACAACTTGTAAACCCATTTCCCTTTTCCAAACCAATTCTTCCTGCAGGGGATCGCACTCAAAAGCTTTTGTTAGGACTGCTGGGGGGAGTGGGAAGGCTTAGATACCACAGAGGTATCTAAGTGCCTAATTGTCACCAGTTTCAATAGGAGCTGCCCTAAATATACCTTGGAGGATACATGTCAAAGACAGATACTTTTAAAGGGGATTGCTCTTTGTCTGAGTTGATAATCTCCTTGGCTTCTGCCAGCGTTTTTTTGCAAAAGATTTAATTCTTTCATTTTTCTTGCCGGCTTGAGCAGCTGAGACACAGAGTGGAGGGGGACTGCAAGGTTGGCAAAAGACGGCTGCAATAACTTCTGAATCCTAGAAAGGAAAGAGTCCATGCAAGGGGCATTTGCTACAGCAGTTACTTTATCCACTGATTTAGAAAGGCCCCGCATATCTAACACATGCTCAGCATGCTCAGTTTCCTTGGAAAGAATTTGTTCTTGGCCTTTGCTCTCAGCCCATATTGTTTCAGCCTTCACAACACATCAGCTAGATTTTCAGTGTCTTGAATTAGTTTCTCCTGTCGTAGTGGTATGCAAATAGCAATGAATTCCAGTGATCTTCTCGCAGCATTTAGCAAGCAGTGTCACTACAACTTGTTTCTTGAATTTCCCACATCGGATGCCAGGCAGTTTTTGAGCCCATATGTTACGACTATAAGGTAGAAGCTCATGACCTAGAGTTGTTCTCTTCTAGGTATAGCAAAAACAGAGAGTAGGTGAGAGAGAGGAGCAGAACAAATATAGTGTTGGTTAACACGTATACATAAGTAGGACAAGCCAATGTTAGCCAAGCTGCTCCGCCAGCACCGCAGGTCCTTCAAGGTACCATGAGAAGATGTTTGCATGACAGCTCCTTTCCATACTGCCGTGGGAGATGTTGCTCCAAGTGGCACGTTATTAAAAATCCACTCCCAAATGTGAATCAGTTATGGCAAGTACCTGACATCCAGGGCTTATATCTATAATTACCCCAGTGATGACCCTCTGACTGCTAACATAAAATATCTTCCACCACTGATAATGCGTCTGTACTTCAAATGGCCCAGAAGGCATCACCACACTGAGAAACTGGTTTGCTGCTTTGCTTTGAGCTACTTCTACTTCGAATTCAAAGCTAAAACAACTATTTGGAAGCAAATGGAATAGTGGGGATATTTTAAAATATCTGGTTGACATCCACTTTCTGGATGCCGAACAATTGAAAATGCAGTTACCTAATCTGACTTGGGCTAGCATGTAATTAATTAGCCTAATAAAGTCAGACAGTCTACATTCATTTCTAATATAGAGTAAATCACATCTACACAAAAATTATTCCCTATCCCACTTGCCCTCACTGAGCCTTGAGTAATGTTAGAGTTGGCTGAATTTTCAAAATAATCTTCCAATTTGTATTTTGGTAAACACTTGACAAAAATAACCATGTTCCACTTAAAAACAGTTTCCCTCTTCTTTCTATCTCAGTGAATGCTCCAATTTACTGAAGTGTCTCCTTATTCCTAATTTGCAGTGTCTGAGGGGAAAAGCATGGCCACAGAGGTAATCCTGAGTTGATTTTTTATTTATGAATTTATTTTTAAAGACCGCATAAGAGAGGCTGGAGCTTTCCCATCTCCTGCATGTTTCTGTCCTTTACAATCCTTCTGCTCTGAACTGTCCTTAATCCACAAGAGGGGATGCCCTCACCCGCTGGTCCTCAGTAGTGCCTGGTGGGATTTGCCGCAGGATTTTGCAGCTGCCCTGCTGCAGAAAGGAGGGATTTCTGTACTTTCCCCATGTTTGCCCATCGTGGAGGAGGTTCTGCTCTTTGCTGGCCCTTATGCCAAACTGCTTAAACTCAGGTGGCCTCGAGACTTTCATGACTTGACGTATTTTATTATAGCTGCCAGTGTAATAGAAAAGCTAAAATAAAATGCAGCAGAAGAAACAACGGAGGGCATGTTTGGGAGGCTCTTCTCCTGCTGGGCCACGTCTCGCGGCTCCGGCCGCTCTCCGTGCTTGATGCCTGGCAAAGGCCATGGCTGCTACAGAGAGATGCAGCAGGACATAAAGCTGCTGAAGGACATGGGCAGCCAAAATGGAGCAAAAAAGGGAGAAAACACATTTTTTGGAGCCACTTGTTTACATGGACTCCTTCCCAGTGATCAATATTTGAACCCTGTAGAGTTATTTGTTGTTTCAATTTGCTCCTTACAACCCAATATTGTTTTCGTCTGCCTCCCTGCGAAACGGCTGCCAGTGCCAGGGGCTGGTGGGGGCGAGGGGACTGCACCCCTTCTTGCTCAACCCCATGCTGGGGCCACTTACCCCAACACAAATCGTCAGCACTCGCCCTGCCAGAGTTTCTAGATACCTGATCCTTCAGGAGCTGAAATGGAAGATGAGTGGCGTTGACTTCGCTGGGAGAAGGACATGTCATGAGCTAAATGATAAACTCCCTTTGTGGCAAACAGCATGAGCACAGGAACCGGCATATGTGGCATAGTCTGGGTAAAAAGGGATTAAAAAAAAGTAGTTTTCAATCAGAGGAAGAAGAGTTCCTTCCCATCTTGTATTTTTTCAGCAATTATGTGCAATTTCTTAGATGCCAGCCAAGGAAGGGTGGCAGAATCAGGTCCTGGAATAAATATGCTCACCTTGCCCACCGCTAAAATTTAGAAAAACATGTGGAGCTTAAATAAATGTGTTTGCTGAACTAGTCTGACATTTTCACTGCAAGTTCCTGAGGAAGGTGCTGTTTTACCTGTTTTTTTGTTGCTGTAATTCAGTCAGCGTTTTTCTGGATTTGATGAAAACGATTTTTACAAATTGGTCTTTACTGAGTTGGTCCAAGAAAAAAATAATGAAAAAGGTGCCACCATTTACCAAATCCAAAATATTTTTCCCAGCTCTCGTTCCTAATATTTTTTGTCAGTCATGCCTAGAATGAAAAGTGCTCTTTTATATGCACATGAATTTGAAACAATTTTCCTAAGGAATTCTTGGAACCCTCCCACATACCCACTATTATTATGATTTTTTTTTTTTTACTTTTTCAGTTTGGTGCAATTGTCATAATGTGTTTGAATATATTGAATGCTTTCAGGAGAAGAACAAAAATAAATGGGCTGGACTTGGCTGACTAAGCATGATTCAATCCAGAGAGCTGCTTTTGAGATAACTTGGACTTTTATGACTGGGAGTGGGATTACTTAAATGGGATAAAATATCATTAGTGCCTGGCTAAAATACCTGCTGAAGGATTTTTGTCTTAAGATAGTCAGTTTAGGGAAACAACAGACCAAAGGATCATATTTTACGACTGAGTACGATTTGGCCCAGCCCTGTCTATGGGAGCCAGGCTACAAATACCTTTCATGAACAGGCAGTTTTGCAGACGATTATGTTCCAGCAGGACTCCTTGTGCTAACGACTTTCCAAGATGACTTAAAGTATCATCACCTACCCCTATGAAATATAAATCAAAAAATCAGCCCTTCCAGTGGCTGGGGAACAACGAGAGAGACTAAAACGCAAAATGATTTGTAAGGCACTGAAAACACACTGAAAGTATATCCAGCTTTCAGTTAAGAAAATGTAGGGGTTTTGTAAGGGGAAGAGAATGTAGCAGCCCCTTTTCCCATGGGGAGAAAAAAACCCCCAACCTTTCTAGTGAGTTTTCTGCTGATCTTTTCAAATTGGTCGAGTTTTTCTGGGAGACGGGAATCCCTGGCAGGGAAAAAGCCGTTTGATTCTTCACCTCTCTGGAAACTCAGCAGATGGGTGTTTTTTTTCCACGGTGCAGCCTGTCCCTGCTTTGTTGACCTGGATTTTCCTCCTTGTTTAGAGAAGTTTTGTCTTAGGCTGGAAAAAGGAAAAATATGGGCTTTCGCTCATCTGCCGTCAGGCTAAAGTGAAAGACAAAAACAAGAAGGCCTTTGGGTTTCCAGAGAATTACAGGCATTTCTGATACGTTAAACTTATTAAAAATTCCGTGTCTGGCAACCGGAGTCAAGTGAGTTCAGCTGATGTTTATTTCCTTTGAGTCTTTCAAAAGCCTTCTCCTCCCTTGTATTTTTTTTATGATGGCAAAAGAATAATTTAGAAAACGACAACAGGAAAGGACCCTTTTTCTCTCTCCGTCCCACTATTTTGACTTTGAAACTCCTCACCGCCTCTGAAGGGAGCGGTGCAGCATGCGACAGTCTGCAGCCAAAGCCCTCACGTAGCAAAGCACTCATTGCCCCTGTAATGACAGATAATGCAGTAATGGGAATGGGAATAGCAGGAGGAGGTACGGTGTTATGGTGTCCTCCTTGTCCTAAGGGTGTTTCAAGTTTCATTTGTACCTCTACCACCAAGCCGTGGGAAGGCAGTTAAACCTCCGCAGCCTGGAGTGTTTTCACGGTAGGAGCAGGGCCAGAGGAAGAGGGGGAAACAAACAGCAGGATGGGATAAAACAACCTCCGAGTATTTCACTTGCTTGCTTTCCCTCTCCATTCCTGGCTGCAAACACACCGCTGCCCGTAAGGGCTCTCCTCGCCCCGTCCCAGACCCGCCTCAGCAGCCCTGCCATCGCGAGAGCCATCGCACCAGCCAAGCCCCTGCCACACGTGGGTGTCTGAAATTCAGATTGTTGGCCCCTCCAGTTAGTTTTGATTAATGCTGCTGACTTCCCTCCTCTGCAGCGTTGTGCAGCACCGGCGACTGGTCCTGCTGGCAAATGCGTGATCCCTGCAAGGTGCCCGACCAGCATCCCAGCACGGTGCCTAAATTAATGAAAAACACTGAACTCAGCATTACAGTGAAGTGTGGAAGGGGAAAAGGAGGACTTTGGCAACTGGTCAGGAAATTAGTATTGATTAAAGAAATCCCTCTTATTAATCACACTCCATGTGTACGTACTCTGAGGTAGTTTGGGGTAATATTTAGCAACACCCCATCTTTTTTGTTTGCCAGCGACAGCGTGCCCTCAGCATTTTTTTAAAGAGCAGCCAAGGGAGGGTGGAAGTGGGTGAGCAAACGGCAGCTCTCCTTCCTGAAGCCCATGCTGGAGGGACGACGTGCTGCCATTTGGCATGGCGACACCTGAAATCCTGCTCAAAAAAAATCTGTCAAAAGATAAAGACATAATACAGAAAACATGATCTTATCCTTAATTCTTACAGAGCGTGTGGATTCAAGAAAACTGAGAAGCAATGTGATCCAGGACAGTTAGGTGCTTGTAGTCAGCAACTGTCTAGTGATTGCATCACTTCCAATACTGAGCATTAAAATATTAAATGGACTGAATGTTTCCATCAAACTCTGAATTGATTCTGTTCCTGGTCAGGGACTAGTAAAGTCTTGATCATTACAGAAGAAGCTGAAACTTGCAGCAAAGCAATTGACTGCCATCCCTTGGGAGCGCTGACACACGCCACGGTCAGAAGAAGCCTCAGCAGACCGACCAAAAATGTCGAAATGTCCAAAGTGGATCTAGTGACGAGCTGAAATGGTAGTTGGGATGGAGGCGCAGGGTGGGTTAAAGCAACCAGGAATGAAGCAGGCCTTTGACAAGCTACTGAGCTGGCAGAGAGGAGCTGCTGGATCTCAGATTGCAGGCACGGACTGGGGGGAAGCTTGAAGGGAGGTCCTGGGAGGTGCGGATACGGAGGGGACGTGCAGAGCATCCTTCCCTGCCCGCAGCTCGGCAGGAGCACCCTTGGCGCTGGGCACTGCAAGGTGCCGCTGAAGCAGAGACTCGGAAATCAGCTCAGTCTCAGAAATGAGACTTAGGCACAGGTTTGCAGATACACATGTGGAGGAGAGAAAACCAGTGCTGTAAATTTGGGAAGATGTACAAAAATAAGGGAAATGCCAGCTACTGTGGCAAATGGACAAGAGTGATGTTAATATTAAAAGGTGAAGTGCTGCAAGAGAAGTGTTAATTACATGCATGGCAACGCATACATTAACCTTTGGCTACGTTGAAAAATATTTCAGCAACAGGCATACGTTCCTGCACAGACTATAAAAAAGTCTGCACTGTGCTCTTATTGCTCTGGCCTTGGATTCACGTGGTAAAAATGCGAAAGCCTGACAGTTGCCTCTTGTTGATGGGACAATCTGTGTCATCGCTTTAGAACACAGCTGTGACAAAATGATGGCACAACAGACTGTGTCCTGCACTGCAGGAGGGTGGTCGGTGCTCTCGACAAAGCCAGCCCTGAGCAGAATATGCTGTCAGTAGCATTGCAATACAATGCATTAATCGTGCTACTGTTAATAATGAGTTAACTTATCACTGCTGCGTCTCTAATACGTATGTCGTGGTTTAACCCCAGTCGGCAACTAAGCACCACACAGCCGCTCGCTCACCTTCCCCCCTCACCCCTGTGGGATGGGGGAGAAAATCGGGGGAAAAAAGTAAACCCCATGCGTTGAGATAAAGACAGTTTAATAGGACAGTAGAGGAAGAGAAAATAATAATAATAATAATGATAAAAGAATATACAAAACAAGTGATGCACAATGCAATTGCTCAGCACCCCCTGACCGATGCCCAGCCCGTCCCCGAGCAGCGATCGCTGCCCCTGGCCAGCTCCCCCAGTTTCTATACTGCGCCTGACGCCATACGGTATGGCATAGCCCTTTGGGCAGTGGGGGGCAGCTGTCCTGGCTGTGCCCCCTCCCAGCTGCTTGTGCCCCCGGCAGAGCAGGGGGAGCGGAAAAGTCCCTGACCAGTGTCAGCACTGCTCAGCAACAGCCAAACCATCAGGGTGTTACCAACATGATTCTCATCTTAAATCCAAACCACAGCTCTATACTGGCTACTAGGAAGAAAATGAATGCTATCCCAGCCGAAACCAGGACAATGTATCACAATACATTAGTCAAATCCTGACCTGCTTACACAAGGCAGGAACCCACTGCTGATACAAGATAATTTCCCTGAGTGAGAATTTGAGGATTAACTCTCGATTACTTTATGCCTGGGATTAACATTACAAGCTTGGTACTGGTTTCAGATCCAACAACCTTTTTTTATTAGGAGAGCAGCATTGGAAATAATAGATCACTGGGGCAGCGAGGTCCATTCAGGCCAAGGCATGCTCCATATGCGGGTGAAGATCTTTTAAAAGGTTTGCATCGTACCACCCCTTAATTCCCACCAAACAGGAGTGACATACCATACACTGCCTGCATTACAATTTCACTCAGTACTGCCTGCCTGGATTTTTGTTTTAATTCAGACAAAGTGCATGGTGTTGCAACTGAACTCCCCAACAGCACAGGGAGAAAAAAAATCCATCCTGTATTTGACACTTCCAGAAGGAAGGTGTTTAACGTACAGGAGATCCATCACACACCGCTCCTCAGATCAGCCACCCTGTGCTTAGAGTAATGTGATTATGTGGCATGCCTTAAATGAAATTAAGCTGTTATTAAAGGCTTCAAAATATCCAGCTCTCTACCAGAGTTCTTGTAAAGCATCCTGCCAATTTCTGCTCATCTTTTTAAAAGCGCACCAGTCCTATGACACGGTACAAATGGATTTAACTTCTCCTGCGGTTGTTTGGTTCAAAACTAGCAAACTCACCATTAATTATTGATCTGGCTTGTCAAGCTATAGCATCAATAATTGCAGCCCTAGTACATCGGGCTTTGGAATTAAAAGCATCCATAACCTTTGTGTGGAAAGGGCTTACTCTTTTTGGCTTAAGAATACCATTTTTCTTCCATGACACCTTCATGACTTCTATACATATGGTCTCCACTCACACATGGCTGTTTCCCAGCGCAGGTAAGCCTCTGAGCTGATTAAATCACAGCAGTAAATGGTACCCAGACGGACCCCCTGATAAGCATAAGGTTGTTCATTTCTGGAGCTGATGCTTTCTCCCCTGGGGAGAGTGGAAACCGCTGTGTCACTATTTTTTCTCCTCAGTGCGAATGTCTTTCAGTTTTAGGCCTGTAAGAATATCTTTGCTTTTCATCCATTCCAGCTGTGACATATATTTGATAGGTAGAAATGGAAGTTATGGCCATCGAGGGTGGAAGATGAATCCGTTGACATTTCCCTGGTGTAACAGGATTCAGATTTACTTCTGGAGGATGGCAAAATGCCTCTGACAGGGAATCCTAAAATCCTGGGCTGGGGAAATATGTTTTTGTAATTGCACTTGTTGATGAAGAAAGGATAAGCAAAGGATAGAGCAATATTTCTTTTCTGACCAATTCAAGAAATATTAGCTTGCCAATTTTAGAAATCTATGAAAAATCACCTTGTAGTTATTAGGGCTGGGAGTTACAATGAATTACAGAATCCTTAGAGCAATATTTCTGAGAGCTTCTATACAGACACATTTCTTAGCACTGAAAAACAGGGAAATAATACTTCACATGGGATTTGTGGGTTTGCAAATGAAAGCGACACTTGCTCTTAGCAACATGAGTGCATAAAAGAGCTGAGTCTTCACTCTAACCTCAGTGGATGTTGTAATCCACAAATTAATGCTCACATTCTACCTGTTTGTGGGCTGCTGCTCCAAAATGTGCATTTCAGAGGGGCCTTCTCCTCCAGAAGTGTTGTTGGGTCTCAGGCTTGGGCAGGCAGTTGCCAAGCTATTTTTGTCCGCATTTCATCTTGTGTTTTATGGTTGGATTGGAAATTCTTCTGTCTTCCATGTTTTTTACAGCACCTATTTCAAGACAACCTTCATCCTGCGGTGGCACCTAAAAGGAATGTGCTTATGAAGTATTAAGATTAAGAAGAAATTGTAAGGTATGAGACTGGAGAGAAACTACTGAGCATAACCCATGGTATCATTTTTTTCCCTTCAGGATCTCCCAGCTAAAGTAAATCAGCAAAGTCCTACTGCTTAGAGCCTCACATGTAGCTGCTATCCCTTGACAGAAAAGGAATCAAGCAGCCTAAGGATGTTGCACTTATACACTCAACAGGGAGGTACAGCTGACAAAGTCTTTGTATCAAATGCATCCAAGTGAATGAGGCTAAAATAAAAAGCTTGCCTACTTCAGAGGGAAAAAACATGGACATCTGCATAAAAGATTTTGAGGAAAATGTTTCCGTTTCATTTATCTGCTTCATTAGACAGGAAAAATTGGTCTCTGGACCTTACCAAAACACATACCTTAAAACAGCCCATGCTGCTAAGGATATTAAGCCAGTGAGCTCATTGCACTCTTTCCTTTCATACCTGACCTAGAAGCTACATTAATAAACAGTTTTCTGCCTTAGCTGGCCGATCAGGTGCGGGAGCAGCCAGGAAAGCATGCTGAAGGTTGCTCCTTGAGACCTGGTCAGCAAACTGTGACCGCTCGAGGGATGCCTTTGGAGAGGGCAGAGCGGCATCAGACCAGTGCCCTCACGTCGCTCCGTGGCTTCAACTCGGTATCAGCCAAAGGGAATTGCTCACATAAATAGTGAGGTCAACAGGAGCTGTGTTAACTGCAGTCCAGGGTGATGAAAATTCATAACTAATGTCTTCACCATGACCTATGAATAAGCATCTGACCTTTCTGGTGGGGCAACAGAGTCAATGGTTAGCAGACCAGCCCTTGATATCTTACAAACGCATAGCTGCTGAAATAGAGACCTCCCAGAAGCCGGCAGGCTATATCTAGGACCCCGTACTTTGAAAACCAGAAGCAGCTTTCAGCTACTCATTCGATCCTTTGCCAAAAGCTACTCCTAGAGGCCATTAGGGCTGGAGATGCATGGTGCTAAGGTAGTGCACGGGGAAGCCTTCGTGTGCTTGTGTGGTACCGTCCTCTTCCTGCCTCTTCACAGGAGCCAACGCTCCCTTGGCCAGTCGAGTTTCTGTGGGAAAAATTACACCCAAACGGTTCTCCCTTTGCTCTAGACAGCAGGCAGGGGAAGCTGAGGAGGTCAATGGGCCACAATTGCTGCCCTTCTCAAGGGAAACAGAGAAGTTGCTACTTCCTATTATTTGATTCAGAATTTAGGGGAAATAAAATTATCATCAGTCATTGCACCTTTCGGGAACACTTCAAAACCCTGTATACTTAGCTGGCCTAATCTTAAACAAGCTAGCTACTGGGTTTAGCATGTCTCTTGGCAGTGAAATAGAAGGGGTAGAAGGTTTCAATGGTTTGCCATTTCCCCCCCAAACAGACACACTCACTCCATGAAGGGTGAACAACATGGAAGAGTTTGGAGAGCTTGGAGATAGGCAACACAGGCCATCCCACCCATTTTTCTTGCACTTTCTGGCCCCACAGATGTTTGGGGATGGAGTCTTCTATGAGGATATGCAGGAAAATGGAGCGCAAGTAAACATTTCCATGACTGATTTTGTCAGTCCACTCACCCTCAGCCTCTCCACCTGGTCCCACATGACCCTAAACCAATTAGTGAATTTACGGGTCACTTGAACAAGTGAGGTATCAGTCAGCCATGCAACCGTCAGGGAGCCCTGTCCCAGGCACTATCAAAGCATCCTTGCTCCCTTCAGAAGAAGGGCTGTGCTTGGAAGAGCAAGCATGCCAAAGATGGATTAGTGAAAACACTTATGCCCTTTAACAAGCTGGATTAAAAATAATAAGTCTCATCAGGAGGCTCAGTTTAATTGCTGGGATTATGCCAGCAATGGAGATGTAAGTGGAGGAAAGCTAAGAGGAGATGTGTCCAGAAGAAACCTGTTCCCTTGACTTCCCTCACAAACTGGAGGAGAAAGCTGGCTGATGATTCAGTTTTGCCTTTGATTCAACATAATGACTAAATCCTGCAAAGATAATTGGTGCTATGGCCATTTGTGCTGGCAGCTGTACTCTAGTACTTTTTAAAATCATTATCTGTTAAGACATTTGCAAATATACAGCGAGCCTGGCAATGCCTCATTAAAGCACTGAAGAAGAGAGTCATAAATTTTATTGCCTCAGCATTACACATTGAAGTCATAATGGTACAGATCTGTTCTGAATGTATAAATTCCCTTATCGCTTCTGCAAAATCTCATGTTTTTCTGGACAAGCTCTTGAGAAGGGCATAAAAATGAAAAATGCCATCAGCATTCAGGAAAGTCTGACCAGCTCCATTTTTTTTCGTTTAAGGAAAATGCTTGCTCTAACCACGCAGAAAATGTATTTTAAAATGTAACCATACTGAAACATCAGACAAATACTATTCCTGCAGCAATTTTAGGCAATAGACTTATCTATGATGCTTCACTTCCAGCCCACTATTTCTCCTGATGCACATTCACTTTTATTTCAGGGTCTCTATCCAAACTTATTGAGGTCAGTGGAAAGATTATCATAGGTTTCCTTCAGTTTTGCATCAAACCCTTGATCAGGACATCGCAATTTTTATTAGGAGAGAACAAACTTGCTAGTGGTTTAGAAAAACTGTGTTGCCATTGGCTTAGAAAAACAAGTTGTTATTAAATGGAGTTGAAACACAGAAATTCATGTGATATCATTCTGTATTCTAGGGACAGGCCTCTAGTCGGTCTTCAAGAATTTGCTGTTTGTTGTTTGATGTTGTAAATTTGTACATACAAAAAAAAAAGACATTAGTAAGAGTTTAATTCTGTGAACTTTCCAGAAGTTTAATAGCGTTTGAGAGACAAACAAATCCCATTGAGCAAGTCACCTGTGTCATATTCCACATGAACCTGGAATTAGGCTCTAGATAAATGAATGTAGACAAATATTATTTAGCCTAATGAAATCCCCATGGGCTGGGATCAGTTTCCCACTGTTACTCCTGCTGTTCCTCTCTACGGGTCTTTGGATGTATATTCTCCTTGATGTGCATGCAAGTCACCTCTTTGTGCAGCTGTGTATTTGCGTGTGTATCCAGGGGAAAATAAATCACGTTTGTATAAGTTCTCAGAGGGAGTTAATCTGTTTAGGATTGAGCCGTCTATTCTACAAGACCGGAGACAGTTGCATTAAATGACATGGATGCTGGAACATCGGTGGCTGGAGTTTCACTGCCACGCTGTCATGGTGAAGGAGATATAGAGCAGGGACAATAAGATGACACTATCAATATAAAGCCAGATTTACCATCATCGTCCCCAGTGATTTAATTCAAGGGTATGATATCATTCACTTTGAGTTAATGCAGAAATACAGTCTGTATTTCAAGGTCTGAACATTTCCATATAGATAAAAATACTACTCGCTCACAAATTGTTCAACGCTTTTACAAGCTTTTTGGAGCTGGTTTGCTAAGCAGCATCCTGGGAAGCTCTCCTAACCCTGCAGGAGAAGGGCATTCCTGCCTTAAGCTATTAACTGGAGCTGGGATAACATAAACTGGGATGGAGGGAGCAGGAAGGGGATGGGCCGATATCCCTCAGCCTCCAAAAACTTTTCACCTGTGTCAGGAATGACGGAGCCAAACGTGAGCTGTAGGCTGGTACATGGCCATCGGATACCCGGCGCGGCCGTGCAGCTTGACCTCCACTCAGCCTCTTCCATCCTTCTGCATCTCTTTGCCACCCCAGTTGAGAACTGTTTTAAAAAGAGAGGAATAAAGCAAACACATTTAGGGTTTGTCATTTTAAAGGCAAGACAAAATCTAAAAAAAGAAAAGCAAAGAAGGAATCATAGGAAAATCTTACAAATATATGAGAGGCCTCTGAGTGTTTTGATCGCTGAAGCTGTCCAGAGGCGTTGCCAGATTTTTTTTCCCAGCGTGCTGGAAAAACTCTACCCTGGGATAGGTCTGCTTTGTCAAGTGTTAGGAGAATCGGTTTGGCCTTGCTGAAGCTGAGAGTGGAGTTGGGAATGACGCCTGGTTCATGGTCAAACTCTGGCTTTGATCTCAACTATGGAGACACTAGCACCTCTCACCATAATTTAGGATCTGCCACAAATATTTAAGCTTCAGACTTTTTTTTCCCCCTTCCTTTTTCCACTCTTTAGGTTTTTTCCTTCTCCTCTTGGACTCTCTCATCATTTCGGGAGCTTGACCTCTGAGCAATGTTGGCAGCTCTGTATGCCAATGTTGACATCCCAGCCATGTACAGCTGCACAGCCCACAAACCTCCATAGTCAGAAGGTCAAATCACCTCAGGAAAAAAATAAAATTAAGAACTAATAATTGGTCTATCCCCAACACCTTCAACTTGAAGAGCTTACTGCATTTAAGAACACAACTAGCACCTTTCTACGGCGTGCCCAGCCCTTCGCTAGACCCCACGCCTGGCATTGCTACTTCTCACCCCGAGTGGGTGCATTGGGAGGAACAAAGTCTTGGCTTAATTCCTCAAAGTACCGATCAGCTTTGTAAGATACATCAAGGCAAGGGAGCTGGCTCAGAGTAATTCCTCTTCGGACCAACAAGTCATTCAAATCAGGAGTCAGATCCTAGTTTTTGCCCTGTCTAGGATGTTATACAGCTGTGTACTTGGTGAGGGGACAGCCCAACCCTTGGTGAGCCTCAGAGGTACGGTCAAGTACGTTCTTACTGAAACACCAAGCTCTCAAGGGCAGTAAGTACAATATACAGCATCTACAGGAAATTATTTTAGGATTAAAACCAGGAAAGAACTTTCTACCCTGTTTCAGTTTAGACTTGGAAATTAATATATTGTCCCTAGCTGCATAGTTAAGGGATATTGATGCAGGAGAGACTGATGTTTATCGAATCACAAGCATTGCTGGTGCAGCACCTTTATTTCTTTTAAGCTATTCTGCCCAGAATACGGGGTTACAGGACACCAGAGAAATCTACAGCGCGATGTTGAAATAACTGGATAATTTCACCAGCACCCTGTGCTGCTATTACAGTTTTCATTACATTCCTATTATGGCAGCACATTTCAATGCCTCCTTTTTTCATCTGGTGATGCTTTTCAACTCCAGGTGTCCCCCCGAGAGACTTCTGTAAAACTTCCTGTGCGTTCTCTTCCAGCCTCAGTGTACTTTGAGTATAAGAAGCTGCCACAAGTAAAACCATGCAAGTAATGTGCTTAACACAGCTGATGTACAGCATACACGTAAGATAACGGGCAGATGTACGAGCCTGGGATCTGTGGTACCGCTATGAGTTGACATCCTCTGAACTTTATAGTGGTGGGAACCAAGTAGCTCCAAATGTTTCATAAATTCACCCTCCAGCCCAGAAAAGCCAAAGGCAAATTTAATTCAAGGTTAAGCTGAGAGGTCAAAATGTTCTGGTTGTAATGTGAAGGACTGAAAAAAAGCCCAGGCTTTTCAAGGTTCGTGCTGGGGCTGATGCGATGTAAGACAGGCTTCAGCTCTTTGGATCCATACCAGGGAAGACTCTTCTTGTTTATGTTGATGTAAATGATAGCAGCATCTGGCCGAAGACAAGAGGCTCATCCACGCAAGCTCTTTAACAATATCAGGCATAGTGCTTATCATTTTTCATTAACATATAAAATGAAGCCAAAAAGGCAGAACACAGTTTGTTCCATTTCCACTCTAATTAGATGCACTTTGTTATTTTCAGGATCATTCACCCTTGGTTCAATTTAAGTTTATTTTAAGACAGGCTAACGAGCCTTTTAACTAGAGAATCCTTGGCCTCCCACTGCTCACTTGCAGTGACGCCTAATCAGGTAGAAGGAGCATTTCTGCTTTGCGTAAAGGCAAGACTGATGTTGACCTTAAGAAGTGGCCTGCCAATAAGTCACCACTGTGGGCTGCCACAATGCATGCAGTGATGTGGCACAAATGCATTGTGCCATAATAAATGCTACATTATATGTCCACGAAAGAGGCAAAGGACCCAGAGATATGTAAATATAAGAGTGAACTAGATCCACATCCTCATTACCTTTTCCACATCTAATTCTTTTCAAGTAAGGACCAAAGAAAGCTCCTGTTGTGACCAAATGTTGCCTGAAAATACATCTTGTGATGAACAATTCAACGCTTCCTCAATTTTTAAGCAGAGCAGAATACAAATAGTACATATGGAAAAGGAAAGGCTAAGCATACATGAATGTTAGTCCCCATGCATGTGGTACTATGAGGAAACCCACTCTTGCCTTAAATTCATGAATCCCTCAGTACTGTCTTGGTGCTATAGTGCTGCCATAGACAAAGACCAAGGAACTGCCCTCAGCAGATCCTGTTTCGAGGTCTCAGCACTTGTTAGTATCACTGGTCCATTTGCTTCCCTTCTGTACATGTACAGTATAGAGGGAAAGCAGCCAACCCTGATTAAGGAAAAAAATATGAAATGAGAGCATGAATAGTTCCCATTTCATAGAAATAGAACATGAAACATTAAAGAAGTCCCCTTAAAGAGGACTAGATAATAGACTCTATATTACTGTGCATTATCGTGGTACATTTTGCACCACGAACACAGGAGCTCTCCAGCTAGCTAAAGCCTTTGCTTTTCATCTTTATTTCCCAGTCTTTATGAAATGGTGATGGAAATGGAGATGAGACAGAGATGATGGTTACTGGGATTCTGCACTGGAGCCTGAGGAGAGAGGCAAATTCTTTGCATGTTTAACTCTGCTAACTCCACCAGGGATGTCGCTGGCCTTGCAGGGCTATTGTCTTGGTACAATATGTTTTTATACTTTTATGAATGGGCTATTTATGTAGCTTCTATGGAAGATCTTCATCTGGTGGAAAACAATAGGTAGTGATGAGGATCTGTTCTACGCAGTTACAGATCTGACATTTGAGGGCCCCATGAGCCCATCGAAGATAAAGTCCATTGTATTTAGATTTGAATAGCAGGAATGTTCAAATTTGAAATACAAAATCCATTGTTTGATACCCTGAAGAAGCTTACCCACTGCTTTGTTTGGGGGTGAGGGGAAAACAGGTAGCTTCAGTTTCTTCTTCCTGGGAGCTATGCACAAGCAAATAACTAATTTGAGGAAAGCAAGCTATTAGCTTCTTCAAGCATCTTCTTGCAGGGTTGTGCATCAGCTTGGCTCATGTTGTTCGTAGTGGGACTGTGTCTTTACTGCAGTAGGACTTCAGTTCTCATCATCATCAAGAATGAGGTGTCATTTCCACCTCTATATCGAAAAGTTTCTGGGTAGTGCAATGGCAGTTTGCTTCCGAGTGGAAACATTAATAGCATGAATATGTTTATATGCTCACTAGGAGATCTGGCATGGATTAAACTATGCATAGTATTCTTCATAATTACTTTCAAATAAATTTTGCACTTGGAAAGCAGTCATTTTTTTCCCCTATTATTTCCCTTTTTTCTGTATGTCACTTTTTACCATCTTTGTGCCTTCGTGGGTGGTAAACAATGGTTATTAACGTTGAATTTGTGACATTGGCATTAGTCAGGTTCCTAGAAGACAATTATGAACACCTTCTTTGATCTCCTGCACAACACAGTCTAAAGAAACCAAGTCAATAATTCTGTCTTCAGCTCATAAAACACACTTGAAGTATCGCCTATCTCTCAGGGCGTTATTGTCTTGATGCATTGAAACACAGCCCTCAAAAAATGGAGGCTCCACCACATTTTCCTTTCTCATAGACATCAAATAAAAAAACTGGTTGAGCCATCATCCCCTAAGCTCCATTTGCTCTACTGACAGCACTGGTACTGGCATAGGCAACAGGGGCGAAAATAATGTCAATATGATACAAAAAAGATTACTTTTAAATTAAAATATAACTGTCTGATGTAGCATGATAAACTGACCCTTTTACACTTAACTATCCTCTCTGCCTGAAACCCAGCAGTTAGAAGAGTGTCCTGACATTACCTTTTTGACTTGATGACATTTCTGGTTTCCCTTGGGCTTGACTGAAAGACCTCACAGTAGGAGAAAATCTGGCGGTCTTATACCATCGTCTGTGGTAACAGCATGTGACAAAACAACTTTGCATCACTTTCTGCTGTGGGACATGGGATAATGAAGAGAACAGAAATAAAGGAATTAAAGGTTGTGGGAAGGCAACGTTTTCCATCGTTGGGAAGAGCCATTTGTAACCAGTTTCCCCTCCCGACTATAGGCTTTTGGCTCGGGGCAGGAGGATTGAGTGCTCTCCTTCCCCTGGCAGGGGGAGGATGCAGTAGTGAAGCCTGTTCCTCAGCTTTCTGCCCCTCAAAGGAGGTAAAAACATCGGTGTACCAATTACCAAGGGTGAAAAAATGCATTGTGAACATGGCTCCTCTCTAACCAAACACGCTGGGCTCCATCTACCCCAACCATGCTCCCAGCGCTACCTGCTCTGACCACGGTGCCATCTTCTTGTGTTGGTCCCACATCGTTCTCCTGACCCCAAGCAGGACACAGTGTTTTGCCCTGTTTGTCTGGGGTTGCAGACAGAAATGGGCCATGCCTGTGCTAAACCCTTCATCTGGCTGGCAGGTAACAAGGCTGCCCAGAGGCAGGAGGACCTGTCCCCTTGCATGGTACCTGCTCCTCGGACATGGGGCTCTCTGCACAGCCTGCTTGCTGGCCTGCTGGAAAGAACATGAAGTCTCCCCAGGATTATTTATTCAGGAATGCTGGAAGCAACAACAGGAAAAACTGTGATTCCTGGGCTACGAAATAGCACCACATCTCCATGTGATGTGGCAGGAATCCTCTTGGTTCTGATAGATTCATGTCTCTTTTATCAGCTCTGAGTATGACATTGCTTTCTGACTTCTTTTTTTTTTCATAACCATAAATGTTTAGCTGTCTGTTAAAATTAATGAGAATAATTAGACTGGTGGATCTGGGGGAAGAAAATAGGACATACTGTTGGTTTAGCACCATGCTACTCCCTGGGGACACTGTTCTGATGGCTGAAAGACTGGAAGACATCATCTTTAACAATGAGAAAGGAGCTGATGAGTCATCCCAGCTACGAAAGAAATTAAAATATTTTTAAACAGAAGAGTAGTTATTAATAAAGTGCAGGAAATTATAGGGAGTTATTGCACTTAGAGCAAAAAGACCAACACGACTTCCTCCCACATAATACTTACTTTGATGATACTCTCCCTCCTTCTTAAATCTTATTTTTATTCCCTCTCAACTCTGTTTCAAAACTTGTTTACAAAAGTGGCCATGTTGTTATCCTTTCTCTGGGTGGATACTCATTTGCAGTAAATGGTTTCTACTTCTCAGTCCTTGAAACCGGCCAAGATCTGGCAAAACATCTCCACTCTGTTTCTTGGACATGCCCACTTCTTGGGAACATGACCCAAAATGTCAGTATCCAGTGCAAATGTCCCAATCCTTCTGAATCTTCCTGAGGCTCCTTTCTTCCCAAGTATCTTATTAATATAGAAAGTTTAACCTGTGCCATGTATATATATAAATAAAAGAGACAGTAATTTCAGTCATAGCAGATAGGAAGGGTGCATAGCTGCAGAGTATGGCCCCAATGTTTTTCCAACTGCAAAATTATCATTGGGGAAAGAATAGTGATAAACACGTATTCAAAATCCTCCACCAGCCAAACGCTGTTCTCACACCTGTGTAACCCATTGCCTCCAGAGATGTCACTTGGCAGCAAGGCCACGATGTTTTCTCCACACTCTATTCTCACCTTTGACGTTTTCTTTGAAGATAAATTTAATGTATTAAATTATTTCAGAAGGCATTTTACATGCTGCCTTTTTTTTTTTTTCCTGTAAATATCACAATGCAACTTCTTTTTCTCTCGCTGAGTTTATGAATTTACTTTTAACTCCTTGAAGTATTTTGGCTGCTTTCCAAAGAAGTTCCAAACAATCCATCCGAGTTAAGCAAAGTACTGCTGAAGCGCCGAGTCTCGTTAGTTTGAGCGTTTTTGACAGGAAAGCATTTTCCCCAGAAACTTTGTGTCAGTACTCTTTTTAACTCACTGGTGCTCCAAATCAGAATGTTAAAACTGTCCCCACCTAATCTGTAAGGTTTTGTACAGCTCTGGCTTTCTAGCTGTGTGGATAACTTTGTTCTGATTTACTCTGCTTCCTTCCTTTCATCGCCAGTAATAGGATCCCGCCACTGGAAACAAGCCCAAACCTCAAGTTTAATTTTAGTTCGTGATGCTTTACTTTTGTGCTGGTCACTTTACAAATCAGAATTCCCCTCAGCTACCAACTCATATTTATTTTTATAAATCCTATGAAGCATGAGAACACAAGGGAAAAACGTCCTTCTTCATCTTGAAAACATAATGCTGAATGGCTGGAATGTGCCGAAATGGAAAAAAAAAATACTTTATGACGTATTTCATCCACATCTAGTGCAGCACAGGGAAGACACTATCCAGAAAGTTATAAGCCACAAAATGGATGGTTCAGAGGAAATAAAACAAAACCAAATTCTTATTTTTCTCTTTTTTTAAACTGCTGCTTGTATTATTGTAACACCTCAAGCCCTTTATAAGAAAAATACAAAATCAAGCTCCATACTGTTGCATTCTTTCTGATTTGAAAGATAAAGCTCTGGGGCATTGAGTTTAATATCCCTATTTAATATCCCTTTAGTCTATCCCTGCTTCCCTGTTTTAACGTTTGTGACCCAGGCTCATATTTCCTCTTTGGATTTATTCTGAACAGCGAGATGGATCTTTGTTTAATTTTGGCTTTTTTCCCCACGGCTGAGATTGTTTTATTTCTTGATCAGCTGTTACAGCAATGATTTTCTGCAATGTTTCTCTTTCTTCTTTTGGAAACTGTACATCTGCTCTTGGCATCTGTTCCATATCCTTTATGAACACTGAAGCAGGGAATTTATTTAATTTTTTTTTTCTTGCAGAGGCTGAATCTATTGTCTAGAAATTATTGTCTTTGCCTTAGAAAGCCCATGGTCTCCTTCACTGATGCTTTACTTTTCTCATATTGGAAGAGCCTACTCCTCTTGCTCATCGTCTGGTGAAATCGTATTTTATTCTGTATCATTACTTTCCTTATAATTTCTTTGGAGTCTTTAATTGCATTCATTAACCATTCCAGCCCTTCTCTGTTATCTACCTCTTTATTGTTCCTTGTTACTTTTTGCACCTCATTGTTTTTGCCCACCTATATTTTCTTTTTGATGCTACTAGTGTATATTTAATGACATCCACAGTCTCTGAGCCTACTAGAAATTGGTTTCGAAGCTGTGGCTTTTCTACCCTGTGTCATTTCTATCTCTTTAGTCAACAGAATTCCACTGCATTTCCTCTGCTTCAATGCAAACACCTCATTTTTTTCATTTATACTTCCCCACAGTATGGAGCAAAGCACTTCTGCTGAAGAGATTTAGTCTCCATTGAAATATTTTGCTCTTGATAGCTCCAAATCAAGTGGAGAATCCTTCTCTCATTGTAGTTTTTGCTTTAGATTTCACATTAGAAAAAATACCTTATGCACCTCAGCAAAATGCTCGACTAATGCATTTATTGCTCCGACTTGTTTGTATCGGTAAAGTTAACATCTTTCATCTTGAAGTATTATTACACACTGTTGGCTGGTAAAGTGAAAATGGACAAACACGCAGTCAGGTTTATAATAGAGCTTTAAACAGACATTTTTATGCTTCACTGACGAATTACCAACAGATACTTTGCTCTCTGGAGAGTGCCAAGAACTTGTAAAGTTCAACAATTATAATACATGCACACAGGGAATGCTAACGCAAAGCAGACCAAGCGTTTATTAAACCTTCAAGGGTTGTTGGATGCACAGCTTCCCCGCAGCTGAACGCAGTGACCGTGCAAAGCTCAGAGCGAGAAAGGGGAGCCGAGTTTCTGGTGTGCAATCTGATGAGCAATTCAACCCCCAGCAAAACATCAACCAGTCACCTGGAGACTCAAGTATCAAGAGGAGCATCGGCTTATCTTATGTCTCTTCTGGCCTTTCTGCAGAGTCTGAGAGAAAGGAAAGCTTCTCCCTCTTCCATCATCCTCTCAAAAAAAAAAAAAAAAGTGGAGGAAAATGTATCTGTTACTCATAGGAGGCAAGAGAGAAGCCCTGAAGGAGGAGATTAGTACAATGTAAGTATGATACAAACACTCATTATCAAGAAATACATGAGGAATTTATCAAGAGCTCAGACACACATGGATTTATCACAGCAACCAGTGTTAAACTCCAAAATTACTCTTACCCTATCATTTCTTGTCTATGAACTTATCAAACTATCTCTCTATCTCAAAACACTGCAGTTTCCTTATTGCCACCAATACATTTGGCAGACTGCACCACAGTTTTAAGTTTTGAAAGAATAAAAGCTTTCATATAAATTTTAGCCTGGAGGTAATTCAAGACCAGCCCAAAAAAGACACCCAACATATAAAAAAATTTTTAGAAAAAGAAGCCAACTCTAGAATGGACCTTAAAAGCTTTATTAGCTAAATGAAAGCAGGACTCACTTCTCTCTTTTTTTTTTAATTTTCACACAAAGAATTCTGTGGCTGTTAAGAAATACTTTCTCCTTAGATCACTTGGAAACTCAAGACCCCAGTCTACTCTACAGGTTCACCCCGTAGGCTATTTTCCGAAACCATTATTTAAGATCAAAATCAGTAGAATGCTTGATTCATGGAAATGTGCTTGATGCATGGAAATGCTTGTAGAGCTGCGTGGATCTAAGTTTTCCTGATTTGTACCAGAAGTGATTCACTTATTGCTCATATTTTGGTAGATCATATATTCTCCCTTTGGAATATATTGAAAAATTGGAACAGCATCAGAGAACTCGTGTTACAGAGAAAAGTTTGCAAAATTGTCTACTAATGTTAGTTCCCCTGAATTTCACATTCCCCATTATCCTTTGGGATAATGGAACAGATCCAGCAAAGCTATCACACTGACGTTAAAAAGGTTTATTGTAATAAATGGAAAGAGTTGGAACTCTTCATCCTACTGGCGTTTATGGCTGTTGGTGGAAAAGAAACACCTCCTTTGGGGGAAAGGCAAGAAGAGAGCGGTGAAAGCCAGGAGGCTTGTGCTGGGAAATCAGCCACATGTACGCAAAAGTGCAAAAGGATTTCCACTGATATTTTAATGCGAAAAATCTGAGAACAGCATTCAAACATTCATTTGGATAACACAAATAATCAAAGAAAATCAAAGCAAAAAGCAAAGTCAGTTTGTTGGCAGATGAAAAAAGATTGGAAAGCTAATGGTTTGGGGGGGCTGCCCTACGCAGTAGTAGAGCACATCTGGTTGGACCTCTGTCGTAAAATGAACAATGTAATAATTGTGAACTGAGCTGGCTTTAGATTCTGTTACTGAAAAATCTTCAAATAAAAGCTATCATCTAGATGAGATTAAACTGTATGATTTCCTTAGAGTAAGGAAATCCACGTCAAGACAAGCTGTAGCCAAGCCTGACAGCATGAAGTTGTATTTTATGAGCCATAACAGGAAAAAAAGTTCATATCTTCCAGAAAGTAGTAGAAAAATGGTTTCCTGTTACATAAGAGGCCATTGCACTGACCACAGCTCAGATCAGATCCCTCATTGATTTGGGCACTAGACTTCATGACTGTATTTTTACCTTTTATTTGGTGCAAATATCGATATTTCATGCATCTATCATTTTAAACCTTTCACACTAGAATGAAAATTAATTAAACAGTACACTCCTACATAATTTTTTGATATATTTCTCTGCTGACAAGTACAGTAGAATTTTATCAATTGTACTTATGAAAAATTGGTATTCAGAGCCTGGCTATTGAAAAGAAATCTGCTGTTTATAATATGCATGATGTTGTTAACTTGTTGAGGCAGCTGCAAGCTAAAATTAATGATTAATTTCAGCACATGATAAAGAAGGCAAGAAGAAATTGTGTGTGTACAGAAATTATTGGTACAGCTTATAGAGGCCATGTGTTACACACCCTAATTAACACATTGCCATATGAGAAACAGAAAATCTCACAACTATACTGAGGATGAATAAGTGGCTAAACGTTATCATTGGTGGTGCATAACCGAGGTTTCCAGGAACTGGCAGTTCAGTAAATCACCCCAATGAATGTGACATCCTACGTGGGGATGCAGCAGCACCTGAGGCCGGGTCCGTGGGGCAGGCGGGACAGCTACCCCTCTCCTCTGCCTCATTTACCAAGTGATACCTATGGGCAGCAAAAGCCACCTGTGATATGGAGAGATGGTGCTATCTAGCAACGAATCATCCAGACAGCATGCAGACCTCAGTTATGTCATTGTTCTAATTTTTTTAAAGCTTCATAAGCGCTCTACATTAAATTGGCTAAGCTGTTATCATACCTGTGCCAGGTTGCTCCTTGTAAGTCAGCCATTGATTCAGTGCAAACATGACCATCAGAAAAACATTAAATACGCGTCTCTCGAGCTGCCCTCTTTGAACCACGTTCTTAAATTTTTCATTAAGTAATAGGAGAATTTTCTCAAACTAGCAACATCATACAACATAGACCAGGTTTTTTCTAAAGCAATAAATGTTACCTATAAGCATATGGACACTTGCTTTCTAAATGAAAAGTTTCAGATTTCTCTGGTGCAGCAATGGAATGAAAAGGGGAGATTTAGACACTGCCTTATATTCTGAGCATGCTTACATTGAAGCTAAGGCTATAGCTATGAACAGCACTGAAAGACTGCTTTTATTTATGGCGTGCGAGTCTACAGGCTGCAGCATTCTTTAGCCACCAGTAGTAGGATGAAGACAGCTCTGCTGATATTTGACTCTATCACTTTGTATTGTTAATTAACATAAGTAAACTCTTTGTTTGCAGAGAGTGGGATAATGTGGTAAAGAAGTTAATAAAATAAATGATTCACAACAGCTGTAGGGACAGAGCCATGAGTGTTGTGGAAAGCTGCTCGGAATATCTCTATTTCCTTTGAGTGTGCATTTTTGAAGCAGGTGTTTTCTGTGATTCTGATCTCTAAAGCAGTTCTGCACCTTTTAAGTACTGTCTGTCTTTAATGAATAAACATCTTTTTTTCATCTTGAGTACTGAAGTTCTGAATATATGCAACACTGAAATCATCAGCTATTTAATCTGTATTTGGTGGCTGTCAAGAGGAGTAAAGTGATCTGCATATACAGTCCAAATCAGCAATCATTTAGCTTTCCAATGTACTCAAGGCACTTAAAGCCATGAAAATCATGCGGTGTTAAGTATACAATATGACACTGTCGTGGTTTAACCCCAGCCGGCACTAAGCCCCACCCAGCCGCTCGCTCACCCCCCCACCCCACAGTGGGATGGGGGAGAGAATCGGAGGAGTAAAAGTGAGAAAACTCACTTTTAGTGAGTTGATAAAGACAGTTTAATAGGTAAAGCAAAAGCCACACATGCAAGCAGAGCAAAACAAGGGATTCATCCGCTCCTTCCCACGGGCAGGCAGGTGTTCAGCCATCTCCAGGACAGCAGGGCTCCATCACGCGTAATGGTTGCTTGGGAAGACAAGCGCCATCACTCCGAACGTCCCCCCCTTCCTTCTCCTTCCCCAGCTTTATACGCTGAGCATGACGCCGTATGGTGTGGAATAGCCCTTTGGGCAGTTGGG
The DNA here is from genome assembly GCF_034638445.1 of Ciconia boyciana. Lineage (NCBI taxonomy): Eukaryota > Metazoa > Chordata > Aves > Ciconiiformes > Ciconiidae > Ciconia > Ciconia boyciana. Next base: position 62,961,607 of record NC_132941.1, on the reverse strand, counting down.
GTCAGCTGTCCCAGCCGTGTCCCCTCCCAGCTCCTTGTGCCCCCCCAGCCCACTCGCTGGTGGGGTGGGGTGAGGAGCAGCAAAGGCCTTGACTGTGTGTAAGCACTGCTCAGCAGTGACGAAAACATCCCTGGGTTATCAGCACTGTTTCCAGCACAAATCCAAAACCCAGCCCCAGACTAGCTACTGTGAAGAAAATTAACTCTACCCCAGCCAAAACCAGCACAGACACCTAGGGGGCTTTTTAGATTTTTAGTTATGATTGAAACTACAAGTCACAGCCTGTACTAGCAAAAAGATTGGACTAAAGCCAGAGTTTTGAAGTTTTCGTAACTGAGCCATTGCATTAAAAAGGTGTCAAATTTTTATTATAGCCCTAGTTTTCATGAAGCAAAAAGAAGTGAGTGTCAAGAGTCCTCACTCAAACCCTACACTATACTTTAAAACCTGCTCTTTCCTAAAGTTTTACAACTAAGTGTCTTTGAAACCCAAGAGAATGCTTTCTTATAGACTGCACAGGTAGCAACCAGTTAGTGAAGTAGTCTAATGCTTCTCAATGTAACAACCTGGTTTTAGTTGTATGAATTAAACAGAGACCTGGTGGAAAAAAACTAACATCTGATCCTGTCATTAGTAGCTGCCCACAATGAACAGCGTTAAATCCTGACATTTCTTAACTTTGCTACCTGAATTTACCCTCTTCAGTTAGGGTTTCGCAATTTAGCTGCATTGAACTGCCTGAGCATCTCCATGTGTCCAGGGTAAGGGCTTTAACTAACGGCAAGCCCCCGGCTGATGGGGCAGTGGCTGCGGGGCACGCGTGCCATAGCTGGGCACGCAACACGGCAAAATCCAGTACCAGCTGTGAGATGTGGACAAGCTGCACATGCCTTGGTCCTTGCTCAGGCACACTTCAAGGGGCTGAGAGAAGGGCTCTGTTAGGAAATCCAGAGTTCAAGCTCCTTCGGGGAAACTCTTGGCTTTTGTTTGGTTTGGATGCCCTTTTCCTTGCAGGAATGGACTCGACTCCATTAAGCTGCTCAGAGGACACCGGTGAGCAGCACTGGAAGGAGCTGGTAGGCTCCCCTGCAACAGAGGATTGGGGACGAGCCATAGCATCACCCTCTACTGCATATAGAATAATTAAATATCAGTTCATTAACAGAGACCTGAACATTAAAGCACAGTCCCGCCAGCTTGCACCAGGATCCTCAGGCCACCCCTCTGCGTGCAGGACAAGAGTCAGTTTTGTTTGTGGAAGAGGAGATGGCAGAAGTTATTTCACACTCCCAGCCAAAAGCACAAACAAGCTGGCTCTGTTAGCATGCGAAGCTCGCTGCGCCTGGGAGCGTGCCAGCGGCAGCGCCGGGCGAGCTGCGAGACACGCCGCGGGCATCCCTCGCCTGCCGGCGGTGGCTGGTGGGGCAGGCAGCTAGCAGGCAACACGCTTTCCCTGCCAGCCACTCCAGGAGCACAAGAGACAACCGATAAATCATGGATGAAGAAGTAGAGCAAACGGAGCTAGAAGGGACCTGGAGAAGCCGTTGAGCTCATCCTCTGCAGGGAGGGCCTGTGAACCCAGACCACCCCTGTGCGCAGGCAGGAACAGCCTCGCATTTCAGCTGATGCTCACTCACCTGCTCTTCAGGGATAAACTCGTTCTAGTGATTAACTACCCTTTTTATTGGACAACTTTTCTTGATACTTAGCCTTGATTCTTCGATTGTATCCTTTAGGTTTATTGTTCTTTCTCCTGTAGTCATAAGTGTTTATTCCTTTCCTCTTTACCATTAGCTTTTACATATTTGCCAGTATATGTCCTCTGTCTTTCCTTGACTAAAGAGACCAGAGACCCTTCCACTGGCCCAGAGGGTTATTTTTGCTAGCTGTGTGATCATTCCCATTCTTCTCACCTTGCAGTGCAAGGGCAGGGTGGGACCAGTCACAGCACCCAAACCAGAAGTGCCCCAAACCTATCTGGGCTTTGGCAGAGAAAAGCAGAGAGGAAGAAGGACTTCATATCTGACAAGAACAACCAGATATGATCTCAGCTCACTTTGATTCGCTGTGCCCAAGGTCCTTCTGCTGTTCCTGTGTCAGGGCACAGGCACACCACCACCCAGCAAAGCCCTGGGCTGGGAAGCCTGGGCAACCCCCATCCCCACCCCACCTCAGCTGCTAGGAAGGGAAGCCATGTCCCACCACTGGCACCAGAGGTAAAGCCCATCCTTTCCTCTGGGAGATCCTAGCCCCCAGGAGTGTAAAATAAGGCAGACCCCCTCTCTTGAAAGATAAGGCTCTCCTTCCCCAGTAACCTGCTACTGCTGCCCAGTTTCTCTCTCCTCCACCTTTCATGACAACAGTCATTTATCAACTTTCTCAAGCAAAACAGCTTAAGCTGGCCTGCTGCTGCTCATCTTAATGAGTCAAAGCCTCTTTATGTCTTTAATAGGATTTTGGAGGTGAGAAGGTCAGAGGTAAACAATACACCCTTTTGTTTCTATTATTAATGCTGCCAGGCACTAAGGAGCTTTATTAAGCTGCCCACAGCAATGCCAGCATACTTTTTTTTTTCTGTACAACAGAACAGCCAATAACATGCACCAAATATTTGCATTATAAAGGGGCATTACCTTGAACTCTTCGATGAATTTCATTTTGTCAGTTGTCTGCTCATGGCTCCTGATTTTCTCTAAAGCTAGCCTTCCTCACTTACTGTCCTTCACAAATGTTGATGCCTTCTTCCTCTTGGGATGGCACACAGCGTCAATGTGTAGCCCCAGCAGGCTGGGGCAGCTCTGCCAGCTTTCAGGAGATCCTTAGCTATTCTTTAGGTCATTACAGCCCATTAACTTGCACTCTGTGCCTACTCCCTTTTGCAAAAGCTTTTCATAAGTGGGTTTATCAATGGCTTTTTAAAGACCCCAGTAAGCACCACCTGGTCCCATTTCATGGGTACTTAGCTGATACACAAAGAAGCAAAGTAACAGATATGGGCAAACATTGATTAGCTTAAACTAAAATGCAGCTGGCAGGGAGTGATCTAGCAGCTTTGCGCAAAATCTCCCAAAGGATCCCTTTCCCTGAGACAAGTACCATAGGGAACAAAATTCTGGAGGATTTGGGAAACTTGTATCTGATCAAGCTTGGAACAGGAATTCAATCATTATTTAGTATAGCTAAACAACATGGGAAGAGCATACAATAGCTCTTTCCTTTTTTGAAGAAAAAGATATATATATATATATAGAAGAGACAAATACCAAAAGAAATAAGCAGCTGCAGCCTATCTAGAACTTCCTCTGCCCTTTGCACTATAACAGCCACAGTAAGGAATAGCAAGACAGAGCCACTAAGACAATTGCAGATGCTTATATTCTAACATAAGCTATTTTCTTTCCACTCATCCCTCATCCTAGCATAAGAAACAGAATTTAAAAAAAAAAGGGGGGGGGGGGCAGGGAGGGAAGGGGAAAAGACCCTGTACCTTAAAGCCCTAACTTAACTTACCTAGCTCTTCACAAAGCATGAGCAAAGAGCATCCTAAGAAAGTCTCCACTCCCACTTCCCACCATGCTTTAACCTCATAGCTTTATATAAGGCATGAAATCAGTCACGGTGGTGTACGCTTTTCACTTTTTCTAGCTGTGGGTAGGTTAATGGTATCGGGACATGGTTTAGTAGGCATGGAGGTGTTGGATTGATGGTTGGACTAGATGATCTTAGACATCTTTTCCAACCTTAACGATTCTATGATTCTATGGCTGTTGCTGCTGACTGGACACCAGTATCTCAGACCATTCTATGAGCAGAGCTTATGCTGCAGGTTTGCACAGGTGTGTTACAAAAGGAGTATCAAGCTTGCTCATGTTTTCTGAATCTGGCCAGGGTCAACAGAGTCTGTCAAGCATTACCTGGAGTGGTGGATTATGACACTAAATTAGCACATACTGCAATGTTACTTCACTTGTTCTGAACAATAAGTCTTATTATTCAATAATCTGATCTTTAAATAAGGAACAACTTTCTTTAAGCATTGCATCTGATTAAAGGAATTCTTAAGAAAACAGCAGAAGTACCCATTATGTAATTAAAACTTTCCTGTTTACATGGAAAATTGCTATGAGACTAATGCTGCAAGAAGATGAAGACTTTAAAGGGTAGAACCTTGACTTTCAAGTTCTGTTAAAGAACATGAGTCATCTTTGGGAATGGGATTAAAGTAAATTTTTGCTTTGGTAGTAGACTTACTTTGTGGCACTCCTTTTTCCCTTTTTTCTGGCCGCCTGATGTCTATGCTCAGAGGCAAGCTAGGAAGGGGAGTGAACTAATACTGTCAAGGCATTCCTGCAGAAGCCTCTCTGTTGTAATCAGGCATGTGAGACCTCCACTGCAAGGCAGCTCTGTTAGCAAACTGGTCAACTTCAAGACTGTCGACTTCTACAAATTCTCCCTAGTTCTGCGCACTGAGCTGACGTCACTGAGAGCTTAGCTTGAAGTCCTGTGGTAGTGATCCCCAAAACAGTCGTGGTCTGAGATAGTATGTTCTTGTTCTGAACATATTGGGGTGGAGAGGGAAAAAGAAATTTCATTAAAAGTCTTGAAAATGGACACTCTGCTGAAAGTTTGTTGTGCTATTTTTCTAGTGTTGCATTTTAATTAACACTTGTTTTCTAGCTGGTATATGAAGTACCTATTCTTTAAAGGTTATAGGCAATATCCTATGTAGTGCCAGCAGTTCACTATCTAGGATAAGATACTCTCAACAACACAGTTACAACAGAAAGGAAATCTGAGTTATTTTATTGATCCCTTAGGAGGAAGCAAAGCCAAACTCTGAAAAAAAAAAATTCTGCAGTCTATGACCTCTATAATATATGTAGCAATAGAATAGGGACTTGAACATGCATCTGTAGATGAACTTCTACAATTCACACCTCATTTAATGCATTAAAAATTATAGCTGACACTTTAGCATTTTTAAAAGCAGGCTGACCTTTGCTGTTCGGCAGTATGTGTAGTTTCCATCATCCTTGAAGATGGAGGAGGAAACCCTCATTTCAGCAGTAGGATTAGTTGGCGCTCTCCCCCTTCTTCCTTGATAGAGGAAGAAAAGACATCGGAAAGAGCAAGCTGAGGAATGGGTTCCTTACGGTGCCAGTGGTGTCACTGGCTCCTCTCCTGGGATGTGTCCGAGGAGAGCCAGCCCGGCGAGGAGCAGGGAGGGAGGGGTCTCTCTGCAGGCCAAGGGCTCCCCTGGGAGGGAGGTTCTTTCCAAGCAGAGGAAGATGACCAGAGCAGATGCCAGAAACCAGCAACCTCTGAAAGATCAGGGGAAAATTCCCAGGGAAAAGAGGAAATTATTTCAGAGAAAAGGGAAGGGATAGGAGTGAAAAGGGTGGGAACAGAAGGTGCAGATGACTCCTTAGATGGTCCTTCTTCTGAACTCTGGGGCGTCACAGTTATTCCACTGCCTCTAGGAGGAAGCTCAGGGCCAGAGCTCTTGCTCAAGACGAAAGAGCTTGCGAAAAGAGCTCTTGCTCAAGACGTAAGCCCGTAAGTGATGCAAAAGTTAAGTGTAACATTTCTAAGAAGCTATTAGAACAGACTCTGCTTTTATATCTAGTGATTTCTGTATCTCTCTGAAGGTAGCTTTCTCACAATGAGATGAACTACTAACACAACGCAGTAACATATTCTGTAAATGGCCTGTGGGGAAGGCTTGCACAACCGGCACCTGCACTAAATCCATTTTGCCATATGTGCTAGCCCACTTGTTAGAATCCCACCACGGCACATTGGAGTAGGGGATTCGTGGGGATTTGGAATAAATCAGGTGAGAAAATGAGAAGACAAGAACTGGAGGAAAGAAATTCCGTGGGTTGTGTCCACACAGAATGATCCTTTAGGAATATGGTGAATGAAAGAAACCTAAAAGTAAAACATTTTCATGAGCATCACTTTCAGAATAACTCAAGATGTTAAAAACAAGAAAGGAGTTCTTAAAATCTGGTTTAGAGTGAAATAGGGACACTTGGTGGAGAAATTTAAACACTTAGCCAAGAACACCTTCCAGCAGAATGCTCCCTTAAGGATACCACCTGAGCTTTGAAACAGCCTTACAGAAGGCATATTCCCCAAACAGGTGATACTGTTTTTAAAAAGGCTAAAGTCTAATGTCAGTTAAGTGCTTGCAAAAAGGGAAGACCAATGAGGTGTAGCAAACCCTCTGTGTAGGGTTACTGTTGAAGAATGCTATCGGAATCCATGAATTTGATTTGATAACTATTAAAGGAATAACTCAAATTCTCTTGCAATGTTGTGTCATTCCACTGATATCTTGCTGGTGTTTATGGAACTTGTCTTCTTGTAGGGTAAGCTAACTTCTGCTTTATGTTGTAAAGAGTGATTTATTATTTTTTCTTAGCCGGCTAGGCTGATCAGTTGACAAACGATAGGTTTCAAGTTTCAGGTTTTAAATATAGAACCAGTTATTTAGAAATATCAAAGGACTTTCCGGTTCTTTCAGAGACTTGTAGTAGATGACCTTTGTTTTAGAGTATCTAAAACTGTATTCTTGTCAAGCCTAGATTTTCAGCCAAGCCCAGATTAGGCATAGATTTACTGGTGCTGAAGTTTATACCAATTCTGAAGTGAGCAGGACTCCTTGTAGCATGGAAAGGTCAGGGCCTGTCCACGGTGCCCTGCCTGATGGAGGTTTCGGATGCTGTGGCCAGCTCTGATGGCCGTGTTGGGGTGAGGGGCTGGTACTGTGAAACAGGCAGGCAAGAGATGCTTCACTAGGCGGGTTAAAAAGCAGTCAGTAATTGGGCTCAAAGCCTTCCGCACTGCATGCAAGTGTAAAATAAGCACGTAAAATGTGCAGCAGTGTTAGGGTGACTCCATCTGCTCCATGGCAGCACCACGGCTGCTCTGCCCTATTTCCCTGGCAGGCTTCCCACCCCTCCTGTGGCATATAGCTCAGCCAGCTCGCCGCAGATCCTCTGCCTCTGAGCAAGGTTGGAGCCTGAAATCACCGCCCCTGAGTCTCCATGGGAAAAGGGCATCTTTATCTCAGGCTCAGCCATCAGATCTCATTTCCTCTCTTGGTGCTGGACCCATACCTACAGACAGCTTTCACAGCCAACATGCAGCTGGGTATTTGGCTTTCCTGCTGCAAGCTGTGGGTTTTGTATTCTCTCCTAACCAGGTACAGCATTACCCAGGGAGATATTTATGTGCTTCAGTGTTTTGACTACACCGGCTTTCAGTTCAAACAATTTCTGGTGACAACAAAACCAAACCTGTGGTGAGAGAAGATGGCAAGGAATTGGTAAAGCTATTTTGTTGGAATAGACAAGGTCTGAGGGCAAATCACGAGTAGGGCTGTAGGGGCGTGAGGAAGAAAAAGACACGTTATCATTTTCTTAGAGGGTTCATCACTGCGTGTAGGGATGCAGGCATGCTTGGTGTGTTATTCACAGAGACAAATGCCAATTGGACATGAATTATGTTACACTCAGCCCTGAAACTGTACTCTAGACTGAATCAATTCTGAGCTCCAAAGTGAAAGAAAAGCATATAATATTTATATGGTGTCAAGTTTATGCCCTTGAAAGTGCAGATCCCAGCATTGTGGACTGGTGGGCTCCACAGACTTCAGTGAAGATATATTGATGCAGACCAACTGAGAACAGGCAGCTTCATTGGCTACCAGAGAAAATGCTTGTTCTCCTGATGAAGTAAGTGCTATTTATCTTTCTCAAGTTACAATCAAATATAGAGGCAACTGCCAAGGGACAATAGAAGGGCTTCATTTTTTTTCAGCCCATCTTAGATTTTCCTAATAAAATACAGTATAAGTACGGTCTTGCGTGGCTGTTAGGAAGTCTATTTCTTTTTCTGAGAAATGATTTAATACTTTTTCATGAGCCCAAATTGCACATGGGTACTATAAATCTGAGCTCCTCCTTTCAGCACATTTGACCACCATCCTGATTATACAGAATGGCAGAATTTGGGATAACATTGCTGAAAAAAGGTCTCCATAGGTAATTTTTGGAAATTTTTTTCTGATAGCCTGACAGCATCGCCTGACAGTCTTTACAGACTATATAGACCAAGCTTTCCCATAATTTTCAAAAGTTGGGTAGGTTTCTGGGGCTGGTTTTCAATGGAAATCTATAGAAATAATTCTGTTACTGTAAGTGCAATATATATACAAGTTTGTACATGACTGGGGATCTTAGATTTTATTTTTGAGGTGTCACTAACACCTGGGGTCGAGTGCCCATGAAAAAATGACAGTGGGTCCTGCTGGTGTTAATTCCTGTCTCCCTCACCTCTGGTTGCCTTCATTTCTGTGGCAAAACTCTGCTTTGTACCTAAGTTTCTATTGCTAAGCCATAGCACTGCTGAACAGGTATGTGGGTGGCTGAAATCCTGGTGGGATTCAGAGAGCTGGTGTGCTCCCACTTGTTCCACCTGAAGGGTTGATCCAAACCCTTCAGGAAGGGTTGATCCATGGGCTTAGAGCATCCCCATGGCTTATTTGTTTAGGGACCTTTCGTGGGAGGTGGGAAATGAGGGCTTTATGCCACGCCTCAAGTAGAAAGGGCTTTTAAACCCGCATCACCCATGTGATAATTAACAGGTCAAGAAGCCAAATCTGCTGCCTCTTCTTCCAGAAGCCCAACCATGCTTCTGCACCCAAACCTGGGAGTTGGTTCACAGTCATGGATGGTGGGGCAGGCAGGAGTCCAGCTGTTTGAAGGGTGTTTAATCCAGGCTCCTCAGCCTGCTGTTTAGCCAGCAAAGTCGAATCTGTGTCAGCACTCCCGTTTGCATTGTGTTTTTAGACATTTAATTATTCCCATCTATTTTAGGAGTCGCCAGTGCACTCTTGCATGTCTAGCCCCTGAAGCCTACGCGTAACTACCTCTTCTTTGGTAAATTTAAATAGATGCATTATCTGATGAAGTGCTTTTTGTGATTTAGAAGCAGCAGTGGGACTAAGCGCAGAGATCAATCAATATTGATTATCACAGTTTTTCCTGCGCCTAAGAGAAGTGTGCTGTAATAAGGGGCTGCAGGGTTTCAGTGGTTCTGAAGCACGCCTGCCTTTTCCCTGTGAGAAATCAAAGTGAGGGTAATTAATGCTGTTGGCATGAACATCAATTCTGGACCAGCGATGATATGGACGTTAAAAGGAGGATGTAGCCTTTCCCATAATGTATTGCACTAAGTGTGTGTATGTATATTTGGCTGTAGTTGAGTTTGATGAATTACCTGCCTTGGTTCTGCCGCTGATATTTTTCTAAAGCTCATTAAACACAAAGTGGTGGCAAAGACACTGGTGTGGTGTACAGGGTTTTGACTGCTGCTCATGGGCCGCTCACAACACGTATTCGTGCGCCAATATGTGGTTTTTCTCCAGCTGTGCAGTAGGAGCAATTGAGGCTCCTAAGTACTGCATGCAACAAAGAGCTGTATTAAAAAGGCAAGAAATACTGCTGCCTCAGTCTTCCCAGGGCAAACAGCACTTGACGGTTCCTGCAGTGCTTGGTATTGGAGGGGGGAGTTAGACCAGGCATGCTTTTTCTGTATTTGCACTTTGTTTCTCTTTGTCCTTGAAGTTCGTCACATCCCAGCCTCTCACTGCATTGAACTGGGGGAATAGTGGTGTGTTCTGTCGCCGCTGGCCTGGGATGAACTCAGCCTTTCTGCTTGGCTTTGTGCAGGGTCCAGCCGCAGAGGCAGGTACAGATTTAATGCAAATTATCAGCTGAGCTCTGGTGGCTTTTGCATAAAAAAAGCTAGGAGCAGAATGGGTTACCATATCATGGTGACAGCCTCCCTCTTCTCCGTGTCTCCCTTTTGAAACAATAAAAGCTCATTTGTGTCTTTAAAAATAAAAAAACCTCCATAGATTACAGCCTCATCTGCATGCCAGCTTGGGCGGCTGCAATAGTCTGAACACTTCTTTTATCCCAGAGACTTAATCTAAAACTCTTCTGATTTGTTGTGACTGCCCTGAAAAAAGCCTCCTTTGAATGGGTATAAAGTGCCCCTATTGCCTCTTTAAACCACTAAACCTTGTACCTGCACCTGCCCAGACAAAGCCCCTGGGATGCTAAATAAATGCAACAAAAGCCTGGCACATCCCGAGGCTGAGTACCAGCCTGGGTGGGGAAGCTCGCCCGCCTCCAGGATGAGTGCACGGAGAAGGTCCTGAGCCTGGAGAGCTGGCAGTTGCTTTGGGAAGTTGCTCTGCCTGGAAGGGTTGCAAAGTCATTAGTAACATCAAGAGCGGGAGAGGATTTTTAACCTGATGACTTCCCAAGGCGGGTGTCCCTTTCTGGAGCTCTTCCAGAAGCTCATTTCGCTGTCCGGGGACTGTGCGACGTGGTTTTGTCTGGGGGTTCCGACCTTTGGGGTGCAAACTCAAGCAGTAGATGTGGGGTGACCTTGCACTTGGGAAGCAGCTCTGTAGGCCATGGTGACCCTGCTCCAGCTGTGCCATGGCAGGGCTTTGGATGGGAGGTGTTCAGAAGAAGGCATCCCTGGCACTAGCGGGCTGCAATTAGTTACCTGTATGAGTACTTCAGACAATCTCGCTTTGGTCCATGGCCAATGTTAATATTCAAAAATGACAAAGCAGATTTTACTGGGAGCTCAAAGCAGCTTTTATTCACTCACTGATAGAGAAACTGAGGCAGAGATTTCCTTTTTCTCCTTACACACTGCAGCCACTGATCAGTAGCTACATTTTTATTTTTTGTACAGTAAATCATCTTTTCTAAGTATCCAGATCAGCCAAGCTTGTGGTATTCTATAGATATCTTCCAAAAGGCTAATAGGTTAAAAAAAGGAAAGCTGACACATGCTGTCTAGATCACCTCAAAACCTTGTCTTAAACCTTCTCCTCTGTTTAAGGTGAACCAATGGAGTTGAGTGCTGTCCATCCACAATACTAATAGTTCTGCAACTATAAAACTTGTTGCTGATATGAAAAATAAACTCATCAGGTTCACCTTTACTTCCACATTTTCCTAAAGTAATGTGTTTGGAGACACTGACACACACAATTGCTGAGAGTTTCTGATCTGTGTTTGAATTAATTCCAAAGTTTTAAGTTGGGATTTATTTATCTTTTAAATCTTACTTTATCAAAATGCTTGTCTCCAGCTATCTAGTGGTTGCTCAGCTTGTATCTGAAGCCTCTTACTAGCTTGATATTATCAAATTTATTTAATGATTCTTTGTTTGCATATCAAAGACAAAGACTACATCGCTTGCTTACAAAGCTAGATCTAATCTTGAATCTTGTGTTAATTCTTTGATCTCAGTACTTCCAATGCAGTGTAAAACAACAAACCACAGCATTTTCATTAAGATACTCAAGTGATACCATTTCCTGAGAAAATAAGATTTTATTGCTTGATCTTCTGAGGGGGTTAGTGAACGTGAGATCTATTAGCGTAGTACATAAAAAGGTCAGCAAATCTACAAGGCTGTTTATGAAAGAGCACATTCACCACTTGAGAAAACAAACTGCGAAGCAGAGCTACGTCTGTGTGCAACCCCAGCGCTAGCCTCTCTAACGGGGATGAACGTGACGCGGGCAGCGACCACCCACAGCAGCACCTTGCAGAGAGCTTGGGGATGGGGGGACAGGTAAAAGGAAGGGTGAGTGAAGCATTTCTTGTCCCACAGGTCATATATAAAAATGGTTAAACATGCTAAAGTGCCTCAAGGCTGATTTGTTGCAGTACAGTGTTTCTTAAGCATTAGTGTTTAAATAAATACTCTTGCTTTGGTCCTCCTGATGAGAAGATATACACAAGGAGGGAAAGGAAAGAGTAAAAGCAATGCATGTGTGGAATCCAAGTCATGCCTCACAGCACAAAGCTTGTAGATAAGACCTTTTTCTCCATCCTTAACTCAGGACTTTAGCAGGTATTGGATTTTTCCCAACGATTAGCCTAACTATGCACAGTCATTCATAACACAGCTTTGAGGGAAGAAGTCTATAAATGCTTTCAGCATCTGAAGTAAGGCCTGTGATTACCCTGGAGCTGCCATAATTCCTTCTGCGATATTTGTACCACTGATTGAATCCTCAGTCTGTACTGTTGTGCTAGGCCAGTGCCTCACAGTACCTAAGCTGGTGATTAATGGTGTCGTGGTGACGGGCAATACAGTACAAAGGAAGCAAACCTTCAATTGCTGTTATCCTGAGCCCCCCCCCCCGGGAGAGCAGCAGGGCAGGATGGTCAGGAGGAGCTTTTAAGAAGGATTTCTTTGAAGTTTTCTCTGAATAGCTGTAGACAAAGGCCAGGATATGCAAGTCAGCTGCGGGCTGGAGAGTGGGATGGGAGACGGGGAGGGAGCTGATGTCTGCAATTAAAGACTGAACGTTTCTTACTGATGGTTGAAAATCCTATGTAAATGTGATTACGTTTTATTTTGTTGCAACAATGGTAGTGGATGGAGCCTGGAAGAGTAATAAGCCCCCTGTCACTTGAGGCCAGGGACAGGGCCAGCCACGATGCATCTGGCCAAGGACAGTAAATGTGGGCAGTGGCCTTCCCCGCAGCTGCCCAAGGACTTGGTATTCCCCTCACTTCCCTTTGCTTTCGGGCCTGATTCGGATGTCTCCATGTCCTCCCTCCAAAGGAAATGGAGACCAACAGCATAAACAGCCCGGGCTCCTTGCCTAGACCTTGTACAACATGACAGCCTTTCTTCTTGAAGGCTGGCAAATGCCAGCAATGGGTCTGGATGCTGAAGCCCTGACTTTTGGGAGCCAGATTCATGATTGGTTCTCTCGCCGTGGTATGGCTCAGCCAAAATTCTCCTTCCAAAACCTTCAAAAAGAGAAGTTAGATCTGAATTTTGGGGCTAAGCTGCATGTTTTCTAGATATGCTGCAACTGTCTCCTGTTTTTGTTAGACTACCAAGTTCTGCTCCTGCAAGAAGCCTATTTTTGACATAAAGCTAGTATTTCATAAGCTTAAAGTGCATTTGGCAAGCATAAGGATGCTGCATTCATTGTTATTCTAAAGAGATAGCAGATGAGAGAAGATGCCTGCATTAACAAGCAGAGTCGGACAGCTTGCCATTTGTAGCTTGCTTAAACTAATCAATGATATGGGATTATGAACAAGACTTGCCGAAAGGCTGAGGATTTTATTGGAACATTTGCAAATGATATTAAAGTGAGACCTATAACAATACTCTTGATGAAATTTAATCTTTCTTAACTACAGAGCTGTGATGCAGTTCATTACAAAAATCCACTGGATGCCTAGGAGCTGATTTCTATAACCTGAATAGGTGCTTGAGTCCCTGACGTACACCAACGTGGCTATGCCTATGGGCTCTAGTCACATGAACTGAGAATTTTCTTGTGCACTGCTCTGTTGATGTGATTTTGCTTGTAAATGTGTCTGGATGCATTGCTCTGGGTACTGAAAATCCAACCCTTCGTTGTTTTTTTTTTTCACCAGTCAGCTTGGACAAACATGAAAGCATTCCTGCGTTTCATTGATCAAAATGCAGCAAGGATGTGACTCGAACGGGTGACTGTGGTCTGTTTATTGTCAGGATGTTGCTTCTGATGGTAAGGTGTGTGAGATGCTAATGAGAGGGGGAAAAAAAAAGGGACCCATAGATAAGCAGGGGAAGGTTACTTGCATCTCCATCATCTTGTGCCAGCTCTACTTTCCATCAGTTCTGCTAAGTGCTCATCCCAGAATTAGGGAAATTGTATCTTGGCTCATCAAAGAAAAGGAAAAAGGGACATGCAGGCTGAGTGATCTCCCAGGGTTGTGTAGGAGGCCAATGTCAGAGGTAGCAGCCAAGTCCAGAACTCCTGAGGACCATTCTGGAATCTTTTTAGCATTTGTTTTTCTGTTTTATCGTGTTGCAGTTGTGTTTTGGTTTTGGGGTGTTTTTTTCTTTTTAATCATCACCAGAGGAGAAAGGAGAGGTCTAACAAATCTTTGAATGCTCCCTGAGAGCCCTGTAAGAGCAGCTACAGCACAGCACGTGCAGTCTCGGCCACACGTGTTGGTGCAGAGGAACCTTCCACCCCAGATGGCAGCTGCTTGTCCCATCTCTCTTTACTCCTGATCTAACCTGATCCGGCTGGAGAATCTGATGTCACCTGGCAATGCCATCGAACATGGTCCTGCGTCTCTGTGCTGCTCAGGGATGGCCGAGCATTAGCGTTGTACAGCAGCAGAGAGCTGTGAGCAGTTTCAGAAATGAGTGTTTGCCCCAGCAATTTTTGTGTCCTTTTTTCCTATTTTTAAATATAATTCCCTTGGGAACAAATCCATATGCATGGAAAGGAGGCTGGCTCCTTACCATAGTTTAAAGCTGAGATTGCCTCTAATATTTCTTCCTCCAGTGGGATCTGAAGTTTTCTGAGTATACTAAAAATATAAGATTTTTCTTTTTAGAGAAGGAAGCTCTTTTCCTGTTGTGTTTTTGCACCAAAATCCTGCTAAAATGATTGAAATGCCTCCCTCAGAGTGCTATTTCATCTTTGCTTCTCTTTTGTGCCTCCTGCTTATTTATGGAAGCAGCTTTGTTTCCTCAATAAACAAGAGCTACATTTTTTCTTGGTTTCATCAGGCTAACAGCATGAGCTGTTCAGGACCAGGTCTGATTTGCTGCAGACTCTACCAGAAACAGTAATCATGTCAAAGGGATGAGGTGTAGATATAATTGCACTGTGGGCACAGGCATCTGTGAAGAGTTGCTATCAAATATAAATAATTGTTGAAATATGATAAACTATCTGGGATTAAAAAGAAGTGACAGGAAGGATTTTTGACAAATACAGGGTTTTTTTTTCTTCCTTCTCCCTGAATCCACCTCTGACTCTCAGGCAGCAATGTACTTCAAGCTCAGAAGCATGGCAAACCTGAAAGCCATTGGGATAACTCCTTCTGGCTTTATAACAATCAAGATTTAATCCAAAAGTGCGTGACCAAGTATTTTGCTTAAGAAATTTGCCCTTTAGCCATCAATGCCTATGCTGGAGAAGGCGCTGCGGCCCAAAACTAAGCATTACCTGTGGAATAATTTTTGGTCCCATTTGCAAGGACAGTATCAAACTCCTCAGTCTCAAATCAGGCTTAGTCTCCACTGCATTTACCAAAAGTTCTGATAACATCTTTCTGCCAAAATTTCTTTGCTGTGTATTTTCCCAGTGCTGATGATGTGCAAGCCTTTGACTCCTGATCTGTAGAGAATTAACCAACTACAGTTGGTAATTCTCTACTCCTCTCTGTCAGGAGTGAGCCCTGATGCCCAGGTGCAGATGACCTCTAGTCCCTTTACTTGGAATTTACCTGTGGCTCATTCCCATTCAAAACCTAAACCCAGCCGAAAACACTGGAGGGATGTGGGAAAATTTTAGGCCACCAGAATTTGAGCCATTTCATCTCTGAGTGCCCATAGTGATAGATTTTCAGAAAGGTCTAAGAAGGCGGCAAAATCCAGCAGCCTGCACCGCTCTGGACTCTACCTTGTTGCCCGAGTGGGAATTTGTGGCGATATACAAGCAGCAAGCCCCATCTTTGCCCTGTAGAAACCAGGGAGCAACCAAGAGCTCTTTCCACATGCACACACACTGCAAATTGATGTGAACATGCTGACTTTAAAATGCGAGAGATTATACGCTAATGCTGTCAGTTCTTTGCGAGCTTGCTCATGCCGTTTATTTCACTCTGCTGAAGTAGTTCTATAAATAAGCAAAGATGCTCGTTTTTCTCATGCATGTGTACAAGCTCTGTCTTTCACTCATGGTTTTGGAGGGTGAGAGTGGTTGCAAGGCAGGGTGGGCTGGGAGAGCTGGCTGGAGGGTGCCTGCAGCCCATCCAGGTGAGATGTGCTGGTGTTCAGTGCCTCTGGTCCTGGCTGAGGACTTTGGCCAGGAGAAGATCTGGGAGGTCACTTACCTTCCCTGTGTCACAGAAACATGGGCAGTGATTTCCTTTGAATTACCCCATGAATCGTACAAGGTTGAGAAACCCCAAACCCACAATTTTTTATACAATCTAAGAGAATTTTTTCCCCATCCTTTCCAACAATGATATTTCACATCAGCTTGGCTGTTGGCAACTCTCTCCAGATATGGAGCCAGATCAGCAGAACTCCGTTTACTTCAGTGGAAGGATGCCAGGTGATGCAGTCGAGGACCTGGCTCTTTTATCTGAGCTGTAGCTATCATGCTCATCTAAGCTTATCTGCAAATTTTGCCTGAAGATTTTGTGAGAATCAGTTTTCTCACATGATTCAGACATTTCTTCTTCCAGGATGGGCTGGAAAAACCCCATAGCAGATGTTCTGGTGGCACAAGTTACGCTTGCATTCCAGGTCTGGCCTGGCCTTGAAATAGCCGAGCATATGTGGAGAACAGGAGGAGCAGAGAAGCTTAATGGAAAATTCACGGTCTCCTCAGTGGCTTGGTTCATAGAATCACAGAATAGTTTGGGTTGGAAGGGACCTTTAAAAGTCATCTAGTCCAACCCCCCTGCAACGAGCTGTACATCTTCAACTAGATCAGGTTGCTCAGAGCCCCGTCCAACCTGACCTTGAATGTTTCCAGGGATGGGGCATCTACAGCCTCTCTGGGCAACAACAACTGGGTTGAGCATCAGTATTAGCAGCAGCAAAATCTAAATTTTCAAAGGAAGGAAGAGAGCTCGTTTCTCTGCCTTAGTTCCCCTACTCTTTCATGTGATATTAACTCTTGAACCCTGCTGCTCTGGTTTATATCCCACTGCCACCATGGATGTTTACACTGTCCTGAGTTTGCAGAGCTCCACTGTCCTTGTTTTCTACCCCATGTAGTGCTTTCCTGTGCTTAGTGATATCCCACATGGAAACCCTTGTTAGCCTTGCTAATTACTTTTGTACTATTTAAATCAGTTTATCTTTTTTTGACCAGTCAGGACAGGCGTTCATCCTTAGGGCTGTCTAATTTAAATCAAGTGGGTTATAGGATTGCAGTGCCGTAGGTTCTGCTTGGCTGTGCTTGCTAATGCTCTGAGGAGTTTCGTAATCACAAGTAAAAAACCAGCAATGTTTGATCCCAGACTTTAATGTGCATCCCATAACACACGCGAGGAGCACTCCAAGAAATTGCTCTTTAGAATAGTCATTACTGGGGATTTGGAAAGTGGTTCTTGCTGTGGGAAGGGTTTCCTTGTACAGATGTAATGTAATGCATGTATACATTTGGGTCTGCTTATGTTTAACAATATATTAGCCAATAATGAAAAACACATACATTCAACATACAGTTACAGTTAACTGATAAAACCCGCAGCCAGACAACGTGGAAGTCCTGATTTGCTCTCTATGCACAATTACTGTTTTATAAGATTTAAGGCTAAAACTTTTTTTTAACCTGTACTAGCATAAAGCTCAGCTATTCCAGGGAAGTTTGTTCTTTTAATACTCAGGTGTTTCATAGTACTTTACTTATGGACCAACTTTTCATGGTTTTATATGGGTTGTAATTACTTCTCTGTATACCTGTAGCATGTAAATGGGACAGACTATCTGATATGATAATATGACAAACAATTCACTTTTTATGTAGCGTGTTTACCATTAAATATCAAAACATTTTATAAAAAAAAACCCCTTACTTTTACTCTCAGTATAGAGAAACAAGCCAGAAAGTTTAAATTATTCATGCGAAATCCATTACCAGGTCAGTGGCAGAATCAGAAACTAATGCTAGTTTTTCTATATTCCAGTCCCTGGTACATTTGCCAACCCTGTGCAATGTTCAGCCTATTTCAGTTAATGACACATCAAGCAATAAATAATAAACTATTAGTGAGTCCTAGGCCTGCCCTGGGATTTCAGGGAGAGGAGAATCAGTCTGCTATCATGAATTCACTATAGCAGCTGCTTCAAAAACAGATGCTGTCATTGAATACCTAGCTGAAGTTTGATGTCCTATCCTTATCACCGAAGCATAATTTATATAACAGAAGCCATCAAATGCCATTTGCAACTAGTCCCTCAAGCAGTTTTTCTCCTAAATTATTGTGTTTTTCTACATTTTTTGATTGGTGTATTAATAACTGTTCTCCAGTTCTTCAGGTAGACTTGTGGGTGATCAAATAAGTGGCTGAAATCCCTTTTTCATTAACACCCTGTTATCCTGTTCTGCTGGATCTAATCTAGCTCACTCTTTTCTCCTTTTGCATTTGGGTTTTCTTGAATGTCTCCTTTCTCTTCCATCCCAGAGTTGGGGTGGGTGGTAGACCAGTGAGCACCTGGGCGAGCCTTCCCTGGGGCGATGGGGATGCCCTGCAGAGCCACACCGGTCCTGGGCAGGCAGGGAAGGTCAGGCAAAGCCAGGCCCACTCTCACTAGGCATCTTTCTTACATTTGCCAGCATCATCCCTCTACTTCAGTTTTTATGGACCATGAGCCAAGAAATACTGTGAGCAGGCTTCCCTTGCAGTCTGGCAGTCTGGCAGGGAACGTGTAACAGATTTGAGCTTCATATCTGATCAGAAAAGCACATTATCCTGTGCTCAAGCAGCAATGCAAATGCATACATGGCATGCAAGCGTTGTGCCTGAGAGGGCATATGCCCGAAGAAATGTATGAGCATCTCCGCCTCAGTTAAAAGGCATGTTTTCCATTCCTGTCGTCAGGAGGTTATCTTTACATTGTATGCAGCAGCTCTTAGCTCATAATTACAGGCAAGGAGTTATTTAAGGCAGTCCAGCCCATTTCTTGTTAGCTAAAACAACTTCAAACTGTGCATTTATCCCCTCAAAATGGGTGTGATTGTGCTACAAGTGTAGCTCTGAATAACTCCACTGAAACCCATGCTATAGCAGCGCAAAGCCACTGTAATCGAAGGATAACCTCTCCGTAAGCTTCCCCAGTGCCACCTTCCATGGAAGCTGCTGAGAAAGGTCAAGCCAGCTCTTTGCTCATAACCTCCCTATAAAAGGAGAAGACTTTTTGTGGCAACTTCATGCAACTGCAGTTGTGACAGGGCAGCAAATTCTGAATCCTGGTCAAGGTTATTGCAACAAAGCATTTGTTTCCGCCACACCCATGACTGATTTTATTTTTTAAGTAGAAATCCACTCCCTGGGTAATTCCAACCACATGCAAGACTTTCCCATAATAATTTCTGCAACCATCCCTTGAAACACCCACAGTAAGTTTCACGCCCACTTCTGAATTGGAGCCTTAAATCTTACAAAATGCCACTTCCATTTGCTTTAATGCCTGGAATTTGATTTATGGCTACCACATGCATCTCACATATGCATGCTTGGCTTGAAAATGATGCCATAGTTTTTCCTTGTGCTGCCTTTCAGAGACCAACATGGGAGTAAAGAAAGGAGAAGCAGCTTCTCCGTGCTGCTCTCCCAATCTTCCTAATTCCCCAGGACTCCCCACCACAACAATGTGGTGGTTGGCCACTCTGCAAGCCCTTATCTTCCACAAATCCACAAAAATTTCCCTTTATGGGCTGTGATGTCTTCCCACAGAGAATGAATTGTGAAGGCTAAGAAAATTAGCTTAGATGGAAGGAAGAAATCCATGGGGGGCAGGATCAGCTTTCTGGAGCTGGTAGAAGACCTCACGAAGCGGAGGCACTGCTGTGCCTTGCATGGATCATGCTGAGCTTCATGGCTTATCGTCATTGTTTTTCCTGAGCTGCACCTTGCTTCATCTCAGGCTTCCCAGGTAAAGGTTTTACAGCACTCTGCTGCTCTCCTGGCTCACCACCAGCTCCCAAAGGCAAATGAGAAAGCTGCCTTTCCTCTTTTGGATTTCACACCTTGCTGCAAACGTAGGCAAGGAGGACAAATTGGCCATTTCACACTGTGGTGCACGACAAAGGCTGCTCAGCTGGGCGTTCAGGTGTGCCTAAATGACTTGGCACGCACCTCTAGCGTATTATCAGCCATGCTGTGTATGTCCTGTGCGTGCTCGGTGCTGCTGCAGTGGTGAAGATCATGAGGGGGAGCAGTTAGAGGAAGGGCAAGTGCCCCGAGGTGTCCTGTCAGTGCTGGAGGGCACGATATTCAAAAAACCCACCAACAAAGGATTTCTGCCTTTCTACTGTGCAGTGTCACTTGAGGCTACTTTTTAGTCTCAGTTAAGTCCTTCTAATAGAGGGTTGTTTTTTCCCCCTAATTAATATTTTACGCTTCTCTTTGGTATGGTCATAGATGGAAAGGAAGCTTTATTTTGGTTTCTTCAGTTGCAAAGGAGGGCATTAAAAGAAAGAATTAGTTTCTCTTCTTAACTCATTTATGGCAGGTAACACGAAATTCGGAAGGGAATAAGGAAACAACCAATTTTAAAACCTTTTGCAATGATGCTTATAATTCTGGAGGGTTAAACAGTCTGGGACTCAACGGATGTTTCTTTTCTTAGTCAGCAGAAAAGCACCGGAAAGGAAAACCAAACTCTTAGAAACTTTACTTTCATAACAGGGTAGTCTGACTACCACATGAACCATGCTGCTAAAACCAGGCTTTTAGATGACGTAAGCTAATGTGACACTGGATCTGGTTTTAAGAATGCACAGTTTTAAAATTAATTTTTCCCCTCAACAAAAGCAGATTTATGATTCAAGACGACATGCTCCCACTAAAACCAAAGGCCAGATCTTGCTAAATCACAACTCTTTCGGTTTTAAATCACCTGTTCGGCCACAGAAGATAACACTATTCAGCAATATTTCGCAGGAGCTGACCTTATAGACGATGTGGTCAGAAGATAAAGATGTGTGAGGAAAGGGAGCTGGTAGGGTATTTTTATCCCTGTGAGTAAGTTTTCATGTGAACAGTGCCAGTGAACAATTTAAAAAGTATGATTTGCAAGAGTGAGAGTAGTATTCAGGATCAGGCCTTCCTCTGTCCACCTTTTGGTCCTATAAACTGTGAAGTGGTGGTCTTGCTGGAGTGGCCTGTTTACCCACTTCGTTCCAGCAATATAGCTGTCACAGGGTTGGTCTTGACAAAGAACAACTCGGATTGGGATCATTTTATAGTTTTAAGTAGTTGGAGTCTGTGCAGCCAGATAATCAATGAACTGTGTAAATCCCAATACTAAAATTAAATGGTTAATTAAGTTTACTTTCCCTGGGCTGCTGCTTCTGCATTCTCCCAGTGTGCTGCTATAGGACAGACAACTCATCTTTCAGGAACGAAGAGGGTCTTCTAGGTACAAAATGCCTCCAGTGGACTAGCATGAAAACCATTAAAATCACTGGGAGTCTTTCCATGCTATTTAACAGGTTTAGCTCATCGCTTTTATGAGCACTATGAAAGTAAGTGTTGTTGTTAACCATTTCTGCAGAGGCCCCTCTCCAGGGCCAGTGTTGGCCAAGCCCAGCAGCTGATGGGGAGCAGCATCTCATCCCGTGTGTCTTACACGTGGGTGGTGAGGTACCCTTGGAAAGAATTATAGCATGGATGTACGGCCAGAACATTTTTTCTCAGGTGATTTTATACCTCCTGAGAGGCATGTGCTGGGGAACTCTGATTTATTGCGAAAGGAGTTGGCACCACATACAAAACACCCAACATTGTGTTAAAACAATTCTCACAACTAGTCTCTCTTAGGCAGTGTTTCTGTTTGCTGGCAGCTCAGGGTAATTCAAATGAAAAATTATCGTGAATTTTTACATGCTGAAATCTCCCCATAATCTGGTACAACCTAAGAATAGCTCCACAATATTAAAGTGGTCTGAGAGCAGAACCAGCACTGTCAGGAGAAGTGATTTCTCACAAATCGTTGTAGATCTAGAGATGAAGTAAACCTGCAGCTGTAAGACTTCAGTTTTGGGATCCTGAGCCTGTGACACTTGTGCCAACGCTTGCCAAGGGATGCTCGGCGTCAGACCTTATCCAAAGGCTACCCCTGGAATTGGTGCCCTTGGGGACAGAGGCGGCCCTGACCCTGATGGGGTGACAGCAAGGGGGTCACACCTGTAGAAGCTGTGGTGTTAGTGCCGCTAGTTCATTTGAGGCTTGCTGGGCACAGCCTTTGAAGGTTTTTGTCCTTTTTGGACTTCAGATTTTGGGTAGTGGAGCTCCTCATCTGCCCAGAAGTAATGTAAGTGTTATCTTTCCTTCCCCTCGCCTCTTCTGTGGCACCTTTGATGTGTTTGGGCAGGAAGACATCTCACTGCAAGAGCAGCAAGCCCTGTCCTGGTTCTTGTGCTTTCATGTCCTGAGCTGCTTTTTGTGGGTTCTCTGGCACATCGTGGTCCCCCCACTGTTGCCGGTCACTTTGATAATTCACATGCCCCCCTTCTCTCTGGCTCACTCACATGCTTGCTCTCTCTCGCTTTTCTTTCTTGGCCCCTCCCCAGCCTCACTGGATATCCATTGCCACGTGTGCCCAAACCCCTTCTCTCCCCAGCAGTCAGGTTGCACAGGGATTTACTGCTTTGGTTATCATTTCTCTCCTCTCCAAGACTGGCTTTTTGAAACAGCCTATTACATCAGGCTTATGGCCAAAAAATCCACTGTTGCTTCAGGATGACCTAGAGCTTTAAGGTCCATATGGACATATTCAGATCTAGTTTTTCATGATTCCCTAGCCTAGGAGTGCTGAAGCTTAAGGCTTTGCTGTAGTTCACTACAAAGATAGGAGCACCGTGCCAACTTCACCCTGAGGGACGGAGCATGTTGGAGGAGAACTGGGGGGTAGATTTTGGGGATGGGGTTCAGAACTAGCCTGAATGTTTGGGCTTTGGGCTGCTCAGGCTGCAAGGTGAGTAGAGCTGAGCCCATCTGCAGACTTCTCACAGCCCTGGGGTGTCTTTGCTGTGCACAGTGTCTTCCAGCAGCGCAGACCAATTCAAAGCACGTCTTCAGCTCCCTTCCAGGAGCTGTGCATATTGTTATAGTTCTCTGAAAAGGCATGTCACTCCGTCCCCACGGCTGCTACTGACGGCTCCTTCCGATTTATTTTCAGGCACTATCACTGCAGGTAGCACCCGTTGGCTCCACTTCCAGAAAGGACGAGCTGCAATTGCTCCAGTTTCTTCTCTGAGTCTGCATCTCAAAAGGCTGAGCCACAACTTCTCCAGTCGCTGCAGCCTTGAGCTCCCCATGGCTATCATGTATGCAAAATGCATTTCCACCTGCCAGAGGCTTGAAAACTCCTGTGCACCTGTTATAATACGACTCTGGTGCATCTTTCATGGTGTTTCATGTAAGAACAGAGCTTTTCTACCCTGTGATATAATTCTGCCTGAATTAGGAAGCTTAGTGCTCAGCTTTTTGTTGTACAAAATTTAAGTTGATGATGGTTCAGGCTTTGAAAAGCTTCTCTGAAGAAGCTAAGATGAAGTCTATTATTAGGTGTTATTTGACAAGTATTTAAACTATTTCAGCTCCATTTTCTCTCAGACTATTTGAATGAGAATATCTGACATTGGTCTTTTGTGCTGAAATCTGAAATACCGAAAGTCCTGTCTGGAGAAGTGATGACCAGCCGTGGACAGAGACGTTTCCAGGCTTTTGTGTCTCGGAGAAGCAGGCTGTGCTTGGCCTGTTTTGAGGTGGGATTGTCAAAAAAGTACAATTGCAGGGAGCATCATTATTAAGGAAGCATTAAAAAGTAGCCTTTGCCTGTAGTGTGGAGGCATCTGCACTGCAACTCCATTATGTCTGGATCCATCAATATGGCTCTTTCCTAGCCTGAATCCTTTGGCAAATTTCATGCATTTCACCAGTTATTTTCTATTTCCACATTCATCTGTTGATGAGTACAGTGTACCCTGCTGTTTCATTTATGCTTTTCTATTCCTGTGCAACAATCACATAGATCTTGAGAACTACCATAGTTTTAAACCCACCGCTACCTTCTTCTTTTCCAAAACCTAACAAACTTCACAGGTGCAATTTTAGCTTTAACTTAAAGTCTTAGACTACAGAACCCTTTGCTTCCCGGTATAATATTTCTGCTTTACTGGCCTTTCTTTCCTAGTCAATTTTTAACCATATTTTCTGGTATGACACTTGCCTGAGTACCAACCCACAGTTTACAGCACACCTGAGTTGCATTGATCTCTAATGAAAGAGTTCATTCTTCTCTATCAGCTTTTGTGGACATGCTCTCAGTGTACAATTCCCTTCTCTATCAGTCTGCATTGCCTTTCTCGGCATTCTCTTTCACTTCTGCTAATTT
The DNA here is from genome assembly GCF_034638445.1 of Ciconia boyciana. NCBI lineage: Eukaryota > Metazoa > Chordata > Aves > Ciconiiformes > Ciconiidae > Ciconia > Ciconia boyciana. The sequence continues at coordinate 62,937,388 of NC_132941.1, read as the reverse complement.
GGCTGCAAATACTTGGAAAAATGGTTGCATTTCTAGCAGGACTTGCAGTTCTTTTCCTCTGCCACTTGCAGCAATCTCTGTGGAATTTGTCTTGAATTTGTAATTTATGTTGCCATGTTGGGTCCCAACTTTCTTTCCTGCCTGGATTGATTTCAGGTCCAGTGCCGGGATTAGCACCAACTTTTCTGCAAGTGATGTTTCCATTATCAGAGCTCCAGCAGCTGGACTCTACCAAAGTGCCTACACCAATCTGATCTAATCTGCTCCTACCACCACGCGCACTGAGAGATGCTTGTTTCAGCTTTTGCCTAAATGACCTCAAAAGAGACCATCACGAAGCCTCTGAAGTTAGAAGTAAATGTTTGCTGTTCAGCCTGCAGTGAGAGGGAAGGGAAGATCCCCCCCCATGTCAAGCAACCTTATTGTCAGCACCAAGGATCCTTCACACATTGAAAGCATGGAGGAGCGTGAAGGAAGCTGAAGAATAGAAAACCCCGCTTGTAACTTTTTAAGTGTTTAATAGTAAGGTTTTGTGCCTGGAAAAATTAATGACTTGCTCACTTCTTGGCTTTCCAGGTTTCTTGTATCTCAAGAAGAGCATAAATGACATCTAAGCACAGCTTTTGTTTGCTGGGGAATTTTATTTCGTCTACAACATTTTATGCAAAGCACTGTAGCCTCAGACAGCCCATTGCTCAATGCTGACTCTGGTTTTCAAGAACATACAGGATACATCCTACTCCCCGTAGCCTCTGGAGTGAATTAAAAGCCTTGCCGTCTCCTACGGGGTTTGGTTGGGGCTGGCTGAATTCTGCCGTCGTGGTCTTTTCCTGAACTAGGAAATGGCACTACGTTTTAAGAAAGGCAACAATAAACTGTCAGGGTCAATAAACTGTCAATAGGCTGACAAATGCTGGCTTAAGATTAGCCCGTTGTGTTCAAACAGCCTAAACTCACACGTCCTGCCGGGTCTCAAACCAGGCAGTCAAAACTTTCTGCTTAAATTGCTGCTTGTGGCTGAAAAGTCAGGCCAAGATGCCTGTGCGTACCGCAAGACCTAATCTGTTATCTTCTCGAGTGGCCAAGTCTTGTAACCAATTTTCTGTGTTTTAACTTGTATTTCATTTCACATCTTACAAAGAAAGTTCTCCATACATTTCTTTTAAGAAAGATTGTTAAGATTAAGATTAAGATTAAGATTAAGAAAGACTTAAGAAAGATTTTCTTTTAAGAAAAATTTTCTCACCAAATTTTCTATTTGGAGTCAGCTGGAAGTTACCATTCATTTCCCTGATGAAATTAATTGAACTGTTTTCATGGAAAAGCTGTAGTGTGCAGGAGCTCTCGCTCTGTAACACATCACAGATTTCATGTGCTTGGTTTGAAAAATCGGTGCTTAAAGCCACGCGAATAATTAATGGTGTGTTATGTAGCTGGGTCTCCAATGCCAGAGTGCAATGTGTTTAGTACTGAAATGCTTATATTCACTTGTTGCTCCTGTTTGTAATTTCTATTTTTTCTCTTTTATAATATGAAAGCTACATTCTTCCACTGGGAGATGGATGCAACTGGAGTCGGTGGCGTTACTGGAGTGAAGGCAATATTCTCGCCTTTTTTGTTGATTCAAACTGCAAGTCTTTTCCACTTCGAAGGATTACTATTAGTTTGGTTTTCCAGTCTTGCTAGGAAACGTCTTGTATCCTTTGAAAATAGGAACATTCGAGTTGCAATTGGCATGGACTGAGAAAGCCTTTATTAATGCACCATTCTGTTTCTCTGCAGTAAACTTCATGCCCTTGGAGTAGGAGCAGGAGGTAGCACCCATGGGCATCGGCCAGTCACGCATGCAGGGTGAGGTGGAGCTCAGCTCAGATAGATCAGCTCTAATTCAAACCCTCTGGCCACAAACGGCATCACCATCATGCCTGGTTGTGACAAAACTGGGGATCAGGAGCTCCAACTAGTTTGTTTATTGATAGGAAGAATTGCTGTAAATCTGCTTCAAGGCTTTTTTTTTTTTTTTAATAAAGACGCATTTGTTCCAATAAGAAACACTTTACTTCATGCAGCTGAAGCCGTAAGTAAGAGTAAAAAGGAATGGTGGAATTTGGTGTATGATGTTATTTACAGAAATGTCTTTCACATTTCTGTGGTTTCTTCAACCTGGAAAAGCAAATTTGCCTATGTTTTCATTTCCTAAGAGGAGATAAGAACCCCACTCCCTGGAAAAGGCCCACTGAAATGCTCAGCCTTGATGTGTGCTAGCTTATAAAGCACGGCTATATGTAAACCGCATAAATGGAATGTAATTGCAAGCTTCTGCTCCATCCTATATATACAGTGACCAGACAGTCTGGTCAGCTCTATCCAAAACAGGGATTTGTCTTGAGTGAACGGTGGCTGTCTGGGTGTCTGGTCACCTCTCTCTGCCCCCGCTGTGCCCCTTCCCTGCCTCCTGCCTACGTCCCAGCCTCTTTTCTCACTCTTTCCCCACTGTTAGGGGAGACCCGGCACTTTGAAAGTAGATGAGAGCTGAGTGCAGGAATGGAAGCAAAGACCATTTACCCACTTGGCAAAACTGCAATATTATTTTTACTGTAGCCTTCCTCAGTCTAGCAGAAATGCAGCTGTGAGCTGCAGGGGTATCTGTAGATCATGGGATGTCAGCACGGCTGGGTGGCAGCCCTGGATCTGCAGGGGGCTGTAGAAGAGCCCACCCTGCATCTTCCCTCCGCCTCACCACCGACGCACACTCCAGCTTTTTCGTGTTTCTCCACTCTGAACCTGAGTCTTCCTCACCCCATGAAATATTTGATGGCCAAAGAGGTGGTACAGTCCTCCTTTTCTGTCCTGGACTTGCCCTGGAAGGGTCAAATTGCGTCTTGCTGCTCCAGCCCCCAGAGCTGGTGTTTGGAAAGGGACAGTCTGCTCAGCCCTCTAGTCACGTACTCTGGCTAAGGGGACTTACCTTAGATCCTAATTCTTCCATCTCTCTTCTTCAGTATTTGGAAGGTAAATTATACTGCACTCTCACCAACACTGGCCCCAGTGTCTAAACCCATCTCACGTAATGCTTAATATTCTTCCCCCATACAGTGGCATTTGCTTGTGTCTTTCTGCATTGCTTAGGCTTGTCATGAGATTATCTGGCTCATGGTTATCAAGAGTTAAACTCTTTCTTTTTTATTTTTTTTTTTTTGCCAAGTACAGATTTAGCTTGCTCTTTTGTCCTTGCTTGCAGCTTGCTGAAACACTGATTTTAAAGAGCTGTGACCTCTGGAGGATTGTGGTCTTCGCGGTGCTTTGGCTCGGCAGCGTGGAGGCTGCCTCGCACCAGCGTGGCCACCGGCTTTGCACACCAGGCAGTGTCAACGCCAGACGGGCCAGAGGACGGAGCTGCCGCTGACCCGTTCCTGTGTTAAACCACATCCTCAGGGCTGTGTTTATTTAAACTGCACAAACAGCACCTTGAGCTAAAACCTCGAAGATGTTAGGTATGCTCAGTATTTCGTGCTGTCTGCAGGGGCAGCTGCGGCTGGATTTGGGCACCCTGAAGGCACTGCACCTGGGGAGGACGGGCAGGGTTAAAAACCATCCCCTCTCCCAGTGATGTGACTTCTGGGGAAGGTTCTGCCCCCATCCCACTGGCTGGGTTTGCCTCTTCAAGGCTTTCAGCCTGCAAAATCCCATGCTCCCTTCCCGCAAGCTCCTGTCCGTGGTGGTACTTTATGGACCGGGATCTCCTGCCCGCTCGCAGCTCACCAGCCTTGGACCGAGTTCATGCAGGCCACAGGAAGAAAACCCAGCTTTTAGCTACTGATGGCTTGAACTGGATTTGAACTGGAGCAGATCTATAAAGAAAAGACCCTCCAGTCCATTACCAGTCCTCTGCAATCCAAGCCTGCCAGCCTAACTGTATTTACAAGCTAGCTATTTAAATAAACTCTATATTTTATGGACATATACACTTACACTTTCATGTCAACTATTTAGGATCATGTGAGCCTTTAAAAGCTTTCACAGGCTTAAATCGCCCAAGCTGATTATGCACAAATCTGATTTGGGTGCTGGCTTCCATTCTTGTTATCATCCTATCATATTTCAGCCACCCGTTCGATCTCTTTCAGGTTATGGAAACCAGATTAAAAGGGCTTTGCCAGGACGTCCAAGAAAACCTGTCTTGCTGAAGCTATTAGCTGTCTCAATCTGAAACTGATTCGCAATAATAATTAATCTTTCCAGCAGAGCTTCTTTTGCAAAAGTTGTGCTTTCACTTCACCCAGCTATCAACATATATCCCAGGCACTTTATTCCTTTCCTGCTCTATTTTATGTATGTTTTTCAACATTGAAAATAGCATCTGCTTCTATATGCAAAGGAATAACTATATTTTATAACAAAAGAACATGCAGGTCTAGCTGTATTTCGGTAAAAGAGACAAATAGATGTTAATTTATGCTTGGCAAGCACAGAGATAAAGCACGACTATGAAAACCAGGTACTGAATTTTAGGTTGTCAAGTAATGAACATTTAATGGCAGAGGTTTTTTTAATGGAAGAAACATTGCATATATTTCTCATATACACTGTGTACCTGCTAGAGCTGTCAAAGTTTGGGGAAAAGTGCTGTATAAGCATTTTTCCCCATGATGAACAAAAGACTGCATACTCTTTCATTTTGTTTTAACTTTTGTTTAAAGCTACCATGATCCCCACCCCACCCACTCCCCTTAGGATTATTTCTGAGTGGGATTTTGCTGGAGCGTGTCCAGAGAAGGGCAACGGAGCTGGGGAAGGGTCTGGAGCACAAGGCTGATGGGGAGCGGCTGAGGGACCTGGGGTTGTTCAGCCTGGAGAAAAGGAGGCTGAGGGGAGACCTCATCGCTCTCTACAGCTGCCTGAAGGGAGGGTGTAGAGAGGTGGGGTCGGTCTCTTCTCCCAGGTAACAAGTGATAGGACGAGAGGAAATGGCCTCAAGTTGCACCAGGGGAGGTTTAGACTGGATATTAGGAAATTTTACTTCACTGAAAGGGTTGTCAAGCATTGGAACAGGCTGCCCAGGGAAAGGGTTGAGTCCCCATCCCTGGAGGTATTTAAAAGCCATTTGGATGAGGTGCTGAGGGACACGGTGTAGTGGTGGGCTTGGTAGTGTTAGGTTTATGGTTGGACTCGATGATCTTAAAGGTCTTTTCCAACCTATACGATTCTGTGATTCTGTGATTTCTCTCTTCCTTTATTTCGCAGGACTAACTGGAGCCTCACTTGTGCTCCTGTTTCGGGGGGCCGCAGACAGAACACGCTGGCTGGGACTTGTGCTGAGGTCCCAGACATGAGGATGGGAGAGCTGCAGCTGTGGTTCCCCCATACAACAGCACTATACAAGGTTGTCTTCTAAAAGAGCGTACATAAAGGAGTGGTAAAGAATATAAACTTTTTTTTTCCCTCTGTAAACCTAGGGAGATTTAAAAGTCATTGGGCAAATGTCCAAAGAAGAAATGAAGTGTTTAATAGTGCTATTTTTGTCCTGGACTCTCTGAATTCCTCACATCTTCCCCTCCTCCCCTCTCTTCTCCTGATTTGCACTTTGGGATTAATAAACCAATTCAAGTGCAGATTTTGAACCTGAAAGGTTGCTTCTCTCTTCTGCTGAAGTATTCCCCTCTTGGCCAAGCTGTGGCCTGACCTTGATTTCCAGTGTTGAGGGACTCAGGGAATTTGAGGGGGTACCGCCCGCCACAAACCAGGACAGTCTTTCTGAAGGTGGGTCCCTCACCCAGCTGCAGAAATGGCCAGCGGAGGTCATGTTGTCTGAATGCAGCAAGAAGAGGTGATCACAGCAATCACTCCTTGTGCTGCCAGTCTGTGAGCTTCACCCCAGAGATAAGTGATCGCGTCCACGGACTTCACTAGATTCAAAGGGGGACCCCATGAACCTCTATCTACAACATCTTTAGTTTCCCCCCAGCAAATTCAAGGTTCAAATATTGGTTTTAAAATGCATCATGAGGTTCCTCCAGCCTCCCCATTAGACAATGGACTGATGCAGCTGGTGTGAGCAGCAGCGTAGCACAGGGAGCACGGCATCTCCAGTATGCTTGAATGTCTCTGCTCCTCCACTTTGGTGCTGACCCCTCTGTCTTTGTCTCCTGACATCAGACTGTGGTGGCCCAGCAGTCCTGCAGGATTCTTCCTACGGGCAGATTTAACTCAGACTGAACTGCTGGTAGGAAACACTGCAGGAGACGGGACAGTCCCTGCCTGTCCGTCAGGGTGCGAGACTGAGACTGGGCGTCTCTGGTTCCCTTTGTCTCTCTCCTGCAGAGCTAACATGTCTTTCCCTATGGGCCTCCTAACAGCCTTGCCATGGCTGATGGGGAAAGATCTTTCCTTCCTTCATTTCTTCTCATCTGGGACAATTTTTTATTGTTTTCCTGCTTCACTGGTCCTTACATTTCAGATTTCAGCAGTATGCATGTTTTCTCCCTTGTGCTGATACAGTGCCTGTTACATTCCCTTCCTTCCTCAGAGTATTCATTAAAAATATTAAAATTTAAAATATGATTTATGATAATCTTACAAAATCATTGAAGGTTTTTGTGATTATCTGCATGATCAAGTTTTAGAGAAAGAACAAATCTGCAGTTTGATGCTGAAAGTTGCCTTGTCTCCTTTGCACTCAGGTGAATCCAGCCTGAGGCTCTGCCATGGAAAAGACCAGTAAGGGAAGGGCCCATTCCCATTTGCAAGTGGTGTGTGCTCATCCCCCAGTTTGGTGGGATGACAAGGAGGTTTCTCCTGGCTTTTAGCTCTCCAGAGACAGCCCAGCCCAGGCTGTAATCTGGTTCCTCCTTGTTTTATGCATTGTTGAATTGTTCACGAATGAAAGCAGCTCAGTCCCAACGAGATGACGTGGAGGTCATGGTGATGGCTGGAAGGACTCCTCTCACCTGGTTTCTAGGGTCTGGTTACGGTGAGAAAATAAAACAAGTCTATATGCAGATCCAGGCGAAGATAACTGGAGCATCACGATGTGCAAATCGCTGCGGTATAATAAACATGGGAGAAGAGCGAGCGAGTCTGTTTTCAAGGCAGAACTCCTCTATAACATATTCCTTGGAGGAATTACTAACCTGATGCCAGAGAGACAATGAAAGACTGTCACAGTCCAGGAAGAGAACATTTCTCTTGTTTAAATGAATCTAAATAGTTTCTGAGGATTTTCCTTTCCTGAGGTCCCTCTTGCCTAAGTGCCTAGTTTATGGCTGTGCTCCTTCGCAGACCCTGCCAGCAAACACGTCAGCAGCCCGGGCCCTCAAGACAAATTATGGGCTTACAGCTATTTATGTTAGCTCATGTGTGAGAGGTCTGTATATCTGGAGGTGGAGGCCCCAGCTTCTGCTTCCCCCCAGACCAGCGTGGGAGCAGCATAAGGACGCATTATGCTACATGCTGCTCAGAGCAATCCTGCAGGACCGTCCGCAGATTTTGTCTGCCAAGAGTCCCAGAGCCCGTTGTTCATCAGCACAACGAAGCAATTATGGTAATATTGGTTGTTGCATTTGGGGAAGGCAATAGGGCTCCACTGCATTTGGGGAAGATGTTATAATGAGCTGGTACAAACAAGGTGACGATGATCCATCAAAGCTGTGCTCATGGACATACCTCATGGGATCTGTCTGTCTTGGGGTCATCTGTAAGCTTAAAAGTTGAAAACAGCCCTCTATGGGCTGCAGGGAGACTCTTATGTTTTGTGTGGGACTCATTTTGTGGTAGGGCTAGTCCTCAAAGGGAGCACAAGAAGATCAGCATGCGGGCTTTCAAGCTCTGAAGCTGTGTTTTGTTAGGACACAAAATCAGTACATCCCAGATCTGGGATGGACTGACATAAGGCTATCTCCAAACAAATCTCCCCCCTACTTAGTAGGCCATTTTTTTCCCCTCCAGTCTTGTTCTCAGTCCAGCAGTTTTTGGTGGTTCCTGGTTTCCACCAGCCCCACGCAGTCACCTCCCTCTGCGCTCCTAGGAGAAATCTGATTTTCTGGTGCCTCTGTGCCTTGGGCGGGTGTTTGGTGCTGGGAGCCTGCCAGCCTGCCCGGCTCCTTCTCCATCTCCTTGGCCTCTCGCACCCCGTTTCTCCTGGCCAAGAGTGCTCGGCTGCTGCCATCTCCCCTTCCCTCCAGGGCAGCAGTCGGGGAACCCGGCATGGGTTCCCTTCCTGCTGCCAGCCACAGGTTCTTAAACAAAACACACCGTGTCCACACCATCAGCTGCAAACAAATAATAAACCAGATACCCTCCCCAGTGGGTGCTGATTACGGGGCTTTCAATCTGTGTCTGTGCCTGCATGTTGGCTGTTAATATTCTGGCCATGTAACTATTTGAGAGTCGGTCTTTTTATTTCTGAGAGAGAAAAAAGGAATTCAGCAACAACTCTGCTCACAACTTGAAGTAAGGAGCTGGTTTTCTTTCCCTCTAAGCTTTATATCTTTTAAGGACTTTTCAAAATAAACGCTTACAAGTCATATCACTTTTTGTCAGAAGGTTGACATGGGAAAAAAACCAGCTAATTTGGAGTTTGCAGCTTGCTTTTGTTGTAAGTTACACTATACTTGACATAAATTTCAAAGCCTTGCTGTAGCATTACAGCTTTTAGAGGACCTAGGTAGATACAGCTAAGTATGCTTTGTAAATTTGAAGTTTTGGCCTTTGCTCTTTTTGGACTACGCGAGAAGGCAATACACCAATTCCTTCAGTCCATTCTTCAGGAGATATAAGGGTATATAAGCTATTACAAATTAGCAGTAGTTGTACTTCATATTCTGCTTAAAGCTAATTTGGGATAGATTAAGACTTAAGTCTTCTGATTAAAGCTTAATGTGAGAAATTAGAGTTAAGAGAAATGGGAATGAGTCTCTTGTCTTTGTGAATGCACATGATCTAGAGTACACTTTATAAAATATTTCCATTACACTACTTTAACTGTTTAACTGCATTTATATTTAGAGATAATTTTCTAGTCTGGTGCTGTGAATATCTGGATAGTTAGGTGTTTGGGAGAGAAATAAAGGTATTTTAGTTTCCGGGTAAAAACACCATCCTTAAGTAATGCAGATACTTTTTGCCAAACTTGTTCCAAATTGCCTCAGGAGCTGAAACTTCCTCTTTGAATATTGTTAGGAAACTAATTAGATCTCAAAGATGCAAGTAGAGGTATAAAATATACATGAAAATCATGTTGTGAGACAAAGTTTTAACAGGAGCTGCGCAGTGTATCACCATTCCAGTCCATCATTGTCCCAGAGAGCCTTTTCTCTTGAATTATCTTCATTTGGCTTCACTTTTGAACTAGAAAACCCAAACAAAATGATTTCATGTTTGTGTAATGTTTCAAAACTTACCTATCTAAATGCCACAAAACCCAAATAGTTCTTTCCCCTCATTTTTATAATGTGGTGAAGTAAAAAAATTACCAGAAGAAATACAAATGACATTCCCTACAGAGCTGTCAAATAACATCTTTGCTACATTATTTATCCCCCTCTAGAAGGGGGATAAATGTGCTTCAGAGATTTAATTGATTGAAACCATGCGACAGGTCATTGTCTGCGGCAGCAGCTGCACCCAGAGAGCCCAGAGGGATGGGTGACTTTTCTTTTCGTCCTAGTCATGGTTGTAGGGGGGTTCCAGCATCACGCCTTGACTGTCACAGCCTCGGAGGTCCTCCAAAATCCACCACCTGCCATCCTGTGAGTCCTGCTAGCTGGAGCGTCTCTGGGCTGACGCGATGTTTTCCCATATCGCCTGTGCTTTGATCTCATGCTTGTTGTGATACGGAGCTCAGTGATGTAGCGAGAAATCCTGCAAAGCCTTTGGAGCTGAGAGGACAGCGGTGTGCCACGGGGGCTGCTAGCTTTATTTTCTGCGTAAATGCAACTGTTGAGCTTTGATTCCTCTGAAACGCAGTCTGTGTTGGGTGAGGCAGGGCAAAGGCTCCTTGCGAGGTGCTTTCTTCTGCGTTTAAAGCAACATCTGATTGCCCGGGATCACGTCAGCTGAATAATCAGGATTTCTTCTATAGTTTGGGATCAAAGTCACTGGTGCTCTCCAGCTGCTTTGCGCTGTGCTGGCAATGCAAAGCAGCCATAAACTTGGTTTAACGCAGAGACGTTAGGTTTGTGCGCTGCTTTGCATCACCAGCCAGAACATACCAATGAATCTGGCACTGTGGAGCACTGGGAGAGCTCTCGTTATCGTTACCTTTCTGTTTCCAGATGAAACGTCGCCAAAACCACGTAAAGGTTTTCATTACCCTGAGCAAAATTCAGTACTGTTCAGGGAGCCTGCTTCAAGACTCAGCAAAGATGCCTGGGCATCCCTGCGAAGGCAGATAGGGATGATTTTTTACCTTCTGAGCTTTCTGAAACATCACACAGGGTACGAGGCAGCAGTCTGAGGAGGTGGAAGCTCCTGTGGTAGGAGTCAAGCAGTGAAAACCCACTTAAATTTAGTCACGAGCACGGTACTCAAAGTGTGAGTCCAGCGTGCATCGTTAAAACGACTCACATTGGCTCAGGGGTGCATGTGAATCGCATAGAGGATATTAATTCAGGAGGCAATAAGAGCATTTAGGTGGTTAGCATCCACTTAAAAAAAATCAATTGTAATAATACTTGATGCATTTTTTCCAGATTAAATCATAAATTTGAATCAATTTATTTCCTCCCCCATGTAAATAAAAACAATATAGCACATAGCATTTCTCAAGAAGTTGCAAGTGGAAATTTGTTACGTTTCATTTCAGAAGATTTATGGCATGAACAAACTCACTTCCAGTGAAAAATTAATCAATTCTTTTCAGGTCTCTACTAAGGGCTTGGAAGAGTTTTTAATTATATAAATGAGATACAGAAAGAGAAAACTACATATGTGTTTTCAGTGCTTGAGCAATATTTTGTCTGAGTTCAACACACATGTATATGTGGGACCGGGACTCTAATGCACTGGCCTGTTGAGCATTTGCAACAGCACATGTCTGCACAAGTCTCAAGAAAACAGTTGCATAATTGTATTTATTGAGTTTTCTTGTAAAGAGCAGTTTTCCTGTCTGAGAAAAAGTTTTTAATTACAAAAGGTCTAACTAAATACAGTCATGTTTTCAGAATTTATTACTTCTCAGGGAAAACATTTTATTAGGACTTTTATTCCGTTACAAATGTTGAATAGGAATTCTGGAAGAGTTGTGTTTGTTTACTGAAGCGTGCTTAATTTAAGCTTAACCATTGGCCACGACTTCTTCATTACCATTGTCAGTGATGGGCTTGCATACATTAACATTCTTTTCTACATCCCAAAGAAGATTTTCAGAAAAAATGAGCATTGCGTTAAATACCCCATTTTCTACAAGAAGAAAAAGTTATGGCCAATTAAGGATGCAAGCTCCCGGTTCCCAGTGATGTCAGAGAGCTGAGAAATGGGAAAATGCTTTGTATTTGACATATTCCCTCAAGTAACTTGCCATTTCTCAGTTTTGTGTCTTTCTATGAATAACCTGAAAGCGACTTAATTTTTTAAATTTAATTTGTAGTCAGCTAATGACTTCTGCAGAATAATAGCTAATGAATGGAAAGGGGAAGGTTTTGAAGTCCCTTGTGGGAAAGTCCAAGTATTATTGAGGAACTCAGGATTGTGGAGCCCTGCTCGGTGCTGCAGCTGGGGGTGAGCACAGCCTTCAGCCCTCCTGCCTCTAGAAAGCTTGGAGACTGAATTATAGTCAGTGCCAAGCCAGTATAGATGTATGCAGATCACGCAGGACCTCGGCAAGAGATTTTAGGGACTTTCACTTTTAAACAAGCGTGTGCTGGTATAAGCTGTGCGCTGACGCCCATACCCTGTGTGGAGGGTTAAGGTTAAAGGGTAGGAGAATGGAGGTGGCCTCATGGGGGAGGACCCCATGGAGGACCACTGGAGGACCGAAGTCAGCCGTGGTGTGGTTTTGTGTTAGCTGCGTGCAAGGTCCTGGGCCCTGGAGAATTGTTGACCAAGCCCCATCCTGTGTGTTAAGGATTTCTTTCCTTGGAAACGTGAACAGCGCTTTTCCTATGTAAAACTGGAGGTCCACGTCTGGTGTGAATCAGCGTTACTTCCATGAATTTCAATGACACTCCTGGTCTACCCCTGCTAGGTGAGTCTCAGAATTTGGACACCTTGGCTTGTCTGCAGAGGGAGATAGGAAAGAAAGTCATAAGGCACGTAAAAACAGGGGACACTTGATTCACTGGATCCCCATGGGACTAGAGGCACCGAATTTCATGGCCGCCTCCAATGCTGAACCAGATAAAAAACCTCAGCTCTTTGCAGCATCAGCTTAGCTGGGGTGAGATCACCCTTATGTACCTAACAGAAGATGTGCTCTTCTTTGTCATTATCGACTTGGAAATCATTCATTTTTGCCACAAATGAGATTTCCTGCCTCCCAGTTCAGGTAGCCTTTGCTAACAGCAGTTAGTTAGAGAGTATTTAAGTATAGAAAAAAGGTACCTTCTTGGTAGGCTCACCGTGACTATGGTCAATATGATTGAATAGGGAACTGGGAACCGGAGAACAGTGTTTTATTTCCACTTCTGCCATTGATTCAATCTCTCAGCAAGCTCTCAGCATCTCATTTTCTTGACTTGTAAGATATGGGTCTGCTACTTTGCAGGGTGCTTTGAGTTATATGAGGGAAAAGTGCGATTTCTGTTTGAAGCTGCATGGAGAAGCAGTCATGCACATCAGTAAAGAGATGTACCTCCTGTGTTAAGTCATCTGTATGCACATAAAGCTATACCAAAGCCAATGGGGAGGGCTGAGGAGGTGGATTTGCTTCAGAATTACGTTATTCACACAGAGACTTCACAAAGTGTTTAATTCTTTTTGTTTGCTTGCTTTTTTTTTTTTTTTTTTGCCTGGGACTACTGTATCCCAAGTAGATTGAGTCAAATAATCTCATTTTCAAGGGTTGAAAATCTATTAGGTGGCAATAAAATAAACCAGAAAATTAATCAGCCTTTACAATTGAGCTTCGGCCTGTGGAGTCACCCTATAGAAGAGAGCTGAGGGCGTTCAGCCGAGGGAATCTGGTCTTGGGAGGCAAATTCAAAAGCACAATACTAAACACCAGAAAGTAGCATTTCTAAGAGCATGTACAAGTGCGTAATGGCCATATCTAAAAAGAAAGCCTGCTAAACAACCTGGGGGATTCAGAAAGACAGAAAAAGAGAGAGACTTAGCAAAATTTGGGTAAGATCTGACACCTGGGCTTTGTGATGAGTGAGAAGAATTAAAGTGAGGGATAGCGTGAGCTTAGATTGCCAAGATAGGCTACGGCTAGACGTGACGTGCTGCATAAAAAATCTCTAAGGAGTGGCAGAAAGGACTATTTAGCACAAAAACCACTGAAGAGAGCATGAGCAAGAGAACTGCTTTCCAGAGACATTCAGAACATCATTCAGTGTGGTGAGAGAGTTATGAAAAGGCTGTGTATAAGGAGAATGGAAGGAGAAAAATCATTTAATCTGATACAAACAGAGCAAGAGAGCATGCTTAAGGCCCTGTAAACTGCTCTTAATCTCTTTCTATACATAATGGCATAGCTGTGTAGCAGGATGAACTCACCCGAGGAAGGTGGGACACATGGAAAGGTGAGAAAAGTAGTTGAATACAAGAAATACTCTTGACATGAAAGAGAAAGCCTTGTTTTGTAGCTGAAAGGAGGAAAAAGGCATAGATTATATGGATTCCTGCTTTGCTCAGTCGAGCTACAGAGCAGTCTCTGGTCTGTGAAGCTCCTGTAATTTCCAAGATCATCTCCTATACCCAGCCTCCTCTTGTGCGATGCAGCAGAAAGTTGTCAATCTATCTTAGCTTTTTCCCAGTGAAGAGACCAGTAAGGATATTCTCGAATTAAAAGTTCTTCTGTTTGAATCAAGCAGTTTTCCAAAGAATTGAAAGGCACCTGCAGGACCAGGAGGGAAAGGCCCAGCTGCTTTTGGGTGCGTTTGGAAGCTGATGGCATTAAACCCCCAAAATGTGTCCTCTTAAGCTTCTGGCTCAGCCTTGCAGATGCAAGCTGTTGCTCGGCTGAGGCTCACGCACCAGTTCCAAAGGCACTTACCTTTTTTAAGATTTCTTATTGTTGCTCTGAAAAGACGAAGAATTGTTTTGGTTTGGTTTAGTTTGGTTTGGTTTGGTTTTTAAAATTTCAGATAAAACACTTCTGTAATATGCCCAGCGAGAGACAACAAGCATCTGGCGCTCTTCAACACCTCAGACTTTTTTGAAGATGAATTGTACTCTGCAAAACAGGTCTGCAAGGTGCTAAAGCAGGCAGATTTTGCTCTGAGCACATATAGGAATAAAAGTATAGTTGGGTTGAGTATAAGAAAAATGTAATCTTTTTTTCTAATTGCTTTTCTGGACATTATTATAATCACTGTACTAAGCAGTGTTCACAGATGCAGAAGTACTGTGACTTTTTTTATTCCTCTTTCTTATGTTTGGCTTTCAATTTAGCAGCTGCACAAGGAGATGGGTTTGTCAGCTGTGTTGATCCAGGTCCTCTTTATCACTCCAGCACACGTGGCGTGAGTCTGAGCCATGCCAGGCTCCCCGCAAAAACCCCAGGAAAAGTCCTGGTCCTGGTTTATCTCCTTTTGGTGATGCCAGATGTGGCTGTTAAAGAGGGGGTGCCCACTGCCACAGGGACATTTATCTGCTGGGAAAGGGATATCGCCATGGAAAGGGATATCGCCATGACAAAACCACTTTACTTGGGCCATCAATCACTAATGCAATGGTCATTTTCTCTCCGACTGCAAAAGTGGAAAGGAATGAACAAGCTGGTAAATGAGCAAGGCAATGCTTTGTTGCATGTGTTTCTTATAGCCCTCCATAGCCTGGGAATGTCCCCTCGCCAGCAAGTGTGGGACGCCCCAGTGCTGTGGGAGAGCACCCACGTGCCACGCTGGATTTATCTGCAGGCTGTCTGGAGGGTGAGAAAATGCTGATACTCCCCTTTCTCAGGTGAAGGTAGGTCCGCTCCCACCTGGGTGCTCCCACCCCTGCCCCGTGCCAGTCCCGGCACCACGGGACCCTGCGGCACCACCGGCAGCCACCTGCCCCACCGCAAAGCCGACCAAAGGCACGGCATTGGCATGGCTGAACTCAAGATGATGAACAATTGCAGCGACAACCTGCTCGAAAAGTCAGCCCGTGCTCGAGTTTCCTGTGCAACAAGGCACGAGTTAAAGCCTGAAGTCCTAATGCAAGTTAATCTCTCGGTGTTGCTCTAATATCTGCTGTACACATCTGTTTATGACAAACAGTTCTAGACCACCAGACAAGCAAAATAACTTGTCAGCTCTGTTTTCCTCTGGGACAGTCTGTATTTAGGAGACATCATTTTTCTGTGAAGTTTTACAGAAAGTTTTAGAGTTGCATGCTCAAAATTTGTAAGAATAGCAGAGGGCACAGTCCTGTGCAGGGAGACAAACCACACAGGGCTTCCACTGATGCGCTGGCAGGAGGGACACTGCAGCCAGCCATGCTGGGGAGCATGGAAGGAGCATGCAAGGCTGTGAGGGCTGAGATGTAACATTTATGCACCTGGAGATCCCAAGAACTCATCAAGGAAAAAAGACAAGCACCAGTGATGCCAGTGCAATGTTTAGTTCACCAGAACAGGAACATCAAAGCAGCTTTCTCCATCTGTTACACTATATGAAATGCATTGCAGTGTTCGAGGCTAGTCACCTACGAGGAAGGGCAGCTTGAGTAAGGGTCCATAATATGACAGCTGGCTTGGCTGGTGCTGGGGGTGCTTCTCCAGCAACCCCAGAGAGCCCGCGGTGACTGCGCAGCATTGGCAGCTTTGAAAACAGCTCCTCTTCCACAGCGAATGGAATGGATTAATCCTCCCCTGCCACAGGGACAGCATCTTAAAACAAACATCCATAACTAAGGCTGCTATAAACGGCAGCGTAACCAAGAAGAGGGTTTCAGCTTGCAATTACATTTTTTTTGCTAACCACTTCTGGACAGGGAATCCCAGCCCTTGCTCTGAGCTGTCTGGATCTTTTCCCTCTTCCCTGTGCTCCATTTCAGCAGGTCCCATCCCCTAACCTGCCGCATATATGCCCGTCGCACGCTGGCCTTGCCTACCTGCTCCTGCAGCTGTCAGCACCGGCTGGTGCTTGTCTGGTTGGTACCCAGCCTTCCCCCATTTTTTCTGGGATGCAGGAAGGGAAAGGCAAGAAGGCTGGAATGACTCACAAAGAAGACAAAAGGATTGTGCGTGTTTTTCACACTCACTTTGCACGGCAGTCGCTCACATCCTCCGGCTGCCCCAAAGCAAGCAACCCAGAAAGAGGTGGGAGTCTCTGCAAGCCAGACAAGCCAAGGGCATGTTGTCTTGCAAAATAACAAAGAACCACGATTTATGTCATTTTTTTATACATCTGAAAAAGAAATATTCTAAGAAGGACCTAAAATCTTTTCTTTTTAAAGACAGCATGCAGCAATGTTTCAACATGTAAATTTTGTTTAAACGATAGAGAAGCTACAGTGTGACTTAGATATAAGTCCAGCACTGATAAATTAGAGGTATTAAAATCAGACAGAATAGAAAAGCTTCCAGCTTTACTTAACTGAAGTGGATTTATCTGAAGAGGAAGGCTTTCCACCTGAGTTGAAAAATGATATTATATAAAAACCCACCACCGGAATGTGGAAGGTATCACAAAATTAGCCTTCCATCTTTAAATCAGTGTAGGCTCCCTTTTAGGCAGAGGAAGAAGCTCCTCAATCACTAAACCCTCACCCACGCAGGCACTGGGAGCCATACAAATCTTATTGCGTAAGGCAGTCCCAATGACATAAATCACTGGCAGCTCCTAGCCTGATCCTTGAAGTTATGATATCGAGCACTGAAGTACTGATGGTGAAGCTGCATCAGCAACGGGGACTCTGCGCCTTTCACAAATGAATTACAAGAGTTGTTAATTCTGCAATCACACACTCTTCCCCACATAATAACACACAAACAGTTTTGTCGTGCCTTAAACCAAAATGCCAAAAGCTTTTGGGGTTTGGTCTGTGAAGATACCCAGCAGCTTTCATCTCTGAGTATCAGTTCCCCACCCTGTGTATCAGGCACTAATTCCAGCGAAAAGACACTGACAGAAATAAATGTCAGCAGAAAATCTGTAGCTCTGCAATATAAAACTTGGAAAAAATCAATGCTTCTGATACAGTGGGAGAAAGAGAGGAATCTGTCTGAATCTGAGCAAAACTCCAGACCTCAGCCAAAGGTTTTCATCCTCTTCGTGCGGCTTCTTGTGGGTACAAAGTGTCCTGGTCAGAGATGTGCCTAATATTCAGTGTATACCCACAAGCACATCGAGCCGTGTAGGTTCCCCCCGGCAATACCCTGCGTCGCGGCATGTGTGAGAGCCCGCCGTGCTCTGCTTTGTGCCCCCAGACAGAGCTCCCTACTCCCAACAGCAATAAAACTTCCCAGGCTGTCTTGAACCACCAAAAGGTGAGAAAAGGTTGCATTTTAAGTACCAGTGTATACAAGGCTTCAGCCGATTTGGATCACCCCTGTGAGTAGGTTGGGTTTTTACTGCCTATACAAAAGCAGACTTGAGGACAAACTCACTGTTTGTCTGTGTGGCTTGCTCGCCCACGCAAAAATATTTCTGATCAAAAAGACAGGCTCATTGCTTGCTAATTTTAAGTTAAATTACCTACAAATTTGCTTGATTGGAAACAAAGCTCAGCTGATTTCAAAACCAACAGAAATGTGTTAATATTTTAGCAAAAATGCTTGTTGGGTTTTGTTCTGGAAGAATTTCCTTTTAAAAAAAAGGCTGCATTGTTATTGGAAGTAAACAGGACAAATGTTTACAAATGGTTGAAGTCCATATGCAGTTTTGGTTTGGACAGAACATTTTCATTCCACCCATCAAACAACTGCAAAATCCATTACTCTTCCAACCCTCTCTTTCAATGGCGGTAGAATGAAGTCAGCAGAATCTAGCCCAGTAACTATAAAATAATACACAGAGTAAAATTAGATCCTCATATACATACACATAACAGTACTTGACTCCATCAGCATCTTGGAGTGTACATATAAATGAGAATATGGTGATTTAATATTCACTGATGTACGAGGACAAGCTTTTACACACTGCAGGAGAAGTAGAGAAATATTTCAAATGCAGTTCACATATTTCATTTAACTCGCAAGAACAACGTATTTAGGGAAGCAAGGTCAATAGCTCCATTGCTGCCAGCCCGCTCCAGTGCAAACTGGTAGCTACGGCCCTTTTCTCAATGAGAAAAGCTCGCTTCTGGAAAAACCACGGCATGGCAATTGAACGTTGCAAAGCAATCACCCACAGCATTGCAGTATTCCTTTGTGCATCAGTGTGCTTGAGGAGTTAGTCCAAGCTGAGTAACAGAGCAGGGCTTTTCAAAAGGGGCCAGCAGATCCAAGGTGGAAATTAATGCCAGGTTTCCCAATGAGTCCACGAGTTCACAGCCTGAATTTTGACCCTGTGATCTCCACCTCCACCGTCTGGGTGCACGCCGTGTTTAGAGGAAGCACAATTTATCCCCAGCGGGGTTGATGTGCTTTCACGGAATGATGCACATTCAGCTGCTGTTGGACTTGTTAGATGATATCTGTGGCTGGACCCGTGTGATGCCTTAAAACTCAGCCTTTGCCGTGGGTTAGCAGTCCCTGGAGCTGCGGAAGAAAGAGGAGAGCGATGATGAGAGTAGAAACTCTTCCATCTCTATCCTTCTTCGGCTGAATGGTGCAATGGGAGGCTCTGTTACCTTTTACATGTTTCCAATATTCCACTGCAGGCTAAGAGGTATTTATTTTTACGTCTGAGGTAAACACAGTGGAAGGAAAAAGAGAAATTTTGCCAATGTTTGTTTAGCCTCACTGACTGATATCCTGCAACTATCGTACAGGGATTTGCATTATGTGCCAAAACTTGATGAGAATGATGTTTCAAGATCAACTCAGAGTGTGGGTGGATCCTGCCCCAAGACATATTTTTTTCTTGCTTGAACTGGAATTTCCTTACTTGGGAGTCTACTTGCACTGCTTGTAAATTTTGTGCACTAAAGACAAGGTTAAAATAGATGTTATGAGCACTAGAGGCATGCCCAGGCAATCAGTTTAGTAACAGTGACATTTCTGAGACAACTTTGGAGTAGATCACATCAGAGCAGTAATTAACTCCCTATTATTTATGATGAAGTCAAGTATTTGATGTGAGTGAAAGACGTAGGAGAGTTATGACTGACAGCCTTCCATTAGCACAAGCTGCAAAAGCATTTGTAAAGTTGTCAAGCATGAGATACCCAGCATGTTGGATTTGTCAAGCAGATGTCATCAGATACCACCGGTGTCTGTTCAGATAGCTGGGGCTGTGTGATTTACAACTGGGGAGGACTTTCACCATGCAGAAGCATTGGCAGCTCTTCTTCAGCCTAGAAGATGAGCTGGCACCAAGATCTGTCGTTGGCTCCGTGCCTGGATGCACCATGGCAGCATCCCGGTCAGGTGAGCTCTGTTCCCAAATGGATCCCAAATGGACGATGGAGAAGCACAGGTAACAGCTAAGCTTTCTCCTGGAAAGGATTTGGGCCTACCAAATTGAAACTCACTTTAAAAACATGAGTCATGCTATGAATGTCTCAGTGACATTTTAATTAACTTGAGGATGTCCAGAGAGCAGAAAACACGCTGCAAAATTCCCATCCTCCTGTCACATCTGTGATGAGTTAATGCCATGTGGTATATGCATAATACATTCACTCACAGTTTATTTCTACTGAGGTCAACCCACGATACAGCAGCTTGTTTTTGAAGCTCATTTGAATCATCTCAAATATTTGCTGAGAAGCCGCCGTAACCCCACCTACGTGGGTGAGCTCTGCAGCTGCACAGCAACATAAAGCGAGCACCTACAGCATGGGGACCCTAATGGGACCGGGAAGCCCCAGCCCTCAGTCATCCTACACTGGTTGCTGTCTCTTCTAGGGTCAGGAAAAAACCTCACATCACTTTCTTTTTGGGTGCAAGATAGATATCGCACCGAGCACCTTTTCTGCACTTGACATGCATGGAGAAGAGTGATGGGAAAGTGGGAACCTGCCCTGATAAACAATTGTTCTGGCATGACCGTAAGTGATTGCTTTAAAAGCTGTGCACAATTAGTCTTTCCTTGTCAGGTAGTTCCCAGGAGGTTAATTAGTGCAATATTTTTTGTTAATCTTGTGTCAGGGAGGAAGTTTGGAAGAAACAGTCACTAAGGACCTCAAATTCATAGGTTTTCAAAAAACTTGAAGTAAATATATTTAAAACAAAGCGTATTTCTTTTCCCATTCTCTTTAGAGCAACACTGTTTCCGGGAGTTGGAAAGTAACATTTGAAAATTGCTGATGGAGATGAGAAATCTTGGAAATAGTTTGTTATGAATATCACATAGAAACTGAAAAAAACTTTAGGATATCTATGCTAAAGCATTTACATGGGAGGAGCATATAGGCTGAATGAAGTGATATTTTCCGTGATTCCAGGACCGATAAATAAGGAAAGCACAGTGCTGCACAATGCAGTATCTCCCGCTAGCATCTGAGAAAAGCAGGCTAAAAATAAATGGTATGCAGATAAATACAGAGATGCTAAGTACAGGAGGCTGTTACTGGGCCTTTGTAGCTGTTGGTTGCAACAGTGAAAATCACAACGCAGAGGGAATGTTTTAGCACCATGCTGTTTCAGCCCAAGTACTGAAATTACCAAGTATTTTTAGAAGGTATTTTGCACCACAAGTAGCCCATTAGCAGTCAGGCATTTGCAATACGCCAGGAATAGCAGTTAAAGGAACCAGACTTGAGCCTATTCTTAGAGGGGCAAGTTATCAGGTTTGCATCCAAGGGTTCACCTCGTTTTTGGGGAATGTAAAGGGTGGCCGCCACTCCCCTGGTTGAAGTTTGGGCCAGGAGGATGGCTGCGGTACTGGGGAGTGGCACAGCTGCGAGCGCATTACCCAGCCCTAGGCGCTGAAAGGTAAAGCCTTTCTCACCGCGCACAGCTCCATGCATCCCATTTTCAAAATGGGTTGTAGCAATTTGAGAGGCCTAAAAATGTTGATAGAGAATGCTTTTTGTCACCTTTCTGGAGCCATATGCCCCGTCTACCATGAAGCTCTCTGCAAGGGGCTTGGGAGAAACTATAAAAGCTAAAGAAACGACCTTCAAAATTTTTGTGCGTGTCAGAATTAAATACTGAAGTTTAACATCTTGGACTCAACCAGAGTTGGATCTTTTGGGGCAGACAATATGTCTGGGGAGCAGAGCGAGGGACTGTGCGGGTGGTCAAACCCAATTTGTCAGCCCCACATATCCGGGGTGTGTGTGTGCATGAATCTGTGTTAAACCTCTGCTTAAAAAATATGGTTTAATGTCTCCCCAAACTGCCTCTCTTGACCTCTATTCCTGTACAATTTTCATACTTAGAGCGGGAGGCTGTTCTTGTTCAGTCCTGGGCGAGGATGGAGCTGTGAAGGGGGAAGAGGCTGAAATGCCTTCCCCGGCATGGGCATCGCCGATCCCCCACCACCAGCCACTCTCCTGCCTCTGGGCTTGTCCTCTCTTCGTTCACAGCCTTGCTGGTTATCTAAAGGCTAATGCCCAGATTCACCACCTTTTTGTAATGAATTATGGACGTAGTTATGCACAGACCACGGTAAAAATGGGATTGTGGGATAATAATTTTTACATTTCAACTCAATTAGACAAAATCTATCAGCTTTCCTAGGATCCTACCATAGACAGCAGGGGCAGGGACCTGGTCACATGAGGTGTTAGGGATTAAAACCAGCAATTCTCTAGAAAATATTCTATAAGAAACAGTCCTTTGGGTACTACAGAGGCAAAACCCCATTATTTCCACCATTTCGCAAAGATTTTTCTGGTTGTTACCCAAGCTGCAAGAATTTTTAAACAGATTGCCATGGTTTACATTCACAACTCCAAATGATGAAGATTAGCCCGAAGATTTCGACTGAAAGCCCTGACTCCTCTGGTGCCCACAAGGTTATGCAGAGAGCACCAGAGTGCTTTAAGCATTGAGAAGGCCATGGGGGAATATTGAAAATATTTGTTTTCCTCCATTGGTAATTACTGCCCTCAGAGTTACCAATAAAGAAAGCAATTTCAGACTGGAGGGTTTTGAATAGCACGTGGAACCGTAACACTAGGTAATGTTATTTAATTGCAGAGCTGTAACAATACCCGGTGTTTCAGCAGCCTTAAAACGTAAGTCTTAGTTCAGTAACCTTTAAGATTTGTTATTCTTTGCCTTATCATTGAGTTGTAACATCGTCTAGGTGGTTATCTCTAAGAGGTTTAAATTTCCAATCTATTAAAGTAATTTTAGCAATCTATTATTTCTAGGCCATTGAGGAAAGGTTAACATGAAAATTATACTGGAGGGAATAAGTTCTGTTCCAAGTACAGGTTGAAAACATCTCAGTAGTAGAAAGCTGTAAGGTTTCAGGGGAAGAAGCACTTATCAAGGGAAATGAAATGGCTGATAACTATTGATTAAAGCAGCTGGAGTGAGGTAACGTGAAAGGATTTTTTCCCCCACTAATGTAACAGAGAATTTGCAATGCATGATTTTGACAGCTTCTACCTCCGAGCTGCTTTTGTGAGACTGAGTTAGACTTTTAGCACTGTATTACAGGAATAGAAAATTTCATTTTCAGGAGTACACAAGAAGACCAGCATCCATCTCCGCACAGCCATCCACCCAATTTAAATAGAGCGATGTGGCGCAGGAGAAGCAGTGCATACAGATATTTGGGAACAGCAGTGAACCCAGCTGAAGAGAGATTCTTTGACATTAAGACCTCATGGATCCCAGCTGGACAAATCACCTTCACAACTCAAATCCGTGTGGCTGTGATGGGCAGAGGCGGCAATGCTGTACGTCAGCCAAGCTGAGTGTCATTTAATCGTGACTTAGGGACTGACTGATCAACGTATGCCTATTGCAGCATTGACCTTTTGGTCATGCTCATGGCTTTGGGTCTCCTCCTGCCCCATGCCCCATGGCCATCCTCGCTGCTGGACTTTGGAGGGAGCCGAGTGTGCATGGGCTGCAGCCGGGTTCCTGCGAGTGAGACTGATCCCAAGGAACAAAAATCATTTGTACTTGTTAGTACAGAAACAGCAGCAGCAACAAAACCTTGAAAACCCCCCCATCCCGTAATGCTAGGTCTGTTTATTTTTTAGTACAATAGCAACAGTTGATTTTATTAATTTTTACGGCGCTATTGGGAAAATTAATAGTCCTATAAAAGCCAGTTTAAAACCTCTCTCATTGTCTTATCTCTTCAAATAAATGCATACTCTGGGAATTTTAAAAATGGATACTATCAACTGGATAGACCCATTACTATGAATAATTTCCCTCTTACACAAATATAGAGTCCCGACACAATAGACAATAGCCTCCGTAGTTTGTTTGGGGGTGAATATGCCAAGGCTCACTAAAAGGGGTGTTTTGTTTATTGACCCCCGCCTGCTAAGGGCTCCTTCAGAGCTGCCACGTGTGCAGAGCACATTGCAAGGCACCAAGGGCTCTTGTCAAATGAGCGATTGCACAGCGAGTTCTTTGAAAACAAATAATTCAGTCATT
The DNA here is from genome assembly GCF_034638445.1 of Ciconia boyciana. Lineage (NCBI taxonomy): Eukaryota > Metazoa > Chordata > Aves > Ciconiiformes > Ciconiidae > Ciconia > Ciconia boyciana. The sequence goes on along the minus strand of NC_132941.1, from coordinate 62,913,621 downwards.
TAATGTATTTTCACATAGGAAAACTGTTTAGTCACTGATGGGGATGAATGGCACGTTCAGTGAAAGGACCAACCAGTCTGGGGCCACGGGAGGTGAGTCTCAAGGAGGTGGAGGTATGGTAATTTTTATAGTAGGGCACAGACTTTTAAAGCTGAGAGTCCCATTTTAGGCAGAGGGAAGGGGAAAATGGATACTTCGGAGCAGTGCAGGGCTGAGCAGTCTGCACCTCTGCATACCCTGAAAAATTTCACTATGCATTCATACAAACGCTTGATACACGGTGATTTGTAAAAAATGAATGTCAGATGTGCATAATATAGATATATCTATACCCACAATATCTCTATGTAAGGAGAGCGTGCCTCATTTCCAACACGGCATATTCACACAGTGTGTGTTCCCTAATTCAGTTTTCTTCTTTTTTTATTTAGCCACAGAGCTATACTATAGAGATAACCACTATGTGAAAATTACTGCCAGCACTGTTTTGCTGTACTGCTATTTTTATGGCACTCTAATCGTTTCAAAAGAGAGCCAAGCCCTTCTAGCTCGCACCTTCCCACTGCTCACAGCAGGCAGCATGGCCCAGCTTCATCCCAGCGTGGTGCCCGTGTGCCCAGCTTGCCCCACCAGCCCATCGCCCTGGCCTCGGGGCTTGCTGCCACCACGGGTGCCCAACCTCCTGCAAATGGGGCTTGCCTTACAGCTCCTCGAGGCAGTGTTTTTCTCATAGGTCACGCTCCCATTAAGTTATTCTTGCTTCTGATAATGCTTTTCACAGCTGCATTTTTTTTTCTGAGGCGAATGAGACTTTTGAGGCAGTGACTATAATGAGGAGGTTTTGCCTTCGGGGATCATCTCTACTACTGACAGAAGCTGTAAGATGGATGTGTTTTATGCTCTCCTGTGTAAGGAAGAGAGAAAAAGAGAACGAGAGCAACAGATCTCAAACGATATTTCCGTCTTTCTTCACGAGATCAAACGGCTCCTCATGCTTCCCACGAGCTGGCTGGTGCCAGGGCTGCTGTGCTGTGGGCTGGAGCTGGAAGGACATGCAAGGATGTGGGGCAAATAGGTGAGAAACCGAGTTTTGAAAGAGGATATCCCAGGCTCGTGCTGTATCCTCCAGATGTTCTTCCGAAGCTCTTGCAAAACACCTTCTCTGCACATACCCCAAACCTACACTGGGCGGGAATGGGTTGGTTTTGACCCAATTCTGTGAATAGTGGGGGTGGTGTTTGCCCTTCTCCTTCCCCCTCCTCTGCATACTGAGCATCCAACGGGCAGATACAAGCTAAATTTTCTTTTTTTTTTTTTTCAGAATGAAAGACGCCATCTGTGGCATATCCTCCTGTTTATGTCTGCTGCATCTCTGCAGACTGAAAACTGTTGTGTGTGTCAACGCAGAGCCTCTCCAGTTGATGAACTTCTTTTTTTTTTTTACAGGCATGACTCACATAATACTGCAGAGAGAAAGTCATTTCCAATCGCAGGGCTATTTCTGAAAGTGTGCTTGGCACCTGTGTTGAAATCTTGCCTAAAAGAGAAAGTGGTAGGTTGCAGTGGCATCCACAATACCCAAAGGCAGACATCCTGATGAATTCCTGACAGAGAAGGTTGGGTGGTAATTCATCCAGCAGCTTGAGGAGGACTCTACCTCTCTTCCAGATAATTGAACTTTAATTTATTTAAATTTAATGGAAAACCATATGGAGAGGAACAGAAAGCTAATTTAAAGCAGTGCTCAAAGCAATCAATATGTTAACAGATTCGTTCAACTTTTCACACTTGGTTGCTGAAAAATATTTAAAATGTATGGGTTTTTTTAACCGGTATTATGAAAACACAGGGTTTCTGGCATGTTGCATTCAAAACTCAAGAGCCAAAATAAGCCTCTGTTGTGAAAATTAAAATGTACTTTGAAAGCACAAGTTGTTTTATTAGAAGTGAAAATGACAACTAAGCTATCTTTTATCAAACATTGCGCATCTCTGAAGTCTTCTAGGAAGACACGTATAAATCCTAAAGGGTTCAAGTCACTGGCCTTCATATGGCCCAGAAATAAAAGCAATAAAGTAGTTGTATGAATTGCATTAACAGATTGAAATTGGCAGTAAGAGTACACAAAAGAGCCCTTGAATGTAAATGGAGTAAATACAGATTAAAGTAGGAGAATGCAAAATTACCAATTATGCACATCAAAGACGAGAGACAAACTTTTATCAATTTTCATATTTTCCTTATTCCTTTGGTGTGCCTCAAGGTCAATTCTTTCCATACTGAGTTTTGAAAACAGACTTCCAACAGATTTTAACAGGCAGGATATAAAATACCATGCTTCTACTCTTAAATGTTGATCTTCTAACATTGACCTTCTTCTGTTCCACATTCAAATGCTTATACTGTTTTGCTCACAGCAAGGTACAATTTAATTTAGTTATATGTTAAACAAATAAACTGTAGGCAATTTAAAATCATAGAAAACAATAAATGTTCTAATTATATTTTATCTTATAAAAATATACTGGTTTAGTGATGTCAGTGAGCTGTGAGCTTTATATATGCAGTTTGTAATTTACACTATGGTTTCATCTTTGTCAAGCATGATGAGTGCAAACTGTAAAAATAAGTGAAAGCCTGTTCTTTCCTAAAGTTTAATAACTTGAGATTGTTAAGAAGGCTGGAAGCTGAAAGGAGCAGTTACTCCCTGCAATGAACTTTTAGCAACCCATACAGTCTTATGGAAATTCTATAAATAGTCTTCAGTCTAACCTCATTGAGGGCAGGTCTGACTTCACTGTGGCTTTTTTAAAAACAAATTATTCTAAAGAGCTTTTTTTAAAAGTGTTTTTTATTTTTTTGTAAGCAAATGATCCTCCAGCCTTTTTCATTATCTGAGGCCTGGAATTCATTTCAGATTTGCCAAGTTCTCTCCCAGAAACTTATTAGCGCGGTGGTACAGCTCTGCAGAGATTAATAGCTCCAAAGGAAAAAGAGCAAATAATGGCTGAAGTAGCTTTTATTTTCTTTCTTTCTTTCTTTCTTTTTTTTTTTAAAATAATTTAATGTTTCTTCTCTTTCTTTGTATCTTTTCCCCCTGGATTTGTTCTGTCTTGGGATAGTCTTGACTATAGAGCAACAGATAATGAAAATTCTGAGGTCCTGCAAATGCTGCTTATTTCTTGCAAGATCAATGTAACAGTAAAATTCATGGATGCCAAATGAAAATGAAAGACTTTCAAATAAAATGCATCATAAAATTGCTATAATTAAAACATTTGTCTTTCAGTGGCTAGTCTGCTGCAAGCAATTTCACCTACAGAGGAATGTAGAGGAGCTGGAAATTACACTTCCTATGAGCTCTTTAAGGCCCTATGAAAAAAAACATTATGATCAGTACAAAAAAACTTAAAGCCACTAAGATGCCAACATAGCAAAGGAAGAGGACAAGGCCAATATCAGTGTCCCAGGATGCCCACAATAGCTGAGAAATTGTGGTGTGAGATGCCCATTTGATATTCAGCGTGGACCTCCCTCCCTCCCAGGCAGTCCGTGCCAGGTGGAGCTGAAGGGATGCTTCCTGAGCTGAGATCCGATGGCTGGGTACTTTGACCATCCGCACTATCTGCATCCTGAAAATATTTCTGAATACAAGTGGGGATGGCATTGCACCTTTCCAAATATCCCAGCTCAAAGCGTGACCAGTGTCTGCTGATTTGGAAGAAGGCAAGCAAAACCCCTCCAAGTCAAGAAGTCCTTGTAGTCTTTCAAGCAACCAGTGGTCAGAAGAACAGAATTAGTGAATAGCCTAAATATGGTGCCATCAAAATTCATCAACAACTACTCAACAAATCTCCTTTCAGCTCCTTGTGGGGAAAACCATCTTTCAAAGCCTTTAATTTCTAACTTGAGGTTCCTTCTGTTCTGCTACCAAATCCCACCCAGAAAGCTGCCAAGATCCATCTTAAAACAGTTTAGGTTCCTTCTTCCTCCACTGTGTTTGATGGAGGGTTTCTAAAATTCAGCGCAGTGATTAGAGACCTTCTAATTCCACACTTAAATGTATTCAAGACCTCTCTCTCTCTCTCTCTCAATTTGATCTTGTACTGCTCTTCCTTCCATGCAGATAATTCTTCTGGTTATCCCCAGATGATTTTTACAGAAAATTATCATATCCTTCTTAGTCTTTAATCTCCTGGCTTTCTCTGTGACACATGAGCAGCCGAGTTGGTTAAGCCACTGGCTTTGGCTACAAGACGTGAGCCACTCTGCTGATTTTACTTTACACTCTTCCTGCAATTCTGATAGACCAGTGCCCACTTACACTACCCTCCTCGACTTCTTGTGGAAATTCAGGGGCAGTGGTAAGGGACAATCAGTGAGAGAGCGTTGCTTTATTTGCTAAGCAGAAACCTTGTGACAATAATGATGAGGACTTTATGAAATTAGTGTTGTAAGTGGCTGAAATTATGAAAGGAGCAGGCAGTAAGAGGATCTTAAACAATTAATTCACATAGGATTTCAAGGGCTTACTCATGGGATAAATCAGTATTTGTATTTTTATATGGGGAGTAGAGAAATGGTTTCTTTTATTGATTCGAGTCCTGTTAGAGATCTATACCCAAACATTGAGCGTCCTGTAACTTAAGACACCCGTCTGCGGACATTGTTGCACAGCAGGAACCTCATTAAACATCATTTGGGATTGACACTGAAGTGTTTTGAAATACCATAGGTCTCCTGTCTGTTATTCTTAAACCGCCTCTCAGCTTGGCTGTATAAACATGCACAGCAGAGTGTCGATGGCCGTGGCACTTGGCATGGAGAAGGCACCATGGAAAAGCAAATGTAGAGCCAGCACAGAGTCCTGATGGCTAAACTCCCCTGGAAGCTTCCCTCTTGCCTGCGAAGCAGCAGCTGTTGCGGGAGAGATGAGACTTGGCCAGAGCTGGGCCACTTGCTACATCTCTGCTCTTCCCACCTCTGCTTGGAGCACCATGGCTGTTGGGGCTCATGCATCCCTGCAGCTGAGGGATGAGTTCCCCTCATCCTCATCTTCATTCTCGTCCTCGTCCTCTGCCGATGTGGTTTGCTCACCTCCGTTCAGTTACCCTGTAACTGAATTTTGTGAGGGGAGAGGTGGATCAGAACCTCAAAGGTGTGGGGGTGGAGACAACACCGTCAACGCTGAACAGTGCAGAAAGTCAGAATATGATGGAAGGACAGTCTGTTGCACAAGTCACCACCGACTACTGATCTGAAAACCATATCCCTTGCTGTGCCTTGTACCAAGGGATGATCCTTGGAAAGGCATGGGCCTTTAAGGGATCCAACACTTCAAAATCCCTGTAGCCCACCATCAACCAAATGTGGCTTCCTCTGTATTTAGCATACGTCACTTTAACCCTATTTATTATTAATTCCTCTGCGTAACCATTCCACAACTTGTCCTTCAAAAGGAAAAACAATTGATGAATTTTTCATTAAGGAAGTACGCAGTAAGTTAATTTCCACAAAGATGACCTCAGTGAGGTAAGTGGAGAAGGGCATTTGCATTGGGGCTTGCTCTTTTAGTAACACCACCGTGGTTCCCTTCATCTCCTGTTTGATTCTCCCTGGTGCACAACTTCAGCTCCTGGGAGCTGGTGTCACAGGACTCAGCCTCTCCAGAGGGTCACAAACTTTAGCAAGCTGCTGACCTATGGTACGTTGGGCGTGCTTCCAGCCAGTGAATGCAGGTGTCTACAAACCAATAGTAATACGTAGTTGGGCAACTGAAGTGTGCAATTCCTCCATGTGCTGACAGGATGGAGAGTATTCAAAGATTAAGGAAAAGCAGTTACAGTCTTCATGCTAAAGCCTTCTCCCTTACCTCTTACCAGCAGCCCTCTGAGCTGACTTCCACTTGCAGCATGTGCCAGTGAAGCCACAGATGGCTACAGTGGAGAAAGCAGGATTTGATCTGCAAAGCAGGGTCACAAAATGACACGTGGACACAGTTGTTTTGTATTTGAGACCTGCTGAAGACAGCCTCTGATTTAAAATGTGATTAATTAGCTTGTCTTTAAAGATGACCCAAAAGTTCATTGAAAGGAAAATCCCAAACCTCTTGCCCAAAGTATCATGGGGCCTCCTATAATTGCACAGCTTAAATGAAAATGCCAAACATAGCAATGTCAAGCCACATAGAAGATGGGATCTCCTCTCCCCAAAATCACAACCAAAGCTCTCCAGGCAGTTGCTCACAGGCAGGGCTAGCAGGACAGCCATGTACGTTGTATGTGTGATCATAAGGCTTTGATGTAAGCCCAGGGGAAGCATATTCGAGCCTGAAATGGCGTGCTGTACAAACACGAGGATGCATATGGAGGTTGGGGGAACATGTTGGGGAGAGGAAGGGATAAAGGAGCTTTGACTCCTGCTCGCAGGTTGTGTGCACAGCGCCTGGGAACTGCACATCTCGACGTGTGGAGCTGCGGTGAACCAATCTGACCTTGCCTGAGCAGCTCCAGAGGGGCCCCAAAAATACTCTGAGTTTAGTAAAAATGCTAAAGTCTCTTCAGAGACATTCAGAAGGTATGGATGACATCACATAACACTGCTAGTGACTTCCTTAAACTGCACGTGGGATTAGAAAAAGTTTATGTATATGTGCTCCACTGTCATCTATCAACAGTAGAGCACATATGCAAACTCCATGTACAAACTGAAGGCAGCACGGTGCCTTGATATGATGGGTCCCACCAGGGCCGTGTCCTTTCGTTATGCTTATGTCTGCATTCCTATAAAGTGCTTCTGACTCGGGCTTTTTAATATCTTAAAGAGCGACGGTGAGCATTAGTAAAATAGTGAAGATATAATAGTTTCTCCCAGAAGCCTGCATCTATGCCATGGTGTCTGAGTGCATTTACATAATTAAAACAAAGAATGCAGCACAAGAAGTAGCGCTAATGGATGACTCCCCTCACCCTTTACAACGAAGCACCATCTGTCATTTACAAAGAAAGCTGGCTTTTCAACTAACTTCATTCTTTATTAGAATTTATTATTTTTTATTTCCATGGCAGAAAGCCTTTTGTGGTTCCCAGGATACAATTTGGGATATAGAAATCAAGTAGTGCAGAAAAACGTCAGGTGTCTGTTGACTAGAATCATGAGTGTCGCTGGGATGTGCCTCTGCCCGAGGAATGCACTTTTCTCTGGAAAACCTTGCTGAAGTTGGGAAACCCCTGCCCTGACTGACCCTCCATCTACCACATTATTTGGATTGTCCACAGGGAGCAAATCCTTTCCTCCTTCAGGATTTCCTTCCCATCTTCTGAACCCTCACTCTCACGTGGTCCTCACCTTCACGTCTGCACTCCTGTTTGAAAACAGAAATAACAGCAGTCTCTCCCTGGACTTTCCCAAGCTGTATGGAAAGATTGGTTGGTTCACTGTGATTCATTGTTGTTGTTTTCCTTTTTCCCTTCCTTAGCGTGGGTGTATGTGTTAGACGCCACCTGACAGAGAGGAAGGTGAGGGAAGGAGGAGAGGTTGGGGTGTGGGTCTGAAGCTGGAGCAGGGTAGGAGTCTCTGTACACGATAAAGGAAAGATCTCTGTTCCTGGGCCTTGCCCTTCAGGACCTCTGCTCCCTTTGGGGGAAAAGGGAGGGGAAAAAAAAAAAAGCCTGGTTTCCCTGAAGCTGACACATTTTCAATCCATTCTCTTTGAATTTTCTGGGGACAATGCTGCCAAGCAGAGCATCTGTCCTCAAAACAGACAGCCAAAGTGAAGCAACACTCCCCTAACAAAGACGACGGGAGCGGTGGTTTCATCAGCAGATGGAACTGGAGACCACGTCATCCTCCCCCGGTTTAATAAAGAAACTTGATTCTACCTCCTTTTGTACTTCACTTTCTACCCATGGTTCTTGTAACCTCAGTGTCACAGGCTCTTAATAAGCTTCTTGTCACATAGCTCCTTGCCCTCATTTTATGGACAGGGAGTGAATCACAGAGAGACTGAGATCTCTCTTGTGAGATCTGTGCCCACTGCTCTACAGATCTGGACTTGGGTGACACGAAGTCAGCGAGCAGGGAATCAGACCTGTGCTTTCCAAGTCCCCTCCCCACCACCATGCAGCAGATCAGAAATCGTCCATCCAGCACGGGGCAGACCTTTACAGCATGAACACTCAGCCACTGTTTTCTGCGGCACGAGGATGGGTTAATTCGCGTCCCTGGGTTAATGTCTATCCCTTGCCTGTGCAGACTGGCTCGACGGCAGAGTCTCCCCGTGAGTGCAGCTTTTCCATCACTGTTTGCAATACCCGAGCTCTCCACGGTCCCTGGTTTCTGCACAAAGTGGCCGGTTCTTGTAATACACAGCAAGAAATTCCTGTGGTGGTGTTTCAAAGTGCCAGCACATGTGGACTGCTCTCTGGGTACATATTTTTACTGTTTCCATCTCAGCATGATTTAAGGCTGTGGGAAAAATAGTTACAAAGGGGGAGAAAAAAAACCCAAACCCCAAACTCTCCAAGACTGCTGAGGCTGGGCAGTTTAATTTCATACTTGGCAATCACAATCTGCACTGAGATAATTAGACTCAAAAGTCGAAAGAAAAGAGCCAGATGTTTCCAAACCTGTTCAGCAGAGATTCTGCCTTTGATTGTGACAATTTAGCATATGAAATAAAACCGTCTATAGTTGGAACTGGAGTTTAATTTCTGAGGTAAAAAAAAAAATCTGCTTCATAGGAGGAAGCTATCTCAGAAAGGAACAAATAGCTTGCAAAAACTCGTAAGATAAAAGGCACAGTTAAGTCAAAAATTAATGAGTTTTACCCTCTGTAGAGTTTAAGTCCTGGCTACAAGAGAAAGGCCATTGGATTATATGATAAACTATTACTTCACACAAAGATAAAAAAAAAACCCTGTCCTTTTGATCTGTTTCTATAACAATAATTTTGGGAAACAAAAGAATTGTACAGGCCATCCCCGCTCATCAATGAATTTGAAAGAAAAACACATGGAAAAATCATGATACTTGCAGGTTTTCAGCTGGATTTTCAGAATTTTTCATTTTATTTCAATACTAGACTAGAATGAAGTCAGCAGTGACACCTTGAGTTACCCCAGCTTAGATCTTATCCCATTTGATTTTTTTTGTGGATCTCAGCTCCAGTTCTCAGGAAGCAACCAAAGAGATTGCAGGAGGATCGAAAAAGAGAAAAGGCAATTATGAGAGAAGAAGCTAATTAAGATTCCAGACTATTGGAAAGTCCCAATGCCACAGAATATGAAAGGTCACGTAACTAAGAAACAGTCAAATTAAATTTACTTTCCCCTTTAGCTTTCCAAGAAAACCTCCGCAGCCACAGAACATTTCAGACCCAAAGGAAAATTGCATGGAAACGTTAGGTGCACTGTAGAGAAAGGGCTTATTTAAGAGCTTTCTCCAGAGCACTAGAATATTGCTGTAAACTACACAGATATCTTTTATCTACTAGAATAGAAATTAGTAGAAAACCAGCACACACAGCAATTATCTGATTATCCATCCTTATGTAGACAAACAACATACCCAGAGTTGCTTGGAGTCCACTCTGTGGCTGACCTTGCATCCTGCAGTGCTGTAATCCAATAACTTCCAATACTTAATGTGAAACGTGTGGTCACGAATAAAATCTCTCTGGACTTGTCAGGAAGAGGAATGACTGTAACTCTGCCAAAAGGAATGAGGTTACCATGTTCAGAAATCTTTATTATATTATCTAACTGACTACTGGGAGAGCCAGTTATGTCCTACCCAGTGGCAGATGGTATCAGAGCTCACCCTCTGGCCAGCCGGGCACTGACGTAGCTAATCTCCATGTATGTGAGCTTTATTAATCACTTCCCAGCTGGAATCATTGACTAGGGTAACATAATCCAATGGGTCACTGCAATATCACATATTGTGATATGATTTCCTTTCTAATAACATTTGTAATTCAGACACAATTCATACTGATTTTTTTTTTTTCTGATAAAACACCCTACTGAGCAGTTTCCACATATGGTCAAAGTTACCTAGAAGGATTTTTGTAATAAACTGTCGCACAATAACATAAAAATCTCTTGCAGCTACAATTAACTTGGATAGATCAGAGTCCTCAAGCAATTGTTCCTAAATTGTTCTTGTTCTCCAGCTTCCGTTTTGTAAGACACACATACCTAGATTTCTACGAACATGCTAACAAAGTCCAGCTGAAGGTCAACTCATTCCCTAAGCAAAACTGACCCAAATCTAAATTTAGCTCTTCCTGGGTATGCAATAGTGTTGTTTGACTTTCTACATCTGTTTGCAGCATCAAGCCGTCTAGTCCCTCTTCGTCTCATCCTTCTGTTCCTCTCTTCTCCTTTGCTCACGGCTTCCTGCCAGTCTCTCTCTCAGACTGTTCACTGCACCCAGGGTCTTCTTTTCAGCGTGCTGCTCAATCTCATCACAGTCAGTGCCTCTTCTCCGTAGCAGTCCACCAGACACAAGTGTCTTACCTTTGCCTTGGAGGCTCTTCACTAGCGAATTGCCCCCCAGTGCCCAGATGAGCTAGAAGTATTAAGCTTTTGCTCCTCGCTCCCTGCATGCCTTTGCCTTCCTCACCATGCCCATACTCACTGAGGCCCACCTTTGCTCTAACACCCACTGGTTTCTTCTGCTTAGCGAGTGACAAATATTTCTTCTTTTAAGTTTTGTACCAGTGTCCTGGTGCTGCTGTAATTTGGCTGGCCACTGTGCGACCATCACGTCACTGGACCCAAAGGGTCAGTGTTTTATTAGGTGACGCTAATGAGGATGGGCGAAGGGGCAATAGCCTTAGCCTTAAATACCTTTAATAGTATCTTGTCTAATGATGAAAACCCCAGATCCCTAGCAAAACTGAGCATTGCTCCTGCTACAGCAGAATGGAGGTGGCATACCCTCTGGATCGCTGCAGCTCCCAGATCAAAGATAGCTGAGAAAGATTGAGGGATGCTAATGCTTTCTTCATATATAGCTGAACAAAACGATGCAAGTAGAACTAGTAGAATACTAGTGAATAAACCTTTATGTGATTCGTGGAACAAAAAACATCTGCAAAGGATGTGCACTTTAGATCCTTGAAAAAAAGTCAGCATTTTATATTGCTGAAACTACATTGTGTACTGATGTGTATGCATTTCTCTGCTTTTGCAAACAGAAGTTTCCCTTCTGCGTTTCTTAGATATTGAGGTCAATACTGAATTTTGCCAGAGTCTGAAGAATGGAACTTGTTCTTTTATTGGTATTTCTCTGTTGTTCTTCAAACTGATATCTACTCACCCTGTTTGGTTAAAGCTCATAACTTCCTTGTGAGGTAGGAGAAAACTATCTGCATTTTTCAAGGAGGATATCTGAGTTTCAGAGACTGTCTTACCTAAGCTCACACAGTACGACAGAAGCAGATCCAGACCACTTGATGCCCAGCCCTGTGTTGAAACTGTTAAACTTCTTTCCTGGGATCAGGAACTGGACTCATAGCTGTAGAATATCCTGTTTTGCTATAGGCCAATTGACACAGACAAATATTTTCAGAGAAAATTCATGTTTAGTGAACTAGTAAAAAGAAAAGCTGCTTTTAAAATAGCTTCTGCCTCCAATTATAGTAGGAGAGGAAGAAGACACATTAGCTTCTTTTGCAAAATTCTGTTTTCCTTTAGTTTGAATGACAACAGAATTCAGATCCTGCAGGAATACAGCAAGACATTAAGGATGTCTTATTTATACAGTATTTATTATATTCTTTTAAAATACTTGCTAAGACTTGTCTTCATAACCATCTGCTTCCAAACGGAATCCACACAAAATGCAACTACAGTTATTTAGACAAATGTATGTGCTTTCTAGCTTTCACTGGTCTTACTGGCAAAAATAATTGGATGAAAATGCCTTCCAATTTGATTAGTACAGAAATATAGTCTATCTGTATTTTTTTATTGAGAAGAACACACTGAAATATGGCTCACCATCAGACAGAGATGAGTGTCATTTCTGATAGTCCAAATCTTTCGGTGAAATATAATCTGCTTTTATTTACTTTTTGTAAGGCTGTGTAGAAATATTATCAGTATGACTACTAGGATACAATTTTGATATTCAAAACTCCAGGGGAGAAATTAATCCTTAATATATACTCTGAGGCTTTGGTGGGTGGGGACAAAGCAAACACAACAGGTCACACTCAAAGCACATACTGTGAGAGCAACACAGCCTTCTTAAAGAAGAGCATCTTCTTTAACTTCAAGCATCTAAAATTTATTTATCTGTATTTAAGCTCACTCTCTAAGCTCTCCATAGAGTCCACAGAGAGAAACTTCCCTGCAGCCATTTCTGCCATCGTTTTCTTCCCATTGACTTTAAAAGAAGCCTAAACCTAGAGTCTTGGATGAATGCTCATCACCTGACATTGGAAAGATTGTCCCCTTTGCCAGGGGCAGAGGTGTAAGTGCCGTGGCAGCTCCACTCTCCTGAGCATCAAGAGAGGTTGGACAGATGGCACCAGGACCATCTGGCCCCTTTTTCACTCTCCCAACCTTCAATGCCATGGGACAGTCACCGTTCTGTAGCAGCTAGCCTGGATGTGACCATACGGGTTCAGTAAGGACAAAATCTGGCCCATCAGGGCGTTGTGCGTATTGTAAACCAGAAGAGCATCAGTGTTGACAGCATTGTGGTCCCTTGTGCCTTCCTCCACGGGCTCTGTGCAGATGCAGGTAGAGAGCTGCAGGGAGGTCTTTGGGAGGTTTCCCATGTCCCACCTCAGGCATGTCTTCACTTGATGGAGAAAGTGCCAGCACAACCCTTGCTCCAAACATAGCTGGTGGCTTGGACTGCTCACTGGAGACAGGGGAAGGAGGGCCGTGAGTCAGTGGGGCAGTGGAAGTTGTATGATCCTACAGGTCACATTTGCGACAAGACTAAGCCAGCTGGATGCAGACTGCTTTTCCGTGGGCTGGAAAACAGGGCTTGGATTGTGCAATTGGTGTCCGTGATGATGAGAATTCAGCTGTGACACAGGAAGGCACACGCAAGAGAGGACTCATCCCAGAAAGCTTATGCAGTCACGCGGGGGATCATCTGTTACTGAATGTTGTTATCAGGAGGGACAAAAAAATCCGCAAATCCAAACCAAAGCTTCTGCACTGCCTGGGCAGAGTGAGCTGCTGGGGACTGCGATGTGTTCATCTGTTTGGAAAACAGCAATACCAAAGTTTCATTCCTCTAGCACTCACCACCCAGCAGGCAAACAGGAGAGAAGGAACCTCACATTTGAACAGCCTTGCTCCTCTGCCCATCTGTGTCCTCTCCTTCTAACCTCTCTGGGTATTTCCATTTGGCTTTTTGCAAGCACCGATTTCTTGATTTCTCTTTCTCCACTCTCAATCATATTAACGTCTAGCACTCTGACTTTCACGTCTCTTGGTATCTTCTTCCCCAACCCAGATTTGACCTCTTCCTGCAAGACAACAGTTTGTTCATAAAACGTTTTCTTCCTAAGCCAGTTCCTTTTTTAGGCAGCTACTTTTCTCTTTCCATGCTAAAAAAAAAAATGTTACAGACTTTGCATGATGGCAGAAACCTTCACAGTTCTGCTTTTTACTTTCAAGCCTAGCAGTGCCTTCTCCAGCAAAGGGAGAAACTCCAGAGCCTCCCACCCCCGTGGCATCACCCCATTTATCCAATAGATCTTTCCAGTCTTTTTGTTTGGGGTGAAAATTGGACCCCTATCTTGAGAAAATTTGATTCCTTTCCCCCCAAAATGATCCCCAGGTGGGTGCCCAGCTTTGGGTCCTACATTGCAAAGGCACCTCAGAGCAGTGCTATGAAACTATGATTTCCTCTCAAGGTTGCAAACACCCCAACTGAGATGGGGGTGTGTCGTGGTTTAACCCCAGCCAGCAACTGAGCCCCACCCAGCCGCTCACTCACTCCCCCCGGTGGGATGGGGGAGAGAATCGGAAGAGTAAAAGTGAGAAAACTCACGGGTTGAGATAAAGGCAGTTTAATAGGGAAAGCAAAGCCACGCACACAAGCAAAGCAAAAGAAGGAATTCATTCACTCCTTCCCACGGACAGGCAAGTGTTCAGCCATCTCCAGGAAAGCAGGGCTCCATCACGCGTAGTGGTTACTTGGGAAGACAAACACCATCACTCCGAACGTCCCCCCCTTCCTTCTTCTTCCCCAGCTTTATACGCTGAGCATGACGCCGTATGGTGTGGAATAGCCCTTTGGGCAGCTGGGGTCAGCTGTCCCAGCCGTGTCCCCTCCCAACTTCTTCTGCACCTGGCAGAGCACGGGAAGCTGAAAAGTCCTTGACCAGTGCAGCAACAACTAAAACATCAGTGTGTTATCAACACTGTTTTCAGCACAAATCCAAAACATAGCCCCATACTAGCTACTATGAAGAAAATTAACTCTATCTCAGCTGAAACCAGGACAGGGTAACACTTCAGGCAAGCAGGAAAGAGAACAGAAAACCAGTTAAAAATTAAAAGTCTCTGGAAAACAGCTCAGATTTTTAGACATCCTTAATTTGATTCCTTAATCTCTTTCTCCAGGCTGAAAAATCCCCCAAGTGAAAACCGTGCCTCAGACATAAAATAGTTCCCCACGGCTCTGCCTTACTGAAAGTCTTAGAGAAAGCCGAACACTGCGGAAATAGGAGCTGTAGTGTGGCCAGAAATTACATTCAGTCTCCTTCTGAACACTCTTTGCCACACTACGGACATCACAGCTCCTGCAAACAGCATGTGTTTTAGCAAAAATAGACTAATTCCTGCAAAACAGATACTAAATATACTCCTCAGCTAACAAAAGAGTGCTATCAGCACGTGTCAAAGCAATGAAGAGGGAAGACATAAGGAAACGGCACTGAGCTCTATAGCATTCTTTGCGGTTAATTGGATAGCCGGAGCCCAGGCTTGGGGCTGTATCCTTAATTTTTAAAGTGGTGCATGGAGAATTAAGCGTTAAGAGGAATGAGAGTCATCATGAAGCAAAACAAAAAGCCTGGCGTACCGCTATGAAAATGTAAGTTTAAGTACAGTAGCTGCCAGCAGAGAGATAATTAGGTGCACTTGTGGCCTTATCTGCAAACTCTACTGTACGCTGCGTCGTTAAAAGCAATCTCCTGGTGAAAAAGAACGCCTGCCTCATATTAAGCTGTTTCAATGGTGTACTGTAATTATGCTTACAGATGTTTTAAGAATACATATGTAGGAAACTGCAGGTCTTTAATTATAGGTAGGCCTGCATACGGTGCACTTTGCTCCACTGCAAACGAGCCTGCGCTGACCCGGGAGCGACCTTCGAAAGTCTGTTTCGGGAAGCCACAAGCTGCTTTCCTTCTACGATCTGAAATCAGTCACAATGGCAATGACCCTCCTCAAAAGCACATCCTTGCTCCAGCGCAACAGTAAACCTCTGGCTCTCTGCGTGAGAGCTGGTCTCCTCCCGGGAACGTCACTCGGGCAGGATGGAGGCACGTTTGGCTCCTGGTGCTTCTCACTGCACGGCCGAGTGCTTGCCCCGGGGGCCCCGACAGCCGCTCACCCCAAACTGGTCCCCCTGGGAGAAGGAACAAAATAGGGCTGAATTTTCCCATCCCGCTCCAAGTCCAGCCCCCCAGCTCTCTGAACCTGCTGCCCCCCTATTTTTGCCATCTTGTCAGATGCAGTTAGCTCATGGGCTTCCTGTCGATGGGGAAAATTGGCAGTTGTCAGAGCAGGTATCGCCGTTCCTTTTTCTTGCTTTTCTACCTGCTGAATGAATCCAGCCCGCAGAGACAACGAGCACAGAGAGGGAGCGGTGGTAATTACACGGTATGTGACATTGTTATTGTTTATTTGATTCCACAAGGAAACATGTGCTCCCCCTCCCGTCGTTGGCTCGGCTTCTTGCACCCTTTCCCAGTGAATAACTCTTCAGGGCAATGTCCCTGGCTATGCATGAGCATGCAAAAACATTAAGAGTGGAATTAAAATGCATTAACAAGAGCAACAACATCAGCATGCTTAAAAAGCTGGTTAACTAAGAGCAGGGGCTGTGTAAGCGATGGCATCTCTTTCTCAAAAGTGATGTGCTTCTTGTACATTCAGTTACAACTCAGCACGCAAATATCGTGCCACTTTGGAACGAATTTTTACTTCTGTTAGCCTGGTAAACTTACCTGATAAACAAAATCAAAATTTATTCCATTTTCCATATTGTTTTGCAGCTTGTTTCCTGTGCTCAGACCAGCTACCGACTCCGGCGGTGGCAGGGGACGGAGATGGGAGAGAGCCACTGTACCAGCCCAGCCATTTCTCCGTGGCTGCTGTACCCTCCTCATTCACCAGGAGCACAAGAAAAGACAAGACCGAATTTTACTCTTCGTTTTCTTCTAGTTTTCTAATTGTAAACCAAGGGACTCAGCAAGTAACGAGTTCATTAAGAGGATTAAGCACTTTTTTATTAAAATTAAATATTTGGAGACAGAAAATACCTTACAAGTGTCAAGAATGTATTGCTAATATTACTTTTTTTTTTTTTCACCTGGAAAGCACTCTGAAATGATAACTTTCCCCTCTCCCGGGTTAGCTGTGTGACCCACAGATGTGGCAGATACCCCTTTTATTTTGCAGAGAAAGAGTCTCACACCTGGGTACCATTTTTGACCTTACCATTGATTTCCCTATTAACTGAGCTGCCCTGCAGGGACACAATCTTTTAGGCTGTAAAATCTTACAACTCCCCACTGTTGTGATGCTGCAAAGCAAGAGAGAGGAAAAACATTTCAGTGGATTTCAGAGAGATGGGCAAAGCAAAGCGGACAGCTTAAAGAAGGTGTTGGCGGGACGGCTGGAAGTGCAGAGATGCGCAGCCAAAGTGACAGCATGGGAGCCCCGGTTTTGTGGGGTTTGTGTTTTTATTTTTTCTGAGGCAATGAAAGCCCTGTTCCGAGGACTGGTTAGCCAGGCTGCACGAGGGAAGAAGAGGCAAAATCCGTATCCTGCTCACGGGGCAGCAGGTATAGGCAATAAGGGTGACACGAGAGGATTTCATACCTACTGAGAAATCATCTAGCAGGTCGCCATGTCGACAAGAGGAGTAATAGTGGCCGCTCACAGCGATGTGCTCCTGCCTGCAGCAAACCCCTCATAAAAAGGCTGAGGCTCGGGGAAGTTATCACAGCGGTCTCCCCTTCTTTTATTAAAATAACATAAACTAATAAGCAGGAAAGAGGCACATGTGGAGAGACCACAGTAGATGGAAAGTAAAGGGAGAAGAGGTTAAAGGATGGTTAACAAACTTAAATGTGAGTGTTTCCAGACTCTCTTGGAACTAGATAAAAGGCGCTGATCTCCTCCAGGCTATTCTCAGTGTTTTTGGTTCAGGGCTGAGAGCAGCATTATGTAAAATATGCTTTCCTGCAACAGTTTCACTGTTTCACCGTTTCCTGACCTTAAAAACCAGAATAATTTAACTATTTCAATTGGTTGGCCACAGTGATGTCTACCGATAACTTGGAGCTAAGGCCTTGCCCACACTTGAAGCTTGTCAGCATAGCTTTCTCACTAAAATTATACTAGGTTTTCCTAGCACGTGCTTCCAACGGCAAAGAGATATGTAGAACATATAGTAGTACATTGAACCATTTGGGTGAACAGAACTATTATCTCAGTGTTGGGGGTTTTGCAGAGGGAGGTACACTCGTAAATGAAGTTTGAAATGGGCCCTACAAGTAATGCATAATCAGAGGGGCCGTGTCTTTCGCTAGATCGGGTTGTCTCCAGTGCCAGAAGAGACTTCTCGGTGTGAAACGTCTGTATTTTGTGTCACCTCAGTCCACAACGAGTTAATCTTTACTGGTCAGTGATGGAGGAGGTGTCCACAGAGGATGGTGAGGGGCAAGTCTAAATAATGAAGCCACTGATGGGACACAGAAATGCTTAGATTAGGCAGATGACTCAGATCTCACACTGTTTTTTTATATTTGTATATATACAGCAGTTGTCCTAGTCTATTGTACACTGATATGAACTTTTTAATTCATAGGAATACATTCCCTATGCTTTGCTTTAACTTGAGAAAAGTTAACTTATTTAACCTGACAATTTTAGTTCTCTCATTTCCCTGAACTACAGTTGACAAGAGAAAATCATGCATGTGAGTCATGGAAGCGATTGCGGGATGGAGACCTGCGTTTGCTCTCTTGCTTCTGCAGAAAAAGGCAACTACTATGGAAACTAGTTAAAGGACAATAGCAATGAAATCTTCTGTCTTCTTGGCGTTTGGGAAGTTATTATTTGGGATATCACAGCACTCATGAGTGGGACTGTGTTACATATGAAAACAAAGAAATAATTGGGCATTTTGACTACCATACCTTGTCTTTTAAGATAAGATTTTTTTCCTTTTAAGTTCAGATTTCCTGTGGTTTTCCATTATAAATAGATCTCCCTCTCCCTCTGTCTCTCTTTGTTTGTCTGTTGTAGTTCTGAGTACTAGAATTTGTAAATAACTCAGGAGTTTTACATCTAGTGTTACAGTGAACCATAACTAGATTTTTTCCTGTACCTGGATGACAATAGAGATTTGGAAAAAAACCCCACACCATTATATATCTTTTCTGCTCAGGAAGATGCTGTAATGTCAGCTCTGCTCATTAAAATGTCCATTGACTTATTTAACAGATATACTAAAAGCATTGGCTATAACAGAGCAACTAAAAATTCCTTGGCAGACAGTGCTCTCCAGCATTTACTTTCCTTGGCACCAGAAGGCATGTTCAGAAACTTCCTATGTTCAAGATTTTATGATCACAAAATCATCTGCAGATATTTATAAGAGTAATGAGCCACTTGTATGTATCTGCTGTACAAAGGCATCTTTTTTAAAGCAGTGATGAGCTGGAGAATGGTCCAAGTTGTACTTTCAGTGCAGATTCAGGAGCACAATTTAGAAGATTTTTATGCTTTATTGGAAGTTTCTCCTTAGCCTGCTTATGCGTAAAAGGAGGTGATTCTCCTACTCACAAAAACAGTAGGTAGTTCTTCAGCAGTTCACCCTATGTGTGGCTTTCTGAATTTTAGATTGGAATGTAACTAAGCACTATCTTGGAATGAAAAGTCTAATCTGGGTCAACACCTCATCAAAATCAAAGAGCTAGTCCTACTGGATTTTTAAATTCAACTCCATCTGCAATTTTATCTCCAATTCTGCAAGCTCACAGGTTATGAAATGGCAGAATCATAAAATGCCTGCAGGTTTTCAAGCTTCAGCATGTGTTTTTCAAAACCACATCATTTCTGTTTATTCTCACATCACTTTTCGTGCAGGTTAATTGAACGCTCACTTGAAAAGTTTCCAAAGGCACTGGGAAAAGCCTCGTGCCTAACAGGTAGGGTTTGCTATCAAATGAGATACAGGAGCTAGAGATTCAACGGAAACTTCAGAGCTGAGACACATCCTACAGATACCACCTCCGCCTGGATTTTGCCTGGAGTTTCTCTCCTTTCCCCGCTTGAACGCAGGCTGCAACCAACTGGAGAAGCTGAAATGAGGAATACCGCCAGATTATGCAATAGAGCTATTACATTTCTCTTCATTCTGTATAAAGTTATCTCCCTCTTTAGTTAAACAGATTCCCTTCTTCTTGTCTCCCTCATCATCTTTGTAGTTAGCCATGGTATTTTCGGCATGATGGTCTAGGGTTTAAGTGAGGTAATGGCTTTTAGGGGGAGAGAGTTTATCTTTTATTGGATTACTGTAAAAGAACAGATAAGCACCCAGGCACGCAAGTCCAAATGTTCAGAAAGGAATTGCTTACTTGAAAGCTTGCCCTTTCACTCCAGCTTTGTCAGTTTGTCTAATAAAAGTATTTTTCCTTGCAAAACTTGCCACAGCCACCCCTGAAACGCTACAGAGAAGTCAAGGAACGGCAGTCTGGACTCCCAGTCAGGAGGTGCTCACAGACAATTTTTGAAGAGCTGGAATACCAGCCACAAACATGAATTATATGTAGGTCTCATGGACTCGGATGGGAGCAGGTCTGGGTTTTTTGGCTGCAGACACTCAAGGCCATTCCTTGGCAGTGTTACAAGAGCAATATTTATACAAGGATGAAGCACAACTTCATCAAAGCATTTGCACAAATTAAAAACTTTGGTTTTCCTTGCTATTATTTATAATAGCAGTCTGAAAAAAACCCAACTCAACGTTGGTTTCCCTATGAAAGAACTGTAATTAGTTTTCATGGCAGGACTGAGTGACACTGTGGGTCCTTTCTCATGGACATGGGTCCTGGGTTTCTTCCTCAGATGCAAGGAAAGTAGCTTGTTACAAGTATTATCAGAGGAAAAGCAACACTAAATAGAGGTCAATTCTGAGACCTGGCATACTTTACTGTCTTGCTCTAACTAGTTAAAGAGTATCCTTGCCATCTTGAGGTTAGTGCAGTCCCTCATAGATTTTTTCAGACCCGTGACTGAAGATACTCCTTGGATAGATATATGATAAGCTGCTTGGTATCACCCTTCTCAGTGGGTACCTCAGCTCCCTGAAGATCTTACTCAAATATTTATGCATCTCTCATGGGCAGGATGGACTTGGAGGTGACTGTAAATTTGCCCCAATATCCCAGTATAATTATGTAGAGTGGTTCCAGTCCAGCCCTTTTCACCAGCACAGGAGCCTGCTGCAATATCTACCCACTTAAGCTTTGCTTTTTGAATATTGAAATATAAATGCTTTTAAATGCATAGGCTACGTCTCGTGTGAACTGTGAGAATGAGGAGGAAAAGGAAAGTATATTTTCTTCTTATTGGGAATTCTGTATTGGTAGCGAGAAGCAAGGGCTTTAATACAAGGGATTTATGCTGAGTGATCTGTCTTTGCTGGGCTGGAGAATGAGCCATTTTTCACCCATAATATGAAACAAATTTATTTTGTCTTCAGGCTGATCCTTGAATACATGATAATGTAGATAAAGATTTCTTGAATTTCATTTCAGCTTTAAAAGAAAAAGGAAATGTCTGTGTTTAAAATCTGTGGTCACATATGGGCCCTGGTAAGGTCTGTTGATGTTGGACACTTTGCTGGCAGCTGTTCAACACACGGGAGATAGATACACTCTACGCACCAAAGAACAGAAAAATAACAATAAACTACAAGTTAACTCTCCCGATTGCTCTAGAAATGAACACAAGAGAGAGACATTACATAGCTTTCTGAAATGAATGATCCCATAGACCTCTCACTCTGAGAAATAAATTTTGTATACCTGCATAGGCTCATAATGGATGAAAATAGGATATTATTTTCAGATGTCTTGGTAGATGTTGAGAGCTATTTAGAAAATAGCAGTTTCATTTTGTAGGCAAATGCTGGAATTTCTTAATTTCTTCTCATTTCAAACTGGAATAAAATGTTAACATTTGCTGATACAAGAATCATCAGGAAACAATACTGTAGTGCTATAGTAAAAAAAAAAACAAGGAAAAAATGAAGTTAACATCTTATTGAAACAAAATCTTGACAGTTTCATTAGGAAACTAGAAAACATAGTCAAAATTGATATGTCGCCTCAAACATTCTGCTGCAAAAAACCGCACTTCTCCAGCTCCTGCTGCATGTCTGCCTTAGCAAGGGCTGTGACTACGCACGGTCATGACTGCGTCCTGCAGCTTGCTTTTCTCGTGCATTAACAGCGTTTTCAGAGAATTTTCCAAGAATACTGTTGAACGTGTTGGTACCTGAAGCCCTTGTGTCATGATACCCCGTGCAAGAACAGGCTGTTTGATACAGCAGGCTGATGTTCCTTGTTTCTGCCCCAGCAGCACCTGGGGGGGTATGATACACAGTGAGCTTTATCCTGACATGTTCTGGGGGTGAAAAACCATATTTCTTGGAATCTACAATGTCTATCTTTCTAATCCCAGCCTCATTTCCTCTGTTCAAAAGGCAGCTTGGTCTGGATTTGATCTTGGCACTTAAATTCTACCTCACCCTTGCAATGAAGCAGTGGTGGAAATGGTGGGAAACGTTAGGGCGTAAAGCCTGGTACAGACAAGGGTGAAACAGGTCCCAGAAAAGTCCATTTTGCTCCAGAGCTCTTTAAAGTGAAAAGCTTCATACACTTATTCTTGCTGACAGAGTTAGAAATGTATGAGGCTGTCAAAAACAAACTCAGATGCAACGTTGTGTCTGTCACCATGTTGGTGGAGTTTAGATACGATTGAGAAAAAGAATTTGTTTCCTTGGTAGCAGAAAATTGCTTATTTTGCAAGGTGCCATGGAGAGTGTTATCTACTTGGGATTTATAGGGTAGAGGCTTTAATAATGCATTTCAGCAGGAAAGGAATATTTGTTTTATGACATACTTCCCAGGGTGGTGGTTGGCTTGTAGATGCACTGTGTCTTGAAAATTAATAATGCACCTATCAGAGAGCTGTGATATCACTTGCCCCAAGGGCAGGGAGGTTATGCAAAGGAGTTGGAGCTCAGACTGTTCCCAGGACGGGGGGCAGCTGGGCTGTAGAGGCACCCCGGCCTCTGCAGTGGGACAGTGTCAGGAACAGAGCATCGACGCATTAAATGCAGCTCATTATTCTGGACAGCACCTCTTTGTGTGGAAATGCCATTAGCAACAGGGGTGGTGTTGAAGCCGTAAAAAGCTATTCCTGTAGGATAGCGTCGGGATCTGGTCCTGTGAAATGCTGCTTGCTGACATCTGATAGCAACCGTGAGATGGCACGAGCCTTTGAACCAAATTCAGCGAGGATAAAAATGGTGCTGTTGCTTTTATATTAAAGTCAGAGGATCAGAAAACATAACATACCGTGCAGTTATTTGGCACGCAGCGGCTCTGCCAGCTGAGTGGAACTGACACAGCAGGCTGAGCGGGGAGGAAGGCACGTCGCGTGACAAACAGCTAACAGGAGGATAATATCAAGTAGGTGCAGAGAATTATTTGTTGCTTAATGAAGAGCCTCTCGAGGTTGAAAATTTACAGTCCTTTCACAGTTCAATTTTGTCAGAGTACGGAATAAAAATAACCATTGAGTAGAGCGCAGCGACGTTGCGATGCGCGGAGGAAGTAGCACAGACCTTGCAGACCTATGACACAAAATTATATTGACAAGGGAAGGCAGACTGAGAACACGAGCCAGCAAAGGTCAGGTAGGGCATAGTATGGGGGTGGTAATTAGGCCACTAATTAGATTCTTACGGGCAGGCTGGGGAAGGAAGAATGCTTTACAGTAGAAAAAGGAAGAAAAAATTCCCAGCACAGTGTCAGACAGGCATCGCCGTTTCCCTTCAGACCAATCTGCCTCATGATTGCTACGACGAGCCAAGTCCTAGTTGAGATGAGAAGAGGTCTGAGCAGCTGGCGGTGAGATACGAGGACCTTGTGCCAGAAATAGGCACATTTTCTTCACCGCAGAAAAACTGAAGTTCAGAGAAGAACCTGCTGCCAGTCCTTCTCCACTCTCCCCGGGGGAAAGCGCTCGGTCAAACAAGCGGGATCAAAGCTGGATTTTGGTGAATGAGGGGTAGGAACGGAGGTGTTCAAGACAGGAATCATCCCTTGCAAGCCAGAATGCACTGCTGTCTCTCTGCAGCATGTAGGTAATGGGAGGAAGGTAAATTAAAAAGGCTGAAAATATTCTCTGGAGAAAACCAGGTCCCCAGTGAGTTCAAGAAGCTGAATTTATGTCATACAAATACTGCAGCTTGATTTTCTGAGGTGGTTGGAGTCCCTGCAGAATCACACTCTGCACTGACCTGTGCTTGGCTTCATCGTGACCCCCTCCTCCCAGTCAAATTTAAAAATCACACTCATTTCATCTTATTTTTTATTTCCTGGGCCATGAGATCAATAGTCTAGTCACACACGAATATAATCCGAATCTTCTTTCAGTACTGTTTTAGTTGTTATCTCAAAAAGGGCTCAGACTGAAAAGAACTTTTACAAAAGATTGTTGATTCTGCTGGCATGGATCAAAGCTAAATCTGTTATATGGAGAGAAGAGAGAATTCAAATAGTAAGGAAAAAGTGAAGGCATCCAGGACATAAAATAAATGTGTCACTAGCTGTGGTTCTTTCACCTCTATGTTTTATTGCGTTCGTGTTCTTACTATTTGAAGTAACATCTCCGATATAACTTGAGCACAGTACCTGAAATAGGAGAAAGCTGCTCAGAACCTTAAAAGTGAAGTTAGTATCCTCTAGAAAACATTTAGTGGAGCAATGTTTTCAAGGTACATATAAGAATGGTGTTGACAGCGGAGCTGTAACTGATGGAAGTTACGATGTAAAAGGGCAGAGTACCTCCCCTTGGGCTGCCTCTGTCCCTGCGTCTGGTCCCGCGTCGTGTCCCATCAAGTGCAGCCTGTGGAGCATTTGCAGTCCCTTCTCCTCCCAGCTCTACACCCCAACCAGCCTGTGTATGCCAGGAGACCCAACCCTCTCTTCGTCTTCCAGAGCAGAAGTGTGAGTGAGCACGGGCAGTATATTTTTCTGCAAGCACAGGGCAGCACCCGGGACGGAGGGTGTGAAATGCGGCACCCGATGCCCGTCTCCGGTGGGGACGATCGGCTCTCTGAGCACAGAAGCTCCCAGGACTCCACGCTTTATTTATATGTTTTTGCAAGCCCAGGCACCAAAATGGCCTTTGTGATCCGAAAGAGCTGGAACGGAGGGTTTCTTTGCTAAAAAGATGAAGTGAAATTTCAGCAGTTTCTGCAGGAGCAGCAGCTATGCAGGGGGTGTCTCAGGCAGGGTGAACAGAGCTGGGGGACAGCAGCAAACCCCAAGAGAGCAATGGGAACGGCTCTGGGCAACAACACACCTCTGGAAAAGAGCAGGCTGGGACATTAGATTTCCTCCTGTGATGAGAGCATTGCAAAAATTACTGAAAATAAAGATTTACAGGTATGTGGGATGAGCAAGTATTCAAGTAAATACTTGAACATTGGTCCAGTCTATTCACAAATAAAATCATTGAACGGTGCTGGGCCAACCAGACAGGAGGAAAACTGAACCTAATTAACATTACACTCTATGGTAATGGTATTTCATATCTCTGTACACCTTGAAAATAAAGCTCGGAGTCCAGGTACGTACCATCTTGACTGTACAGCCCACATACATCATGGAAAATCTTACCCCAGAACTGATTATCCTCAACATCCAAAGCTGATGGGGAACAATCTTTTTATGGATGGCCATCAGAAAGAGCACAATGCCTTCAACTCCACTGAAAAGAGTTCCCTATGGAAAAATTACGCTCCAAAAAAGAAAAAGACTTGGCGTGGAACTTCTCTGGTTGCATCTTCCTGAGAATTCAGTTACTTTGGTCAGAGATTGCATCCAATTAAATGAAGACCATATATGTCACTAACACTTGTTCTCACACTTTTTTGGGGACTAGCATTGGGATGAAAAAGGGAAGACTTTGAATAAGGGAGAGGACTTCTGGAGCAGCTAATAACCAAACCGCAGTCCTCAGCTACAGTGCACAGTAGCAGCGAGTATAAGAGGTTGTTGGCCCAGAAAGTTTATCAGAGGTCACCTTTTCAGCTCTCCAACAGCAGAAAGCACTAGGAGCCACTGCTCAGCTGGTGACCAGTTTGAAAAAAAAAAAATAGATTGTAATTTTTCACACAGCAACACTTGCCAGACTCAGCTGCAGCCCGGCGGTGAGACTTCTTGTTGCCTAAGGAAGTCTCCAGCCGAGCCGCAGGGAACACAGCGTACGGGCGGAAAGGACGGCTCTTTGTTTTCCTGTGCTTTGGGACCGCTCTACCTCCATGTAGCTGCTGGCCCTAGAGCCTGGGTAAATAGCTGAGCATAAAGCTAACCACTTTTTCTCCTGAAAAAAACCCCCAAAAAGCAGGAATAAAACCTTGGTTACAGAATTGGAAATAGAGGGGCGTGCCAGTAGCGAGAGGAAGAGGAGCACCCAATTTGGCCGGGGCAGTGCTCCAGAGGGCTGCGTCCTGCTGCAGCCCCCCGGGAGGAAGCCCTCGCCAGGACAACAGGAAAGGCTTGACAAACACGAAGCCTTTGGGACTAAAGCAAATATTGCAACTTGGGATGGAAATGCTGATGTTTTAATCAGTGGTGCCCCATTAATTATGGATCATTTTTATTTCCTTGAAGGAAGTGAGAAACGGACAGAAATGGGGAATTTTATCTCGCAACAGACCTCCCACCTTCAATAAATGCGCAGGGAGCGCAAAGGTTGTTCACAAAGCCCTGGTGACTGCCGAGTGCCTTCCAAAGTTCACCATTCAATACTTTTATGTTCTTTGCAGGTAGTAATTGACAGACGCAGTTTAATTAAACAAAACCAGCAAGACAGTTTCTTGCTAAAAGGGCAGACAATAATCATTTTCTAGAAATGGATCCCTCCAGCTCTCACTGAGGATAAGCACTCAGAGCACTTGCAAATTCTGATAAGCGACTTCAAGCCTGCATTGTTATCTTGCTTTTTTTTACACTGTGAAGTTGTTGGGAGGAATAAAAAGAGCCAGAAATCTTTATTATTCTTCCTAAGGGATTCATTGCCTTCTACTTTGCAATGCTTCACCGTATTACCAATTTTCACTGTACATGCTTTTAATAAATACTTATTGTTACAAAGATAATAACACTCTTATCACATTAATGACTTTGCAGTAGTGTAAATGAAAATGAATATTAATAAAGTTAACAGTAACCTTGATACAGTAGAACACCAGTAAGTGGCAAATTTTCTGTGTTTTATAGCACAAGAAAGCTTGCTTTTCTGTTTTTTCTCTGCCAGCATTGGAAGGGAAAGTACATGAGAGAGAAATTTAGATATTTGTGAAAAAGGCTCGATGATTATTTCCTATTATAGATCACTGCAGTCTGTTTTATTAAAAATATCCTCTCAGCCCCAATTCTTCCCTGAGGTATTTCTGCTGCCTACCAGCACTGCAATGAATGAATGAAGACACCATATGGGCACTTGTCTTCCAGCATGTATATAGGTCTTTTGGGGTTCTGCATGGATCCCAGCATATGGGTCAGACTGACATTTCTTTTTTGATCCAGAAGAAAAAAAAAAGCAATGGTGCTACAGCAGCCTTTCTAGGCAGTTCTGCATTTTCTCATCCGAACAGCTTTCTTTTTCCATCGTTTTTCCCTATGATTTGTTCGCCACCTGAGCTTGTAGCAGCCTGAGCTGCAGCCAGGACATGCCAGACCAGCTTCGCTGCTGATTTGACAGGGCTGGCCGTGCTAGCACATGATTTCGTTCCCGCATCATCAAATGAAGCAAAGCCAGGGATCACGTCCCAGGACAAGCCCGCGCCCAGGGAGCTGCGAGCTTCCAGGAAGGCGCAGACGTCCTGTCCGCGGGGGATCTGCAAGTGCACAGTCAGTTCGGGCGGCTCAAGGCACGTCAGACCTCCTCCACGTCTCCAGCCCATCTGTGCAAGGCAAGAGCAGTTGGCCTGGCACGGCCCAGAAACACCGGACTGGCCATGAATGATCCGTACATTTGATCTCCATTACTGTGGGAGACACATCAAACATTTCCAGAAGTCTCGCTGCTTGGTATGAACCACTGGAAATCCTGGACAAGTGGATAAAATGCTGAAATTGCAGCCCACCAGAGAAGAAAAGTTTGTAGAAGCCAATGCACTGTAGAACTTATTTAATAAATGAGCCAACCACAGAGAAGTTTGCTCCCTCTTATATTGCATCACTTTGCATTTTTAAAAAAAGAGTCACCTCCAAGTAAATCATCAAATGCGGGGATTTTTGCATCCCTGTATATTTCCCAAGCATTTTTCTTTGTTCATATGTAGGCTGAATTTGAGATTGGGAGCACATGAAACCGAGCACCAAAGTTTTGTGCATGATTTTGCTCCAGCATGTGCTGTGCTGACTTAAAACTCCTATAGGAGCAATTGATACCAGTAGTCGTATGTTCTACAAAAGGAAGAATAATCTATTCTGAACAAAGAGCTCTCAGACATATGGTACTTTGTTAGTCTAACATGAGAGGTATGCCAATTTGCTGAAAGTGCAGTCAGAGGGAATAAGGATATTGCGAGACTTCGAATACTAAGCGTAGAGATTTTAAATTTAAAAACCAAGGGTTTACGTAAGGTTAAGCCTTGAGATTTTTAAGTCTACAAAATCTGATAATTTTAGAGTTATTGCCTTTACTGCGCTGAACCCTGTCACATTGCTCATTTGCTTTTATAGTTTGTAGACATTTTTACACACTAAGGCATAAATTTAACAGAATAAACAGTAATGTAAAAAACTACAGATGGCAACTGCGGAGTGGCCAAGCATTAGTTCTGATAGTGAATTGTTTCCTGGTTTAGCAAATGGCAGATGTCAAGCCTGACATTGCATTAATGTAACTTTCTTGAGTGCAATCTTTTGGTGGAGGGAAGCATGTGGTTAAGTTCACAGAGAATCTGCATTAGCTGATGCTGCTACGTTATCCAAAACATTCACTGATAATAACCCCTCGACAAAAAGTAAATAAATATGGGTGTGTAAATCATCTCATCTCAGATATTTGGGGTTGGCTTTCCAGTTTGGGGAAGGTAGCTGGTTTTTACAATGGGGTGGAGCGTATCAGCAAACACCTGGAGACAGAAGTTACAAGACATTCGAAATGAAGAACAATTTATTGTACATGATAGCCTAGAATAATGTATTTATCTGTTTCTGACTGGGAGATGTGAAGAGGGTGGTAGATGTAAATAAGAAAATGTGGCTGTATCACTGTGGGAACCTGTACTAACTCAGTCAATGACCCCTGGAGAGCTCAAGGAACTGTGCAAGAGCTTGACCTCGCTGTTAACGTAGCCTTTTTTTCCACATGGTTATGACAGTGTTACTAGCATGGGGTATAAATGAAATGTAGATGCATTTCACAGGAATATGTAGATTCCAGCATGCACATTCACCTCTGTACATTGGCATTGCTAATCTGTCTTTCTCCACGGCTGATTTACAACAGTCCTTAAAATGCAGACTAAGACCTTTCAGTAGCGTTTATGTCACTGTCATTTTTTCATTTTGTCTTGCTATTATGCTTTCAAGCAGTTAGAAGCTGGCAGCCACTGTCTTAAGCATAAAAGTTAATCGAATAAATTAATAATGGCCAAAGGGTATCGTGGCAACCAGAGGTGTGAAGGAAGGTGGCCAGGTTTCCAAACAGCACCATTAAATATGGCAATATAGTCTTGGTGAGTTAACACAGCATCGACTGCCCACGACTAACGTGATAACTTTACCATCCAGAATACTCCAGGGAAATAAATGTTTCTCATCATTGCCAGGAAACCTGAATCATTAACGAACAGAATGATGATGAAATGCAGAAAGTCTTGGTTCTTGAGCAAAGCACATTAGTTTCTGGGACATGAGGCTCATTTGTAACATGGATCTAATTCATATGATCAACACAAAGACTAAACACTGAAGAGTAGATTTTCTGAAATAAAGATTGACTTCTGTGCCGGTCCTTCTATGTGAAACACACTCACAAATTGTATTTTTGTGTCCAGGAGTGGATATTTAGATGCCTAAATATCCATTTGTGTATACCAATGGGCAGTTTGCCTGTGCAACTAGACGAAAAGCAGTAGAGAGATGGATTTTCCAAATCTGTACACCCCGGTGGTGCTTCTTGGCTCTCACTTTGAGGAGAACTGGCTCCGTGTGCTTCTCTGTCCTCAGTATTTCTGGGTAGAATTCACAAGCCATTGAAGTGCTCCATGGCACCAGTCCGAGCTCTTTGAATAGGGGTGAGACTATCGCTCTGTCTCATCTGCTGGATAGTAATGCCTGACATAAATATTTCACTTTTCACTAGAAGTTCTCAAAGCTCTTTTCAAGCCTAATTAAGGTTCACATCACACTTAAGAATGAGGCAGATATCCTAATGACAGGAAAACTGAGGCCAAGAGAAGTGAAGGGAATTGCTCAATATCACATAGTTGCAGTCCTGAGACTGAAATGCAAAGATCTTGAGTCTCGGTAGTTTGCTCTAACCACTAATGAATAATAATGACTGACCATATTGATAATTAATAGCACTTTCACAGAGCTTAATACATGTAAAGTGCTGTTGAAATACTAATTCATTCTCCCTCACTGATCACTGAGGGTATGCATGGTCTTCATCCTGCAACCCACTCCACTTTGCATATGTGGAAAACCACTGAGTTAATCAGATATTGCTCCACAGCGGAAAGCTGAGCATGGAAATGGTTGCAGGATGAGGTATGAAAGAGGATGCTCACAGTGTCTGGCTTTCAGCATGTAACTGAAGTGCCTGACGTAGGGGTGCTTGAGCTGAGAACTTGGTCTCCCTGACTGCCACCAGAGAGAAGCAGGCTCCATTAGAAGCCCATTCAAAGCATCTGAATTAGAAGCTATTTCTCTCTGCTGAGCCTCTGGCGAGCCTAACGTTAGAGGTCTCAAGCTAGACATGTGAATACTCTCCCTTAAGTGCTTATTATCATTCCCATTTTGCAGGTGGGTGAACTGGAAAGGACAGGACTGTGCTAAATTAAGTGAGCTGCCTGCAACGGTTAGGCTCCCTCTTTGCTTCCCCATAAACCCCCTGGAAATGTGTATGAGAAAAAGAATGCAAAGCTGAATAAATCTCCAGGGAATATGTTTAGGTTGTAAAAATACAGAGACAGTATCGAAATATCTCAAAGTGCTCTTGGAATATACGGTGAGTCATGAGCACTGTATATTAAATGGTCAACACTTATTCAACAGAAGTAATTTCTCATGCGAGACCACAGGAGTCACAGGAATTGGCTTTGCACCAAACTGCCTGATTCAGCAAGATATTACCAGCGTGCAGAAGCTCTGCTGTTGTGTTTCAGCTTTTAGGCACCGGGAGAGAGGAAGTAACCAGGACGAGGAGAAACTAAGAGATTCCTCACAGATTCGAGTATGGCAGTGTTTTAACTATGTGAGTAGACACTTATCAGAAAAAAATATGCGTTAAGAATAGATAATGTATGTATGAAATTCATCCCTCCCATGTTATTTCTTCAGCTTGTATGATGGGGACTGAATTTTATCTCTCTGTTTTCTGCCATCTCTGGTATTCTTCCTAAAGCCAAAATTCTGTTGCAACTATGGTAGTCATTAAAAATTATAATATAAGGAAGTGTTTATCAGTTCTATCATTGCAGGTGGACTGGAAGAATGATTGCAAATTGAAACGACTTTTAAACAAAGCCTGAGTTAGCAAAAAAAAAAAAAAAAGGCAGAAAAAAGGAATATTCATTTTTTCTGAAATTAGCAGGATGAATAACACTTGGAGAAAACATTTGTCATTATGTCAGCAAGGAGGTATGTGATTTATCTTTGTAATAATGGTTTTCATAACTTTGAAGGTAAAGACAGTTGATCTATCTTGAAGTTTTTCATACAACATCTAGCAAGTTAAATGACTTTATTTGTGTATCTAAAATGAAGGCTAATCTAGCACAAACATGCTTGGAAATTCATCTCTTTGCAGCTGTACAGGGTCAGGGCCCATCCTCTGGTCCAGAGGGAAAGGAGCATGGCATCACCCATCTCTGCACAAGTAAACCCTCTTCTTTTAAAAGCAGGCTGACCTCATGCATTGACCTCATCAGTGACTTCATACCTACAGGAACAGTCGCTGACCATGCTGTTCCCTGAACCAGGTACCGTCTGGGCTAAAATGGAGCGTGCAAAAGCATGGCAGAGTGGGACCTCATAGCTGGGCTTCAGATTTTGTCCCTCGCTACCCTAATACTGGCCAGGGAGCAACTTCTCATCAGGTGTGAGGGATGCTGTGTGCCCCGGGATCCCCTCTCGTACGGGTACAGGGTTTGCTCTTCATACATGAATTTCTGTTGCAACAAATGGCAAGTCCGTACGGTAAGCACTCATCCCACAAACTCAACATTAACAAATCAGCTTTGGTACTTGAAATATTTATACATTACGGCTAACGGAGACAGTCATTTTTTTGTCCAGCAATATGAGGTGTTTATCCAGAATGTAAACAATTCTTAAGGAAAGATTCATATGTGCGTGCACGTCCATGCACACGTGTCATATATATATTTGCTTCATGCCACAATCTGCTTTTTTTCAACTCTGAAGCCTCTGCTGAAGGCTGGGGTTTGCAAGGAACTTCAGGTTTAGGCACAAATGAGAAGCAACAGATGGGAAAGAGGAAAGAGTATGCAGGGAAAAGAGCTTATAAAATACAGTTAATCTGTTTTTTCTTGAGGTAGCTAGAATGGTCAAAATTAGTTAAGGGAATAAGGCACACATATAATCCAAGCACTTGTTAAAACACATCCCTGATCAAATTTTAAAGCTTCATTTTGAATTCAGGAGCTGGAGAAGGAGTAATAAACGACATGGAAGCAAAAACTCTGGGCAGCGGAGTGCACACAAAGTGGCCCAGTGACCTACAATTCCCTGCCAGTGCTCAGAGATGAAATATATTAACATACATAATAGAGCTGGAGAGTGACAGTTTAAATATATGACACAGAGGGGAAAAGATTATTCTGTAACAGAAACTAAACACCTCCAAGAGTAACACTCTTCCCTCCTTATTCACAAGAGCAATAGGGAACAACAGGGTTGTTCATATGGGAAAGGAGAAGCCAGGAGCAGAGCTCGCGCTGACTTCAGTGGCAGCGATGTGTGCCTTTAGTCAGGAACCACATGCAATGGTGACAGAGAACCCACCTGATCATTTTAGCAGAGATCTGAGAGGTCTTAGAGCATCTTTCCCCATTACCTGATCATTTTAGCAGAGATCTAAGAGGTCTTAGAGCATCTTTCCCCATTTAGTCTCCTTCTTAGCTATCTCAAGCTCTTTTTTAGTCAAAGCTCATGATGTGTTACGGATTTCTAAAGAGTTTTTTTTTTTTAATTAAAGCAAACAATTTAAACAAGAGCCTGAACCAACCTAATGTCAAGCTCCTTGGCTGCTGGCTCACCTACTTTCACCGTTGCTGCGATGAGCCCTCGGTTGGTGTCACATATCCGAGAGTTACAGGAAGAGCAGTGTGAAACCCTCAGGCCATCAGCACGTGTGAGCTATTTCTGGTGCCAATTTGAACCCGTCTCCATTTGTCTTCGAAATTGTAACTCCTCGTTCATATTCCTTTAGAGAATCACAGAGCTGTGCATGCAGCAGGTTTAAAAGCTTTGCTTGCCCTAGAAGTCACACACGTGTATTTCCAAGAGCGGCGGACTTCAACCAGCTTCAAGCCTTCTCATTGCGTGCGGTGCCACAAAAGCATTATGGTAATTCTGAGCGCTGAACCATTTAAAATCTCTCTTAATTGATTCCTGGCTACTTCATGATTCCAGCATATTGTTAAATCAGTGGTAGATAAAAGTAGCAGGAGGTAACATCTTTTGTATCGCTGCAGGGAGATTACACCTAAAATAAGGCATTAAATTCTGGGTACCTCATTGCCAGAGAGATGCAGACAAATGGGAAGAAATTCATAGAAGAGCAATAAAAATGATTAAAGGTCTGAAGAGACTGAGTTATGACTGAAGATTAAAGGAACTTAATATGTATCGCCTGGCTAAATGATGACTAAGAGGGAAACGATACCCTTCAACAAGTACTTGGAGGGCATAAATATCACAAATAAAAAGGCATTCTTTAGGGTGCTGAAGGGCATACAACTTGGGATAAAAGGATGGCGTTAGGCAAAAGGAAACTGGCTCTCGACGTACATCATTAAAATCTAACAGACCATTTGTGGGAAACCAAATTCTGACACATTTATCTAATCAAATTTCAGTATTAATTTTTGCCTATTCTAGGGAAAAAAAGTGTAGTCTGCAATTAAAGACTGAGCAAGAACTCCCAGATGCACTACAGGGATGTGCATGCCAAGAAGAATAATTCCCAATCCAAGTTGGGAAAACAGCAAAAAAGCATTCTGAGTATTTGAAGGTTGATATACCCTTTACTGAGAGCCGAAGGATGTATAAGATAGGAAATTAGTGATCTGTATTTTAGGAATGTGTCTGTTGCCAGGATACCATGGGGAAAATAAAAGTAATAATGCATTTCCTTAAAACATACACATTCCATTAATTCCAGTGAGAATTATACCAATATTTTAATGGGAGAACGGTCCACTGAGAAGAATAAATCTTTCTGCAATTTTCTTATAGCACCAACTTACAGCTCTGAGCCTCAGAGCTGGAAGAAGAGCCGAAATAGTCTCCATGGGTGTCGGGGTGCCGTGGCTGCATGTCCTGACCCCGGCCTGTGTTAGAAAGCAACCGTGCATTCAACAGGATTGAATGTCTGCGTGAAATTGGGCTTTGCTGTGCCTCTGCTCAGCAGAGCGGCTCAGCGGCATAGCAGCGGTAAGTCCTAAACCTGCTAAGTACGACATATATATCACCTTGTGGTTTTTCAGACTTACTGCATGTGAACTCCCTGGCTGAATTTAGAGGTCCCCAGCCAGTAAATGATTTGCTTCCAGCTCCAGCTACCCCTTTGCCTTTCTGGGCAAAGGGAGAACCCTGGACTGCTGGCTCAGGCAGCTGTCTTGGGGAACTCGGCACATCCATTTGCTCCTCACAGCTCATGGCAGAAGGGAGACAGAGATATTTTGGGGAAGTTTTTGCCTTTTCCTGTCACAACCCACATCCGTTTCTGGTGAGATTACAATTTGACGTAAGAGTATCAGTTTATGCTGGTACCCTGCAGCAACATTCCTTGAGAAAAGGTTTGAAAAGCAGCGCCTGGTGATGGGAGGTCATGGGAAAACGGCTCCCCAAAAGCAGCAGGAGTGGGAAGCAAAAGTCTCCCGGCTGCTTGCGGGCAATGAACTTCTTCCTCCGGTTTTTGAGTTTGGGAGAGAGGAAGCACAAAGCAGAAACATCTGCATTTCTAACCCCTCTTTGTGAGAATAGCCTAAAGATGCTGATGCTGTAATAGGCACGGGGAGGAAGAGCAGTCCATTTCCCCGGATTAGCATCCCATTACGGCGGTGCTCTGAGGACACAATCTGATTTGTTTGTCCCAGAGTTAAATCTGGCTATAAAGGCACCGTTCTGCTGCTGCCAAACCCAGCCACCGGACCTTTTCGCCAGATTTCTGCCCCAAACCATGGTCAGTAGCAGTAAGGAAGGACTCCCCTGCGTAAAAATAATCACCTTTAAAATTCACACACTTGCAGTCCTAGTCGCGTGCCTGCTTTTCAACACTACTAAAGGGCTCGCCCGTCTTTTTTACCAGATAAACCTCCTCAGAGCTGAGAAATATGTGCAAACTTGTTTTAAAAGTGAGATGATCCTTTATATATTGCAGAGTAAGCATGGCAACCAGCAGAAATCATAATTACAGAGGTGGAGGTCAGGAGCTTTCCTTTTATGAAAACCAATCTGGTCAGATAAAGTTTTACTATAATTTCTATATTGAAATCTCTTCATTTCCTCCCCCTTTGAACATCTTGAATCATGAGAATTAAAGTTCCGTCTTAGTTTTTAGATTTTTTAGACTATTTATTCTGATTGTTCTTCTTCTGACTATCATTGTTCATGGTAACACAATTAGTTCCTGGACAGTGATTTATTATGCCATAAAATTTTGTAATTTCTTCCCCATCTCACCAGGTAATGTTGCAGATAGTTTGTAAGTGTCCGTGAGATGGGTAGACACAACCTTTATGGACTGCCTGGAAGTTTGAGCTACCGCTTTTGGATGCCACCATCAAGATACTTACTCCAGCTGATGGTTGGTGAGGAACAGCGTGAACAGAGACTTCCCCAGTGAATAAAGATCTTGTTTTCATGACAGCTTCTCTGATTTTTTTTTTTAATACATAAAAAGGAAGGGAATATAATATGCAGAAATCTGGCTAAGCATAATTGCTATTCAGAGCATCCCAGGAGGCCTAAAAAGGCCTTGGAGGGCAGCATATTTAGCCCAGACCAGAAACACTGAATATGTGTGAATATTTTAAAAACCACAGGTTTCACCTAGTCAGATGCTTTATTCTGTGAGATTTTTTTAGCTAAGATATTAGGTGAGAGTCAGATGTGACCTGAACAGAGACACATCCACTGTGCTGTAGGAAACTTGTGCATGTGTGATTTTTCAGCCAGTCTCTTAGTTATTTATATAAGGTCTTACAGGCGTATAATCACCCGTTTGAAATCCTTAAACTGTTTGGCTCCCAATCATAGCTGGGTAATTTGGAAGCTTCTGGTTTGTATTTTACTATTAAGTTACATATGGTTTCACTTCAAAACAGATTCCCACAAACTTGTGTAAGTTTTAGATGCTTCTGAAAGTTATAACCAAAGATGGACCCGATCAGAAAAGGAAATGCTAAAATCCGGTATTCACTGTTCTTTCGTATTTAGCTCATGCTTCCTCACCTCAACTTCTTAGAAATAATGTTGCCGAATATTAAACACGCGGATTTAAGGCCAACAGTGGGTTCACTTAGCATTAGGAGGGAAATAGGAAGGGCTTTCCTCCCCCGGTGTGCGCACACAAACCTTGGCCAGCTGCAGACAGCCATAGCTGCACAACAACTGCTGATACCATCAGCTTTGGTGAGCGTTGCATTAAACCTTCATGCGAAACTGTGCGCGCTGTCTCACAGGAGGTATGTGCATATATCACACGGGTGACTTCATAAGCAGAGTAGACATTTACATATACATACACATATATATTTATGTATACATGGCAGGATCCTCTTGGTTGAGAATGAACCTTGCACTTACTGAGGAGAAGATTTTGGCTTCTTAGCCAACGTTTGTGCTGTTGCCATTTCAAAATTGGACTATGGCAGCAGTATGCGCTCTGCAAGGTACGCAGCAGGGAAGTCTGACCTGCTCGAGCGATGGGGACGTGGCAGCGTAGGAGCACCGAGTCTCCTCGGGTCGACCTCCGACCGCCCCACCACAATTTGGGATGCCGGTCCCACCGTCTGCTTGGGACAGCTGGAATTTCCCGTAGGATCGCTCAGGACAGGCCCATCTCCTCCCAAAAGCTTTCGAGCGAGCCCAGCCGGCAGCCGGTGCTGCCGACGGCCGCGCTGCCGGGACCGCCGAGCCGCGGGGCCGATGCCCGGCGGGACCCCCGCAGCCCTCCCCCGCCCCGCCCGGGGGGCTCGGCGCCCCTTCCCCGCGGAGCCGGCGGCAGCAGCGCGGCTCTGCCCGCTCCCTCCCGGGGGCACCGCCGGGGACCCCCCGCCCCCGCGGAGCCGGCGGGGCCGAGCCCAGCGGCAGCAGCACGCCGCCTCCCGGGCTGCGCAGCGCGGCCGGGGAGCGGCTCGGGGCTGCTCCCTCCCCCTTCTTCCTCCTCCTCCTCCTCCTCCTCCTCCTCCGCCCCCCCCGCAGGGCAGAGCCGGCGGAGGCGGCGGGCGCGGACGGGAGGGCGAGCGGGCGCGGCGCGGGGCAGAGCCGAGCCGAGCCGAGCCGGCGGCGGAGGAGGTAGGTGCGGCGGGCGGGCGGGCGCCGCGGGGATGGGGGGGGCTCCCCGGGCCGCGGCTCCCCAAGTTTGGAGGCGGCGGGACTTTGCGGGAAGTTGGGCGGCCAGCCGGCACCACCGGGCGGCTCGGCACGGCTCGGGGTACGGCGGAGCCGAGCCCCGGGGGGGCGGCCCCGGGGGCGCGGTGCTCCCGCCGCGGCAGCCGGCTCTGGAGGTGCGGAGACACGTCCGGCTGCCCCCCGCTTCCCTCCCGGGTGGAGCCTGGCGGTGCCTCCCCGGCAAACGGGGGGCCGGGAGCGTTCCCTCCGCGGGCGGGTCCCGGGGGCGCGGGCTGGGGCACCTCGGGCGTCCCCCGGTGCAGCATCCCCCGGCGCTTCGCGGCAGGGTGAGCGGAGAGGGGGGACACTTCTCTTAAAACGTGCCCCTGAACAGGTTAGTGCCCCGGGGAGGACGGAACGATGACAAAGATAATGCCATTTGCTGTCATCTCGCCGGGCTGCCGGCGTTGGGCAGGTCCCTGCTGCCTGCCGGGGAACCGCGCAGGGGCTCGTTGCACCGGTTTTACGGGGGTTTGGGAGAGAAGGCACTTGGAAAGCGGCTTTCTCCCAAAGATGTAATTCCCGCAGCGCATCCTACCTAGAATTAAGCCGTGGATGGATGTTACCATTCACTGATGCATATTTTTAGGTGAAGAGGGGTATTTCTTAAATGCAAGCTGTTGGCTCTTAAAAATAGCTTCATAGCATGCTTTCGCTGAGAATGCAGTCAAGGTTCAGTGACGGGTTATTATGGTTAGAGTCTGTTAAGCAACAATTCACCAGCTGAACTTTGGTGGTGTTGTATATGGTTGGGTTGTTTTTTTTTTTTTTCTGTGCTGCTTCATTGTAATACTACAGCCGTACTCTGCAGTGAATTGACTTTCTTAGACACAGCTAGATTTGTAGGTTAATAGGATAGATGATGGTATTTCTAGGATGGCACATCTAAACACCTACCAAACTTTCAGATATGGAAATGTATTTGTATTTTTTTTTATTTTATTATTATATGGTTCTGTGGCCTAAAGTTCTCTTCATATTGATTTGCTTGCATCTGCATAAGAATGGTTTCGCTTCTTGAATTGTTAGCCAGACAAAAAATCATTATCATCTCCCGTAGAACAAACACATGCCTTTTGTAGTCTGTGACTGAAGAAAGCAGAGGAGGCAGCTGAGCAGATTACAGATTAAAACTCAAAGTTTGCTGGAACTGTTCATGAAGAGGAAATATTTTTAAGGTTCAACTGAAAATCATATGTGCTCGTTTGTGCAAACAAACGCCTAATTGAACAGCGCTGCACTTGATGCTAACTGGGGACTACTTGATCTCTGGCAAAAAGGGAAATTTCCATCAATAAGAGGTCACAACATATATATGAACTATACATATGTACTTGTATCTATGCTATTTATATACATTGACATATGTATTTTATATACAGGCAGACACACACGCATATATATATATATATATACACACTCACTTAGAAACAGTAAATACTAATGGAATAGTTGTCTTGAAGCTTTTTTTTTTTGGTCAGTGATTAAAATGTTGTCACACGTCTCTTGCCCCGAGAGCTTCTCTGCTGCTGCTGGTGCCATTTCACTCTTGGGCATTGAGTCAAAGGATTCATCTGGCTCTTCACATGCCAAAAGAAAGAAAATCACTTTGAATGCAGAAAAGAGGAAAGTGCTTGTATGAAGATTTAGTAGTGAAACTACCTTCTTTTTTTTTTTTTTTTTTTTAAATGGCACTTAGATCCTATGTCTGTAAGTGCAGTCACCATGCAGTTCTGAAATCAATAACAGAATAGTTTTATGGTTCAGATTTTGTAATAGGAGGAGTAATCTCAAGTTGAGAGTGTTTTATTTGGCGGTTTGTAACAGGAACATGGTGAAACGGTGGAGATTTACATGACAAAACACTTAATTCCACTAATGCAATGGAAGACAGTAATGGATTTTATCTTCTCTGCTAAACTAAAAGTAGATATTTGGAAACTGTATAAATGAGAAGGTTGAAGCAGACTCTCGTGTTTGGATTATTTCATGTGGTTGAAGTGGAAGGATGAAGTTATGTAATCCACTAGCAGCATTAGCAAGGATGGGATTATGTAGGCATAATCATAGAGATGCAAATAGGATACTGCTTATATTTTAACATTATTTTAAGCAACCTGCGGCAGGAGCTCCCTGAGAACCAGGAGTTTCAGTGGGCAAAGATTGTTTGCAGCCCAGGTGTTTTCAGTGTTATCACACAAGTTTTTAAAGATAGACTGTGTCCCGATACTGAAGTATCTCTCAAAGTATTTATTTATATTTAAGATCAAGTTGTTAGGTGAATGACAGCAAACTCTTCCAAAGTTCATGAGGTTTTGCTAACCATGATACTACAATCCCTCCATGCCCCAATAAGAATTTCTCATGAAATTCCTTGGCTGACTAGGAAGGGAATCCTTCTTATAGGAAACTACTTTTCCTATGCCGAGTGCTTCCTCATATGTTCATAGGAGCAAAATTTTAAGAAGCTGTAACTCAGTGTTGTGTTACCGTTAAGTTCTGTGTTTTTAACGTTGTTCCGATACACTTTCTTTAGAGATAAGCTAGCAGCAGCAGCCTGATCTCGCCTAAATGATGTATTGATTTAGCAAGTTAGAACATCCAACTGTGTTTCTCTTTCGGTGCAGATACATCACTCGGGTGAAGCAAGCCATGACTTAAAGAGGTGCCAGTATGCTCCCTCTCCCTCCCAAGTCTTAATTACCCTTACAGTTACTGTATCCTTAAAGGCTGTATATCCCACAGTCAGAAACTCCAAGGAAATGTGCTATTAAATCATTCAGTGCTACTCTGGGTACTCAGGTGATGTGACTCACCCAGTTTCCAACATCCTATAGAGTTTGCAGGAGCTGTACCCTGGTTTGAACTGGGCTCCTTAATTGCTGTCTTCAGGCTTCAGTTCCTCCCTTAACCCACCTATTTTCCTCCGTACCTTGCACAGTGAGGGATAACTCTGAATTCCCACCATACTCCTTGGCTGGAGTTATGTTGCTCAGCTGGAGAATCTGAAGTGCTGTGGAAAAACAAGGTAGATTTCCAATAAGAAAACTTTTTTTTTTTCACTGCTTTCCCCCACAAATTAGTATTTCTTATTTATTTATGTTTTTTAGTGAAGTGCACTGTTTTTCTTACTGACAAAGTGTGGTGCCAGATTTAGAGTCTAAATACAGCTATTCATGTGAGGGGAAGGGATCTGTAAACTTCTACAAGTTCTTATCTCGAAGCAGCCTGAATTACACTGATCTCTGCATTTATACTGCAGTTTCACTAAAATTCACTAATTACATATAGCATTGTTGATCCATTCCCTTAAAAATACGTAGGACTATCCATGTATCTAACAGAAAGCGTGTTGTACAATCACACTGGCTGTTTGTCCCTATGACCTTTTCATTTGTGTTTCCCGGGCTGAAAGACATGATTACAATTCTGTCCCGGTTACTCGATTTGGTTTTTACGTGCGAGGGAGACAGGAAAGCTATCGAGGAGCTGGAGTG
The DNA here is from genome assembly GCF_034638445.1 of Ciconia boyciana. Classification (NCBI taxonomy): domain Eukaryota; kingdom Metazoa; phylum Chordata; class Aves; order Ciconiiformes; family Ciconiidae; genus Ciconia; species Ciconia boyciana. Next base: position 62,872,503 of record NC_132941.1, on the reverse strand, counting down.
CGGCAGGCGCGTTGCAATGGGAGCACTGTAATCCTTTGATTACACAGCTGTGCCTGACATGCCACTAAACAGCACTTTAGGGGCAAGCAGTTAATGTAGCTTTGCCATGGAATATTTATTAATTTATGTTACACCTGGTTTCCAGCAGCTGTTGAACGTGGCTTGTAAGCACTAGTTTTAAGCAGCGTGGCATCCTCTGGAAGAAGAGATAACCAGGTGATGCGCCTGATACCTAAAGAGAAGAAACAGAAAGAAAAATGATGTCCGGTTGGGTACCAGTGGCTGATGGCAATGACAAGGCAGCTGCGGCGGTGGTGAGAGCCCAGACGTGACGATGAATGTGAATAGGAGGGAGTGGTCCATGGCAGGCTCTGTCCCAATGCTCTACCTCTGTCCCCCGTGGCAGCACGCTAGAGGTCATGGACTCGCCAACCCCAACCCATTGCCCTGCCTCTTCCCATTCCCAGATCCAGCTTCTTAAAATTCCCACAATAGCTTGACCTGGCTGAAATGCATGATTTCCAAATCTCTGAAGTGGCAAGCCTGCTGGTTTCCGTATGAACTAGCCAGAAATGAGGTAGTACACATCGGCTAACCCAGCTCCAGAAACATTTTTGGAGCTCCTGGTGCAGCAAGGCTTCCTCCCTTGGTTTGCAGAAAGCCGAAGTCCCCGTGGCATTAGGGATGGTGAAGGGCACTTGGCTGCCGAGGTGCCTGCCTTCTGTGTAATGGCTTTCCTTTGAAATGAACACCGTCATGGGAAGAAATGTGGTGATGGAGAGGTAGGGAAGTGACACAAGCCTTTATTCTTTTATATACCAAGCACTACTAAATACACGCCTTCTTATTCTAAAACTTAATGTGCTGTCATTTGGACTCAGCAAATATGCACACCATTTTATAAGTAAGTGTGTTTTTTTTAGGCCAACTCTGTATCTAAGGTAGGTCGTTCCTCACTGTACAAGGTGCAGATCTGTACCTAAATACCAAAATACTAAAACTGACATTTTTCATTTGCTTCACGCCTTCCAGTAGGGAAAAATAGGTTTCACAAGGAGACATTTTTCCTGTAAAAAACCTTGATATTCAGTGTGGGTGAATGTACCCTGCTATCTTACCATAAAATTAGAAAAGCTGATGAGATTGAAAAAGACTTTTGTATTATTATTTTTTTGCATATATTGGTGCATGGCTTAAATCTGCCAAGTTTAAGTTAGACCTGGTAACTTCTCAGGATTGCATGGAATATAGGGAAGGGCATTTCTTTAAAATAACGGCAGTCATTGTGTTACAGGTGAGTTTTAACTGGGAAGAACTGTGAGCTCAAACAAAAAGAGTGAAGATAAAATGTAAGGTTCAAAGATGTACAGAGAAAACAAGATAAGACTGCTTTGAAAAAATGCAAATTCCTGTAAGATACATAGGAAAAATAATAAAGATTTGTCTGCGACGTGTACTTAGGGGATGGAAGAAGCCTGGTAGATGGTAGTGTCAAAAGAGTGCTATGAAAGTGGGCAGCATGTTAGACGTGAGTTTGCAATATTGGATGATTTCAGATGATTGAAGATGATAATGTCCTTACATGCTCTATATGCCCAGTTAAAGTTCAGGTCTTGGAGCAGTATGGGGGGAAAAAAGCACTTAATTAAAGTACTTTAGATCTGGCACCAAATTAGTAGTGAGGTACCAACAGATGGGAGAGACCTCAGGAAAAAAGTAATAGAAATCAGGATTCTGGAAGGTTTTGCACGTGATTTGAAGAAAATATAAGAGCCCAGTGTTAATCTTGCTGTGCCTAAGATAGGATATAATGGCCCATAAGTGCCAGAATTTATTAATCCAAAGAAGAAGGACTCTGTTTGACTGGTGCAGCCAGGAGGTTTGACTGTGTAAAGCTAGAAATGGGAGGAAATGGAGAAGGACAGTTTAATAGATTATTAGGAGTGTATATCACGTAATGAGATGGGTTTGCCTGCAGGGCCAGCTCTTCACAGGGGAGTTTCATCTCCTGAAAATTCTTTAACAGGTCTTAAAAACAACACTTTTTTGCAAGTCCATCAAATGCCTTACCTAATATTCCTTTCCAGCCTCTTCGATTTTGGCTACGTGTTAGTTGAGAAATTTGTCTTCCGATGGACCTATGTAGATATTAAATAGATAATGTTAAATAGATATTGTTAATGTTAAACAAGTTAAATTGATAATGAATCTGAAATTTCTAGGATTTTCAAGGAACACTCTGAAAGCTCACCTTTTCATACATCTATTTCACCATGTTTAGGCTAGCGGTCGTGTTCCTCTTCTGTCTTCGATCACCGGTTAGTGCATTTGTAGGGCTGCTGCGGTACAGTTCATCCTTCAGGCTTGATTGCTGGAGCCTGAGGAAATTTCCTGGAAGGGATTTTGGATGCTGCTTTGTTGAACTGGAAGAGGAGCAGGTTGGCTGTGTGCACCAGGCTTTGAGCCCACGCGGAGCTGATGCCAGTTTGGCTCCCCAAAGGAATATGGGTTCACACTGTGAGGTTGTGCTTCAGGACCAGGGACTCTTTGCTTGTTTTGTGGCTCCCTGGAGCTCTAGCCTGGGACAACACTGTGATATCTGGGTTGTAACTGCATCTGTTGCAAGTGCAGAGGTCAGATAAAACGACTGGGTAAAAACACTGCTGTGCATTAAAGGCTACCAATAGAAATTACAACACGAGATACAGTGGTGGTCTCTTCATTTAAAAAGACAAAAACATCTTCTTGAGCACTTCAGCATTGAGTATTACAGCTTTACGCCCCGAGCAACTCATCGGAGCCATTCATAAAGTAAATAATTTAGATGAAAAATTTCATAAATTGTAGAGCTATGAAAACAGTATCTCAGGTTGAGGATTAACTTGCCTAAGGAACAGATGAGGATAAATCAGAATGAAACCACTATTGCTCTTGACATTTAGTATTAGAATTACTTTGCAAAGCTATTTATACCAGCTTTAAAATAGTTTCAACAAGAAATGAGATGTGAGAGGTGAACAGAAGGGAACAGTGGAACCTAAGCTCATCCCTCTTGTTACAGGAAAGAGGAAAAATTCATTTGTCTAACATCAGGCTATTTTAAACACTGAAGTGTTTAACTCTTCAGAGAAGATTTTTGAACATTGCTAAGGAGATCAGCAAAATTAAAAATACACGCCATAGTAAAATGGAATATATATTGGTATCCATGGAAATCCCATGCGGATTTCTCTTGCATTAGGGTAGATCAAGAGTAATTCAGCTCTTGGTTTTCACTGGTGTAAGGGGGACCAGAATCTGGCTGCTCCAAATTGCAGGCACTGAAAATGTTTGCCAGTTGTTTTGGAGAAGTTCAGAGTCCTCTGCTTGACGAAACGTGTGAATGTAGCGGTAAGGCTGGTAAACCTAAGCAGTGGTCTGCTGTAACACTCTAGTACTTGACAGTGAGTAGCTTTTTGCTTAAGTCCCCACTACTTTTAAAAAAAAACAAACCAAAACACAACCAGATTTCAGTAACTCTTTGGGTAAAATATCCTTCTTAGATGGCTTCAAATCACCTGCTGCTTATTTCAGCATACAGCTTTAAAAATTGAGTATTCTTGTTTGATATCAGTTACAATGTTGCAATAACTCATTTTGGTGTAATACAGGGGAATGCATAAAAAGCTTCCGCTGAGTTTTGATAGCTTTTTCTTTTAATGGTACCCATTAAGTGGGTGTAGTAATCTATCCAGTTTTCCAGTTTTTTTATCTTGCTGTCCTAGTACATTGGATAATAAATGAAAAAAAAAAAAAAGCACTAAAAATGTACTGTGAAAATACAGGTAAGCATGTAAATATCAACAATGATTTTTGTTGTAGGACTGTTACAGTTCCTAGATTCTAAGGCTTTTCAGTATTAGAAAATGAACTGAAACTTTATGACAATGTATATTTGTGCATTGAAAATACTTGCCTGTTACTGAAACAAGAGTATCCCAACCATAATCACTAAACATTTTACACTGCAGTATTTTAATAACCTTCTCTGTGTATTTTTAAAAATAACAAATAATTCTGAAGTAGCAAATATCGTTAAGTTGCATTTAACAAAAAAATGGAGGGTTTCAAATGCGGTAATGTAAGTGCTGTGTTCATTCCACACAGTAATTCTCAGGATGAACCTCGGGCTTCATTAAAGTCAATTAAATGTCTTCCTGCTGACTTCAGCATGCCAGGATTTAAAACAATAAATTGAAATGGGATCTTAAAAAGTTTTCTTCTTGATGAGTGACTGGAGCTAAAGTCATTCAGCTGTACTTTTCTGTGCATATGTTCTTTAGTTCAGCCAAGAAGTCTTAAGGTGAAGATAATGTCTGGTGGGGATGAGGGTATGTGAAAAGGAAATAATATTTCTCTCTGAAATAATATATCAGTATTTGTGTTATCCCACAGGTCCCCTTTTATTGAGATCCTGCAGACGTGTGCCCGTTTCAGTGCTCAGGGAAGCTGACGATGCAGGTGGACATTCCTGTTAAGGATATTTAGGTCTTAAAAGTGATGGAAAGTCCCAAAGTCTAACTCTTTATTTAAAGTATTACATTACTGCATTGTGTGGGTAGGAGTTTGGGCAGTCTTTTGCATCAAGTGCAGCATTCAAGCATGGTTTTAGGGACATTTTTAGCTTTGTCCTTTTGGCATCAAGGATTTTTATGTAGCAATTGAATAGGAGGAAGGAATTAATTTGATTTAGCGATGTCAAACTGAAAATGAAGTTCCTCCTAGCACATCCTTCGAAGAAGCCTCAATGGCTCTGAATTTAGCCTGTCATCCGCTTTATTTTTGCAGTGATATTTTTGAACTTCCTCTGCTGATAAATATTTAGAGTCTGTTTATATTTCATCTGATTTCTGTTAGATAGTGCTTACAGATTTTTTTTTCCATAAATACTTATTACTGAAGAAACTGGTGTTACAAGCCTTGAAATTGCAATGCTAGCAATTTTGTAATTTTAACTGTAGCTGGCTGACAATATATTTATTAATTATCCAAGAGAGGCTTACAAATTTCTAAAAGAGAACTTTATTTCTGGGCTGTCGGAGTTAGAAGGGGAGCTGTAATTACTTTATGTCTGGAGTGCAGGTTTAGGTGCAGAAGGCTTGGATGGATTAGCTGTGGCCATCGCTGAGGATCAACGAGGTATGAAAAGTGGAAAGGCCGTTTCACATTTGTACAAGGATGCTGCTAAGCTCAGAATGGAAATCGCAGCTATTTCTTTTTTCTTTAATTAAGACCTAATGAAAAACAATTCAGAGAAACCTGAGTTGATATTAATTACTTTGAGCACTTGAAGGATTTCCTTAGCAAAATTCTGTGCAGCCTTTTCTTACAGCCTGTCTCTGTATGATTCTCACTGGTGTTGCCCAGCTAAATCTTAGTGCTGTTTTGCTATGCCTCGCTAATTCCTTTCTGGAGACATGTTTTTCCTGATGTGAATACGACAATCTCACTTTAATTAGATAACAGCAGTTGTCACCATGCGTAGGGATTGTGATGCCTAGGAGTCTCAGAAGTATCTGTGTCAAAATAAATAAATAAAACATCTAAAAAGCTTGATAAGAAGCAGTAAAATTAAAAATTGAATTGGTTAACAGCATTTAAATTAGTTGCCTTATTATATTACAGCATATAGCCAGCAGATGTCACTTATTTTGTGCACCACTGTGCTGGGGAGAAGTATGCCCTTGGTATGTAAAAGATTAGAAAAACCCAACAACTTGCTATAAGTGGCTTTGTTTCTGTTTGTGTTCATAATTGGCAACTGTCTTCCTTGATAAATATTTTCATCTTAAAATAGATTGTATAGACTTGTTTCTCACAGATAGGATAGACTTGCATTTTTTATAAGCCTTAAATGTCAGCAGTGACATTTTGAAATTCAGTCTTTAAGGAAATAATTAATAGTCTTACTAAATTCTCAAAAGGATGAAAGGACAGTTTTATTATTATGAACTGTACTATCATTAAAGACACCTTAACCAGAGGCTTACATATATATTCATCTTCAGCCAAGTTAAAAGCAGTGAGATGAGTCTTAAAAGTCATGCAGGACTGAAAGCAAGGTGGAAGTATGTGTAGACAGGGGAAGGATCATTTCTAAAATCGGAGAACAGCATCCGCTTACGGAACGATACAATTCATCCTCAGGGTTTAAAGGCTTCAAAGAAAAGTGTAAATAAAGATAGATAGACGGGGATACATCTCTAAAGTGGAAAAGGAACGCTTGGTACCCAACGCAAAGCTGTTTTTCCCGACCCCAATGAGCATGACCAGTATCAGTGAGCAGGATGAGAAGACTAATTGCTCGCCAGCGAGAGCGAGCAAAGGGCTCATCGTCTGCGGCGTGGTGTTCAGCGGTGGTTTTTTCCTCCCATTACCAGAGATGCTAAACTGGCAGGTGCAGACTCTCTTCCTGCTCCATGGTCACATAAGCCTCCTGCTCATTTCTTTTTTGGTCTGTACTCAAAGGCAGCACCACTAGAAAGGGTAAATTTAATTTTCTGAACTTGAAGCGGAAAGACTGAAAATTGAGTGATTTCCAGAAGGGTAAAGATTAGTGCTTTTTTTTTTTTTCCTTTTTTTTTTTCCCCAGTGGTAGTACTGTTGTTTGTTTTTACGTTTTAAATGTGTCTTCTACCTCGGGTTTCAGTTTGGGATGGAGTCATAGTTGCTCTGGGGATCTCATGCACGTTGGAGGACGTAAATCCATCGCTCCAAGTGAATGATGTGAGGGTTGCTCTCCGAATTATTTTCCTTTCGAGTCCTCAGGAGCAGCTGTTTTGAAAGACTACCTACCTTCATTTTTCATCTGTGGTGAAAAATGTACTCTAGCATGGCATTCACTAACTGCAGGCAGAGTACATGGCACAGACTTTTTTCCCCCCTTTTCTTCTATGCTTGAGCAAAAATAGAGGCGAGTAAAGCACTCCTTAACTAATAGAAATGGTGCGAATTAGTGTTTTAGCAGCTGGTATGAAACCAATTATATTAATGAGGGCTCCAGTGTTTTAACTGAGAGTTGTTTATGAGACCGAGGGTTTCACTTCCTAGCTGCAGGTCTTGCACCATTGCTCCCGAAAATGCCACCTGCCAGCTTTGGCCCCAGCAAGTGCTCACTGCCGCTGTCGTGCAGTGGGGTCCCGGCGTGGCTCTGGGATGGGGAGTGCGATGGCAGCTTAGGAGACCTTGGAAAAATTGCCCTCTCTGTCTTTTGAGCTTATGGAAGGACTGAAATTTGCGCCATTTAATATAGTTACTGGGGGAAATTCAGATTTAATGCTGTCTGCCTTAGATGGTTTATTTAGAAATTGGATTGCCAGTGACTTTCTATCTTGTACAATACGTATCTGAATTTTGTTCAAAGTCCGTCAATCCCCGTGTAATGGAATTCTGGATGGTGAGTTAGGAGATCTAGATTTTTCTTGGACTTCTACCATTTTATGCCATATGGTAGTATAGGTAACGCATGTCAGTACTCTGTCATTTTGTCATCCACAAATTGAAAAGCGCCTTTGAAAAGCACTCTGACATCTGCCGTTGGGAGTTACTCCAAGAAAGCAAATACTGTCCGTGCCCCAAGGGTCTGATGCACATGGACGTTAACAAAACTCTGAGATACATTTCGGTGCACTGTAGCATCCCCCTGAGTCTGCTGTGTATGGCGTGAATGTTTGCAATGAAACTGCTGCCTTTACTCATTTAATTATTTTTTCAGGTTGGACAGAAGCTTCTATATAAAAAGATTAATGGAATAATACGTATGTTGTATTTAAATGTTCATGTTTGGAGAATACATTTGGTCTGTTCCAGATCAGCTTTGCTGGCATAGCTTAGCCCTGTACAAGTAACCTTTAGGAGGAAAAGTAAGAATAACTTCCAAGTCAAGTTTTCACATGTAAAGGAAGAAAAAGCATATAATTGTAAGGTTTTATCCTGATTTGCTATTATTATCGAAGCCTAATTTATAACACTGAGCCGTGCAATAAAGAAACTGAGGTATGTTATCAGCATATAATTTATTTTTTCACTTAGTGAGAAGAGCTGTGAAATTTTCTGAGTTTATAGACTATTCTGAACTTCTGGTCACTTACTTTGATTATGAATGTTTTGGATGCTGAAGGCATTTTTCAGGATTTAAACATGCAAGAAAGTTGTAAATTAAATCAAATGGTCAGTGGTGAGACTATAATTTCTCTTACACGCTTAGGATGAATGGTTTTCTGGCATGCCTAATTTCTCCACATACTGGTGAAGTAACTGCTATAAAAGCAGCAGGACTGACTCAGTTATTCACATAGTAGGTTTTGGTTTTGTCCACTAGAAAGAGTTTGTCCATCAGGGCCAGAGAGCCGATCCCTGGGCACCTTCCCTTGCCGGCTCTGTCTGGTTCGAAGCTCTGCTCCAGCTGTGGAAAGCAGGACCTGCTCTACGGAGGGACGTTGGAGATGCAGAAGGGGATTGTCACAGTCAAGTTGCCAACTCCCCCTTGAAAGCATAAGCAAAGAGAGGAACTTATAGAACAATTATGTTGCCAAAGGGTGGTTGTTTTTCATGGGGAGACCCCCACAGCAATTCATGTTTAAAAAAAAACAAAAAAAACCCACTGAAAACAACCAATTTGGCTGACAACCTCATTGACCAGACTCTTGGAGGCTCTCACATCTGGGTGACAAGGCTGCTGAATTGGTGTGGGAACTGCTTCTGTTGAAGCCAGGGACAAGCCAGAGCTGGTGGGGTGGGGGCAGCTTTGCTCTTCTGGCATCTCCACATAGGAGGAGATAGAGGAGACAGGAGGAGATGTCGAGGACATAACACAGGACGGAGGGGTTGCAGTGTCTGAAACTGCTCCTGCCAGCTGCTGAGTCGCATTCCTGAAGCTTTGATGAAAGACGTGGCATTTTGTGGCACTTTATTGCATGCTGCTGTCTTTAGATGTGGGTGTGGAGTGATCTTTGTAGAAGACAATGATTGACACGGCTTTTTGTGGCAAATGCCATGTTTTCTTAACAGCATTCTTGAGGGTGGAAGGTGTTAAAGGAAACTGAGCACGGGCCAAAGTCTACAATGCCCTGTTTCTGAAACCATACTGCTCCTTTTGGCAACCATTACAAAAGTAGATGTAACTCAATAGCATTATTGATAGAACAGGTCAATATGGACCCATTTTTCACATTTCTCTAAACTTGAGGCACTGAAAGAACCATCGTTTCTGGAGCTGCAGTTTGATGCATTGGCTGCACCGCACTCTTCCACTGACAAATACAGCATATTTCTATACCGTTATCTGCGTATAATGTACATATTTTATTTATCATTGTTTTGTAGTGGCTGGGTGTCACTTTTGAGATATGAACACTGCTTTTGTAGAATGCTTGTGTTGCCGCTTCTTGTCAGTGTTTTAGGGGTTTTCTTTGGTGTTATTATTTGTGTGACATAGTAGTGCTTAGAAACCACAAACAGGCTCGGAAGCCATCTCTTCCAGCCCTAAGACACCCTCGTAAGCTTTTATTTTGGTGTAGTCCCTGCTGCAGACTAGAAATTAAGGAATTTCTAGTTTATTTCACATAAAAAATATCTCCTCCAAATGCATCTGTATACTCTTGATGCTGTCTTAGTCTCCTGCATGTCTAAAGGCTTTGAGTGCATTAACAGCCTAAACCAAGTTATTACATTAATCTCGTGAAATCAAAGATTAATGTCTTTGACTCAAGGTAGAGTAACCATTATTGGCAGCAGAGAAATTTAAGAGATGGAAATGCATGTCAATACTTGGGAGGTGTTTTTGGTTGGTTTTTGGTTAGCTATGTTAATTCTGCTAAAGTTGGAGTTTATAGGTCCTTGCAAAGTTATTTTGTGGGGTGTATTCTGGAGATGTTTCTAGTTCCCTGCAGAGTTTTATAATGTTAATGCTCTATTTCAACTTTTCTGCATTAGAAACTAAGCTTTTTGGATTATCATTACCAGTCATACATCTGTTCTTGCAAAGCTGGCTGCCAACTGCAGTTGATGGAGTTTGTGTCACTTTAGATTTCTTCTGTGAATTGCTTTAGTAAATGGTTTATTTCAAGAAGTGGAACCTGAGCTCCAGAACTAGTGTCGATCTGATTTCAGCTGCAAAGTCCTAAAGCGACTCCATGTCCTCCTCTATTTGTCTAGAACCAAATATATCAATAAGCACTGCTGGTTAAAAATAAAACCTCATTTTACCTCCCGCTGTTCACTTTTGAGTTGTGCCCTGCTACCCCCAGGGTCAGAGGGATTTTTCAGCAAAGTGAGAGCTTTCTGGCTGGAGCAGAGCATTTGAGAACAGTTTTTTTCACCCTTTCTCCTTAAAATTGCATCCTCTGGAGATGCTCAGGAGATGCCCACAGAGCAAGCAAGAGCATCCTGGCCCCAGGCATCCCCATATAGCACCCAAGTGGTGTTCACGTCGGGGCAATAAGGACCACCGTGTGAATTAGGCACTTGTGCCATCTGGGAGCTCCATCAAGGGTGGGATTTTTTTTTTTAATTTCTCAATGCAAGGCCTTAAAAAGTGACTTCTGAGCCCTCTGCAGCTTAAGCAGAGGAAGAGTGGAAGGTTAGTTTGAGACAGTCTCCCTACAACAGAAGTTAAGTAATTAACAACTCCACTGGGAAAAAAGTCTCATAGAGAGCTTGCCTCGGATTGCCTCTGCGCCACAAATAAGGGCCATCTAGCTTGCTAGGCTAAATGTTGCCTTTATGTTGCAGAAGAGGCAAGGTGTGAGTGCATGCCAAATTTTTCTTGGTGCATTCATCATTATGCAGAGTTGGGTTTTTGGTTTGTTTTTTTTTTTCCTGGTTTCTTTTCATGGAAATTCAGTAAAGAAAGTTCTCAGATTTTTATCTTGTTTGTTTACAATCTGCAGTCCAGCTAAGTGTAACATAAAGCATGAAAAGGTATTTGTGGTTGTGTTCTTTCCAAGTGGAAAACAAGTATACTGAAGCCAAACATGGGCGAAACCTGCAGGAATACACAGTCACGTCAAGGGAGTCAGCAACTCAGTGGCTGAGGAACAGATTTATCTCATTATTGTTCTGGATGTTACAGTATTTCCTTACTGGGTCCCATACACAGCATGGCTTTTTGTCTTTTTGTTATTACTGTTGTAAATGGGGGTCTTCGTGCAGTTGCAAGATTACTGGGCTAGAGTTTACCATGTTATGAAAATTGTGTCGAGAGCTGTGATTTTTTTGAGAGGCTGGTGAAAGAATGCAGCACGTTCTCTTTCTTGTAATAGTGGAAATCAGTAAATGAAGGTATTTGAATTTCTTTGAAGTTTGCCATAGAAGTGTTGTTCTTTAGCTGTGGTGGTCTAAAGATATGAGAGGACAATAATGAGTGTTTAATCCATTATCAAATGGCATTAGGTTCCACATCAAGTATGTGCCTTGCCTATAAAGATATATGTTGTTAGCAACGGAAAAGAGCATAGCCATGCAGAAACGTTTTCAGAATGATGGTATCTTGTAAGCTGGTTAGTAAAAATTTGTTGCACTTTTGTGTAGTTAAAGAGCACATGATACGGAGGAGCGATGGAGTCTAAGCCTTCGATGAAACACTTATGAATGGTGGCAGGAGACTTTGGAAGGAAGTGTTGCTTGACTTATGCAGAATAAACACTTTCCTAAGATGCTGAAAGTCATATAATATATTCCATCAGAAAGGTTTTGCTTAATTAACTGTAGCCAGAAGTTACCTGCAGGAATTTTATCTGGTGATACTGTGTTACTCTTACAGAGATAACTAATTAGCAATTGCTTGAGAATACTTGGACCTTTTTGGGTATCTCCACTTGGACTTTGAATCTACTTCACTTTGGAACAAATGTGTAGTTTCTTGGTACTTTAATGGGCTGAGATTTCTCTGCTGTGTTGTTGCTTAAAGAATTAAAGTTGTTGAACATTTATAAAAGTTACTACTAAGCTTGGAACACAGTTGTGGGGTTTTTTTAAGTATTGAAGTAAAGCCACAGTTGTGATTTGGCATCAATGAATAGTTTTTGTTGACTAATTTTTGTTTGAATTTACAAGAAACTTTAATGACAGACTCTAATACTGAGTTTGTCTTTTCAGGATGCAGCTGTGCGTGTTTCCTTTCACCCACTCAGCACTAGATGAAAGACGAAATGCCCTATTCATGAAAAAGTACTTACACGGTACTTATGTACAGATGAGATATGTTTTTCCATCCATTTTAATGTATGTCTCATGGAGAAGGTACCATATATGCGTGATAACAAAAAAATTGAGAAGACTGTGTTAAGATAGTAAAGTTTATGGAGAAAATTCAGTTTGGAGGTGGAGGAAAATCCCTTCTCAGTCACTAAAAATCAAATGAGCAGCTGTTAGTATATACGTTGCTCTCGAATTGTCACAACAATATTGTGTTTAAAGCAATGTTAAGTATCACATAGACTGATCCCCTTCAGAAAGACTGCTTATTTATGAAGCGTGAAGGTATATCAAATGAATTCTAGTAGATACCATTTGGCTGCATTATTGCATGCAAAAACATTTTACCACACCGTGAGATAAACAGGCACTGAAGGCATTACGTTATGCATATTCTATTTATTCCATATAATGTTATTCATCCCTCAAAAGCAGCCTTAAATTAGCAGCTGATCTCTCACAACCCACAAGATTTAGCAATTCGTACTGTATACCATTTGCAAAGTGGCAGTAAGTATTAGATTTCAGATGGTGGAAAGAATATGTTTCTCACTTTAAATCAACTTGAGGTAGCAGCTGCTAAAATCAAGTAAAATCAAATGTGTAAAAAGAACAAGATGGTAATCAGAGTAACATAACTGTGAATGCCCACTATTTTGCAGCATGCCGAGGCTGAAAATGCTTGGCAGGACTGTTGGAAATACTCTCAGAACATTTTTCTCCCACGTGCTGGTTCTGGACCAGTAATCAATGCAAGAGACAAAGACCCATGCTTAAAATAAATCTTCAGCACTGAAAGGTCTCTTCCTGCAAATTCAACTGTGCTACACTAGCTCTCCATCTCTTCCTCGAATAAGAGTCAGCCGGCACTCTGAATGTGAACATTTATTTTTCTTTAGCACAATGAGGCTTTGGTGTTCATCTCACCTAGCCTTAAAGGTGTGGATGGCAGATGCCTAAATCTGAGGCAGTCACTTGAACCTCACGTTGCAGCTGACACAGAGAAATTGGCTGTCCAGAGCAATTTCCCTGTGTTCAGATAAGGTGATGAAAACGAGCGTGCTGTCCTCACCAAACCGAGCTTTGCATGAAGGGAAAACCCATATCTCTATTGAGCAAGTCGCTCCAGAAGAGCTGTTTGAGTAAATTACAGCAATATCTATCCAGAGACTCAAACAATGAAGCAGACTTGGAAGCCTGAAAATAAAGCAGGATGGGCAGCTTTCAGAAAGAAATGCATAACCAAAAATAGCCTGCGTTTGATAAGTGAACTCTGTCAATACTAGACCAATTCTTTGCCTCTGGAGTTTTCTGAAGATAACTACTTACTTATCTGTGATTACAGCCTGACTGCAGGGCATACAGGAGCTGTATTTAGAGATGATATTTTTCCCCACCTGCCAACCCCCAAACCCGCTGGATTTGTTTGAGAAAAATATCTGGAGTGGAAGAGCTTCATAACAGATTCAGCCTTCATGCTTCATGTTTCCCTGTTGCATTAGGACTTATAACAGGAATTTGGCTGATTTGTGGGATGATAGCGTGATTTATTCCTTGAAAGAGCATGTAGGTAAGAATTTCTATTCTTGTAAAGTGATGTGATATCCTGTGTTGGGAATGAAACTTCAACAGCTGTTTGATCTTATTAAAAATGTAATAAAAACATTTGTGGCAAGACCAGCCTTATCACTTTCACTCTGTGCACCTGAAGTTGTATTTCAGGTGATCCCTTTACCTTTACCATGACCTCTTTGGTTCTTTTTCTTTTGCTACATAACAAAAGAAAATAAATACGGCAAATTCAGCCTGAAGAATTCTCACTGATAAGTGATTTAACCTTCTGTGTCTGTCTTCATCTTATTTTTGACATTGGGTGTCTTTCTGGAGATTTAAGAAAATATACTTTTTCTTAGCAAGGGGTAAAAATTAACTCCCATTAGCATCAGTATTTTATATCTGTTCTGGCTCTTAGTGATTCAGTCATTTTAATGAGGGACTGATGGGTTTTTTGTTAAATAGATGTGATTTCTGGTTGTATTCTGAATACCAGAACTTTTTAATGTGGTTCCAGATTTTTGGGAGAGGAATCTGTGAGCCCCACAGCATGGATGCATTGGTTTATCTCTGGTTTTGTGGGATGACCTCAAGGACTGTGTAGGATATATTGGGAGGTTGCTCGCAGTTACTATGAGAATTAAAAAAAAAAAAAAGATACTAAACTTCAACCATGCATAATGATTTCTGAAACTGGCTTAAAATAGCTTTTCTGTGAGAAGACATGCACGGGAGTAATTTATGTAAAGACAAAGTTTTTCTACAGTGTGCAGTTTTTTCATATTCAGTATAAATCTGTCAGTGTTTCTGTAGCAAGACACTATGTGAGATGAATAGAAACTAAGTGAAGTAAAAAGATGAATTGCTGGAGATGTTGCACATCATAGGCAGCAAGTTTTGATCAAGAGCTGAGAAGCCAGTGTGTACTGTAGGCAAAATTCTGCTCTAAGCATCCTTATAAATACATGAGAACAGAATTTTGCTCCATGTTTGTACAAGAGGAAGGACTTAAATACATTGGTGTGAGCTCTACCCTGACGCAGGGTGAGGGATTCGTGGTGCTTGGGACATGTGGTGGCATGGGTTGGGCAGCTGGCAGTGGTGCTTTTTGCCTTCCAGGGCTTTGGGACCTGTGTTTGTGGAGAAGTCATTACTGTGCTGATGCCCCAAATCTCTACACTTCTCTTCAGCTCTCATAAATCATTCAGTATAAAACTTGCATGGGAATAGCTGTTGGAAAATGACCTTGTGTGGATGTGAGGCACTGTTACTGCAGAGGAATTGGTGGCGAGATCTCATCCCTGCCTTAAATGTGGAAGAACCAGTCCGTTACCTTCTAAACCTGCATGCTAGTTTAGATCTAATTGGGAGACCATAATGTAGTTTGGAGTTTATCAGTAGGCCAGAGGTTGGCTGGCTTTGGTTCTGTTTTATTTTCCTGTCTGGACTTTTTATTCTGCAAGTGGCCCAAAAATAAATGGTGCGTCTGATTCTAGACTGGTTTAAATCAGGTGAAATACAAAGAAAAACCAACATACAAGTCGTTAAATTTTTTAGTGGCATTTGCTCTGCTGAAAAATAGTTTAAATTAAAAATGGGTAATATCAAGCTTAATTATTATTTTGACATTTTCAAGGCAAATCAAACAATAACACATCAGAACATGCGAATGTGGCATGTTAGGAGCGCAAGAAGCTGGACCTTGGTAATTTCTAGGAACCTGCACAAGACTTCAGATGTAATAACAGGTTTCTGGGGGAAGACATGACCATGCTGTAGCTGATCCAGGACAGTCTCCTGCTCCCCTTCCCACTCCCCCCAGCTTTTTCCCTTGCTTCCAATAATCTCTTTATTCAGGTAGTGTTTATGCCCTAATTGAGTGGTGATTCAAGCTCAGTAACTTTCCTGAGCATTGCAGCACAAATAATAAGAGTGGGTCCTTATTTGATTGAAACAACTACTGTTATGCTGATTTTAGGGGAGTTTGCTGATTTTTTTGCAAATAGAGGGTGTCATTTGTTCCATTCTCACATTTTCTTTGGAAGTATATTGATGAGGAAGGAGCAGAGTGTGTTTGGATTAGAGCTTGAGAAAGAAACCAGCTGGGTTATGGAATAAGCCACAGTTGTTATTTAGGCGAGATTGCTGATTCAGTGGTGATTCAGGAGGTTTTCTTTGGCTTTAAAAGGCTTCAGAACTGGCTTCAGAACCTTTAAAGAATATTTTACGCTTGAGCAAGTGTTCAGCAGTTGTTCATCAGGTTGAATGTATAATCATGGGTTATGGCCACATATTCTAGCTTTTAAAATGCAACTGTTTTTCAAGTGGTTGCCTTAAAAATGTTTGTAGTGGGTTTATATAATTTCTTGGGAGTTGCATTTATTGATTATTTTTTTTTTAATTAGGTTTTTTAAGCAAATAGTGGAGCTTTACATAGCTTCAGTCTGCAGGAGGTTGCCGAGCTTTGTAATGAGTCCTGCTGCTTTGTAAACCACTGCAATAGCTTTCTTTTTTCCTTTTTTTTTTTTCTTTTTTTGCAAGGAGGGTGCAGAGGTCAGTGATTCATTATTCTCATTTTATTGACATATCTTCTTTCTGGCAGTTTGTTGATTTCTCTGAGGTAAATAGATGTGAGTTCAGGCAAAGTTTATTTCCAAAAATGTTAACTTGAGGAGCCAAACGTGTACAATATGCAGAATAGAGAAAATCTACAATTATTCCTCTCCTTTCCTGAGCTCCTTTTCTTTTTTTTTTTTTTTTAAGGTCAGGTTTTTATTACTTGTACTGTTTATTTATTAAACCGGTACAACCTGCCCACTACGAGGATGAACTACCTTGCGCTGTACAAATACTTCGCTACACTCGTACAAATACTTTGGCTTGTTCTGAAGAGACCATGTTTGAGAACAAAATCATTGTGCAGCCTGTAGTCTGGTTCAATTCTTCTCCCTTCAGTAAAAAGTAACCGTAATGGTAAAGTTTTGCAGGTTTTTTTATGTGTCCAGAGGTCATAAACATATTTTGCACAGGCTGAAGAATTGTTGTTGTACAGGGAGAAAGCCAGTCCCCGCTGCTGTGGGCCATGTTGCAACGGGTGATGGAGGAATGGAAGAGGAATGGCATGGTTGTGCTGCACTGCTACTAAATATTGCCTTTTTTTTTTTCATATGAAGATTTTATGAAGGTTTTACTCTACCAGCCTCGCTCTGCCCTTTCATGTTTCCATTCCTGTCCATGTGAGTCATGGAAAGTTTATCACGGTATGGTTGTGGGCAGTGTTTCACTTAGAGACCTACATCTTTTTGCAACTAATGACAGCCCTGTCTTCACAGGAGCTCTTGCGAGTGAAATATTACCAAAGGGAAGTTCAATTCTGGAGTGTTCATGGAGGGTGTGGGATCAGCTTTGCTTTGAGATTTCAAAAAATACTAGCAGTGCAAACTGAGAACTTAAATTAAACAAATCTTCCTGATTTGACAGGGAAGGCACTTAGGCAGTAAGAATATTTATTCAGATTAGTGGAAACAATTAGGAGACTGTGGATAAAGCAACACAGCTGTTACTCAAAGAATGGCATTAGATATTATTAAATTAGGAGCCATGTGCTCCTGCAGAAGTTACTGACCAGATGAGATCCAGCAGTATTATCTTCCACCTAATCCTTTTTTTTTTTTTTCTATTTTTGCTAAAGGTGCTTATCCTTATTTTTATAGTATCTGTAGCTTCCATTTAAAAAAGAAGGGGGACAAGGGCTACCTGCTGCAGAGGACGTGTTCCCCCTGTCTGCTTTGGGTGATGCTTCAGCTGAAGTATCTTCTCATGGTGCAACTGCTTCTAATCACACGGAGAAATAACAGACATCACAGCAGCTGAAGGTCTTCCCATAACAAGGAAGCGACAGAGCAAGAACATGAAGTGCTCTTGTGTTTCCACATATTAATAGTTCTAGTTTTTTACTCTTGCTGAGAAGTAATAAGATTCCTTGGGAAAAAGAGACCATTTTTCTCAGCTCTAATAAGCACATCAACATACAAATCCTTGACGTGATGCCTGACATGAGTGGGAATAGAAAAATGGACAGAAAGAAAAAAGGAAATGTGTTTTGTGAGACTGCAGAGCCTATCTGTGGGAGGTGTAGCTGAGGGGCATGCTTTGGCTGGGCTTCATCCCATGTAACCTAAGAGTTGGTGGATTATTTTCTAGCTTGTCTTACACATCCATATTTTCAGGCTGTGACCTGCCCAACAGGACAATCGTAGCTCAAATCTTCGACTGGCACAGATACCTCTGTCCCTCTCTCCTGCCTCGGGCCATGGCCAGTAATAAATGCTCAGTGAAAGAGTGTAAGAACAGGTATTAACAGATTTCTCCCATCCCATCCCTTTCTAGCTTCTGGGAATTGAGGATAGCAGCCATTGATAGATTTATTCTCCGTTAATTGTCTAATGTCTTTCAAATGCATTCATACTTTTGGCCTCAATGCCTTCCACATTTTAATTATATTGTGTGAAGAGAGGAAACAAAGTGCTGTAGCTCCATTGACATCAAACAGAGAAACAGTTATACAGCAAGCTGAGAAATGTGTTACTGGTGTACTTGAAGTGTGTTTATAATAGGTTAACAGCATGCCACTCTTTCATGTGGTAGCAGGAAAGCCTGAACATGATTAAAAGTAACAAGGCTAGTATAAAATTTAGCCTTAAGAGTACTAGCAAAAGTTTGTTTTATCTTTGTTTTAAAGAATTATGAACAAAGGAAAGCACATTAAATATTAAGGTTGGTGACCTGAAAAATAGGTCATACGCTTAGGTGTCCAGAAGATGTGTGCACGTGTAAAATCTATTCCATCTGTTTTATCTTATTCATAGAGGAGGAGAATTTTAGTTATATGACTGAGCATATGAAAGTAATTTCTTTTTATAGCCATTTGATTACAGACTTCCCTTATAATCCTTTAAGAGAAAGGGGAGGAATTTTATGAAATGTTTATTTAAAAGAAATAAAACAAAATTTCAAATATTTTCTATATAGCGAACAAAAATATGTGAATGTGAAAAATCTTGCAGGTTTTATTTTTGGTGGAATGTATCTTTTTACCCTATTTAGCTTGCCATATGGCAATGAGTAGGACACGGTGGATACTGCATTTTCAGTAGTTTATTGTAAGGCTCTAGCAGGCAGCGCTGCCTTGGGCTGTTTGCTTTTGTGGTACCTGCGAGGGTGACCTGCCAGCCTTCTCTCTGGCACCCTGCACCCAGCGGGTCCTCCTCTTATATACAGAAGGAATTGCACAGGGAAACTAGCAAGGAAAAGGTCTCACCTGTTTGCTATTAAGTTCTCTGTTGCATAGAAATATATTTGTTAGCTTGAGTCTGCTTCAGTTTGAAACAGTGGTGCAGGTCTCCTTGTCTTCAGCAGTATATTCAAATCTAAGATAGCTATTAATTTTTTTCCCCATTCCACTGTGTGTCATCTCTTATATCCATGTTTCCTACTTAGGAGATTCCCAAAGATCCTCATTCTTACGAGGAGGATTGCTTTGGCCAAGGAGCTTGAAAAGGTTGATGTTGATTCCTGCTTTGTGGTTAGAGCTGGTATACATTTATGTTCAACAGACAAATACCGCATAGACATGATCATAAATAATGCACCATTCATTTCAACAAGAGGAAATTACATGCTACATTATTCAACAATATACAAAGACACTGCTTGTTGTGTAAAGAGAGTAATATGCTGCCAGTGAACCGACAGCAGTTTTGCAACTAAAATATAAAAAGACATAAATGGTTTATTACCGACTCAAATCTCATAACCTTTATTCTGTCTGCAGTTCACATCCTTCTGCTTTCTATATTGAAATGCAAAAAAGGTGAAGTATATCTATGGTTATGACTACCGGAAATGTTGAATGGAAGAAACAACAACAAAAAAGATATTGTAGATGTCTTGATTTCGTGGGGTGAATGAGGAAAACGAGGGCTGCTTACGCTGGGGAAAGATCCTGGCCTTCTGGTGGGCATCCTTCACTGCATGGGAAAAGGCTGGGGAACTAACTTTTATTAACAACTTATTGGTAAAGAGAAGGGAGTGGCAGTAGGGAATTATATCCTCACTTTTACGTGTTTATTACAGTTTGCTTTTTTAATTGCATGAACATGACAGTGGAAAATCATGTAAAATTGTATGTCTGCAACTAGCAGTTATTAAAAAAAAACCCACCAACTTCTCTATTATTCTATTAGCTGAGTAACATGTCATATTGCCCTGTGGTAGGTTGTCAAACTGATCATCTAATTAAGCATCCTGTTGTAGTTTGTATGTGTAAGCTGGCAGAGTTATGGTTGCTGGTGGAACTTTAAATTTTCCCTCATGATTGGTGTGATTAAGATCTCAGTTTTGCAGTAGCCTAAGCATTTTTTTTTTCCCTCCTTGTATCAGCTTCCTGATAAAGCATTTTCCTCAGCTGTCAAAGATATAGTTAACATGTTTTTTTCCTTGAGTTTGTAATATTTGTAATGGAGTTTCATGAGAAGTCTCTGCACCTGGGAAGGTTCAATAAATTCCAGTTCATTTTATTAACATACAAATGGACATAAAATAGGACTGAAAAGCTTATGTAGTTTTTCTAAGATCCTGCACCCTGTATCCATTAATGTATTTCTGATGGCTCTGAAAATTTGAGAATTAATGTCAAATCCACAAGTCTTGAATTGATTCTGTAAGACTATCTCCTTTAAATCTGTTCAGTCAGTATCACTGAGCAAGTTTCAGAGCCCTGTTAGAAGAGGACTGGAAAATAAAACGGATTTATTTTTTCTCTAAATAGACAGTGCATAGTAACTAGTCCCTCTGAAAATAAACAGCAAGGAGCTGGAGAGCAGAGGTCTGGCAGAATATTAAGATACTCACTGGGTGTCAAAGTGGAGGAGTTCAGGGTGGAAGGATTACACGAAAACAAACATGTAGCACATGATTAATTTAATTGAAGTGATGCTGTAGGCTGCCTTCTGGTTACCGGATCTTTTTATAGCTACCACTGTAACCTGTAGCCTCTTCTTTGTGCCTCTTTTTTAAGAGGTGCTTTTTCCACCTCCCTTTTCTTATCTTTTCTTACCAGGGCCCTCATCTCCATCCTCTCTTTTTCTACAGTCTTTTTTTGGGAACTATATCTGTTTTCATGATTTCCTCTATTACCTCCATGGATGATGTCCGAATCTGCCCTGACAGTACTTCAGTCTCCTCTGCCTCCTTTGCTTCCTCTTTGAAAATCTTTGCTCAGGTGTCTCATTGCTGCCTGAAATGTTGACTTGCAAAGGGGAAACTTTCCACTTGTTGTCAGGCCCTCCCTGCCACCTCCTCCTCTCCAGCCATTAGGACCGTCGGTGGTGTTTGGACAACCATTGGGCTCTTTCCTGCTTTAAATCTTGGGTCCTTCTCTCCCCTTGCCTTTCCATAGCTTCTCTTTTTCTTTTGGACATTCGTTTGGGGGAGGGATATTTTATAGGTAAGAAAGCATAAACTTTCTGGTTTTAATATTACACATATGAATCTGATTTAGTCTCTGTAGTCATTCAGACTTCTGTCAAAATCATCACAGGCCCGTTTCTTTAGAGAAGTTTTGAAGAATAGTTTCTTTGAGAAGTCTTACACTGATTTCTTTCCCTCTGGTTTAAATACCAATGTATTGGTAATGTTTATGCTACAATTTCTTTCTGCCTCATCTGACTTTTAGAATAACCTCATTAAGGAAATGAACTTTTTTTTGTAGGAAGGTATTTTGCGAATGCTTTCATTCAGTATTTATCTAAATAATTATTCTTGAGCCTTTGAGATACAGCCTGCTTGCTCTGATTGCAGAAGTTCTCCAATATTCAACAGTATTAGGTGGGAGAAACATCAAGAATACAAATAATTTTACAAAAGCATTTGGTCTCATATAAAGATGCAGCTAGGAGGATGATGAGTAATGCAGGATCTGAAGTGACTGCTCCATTTGACCTGGACACTTTTGTAGGAATGAGCCAGGAGTTATTATCTAAAGTTATATCAATGTTTAAGAATTCAAAAGAACAGTTGAAAGAGCTAAAGGCAAAATAGCCAGATTCTGGGACTTATAATTAGTAATGATTATACCTCTATGATTTGGTGTGTTGTAGGAGTAATCAGAGGAGCCTTTGTGTATCCATCATATCGTCATGAAAAATTATTTTTGTTACTAGTGTCTTGGACATTACACAAATGTGCCCTTCAGAAATGTGTAAGTCTGTGTTGTTTCTTGGGAGCCAAGGGATAAAGTCAGACGGGAAGATTTCTGCTGAATGCAAAAGTGTGGAAAACGATGAGTCGAGTTAGATGTTTTTGGGTGGAATGAAGGGCACTGGAGGATAGGGAAGAAAGAAAGATATTTGTCAACAATGCAGAGAAAAAGCATTACTGAGTGTCGTGGTTTAGCCCCACCCGGCAACTAAGCACCACGCAGCCGCTCGCTCACTCCCCCCTGGTGGGATGGGGGAGAGGATCGGAAGAGCAAAAGTAAGAAAACTCGAGGGTTGAGATAAAGACAGTTTAATAGGGAAAGCAAAAGCTGCGCACACAAGCAAAGCAAAGCAAGGAATTCCTTCGCTACTTCCCACGGGCAGGCAGGTGTTCAGCCATCTCCAGGAAAGCAGGGCTCCATCACACCTAACGGTGACTTGGGAAGACAAACGCCATCACTCCGAACGTCCCCCCTTCCTTCTTCTTCCCCAGCTTTATATGCTGAGCATGACGTCATATGGTGTGGAATAGCCCTTTGGGCAGCTGGGGTCAGCTGTCCTGGCTGTGTCCCCTCCCAACTTCTTCTGCACCTGGCAGAGCACGGGGAGCTGAAAAGTCCTTGACTGGTGCAGCAACACCTAAAACATCTCTGTATTATCAACACTGTTTTCAGCACAAATCCAAAACATAGCCCCATACCAGCCACTATAAAGAAAATTAACTCTATCTCAGCTGAAACCAGGACACTGAGCCTTACAAGGAAAGATAGATTTTTGTAGAGAAGGAGCAACCAGTGTGGGTCCAGAAGAGGGAGCCACTGGCAACAAGTAATGTGAAAAAAATTTGTACGTAGTTACTGAGGTGTATTTTAACTAGGAGAATTGTACCTATATGAGAATTATAGTGATGCTGATTTTTTTGTGTTACTCTGATAGTACGCTAATTTTTCATAAGTGTGAATTGTCAAACGTCTCTTCTATTTCATATTTTAATTAAGGTGACTTGGAAAATGTATTTTTATTTAAGTAGTAAAAGTGAATGTTGGACCTTTAGGTATCCCATAAAGCAATGAGGTGGTTCTCTGGTCTAGTGAAGTTAATTATAACACAGATTAAATTCATCTGAAAAATAATTTAATTAATTAGCGTTTCATCATCCATAGCCTTCTGGGCAAAAGTTATTGTTCTGTTCAGGTAAAGCTGTCACGCTCCTGAATTCTTCCAACTTGTTTTATCTGCAATAAAGTGTTATATGTTATCTGTGGAGTCCGTACGCCCTTCATTGGCACAGTCCTTTTTCTGTTCTTCAGGGGCAATATTGAGCCTCTTAGTCACAATATGGTTAAAACTGTTTGTTATCGAATCTTCAAGGTCACTACTCCAGTTAATACTGGGGTTGTCTGCGGAAGGGCTGAAAAGTGGGTTGTGGCAGCCAGGTCCTGGGTGGTGCTGAGAAATGGGGGTGTTGGGGGGGACCTGGGTCTCTGCTTTCATGGGTATCCACATTGTGATGGACAAGGAGCATCACAGCACTGGAGCCTTAAGGTATCTTCATTCCCAGGGACTAAAGGGAAGTTCTGTCTTTATCAGGTGACAAAAGCCAAAATAGAAGTTGCATGTCAGAGCCATACATTACTACTGTCCCTTAGGTTTTCCCCATCTTTTTCTTTTCATCCTATGCCAGTTTGTTGTTTTGCTTCTGACTTTTCAAGATTGTTTTAAAATATTTCCTGTCTTTAACTCCCCCAGAAAAGCAATTCTAGAAAATAAAATATTTTCTCATATATAGAAGAAGGTATATTATCTGTGAACTTCTGTATTTGATAATCTGGCTTCTCAAAATAGGGAGTTGATTTTGACCTTAAAATATGGGTAGTTCCTGTAAGGTATTTAATAAACCACAAAAACAGAAATTCTAGAGGAACTATGCATAAATATGCTTTAATTAAGACCATCCTTAAGCTGATGACTTGTTTGTGACTTTAAGTGTCTCTGTTCTGAATGCTGCCTGGAAAGCCGAGCATGGACGTGCTCAAACCAAGACCAAAGCTTGACATAAATACTTTAAACAGCTCTGGTCGCTTTTTGGCTCTAAGCAGCTGTGGTGTTGAAGTGTTTAAAGGAGGATGGTACGTACCCTGTGCAGCAGGGTGCTTCAGCCTCTGGGCTCGGTGGATGTGGAGACCTTCATGGGACTCACGAGTGCCCAAGTCCCTGCCCACGGTGGCTGCCTTGTAGCTCCTGCGGCTTCTGCATGACGTCTCCCGTACCAAAGTGCACATCATTAAGAGGATTTGCTGGATCCAGGGTCTTCCCTTGTACTGATTGTACATTTCATTTAAGTAACATGTCTTGCCGTTTTTAGTGAGTACTATGTTTTCAAAACGTGTTTGACCAGTAGTGGTGAAAGCATCTTGATGGCTTTGCAGAGCATCGCGAGTGGCTACGCTCATCCCAGAATCATTTGGTCCAGAAACCAAGATCCTGTCATGAGCCTTTGCTCGTGTCTATTTAACCCCTTCAATTTGCTGAATGTTTTACTTGTGGCTTTTGGGTTTTTTTTTTGTTTGGCTTTTTATCTCATGAAAGGAGACTGTTATCTTATCCCTGTCTTGTCCTCTTAACTAGATTCTTACCCCACTTCAGGACAGTTAATTTAAGGTCCCCATGCACAGATAGAGGGTGAATATTTAAACCTGTGTCACTGGACACTGTCCAAAAAAGCTTCCATATTTAAAGAGCAGATTAAGATCTGTTAGATATGTTAGTGAGCAGCTGAGGGAAGTCGTGTAGTGTTACCTGTGGTAGCAACTGTTCATTGATGTGAGCAGATGGGTGCTTGAAAAGAAAGGGCAACTCACCGTGAACTTGAAGCCAAACATTTCCTGGGGTTAATATCATGAGTGCTGTAATTAATATACTTGGCAAATAGAAGACATCTTTCAAATAGAGTTGTGAAATTACTTGTGGTAGATTGTACTTTGCTATGGCTTTGAATAAAGGTGCATGTAGATATTATGTCTGCTGTTCTGTGTGTATCTATATATATGTTTTTGTTTCTTTAGGTTGTACAATGCAAATCTTTGAAACCGTCTCTGGGAAGATGAAGCTTCCACTAGCAGTGTTTTGGTTTGGAACCTGCTTGTTTTAAGAATACCTGGGAATTTCTACCCATATTTGCCTATTCCAGTGTAAATCAGAGGACAATGAGTTATTTTTATTTTTTGCATATTTTCACGCTACGTAACAATTTTTCTTCCTTCTCATTTTGTTCAATGGGAAAAACTTGAGCCAGCTGTGTAGCTGATTCTTACTTCACCACATTCCTCTTACTGAGCCAAATTCTTGAAACCACGTCCACAGTACATCTATTTTTGTATGTTGGTTGTTGGTTTTTTTTCTTTCTTTGTATGACATATGTCACTTTTTGAGTGCTTTTAACTATTCTGGTTTGAACCTGTCCTTTTGCGTTGCTGAGTAGTCGTAGAATCACTCAAGGAATTAAATAATTTCAGCCTTACAGAAGATGACTCATATGCTTCAGCAACATTTTTATGGCTGTGCTTGGCTCATTAATACAGGAGTTTAACAGTAGTAATATGAGGTATTGCATTAATTGTTGCATACATTTATTACCAAATGACTTGCACAGACAGTGTTTCAGATGCCGCGGACCTAATCATAATAACCAGAAGTGTCCTGTTTGCAAAGGAGAAAATAAGATCCCGTTGTACACCGATAGCAAGCAGATGAAGTTGCTTGCAGTTCTGGAAGTAAGGACTGATCACAGTGAAAGCTGGAATGGATTTTTCTGCTTGAGGAAGGGGAAGCTATGCAGCTTAATATTTGGGTTGATTATAATGACTCTAGTGATGGCATCCTACATACTGACTGGAGCCAAGCATGGCCTGTTGTTAATACCATCTCCCTTCCATTACGGACCTTTTACTAGCAATCCAAGCTTAATGGACAATGAAAGCCTTAGTGACATGAAAGACCATTACCAGCCTTCTAAAATGAATATTTCATACGTCAAAGATTATCCAAGCATTAAATTAATTATTGACACTATTACTTCAAAGATAGAGTTTATAACGAGACAGCGCCCTGATTTAGAAGAGCTGAGGAAACAAGAGCCACATGTAAGTATGAATTAAGTGTTTCTGAAACTGCTGTATACTTGCTTATTTCAAGACTTTTGGGTCAATCTTTTACTGAGATAAAAAAAAGTGTAACTGCTCAGATGTTCATATAGAGATTTACACCATCTAGAGCCTCCTGATTTACACCAGCTGAAAAGCTGATATTGTAGGTCACATCCTTCTGAGTCATGGGCAAAATAGATGAGTTATAGAAATGGTCTTGACACCTGAAAAAATCAGGCAGACTTCCAATAGCTGTACAATCTCATTGAATTTTTACCTCGTCTCATGCAAAATCATTCTGACTGACATTTGCTGGTCACCTTAAATGATAAATAAGAAAGGAGCCTTTCTAATATCTGATTACCAGTGTGAAAAACCCAGTCGGAAAACCCAGTCATTGCAACCTTGTATTTCAGAGTTAAAAACTGGAAGTTAATTTGATTTGAGTATTATGTGTTTGACTTTAAAAATTAATTCATGGGGCTGCAGGGGAGTTGGGGGATTATTGAGGTCCCTTCTGGCCTTAAAATTGAAGGATTTCTAGATGTCCTCCTCTCCCAGTCCAGCTGTTTGTACAGGATTTGGTTCCAGGGTCATCAGAAGAAATAAGTTAGGTCGACTTTGTAGTTAAAAAATGAAGGGTTAAAAATGTCCACATAGTATTTCTGTTGTTTCTGTTGTGTTCTCTTACTGTGCTATGTTAGAAAAGTATAACTGTCCATTTTTTGCTGCCTTGACTGAAATTGTTGTTCTTTGTTGCAGATGTTTTCAGTAATTCCTAATAAATTCCTTCCAAATAGCAAGAATCCTTGTTGGTATGAAGAGTACAGAGGAAACACAACCACAGATCCTTATGCAACAAACTCCTATGCACTGTATTCAAAGCGCTTTCGAACCATATTTGATTACCTCAGGAAGGTATTTTGGAACCACTTGTACCATTACAAGGACAAACACTACCGCCTGCGCTGTCTCCCCCATTTCTACATCATTGGCCAGCCCAAGTGTGGGACGACGGACCTGTACGACCGGCTCAGGCTGCACCCCGACGTTCGGTTCTCAGCAATCAAAGAACCCCACTGGTGGACAAGAAAACGGTTTGGTGAGTGAACGTGTCCTCTGGTATTCAGGCAAGCTGTCTCTATTAAACTTTGACATTTCTTGTATATATTTGGGATGAAGTTTATGGATTTGCTCCATATTGGCTTACCTTGAAACCATTGGAGTTAATAGTTTTGAAAAATCCAGGTGATGGATGCTTAGTAGGTTCCAGCCTGCTTTTGTTTAATGATGTTTTGGGTGAAACCTTGAGATGATGCACATTTCATTTGGTTTATTTGCAGTGGTTTGAAAAATCTAGGAAAAAAATAAAAACACTAGATAAAACCAACCCTGTGAATTTGTAAAGGCAGGAAGAGGAACTATTAGGTTGTGATGGGAGATTTAAAGAATGACAGTGATAGTTTTGTGTTGCAAAATTCTGTAAAGACTTTCTTACATGAATAAATGATGGGTCAGTATTTGAAATGTGGGTGGCTTCAGTCCTTATGGTTCAATAAATACAACTGTGCTTTGTGGTAGGAGCTTCATTAGTGTTGCAGCTCTAGTCAAGCACTGAACAGTAGAGATGCTCTGCATGAGAAAGCTCTCTCACACCGAGGAACCTGCACATATTTTTGATGCTCTTTTCCTGGGTGACATCAATATTTCATGAGGTGACCCTTCGTCTCTGAAGGCAGACTTAAATAGTTGAGGTTATGGCCTGCTGGAGCAAGACGCATCCACCCCTCGTGATTGCACCTTCAAAGGGTGTCCAAGGGCCGTGGGGCGGAGTGCATCGTTTTATCCATCTG
This sequence comes from Ciconia boyciana, assembly GCF_034638445.1. Classification (NCBI taxonomy): domain Eukaryota; kingdom Metazoa; phylum Chordata; class Aves; order Ciconiiformes; family Ciconiidae; genus Ciconia; species Ciconia boyciana. The sequence goes on along the minus strand of NC_132941.1, from coordinate 62,844,459 downwards.
AAGTATTTATGTCCTTCTTGTTCTCTCTTCCCCGGGTGCCAAGGAAGGTCAATCTTGTGGTTAGAGACTAGATGAGACGCAGAAGACCCAGTTTGAATTCCTGCCTCTGCTGTATGCTTAGTGCTTTCCTCTAAATGTGGATGCGTATAATGCTTTCTGTATTCCACCCAGGCTCTTGGTTTTCCCCACTGTTGGGTCTAGCTATTAAGTGCTGGTATGCCCTCACTTGATATGACTTTGGTATCAAAGATCACAGGCTTTTCAGTGATATTACTACTTCCAAGAGGAAGATACTGGTTATTTTACGGTGACATTATCTTCACTTCTGTTTCCGACTTGCTGTTGCTTTACTGCAGACACTGCCTTTGGAACGAGGAAAAACCTAGCACTGTGTGGTAGATCATTCGATTATGACTTTGCATCACTACTTTTATTTGGTGCTTTTCTAAGCTTCCGTGAAATGGGAAACTATCTTTTCTAATGAACTGCCAGGGCTAACAGCAAGGAAGGACACTTTCTGAGGGACCGGGACACCTGCAGTGCTGCTTCTGTTCTTTATTTCAGGGTCGTACCTTCAATTCTTTATGTCTCCTGCATGTGGTGTTGCCGTTTCCGTCTCCCTTCCCTGTGCCCTGGAGCCCAGAAGAACCTCTGAGCTCCTGCAGAAGGGGGCTTTGATCCTCACTGCTCAATGAGGAGGACGGCTCAGCCACAGAGCTGGGATTTCATATTTCTCATAGAGAAATAATTTTGCTGTGTCCTTAGAGTTTGTATTTTCTTCCTTTGCAAATGCCATAAGAAAGTGGCTAAAATACCTTTTAAGACATTTTCTAAATGTTTGTTATAAACTAAGAGTTACAGCAATATGATGAAAATACAGTTGTGCTTTTGAGATAATTTGGTTCAGTTTCGGAGATACTCCTAGGAGGTACCAGTGTGAATGGGGGAGCTGGGCTAGTTACAAAGTCAAACAAGAGAAGCGTCGTGGTGTCCCCTGAAGTCCCACGAGAAGGCACTCGTTTATCACAGTCAGCGGCTGACTGAAGACAAATGGTAAGAATTACCTCCTGACCTGAAGGTGAAAAGTCAGATCAGTGAAGAAAGGGGATTTTACACTTGGACGTCTTCCAGCATGAATGCCGTGCTGCTTGTCTCTGGGTGTGTAGATGAAGGGACTGCCAGCAAAACCATCTGTGGAAAATCGTGTCTTCCATGAGAGTGCTGGCAGGAAAGGCTGGACCGAACTGATACGTTAGGCTAAAATCCTTTATACTAAATAGTTCTCTGCATCTACATTAGCCTCAACATAAATATTTGGAATTAATATTGGAGGAAGTAGTGCATTCAACCTCACTAAAGCAAGACTGGACTCACTAAAGCAAGAGTGGACTCACTAAAGCTCAGAACTGGACCTACCAAACAGGCAGAAGAGTGTAAGAAATCAGGCTAGAGTGCATATAATTTGAGAACAAGGATGCATTCCTATCTCTGTGCTGGCATTCACAAACTCTCCAATTGCATGATCTTGTGGTCAGCCACTGGGGACCAAGTGCAGATCCTTGAAGAGAACTTTCTTTGCATAATTAAATTTTTTGAAGTTATTTTGTAAAGCTGAAGAATGAGGAAAGATTGCAGAGCTTGGGATGTCGTGGGAGGGTGTTGAGATGACCTTCTCGTCATCATCTCAGGCTGTCTGCCATTGAGAATGGAAGATTAAGTTTTGCTCCTGGTGGCTCAGTCCTTTCTCTCTGCCCGAACAGTACATTAGCTAATGGTTACTATTTTGGAAAAAAAAAGAAAAGAAAAAAAAAGAAAAAAAAAGAAAAAAAAAAAGAGAATATGACAAATAGACTAACAAGTGAAACTGAGACAGCCTTCTTATAAGCCAGCTAGTGGGTATGACTCCTGTGCTCCTGGCTATTAACTTGGTTTAGTTTGTAACATTTATCTGGAGAAGAAAGTCTCTTTGTTCTATGGCATTCTCTGATTCAGTGGATTTTTATGAGACTGACTAATTTCAGCTGAAGCTAAACAGTTCTTCTGGGGAGGCCCCATTTTGCAAATCACCACTTTCCTGTTCTGCTGGGGTGGTTGATGCTCTACAGGACGTTGTCCCAGCTTGACTGTCTCCCTTTCCTGGCTCTTAGCCACAATTTCTATTCCCATGAGCGGGGTGGCAACAAACCAAGGCAGTCTGTAGCACCATGCATGTACCTTTTTTTTTTTTTTTTTTTCTTCCCCCTCAAAACAAGTCAAAATACACTGCTGAGCTTTCTTCTACCCTCATTAAATCCCACTTTCCTAAAGGGATAAATCGGAGGGAATGGACAAAAGAACTCCCTTGCTGAGCTTTCCTCTCACATAATTGACAATTATTGGCCTTGTGGGAACAGGAAAGGGAGAGCTGAGAAGTCCTGCTCCTTACTCTTAGCTTTGCTCCTTCTCCATTGCCTTCCCACTGCTGTCCTTGACCTCTGCCTGCTTGAGAAACTCTCTTGTGGTATGGTAAGAAGCAAGAATGCAAAGACGAGCAAGGGCAGCATGTACAGAAAGTGGAGAAATGAGACTAGAGTTGGAAAGAAGTGTGGGAAAAGGAGTATAAAAATCACGGATGTGGCTCAAAATGATGAGAAATGCAGGGAGAAGGTGATACTGAACACACCCTGGAGTATAGGGAAGGAGAGGAGAAAAATAAGACGCTATTGTGGAGCTTTGTTGTCATACTTGTGAAAGATAAAAACATGAATGATTTCCCACTTTTCCGATTTTGATAAGTGCACATTGATTTGCATATTTGGCATCAGAGCCTGTTCTCAATACAGTAAATCTAGTGGGAGCCCAATATTAATTCAATTTATATTGGTGCAAATGAAAGCAGAATCTGGTCTTTTATATTCATTCCAAAAGCTAAATTTAGAAGAAAATAAATGCAAGCTATTCATGCAGGAACTATAAAACAGAACACTTAAGATATTTCCCATCACTGTGAATTTATGGTTTAATCGTATAGTATCTCAAATCTCAGCTACTTCGTTATTGGCACTTTTATTTGAGTGTTACACTTCATTCGTCTAATTTTGTGCTGACGTTAGCTGGCTCAGTGCCAGGCATGTCAATGAAGCCATCTTGGTTTACACCAGCAGTTAATATTGCCTTGCTATTTTTTTTTTTTTTTTTTAACTTCTCTCTTTTCACTGTTTTTAGGAATCATTCGTCTGAGGGATGGATTTCATGATCGTTACCCAGTGGAAGATTACCTTGATCTATTTGACTTAGCAGCACATCAGATTCAGGGTGTGCTGCAGAGCGAAGCGGCAAAAGAGCGCGGCAAGATGAACAACATCATAATTGGTAGGGCAAATACAGCCTCTGACATATGTCTCTGTAGCTGGGGGTTGGCAGCGTTCGTAGCTGAGGCATGAGAGGGGCATTTTTCCCAGATGTGAATGGTTCACACCACAGAGCCCCTGACGTTGGTTTTCTCTGGGGTGCGTGGATAGTGCAGAAGTTCTTGCCTTTTCCTGGGGGGTGGTTACTTGCTTTGTTAAAAAGTTGTGATTAACTTTCGAAAATGCCTGAGCAAGCAATAAAGGTCTGATGAACATCAGCATTTAATTAAATCTTTTTTTAAAAAAAAAGTGAGAATGACCTTGGTGACTCCTTCAAACATTGTTTTCATTTTGTTTTCATTATGCGGGGTTTGTCTGCAGCCACGGGATTGTAGCTTCAGGTTCAAATGCTGTAGCAACGTGTCTGGGATAGCACACTAATTGTGATACTACAACATACGATGGGTGCTGTACAAATCCTGTAACTGACTGGAGGCAGTTTCCATGATAACAACACAGCTTCAAATGGCTCTTCTCAAGCTCCAACATAAGGTACATGTAGGAAGAAGGACCACCATTTTTGTGTCATCATCCCTATGTAGCCTATAGTGGACTGAAATAAAAATTATTAAACCCTTGAGCTGCTTCGTAAACAGCAAAGATAATACAGATTTCAAGGGCAGGAATATACAGAATCAAGTTGAAGCTATCTTGCACAGTATTTTTTTTCAGGTGTGGAACCTAGAGGCACGGTACAGGATACTATTTGAATATAATCTTACAGTTTCAGTTGATATTAAATTACCTGACTAGCGTTAAAAATTATTTAGAAATGCTGTTGTGTTGTATCTTATGGGAGTCCATGTTTAGGACCGGGCTCTAGGGTGGGATCCCTGGATTGCTTTCCTTGACACACAGTGGTCGATCCACCGTGCCCATCCACTGAGGTCCATGGTGCCATTGGTTTACAACGCCCATGAGGAACGTCAGCAGAAATGTCCAAATTCTGCTTTTGCTGTCTGCTAAAACCAGAAAACTGAGGGGAAGAGAGTTTTACCAGTCTTACTCTGTCACCTCAAAATTTCCCAGGGAAAGCAGACACATTCCATGAAAATACTGGTTGTGCAAGAGACAGTTCCCTGTTGAAAAGAGACTTTTCAATTAGGCCTGAAGTCATTATTCTACGGAAAATAGAGACAAGATTTTTGCTGCCTGCCCTCAGAGGGAATACCCTCAGAATCTTTTTTTTTGTCTCATTCTAACCAAAAAAAATTAACCTATTGTTGGCTTGATGAAATGGTGACAAAACCAGACACTTGGCTATAGTCACATTTGTTCAATACTTTCTCAGCCTCCATTTAAGTCTATTATTTGCTTTACTAAATATTCAACATTGAGCAAAATTTGCGAGATGGAATCTTAAGAAATGTTGCCATCAAGGACATCTGTGGATTTGCCTCCTACTTACAATAATATCTCCTGTCCTTTCATGGGTGAAGTGCTTATACTAATTAAATTCACTAATCTAATTGGCAACGTACGTCTTTGATTACTTACCTCCTGTTACAGCTTTTCCTAGAGTTCACTTTGTGTTTCTTTTTCCTGTAGTCTCATTTCTTGTTTCATTAAGGTTCTGTTCGCTTTTCTTATTAAGTTTACAGGAAAATTCCTGAATGATTATACTCATTAAGTCAGTCTTTTATGACCTTGGTAAAAAACAAAACAAAGCTAGCTAGTCTAAACTGAATCTGTATGAATATCAGGTTTGCTTAGAATCCTCCATTTTCTTATTTCAGATGACTGGAATGAAAAATCGAATTAAAACTATAAACATTTCAGTAGTTCATCATATTACATTATTTTGAAAAGTTAAGCTTCTTATGATATTATACTTAGTGGGTAATAATTGCATTTTCCCCCAAAAAACCAACATCCTCTTAGAGATGAACCAAAGAGGACAAAACTGATCTAGCCTGAGGCATTCTGAGCAGGACTTGTTTATTTTTGCTCATTACTAGGATAAATTCAGAGGAATGTCTTGTGAAAACACAGTATGATTTTAATCCATTAATGACTGAATAAAGAGGTTATACATCTATTCTTTAGGCAATTTAGTAATTCATATGTTCTTTAAGTCCATAAGAAAATTAATATATTTTTGGATGCGCTGCAGTAATTTGACATAAGAGCTATAGCAGTGATTAATTTATCTCATGTTTAGTATGGCTCGCTCTCTTTGCAGATATTAAATCTGTATCATAAACCAGAAAGGAATACTGTCAAGTTGACAGGAGTATTTTTGGCTGCTTCAGAAAATTAAAATTATAAGGGTCAGCAGAGACCAGAATGATTTTTTTTTTTTTCCTTAATTTTTTTCCCTCCCCTTAATTCTTGACAGTCCTCTTGTTGTGGGAAGATTTGCCTTCTTGAACCCAGGCTATCCTGGACTGACTGCATTAGAGCAGCACCTTGAGTCCCTGTTAATGCTTTAGCGTGATTTGGTTGCGTGCCTGTGATCTTCCCTTGCTCGCGTGCTGCCTGCAGAGTTTTGGTGGTGGCAGCTGATCCAGCTGACATAATCTCTGTGGAGTGGTCTGGTCTGTGATGTTAAAAGAAGCTGCCCGTTTATGTGTAAATGCACTGATTTTATTTAGTTCAGATAGCACATGTGTAAGCAGATGTTCTTAGGTTTGGTCACTATGTGTGAGCTAACAGGAATAAATCCAACAGAGCATCAAATATGATCAGAGGTCTACAGAGCAGAGAAGTATGAAGGAAGATCATAAAAGCTATTCTAGAGAGGAATAGATGGCTTGATATGGTCATAGACTTTAATCTTCGGCATGATTTAGGCAAACATTTTTGAGGGAGCAATTTAAGCCTAGCTGCTCCCGTCACGGAGACGTAGCAGTGACTTTCCAAGGTCGCTCTCATCCCTGGAGTGCACTATTCTGTAAATCCGTGTATGCAAGTGCTCATACCCATTTGCATTATACCATCTTCTGATAGCACAGAAATAGTTGCATGATGCTTTTGTGGTACAGCTATCTCAGCTCTTGTCCTATATTTAGTCTTTTGTGTTTCTGCTTCACCCAGCGTGGGAGCTGGGCTAATTGAGTTTTAATTGACAAGTCAAAGCCCACCGATGATTAGGCAGTGCTTTGGCTAATTAATTTAGAATAGAAAAGCAGAGCTGTGGTGGACGCCCAGCTTTAGCCAATGGACCTGATCTCCTCCTTCTGAAAACAGGCAAAATGAACATGACAGAAGATTAATGTGTTTTCTAACAACTCCCAGACTTTATTAATGAATCACATTATGTTAAGCTGGAGTTTGGAGCCAGTACCTATTTCATGTTGTGTTTTGGCCATCTTTTAAAAACTTTATTGGACTTTCCCAGGAGAGAAAAAACAAAGGGGGGAAATCATGTGCAAGTCTATAAGCCTACAACTTTATTATTTTTTCATCTCATTCCTTTTGATTCAGCAAACCTCACTAACAAGAATTAGCTCTCATTAGACTGTCAAAGAGTGGAAGTTTCCAAAAAGCTTCTGTATATGTTTTATTAAATGGTGGTATCCACATAAATGCCAGTATTGCTTAAAAAAACAGGGAAGATTACACAATTCAAAACATCGAATCAGATCATTTATTTAGCAGTGGAAGCATCAGATACTTTGTTCTGGCAGAGTCATTACTGATTGTGTTTCTCCCTGTAGCATTACTTTCAGAGTAAGCTTCTTCAGAAACTAAGGATATCAGAATCTGGCATTTAACCACATGTGCTATTTATTCTATAGACTTTTTCTTTTGTCTAATATTTAGTAAATACTTATATTTGACTTAAACTACATGAATAATGGTAGTTACATAAAAAAGCTCTGATAATGAGCTAATTCTCAAAAAGGGATATTTCAAACAGCAGTGACACAATTCAGCTCGTTGGTGCTTTTTTTTTTTTTTTAATATTTCCCATGTGCTCACCAGCTCTCCTTTTTATGTTCTAAACACTATTGATCTGCTGGAGTGGTGGGTTCCACTTTTTTTCTTTAGTTTGTGTCAAATTGTACAATTTGTTAGCAACTTACTTCTCTGAGATCAGGAGCATTAAAACCAACCCTCGGGGTGCTACAGAGAGCACGGCAGGTCTTCGGCAGCGACGAGCTCCTGCCTCCTTGCTGGAGGGTTGGTCAAAACCCTGAACAGTCCGTTCCAGCCTAGATCAAATATATTTGCATGTCTTAACCACTAACAGGAAACAGTGTGGTTAGTGGACAGTAATATTTCAGGTGGAATTACATAAAACTTGCCTTAACCGTCACTACATTCACAAAGGTACAAGGCAGTGTGATGGCTCTGGCTCTGGGGAGCATTAGCCAGATCAATTTGCAAGAACGAAGGTATGTTGAAATGAATAGAGTCAATTTTAAACAGTCTACACCAGTTCAAAATTCAGCCGATTTCCACTCCAATACAAAGAAGGAAATGAGTTACTAGCAGAGATGCTTTTAATTTTTAGGGGAGGCCAGTGCCTCGACGATGTGGGACAACAACGCTTGGATTTTCTTTTATGACAACAGTACTGAAGGAGAACCTCCCTTCTTAATCCAGGATTTTATCCATGCCTTCCAACCGAATGCCAAACTTATCATCATGCTGAGAGACCCCGTTGAAAGGTGAGCAATGATCACGTTGCTAAAGTACGCAAGAATATTTTCTTACTATAATAATTTTATTCTCTCTCACTCTCTTGGATGCAAATAAGTGTTCACATGGTATTTCACAGAGTTACTTGGTTTATGATGAGAGCTGCCAAGGGGTTTTGTTCTGTGTATTCTGGCATATGTAATTGCGATAGTGGTTTAAAGAGGGGCATGTGAGTGGAAATGCCACTGCGAGTGCCACGCATGGACACCTGAGCTACTCTGAAAAAAAATAATTTATACGTGGCCAAATGCAATATAACTCCATTACCTGAGCTAATATGCCCTGGTTCTCAGCAGGGCTCACAAGAGTGAGTTTGGCACTGCATTCACATGTCTCGGCATAAGCGGTCCTGTGAAGTGCTTCAATTCCTGTTAAATAATAAGGTCTATGTCTTCAATGATTTAAAGATTGCAAACAGCTACAGGGTCAGCAAATGATGCAAACTTTTTTAAATCTTAAAAATACTTGGTGCAACACTCATATAAAGCTTCACTAGGCAATTTTAGCTTGCACAGCTAACCGCTGCTTAGGAGTTCATCCTTGGTCTTCCTGACTTTGCAATGAAAGGGCTCTGCTTTTGCAAAGGTGCGGGCTGTTCTTGAATTGTGTTAGCCATTGATGTCCTTCTTTCCACTTGCATTTCACTTGTTCTCTCTAGTCTTCCTCCAGGTTTCTAGGGCGTTTCTTTCCACTGTGTCCTCTGAATGAGGATGATAAAGATGAGGGTAATGGGGAGGGTGGAGGGGATGGAGGCCGAGTCCAAAAGGATCAGACCAAGGGGGAGTGAATTCCTTCTCTCTGTAGCTCCATAGGGATATCCAGGATACTTAGGGCTAGGCTCACGGGCAAAGCCAAGAAACACCCAGGAAAATGGAGAAGGGGGTGCAGATGTTGATGGAGACCAGGCTCTGGAGAGGGCTTGGGCACTGGGAGAAGGGCAGGCGCAGGGTGCTTGAGCAGGCAGCCCGTACCCCACTGCCGGGCAGCTGCCCAGAGCGACTTGGCAGCGGGAAGGGACAGGAGCTCCTTGACGAGCTTCCCCTGCGGCAGGGCTGGACATGGCAGGGCATGGCTACTGGTGAGAGACAGAGCTGTGCGAGTACTTCCCATCTCCTATGTCAGGAAATACTTCTCTCAACTTTTAACGGCATCTTCTGACCTCAGGATTTAACAGATGGTAATTTTATGCGAGAGAGCTGGCTGAAGTGGCTTCCTCATGTAAATTCCCGACAAATTCCCTGATTGCTTTAACCACCCTCTGTAATGTGGGCGTAGCTCTTTGCCAGCTTTAATAAGGGTGAGATAAAAAGTCAGCTTCATCTCCCTTACTGCATTTATGATAAATTGGTTTCTTTTTGTTTACGATTCCTTATGTCCTTGTTGCTGATAGCTCATCTGAATTGCAGGAGCAAAAGCAGCCGTGGCAGAAGGGGCAGCCTGGGCGATGCAGGGCAGGGGAGCAGTTACCTTGCAGTAGCCAGGAGGACATGGGTGCTGCACAGGGTCTGGGACAGGGTCTGGTCTAACCTGCACAGGGTCTGGTCTATCCCCTAACAGGGGATATTTGGAGGACATCAAGGTTTGTGATGGTGGGTGTCAATGGCGTCATTATTTCATTGTAATGGATGGTGATTGAGGGTAGTGATTTCAAGTAACCGGAACAGCTGAAATACTAGTCAGCAAAGGTTTTATTTCCAGGCAGATGTCCCCAGAATTAAAAACAGATGGAAAGAAATATAGAAAATCTTGACTGCCCTGCGGAGATAGAACTTGTCTTCAAGAACGTAGTTTTCCATAAGGTGTCAGCAAGTCTTTAAAATGATGCGTTTATTTTAATGGATGATTAGAAATACTAAGCAGTCATATTAAACCTTTTTAAATAAAATTGCAGTGAGGCCCATGCTGTACATGATGCCTGCTGGCTGATTTCCCCCACTAAAAAGCTTTTCACCTGCTCTGCCAGGAGCAGTTGGTCCTGCCATCCCTGGGACAAGCCGGGCAAGCCTGAGTCTTGTTGATGTACACACTCTTCTGCAAGCAGGAGATACTGTTGTGTGCCTAATTTAGTTAAAGTTGGCTGGCTTTGTCTCTTAGCTTCTCCCCAGCTCGTCCTCATACCCTGTGCTAGTGGGGTGGCTCTTTGGTGGGTGCAGCGTGAGGGACCCAGGGTCTGCCATTGCAGAGGAAGAGGACACATGTGGTGCCGTGGTTGTGGTCCTCACGCACTGGTGGGCATTACTTTGAAATAGGATGTCTGACCAGTCTGGTCCAAGCCTGGTACCCTCCCTCTGCTCTAAGATGGAGTTTTTTCATTTAAAGAAAACTGTCTGAAGTGGATTTGCCAGACTGGGAAGAACTGGACAAAAGTCAGAGTCTTCATCTTTCTTAGTTGGTGGCTCCTACAGATAGCATTGAGTGCCTCTGCCTCATTTTCTATAGTTTGCTGTGATTTATCTTTTAAAAAGTGTGTTAAAAATTGAATTAAAAGCATCCTGCAACAAATGTATCCCTTTTCTTCCTTTTTAAATGAACAGAGAGTCTTCATTTGTTTCATAAGGGAATTAAAATCCTGTTCTTGCAAAACACTAGCGTAAATAATGAGTGCAGAGGAGCTATTCCTGTGCTTAAGTGCTTTACTGGATTAGGGCCTAAATTCTAAATTAAATGATGAATTTTTAAGTACCTGTGGAACTCTAGGGAAGTTAAAAAATAAATAAAGTGCAATACAAAAGGTTACTGCAGCTATAAAATGAGACCTAAATAAATAGATTTTTTTTTTAGGTCATTTCTTGGACACCTGTGTTTTTTGAAAGGGGCTGAACGATATCTAGGATTTCTGGAATTGTGTCGAGAGGTGGGTGCTATGGAGCTAGGGAGGCTATGTGCTGCAAACACACTCGGGGAAATGACTTCTCAGGTGTTACAAAACTGTCTCCAAAATATTGCGGTTCTGGTCATAGTTTGTAAGCCTAAATATGAAAGAAAATTAAAATGTCATGTTCAGTGGATGATTCACAGTCTGATATTTATGCTACGTTGGAGCATTTCCTTTGTCTCTTTGAACCATGTTTATCTTGGAAAAGTTTAATCAAGGTTTCAGGGATTAACGCTACAGTAGATATTTTATTGCCTGTAGGTTTTGGGTTGTTTCCCCACCACCGTGCAAAGGGACTTGAATTAAGATAATCTTTTTTAGGTGACATTAAGCAATTGTAACACCTGTGCTAAAAATGTGCAATGAGGGGATACTCCTCTGCTGTAACTTAGAGAAATGCCTGTTGCTGGTGGCTCTGTTCACAGCAGCGGCTGATGCAGGGGCTCTGCTTGCCTGCAAGCTGCCAACGCACATGGGGCCACGTCCTGCCGCCCTCAAAGTAGAGGTGGGACTGCTTGGGGAATGCAGCACTACAGACTGTAGCACAAACGTGAACCGTTCACCTAGCTGTAGTATTTCAGCTTAAAAAAAACAAGAGGTGGAATGCTGTAAATTGGGAGGTTTTGACGGAAAGTCAACATAGAAACAATATGGGATTGGACGTGGAGCTTTCTGCAAGAACTAGGAAATCTGGGCTTCTTCCTATTTTTGATGATGGCCAGCTTGGTAATCACATAAAAATCACTCTTTCTAACCCAGCCCATTCTTCTCTTGGTTTTGATTTCAACTTAAACTTTTGAGGTAAGGACTGTTTCTATCCATGGCAGTGCAGAGCACCAAATATAGAGGGGTACCGATGTCAGCTGAGACCAGTTCTGCTCTTCATAGATAACACAAATTTAAAGTATATACATTTGAAAAATTTGCCTTCAGTGACTCGCACAATTACTAGGGTCAGGTTCTCAAGAGATGCTGACCTTGAAAGAGGGGATGATGTTTAGCAATACCCTGGAGTGGATGTTACTCTGAGCCAAAACTCATCAAAATGAATAGAAAATGTGTCACTGGCTGAACAGGCTGTCGGTGGGACAATGTTACACACATGTACCCTTTCCCTCGATTCATGTAACTGATTGCCATTGTCATGTAAATAAATCTTCTTTCATTTCCTCTGCCATTTACTTACCCATATCTCATTCGCAGATTGTACTCCGATTATCTCTACTTTGCAAGTGCTAATAAATCTGTGGAAGATTTTCATGAAAAAGTGGCAGAATCACTGCAGCTGTTTGAAAATTGCATGCTGGATTACTCACTGAGAGCCTGTGTCTACAACAACACCCTGAACAATGCCATGCCCGTACGTATTTCCAAGAACATTTGATTCCTTGCTTGTTTAATGGTACGTTGTGGCAAGGTTATTAAAATACTGAAATACTGTGCAAATAAGCATCAAGAAATAAAACTTTCTCCCTTTTCATTGTAAAGCAGATGACATATATATGTAAGCATGTAAAAGCTGATGTACTGGCTCAGCTGTCTCCTCAGTCTGTTCCCTGATGAATGCCAACAGTAATAATACAGTCTTTCTATTGTGCAAGCGTATGGAGAGCACATTTAGTGAAGATTACAGTTTAATGTGTAAGCTTTTTGCAGATCTCTCCAAAAAGTAGCTCTGGCAAGGATCTTTGTGGTTCGAAATTGCCTCAAAATCAGAATAAATTATGTATTCTTTTGCAAGAAAAGGCTACCAATAACTAGATAAAACCTTTCTTTTTTTTAAATTGTGTGCATCAGAAAATGATAAAAAGAAATACAGAAAATGCTGGCAGGGGAATGGATAAGTATTACAGGCTCGGTATTCCAAAATTCACATTTTTAGCGTAGAACTGACTTCAGATTTTGCTTGAGGGGGGAAAGTAATATGGAAGAGATTGACTTGAAGTATCACATCTGGCCAGTTTGCCATTCAATCCTATTTTATTTGCTCAGGCTGTAAAGGACTCAGAGGGAATACTTCCCTCCTTTGTCTCCAGGGTGAAGTTATTGCCTCCTCCACTCGATAAAATAACCATAAAAGAGTGTATTGCACAGGCTGGAGCCCCTCAGCAGTAGGGCAAACAGGACATTCCTCTTACTTACCTTGGCAGGTAGGCTGGAGCTGTTGAGAGATGAGCTGTCTTTGATGATAGCCTCCAGGACCTCCACAGACACGAGTTGCTGCCAGGCAGTATCACAGTCTTTTCCAGCCATCTGCTTGCACAAATGCATTTCTTCCAGTGTGGGGAGAGAAAGGCAGCGAGAGAACCAGAAAGAAAGATCTTCCTCTTATCTTCGTCCTCAGGGTGCAGAACCAATCTTCATTTGTTGTCTTAGGCAGCCCTCTGAAGAAGATACTTTTGAAAATGAACAAAGGATGCCTCTTTCCAGAGAGCCACAAGCAGGTGTTCATAATAAAACAGAAATGCTAACTGTGGTCCTCAATGGGCTCTTTTAGCTTCTTCTTCAGCCAAGTTTGCTAAAGTCCGTCGTGTGCATGGTTTGCTATGTATTGAAAAAGTAGGGATTATTTTCCCCGGTGAGCTCATTAGATTGCTAATTGTGCGACTACACCAGAATAATGTTGTTTTGCTATTTGTTAATATATTCCTGAAACAAGGGAGATGTCATAGACCTTGTCACTGCTGATTGATAGATGCTAACCTGTAAAGAAAGGGGCATTTGTCAGCTTATCCTCACTTAGAGTCAGTGAAAAGCATATTACCCGGAGAAACACATGCCGAGCCAGGGTGATCAAACCGAAAGTCCAGATGTGGATATTATCGAGAGGAGAATGGGTTGGGAAACTCTACTGATGACCTTTGATGTGCAGCACATATACAAAGAAGTCTGCTAAACATGGAGGCTTAATATTATAAGCAGCCAAAGACACATATCAGGATGATACATTATGATAATAATGACTTAGCAGTAATTCAAAATATGGCTTATTTTACTGGAATTTAGGTATCGATGTAAAGAAGCAAAAGAGTCTATTGTTATCTGACTTCATTGGTTCTGCGGTAATGCGACTTGAAGACGTTAAGTCTCTTTTATGAAAGATGCTTATGACTTGGGATTCATGTTTCTCTCTTCTGAGCCTGAAGGGATTTAGAAAAATATTTATAAGCACAGTTGGAGGTTGGACTTTTAAGAACACCAGACTACCCTTTTTATGTTTTAACTTGTTATGTGAAATTGAGGAGGGAAGAAAAACAGAGATTGGGTCAGGACAGGCTGAAAAACTGCCTTTTCACATCTCTGGTCTAACATAGTCTGGCGCTCTCATTGCACACTCAGACGATGCACCATTAATACTGTCTAGCAGCCACTGCTACTGCAGCTTAGATCTAAAGCTAATGACTGCAATCAGAGGATAAAGCAAATACAGCCAAATCTAATTCCTGACACCGAATCAGAATATTTGTACTACTCATGGCAGCATGATCTGGTGCAGCTGATAATGAAGGTGAAATAAGCAGCGTAAGGGCCTAAAGAAGGTAGCAGGACTTAACATCATCCCTTCCACTGCTGGCCATGCAGGGGCTGAAAGCCCTCAGTGTCTCCGTGAAGGCTGGGTCATCCCAAGCACGGAGGAGCATGGAGGTGAGGTGGCCGAGCATCCTTCTGCATGGTCTCTGTGCAGAGCCAAGCCCTGAGTAACATTTCTAACCAGTAGAAAAGCCATTTGCAAGGGTTGTCTTAAGCTGCACTGAAAACAAGAGGAAGATTAAAAAATGTTCAGATACTGGCTTTTCGTGGTTCCTCAAAGGCACATATTTGGGATTTTTGCCCAGAAGACAGAGGTGAGTGTTGGTTTGTTACTGCTAGAAGGTTGTAAGATGAATTAATTTTTATTTGTTTTCATTTTTTTTGTGCTTACAGGTAAGGTTACAGGTTGGGCTCTATGTTGTGTATCTTTTGGACTGGCTGACAGTTTTTGACAAAGATCAGATACTCGTTCTTCGCTTGGAGGATCATGCATCAAATGTGAAATACACCATGCACATGGTGTTCCAGTTTCTGGATCTGGGTAGGTGTCTTCTGGGTGTTTTGAGATAAGTGCAAAAAAATCATTATTATCCTTCTTCTAGGTCATTTTTGCTTTATTAAGAGACAAAACAGAAGAAGCATGGGAATCTGTCTTGAAGGATGCATTAATCTTGTTGCCTGGAGTCAAGCAAAATTAAAATTCCCAAATTCCCATAGAAAAGCTGGTGTTAGAAGATCTTAATAAGACTATATCAAGAAAAAAAATCAAAACTATTCAGAATGTAGGGATATATCTTACCATACGGAAGCCAGTCCTGATTCTGAAGGCAGTCAGGGCTTGTTTGTCACGGGCTTATATAGGTGCAAGAGCTATCCCACGTAATTTAAACAAATTGAAGTGCTACGGTGGTGTTCATGCTGTTGCCAACATGCACCGATCCAGAATCTAAATCTGAGTATGACGAAAGGTTGTGTTTCTAGCCGGGGAGAAGGGGGAAATTGTGTTTTTGCTGTGTTGACTGAGACATCTGTTGCTAATCCTTGGAGAAACGCTGGCAGACAAAATGTTGCCCAATGTTGATTTGACAGTAGCAAGAGGATGAAAATGTGGCTGCAAAATAGTCTGGCTGGTCCAAACACTGGTCTAGATCATGAAAAAGTTTGAATGTAGCAGATTGAACAGATGAAGAGCTTGGCTTCTTCTTCCTGAATATGGTTTACACTGGAAAAGTCTGTGGGTTTTTATCTTGCTGAAGTACATTGTCAAGGGCTTACATTTATTCCTGGAATAGGGGCATCGCTGTACCTGTCTACCACTTTGATCCCACTGACAACCCCGAAAAAAACCCCAAAAAAGGGCTTACATGAGTGAGGCTTGTGGAGTTTCTACCAGGTATTAAACAACTCACATCATAAAATGAAATAACAGTGTAAAATAATTGCAACTCCAAAATGGACAGGAAGTTGTATTCAATGTCATAGTTGTTTTCGGAAAACAATTTTTTCCCTCCATGTCGTGGTTTAACCCCAGGGTGAGCGAGCGGCTGTGTGGTGCTTAGTTGCCAGCTGGGGTTAAGCCACGACACTCCAGAAATGATTTATGCTGCTTGTTGTAGAGATGATTAATTAACGTGAAGGGAAAACGTATTATTTCCATATTTACTACCAGTGATTTATTTTACTAATCTAAGCCTGTATTCAATATTCTGAAACATCATCGCTGCTAACACAAATTCCATTTGTCTTCCCTTGGCAAACCTTCTGAGTTAGTCATTTGTCTTCTTTAGAACAGGCATTTTTTGGTCAAATATTTTAAGATAATATTCTATTTTTCCACAGGACCTCTAAGTGAGAAACAAGAAGCTCTGATTACAAAGAGTCCTGCATCAAACACTAGACGACCTGAAGACAGAAGTCTGGGACCTATGCTACCAACAACGAAGGCAATTTTAAGAGATTTCTATAGGCCTTTTAATACAAAACTGGCACAAGTTCTTTTTGATGATGCTTTTTTATGGAAGAGGACATAATATGTAAATTTAGTGCCACAAATACAGTGCTTAAAGGAGTTTTTATTTTTTTAAATTCTATTTTTGTGCGTGGATATTTACATTTTTCCCATTCCAAAGAGAAGCCGGTTGATGAGCTGAGACTCTTACCTTCAGTCAGCACACTTCACGACAGTTATACCACATTTTCCTTGTGAGAATGTAAAGCATCTTGCTTATCAGTTTATTGCAACTTCTTTTACCCCAGCAAAAGAGTAGAGTGGAAAAGCATTAGTACAACGATGATGTCTTACACTCTCCATGGGGATGTTGAAGTTTAACCTTCTCTAAGATGCTGCAACACAGAATTAGCATCAGTTTCCTACAATTACGCTTATAATCTCATTTTCAATATATGTTATTCATTCATTTTTTCAAACTATCAATGTCATTTAGTCATTAAAATTTTTAATTGAATTCAACCTAAATTTTTTTTTCTTTTTGTCAGCATATTCACAAATGGTCTTCACTCGCTGTAAGGTTTCTATGTTTCCTTAATTCTGAAAAAAAGATAAAGAGTAATTGCATTTACATAAATTTCCAAGTCTAATTTATATCTTCAAGATAAATGGACTTTCCTAGCCACAGTTGTTGTGTTAAAAAAAAAAAAAAAAAAAAAAATATTCCTGGTAAGAATGGGTGACTGAAATCTAAACAGCAGGCTACATTCAGTGTTTAGCATAACAAATCCATTTTCTTCCATATTTTGTTCATGTAAATACAAATACGTATCATCTATTCATATCACTCACGCATTTTCCCAGGAAACCACTAACGGACTTGATGTAAAGCCCATTGCTGGCCATGGAGAGCTTTTGTGGAGTTTCCTGTTTGATCGTACACAATTACTCTTCTCCATTGCAAAGGAATAAGCATTTTAAAATAATGAAATCTTGTTATTAAATGCATAAATGAACAGGATGCACAGTATCTTGCATCCTCATAGAAGGGATATGTTAATTAATGACATCTACATTAATTACTGCATCTAGTTAAATGGGACTATATCTACATGTAGATGTAGTCTCATTTAACATCTAGTTTAAAAAGTTGAGATATATAGACTTGAAAAAAAAACATTTTGAAAGCTATGGAGAAACTGGATTGCCTGAAAGCTTTTACTTGACTAAAATGGCCAAATTCTTACATAAATGTGCAATAATTCAATATTTGATTTCAAACACACCTGGTTAGGGTCACTGTCAGCTACAGTCTCCAGTCTTTCTGCAGGTAGAACTGGCCAGCGTAGTCTACTGAAGCTAGGGGCTTTTTTAAGAAACAAATGAAAAAGCTTCCTGTTGATAAGTTCCTTTCAAGGGCCAAACTGATTGTTTCTTCCCTGAATGCGTTTTGAGTGGGTCAAATGAAGCTGGTATCTAGGTAGAGGTATCAAAAGCCCAAAGAATCATCTCTAATTGGCTTCATGTGCCCTTTCAACCTTTATGTTGGACCCCACAATACAGCTGACTGACGGATTCACAAATACATTTACAAATACTAAGGGTAACTATTCACCATCCTCCTCCATGGAGACATGTTATTCACCTCCTGTGTTTCTAAATTGAGACTCAATGCTGAAAACGTCATGAATCCTGAACATTTCACATGTGAATATGATTGATGATATGTGAGATTTTTTTGTAACAGAAATCCATTTCTAGGTCCTTTGCCAACTGGTAATGCACTATTTAAAAAGGATTCAGTCTGGTGTTTGGAAAGCCTAAAGCAAGTAATTTAGAGAAGCAGTTCTAGACAATCAGAACGGATTAGTTCTAGTTCAGAAAAGCTTACAGACCAAAAATGGTTAGAGAACGGACAATGGACTATTTTACCAGTACAAAAAAATATCATGGCAGCATGAATCAGAAAATCAGAATGAAGTCACCACGGTTTGCAAATGTAAAATTTTCAGTCAATAGTTTATTTACGCTAAAGATTTCTGTTGACTCTGAATTAGAGTCAACACTGTGCGGTCAGGATAACTCTATACACAGTGTTTGCTAACCTGATCTGCCATGGTCAAATACTTCCATTTAGTTGTCAGCTACAACCACGATCTAATGATATTATCTTACCAGCCCTAGAAGCTAATGAATGTATCTATCTGTCATTGTCTTTTAGTGTGGGCATTAATTCCATGAACAAATCACACACACTAGTTTGTGCCACACTGATGTATGGTGCTGAAACTCTAATTTCTGCCAGCAGACCTATGCAGTCCGCCAGTGGTCAGGGAGATTCTCTCTGCCCTTTGCCTATGTATATAATCTAAATCAAAACATGCTTCATGGTCAAAATTTCTACTTTAGGCTGAATCACACCCAGCACCCTGCTCGATCAACGTCTTGCCTGGTTCTGACCCACAGGAAGGAGAAGGGTTGAAGGTTCCCTGTACGAAGGTGGACAGTGGTGACCACATGCACCCAAGTGTGGATAAGCTCAACGGAGAGCAGTTGGTGCGCACTGAGTGTCACCACGTTGTGCTTAGCACAATGACACGGGGGAAGGGGCTATAGCTATAGATGATGTGTTAGGAGCCTCTGGTCCTTCCGAAAGTGAAGTCTCCAATGAGGATGCTTTTATGTCTTCATCTCTTTCATGAGCTCCAATTATTTTGGATCTTATTGATCTCCTGATTTAACACAGTGCAACCTTATGTTGTAGGGTTGTGGCATGACTAAATATCAAAAAGTAGCAAATTAATTGTCAAGAGGGCATCTTGGAGGTAAGGATGTTGCTCTCTAGTCCAGACTGTGAAAATAATATTGATCTGGTGACTCAGAATAAAATAAAATAGCATTTGATTTTCTTGAGTGATGTGACAGTGCTGGGTGTCAGACCCCTTGTCTTCATCCACAGAGCAGACAGTGTACCACTGCCATTCTGTGGCTTTACTCCAGCCTCACAGCAAATCTCTACATAGGATAAGGCTCATCCCAAGTTCTTCCAGTTCCTTTTACCATTCTGTTGACTATTCTAGCTGTGAAGGAATTCAATATTCTTGTTATCATTCACTGTAGCACTGAGCTGACCTACATCCCCAGAACAGTAATTTGCTAAGAAATTGGACTTACTATCAAGACAATATATTTTCTTGTTTGCCAAAGCATAGCGGTGGCTCTTTGCAAAGAGCTCAGAAAATGTGTGTCTCATATTGTGTTTCCTCTTATCTCTGCCGAACAAAAGTAATCAGGCAAAGATGCAGCTTTCCTGAGTGCAAAGGCGCTGAGGAAAGCATCGTTCCAAATGTTCTTGCTGCTACTGCAGAAGAATGTGAAATGTGTTTTCTGTAAGACCTTGCGTGTTTGGGCCAAGCACGTTGGCTGGCTGGAAGAAGCACAGTAAAAACAAAGGATCTCCTCCTAAGAAAAACAGGCACTGGTTTACACAGAAAATGATCTGTCGTTATCTGTTGAGTCCAGTGCGCAGGCTTGTATGCTTCAGCTTAATAAACTGAAGATAAACAATGAAGTTGTCACAGTTCTGAATATATCTTTCTGCCAAGAAATTAATCCGTCTTCCAACTAAGCCAAATGCTCTTTCATTAAAGACAAAGCACAACGGTGTCACAAAAAGTTATTCTTGCTAGATACCCCTAACGCAGGCACGTTTAATGATGCATTTTGTGAGCAGATGGATTTTTCTAACAAAAATGCTTGTGTTGCACTACCATCTTGTGGTCAACACCAGCAATACTTTGTGCCGTGGACATGCATGCATTTTTTTTTCTACATTAAAAAAAGGCAGGTACAAAAAGAAAAAATAATTTCCACTTCTTTTCGGATGCCCACAGGAATAAAATTTCCAGTGCAGCCCAGGAGGTGGGGAGCCTACGGAGAAGCCCCAGCCTCCTTGCGGTCCCTCCTGGGGAGCTGCCGCAGGGTCCTGCAAGTGCTGCAGTTTCCCAGGGGGATTTGCCAGCACCGGTGCAGGCCATCATGCAGCACTTAGCTCTGCACTGAGGGAATTTGTTGGGTCATGTTATTCCAGCAGTAATTCTAGTTATTAATAAGTAGCCAGCTCAGAGCAGCTGCCAAACCACTGTCAGGCGGTGGCCTGGGAATCCCGGTTTGCCGAGACGCTGCTAAGGGCTTTGATCCACACTTCTGTCCGTAGCGGCCCTTTGCTTGCATCAGGGGAAAGATGTTATCGGCGGCTGAGGCCGGAGAGATGCTTGCCTCCACTGATTTTGGCAGAGTCCTGCTGGGGACTGCTGCTTTTAAGTCACAGCTTCTGTGAAAATTCTGCCGGCTCTCTGCACTGCCTCAATCAATAGAAAGGCCCTTAAAATGATTGCCAGCGTGGCAGGGGCTTAATGGACTGCCAGGCTGAAAGCTGCCATTGAAAATTAGAGGCCTGCTGTGTACGTATTAAGCCACAATTAGCAGAAAACAAGGTTTGGAAGCGACACAAATAGTAATCAATGTATCACATTTCAGAGGAAGGACATGTTTTCTGTCCCTCACCCTCGTCATTTCTGAGCATCGGTTTGCTCGGGGAAAAGCTGCCCCTTTGAGCAGATGTTGGTGCTTCTGCGGCTGGGCTGGCAGGGGCAGGGGCTGCTCGCACCCCCAGGCTGTGCCCAGAGGGGCACTGGGGCTGCTGGGCTCCCCAGGTGCCCATCTGCCTTCTCCTGCTATCACCTGCCAAATGCACTTTTTCTCCAATGATGTCTAAGGCTGCAGGAAGAGGGGGGTAAGATTTGTGTGCGCAACTGTGTCACGATGATTGCTTTTTGACTCCTCGGATCCTCGCAGAGGTGCGAAGTCCCAAGCTCATGATGTGACCAGTTCATCATCTCCGATCCCTGGAAAAACAAGCCCAAGAGGCAATATGGGTGCAGCTGGGACCCGGCTCCATCCCTCCAGAAGAGTCATGCCCTTCGTCTTCCGTTTGAATCCCCAGCCCAGCAGCAGGATCCCACCCGCTGCAATGCTCCCTGTTCCCTGACTCCCATCCACTCACTCTCCTTTTGGCTATGGGTCACAGGTGTGGAAAATCTAGAGGAAAAAAGCTGAAAATACAACTCTAAGAGCTTTAAAATTGCTGTATAGTTACTGAAGTAGCAGTTGCTGTGGTAACAACTTACTGCGTAGCAGCGGTGGCACTGCAAAAGTGCTGCACTGGACATCTTCCCCAAGGAAAACATGGGCAAGCACTATCATTTGCTATCAAAAGGGGGACAGAATAATTCACAGTTCTTCCCTCAGTCTGGGGATGTCTTGCACACTTGCAAAATTATCTCTTCCTCTACTAATGAATGGGAATGAGGAAAGGGAAGGGTTGTGCTGGTACTCAGAGCGTTGAAGTGGAAGAACAGCCTCAGAGCAGCTCCCAAAACTTTATTTATTTTAGGTTACAGAGGCCTAAGCCATGGGTGACTTGCAAATAACTTGGGGTTTAGCCTTTGATGAAGCTAAAACCAGTGCATCCTGATTATCAAACATGTTGGGTTTCTCAGAGTCCAAAAATTTGGGGCTGTCTGCATCACACATATAGTGAGATGTCACTCATCAGTGGCTACTCAGAGTTTAGCTGACCAAGCTGGGTCTTCTTCCACAGTGAAATTTTGAAAAAGAGTTTTTAGGAAAAAAAAATGTGTTTAAAACTTCAGTGTTTATTTTTCTTGGTTTAGAGACTTGTTTAACACATCCATTAGTCAGAAAAGTGCACAATATAATTTAGATCATTCCCAGCTTTTCTGTCTTCCCAGCTCAGCCCTCATGGTGACACATGCCGTGTGGATATTTATTTATACGCCTTACTCTGGGCCTGAATTGACTTTATTTAAGTGACTGTTGCTTTCTCAGGTCTTCTATGAGAAGAGCGATTACCAACACCCCACTCGGGGAACAGTCACGCTGCCATTAAATAGGCATTAAAGCAGAAATACACTCAGATGTCTCCAGCCAAGTTATCCTAGGTCTGGAAGAAGCCAAGTTGGCTTGACTGGAAAGGTATCAGCTGAGCCACCGCAGACTTGGCTTTTGTTGCATGTTGCACTGGGAGGTTTAACCTGAGAGTCATGGGGACGGGACCCACAGAAATGTGGGTTCCTCACCTCCCTCTGTCCAGCTCGTACAACAGAGTCCAACCCTTCATTTAGGCTTGGGAAGGAGCAAATTATATTAAAGGGAATAGAACAATTATTGAGGGGGAAGGGCTAAAATAAGAACAGGAGCTACTTGACTGGATTAAGAGTCTGAAAGAGCGGCTAAATGCTGCATTTATAGCTAAGAAGAGAAAAGGGTTGGCATTAGGAGATATCTCAGGTATCCTCCACCCCTGTGTGCAGGCTCTAGATGGGAGGACCCATCCAAGGGCAGGACTCTGGTCCAGACAGTGTGTAACAGATGGCAAAAATACAATATGCCTTTTATTTTAGGCTCTGTTTGTGGGAAGCCACATTGGTGATTTTAGGTGGGGGGGTGCGATGCTGCTGTGTGGGGCAGGAGCAGAGAGGTGGGGTGCAGCACGGCGCTTGCCGAAACCCGGCTGCCCTGCAGCGTTCGCACATTGCCACCCCATCCCCTCCAGCTGCAGTTTTGAGGGGTCACCAGGCATTTATTTTCCAGGGGTGTAGGACCAGCAAGAAATGAGGCGTGTTTAGGCCAGCAGCATACCACAAGAGGGCAGGGCATAGCTGGAAATTCAGCTGCAGCTGGCTAGGCTGGGCAATGGCCAGACCCAGCTCTGCTGCCCTGCAGCGCAGCCACAGCAAAGGGCACCCGGGAGGTAGCAAAAGAAACCCGGGGGAAAAGGAGGGACATGTCTGAGGGTGACTGCAGCCAGGTGGGCAAAGCCTGCTGCCCAGCCTCGCAGCCTACGAGCGGTCCGCTCACAAAAAGCTTTTATCAGAGATTTCCCCAGAACCGCACCGAGCGGTGGAGGGAAAGCAGTTCTCATGCTACGTAACACAGACGCATACATAACTCAACATTGCTCAATATAACTCGTATGTAACTCAGCATAACTCAACATAGCTCACACGTAACATAACTCCTACATAACTCAACGTAACACAAAGAGCACTGGGAGAATTAGGCAAAAGGACCTAACCATGCCCAGCAGTACAATTTCCACACAGCATGGTGTTGATGCTATTCATGCAGTGGCATTGACATCGCAGTCCCCCTTCTCTCTCCTGCATGAGCCTACCAGGACTGCGATAGCCCCACACCTTCAAATTCACTCTGATCCATGCTGCCAAATACAGCCTCAGTGCAACTAATAAGGATTTTGAAGGTGCCAAATAAAAATCCCACTTCCTTATTGCGACTGGCAAACATAAGCCCAACTTCTATGAGTTTATTATTTCAGTGCATTATTTAGTTATCCTGTAGCATGATATATCAGGAAAAGGACATATGAACAATCCATCCGCACTGTAAAATCCTTCTGTGACAGTTGCACACTAAGCAGTCAGGTCAGTATTTATGGCATCATTAAACAATATTTGCTAAGTTCTGTGTTGCCTCACAGTGATATTACCAAAGTGAGTGGTGCTGAAGCATCTTTTGCTTCAGTAGTACTATCAAAACATGAATAAAAGTTTCTTAGACTGAACACCCCTGTATATTTAAATAACAAATGGGCGCATATGAGTCAGTCCTGGACGGTGCTGTGTCATACGGCCCAGGGTGAAGCCTGGCACATTTGCTCCCAAGCCAAAGCCAAGCGTGCATGGTGTCTGGCCTGATTCAACAGTTAATATGTGCTTTTCTGACACTGGATTACAAAGTGTATTTCATTTCAGCAGGTGGTGCTGCACAGCAGTCCTGTCCTTCTAACTGTGGCTGAGCTGCTGTAATACTGTATTTGAGAAGTACCGAATTTATACACTTACATTAAGCTGATTTTCAATAGTTTTCCTTTCTTCTATACGTGCTACAGAAGTGTGTATTACTTAATGAACACCCCGGTAGGTATGCGTTGCTGTGTAATTAAAGGCTGGGGGGCTGAAGGCAGCACAGCATGAGCTAAGGCAGGTATTTGAAACAGAAAAATTCGGCAAGCAATCAAAATCCTGAGTTTCTGAAGCCAGAAGGTTCAAAGCACTTGGACCAGCATAAGTGTACTTGTATGAGTATGATAAAACCTCAGGAGGCAGAAGCCGTAGGTGTCCAGCACTGCAGGAGGCAGGATTTGCTGAAGTTAACTGCGGGCAGAGCCAGGAAATTGGGAATTTTAACACCGTGAAGTTCAGGAACTGAAGTGCTGGAGAACTGGGGAAGTCGGGACAGAGGGAGATGAAAGGCTCCAAGCGCAGCCCTAGCAGGGGTGGGATAAGTTGATTTATTTGAGAGAAACTGTGGCTCGTGCCAGAGTGATTTGGTCCTCCAACGGAAAAAGGAACCAACTAGCGAGAAGTGTTCACTGTTCATTGTTGTCTTGGCAGGTATCTAAGAAATTTCAGACTATAAATCTTTAAAATTTGAAGTGCCCTCAGCTGTGGGTGTTTAAAAATCTGTTGCTGCTCTTAGGGCCACTTTTTTGAAGAGTTGCATATTCTTCATTGTTCGCATTTTCTTTACTTTCAACAATGCTGTAACAAGGATTTGCCCCAGACAATAAAATACCCAGCTCATGGTTGTAGTCATCGAACCTAAAGGACAGGAAGATGACCTTGCAGCTAATGCCCTTCCTTGGGACTCAGAAGATTTTAATAACCGTGTCTTCCCCAGAACCCCATCAGACCTCAAGGAAGCCTCTTGACCTGGGCTCACCTTGCCTGCCCTCGAGCACGGCAAACATCAGGAGGCAAATCAGCCCCGCTGGCTTGGCATTATGCCTAAACTAATACTCCTCTGAGAGGAAAAGATCACCAAAAGTTCTTTGTCTCATGAGGCATTGGAAGAAAAATAGAAGGCTACTTAGGAAACCCAGCCTGTGGATGGGCAGGAGACCACACGTAGCTCCTGGTGGGAAGAGTGAAGGACTCTCTTCGAGAGGCTGACAGGGCTTGCATACAGGCATGGGGAGAAATTCCTCTGCTGCAAGGAACTGGCCTGGTATTTGCTTGACTGGTTGCTTTAAAAGGACAAGGAAAAGGGGAATATGAGGAATGTAACTGATTAGAATAAGTAGCTTGAACAATATCCTGAGATTTTTAATACATGGAGCTTTTCACAAAGCTTTGTGAAGGTAGCCAGAAACTGCTTATCTCTAAAGCCAAGAAACAAGAAAATATTGGGTTTTTTTAATCATTTTCTATACTTGGAAACATGTATGTTGTTCAGGAAGTGTAATTTTGCATGCTTCTCCCCTATAGCCATCCCCTCTCCTCTTTTTCCTGATAAACAGTTAAGGTTTATCCTTAAGTTAACCTTAACCTAACAGTTAAGGTTTATCCAGTGAAAGTTAAATTGGCTATATCAGGTCCCTCACTGCACTTCAAAAATAGGTGTCTGCTATCTCATGGGGCTATGGCAAAAAAAGAGGGGAAATTTCTGTATTAATAGTTCAGAAGACCAGAAATCTGTAAATTACACAAAACTCTGAAACAGTTTAAATTTCCACGACAAATACCGAGTTCCAGACTTTTAGATAGCATAGTCAGTGCTGTGATTAACAGCATCAGTTACCAGTGCAGCATCTGAAGTTTTCTCTGTGACGTCTTGGCAGTATTAACATAGGTACTTTGCAAAATTAACATAGCTACAGCAGCTTTCAGCACTACGTTATGCAGTCTTTTAGGAGGCTTTACAGTTGACATGATGTTACGATATCTACCATGTGCTTAAGAAGAAAAAACTCTTAATTTACTAGAGGATTTTATAACATATTGTTAGTCTTACCATGAAGAAATATCACATTTTTATTTAGCCCCATTCAGGCCTGGTTTTCCTAACATGTTTGTCCTACTTTCCCCCAATGACTGATTTCTAGACACATGCTGCAGATTTTCTGCTCTGCAGCTCACACAAGTCCCCAGAATAAGCTGAGCTGGTTCCTGGTTATCCTCAAAGCATTTTCACTCTGGCCCAGTTTTCATGAGCAGATGTAACACAAATAACACAGGCTCAGGTTTGCAGGTTAGGCTGGTGCAAAAACTTGCACCATGCCTTTTTTTGAAAATGCTACTTGAAGAAATCTTCAGTATAATGAATATCCCCTAAATAACGTGTAAATTGTCTTTAAACACAAACCCAAGATTACTGAGCCCAAAGGTGAATGTGAACACTCCCGGCAGTGCCAGCACGGCTGCAAGAGAGCCAAGCTGGACTCCTGGACAGAGACCTGGACCTCACAGCACATTTTGATGTCAAAGTCTTTTCCTCCACTCTGTGACACATCAGGAAGAATATTAAAGTATAAATATTTTTTCCCTGAATTACAATCTTTCAAAGGTATTCCATGTTTAGGATATGGAAAATGTATACATTGAGATACAAGCCCAGAGAATATAACCCAAGAAAAGCATCTCTGAGCGAGTCACAATAGGAAACTTAGATGCCTAAAATGTACATGTGGTTATGTCCATTGCAGTTTAAAAATCATTTCACATGCTTAAAGTCAATTTGAATAGGACTTTAAGGGGCAGCAACACTTATATCCAGCATCGACTGTCTTGTTTTTATGATTTATTGAATATATTTGGAAAAAGAATTGTTTTCAGGTTGTTCCAGCATGAAAATTAGGTGAAATCCCCCCCTGCACAGTGGAGCTGAAGCCCTGCACTCCCCTCTGCATTGCAGTGATCTGGTTTGCATGTGGGAACCCTTCGCCTTCATGAAGTGTGCAAGGCAATCCAAGGAAAGTGCAAAACCACCTTGCATCCTCCCTGTGATGGGCACCACGCTCCTCGGTGAGGGATGGAAATGGAAGAGGCATTACTTTCAGGCTGCTCCTCTAATCCAAGCAGTCCCTTTGCTGCAAGTTTTTTCTCAGTGAAGGGAAAATCCATTTGGCTGGCATCATTTCCTCAAAGCGCCAGCTATTTGCCGTGCTTTTGCATTTGCAGGCTTTATGGCACTTGTGTAACTGTCAGTTGGGTTTGAAGGCACTCTTACGAAGGTGGCAGATACAGAGCATGCAGCCGGTCAGTCCCATCTTGGATCATAACCACGTTAGCTGCCGCCGTGCAGCCACAGCTGAGACTTATGCACCTTGAGCGGATTTTTTCCTCTCCATTTGCACACGCTGCTCCAGTTAAACACTTGCCACCCACCACCCCCACCAGCGAGAAGTGGGACCTGGGGACAGCGAGGGCTGAGTGGAGCTGAGGGGCTCCACATCGACCATCCCCTCCCTAGCCTGAATGTGAGCTGGTTCTTGCTCTTGTGGTCCCAGCCTGGATGGAGCTCTCCTGGGGAGGGGGAGAGTAGCAAGAAGGTTTCCCACAGCAGAGAGCTGTGGAAATGCTTTGGAGCAGGGCTCTGTGCAGACAAAACACCAACTCAACTGGTTGGCAGCCCCTGTAGTAAGGATTTTGTTGCTTGGTCTGAGGCCAGTATTAGTGGGGACTTAATGGAGCAAGGTCCTCTGACTGTTACTCCTCCTTTGGAGCAAGGGGGAAGCAAACAAAACTAAAGCAGAGTATCTACCTGGACCCGTCAGGGACCTAGCAGCAAATCTGTGATTTCTGCTCCGGTACATTCACCTGCTGTCTGTCTCTGATTATTGTGTGTACAGATCAACCTGCAGAGAAGCATAGTTCTGCTACTTCAAAGGATTTCTTACTGGCTAAGGATGAAACAAAAATTCAATCAAAATCACAAGACAGTATTTCAACTGCAACCTCTTGAAGTTTCACTCTGAAAATAAAGGCTACACAAAATAACATTGCAGACTTTGCACCAAAAAATGAAAAGATGTACTTACAGTCACGGTAAAACAAGGAAAAAGAAGATTTGTCTATATGCCACCCCTACAGGCACAAGCAGTAGTGAAGTGCTGGGGTCTGCAGAGTCTCTTTCTGCCCTCTGATACATTTATGCATGCTGGGATGCGCTTTGAGGAGGTGTATCTTCTTGGCCCTGTAATTATTACTTAGGAAATAATTCTACTGTCAATCCACTGAAAGGAATAAAATCCTCCTCTGCCCCTTCTGAGCCCAGGTCGGTAAAACCCAGCAGGCAGAACTAGAGGGTGGGTTTCCAAGGACCAGGAGCAGGAGCTACAGTACTCCCCCGTGATTGTCAGCCTGGGTGTTATATATGCAAAAGTCCCATGTTGGGTAAGAGATGATGCTGCTGCATTGCTTCTCATCAGCATGGACATCCCTCCTGGAGATAAACCCCAGATGTGCACCACGGGGTATGCATGGTGGCTGCACAGGGACAGCAGGAGAAGGTGAGGCAGTGCCAGAGTCATCCATGGAGAGAACAACAGAAGCTCCTGGGAAGCTCTCCAAAGCTCTGACCTGGGCCTCCTCTGGGTGTTTCTTTTAGTGAAACGAGACTTTCTTTCTTCTGTACCAATGTACAAGGGTGGGATGGCACAAAGCCCACTGCCTTGGTCTGCAGGGACCCGGAACTTTGCCGGAGCAGAAGGTCCCAGCTGTGGGAGGTGTTTCCCCAGTGGTGGTCCCACCACGCACCAGGGGAAGGTCACAGCTGAGCAGGCCCTGAGCAAAGTGGTGTGCATCCAACACATCTGCTGGGAACCATCTGGTGAGTGGGAAGGCGCTTGGCCGCTACTGGAGGGGCATTTCTCACAGCAGAAACTTGTGCTTACCAGCCAGCAAATCCAAAGAGAAAGTGTGGGGTGCTGCCTCAGCCATGTGAGTCAATAGGCTGAAGTGGCCTAGTTTTAACAGAAGAGGCACTTTCAGGTGAAATGTTGAATCTTCTCACCCCCGGCAGAACATGTCCCATCAAAATTTTATATGGCCTTGGGATCTTCGTGTTCTATAAACAAGGCATTTCCAGAAGCATAAATGATAAAAGACTGGAATATCACAAATTGCTCGTCCAGGAAAAAAAGTAAATGTAGAAAGAAAAGCTCAGTAACTTACTTAAATTATATGGAAATTTATATACACGTTAGTTTTATCCAACATCAGTACTGTTGCTTTTGCAGGGAACTAGAGCAACTGGGAATTTCCTACATCATTCCTTCTCTCTCCCTGGGGTACTTTATAACATGACCTTTGAGTTGAGGTTCTGAATGTGTTGCTGGGATAGGTGCTGTAGTCTGTGGGGTGTAGGTCACCTCAAATGGGGTTTTAGGGACCCTTCTGAACTAAACATCCATTTATATGGCTACCTTGTATTACATGGGACGGGACTTGATGACCCAAGTGGTCCCTTCCAGCTTCTCATGAAAGAAAAACAGTGAAAGAAATGTTTGTTGTTCCAGGGCTCTTTTTAACTGCCGTGAGGAAGCTCTTACATAGTAAAGAAAAGATTATTATCAGTCATAATACTGTAATGCTAAAAGAAGGTTTGATCTCTTTGTGCTTATCATCACAGTGAAAATAACATGCTTTTCCTTTACATGAAAAATAAAACAAAGGAAAAGTTACTATTTATGCTGAATTTTTTCCAGTCCAGCTATGCAAAAAGTCATTTTCCAAAACTACAAAATTTATTTCAAGTCTTTAAGGAAAGAATAAGAGATCTTTGGGCTGGTATTGCTAAAGTACTCTAGGGTCTTTAAAATGCTGCAGTAATTCCTATGCAACCTTTTCCATCCTTTCTGGATATCCTTGTAATGATTCAGATATTGCTTTCTCCATTGCATATTGCTGTTATTCATAGCCAGGGATGACAGGGAAGGAGTACGGCCCCGCAGTGCTTGTTGTTGTGCTAACACAGAGTGGTAGAGGCAGCCCCTGCTTAGGGTGTCCCACAGCCTCTACGCACATGGACACACACAGACACATGGACACACACAGACACATGGACACACACAGGTTGATGCTGTCATTTCCTAACTTCTGAGACTTTTTAATCACAGTGCTGTTTCAGTATGGGTTTGGGTATCATATAGCCGTATTATCCTTGGCAGGCAGTTATATAACGATCCTGATCAAAAGATCATTGCAAGTTTTGGAAGAAAATGTCTGCCTTTTAGAAGAACAAGATCCTTGACTCCTTTGGATAACACACTCCTAGCACCTACCAGCAAGAGGCCGCTCCCCTCTTTGGCTCAGCTCTCACAGTATTTAAGAGGTACAATTGTTCTTCTGGCAGCAATATTGCAGTCCCTGGCAATTTTCAGAGCCTCTAATCTACTGTACCCCACACAGCTACTTAGTGAACCTGGAAGTTACGGAGTGCTGAAAATCAGGGGAATGCTTGGAAATGTGCTCACTTGGAAAGGCTGGGTGAGGTTTCCATGTCCTGCTTGCTCTACATGCCACTTGTCATTTGAAAAAGTTCTAATCAGGTTGTTAAATCACTCTGATGCTAATGTGCTCCAGGTGGTCCTATGCTGCTGGGAGCTGACATGTGTTTCATCACGGAGAGACACAGCAGTAAGTGCTTAGGAAATGGAAACACTGCAAAGGCTGCCAGTTGTCATTTGTTCAACAAGCAGAACGGTCAGCGCTGATTATAATGCACCACCACACCTCCGGTGCAATCCCTGAACCACAAACAGAACCCCTGCAATAAATACAAATAAAGCAGAGAAAGGGCTGCTGAGATGTAAATAAATAAAACCATCTGCTAAAAATTGACCTCACCTCCCTTACAAAAGCCCTCCCTAAAACGGAGGGTGGCTGCCAAATGCATGCGTGCTGCTTGCCTCTGTGCTTAGGGAACCATGATGAACGGCTTTTACAGGCTCAGAGTGGATCCTTCTGGGGTCGCTGGCTCTGTAAGTGGATCCTTTTCGGTTCAGCGCATGAGCCTGAGTCGTAGCACCCTTCTGGGTCACCTCTGTTGGGAGCCTGGAAATCAAAAATGGGCAGTGGGACACCTTGGCTGACAACAGGCTGTATGCCGTACCCATTGCAGCAGAAAGCCCGATGTGTTAACTTTTCCCTGAAGATGCCCGGTGGCCAGCCCCAGCCTCTGGTTTCTTTGCAGAAGACTTTTACATAGCGCAAGTGGATGGAGTGCTACTGACACCTCAGTACCTTGAGAGGAGTTAACCCAGCGTCATTTAAGTCAACAGGAATATAATGTCTTTATGAGAATGAGATTTGTGTGCATTGGATACCCACTACCTTGCGTGTAGGTTGGGATTGTTCAGTGCCAGCAATGGTCTGTACCCTTTGGCAGTCTAAGCCCTTCATGTTGTATGGAGTGGGAGGAGATTAAGAAACCCCTGGCCCAGGCTGGCTCATCCGAAGGAAGCCACAGATATTTGTGACTGAGAAACCCAAGGCCCACTGTTACTTTTTTTTTTTTTTACTCTGAGTGACTAATATTTTCAAAGGCATGTAGGTGCTGAGGAGGACTTCCAAGAGGTCCCAAGCAAGATATAGAACTGGGTTTCCCATGGGTGGAGTAGGCCTAGGCTGCAGACGGATCTGACAGAGAGTAAAAAGAGCTTTCTGATGGCAAGTGTGGAACACTTCAACCTTTCTCCTGACCATGGCCCGTGGCAGGCAGCTCTGCCTGGTCAAACATTGGCTGGAGGATAAGGAGATAGAAACAGGCAGTAACTGCACAGACGTATTATGCCCTTTCCTGCTTCTTTCCCTCCACAGGGCTGGTGGTTGGTCCTGCAGCTAGAGCACAAGTGATGCCCTGGGGAGGGTCAGACACCCCTTGGCCTCCTTCCCCTTCCTGCAGTCTATCCATACCTCATCCAGGTGTGTGGGATAGATTATTCAACCAACATGGAGATCAGAGCACTTCTAGTAGTCAAAAAAGTATTTTATGGCAATGTCACCACCCAAATATAAAATGTCTTAACAGAGGAAACTATCAACCATGAGTATCTGTGACCAAAGGCTTTTTTAAGATCAAAAATATTCTGAGTTAGATAATATAGACAAGGGAATAAAAAAATATCTGTCCTTTTCTCTGGCCTGATGTTAGTGGACAATTTTAATAAATTTCTTGCTGGAGCTTCTGCTCCTCAGCAGCATGCCCATGCCAGTGTGGGCTTGGCACCCTGGCCATTTGGGTGGTGCATATAGTCATGGCAAATAAAGCCCCCCTCCCCCATTTTCTGATCATGCAGTATAGCTCAGCTGACATGTATATAGCTTAGCTGAAGGTCTCAGCCCCTTAGGGCTGAAAGATGAGGCTAAGTAAAGCTTCCCCTCCCCCCTTTTAAAATGGTAGATTAAAAATTACTAAATTGAGTCCCTTTTGTGTGGGAGCTCTTGTCTTGTGAAAGCAATTCCCATCGTAAACTTCTGGATAACAGAATATGCTATACCAACATGTCTAGTATGTCCTCCATTTAACGGCAATATGAACAACATCATTTTAATTGCAAGTTCATTATAATGGTTCCTCTTCTCTACTAAATCTCATACTGCAGCCCTAAATACTGAGCTAACTTTTCAGCCACTAAATTCTCCCCTCCCTTTCTTAAAGTATCAAAAATGTTTGTTTGAGAGAATGAGCATCCAAATGTTTTCCAACTGTTTCGCTGAATTTGTCAGCTTGCTGGTTAAAAGTATTTGAAGCCAATATTTGTTTCAGTCACACTGGAAGTTCATTTTCCACCAGTTCCTCTCTGCTTATTTCTGGCATTTCATCTACTAAATTTAAACTACGTTTCTCAGTCTGTTTGTTAGAAGTGCTTTTTTTGGCTTCAAACTGTTATACTAACCAGCTACTATAACTAACCGCTTGTTGTGATTTAACCCCAGTCATCAACTAAGCACCACACAGCTGCTCAGCCACCCTTCCCCCCCTGCCCTGGTGGGATGGGGGAGAGAATCGGAAAAAAATAAGTAAAACCCATGGGTTGAGATAAAGACAGTTTAATAGGACAGCAGAGGAAGAGAAAATAATAATAATGATAAAAGAATATACAAAACAAATGATGCACAATGCAATTGCTCACTACCCACCGACTGACGCCCAGCCCATCCCTGAGCAGCGATCGCTGCCCCCGGCCAACTCCCCCCAGTTTCTATACTGAGCATGATGCCATATGGTATGGAATAGCCCTCTGGGCAGTTTGGCTGTGCCCCCTCCCAGCTTCTTGTGCACCCGGCAGAGCAGGGGGAGCTGAAAAGTCCTTGACCAGTGTCAGCACTGCTCAGCAACAACTAAAACATCAGTGTATCATCAACATTATTCTCATGCTAAATCCTAAACACAGCTCTATAGCAGCTACTAGGAAGAAAATTAAGTCTATCCCAGCCGAAACCAGGACACTGCTATACAAACTATTGTACTACAACTAAAAATGGACCATTTGTTTATAAAACTGTCTTTAGAATGGGGGAGACTTTCAAGCCAAGGGATAATTTTCTATTGAAATCTCACCATTTGGAGAAATTTGTCACCATTTCTGTCTTTATAAGCATTATAGCCAGGTTTAAATTTTCCATTTATAAGGAAGCACCTTTTTCCAGGTCAGTATTGCCTCATTTAGATTTGGCCTTGTTTCTCTTCAACTTTGAATTCTCCTCGGGTTATTTGACACCCACCATGTTTTTAGCTTCATTGTGACTGAGTACTGTTTGATACCATTTCCAAATATAATTTTCATCATTATAATTATGCCTCTCATCCTCAATGTACTAGTCATTAGTGGGAGGAGTTATACGTAATTATTATGCCAAACAAGTATTTTTCAGATGTCAAACTGCAACAGCAATAGGTCTGCAAATGACCTCTCTGTGCGACCTAGCTGAAAGCACCATGCCAACTTCTGGGTCTTCTAAGAGGGAAAAAGGAGAGGACTTCCACCACAACTGTGCACGTTCTGCATCTTGATATTTATTGATTCAACTTTGTCCTTTAATGATCCTGTTTTTCATCTACTGAATGCTGTGCCTTTTCAGCTGAGAAGGAGTCAAGTTCTGCATCTGTTCATTTTTTGGGGTAGTATTACCATTAATAAGAGACTTGCACTTTTATTTTCAAGGGCAATTTATTGTACTATATTTCCATGCTAAGTGATTGATAGGAAATCCAGTTTAATCCATTGCTTGTGGAAGAAAATCCAACTAGAATTTTAACTAGATGAAGCAAATGTGAATTATTTTGCTGCTTCTAAGTGGACAGCACACAGGTCCAAAGTAAAAAATGTCTTTGAAAATTGACTTGGGACTGCTGATACTAGACTGATTCTATTCATCCATCCAAAATACTGGATTTTATTGACATTATCAAGTACAAGGCTAATGCCTCTTACTAATCCTCAGCTCCTAGCAGTCTTTACTATCATATACCACCTCTGGGTTTGTGTGTGAAAATCCAGGAAAGCATCTTAACTTTTACAAAGGTGTGTATCAGCCAAAGCATCAGTAGGACATCTCATTCTGTAAAGGTACTACTTCAGACCTCTGATAGATGTCAGTTTTACTGAGCACTCCTGGATAAAGTTGGGGATCTCCACTCTTGGACCACGGTGTAGCTGCAAGAAAACAGAAAATTTCTAAAAACCATTTGGTCACATAAGAAATCCTATATTTTCAGTTAATTCAGGTTTAATTAGAAGAAAAAATATTATATATTGCATGTGAACTGCTGCTAATCCCATGTATTGAAAAATGTGAGTCCAATCCCACGAAATGTGAGATTAATTAAAGTAAAACATTTGGACTTTTTCTGAAGCTTGCATTTCCCTGTTATCCACGGGTTTCCTATTTCATTTTCATGTTTGCCTCCCCAGCCATGTGGGCTAGAAATGAACTTCTTTTTAAAAGAAAGTTGAGACTCTTACACATTAAATAAGTTTAGCTGATGAACCTCTAAAGAAAATATTCATTACCAGGCGACTTGTAATAAAATCTTTCATCAGTGGCATGGTGTGTGCAGTGCTGTTCTTCGTGGGCTGGCTTCTTCGAGTGTTTGGTGTGCGTTGCTCTCGGGTGGCTGGCTGACCTCCAGCCCTCTTCCAGGGTCAAGGCAAATGTTGGAAGCCTACACAGTGAACACAGGCCCATGGACTGGCCTCATTATTGCTGCACGTGAGTCGGTTACTCTACAGGTAGTGTTCCTCAAAAGTCAAATATTTGCATTAATCTATTTTCACAAGAGATTCTGCTTATACTTTTGACCTTAAAACAATGCCTTTCTATGCTTTTACCATGACAAACACTATGTAAATAAAAATGCATTTTTTGTTCTAACACCTGAGACTCTTAGGAAATACCAAATCTATGCTGAGCTAAAGGAGAAGGAACTGCCAACACAAGAAAATAGAGCAGGCCTTGAACCAATTAGCACCACATGTTTTCATTTAATATATTTGTTACAGTTTCTATTAAAAAGCCAGCACTTGCCCAGTTACATAATGCTATCATTTTGTGGATGGCAAGACTGGAACTGCCTTTATAAAATATGATATTATTTGGTTCATTATTCCAAGAACTTTTTCCCTTTACTTCTGCTAAGTTTAAGGAAGCAGAATGAGGCTGATCCTGATAGTTTAGAAGGAAAACAGGTACAAATTTTGTAAAACAGTAGTTGAGTACTAGTTGTACAGGTGAAGTGAAATGTACAGGAAGACACTGTCACAACTCCAGTTGCTATCATAGAATCATAGAATCATAGAATGATTTGGGTTGGAAGGGACCTTAAAGATCATCTATTTCCAATCCCCCTGCCATGGGCAGGGACACCTTCCACTAGACCAGGTTGCTCAAAGCCCCATCCAACCTGGCCTTGAACACTTCCAGGGATGGGGCATCCACAACTTCTCTGGGCAACCTGTTCCAGTGCCTCACTAACTTCATAGCGAAGAATCATGTTGCACTGGACACCATTGATAGAGAAAGTGGAACAAATACACAAATCAAACGACTTTACGGCTGCTCAGGATCTGCCACATAGCCCGGGACAGGTCCAGAGCCTGCAGCTGGTCTCTTCTTTGTATTTTGTCTCACTCCGAATTATGCAAGCTCTTTACCTCTCTCAGCATGGGCAGGATATTTCCCAACACCAGCTGATGTCACTAAGGAAAAACTCCCTGTGTTGTGGTTGAGGCTCTCAACGAGGTAATTTTCTCCAGGCTGCAAAGGTAACTGTAGCATGTCATCCTGAAACGATAGGCTAGATTTTCCTCAGACTCTTAAAATAACTTCCCAATGCCCCAGATTATCAAAATGAAGGCCTCCAAAGTGCTTTCTCAGCACTGGCCAGGGAACTTAAATCCATTAAACCTCAAACCTTGACTTTTATCACCCCTTGCTGCTGTCACAGGCCCATTCCCAGTCCCTAAAGGCAATTTCCTGAAGGACGGTGAAGCTGGTGAGTGACTTGCTGAGAGTCTGAGAGGGGAATACTTAGTTATCTATGTTGACATTGCTGAGCTGATATCAATGTACATCCACAGATTCGTGTCGTCTAGAGATCAAGGCTTGGGGATGTTCCCATATCTTAAGAAGATAATGCAGCTTGTTGTGCTCTTGCCCTTCTCTTCTTTTTGCCTCCAACTCTTCTTTATTTATGCCAACCTTTTGTTGAACTTCCCCTCCCCTTCTGACACCATGTTCCATAATCAATTACATTATACTTATTTCTGGTTTTGTGCTGCTACATATCATCTCACCATATACATTTCCATATATGTTTCTATATAACATACCATATACATTTCTAAACCTTGACTTGCATGAATAATAAAAGGAATAAAGTCAGATGTTTGGTTAAAATTTTCCAAGTTTGATTTAAAAATTAAAGGAAGAGTACAAATATTAAAAAAAAGACTGGAAGAAATGACATTTCAACACATATTCTGAAATCTCCTGTCCCCTTGCCCTGATTCATGGTTGAACTGTTTGTCAAGACCCTCTTCAAAATGGTCTTCTGTGGATCTACGCTCTTTGCAGAGCTGGCATTTTACACCTGAAATCAAGCACAGAAACAGGAGTTTGTGTTCCTGTTGAATATAGGACCAATTCCACTGATTTCCATGGTATTACTTGAGCAGTAAGCGACTGTTTGATATAATTTTTTTTAAAAAAGGAAAATTCAGATCTAAAATCTGAATTGAGATCTCTTTTTCAATGAAAAATACTTTCAATGTCTGATCTCATTCTGCTTAATGCCTGACAGTACTATAGACTGAGTCTTTATTACTGAGAAATTGTTTATTTCAATTACCACAGAATTGCAAATATCTGCAAATAGAATACTTGAGGTTTTCTACTGTTCAGGACAAGGACTATATCCACAATGGCCTGAGTTGTGAGTATTCGATTTCTTGGCCTTATAATTCAAAATTAGTTAAATAGAACAGTGGGGTTTTGAGGATATTGTATCTGGGAATTCCTGCAATAGTTACTGTGGGTTAGCACATAATATAATCACAGTCTTTTAAGTGTTAATCGTTCCAAAAAGTAGGATAAAGATTATACCCCTGACACACAGCCAACTAGAAAATTACCCTCTTATTAATGCTCTAACCGGAGAAGAAAAAAACTGTGACTCAGGACTCATTAGAACGTTAAGAAATATAATAAGATCTTTTCTTCTTTTTTTCCCTCTTTCCTTCAGTGATAACAATAATAATAATAACAACACAGACTCTACCATTTATAAAATTGAATATATTTTCTTGGTTGCAACACAATGACTTTGCTTAGTTTTCCTGGACTCAACATGGCATTTGTTTATGTATTTTTTTATTAGCATTCAAGGTTAATCATCTTTTTTTATGAGTAATCAGAAATTTGGATTAATTTTTCTTCTTTTCAAATGAAAGCTCTATCCAAATGAAGTCAGTGGGACATGTGTCACTGACTGCAGCACTAACACCATCAAATTCAGTACACGTTACCCATGTCATGTACCACACAGCACAGTTATGGCACGAGGGTAACTTGAAAGGTGGGTCACCAAGCTGTCCCAAGTCCCGTGTCCTTGGTGACCCACGTCCTTGTCCCCAGCACAAGGAGAGAAGGATGCTGAGTAACACCATAGACTTGTTCCTCCACAGGCGGCGGCATCGTTTGCTGGGGACCGCAGGGTGATGAGTGCAGGGGTCAAGCAGGGGAAGGCTTTGGGGTAGGTCATCACCTTGGCTCCACAAAACCGGAGCTCTGTGGGTACTGCATTGACCTCTTCTCAAGAAACCTTCACAAAGGCACAGAGTACATTTCCTCAGCTGGACTAGGGGAATTAACAACGACCAGGTCTCAAAGCCGTGCAGATTGAGGAGTGTCACTGAAATCTCTCTGCTGGGCTGATCTTTGTTTTTCTTTACTTCACTTAAAGAACGTATCTGGATGTGCTTTTGTTACTGGAACAACCTCTGGAAAGCATACAGTGACTGCAAGCAACAAAACATATTTTATTAATGTACCATGGGTTATTACCAAGGCATGGTTGCAAATTTGGAAAAATATGTTCTTATTTAAACATAATAATATTAATAATAATATTAATAATAATAATAATAATAACAACAACAACAATAATAATAATAATAATAATAATAATAATAAAAACCAAGCTGGGTTTGAGATTTGCAAAAAATGTTTAATAATATTTCTGTCTGTGTATTTGTTCACGCTGGTAGATATGAAGAATAACTTTATGGAAGTTGCACTGGAGAAAAATGAGTGTAGGAGGAGAACAAAGGAAAGGAATCTGAAGCAGAAACCACAGCCTTGTGGTATGGGAAAAAAGGAAGTATCAGTTGTAACTTGTACGGGAAATTTGTCTATTGCACTGATATTTTGAGGCTGTAGTTGGGGGTGCTTGAAGAGTAAATATTATTATACAAAGAAAAAGAGATTGTAGGGTGCTGACAAAACTAGATGCCAGCAATTTGATTCATTGCTTCAAGTAATTCTTGCATGTAAACAGAAGCCCCCAAACCCACTCCTACATACTACTGAAAATGTTCACTGTTTTGTTTTGTCAGCTGGATGAAAGTCATGACACAGTTTGTTAAAAGAAAAAGCTTTTTATTTCAGAAAACATATTCCCCAGTAAGTCACAAGAGACCAGCCTGTATAGCAGAAAGTGCAACAAACTGAAATCTAAGGTAATCCTTACCCTGAGAATACAAGAGTAAACAAAATAAATTTTCTAACCTAAAAAATCTCTGCCTTCCTTGGACATATTGTGTGATGAAGCCACAATGGTTTTACCTTCTAAAATATGAACAGAGTAAGAAAAGAAAGAAAGGCTTCCATGAATGTTCCTTCTCTTGAGTCTGTCCTGGGGCTGTTATTTATTCTTTGTGTTGCCGCATCCACACCAACAGTGCTTGAATTCAGTGATATTTGCACACAAAATGTATCTACCTTTTCTGAGAACTCTAGATATCTGTCACAAATGTACTGGTGACATTTTCCTGGGGTCTTGTGATATTTTTGCCTTTAAACCCTTCCTACTCCCAATATTTAAATTCCCATGCTCTTTGGGATCTGCTATACACATTTCAGACGCACCTTTTACCACTTAGTGGTGACGGTAAAGAAGAAAAGACAAATCAGCCAGAAAAGTCCAGCTCCTCCAAGAGAACAGTAAATAGGACAACTCAACTTCAATTACCCTGTTGTATCTTGGGAACATTTTGAATACTTCTGGCTTGGTATTTTCCCAAAAAGTCAAAATTGTCCAGACACACTAATAAAAAAATAGAGAACAATCCATTTCATTTCTAACTGGAGCAGATCAGAAAACACTCTTGCATCTGTTTTTCTTGTCCAAGTCCCAAACAATGTCCCTCAACTCTGTGTTTTGGTTTTGTGAGACTAAGTCAGACAAAGAATGAAAAGCAGACAAATATTGAGTAAACATTTCTCAGGGAAGATGACTGTGACAGTTAATCCATGATAAGTGCAAGGCTCAGTGCAAGGTCCTGCGTTTGGGTCACAACAACCCCATGCAACGCTACAGGCTTGGGGAAGAGTGGCTGGAAAGCTGCCCGGCGGAAAAGGACCTGGGGGTGTTGGTCAACAGACGGCTGAACATGAGCCAGCAGTGAGCCCAGGTGGCCAAAAAAGCCAATGGCATCCTGGCTTGTATCAGAAACAGTGTGGCCAGCAGGACGAGGGAAGTGATCGTGCCCCTGCACTCGGCACTGGTGAGGCCGCACCTCGAATGCTGTGTTCAGTGTTGGGCCCCTCACTCCAAGAGAGACATTGAGGGGCTGGAGCGTGTCCAGAGAAGGGCAACGAAGCAGTGAAGGGTCTGGAGCACAAGGCTGATGGGGAGCGGCTGAGGGACCTGGGGTTGTTCAGCCTGGAGAAAAGGAGGCTGAGGGGAGACCTCATCGCTCTCTACAACTGCCTGAAAGGAGGTTGTAGAGAGGTGGGGTCGGTCTCTTCTCCCAGGTAACAAGTGATAGGACGAGAGGAAATGGCCTCAAGTTGTGCCAGGGGAGGTTTAGACTGGATATTAGGAAATTTTACTTCACTGAAAGGGTTGTCAAGCGTTGGAACAGGCTGCCCAGGGAAGGGGTTGAGTCCCCATCCCTGGAGGTATTTAAAAGATGTTTGGATGAGGTGCTGAGGGACATGGCGTAGTGGTGCTCTTGGTAGCGTTAGGTTTACGGTTGGACTCGATGACCTTAAAGGTCTTTTCCAACCTATATGATTCTGTGATTCTGTGATAACTCCCTGGCTTACTCTCTTTTTAAACCAAGGGGAAAACCTTTCATTACATAATAATTTTCTACAGATTTTTTAAAAAGTAGTTTACAAAGCCAGTGAACATCAGCCTTTTACAATTCTGTCAAAATTCTGTAATTTTTAAAGATGTCTTAAATATTCTCTGATTAGCTGAAAATAGAATTGCTTGAATAATCTTTTTTCAATTAAGTTGTGGTTTTTATTAAAAATGGATATTTCCATTAAAATATTTTCAGTTTTCTCTCTTTTTTTAAGATTGGCTCAATGCCTGTAAAGGCAGCTGTGTGCTGGTGGGCTGCATGGGCTATGGCCTGAGACAGAGTTCTGCCAGTTTATCATTCCAGTAAAGCACTTTTATTAGAATATAAGATACAGACAGGTAAAAATAACTTTATTTTGATGTTTCTGAAAAACAAAACAATTGACATGACAGGTCGCCCAGGCTAAAGAACAATGACCAGACTGAAGACACTAAAATTAGAGAAGGTTTCTCAGCTTCTCATCTGGCAAAAAGTCCAAGTTAGCAAGGATTTGTTTTCATCAGTTTGTATTCAAATCACACTCATTGCTTTTATAGCAAAAAAAGGCTGAATGCTTTGTAGATAGCAGATTGAAGTCGGCACCTCACTAAGCCCTTTTCAATAGCGGTCTTTGCTACCATGTACTGAGAAGATGATTTTCATTGCCAGAGAAAGCAGATTTCAGTTCAAACACAGCGCGCTCTGAAAATGCAGCTGCAACTCCTTACCCAACTATTTCTTCCTCTGTTTCTGAACCTGAGATTTACTCATTTTCCCCTTATTTACCCATTGGAAAAATCTTCGGACTTCCATAGTGTCCTGGTTTCGGCTGGGATAGAGTTGATTTCCTTCCTAGTGGCTGGTGTAGTACTGTGTTTTGAGTTTTAGTATGAGAATAATATTGACAGCATGCTGATGTTTTGGCTGTTGCTGAGCGGTGTTTACACTGGTCAAGGACTTTTTTCAGCTCCCCATGCTCTGCCGGGTGCCCAAGAAGCTGGGAGGGGACACAGCCAGGATGGTTGATCCAAACTGCCCAAAGGGCTATTCCATACCATACGGCGTCATGCTCAGTATATAAAGCTGGGGAAGAAGAAGGAAGGAGGGACATTCGGAGTGATGGCGTTTGTCTTCCCAAGTAACCATTACGCGTGATGGAGCCCTGCTTTCCTGGAGATGGCTGAACACCTGCCTGCCCATGGGAAGTAGTGAAGGAATTCTTTGCTTCGCTTTGCTCACGCGCGCAGCTTTTGCTTTCCCTATTAAACTGTCCTTATCTCAACCCACGAGTGTTCTCACTTTTACTCTTCTGATTCTCTTCCCCATCCCACCACGAGGGTGGGGGGGGAGTGAGTGAGCGGCTGCGTGGTGCTTAGTTGCCGTCTGGGGCTAAACCACGACACATAGTTAAAGCATTTTAACCAGAGAATGGGAGAGAGAAGAAAACGGAGGCAGAGGGCTCAAAATACTTGGCCTAACCCTTATTGATTAATTGAGATGGAGGCTGCTAATTGCCTCACATATTCACACCTTCATGCCACGTTTTTGGCAAGATCACAGCCTTTCTCCCAAACCACATGAAAGCATCAGTCAACAGAAATGATGTCAGCACACATGGCCTCCCCCTCCATCATTGCTGTTTCCACAGAGCTCCCGTGGTTGGACGAGTGCTGGGACAACCTGCTCGGCTTTATCCCCACAGCCTTGTTACACTTAGGGGGTCAAAAGTGAACATGCCATAAGTCTGAGAATTGCTTTGAGTGCATGTGATAAAATCGGCACGTCTCAGTTCAGCGCCCCGGTCCCACGGCATGGGAGAGGCAAGGTTCATCGAGGCATGGCATGGCACAGCTGGCTGATAGCAACAGCCACAGCAGCACAAGGTTGACTGTGGATGTAAAGGAATATTTCCTGCACATTGCAAAACCTGTGCCACTTCAACAAAAGTTGCTATTTTCTTTCACGCTGGCTGATGCTAGAGAGTCCCTGGAGCCCTCTGAGTCTCCAAGCTGGTGAGCTCATGATGCTTTTAATAATCAGAAGTTATTCCCATGTGGCTGGGCTGATAGACAGACTGACAGGATCTACCTTCAGGGTAGAAATTGCTCTGAAACTGTAACAGCAGCACTGAGGGACTGATGTGGAAGGTGCCGGGTTTTCACAGCTCCCCTGGAGTCTGCAGGGGTAGGATTGCTCTGTGCTGGTGCAGGATGAGAGGTGGGCAGAGAAA
This sequence comes from Ciconia boyciana, assembly GCF_034638445.1. Classification (NCBI taxonomy): domain Eukaryota; kingdom Metazoa; phylum Chordata; class Aves; order Ciconiiformes; family Ciconiidae; genus Ciconia; species Ciconia boyciana. The sequence goes on along the minus strand of NC_132941.1, from coordinate 62,801,100 downwards.
CTGAGCTAGAAACAAACTAGTGTTTCTATTTTTTTTTCTTTTTTTCCAGGAAGCAAGCCCTCTCAGCTGGGGGCTTTTGCTGGAAGGCATTCAAAGCAATGAGAATATTTAATTCCTTTCTTTTAGTTTGTGTATTTTGGGTGTTTTAAGTCAACTGGACCAGATTTCTGCCCGCTACAGCCATGGCAATGCAGCTGCCACGAGACGGCTCAGCAGTGACAGCCACCTTGGGGCTCACGGCAGTGTCCTTCGGGGGTCTTCAAACCACCATGGACTTCTAGGGGAAGAGGGGAATCACCAGCCCTGCCCTTTGGGCACCGATTTCAGATGCCACAAGAAGGGGGAGCCTGTGATCTGCAGCCAGGGGGGCTCATGAACACAGACTACAGGGTGGGAGGGACTTTGCTGTCTTCCCCATCCCCTCTGCCTTTGTGCCCAGCCCTGGCTGCTGGAAGCAGGAACTTTCCCCAGTTTGTTCCTTCTAATTTTCAGCATTTTCAGCATGTGGATTTTACTGTTAATTTTATTGCTGCTTCAGCTCTGCTGTTTTCTTCTAATCCCCTGAATTCCCTAAGCTTTACATCCTAGTGGGGTGGCTGTACACTTTGTTTATGCAGGTAAATCTAAATTATATTCCTTAACCCCATTTGTATGGAAGATTAGTAGCAAAGCAGGCTGACGAGAGGCGGTAAGTCAATCGATGAATTAACCTCCTGGTTAAATGCCATAGCATGTGACAGGACAAATGCATCATGATCCCTCTTTGGTTTAGAAATATAAATTTCAACAAGGGAGATTAGCACAGTTTATAATGACCTAGAATGTTTGCCTTAAAAAATGATACCCCAGATGTTGGCCGGCAGACAAAGATTCAGCCTCTAGAGTCTCAACAATATGCTTGTGACATGAAAAATGTGCTCTTAGCAAGGAATGGAGACTCCAGGCTCAGTATTGATTTAAATTTATGAGCATATTTCAAAGGCAGCAGAGGGTTTATTTAGTGCAGACGACTGGCTGAAAACAATATTTAGCTTGCTTCCCAGGGCTGAGCAGAGAGGTGTATGTGCAAAATTGTACATGTAAAGCTGTTCCCACGCTGTACAAGGGGGAAAACCCAAATCCTTCCATCCAAATGACAGCGAAGACAGATCACCCCTCAGCCTCGAAGGAGTAGCTCTGGCACAGGAGCTTTGCTTTGAGTCCACCTGCGGTACTGGGGAATTAGCTGTGGTGACAGCTGGAGTCTGGGCAACTCTTCAGTTTTGCATCTGGAAGGAGAGAAGATAGCTGATCCCTGGTGGCACCTAGATGAGCTTCTTGCTCATTAATGAGGGCTGAAGAGCATCCTATCCCCTTCCTTGCATTCTTGAAGAAGAGACAGCTTATGAGAATGACTAGTGAGGATCAAAGTTTTACTGTAAATGTCCCCGTCTCCCCAGGGATTGGCCAACTGTGGCAGGGCACTCTTTCTGAGGACATGTTCTTCCATAATTGTCCATCATGGATTGTCTCATGCCATCCTCTTTGGCAGGCTCACACCGTTTACTTTAGCTGCATGTAAACTGTTTCACAGGTCAATGCAAGAAGAAATTAGGCTAAGGCAAAACCTTCAGCTTGCAAGAAAACCCCTTAGTATTTTACTATTCATTGACCATCCCAGACTTCTTATTCCTACTTTAAAATGAATATTACGTATTTTTTAGGAAGGAATTCTAAACTTAAATGCTGATTGAAGCTTATGCATTCTTACATACATTTTTAAAGCTTAAGAGAGAGATTTTAGATTTTGTTTAAAGATTAGAACCTTCCTTTTTACTTTTCAAGATCTTCAGCTACTGCTTTTCCCAACCTCTTCAACTTTCTAAATGTGCCTTAGTTCTCTCCATGAGATGACATATAGGTTTATCTGTGATAAAATACTGGCTCTGAGTCCTCAAGGATTAACCTGACCTTTTTTTTCTCTTGGATTTGAATTTTTAATGAATATATATATCATTAGGGTACTTTTTAAACATCAGAAGCATTATATGCTTTTTAAAATGTACAAAGTTGTGCACTTTGTTAAATATGAAGACTAAAAGATGTTTTAACTCTGTTATTTATATAATTCACACTGGACAAGATTTAGAATGGTGACCTTGATATCTGAGCCTATCCAGGATAGACAACTCTAGGTGGAGTTTAATAATAGCCTCAAAAGTTTTCCTCCTTCACCCATACAACTCAAAGGGAAAGAGAGAAACAAAAGATGGAAGTATAAAAGGCAATGAATATCATTCTGAAAGAAAAGAGAGAAACTGTAGAAATAAATTATTAATGGAACAGCCTTGCTAAAAATTATATGGTCCTTTAAAACTGTAAGACAGTTTTCAGGAACAGAATCTTGTCGGCTTTGAGAACGAGATTACTATTACATTTCAATGAGATTGAATTAGTCATGTTATAAAACTAGAGATCTGTAAAAAGATGTAATAATTTAAAGGAATTCAGTTCCTAATGGAGTCTTCCTGGAGAAAAAAAATCCAGTCTGGCCACAGTGAGAGTCCTGGCATCTACAGGGAAAATTGCCTGAAGGAGTCCAAAGCTAGAGCACAACCACCACTGTACATCTGCCATTGACATTCCTCAATATCCAGATAAAGACATCCCTCCCAAACCACAGGAAACTAACTATATCTAGAATTGAGTTAAAATTAGAATTAAAGCCCAGTAGAGTTAGAATTTTTAAAGAAATTTAAATCATTTGGGGGAAACTTAAAGACACAGTGATTTGGTGTGCAAGAGTCACTTGTCAGGTAGCAAGGTGGAGAAGGAAATAGTAGTGAAAAGTAATATGGTAACAAAGAAAAATGTCATGGATGATGCTGAGTTTGTACGTAACTAAATGAAGAGTCCCTTACTCCATGCCTTCTGTGAGACCTCAAAAGCTGAAGCTTTTATTTGTAATCACTTTGCCTGTATTTACATTGCCGCACATATCATTACAAAGTTCTGCCTGAAACTTTGTAGATTAAATATTTCTCAACCCTTCTGCAACTCAGAAGGCATCGACTAAAATTTGTCTTCTGGTCTGAGTAGAAATCCATTGCTGCTTTACTAGAAAAGTTGCACTTAAGTTCTATTTTGAAGGCTTGTACCTGTCCTACGTATGAGAAAAATTTCAACCATCTCTAGGTGCATCAGAGATGTGACATAAAACAGGAGAAAACTCATGGTTTAGATCTACACTTAGATTCAACATCTGGTGATTTAACCTAAATTAAAGCTTTTGGAAAAACAGAACATTTTGAGTAGAAGAGCCAATGACTTTTCTAAGTTTTTCTAGATTATTTTAATAATTTAAAAAAGATTAATTTCCATTACTTACAATTAGGAAAAAAAAATCTGGCATCTTTTTAAAGGCATATTTTCTTGTTGCAAATACATCTGTAGTTAATATAAATCGAAAACCCCACAAAATTGTTCATGGCAATCTAGGGGAGGTTTAGAGGAGCAGACAAATTGAGATTAAAAACATGGCATAAAAAGTTAAGCCTGTTACTTAACAGCTTCATAATAAAGGTCTTTGCTGCTCATATGACATTCATAAGCATGACAGGAAAATACGACGACTCTGTGCAGCAGTAAGTACGAAGTGTCTGTCTTTTAAGTTGGGACCATTCTCCTAACCTGAGAAGTGTTACAGCATAAAGACACTCCAAACTGAACTATGCAGAGATATGTATATTATACACTACACTCTATTTTGCAGATAGACCCTGAAGAAAGAATTTCTCACTTAAAGGGAGACTAATTATATGACCTTTGCATTTTCAGGATCCATCTGGAGAATTTTAATCACTCAGACAGCATGAATGGTTCAAGTCAGCTCTACTTACAATCAATTACAACATGTAAGCAGTTTTATCATTAGCGCAAGCCAGCAAAAAAGGCACCTTGGTAGAAACAATGCTGTTTACTCTGCATGCTATATCATGTATGAAGATTTATCTTTTTCCTGATATTAGTCAGGAAATCAGAATACCAACCCTGATCAATATATAGCAGCAGGGACAATGTTAGGACAAGCTGAGATTGAGAAGCAATGCAGCATATTTTCCAGTTTAAGGACACTGACTTCTACTGACTTTTTAAAAAACATTTTGTGGGATATGCTGTGCTCTTTTACACAGCAGCCCAGTGCCATAAACCTCTCCAGCATCCTTAGTAAAATCATCCTGTTACTCAGACCACAAAAGCCAAAAGAGCACAAAGGAGCCAGCACTGACTACTGCACCTTACAAAGGAGGCAAATATACTCTCTGAGGTTTGCTCTGAAGGAGCTAGAATAAAAAGTTTTGTAGGGTCATCTGTCAGCTAAGATAGATCTAGGCATCCTCCAGGCACTGAATGACACAGAAGCATTGCCTTTTGGTCCCCTTTGGACAGAGAAACATAGTCAGGTGAGAAAGGTAAAGAAGGAGATGAGATGCATGGAACAGAGGCATTGAATGGAGAAACTGCAGTGTGGATGGCAATAGAAAAGGAAGAAGATGAAAGACATTAGTGGAAGTGTTATGAAATGCTTGTGCTACCTCCACTCTGTGGAGATTTTATATGTAGCTGTGCATTTCTCACAGTCATTAATAGTCAACAGACTCAGAAAAAAGGCTTTGTATGTCTTTTCACAGGCTTGCCAGCTAAAGAGACCAATAAGATCACTTATCCCTTTCTAAACCTAGAATAGATTAGAGATAACTTGACTATCTCTGTAACTTGCAAAGATGTTTTCAATGCAAACAAGAGACTCTCAATCTTCACTTTGTTAAGCAGAACAAACATGAAGTTTCTCATCATAAGGCATCTCTTCTAGGCTTTGAATTATGTATGACTTTTTAAAAGTTCTGCTTCTTTTCCTTTTCCTTGTAGAACTTACATTGTGCTATGGAACAGCTTACTCCCAATTCCCATTAAAATTAGGGCATCAAACTACTTTTGAAGATCCTGTCTTAAGATCTTACATGTTTCACCAGTGACTGTTACATTCCTCCTGATTCATCTTTCTCTTCTGATACCTCACATCTGATAATACCCAGCTACCTCAGCCACGTGGTCTGAGATTGATTGAATTATGACTGTTTAGCTTATTAAAAGGTATAGCAGATACTGTTATGGCTACTGCTTAACAATAGATGATTTCAGGTTTTCTGGTCCATTGCCCTGTCAATGGTTTTGTTTCTTATTAAAACACTGTAAGTGGTGATGTGTAGAAGGCAAAGAGCCTTTTACACCATCAGAAATGCGAAGTAGCTGCATTCTTTTGTTCTGGAGCAGTTCAGTAAATTTCCCTAAAAGACTAACTTGGCTTCCCCATATTTATAAAGATGAATAGATTTTACTGATTTTCACAGAAGCAAATACTGACTTAGTACTGACTCACAGATAACAAAAGGCCACAAAAGGACAATTCAAATCTTTGGCATTATTGGGAGCTTCAGACATAGAAACTCTTGCATTACTATTGCATTAATGATTAATATAGGTTTTAAGAAACACAAGACAGGCAGGACTGTATCTCCAGCCCAAGGAGACTGCATGTCGAAATACTGAAATTGAGCTCAGCTCAGAAATGGCAGTTATCACCTTCCAGACATGGCAGATCCTTAGACTTGGGCACATGTGATACCTTTTCTTCCCAGATGAATCTAAGACCAAAGGGAATGTATTACACAATTCCGCTTGGACCATGGGTCATGAATCAAATTAATAGCTCATCCTTGAGCTTTTAGTAAAAGATTTTTTTATATACATCATATTAGCAGCTGATTTTGCAAGAAGTCCTTTGTTATTTTCTTAAATATTAGTTCTGCCTCAAGAAAAAACAAGAAAACATTTTGGAGACTTTCTCATCATTATTTCAAGACTTAATTTTGATCCCAGTATCTGGAGCTGAACAAAAACTTTTCCCTTAATTATAACTCCATGCAAAGATATTTCATCACCCTGTAGATAAGCTGACACAGAGCCAAAGAGTCTCTACCACAGCACATCTCTTCCGTTTTCTGCTTTTCTGATGAGAACACTAAGAGATACAAATACCTGCAGATGGTCTCTAAAAACTCATGCGGAGGTGATCTAAAAGGTTATTTCTTTGTCTGTTTGTCCCCTTTGCTGTAAGAACTTTCCATAGCACATTACAAGGCTTTTGCCAGCTCTGCTACAATGACAGGGATCTGTAGTGGCTGTGGAGCCAGCACAGCTTGGCCCCTGCAGAGTTGTGGAGTGGAAGTCTCTGGGAATCACCCAGTCCCAGGTATCTGCATAAATATAGAGACACCAGCATCAAAAATTGTGTGTGGGGATTCCCTAGTATAGAGCATCAAACCTGTTCAATCCAAAAAGATGAGCACTTCCCCTTACTGAACTGGCGACTTTGATTTGATCCACTTCTGCATCCAAGCCTAAGACCAGAAATTCTTGTTATGGGCTTAGGGATATCTATAGTAGTAATAAACACAGTAACACATTGCTAATTTGAAATACATTATGATTTCATTTCCAGATACGGACTCTGCTGTCTGTTGGTGATAGACATGAGTGAAGCCAGTAGGTGGTTAAAAGCAACATTTATGGGATAAGCATTACCCAGGCCTTATGCCCCTGTTGCTGATCATGTTGAAAAACATGCTGGTATAGCTGCAGGCCTTATAGAAATTTGAGTCCTATATTCCAATAGGGGAAAATTAAATAAATAATTTTCTGCTTCAACAGCTGTAGGAAATGCTTAGATATACCCTTTAATTTCCCTCATCAGTCAGTTCAGATTGTTTTTAAATGGGGATCATAGGGGAGCCATATGCTCAGAGATATTCTTAACACATTGTTCAGTCAAACAGAACTGAACTGGCTCCTTAGGAGGCTAATTTTTCATTGTAATGCTGTATTCTGATTGAATTTCCTAGCAGTTGGTGGTCCGTTACATTGTACAACAAGGGCCATTTCAATGAACTCCAAAATAAAGTGGCAGAACAGCTCGTCTCGCTTTCTTCTAATTGCTTAAAACATCTCCATATGCGAAAGACAGCACAAAGGTTTTGCAGCGAGCAGTGTTAAAGGGCAGCTGATCAGATCAAAGCAGAAGGTTGTTGTGAGATACTCTATTCATTACTTGAAGAAAGTCTTTCGTTTCTCACAAGACTCATATATGTGGCTTGATCTGCCTTTTGCTCTCAGAGAGAGAATGGGTCCTTCGTAGGTGGGTTCTCACCCCTCTGAGCACTCAACAAAGTCTGTGAGCTCCCCCCAGTCTTTAGCTTTAATCTGTAAGGTCCTCTTCTGTGGGATTCAAGCTCTGCAACATTAATAATTTGAAGGAGATCATATGTGCAGGTCCTGCCTCAGATCCCGTTGTGTGTAAAAAACTGCATGCTTCCAAAAGGAGCAGTTAGCTCTGAAAAGCCGCTGGCATTGAAATGCCCACAGTAGTTTTGAGAAAGAAATATTCACAAATGCCCATTTTTTTCAGCCTTTTATTGCTTATGAAAGAGGCCCTTGGAAACAAAAGAACAAGAATCTTTCAAGTCAATTGCAAAGTCTCCAGCTCTGTTCCCTAAAGCCACCCCTTCATCCTGGGAAGATTAAAGACCAGGGTGGATCTTCAGCCACCACCTGGCTCAGCAGGTCCGGCTGTGAATGTGGCACACACGCAGCAGCTCTGCAATACATTGGGAAGGTGCAAAGTGTGGTGTCAAGTCGTCTGCAATGAAATACCCCAGAATGGAAAATGTTCCGTTTTTCTGATATTATTTCTCTGTGTGAAAGCAGAGAAAGTAAGCCCGAGAACATATATGGAAAGAACCAGCAACAAAGGCAAAGCTTGTGTCCCAACTTAAGGCTCCTAAACGTGTTCATTTTTTGAGACGCACAGTTGCACCCTGTTGCCTGGGCAGGGTAGCCCAGGAGGGAAGGACAGCCGTTCACTTGCTCTTGCTCCTGAAAGGGAACAGGTTTCTGCATGAGCCTCAGCCCAACGGCTGGGAGCTAAGAGGCGACATTACCTCGAAGGAAGAGGAGAATGAGCAGTCTTCAAGGCTAATGGAAATGCTGGCACGGGGCATTACATAAACATAGCCTGGTTCTTCTTTCAGGAGCATGTAAATCAAGACTGAATTAATTCTGAGTAAGAGACAAAACATTACAAACTGGTATTCATAGAAGGAAAAATAGGCAAGAACACTGCTTCTTTTGCTAACGGCATGCGCTCTTTGCAGCCTCTAGTAACAGGTCTCAGCATGGGAGATATTTTATATAACAACATCTGGTTACATAGTGCAAACAAAACAACAATTTACACAAGGGTATGTGAAAAGGTTTGGCATATGGTATTTATTTATGAATTTCAAAGAGCTGCCTGTATTTAGTTTTCATTCAAATATTCCATATGTCCCATGAAGAGACCCCATGTATAGGTTGTATACATGATCGGATCGTTTTGGTGTATTTATGCATGATGCTGAGCTAAGGTAACTTCTAACTGGCAGTCTCAGATTAAGCAGAGCTTAATCACAGTTTCCACACAGTACAGAGAGATACGGCAATGTTTTCTACAATAAATATCAGTAACAAGTTCAGAACTGAGAAAAAATTATCCCGGTTCATAGAAAAGGATTATGCACCAAATACATGCTGTTCACTTTATTGTAAGAAACTTCTTGACATGACAATAAGCATCAAACTTTAATACCAAGTTTTGATCTAGAAGTGGTGTGGAGTCTCCCATTAAGTAGGACCACTTTTTATTGTTTAGATGGAACATATGTCAGAGCACTTTCTTAATGCTCGCCCTGCTGAGAGAAGATGAAATGTGCCTAATAATATAGAAGTCATATCTATGCCAGTCATTTGATTGAGATCATGATGAAATCAGCCACCACAAGAGTATAAACTTTCTGCATCTACATGCACATCTGCTCATTTTTGGTCTTATCTTCCAAGATCCTGAGTGCACAAAGTGGCCTCAGGAATAAAAGATGCATGACTAGGTAACTTTGTTGTTACTAAATTACAGATCTATAATGTCCACTTCATGCCTCTATGGGAAAAAAATGTCAAGACCCCTAAGTTAGCTGATTTCACCTACTTTACTCTGATTTCTCTCCAAATCTTAAATTCAAGCCTCAGATGGTATTTCCAAACACTTTGTAAACTTATCAGGCTGGTGAAATTGCAAAACTAAAACCCAACCAAATGTGAAATTTCTGTGGACAACATTTCCATCAAAACGCGTTTCTAGAATACCAACATATAAAACCTAAAAATTAGAATCTTGTTAACGCCACATCCTCAGCTCATGACATTTTCCACAGAGGAATGAGAAGCTGTAAATTTGTGATGGATTTTTGTGGTTATCCATTTTGATGTACTATACAATACAGGCTAGAAAGGGAGTATTATTAGGTTATTTCTACACCAAAATTCATAACTTTTAAAGACATTCTCACTTCTCTATCACATCTGTCACCAGTTAAGTTATTCCAATAAAGTTTAGCCTTGCCATTAAAAATTTGCAGCTCATTTCTGTTCTGCTTTTTTATTTGTTTCATCAATCGGTTTCAGCTATTAGAGCTGATAATTCCATCATTTGCTGAGCCAAGAGCCCTCTGCTGTTGGAAACCTACTTCCACCCAGGGGACTTCTAGGCCACAGTCAAGTGTTCAGTTGCATAGCGCAGAAAAACAGAGGTTTTTTAGTTTTTGGAAGGCAGTATTTCTTATGCTGGCAAGCTTCTTGTAGCTCTGTTCCGAAACGTTTCTGAAATTGCCAACAGTTGCGTGGGTTGGCATTGCAAACACTGGCATTTCAATTGTGGTGAAGTTCAAAAATACTTTCTCCCCCGTCTTCCTTTCTCAATTTTTTTAAGTCTCAGATTTCGCCTTGAAATATTTATTCTTCAAAACAACATTGAGAAAAATGGCTCAAGTTGAGATGTCTTTAGTGTGAACCAGGCAGCCACAAGATGTGTATGTGACACTGTTCACTCTTATAGAGGAGGCATCTTTCTGTGGTATGGTTGGTAGTGTTTTGGACTGTATGTCATAGCATAACCACTTCATCCAGAGTAGAAGAAAGACACGAAGTTTAAAAAATGTAAGATGATAGTGCCTGCAAATGCCGTCAAGGCTAGCAACAGTCCAAAGGCTGAAGCTTTCTAATTTATTTTCATGGCTCTCATAAAAATATGGCTCTCATTAAAAGTGTGGAAATGGACCTTTAACAAAAGCTCTGCTTCTGCAAAGCAAAAGCAATTTGCTGGTTGAAACTCTGGGTTTATGTTCTTTGAATGTTAGCTATGAGAGTTATTTCCATTCCGGCTGCTGCTACCCTCAGCCTGATGGCTGGACCTGGATCCGCTTGGGCTTTCCCTTGCATCGCCCAGCTGAATGCTTCATCCTGCTCTGGGGGCTTCCCGGGGCTCAGTCGTGCAGAGCAATCCCTGGTGAAGCTTGCAAGGAGGAAACAAGGACCCTTTCTGACAGGCAGAAGGAGTGTCACAGCCTGTCACAGCCCTCTGCCCACCACAAGCGTTGAGGGGCACATCAAGGAAGAGAAAGGAGGAGCGGACAGGGCAAGGTCCTCTTCTGTGGGCAAGGTGGCTGCAGGGCAAGGTGGCTGCAGACACATCACTAAGGACAATCTTTCTTCCTTCTGACAGCTTGGAGAGTAAATTCACTCAGTGGAAGCCAGGACTGGGTCATCTATTCCAGAAAACTTAGGCAGGCAGAATGAAATACTAATTTTCTCTGCACCAGATCTACAGCAATTTATACCTACGTGTGCTTCAGTCTTGTATGATCAGTTCAAACATGCCCGGTGTACGTAGCTGTGGCAGCACTGATGGGTCTCAGCATGAGCCATGCTGGAGGCTGGGTAAATGAACCTGTATGGTCCTTGCAGCTGCTTTCATTACTAATTATAATGGGCATTTACGTACAATCTCATTTAAATGGATCCATCACATTTGAGATAATTTCAAGGAAATGTTCAAGAAGCTGAAAGTAAATAGAGTCCCTTGAGCCATACCAGCTGACCTTGGTTCAGTCGCTGTCTCCAGTGGCATTGCAGAAATCTCTGTGGATCTTACTTTATAGTGCTTCCTGCATTAACTGATGCCCAACAGTCGATCTTAACAACGGCCCGGTCGCAAGATCACAGAATCACAGAATCACAGAAGCGTATAGGTTGGAAAAGACCTTTAAGATCATCAAGTCCAACCATAAACCTAACACTACGAAGTCCACCACTACCCCGTGTCCCTAAGCAGAGCTGTTCCTCACCTTTTCCTGGTGTTCAAAGGAGACTCCAAAGCTACAATCTGTTAGTCCAAATCTTCATAGCATGTTAATTGTGCACATGTGATTAATTTTATTAGTGCTCTTTATAATAAGCACTTTATTAGTGCTTATTATATGTTGTTACCAAATCCCAGTTTGATTCTCTAATTAGCCTGTTTTGTTAATTAATTAGGTTTTTATATCCATACTGTGAGAATGTTTTCTCTAATAACTTTTGTTCCAGTTGGCCTGGCTCATTGGATTTTGACAGAGAACATGGAGGCTGCAGAGATTTAAAGTTACTATGGATTTCTTTTCCCACATTCTTATTTTTATGAAATACAGATTACTGATGCTCTGGGTAAGGAACAGCCCATAGCCTGAACTGACTTGTTAAGAGAGAATTTATGTGGCCAGATACATCGTAAGTAGCTTGGTCACAATAAAAGGTTATTAATCGTAATTTTTATTGCAGTGGGTTATTATGTAATGTAAACTGTCACAGATATTTGGCCTGATCTGGGAATGCAGCTACTTCTTGGCGTCTGCCTACACACAGCTCTGCCCAGCGTGGCCCATGGACTTCAGGGAAAATCAGTGAGGCTCATGCACCTGGGGAGCTCCAGACCAATGATGTCCACATGGTGAACCCCCAGAGAGGCTGTACACAATAACATACTAATAGAAGAGAAAAAAAAAAAAAAAGGAAAAATATATCACAAGTCACTGTTCCAACAACACGAGGGAAAAGATGGAAACCTGGTGTTTAGCAACGCAGACCCTGAGCTGCCACCATTAATTGCTCTTGAAATGGTTTGAAAGAACTGACAGTGACTCTCCACAGCACATGTGCCCCAAAGCATGCACCGAGGTCCTGGTCAAAGCTTGGCATCGTGATGGACAGACGGCACTCTCGGGGAGGCCATCAAACGCAGACAGGGTTTCACACTCCTGCAGCTACTCTCGCACGAAGGTGGCTTCTGGGCTTCACTGGGCTGATTCACTGTGCCTCTGGGGGATACGGTAGCATTTTCCAGGCATCTTCTAAAAATTCCATTTACAGTTTAAATTAATCTATCAGCCCTGGGTTTGTCACAGGATACATGCTGGGGGCATCTGGAGACTCAAACAGGTCTGGACAGGAGGGATTGTTTTTAGAACAAGTATCAATACAATCAAGAAGCAAGAAACCCCCTGAAACAGCATCTACCCGTGCAGAAAGGGACACTCACACCCTCTCACTAATGACCCAGGATCACTATTTGTATTGAGTTCATTTGCATGTTATACTTAAAGGTTGACTTGGCCGTTGCTGCTGTTTATTTGGTATTATGATCTGCATTTATTTAGAGGTGTAACAGTAGCAATTTGAGCTAATCCATTCTGACCACTATTATATGATAGAAGTGTTAATCATTAACTATCCAGAGCCATGCAGAAAGAAGAGTTAATTAATACTGTAGGCACCCACACATATCACCCTTTTATTAAGAAAAGCTGCATAATGACATCAGCTTTCAAGAATGTCAACAGACATTTTTAAGACTTTCTGCTGCTTTTATCCAAGAGCATTCAGCTCCTCTGTGCTTCTGTAAAGGGAGTTAAATATCCAATTATAACAATTTTTACCATCCAGGTCATGAGCCTATTCTTCAGAATTAGCCTGAATGAATGATAAGTGTGGAGAAAGGAGAAGTTACACATCATTATCAGCTGCATGTTTTTCTGGACAAAAACAAATCCCTGACCTCATTTTTAGACCCTCATTAGCAGCACTTTTAAAGGAGGTCAGCCTGCTCCGCATCCGGCCGCAGAGCCTGTCCCAGCAGACAGGGCTGTGCTGCCCAGGGCACACCGTCCAGCAGGCTCGGGCAGCCGGCCGCTCTCACTGCAACACCTCTTCCCTATGCTGGGCAAAGGCTTTGCAACCTATCTTACATCTAAAACGACAGCGATCCATGGCCAGAACCTCCGAGAAATCAGCACTGACAAAGCCAACTCACCCAAGAAGTCCAGTTTATACAAATGTGGTCATCTTGTGATATTAACTCTAAATTCAGGAACTGTGAAGCGTTCAGAAAACTAACTTTTCCTTTCTCTTCCCTTTCTTATATCCACCCCTTCCCTCTCCTGAGGTCTACCAAAGAGCCTGTCTTTTGGCAGCAGCCTTTATAATGTGGTTTGCTGGCGAACGCTGTCCACCTGTGTGCTCCCAGGCTCATCCAGTGTTTAGTACAGATGTGTTTCCTAATTGTATTATGATGTTATTATATACAGGACATACAATATACATTACAATTATAAATTTACTTATATATAAAATACAGCCACCATCATATAACTAAACATTTAAGAACACTACACTTCAACAACTTTATAGGAACCTTATAAAACCACCAAGTAATCCTATACCTTTCTATAAAAACATATGCACGTAATAACACTTGTTATATGCAAAAAGTTATATTTTGAGAAGAACTCAAAAATTTGCATGCTAAATTTCCCCATTAGGGAAATATCCTAATTTCAGTGAAAAGTATAAACATTCAGTTTTGCCTCATTTGCTTTGGAAAGTACCTTTTATATGAATCAACTCTTAATATAGCTAGCATCTCACCTGTTCTTTTTTTCTTTTGTGGCAAAGGAGAAGCATGGTTATGCTTTATCACGATTTTAGCCAGGAAATCTGCACTGAGATGAGACCTCAAAAGTCATGTTAACAGGAGGGACACTCTTACAATCCCTTTTATAAACCAGAGGTCTGTAAAACTGGTTGGGAGTTTACAAGCTGTATGTTCTTCAAGAAATAATTTGGAGAACTGACTGCAACCAGGTGACACTGTTTGAACAGATGCCAAGATTTTTCCTGCCTCTCCTTCTTAGGATGGCGGAGCACCATTCATAGTCAACCTATTAATTAATCTTCCTAACATGAATTTTCAAAAACAAAGTTATCTGGTGATATTGAACCTGTGTTCAATATACAAATGCACATGACGGTACAAGTGAATAATGCTAATAGCTCTTATCAGCTGCACAAAAATGCACTTTTTCCAAGGAGAATAAACAGAGAAAGTGGGTTACAGAAAGTTGAAGCAACATGGTCCGGTTCACGCAGCAAGTCAGTGCCAGAGTTCAAAGCAACACTCAGCTCTGCTCTTCCTCAGCTTTCTGTGCTCGTGGCTGGACCGTGTGTTGTTGCTATTGCAAAGAGGCTGGACAAAGAGAAAATATGCAAGGAGCGCTTCTGTGCCTGGGGGAAAGGGAGAAACCTAGAGAAAAAAAAAGTTTTCCTCCCTCTTGAGTCCTAAATCTGATTTTGAAAGAGTGCAGTATTGCTGCTTATCTGTTTAAAGATGAACTGCTGATTCTCCAGAATTAGAAGATTGATATTGTATTTATAGAAGCACAATTACAGTCCACTCCGAAGAGACCAGAATCACAACTGTCCCATTTTAAACCTTTCTTTATAGTGCAGATATTTAGTTTCTGACAAGGAAATGAAAGAGACTGACTGACAGACCAAGCAGAAAGATCTGTCTGTAAAGGCAGTGTTACCTCAATAGATCGCTGTCAGGCTGATAATAAAACCTGGTTTCATCCTATTTTCTTAGCAAAAACAGCTATTGGAAAAATTTGAGGCGCTGAGAACACCAACACTGTAATAAATGGAGAAAGGAGCCACAGGAAAAGATGGCACAGTCCAAGCTACAAAATAACTGGGTTGCCTGAAAGGGAATTGAGATAGAAGTTCAGGGGATCGTTAATTGATGTGGCCTGAAGAAAGCCTTTTTGCCCTGATGGAGCCCGGAGCTGGCTGCCCGCCTTGGCACCGCGGGGCTGCCCGCCAGGCAGGGCTGCACCCCCGGCCGCCGGGCTTCCCGGCACCGCTGACACGCACAAGCAGGGCTCTGTAAACACCATCTCATTAGAGCTTTTTGAAAAGAAAATTGTAAATTAGAGCCGGGAGTGATGTTTGCACAAGGTTCGCAGCCAGCGGACTTCGCATTCCCGGCAGGTCACAGGCGGGATGAGGTTGTGGTTTGCATCTGAACCCTCGCACGTGGTTTAGCTCTCCTGCTGTCGCTGTGGTAGATGAGCAATGGCAATGCTATTTATGCAGGAGTAAGTATTTAACTACTAGAAAGTTTAAATCAATAGCAACCAACACCCACTTCCAATAATCTTAGAAATTGCAAGGATTTTTTTTCCAGAGTAATGATAATCTGTGGAATTTGGCTCTCTGTCTGGAATTTACTGTGTCTTGCTTTGCCTTTCTCTGCCCTACTGTTTTGTTTTAAGCTTCTGGTGTTTTCCAGGACATTTTCAACATTGCCTTTTAAGTATTTTTTTCTTTTGTGACAGTCTTAGACAAGTAGGGAGGAGGAATTTACACATGATTGGGCGAAATAACAAGAAACAAATATTTTCCATTGCAATTACAAGGTTGGCCTCCTCATATAAATTATTTATGGAAAAACACACTTAATACCGTTACCCAGATTTTCCAAGATAAAGGAAGATGAAGCTAAAGTTGCTGCACTGTAATCCATTAGTCTGGTATGTATGATGGATCACAGTTAGAAACGAACCATGTAGAAAGTAGCTGTAAGTAATCCTGCAGTTGACCTGAACTTTTGAAGCTAATTTTCCACTACCAAGGTGAAGATACATCTGCTACAGCAGAAGAAAACTTTCTAGGCACATCACATCCTTCTTCCCTGCTGTGCTGGCCCTCAGGTTGCTTAGACAGTTCACTATGCGGCCCTGGAGGCAGAAGATGTTTGTGGCTATCGGAAGGCTCATGACACGGAGCATTTCACGCAGGAAAATATGACACTGGAAAACCCTTAGTTTGTCTGAGTGGATTCTTGAGTGTCTTGAATAGCTAACACTGCCCTGCAGTGAGTTGCTGAGACATGCGAGGAGGTGTACAGGTGTGTAAGGGAGATGACCACTAATGAGCCTCACGTCTACCTGAGCATTGCCCTCCTCGGAGCTCAGAGCCCTTCGCCCGTGCTCACAGAGTGCCAAGCGGCTCAGGACAGGGAAGGACTTTCCCACCCTGTTCCAACGGTACTCACCAAGGTCTCGAAGCAAAGCGCCTGCTGAATCAAGAACCAAAATAACTGCAACATTCGGATTAAAGGAAGAAGTGGCTGACAGCTCGGCTTATCGTAAAAATTCAGGGAAGATGATCTGCTGCCAAACACTGTATTCATATTGGTTTATGAAACCAATCATGACGCATACTCACAGCTGTTAAAAAGCCCAGAAGTTCTTAGCTGCAACCTGAATTCCACATATGGCAACTTCATTGGTAGGACAGGTATTGTGAATGAAGTTTCCTTTTTCCTCTGCACTTAAGATAATATATGTGATTTAAATCAAATGTGCCTATAAAACTCCCTTCCGTTTGGTGATGTGCTGCCTACATGTCTGGAAGCTCACTCAGGAAGAGCTTTCAGCAGTCCTCCCCTGCCTGTTAGCCTTGTGAGGGGTGTGGAAATCACACACCAGAAACACTGGTGAAGAAATGGCAGCTTCGGACCATCGCTGCCTCTTGCATGAAAAGAGAAGCAGCACCTCCCCTCTACAGATGGTGCATTTTCCCCCGGGGGAGACCTATGACAATATTTTGGCCAGGGGCAGAGGGACTGGAAGACCATTGCAGCCTTTGGGAAAAGGGAGGCTGATGTAGAAATATGAAAAAAAAACCCTAATCTTGCAGCGAGTGTCCTGGGGGGACTTGAGGCACAGGTAGCATGTGCAGGCAGAAAGGGTGCCGAGCATAATTTCTTCTGGATCTCCATTCCATGTCCCCTATATGGCTCTTCTCTAATGACTTGATGCCTATGGCTGTTCCTCACAGTGAGTTCAGTTTTTCTTCATTTCTCCTGCTCCCCTGCCCTGACTGTGTACCTTTGGCTCTCTTCCACACCCCCAAATTGCTGTCTTGGCAAGAGGATTCATGTGCTGGGGTTGGTGTGAAGCTATCTATATGTTGGTGTGAAGCTATCTATATGTTGAGAAATCAGCTAGCTAAACAGAACAGAAAATCGTTAAATTCACAGTGCAGTTCTCCACCTCTGGGGTTACTAATTTGGTTGTGTTTTCACTATTCAGCCAATTTTCATACTATGTGAAGGGAAATTATTTACCATCTTGATTTTTCCATTCAGTTCAAATGAAATCCATCAGGGATTCCAGCATCACTAGTGACAAGGGCACTGCAGATGGACAGACATCTGGGAAAAGGAGCAGACAGACAGCTTGGTGACAGTGCAACACAATGGGACGGGTGTTTACAAAGACCCTACTAAATAAATTATGTTCCATGGGGCTTGAGGGAGTAAGGATGGAAAAATGATGCTTCTGTAACACCCTTGGCAGTCTGAAGTAGTTGGCCATAATCCAGATGTATCGGAAGGGTGTGACATTGTTGATATAATCACAGTTTTCAGATGAGTGTTTGCAAGTGGCTTCTACAATTTATAAAACATCATGACCTCATATGACTAATCTCATTTAAAATACATGTAAATTACCCTTAAAACTTAAAGCTGTCACTCAGTATTAAATAATCAAAATATGTGAATGCATGATGGAGTTCTCTGGAGAGACAGGAGCTAAGCTTTCATTTCTCCTCATTTGCTGGAAAAGAGGCCTTTGGTAACGTTGTCTGCAAATGATCTGGAGGCTCTTGTGAGTTTCTGCCGGCATTTTGTCCAAAGTGAATAAAATACGGATGATGAATGCATTTGAAAATGCTTGTTTATATTCAGAAAAAGCATCATATTTAAAACGGCTTCAAATCACCTGTGAAACTAGGTGGGAAAGATAATTACGGTGCAGTGTTACGCCTGCATAAATATCAGGCCAACCTCAAGGCTCAGGTCTGCAGATGTCCCATTGCCCGGGTTGCCAGCCTTGCAGGAGGTCTGCTGATCTCATTCCAAAAGCACTGCAAATCTTCTGAGATTTCCCATGAAGCGGAGCCCTGAGACTGTGGCCACTGAGAAGCAGAAAGGAGCAATAAAGCAGAACACAGTCACAAGTGTGAAGGCAGGTCTCAGTAGCAATATTTGTACTAAAATCTGGGAAAGGGACACTGAAGAATCGGGGAGCCTGCTTGACTATATAATGTCTCACCATCTGGAGAAGCAACAAGATCCTTGCTCTGCCAGCCCTCTACCCCGACACGCTGTGGTCAATGCCATACAACATCATGGCCAAAGAAGAGGAGGCCCATCCCAAGGCAAACATGTAGGGACCACGGGCAGGAGAGGAAGAGACGGTCATAGGCAATAACATCATATAACCGCATCCTTAAAAATGCCAGGAGATTTTTGAAATCGCTTTGTACAGTTTTGTTATCAATCCAGTTATAGCAGTAAAAAAGAAATAAGAAACTCACTTGTCTGTATACTGTTGCAAAGGAGACAGCTGTTCTTCTTGCTATTAGTCACAAGTGATTTCCTTTAAAAAATATTATTATTATTGCTATTATCATTATTTCTGAGATAAGCTATTTAAGTCCTGATGGATGCTTCTGGAAATTTACTCCCTACGCAGCTGACAAGCTTATCTGGCCTCAAGTGAAGCCGAGGTATTTTACTTGGACTGTGTTTGCCATAACCAGTATGAAGCAAGAAAAACCAATGTGAACTGCACTATAGGGTGTATTTGGCTAAGTTTCAATATTTCCAAAACTCAGACTCAGTAACCCAAATGTTAATGACACTCTTTATGACATAACTCTGTTGAAGTCAATAATATCTCTAAGAGTGTTGATCCCATTAATGAGTGGGATATACAACCACACTATGAGAAATAAACTCTGTCTTAGAGTTCTTATAGTTTAAACATACAAAGGGGACTAAAAAGGGGGATGATGGTTTCCCAAAGGTCCCTTTTCAACCTAAGCTATTCTATGATTTTTGGAAACTAAATACTTAAGATAGATTTAAAAATGCAAGGCAATTTTTACCATCCTGCTTCCTTGGCAGAATTAGTGCTAAAGCCCTATGCGGAAAAATATATTAGTGCTTTTCAAACAGTCGGGCATTTGTGATATGACAAGGCAAAAAATTATCTGGAACTTTGTAATTTATGTTATGCCACATATTAGTAAACATCTGCATAGCCTTAAAGCTTCACTGCATCTTTAGAGCCTATGATTTCACCTTTCAAACAGCTTTATCCAACATGCTGGCACAAGCCCTTTTTTAATGGCTATAAGTCAAGTTCAAGCAAGTTTACTACACAGCTGTGAAATTATATTGGCGTATCAGGTAATGTAAGTCTGACATGAATCTTTGATGCCTTCTGTATGACAAGTGAAAACCCATTTCAGAGCTTTTCTTTCCCATAAATTCTTGCATTTTCACTGTTTTCATAAGTGAATGCATTATGGAAGGTGCTTCCAGCATATTGTCAAAAATATGTGATTATGAAGATAAACAAAATCAGCTCTTCCCACCTTCAAACAAATACATTAGCTATAAATAATGAAACTTCACTAAATTACATTGAATCTGTTTGGATTTGGACATAAGCTATGCAGAGACATAGTTATTGTATGGAAGTATCACATTATGTATTTATTCACTCAAATGAATCACAGCCATGAATACTACTTGTATCTGAAAGGAATAATTCCTTGCTGTTCTGTCTTTAAAATGCAGTCCTTAAATACAGAAATTTTAAGGACTACTCTCTGATGAGGCTGCATTTGCCAGCTCTATTGCATTTAGCATAACAAAGACTACTACATTTATGTGTCATCTTCTGTTCCCACTGGACTTTTGTCCATGACTTCTCAGGCTACACTTAGGCTGTGGATATTGAAGAAATCCCGGGAAAAATGGCCTTTGAGTAGGTTTCAGACAAACTCCACATTGCATTTCCCTGCTGCTGCCTGGGATGTGTTAAACATACTGCTCACACTCCGCATGGCACACGTACAGCAATTTTGGTCCAGGAAATACCAGACTGAAATGTGAGGATCATTACTTTTTGAAATTCAAATGTTGGCAGGTAAGTGATGTCCATGGGAATTTGCTGGAAGTGGCTGTTTTCATACAAGTAAACTGAAAAGGACGTTCCAGCCACACATCACCCGCAGCCTGGCTGTGTGCGCAGCAGGGGCATTTCGTCCCATTTTCTCCAACTGTTCCATAAAACTACTGTCATCCTGTAATCTCTGTTGTCCTGATGCTGGCTCAGTCTTATGGTTAAAATAAAATGCACATAAAATTTGCCCATTTTTGAACAATGCAAAAAACCTCTACTTCAAACCATTGACTAATGCAGAACTACAGTCTTTCAAATGCTGATAAATCAGCCAAAAATAAATAGTATTAGAAAAAAATATTATTAGTTCTCCTTTTTGTATTGCTAGAATTACAGATTTTTTAATCACAAGGCAGCCTCGTCAGCCCCTTTCCTAGTGATAATCCTGCTGGCATTGACCCAGCAGTGGCTGCCAAATGCCAGGGCAACGTGTTGTCAACATAAAATCTACAGGCATTCTGGGGCACAAAGAAATGTAGTTCCCATCATAAAAAAAAGAACTATTGCATTCTTTGCAAAAATACCAGAAATTCTTTTTGGCTTTGTTTATGTCACTGGTTAACGGTGTCTTTCTTAAAATGCTGTTTCTTCTTGTCTGTTCAGCACGGAAGGAAAAATGAAGAAAACTCTGGAAAAGAGTACATAGAGATTTTTCATTTCTCCAGCAGAAATGAACTGATGCAGATGTATCTGATCTAAATACCTCTAAATAATAATGATGATAGGTGCAGTCTATGCTCCACATTCAAAGCATTTCTGCCATGAACTGAGCCATCACCTAAGATGACGACTTTGGGATGCTCAAAACATGAAAATCCCTCAATTCCATTTCTTGCTAAGAAAAGGGTTCATATAGTGAAAATTATATCATAGCACAGGGAAGTATAAGAGAACAAGGAACTTTTGTTTCCATGGCAATGTGAGCTCCTTCTTCAGACACAAGCACAAAGGCAATATGCTGAATGATTATCTGAAGGTCATGTTGTTCTTACCAGAAAAGTTAGAGAGAATACACCGGGCTAATTTCCCCAGTCGGAGCCCATGCTGCATTTCTAACCAGTTAAAACAGGCAATTGCTAAAGGAAATAATTGCCTTCATTAATGTCATCTGTTTATTTTAAAATCTGTTTTCCTAAAGGCAACAGCAGCCTGCTCATGAGGGAGAGGGGCATAATGGGCTGTTCTTTAGACTCACTCATATTTTGTATCATTATTTGATATGCTCAGAGACAAATGTTAAGATCCCGCGTGTTTTTGGCATCCCTCACCTGGTAAAATAATGACATTCCCTTTGAAGCCAAATGCCTCTTAAAAATGAGTAGAATGTCTCCATATGAGAGCTTGGTTTTGTTTCCAGTCATTTTTGCAGTAAGAGCCACTTTTTCAAGGATCTGCCTTATCAACAAGTGCAAATATGCTTTTAAATGCCTGGATACCCCAGGGATGCATGCAGTGTACACAGGTAAGCAGAAGGACAGCTAGCTCGTATCTGTCTCTGTTACATATGTAAGAAACAGGCATCTAAGAGACACATAAACATTAAATGCCATTTACTTTGTATTTCGCAATGTCAGTTTTAGGTTTCCTCTGAGACGGTTTGACCTTATTGACAGCAGGGGTAAATGCTTTATGTGAAAAAGAAAATGATTGTTTAAAAAGTGTAATTCTATTTTCTTGCTCCGTTCTGTGCTCCATGATTTACTACAGATCTGAAGTACAAAGGAACAGAAACTTCACTGGTGTTCAGAAGGAAAGTTATTTTTAGCGTTGTTTTGTTGCCAAGGCATATAGAAACCTTATGTGCTACCTCAGAAAGTTACCGTGGAATGGCAATGCAAGAGGGATGCCTATTTCTTCATCTTTTCTTTCCAACCACAAAGCTTTTCTCCAATTAAAAAATGATGCACATATTCCAAAGGAGAAGTTGCAGGAGTCACCAAGCAGTCTGAAGTTGAATTAAGCATAAATGTGGGAGCGTTGATTGTGTAGTATAAATACAAATGAAGATCTTGAACCAGGACAGTGCTTACACATACAACTCTGCCTCTCTTCAGTAAAAATGCATTCCTGAATCCGAACCTTGTGAAGTTACCGTTGTCGACAACCAGATAGGAAGAAACAAGACTGCAGATGTGGGAGGGGAAGAGCGTGACACGTAGAGCCCAGTTCTCCCAAACACAAACCACTAGTTCCACTAAAGCCATATATTGTCAAAACGGTATATGTGAAATAAGAGCTGGGAAACACCACCCCGAGGCATAGGAAAGGCAGGAAAGGGTGGCTCACGCGTGCCCTGCCACTGCTGGCACCTGAGCATCTCCAGCTCGGGGGTGACACGGGGACTGCTCCAGCTGAAGACAATTTTTTGCCTGTGGCTAAGGGCGAGGGGGGGCTGGGAGTACCTGTTTTTCCAGGGGTGTTGTTGAAACTGGCTCAAAATACACAGCTTGAGAAGTGTTAACTCAGCTTAGAGGGTAAACCATCATCTTTCAAATAAATACTTCTTGGGGACAGAGGGGGAAAGCCCCGCTCGTTTGCAGATAGCAGCATGTTGTGTTTCACTTCAGCAGGACAAAGATATAAAGCAAAGTGTAGAATGACTTACACATTATCGCTGGTGTCGGTCCAGGAGGGGAGGATAGTACAAGTTACAGTTGTTCTACAAAAATATTAGTTTGCTTTATCTCCTTCCACATCAACTGCAAGTTTTTAAAAGCTATTGTGATACTTCACAGGCAAAAATAAGGAACAGCCCTTAGGCCAAAAACATCTGAGCCTTCAGTGAACTTAATACTCCTGTGCCACTCTAAGAAGAAAAAACGTCTCCTTTCCTCTAAGTTGTATGTTACTATGATGTTGACTGAGAGGAAAAAAAGGGTAAAAACATCTTAGAGTGAGGAAGACCAAAATTCTGCCTAGAGACAGACTTTTGTGTGGTTCCAGCCAGCTGGATGTATGCACACCCCAAAAGCAGAGGTGGGTCTGGAAGGAGCAGCAGTGCATCCATGCACACACCCACAGAAAGTATTAAAATTCAAGAGAAAGAAATATAGAGGAGCTGGTTATTGACACAGGTTGAGACCCAGGAATAGATATTGGTAGGTATGTTTGTGTGAATACATTTTTCTTAAAGTAAGTACACAGAGAGCAAAAAGAGAGAGAGATTTGTGGTGACCGCGGGAGGTGCAGTAGGGGGTATAGCACTGCCTGAAGTCCTGCAAAGTTCTTACCTGCAGAAATGGAGGTGTGCAAGCAAACCTGCCATTCCTTGAGTTTCTCGATGTGTCCTGCTGGATACGTCCTCGTGGCTGACTGCAAATTCCTCACCAAGCTTCTCTTCTGGCTGGGGTGTCCCCAGAGCCATGCTCGGGTATAGCTTCTCCTGTTTCCAGCAACGTGAAAGCTTATGCAGTGGCATTTCACCTCAGATCACTTGGTGGGGAAGCCCTTGCAGGGACTCTCAGCTAACTGCAATGCATGGAAACTTCACGGAGATCTTCACTGCTTTGATGAATTTGCTTGTAATCTGCCAGTGAATTCAGAAATTACTAGGGGTGAGATGAAAGAATGAGATGAAACACTGTTGGAACATGATTTGGCCCCTAATTTTACCACCAGCACCTCAAACAGCATCAACATACACCAATGAGTTGCTGGGTACATGGATAATAACGTATTGTGATGGGTGATCTCGGTAACATTTGGGTGGATATTTGTGTCACTTAAATGTATTTTTTTACATATATTAAATAAGTACAGGTCTGATATTGGCAGGAGAAGATTTTTGCTCCTGTACTGTATACAGCTGTAGTCACACATCAACATATATACAGCTACTATGCATACTCACCTATTAAAGAGGTCCAAATCCAATATGACACATTGTCACAATACATAGGATAAATTAAAAAACCCCCACACAGTTGTCTCTTTATAGATGAGGTACTATTTTATAGAACCAGACTGTTGTATGTGAAAGAAAATGCCTGATGTTTACATACATACATTATAGAAATGAACACACGTAAAGTTGCCAAAAGCAAATAGTGTAAAATTCACCCAAATTGCATTTTCAAGTCTTTAATTAATGTACACTTGACTCTGTATTTTATGAAAATACTTCTTGCTATGCTTGGAAATGTAAATCCTCTTCTGTTTCTACGTATCCTTTGTCGACCACTGCAATGAGTTAAATAATAATTTGCAGCTAAAGCTCCTTTAGTTACCGAAAAAATAGGTCATTAATGATGTCATGGAAAAGTCTATTTTTCTGTTACTTCTCTAGGTGTGTGAATGTCCCCACTATTTGCAAAAGAGTGACTGTGCTGCAAATGGTAACAAAATTATACACATTTTCTGTAGCTTGTGCTCTGCCCTCAGAAGTTAGGACCACGGGAGGAGAGGACTGGATACTTTGGAAAGGGAAACCAAAGTAAGAACATCTGTGAAATCGCTAAGACGGATATTCAGCCTGCCACTGAATACAGAGAACAAGCAGGCTGTTTCACGCACCATATCCAGTGGGTCTGAGCTCCCACACTTCACCCAGTCACTGCACACTCTGTGCCAAAAGTGACAAAGCCATCTATTCCAGATAAAACTATCTGAAAAGTTTGATGGGAAGCAGTTTTCCATTAAAGGATTCTTTTTAAAAAATTCTAATTCAGTAAAGCAGTGAAAAAGCAAAGTACCTTTTATTCCAGTTTTAGAAAATTAAAATTCCTATATTTAAAATAGAAAAAGTCATCGTTTTCAGATTTTAAAAAGTGTAAAACTGAAGAATGAAAATAGAATTGCTAGTGAAAACATATTTTAATTTGTCTAAAAGGAAGGACAACAGACACAATATAATCACTAAATTGCTTTTGGGACAGTAACTAAGAAAGCAAGGATGATCATTAAAAATATGAGACTGGATCACCCACAGTCTGGAAACCAAATATACCAAAAGGTATAGGTACTGAGATATGAAATTATGCTTATTATGGTATTAAAGTTATGAGAAACACACACTAAATGTGATTGCAAAGGCAGAATGTAATACTTTCTCCTAGCTGACTGGACAATGGCAAGAAATACAATATACATGATGAAAATATAAGCTGGTGTTTTCAACACGGGAGTAAGGATTCATATTTCATGCAAGCCAACTGCTGCACATTTCCTTCAGCACTGAAGGTTATTTTAGAGGTATGAAAAAGATGAAAGATAAGATTTTATTCTCAGACAAATTGATTCCATTAACAACACTGGTTTGCATGTGTGCAGCTGCTAGCACAATACATCCTGATCTGTTTAGAAGATGTTTCAGAGAGAACAAAAGTCAGGATCATTCCAAAAAGAGTGAGAAAAAGGGCCACTGATGAAACATGTCCCTCCTGGTTTTCAGCTGGGTTGAGTCTAGGGAGCTCCCATATGCCCTAGGAGAAGCCTCTTATAAATTGGCACATGCTATGTGTTGAGTTATATTAGTTATATATAACTTATATTAGTTTTTATATATATATTTTATATATATGTATATATATATATTTATATATAAAACCTAATATAAGTTATATATAAATTATATAAAAGTTTTATATATACAAACTAATATAAACAAAGGAGGCTGAGATCAGTGCTGGAGAGGGATCCTACATTTGTAAAAGCTAAAAAGAAAAAAAAAATCATGAAAGGGACTATAGCACAACATATATGTCATGAGGATTATTTGCCATAGACCCACATCACATGTATCTTCATGTATGCCCAGGGTCAAAGTACAGGCAGATGAACCCTGCCAGATACAGGCAGGGTTCATTCCCGGCTCTCTGTGCCCACCCGCTTCTGCACAGCATCTCCTGGGGCAGGGAAACACTTTTGTACACAGGCTGGGAGGCAAAGGCTGGCTGCCAAGTTTACTTTTCTTTGAATAAATGCTCTCTTGGATTAGCTGCGTGCGGGAGGACTGCAGACACTGCTAGGGGATTTAGCTGAAACTGTCTTGTAACTGTTTTTGGAAGAAAGCAGCAACGACAACAAAAAATGAAAGAAATGAAAGACAGGAGAGGAAAAGCAGCAAGCTAACCATGCTGGAGATCCCACCTGCCAAACGCCGGCGGAGCGGAGCGCTTGTCCGTCTGTCTGGCTGGTGAGCCCGACGATCACATGCATCCCCGTCCTGCCCCCTCCCTCCGCAGCCCTCCGTCCCGCTGCGCTCCTCGCAACTTTTGCAAAACTAGCCCAAAGCGGAGGCACTTTTCGCAGGCAGGCTCCTTTAGCCCTCTGCGTCTCCGGGGGGGGGCTTTGCCAGCTGCCAAGGCTCTCTGTTTTCCCTGTTTCCAAATAAAGTTCGGGGACTTGCAGAGGAGATTTCTCCAAAAGCAAACGATATGATTGCCCTCAGCAAGAAAGGCTCATGTTCTTCTCAACTCTGCCTCGCTCTCTGCGCCTTTGGGCTGGCATTGCTGGAGGAGGTCTCCCGGGCTGTACCCATGGACGATCAGGATTATTACCTGCAGGAGATTAGCAACAGGGATCATTATTATTCCTTTCCATATCCCGGTGAAGATTTTTTTCCTTTCACGGAGCAACCTGGAGAGGAAGGACCTATCCGTGCTGCAGAGACAGAGGAGCACCCAGGGTTCAAACCAAGCAGGAAAGAGTTAAAACCGAAGAAAAGCAACAAAAAAGGAAAATCCATTCTTGAAACTCCACCAGGTAACTTTCCACCTCCTCCTCCAGAGCTTGGAGTCTGCTGAATCTCATGCTGACTGTGATTTTTAGCATTAATGAATATCCAGTTAATGGCAGTCTTGGTAATAATAACAGTAAATGTGCTCGTGGTGATGATGAAGACAACACATTAATTTTTAATATCCCACAGAACAGATCTACAGAACTTCTATAGGCTTTTTAACCCTTTCCTGATCAAGTAAAGAGATTTCAGAGTGGTAATGTATTAATTATGCTGCACTTTAGCTAGTATATGGACTTTTCCTTCTTAATTACACTTGACAACTGGCTTGCTGTTAAAGCTGTTGTTCTATAAGCAAGAGAGACAGATTCCATAGTAAAAGCTGATCATATATGGTGACACCTTACTTTATGCCTTGTCATTTTAATCTAAGAGAGGTTCCTGAATTAATTTTACTTAAACCTGTGAATTTATTAAACCTGTGAATTTATTAGACCTTGAATTTCTTTGAGATTTCACTTTAAAGCCCTCCAGAGGAAGATATGTAAACAAAGATCTTCCTGTAAAAGATTAAGCTATAATAAGCTCAGTTTAATTACTGACCTGTAAAATAGAGAAATTAAACAGCGACAAAACTGCCTTATAATAAAAAGGCCACCCTTAATTCCATTTTCTATTTATTTGATTGGATGAAAATATGCAATTATTAAAGTTTGCAGAAACTCGATCAGCTTTTACCATCCTTTTGTTCCCAGTAAGAGCTAATTGCACCATCCTGAAAGAAGAGTAATTTCTTTCTGTGTTTCCTGAATGCATGGTAGGTACTTTACTGGTTTGGGACACTTCAGAGTGAGTTTGGCCCATTGATGAACTTTGGAGTTGTAAAATTTTGGGCCAAATCCCACTCCCCTACAGCTGAACTCCCCTTTACTTCAGAAGGAAACTGTTAATGTTAACTGCTGGAGCATATGGCACAAAGTTTGCAATTTAGAGCCATTATTCCATGCAATAAAGCAAAACAGAGGATCAGGGGCTGTAGAGTGACATTAACTTTTCCTAGTTACATCTAGCAGATAGTAAACAAAGTATTTTCAATTTAACATCAACACTAACAGAAATGAATTAGCCTCTGATTGGCAAAGATCTGAGCTTTTATAATAATTAATAGTGGTAAGAAAATACCATTTCTGAAATCTGGAAAAACATTGGTGGGACAGGCAGTCTGGATTGCCAGTGAAACTCAAGGCTGAAATCACGGATGACAGCAAATATACCTTGTTTGGGGGAGCAGGGACATGAGACAGAATCACAGAATCACAGAATCGTATAGGTTGGAAAAGACCTTTAAGATCATCGAGTCCAACCATAAACCTAACACTACCAAGCCCACCACTACACCATGTCCCTCAGCACCTCATCCAAATGGCTTTTAAATACCTCCAGGGATGGGGACTCAACCCCTTCCCTGGGCAGCCTGTTCCAATGCTTGACAACCCTTTCGGTGAAGTAAAATTTCCTAATATCGAGTCTAAACCTCCCCTGGCGCAACTTGAGGCCATTTCCTCTCGTCCTATCGACATCTATGCCCTTGGCTCCATCAGGGGCCAGCAGCTAGGCAGTAGCTTCCCAAGCAGATGGTACTGCCTGGCTTATTAGGTTTATTATCTAACCACGGGCAACACATGGATTTTAAAGCTACTCAGTTAGGTACCAGGCTTTTTCTTCTTCAGTATGGTGGAGACAATACAGATTTCCAGCCTGTAGTGGGATGTTCTGCAGTTCAGCTCTGCTTTCACCTTCCCTGTTGGCTTTTTCTCAGTTTCCCTGGCACCATGGCTTCACACATATTCCACCATACATGGAGCACCATGACAGCGATGAGGATAGCATCCAATCTGTGAGGGCAATGTTCATTTATCTCTACAGACAGGCGTCTTCCTTGTTGCCCACCCCCTGCACTGAGCACCTTACAGGTGCAGAGAAGGAGCAGCCGTACCGATAACTGCCCCCATCGTTGTGGAGTGCTCATCCCTTCCAAACCTGGTTTGGTTTATGCACTGTAGACACAGCAGTACAAAATTCAAACTATATTACACTGCTGACCTACCAGGGAGCGTGCTCAGGTCGTACAGGCAGTCTGAATTTGGCCATTTCCTAAGAATGTTGATTTCACAAATGGAATCACATTCATTTTTCTATGCAGGAAACTATGGAATTAGAAAGGGAAAGAAAGACCTCCTCAAACCTTCCCCAGAAAACACTCCATTGCGTGCCAAGCAATTGACTTGTGCAAGATTCATCTTCTAATTTACTGCTTTTTACTTTCCACCCTACCTGATTCTCTGAGTCTAGGGAGTCATTTTATTTTTGCATTCAGTCAGGTGAGGTCCTTCCTCAGCTTCCTCCTCTTCCTTGGCATGGCCAAGCACAAGGTCAAGGGGAGCAAGAGGCTCATGATGCACCACCAAAAGCAGCTGGAAATAGCTCAGTCCCTCCTTCCACAGCAGGCTTGTGCTCTTGTGACACAGCTGAGCCATCAAGCTTTCACCAGCCATGTGCAAGAAGAGCTTTTAAAGCCTATGAACTTTTAAAAAAATAGCCATTAGCACAACAAACTACAGATCCCCCCCCACCAAACTTTCGCTCCTTGCTCCAGTGCATGGAGACCTGACACCAACTCAACAAACTGGATGTTAGACTTACTTTAATATGGGAAAATGCAGTGTATTTCCTCGGGAGCAGCTGAACTATTTTAACTGAAATAGCCATAATAACCCCTAAGGGAAACACCCAGCAGAGAATGGTTACCATTTGTTAAAGATGTAAGTGCAAACAAGAGGTTTTTAGCAGGAAGTGTCAGGCAATTTTAACTGCAGACAGTGTTAAAAGTTCTGGCTATAATATTTGAAATTTCTCCTTTCTCCTCTCCCAAAGGCAGGCAAGGGCCAGGTCCTGCCAGTGCAGTGACTCCAGTGCTTAGTGCCATGTCACCATGTCACCAGGAATCAGTTTGAAATAAAGATCTGAAAATCTGGCCACTCACTGAAGTGCCTAAATAATAATATATACCTATAATTTCTCACATTTGGCCTTTTAAGAGGACAGCTAGAAGTAATAATAGCAGTTGCTAAACAGATATCCATGAGTAGTAACTATATGTCTGGCTGTGTAAATATGGGTGTTGTGTGTTTATGTACACATTTATGTGTTTATACATATATCCGGAACTGGAATTAATTTATTTGACATACAGTAAATACAAAAATTTGTTTTTTGGGAGGCTTGCTGGCAGCCGGGCATGCAGGATTAATTAATTCTAACAAACAATAGTCTGGCTGGGAGCTGGGATGAAGAAAGCGGAGGAACAGGAACGTGTGATGTGCCCTTTGGCTGCACAGCTGGTACTGATCAGCCCTAGCTTTGGATCAAAGTTGAAATCAAACATAGCAGTCTGAAGGACATGGCACATAACAGATGACACGGACTCGATTTATTTAAGCTAGTTACTGAAGGTGATGAAAATATAGATCTTTTCAAACTGTGAAATTAATGTAGAAAGAAATCCTATTGATGCTAGTGGGATTGTAATTTTTTTTTAAAGTATTATTAGAATCAATATTTGCAAATACTCAATTCAGATAACAGTTAAAAATATCAGTCTTCCTCCTTGCCCTTTAAATGGCTTATAAGTGCAGTGGTACTAGGTCATCCTTGGAAGGTAAACAGTTGGATTGACAGGTTTCTCTGTATACATATTTCCATTTTCTAATTCCATCCTTGTTTGTTTAGGCCGCTATCCAAAGCCCATTCAAATCAGTAGAAAGAGTCTTGTTAATGTCAATGTTTTTTTTTTATGAGGCCTTTAACAGAGTTTAATATATGCTGTCTCAGCTACCATCTGTGGGGCAGACCCCTACAAATGCTTTGGGGGTCTGTCTGCATACACTGAGAGGTTTATGGGGCTGAGGTCCTCACGAACATTGCTCAGTGTTGCACATAGTTCTGGTTATGACTGAACAGTTCCCACTGTCAATCCTATTGCGCCCAAATTGGCACAATTAAATCTGTAATTCTTTTGATTTTATTTACAAAACTTATACTTGTTATAGTAGTTCTTGTTCTGGCCATACCTCAATTCTGACTGCCTTTAGAAAATAAAGGAGTGATGTTTATTTACATGGCAGTGCTCAGAAAGGGGTTTAGTGCACATTTATTTTGTATTTCATAGGTCTTCCAGTTTCTGATTTCTGTGCAATCCAACGTATGTGTCTGTGTCGTAGTCATGATTTCCTTTGTCTTGTCTTATCTGTGCTTTCCCCAGGCTTGATGAAACTCTTCAGATGCATCACTGTTTACTTGCCCCATATTTGTTTAATTTTGTGTAATGTTGCCACCTGTTCAACAATGTAATTCTTCAGATTTTTGGTTTGTGGGTTTTTTTAATTTACGTAGGGCATAGGAATCTCTTGGATGGGTCAGGCTCTCATTAGACCAGGTGTCTGAGGAGGAGTCAGTGAGGGAAAGCAAAAAGAGGATAAAATGGACAATGCAAGCAACCATGCAAATTGTCTTGTGGAAATAATTTGAATGTATGAAAATAGACTGATAGTACATTAATTAATTGAGGTGTTTATCAAGATATGAGATAATGAAGGCTTGGAGAGAGATCAATGAGTGAATAAGGAGGAAAAGTTGAATCATAGAGACATTACTCATGTAAAACTGGAAAGATTTTGTTGCAAAATGGTGATGAAGACCTGAAGAGAGCGTGAAGTTAAAAACATGACAAGTTTATGGTGTTACTGGCATTTGAATGGTGAATTTGTTCACTAGGAAGAAGAAAAGAGAGAGTGATATATAAGGCGTTGAACTGGTAGCTGAACGCACTTAAGAAGAGGTCACCAAGAAACACCACGTTTACAGCTAGAACAGAAAGAAACATAGAAGGAAAAGGTAGCTTGTGAATCAGCATGGCTTGCCAAAATTGTGGTTTTGGATGGGATTAGCTGGAGCAAAGATGGCAAGGTGGGAGACTGAAAACAGACAGGCAGGCTGAAGGCATACCTAGAGAGTTAGGAGGAAGCCTAGGACCAAAGGGAGTCATCAAAGTCAAAGTTTTCCAAAGACATTTGAAGTCCAGCGTGTTGACCTTTGCTGGCACGTTGGAGATGGGGTAATGCCTCAGAGCTCTGGCTAAGAAGAAGTCATTAGAAACATTGGCAAGGTGCCTTTGAGTGGAGCACGAGGGCTGCAAGCCAGACGGGGCGGGCGACTGGCGTGGGTCTGGCAGGGAGCAGAGCCAGCAATGGCTTTCGGCAGCGTGTCAGGGAGCTTAGAGGGAAGGTGTGAAGGGAAATGGGGCAAGAGCTGGAAATACGAAAGAGATTCAGGGGTAACAGGGAACAGCCTTTTGGGTTAGGGAACTGAATCAGAGGGTAAAATGAAGGTTGGGCATGACTGTGTGCATGGGCTGGTATTTAAGTGAAGGCTTTTCAGTGATAAATGACTCGTATAGGAACTAAGAAGAAAAAACCACAGAATTACCCATATGCTGGGGAATCACCAGTGCTGCTGTTTTCTAGCCCGTTGGTATCCTCTCTCTTAAACCTTGTAGCTGGCTTCCATTCTTGAGAAGCCCAGAGGAAGTGGAGCACTCCTGTGACCTAGAACGTAGACTGTAATTTTAAAGTTTTTGCTTAAACTTCTTATACTACCAACTTTTAAGAATGAACTCATTGGCCCTAGGTGCATATCCCATGAATTTTAATATGACCTGTATCACATCCTAATTGCCAGATGTGACAAGCAAAGATGAAAACATGTAGCTTTTAATGAGCTCCCTTTCATCTGCCAGCTTCTATTTTCTCCTCAGCACTTCTACAAATATGTAGAATAATGAAATGTAACATAGCCATTCCATTTAAGAGCCCATCCTTTAAAGAATGTCACAACAAAAGAGGACAAAAGAGGATGTCTAAGAATGAATAATGAGCAATGCCCTCAAAATTGGCCAAACCTTTTTGATTAGCATCTTTCCTTACCCACAGCTTCAATGAATAATGTAACATGAGAAAAAAAAAATCAGAATAAACTCATTTGATTATGCTAGAGAAAACTGTTTTCTATGATAATTCTCCTTGCAGTCTTCTCTGAATTCAAACTAATTTTTAAGGTGAGAAAAATACCTCTTTAAAATGAGGCTGGTTTCACTGAATAGATTTTAATACTATGAACCTGAGTCTAGACTTGTTCCTGAAATGCCAGCATATTGCGAGTCACTCATTATTTGAATTCATTCTTGGTTTTTAATGTTATTCTCTGTTCAATGAGCTGGCTAGACAGGTCAATCTGATGGTTCACAGTCATATTTCACTTATTTCTTTTGGTTTTGGAATGAAGACTTCTGTCAGCTATGTGAACTTAGAATCTATCAAAAAGATGAAGCAGTGGAAGGTATGATGCAGAAGAAGCAATTTCTTGAATTTTCAACGTTTGAGCCTTTTCTTCCTGGGATTTTTGAGCCTTGCCCAATTCATTGTCTATGTAAAAAGCAGACTACCAAAAGATTTGTTGTGTGGGTACAGAGTTGAGATTTGATTGTCAAATTCATACATAGTGGTTGCTTGTGCTTATATTATTATTATGCAAAGGATGCATCAGATCTGGTCTTCTTTTCAGGCCTCTGATGAGGTTATGTCTTGTGGTACTGCTTGTTTTATAAAGCAAGGCTTTTTGAAATGAACATATAAATATGCACCTTTAACACTAAGGTTTTGGGTACTCAAGGAAAACAGGAACAAGCAAAGCTCTGATGTAGCCAAAATTATTTGCCTTTTAAAATCCAGTGATTACATACGCAAAACGCTCCATAGCCTTTACTCAGCTCACACAAACATTTACCGAGAGCAAACGGAGGTGATAGGAATAATCACTCGTGTTAGAAACAGACAATCACCTTTAATCTTTCTGTCCCTGGCAGCTACCTTAACAGACAGTTTGGTCCTATTTAATT
The DNA here is from genome assembly GCF_034638445.1 of Ciconia boyciana. NCBI lineage: Eukaryota > Metazoa > Chordata > Aves > Ciconiiformes > Ciconiidae > Ciconia > Ciconia boyciana. Next base: position 62,767,025 of record NC_132941.1, on the reverse strand, counting down.
CAATAGGCCATGAATCAAAGAAAGCATTTGAGTTTCCTTCATTTTTGCATGGGGTTTCATTCAGGGATGGTCATGGCCATCCTATCGGTGCAGTTACATCTCCAATGCAGAAGTTACTCCTCAGCAATCTGCCTTAACACACTATCCATGCCCAGGCAAGAATAAAGTGCGTGGACAATGGAATAAGGGTGTTTAGAGGACACTGTGGCCAGCCCCAAGACAGGTATCTAACACTGCTGCTGTCTGATTATTTTCCTGATGAGGACTTCTTTTCCTGAGCCACAGATGATGTTGATCACTGAGCACCACAGCTACCTCTTTCAAAGGCTTGCGTAGCTCCTCTGGAAGCTTTTCTCTGGCTACTTCTGTTGACTTCAAAAGGTGCCTGGTGGGGTTTTTGCATATCTGATCGAGTAATGAAAAACACCTACATTAAACCCTCAGTGAAATACACTGCAATGTTAATTCATCACTTCTGATGCAAACAGATTTCTAATTTCCTTGTAGCACAGCAAAAGGAACATTTATGATTCCATTCCCCTGTGGTTTTATCATCCCAGTGTGGGGAAGAACAGGGTACTCTGGGTGTCTTCTGTGTGCTGGAAGGGATGGAGAACCACCAGAGAGGAGCAAGGCGTTTTATTCTTCGTGCAGTCACCAGGCAGTGCTAAATCAACTTGACAGGTGTAAAAGGAAAACTGTTTCTCTTTTCTACCCAGAGCTAAAAATGGCAACACAAAAAAGGTGAGAAAAACAAAAGAGGGAATGAAGAGATGCCAGATGGTGACTCTGAGAGCCAGAGTGCCTATGAAGACATCCGAGGAAGTATGTGGGGATCATTTAAAGCATCTTTGAAGTACTCGGGTTTAGCTGTTAATCTCTATAGCCCTGTTTGAATTAAATTACAAAGGATAGTCTGGTGAGTCTGCTGAAAGATATCTAAGTCCTCTTTTGGACATAAAATAGTTCCCTTCTGGTGGGTAACATACTTGCATTGGCAAGCATGGTTTTTTGCCATGTTATTATAGGTTAAATGGAGACGAGTAAAGATAAGGGTTTCATTCCTTGTTTCCACAGTGATCTACATCATTGTTCTAAACAAAAAGAGGCTTTAAAGTGACTTTCTGATTCTGGAGGGGTGTTTAAAGGAGCTGTCTTGTAAATGGGAATCAGGCCCAGTACACTGTAAAGTATATTTTACAAGAATGTCTTGTAAAAAATTATGTGAGATACTACTAATATGTCAGAGCTGGAGGAACACATTTTACTCTTGGATTAGAGTGAATGGTTTTCTATTCCGACACATGAGTGAGCCCCAAACCTGCATTGCGTGGTCTGTGTGGGGCTGCATCACACTGGGTCCACTGCGGTTTGATATTGCAGAAAATCGCAAGAAACTTCAAAATCGCAAGCTTCAGCAGACCATAGTGACTTCCAGTAACTATTGCTCATGGGTGAAACTGAATATTTGATTTAGTAGTGAAAGCACCCAGATACAGTATTAATCTTCTGTGTACTTGTGGTTATTTACAATATGGGAATCCTGTAAATGTGCAGGTCTGTAAATAATAGTAAATAATACGGTTCTACTCCTGCTTTCACATAAGCATTAGCAGGATGCTGTATTTGCAAATTTGCTGCTGCATCCAACAGTCCAAACAAGGAATGTAATAGAAGTGTTGTATACAGAAGTTAAACATAGTTCATGTACTGGCAGCTTACACTTCCTTTTACTTTTTTCTGCTACACAGTGTACCTACTCAAAGACCGACATAGCAAATATTATTTTCAGAGTGAGTAGTGTACCTGATTAATTTAGCTCTCTTTTTTTTTGGTTAATCACTTAAAGATCTATTTGGGGTTTCATCTTTTTTTTTTCATTAGCGTGAATTGCCTGACAGACTTCTTGTATGACTATATGTCAGCCTTGGGCTGCTTGTGTATTATGTGAGGTATGTATCTGGCAATAGTGTTATTCTGCTATAATCAACATGATTCCCAAGGACCAAGTTCAACTAACAAAGCAACTTAAACCTTCATGAAGTGGATATTAAAGTGTTAAGTGCATTTTTAGATTTATAAACTTCTAAAAATACAGGAGTTTTAAAAGAGGTGTGGTCTTGTGCTCAAGACAACAGATTAAAATCTAAGAGAGAAGCTCCTGTCCTTAGAAATATGGCCACAGATAGTGATCGTTTTGGTAGTGGTGATTGAAACTGTAGTCGATATTTCTCTATTTCATCCATTGGGAGTTAATACAAATACCAAAATAATCATCAGGGCGGGATTTCTCATGCCCTAGCCCTTGGGTTGGAGGATCATGCTCATCTTAGTTCTCCAGCCCCCATTCAGCTCCTGAGCTTTATAAAAGAGGATTATCTCCTGCAGCGTGGGCTGAGAGCACCCGTGTGTCTCAGTAGCTTGATGTTCAGCAGCTTCCCCTGTGAGATATGTGTTCACATCAGCAAAAAGAGTGCTTTAGCCATGAGGGCAATTGTTTGAAGTCAGATAAAGGGAAATATCCTGGTCCATTGCCATGTCTGGTGGCCATGTTTCACCCAGAGCCTGGAATGCTGGACATGTTTGCAGTGTACTGATCTGTTCAGGAAATGTGGACAGGCAAATGCTTGGTTTTGAATCCTAGTACATGGTAGACAGATCTTCGCCATCCAGAAGGAGACGCTACTCAATATGCCCCAAAGCTGAATGCTAGGTACAGCATTCAGCTGTTCTATAACGGGACTCCATGGGGCTTAAGGACCAGAGTCTTGAGTTCAGCTTGTTCTTTTGGACCTCCATAGCTCATCCAGACAATGTCTAACAGAGCTTCCTAAATCTAATCTGTTTGCTTAGATTATGGGGCTAGAGCGTTTCCTGTAGATGATTTCTTCCTCACACTCCCATGTATCACAAATTTAGTAGTTTTCTTGGCATTTCCCTTCTTTTTGGCTCTATGAGATTGATCCTCCTGGCTGGGACCTAAAAGGGAACCTGAGGGAGAAGCCCAAATGTCCCTGCTTGACTTCCAGAGTTTTCTTTGGCCTACGGAGGGGCTCAGGATGTCTGCTGTCTCTGTTGTCCCCAGATTTGCCTTTTACCTGTTTCCTCATATGAACTTGAGAAAGCAAAACAGTCTCCCATTTCAAGGGGTTATGTTTAACAAGAGAGTACAGAGCGAGGCCAAGTATCTCTTTCTTCTAACACATCCAAGTTTTACTGTAAACTGCCCAAATGTGTGCTGGGAGACAGTGGTGTTTGCTACGGGAGCAACTGAAAATCATCTTTCTCATTCTTTCCCAGAAATTAGAGTATTTTTATGTTCTCCTCTTCAGAGGTACAGTGTTTTATGGTGACAGGCTTATGGCTCCTCTCTGCTGTCAGGGTCCTCCTAAAACATCTGTTAAATGAAGGGAAAAGTTCAAAGTATCTTAGAAGAGCTGATCTTAAATCTGGATGTAAGCACTCCGTAGTACCACCATTACGACCACCCATTATGTCAGATTTGGCTTTTTTCCCCCAAGATAATTTCACTCTTTTTTCCCCAAGATAATTTTCAATAGTGTAATGAGTTTGCACCATACACATGACAGGATGTGTGAACACAGGACCAGATTTCAACCCTCCCAAACATTTGTCATTGGCTTAGAGCAGAAATTTTTATTTCAGCCCAACAGCCTTTCATATGTGATTGTCTGAAAGTAGAACTTAAAAATTCAGCCTTTGACAACACAATTTTTCTCTTTTTCCCCTTAATTGCTTATGTACTGAGAAGTTACAGAACACATTTCAGAAACAGTTAGAATTATATTTGCCATCACAAGCTGGATGGCAAGTACCCTACCCCAAAGGATAGACCCAGTTTTATCCCACAGAGTATTTAAACCGCACTTTCTTTACGCACTTTAAATTCCAAGCAAAAATTCCATCAAGAACTCTGCCAAAAGTATGTCTGGGTTATATATGGCCTATATACATGGCTGGAGGGAAGGCTGGAATTTCTCGTAGTAAATCTGGACTCGGATCTGCTCCAGGACGCAGGTGACCCAACAGCATGGGGACATGCCCCAGTCATCGTTGCATGCCACTGGAGCAGGAAGCTTCCCCTGAGGTGAGGGAATAGCTCTTACGCTGCTGGTGAATAGAGGGCTGAGGAGACAAGAGGAAGAGTAGCCAGGGCCAGTCATAGCCACGGTCCAGCACATACCCCAGCTAAGACAAAGAGAAAAACTGCTTACAGCTCTTTTGGCAGATTTTTTTTTTCCTTGGGCTCCTCTGGATGCTTTTGGATTCCAGCAGAAGACTGCAGTCCAAAACTCTTGCAGGCTCCTCAGATAAGTGTCTCATATCTCGTCCAGTTCCTTTGCATCAGGTATTTCATTAGATATATGTAAGTGACAAAAAGGGGCCCCAAAAAATCTTGTTTCCATCTTGTAGTGGAACAGATGATTGGGAGATCATAAAAAGAGGCAGAAAGCTATGAGTTTTCTTCCAAAGACCTTTGAAAATGCCGACAAAGTGAGCCCAGATACTGTAGAGGCCCAGAGATGGATGGGATGCATGAGGCTCAGAGAAGAAAATGGATAAATTCCTCAGCTGCAAACTTGCAGCTTCCAGGAGGAAGGATGGTTGAGGTATCTGGTCACTGAAATCACAAGGTATAACATCTGTTCTCTGCCTGGATGACTGAATTCTTTATTCAAAGAGAGAAGAAAATGTGAGGGGTAATATATCCTTGATCCAATTTTTCTGCAAAACTACTGCTTATTGCTTAGGATCTGAAAACACTTCTACAAAAAAAAAGGGGTGATGTCTGTTTGCAAGCAATAGTTCAAGTCCACAATGAACAAAGGGCAAAGCTCTCAACCAGCAGCTGAAGGCATTCAGTCTTGTTTTAAACTATTAAATGAAAAGGGGGGTAAAAAAGTCTTGTAGGTCTACTTTCTAAATAATTCATACCATAATGAAGGCTAGTAACGTGGAATACAAAATATTGCAGACACATCTGAATTGTTTGATATTGCTGATGTGCGAACAGCAAATATGTACTTGGGGTTTCTTGATGCTTGAATACTAGTCAAATGGCAATCATACTGACTGATTGAGAGAGAGTCCCTGCACTCTTACAAGAAGAACAGAACAGGAAACTTTTCAAAATATGATAAAAAAATGCTGGTATGGAGTTATGCAGCTAAAATGCCACAGAGCTCTTTGAAAAAGCAGAGAGAAAATAGCACAGAACTATTCCTCTGCAAAACTGTTCCATATCTCTGTTCATTAATCCTGAATCAGATTTTTTTTCCTCCCAGTTAAGAAGTTGAAAAATGGGGACTTTTTATGCTCAGGGAAGCTTGCCTCGAAGCTTTCTCTATTTTATGGCTTTTCAAGTGCAGAATATCTATGCTTACCAAATGCTTCCAGCTCCTGTGGGTGGGAAGGATGATGGGATCTCCGAGGCAGCAGTTGAGTTAATGATAAGTCCCAAATCATGGCCTGCACTTTTCACATTAGCACATTCATGTTTTGCAGTGGAGACAAGGGTTCTGTTGGTGCCAACATGGGCTATTGCTAGCATAACACTATTTTCCAGGGAAAGGATGCCAAACCTCCCTGGGCAAGTAGTATAAATTAGGGTTTATTTGAATGCTTTCCTGAGCAGTCCCCATGGGGCCCACAAGCTGCTAAGTGCATTGCCTTCAGTTTGGATCTTTGGGCTTTCAGCCTTGAGCAAACAGACATGCAGGCACGCAATTTTAAACTCACTAATAACACACATTTTGTATCATTTGAAGTTTCTGACATGCTTAGGTTTGAATCAGTGAAGGCTCCAATGTGCTAAATGTTTAGCTTGTGATTATGAGCCTTTGCTGGACCAGAGCTGAATTGTTAAACAAAGCAGAAAAGATGTTTACACAGAATGAATTTTGGGAATCTTTTGCAAGCTGCACAAAGCTGCAAGATCGTAGGAAGCTGGAATAAGGAGGAAGGACCTCCGAACACTCAGTCATTTGAGTTGGAGAGGTGCCCGCCCTTCGAGATATTTGTCTGAACCTTGCTTGAACTGTTTCAGCTCCTTTGCTCTGCAACATGGAGCTGGAGCTTCATAAGAGCTTCCCCACTGAACCTCCAGTTCTTCCCTCCCATCAGTTCAGAAATATTGAGAGCCATGTCTTTCTCATGGTATTTTTAGCATTTCTTTCTATGGGCAGGAAGCTCAGAGGCTCATGAAAATGCTGAGTGCACAAAATTTAGAAGATATTAACTGAGCATTTAAAACCACGGAATCCTGGTGCTTGTTTGGGCTTGGGGCATTTTTTTGACTTATTTTTTTTAGTTCCCTAAATTGGCTTTTCCATGACTAGCTTGAGGGCAGGTAGAGAGGGGGAAGTAAAATGGGTGGACTGTGGTATGTGCCATTGCCTTTTTGACAATTAACATCTGAAAGCTAAAAAGTCATCTGGAAGCTGAAATCCTTTGGGAAGTTGAGCAAAAGCTCATGGGAAGCACAGCTGGTGAAATGTGGGAAAGGGAGAGCCTGACTGCAGAGTGCGTGTGTGTTTTCTGAGCTCCTTAAAAATCATGTCTTTTTCAGAAATTACTTTAGGGAATAATTAATTGCCTGTGCAAGCTGGGCTCTGTGCTTAGATTTTTTCATCAATGGTGCATTTTCCAGTGGGATTCCTGTGCTCCCCTGGGGTTTGTGTCCCCACAGTGAGCCCAAACACCAGTCATAGACCTGTTCCCAGGGGAAGCATCCCTCCTGCACCCCTCCTTGCACCCCAGCAATTCCACTCCTCTGCTCTTTAGGCTTTTCCTTTCTTTTTGCCTTTCTTTTTTTCTTTCTTTCTTTTTTTTTTTTTAAATGAGGGTAGTCACATTTCAATCCAGGCCTGAATTTGATTTTCTCGAATCTTAGAGGTTTAATTGTTTCTTGAAGTTTTGCTTCCTTTTGCTTTGAACTCTTAAATACTCTGCTTTCAGGGTGCTTCTCAAGGGTGCAACGGCTTGGACGTAGGGTGTTTTAAAGGAAAGGAGAAAGCTCTGTTATATGAGTTCCTAAATCTTTTGCTTTTCAGGACTTCTGGGTATATCCAAACAACCTCTGGTTATTTTCTATGTGCACTTGGCCAATTTTTCATCCCTTCACTAAAACAGTTTTCCGCTGTTTGGGACTTTAAATGTATTAGCCACTTCTGACTTTTTAGTACTGTCTTAGGGCTGTGTTTGAAGCAACCACACAATTAAAAAAAAAGGTCCATCAAAAAGAATAATAAAGTGAAAAGCAAACAAGCCAACTAAGCTTATTTTTTTCTTTTACTGTGCTCTAGAAAATACAAACTGATTCCTTTTTCAGGGTTGGGAAGGAGCACAAAGTTTGAGTTCAGGTTAATTTTAACCACACAACTTTCTTCTGAAATCATCTGAGCAATAGCTCCAGGCACTACAGTGACTTCTGTGCTTTATGAGAAGTGTTTGTTTTTATTAATTCCTCTTATTATTTCTTATGAAATAATAACAACAGATGTGATTTTAGAAAAAAGCATATGAATGTCTAAACTCACTGCTAGAGCAGACACACCAGGTCTCCATAAAACTGAGACTTACACTTTATAAAAGGTTTTAAAACCAAGTTGGATTGATTTTAGGTATTTCCTGTCACAGGCTCTCTATATAGGTCAAGTATTTAGCCCAGATGTGCAACCTGGAGGAGGGCTAGGCAGCCCCTGAGACCAGCCTGTGCAGGGTGACGACTCACACATAAACTCTGAGGCTTGAGCGGTCGCTCCCACCCCCTCAGTGATGCTTCCTCGTAGTGGGCAGCACAGTTACTGCTGCGAGAGGAGGAGAGATATGAATTGCAAGGGGTATAAGCACAGGTGGGTGCTGGGGTATGACGGTTGGCTTGGCAATCTCTGCTGAAGCGGTCAGCCCGCTTTGGGGGTCTTCTTGCTTGTGCATGGAGGTGTGTTTGCAACTACGTGTTTGTTTACATGCAGAGGAGGCAAATTTTAATGTCACTTCTGATTGGCAGCATATTCTTTGGAAAGATTTAGAATTGGCAAAGATTAGTTTTTCACAAACCAGCAGGGGAGGAATGACTCTCGGAAAGATGATGCTGTACTATTCACCTAGGTCTCACTGCAAAGACAGACTACTTCTATTCTACATTCTATTGGTAAATGTATATTTTTAGTTTTAATCATGAAAAAATGAAAGATGACATTTCAACTCACAGCTAAGATGACTAATGACTGCTGCCTAAAGGCATAGCTCATACTACTTCATCATACTGGCTCTGAAGTTTGCTGGCTCCCACCAAGAGCTAAGTCAGAAAGCTAAACAGCCTACTGTGAAACCCAAAACCGAATAGCAGGGTGATTATCTCTTCATCCCTGATTTACTTGTGTTAGGGTTTGGACTGCGTCGTCAAAGGAAGCTAATGCATCTGTTCTAATGTCATATACACCAGGTTTTCCACCTTATAGAAAAGTAAAAGAAATATAGTTTGGTCTATGCTAGAGCTTAACTTGATTAAAAATTGAATAACATTAAGTAGTGCTGACCAGGAAGTGGCTGATTTCAGTCTTTCTCAAGTGTAAATTCAGTACTTAGGAATGCAGGTAACTATAGTAGTGGCGATAAAATTTACTGGCTTGTTAGTACTAATGAGACCTCCTTTACAATCTGTCAAGTTTTTCCTGCTCTGTGTGTGTGGGCTTCCTGTGTGTGCAAGGGAGAGTGAGAAGGTGAAAACTCGGTGATATGAGAGTGGTGCCACCTATTGCAGTGAAATTTGGTGTTTCCAGAGAACTGCAGAAGCTGTTGATGCGTATTTCACCACTAGGTCTACTATAGCCCCAGGTGTGTAATTCTGATCCTCGTGATGGAGCACATACAGCCCCTTTCATATGTCCTCCCACTTGGATACTTCCCTTGTGCTGCCTGGGATCCCTCTTTTGCTCCAGAAGGGTGGCTCTGCTGCAAAATCCTTACAGCTGGCAGAATTCTTGGTAGTTGTATATTTCCAGCGCCCGAAGTTATGGAAAATTTCTAGGTTATGTATGTTTAAGTAATTTCCTGACTATGCTGTGCAACTGCATAGTGAATGTGCTATACCTAACTATGGATATATTTACTGCTGTGTAAAGTTGCTCCTACTTTAGCTTTCATAGAGGGGGAGGAAAATAATTGCACCGTAAGCCAATTTCATATTCATACAACTGTTTTTATGCAGTTGTACTATTTTTGGTAAAATACACTCAAATAGAACTGTTAAAGTGGTTAAACTTTAGCACTTTAAAGGTGTCTCATTTATTGGGCCAGGGTAGTATCTTAAGATAGTAGCTATTTTCTGTCTTGATTTTGTATTTGTTAATGGTATTCCAAGTTTCAATGTTTATTTTTAATGGCTACAATTAATGTTCTTATTGTAGAACCTTTGGTCTTGCAGTATACCTCAGTGATTTGATATTTTAAGCTATTTCTGGCATGAACACATTGGACAGATATGAATTTTTAATGGTAATTTTAGTCCTATACCCAGCCATTGTGTGCGCGGTCTGTCTCAGTCTTTTTTCCTCCATCATTTGGCTAAGTCTATTTGTTTGGCTCTGGAGAAAAAAGGATGGTTCTCATTTTTGATGGCTGTACTCAGTTTTGTGGCTTTAGCTGGAATTACACAAAGTCTTCATCCTGTGCTTCAGAAAAACATCAGAGGAGGCATTTTAAAATTAATAGCACAGAAGTCAGCCTTAGTCAAAGCTCATAATAAAAAGTTAAGAATTGATATGATATTTTTCAGGCTGTATTTTTTTAGGCCATTAAAGGAAATAATATACCTTTTTCAGAGCAACGAAATACACGTATTCCTTGGTAGAGAAAGTGAAGGAATTGTCAGGTTCGGGTAGGAATGAGAGGGTACCTTGTATTACCAGCATCTGGAAACCTTTCCTGGGGCTATGCCTACAGTGATACTTAATGCCTCCGTATGCTGATGGTCCACACTGGATACAGCTTGTACTCGCATCATTTCTTTTGTGAATGGCCTGGATGCCATGACCAGGTTTGCAGTAAGATTCCCACGTCAGGTCAGCAAGTTGGTTTTCCCATGGGCAGCGAGGCAGAAACTCTGGAGTGCCTGCCTGCACCTCCCTTTCCTCTGCCTTTCTTTTATCCTAAAGAGGCATGGGGACAGAGAGATGAAGCCAGTTTAAGGCATACGAGAGCTATGGACAGTGTTTCTATACCTACCCACCTCTCCACCTGGAGGAGGCTGCTGCCTGCAGGCATGCATGGGTATGGTTGCTGCTTCTCCCTGGGCAGCAAGAACCAGAGCCAGGAGGAAAAATGGAAAATGCCTCTTGTGCCCAAGCATGCTGACTTTGTGCATATGGGATTGGGCTCCTGCATTGTCCACGTCATAAATCACATCATCTCCTAGGCAGGCTGTACGATGGCAGCAGTAGGCAGCTGAGGGAATGTATACGGTATCTGGAGTTTAGATGAGCCTCCTGAGTCTGAAAGCTTGGCCAGAAGACTCCCAGAGAACAGGCTTTGTGGAAATTCCTGCTTCCAGCTGTGCCAGGAATAATAGAAACTCTTCCTGCTAAATGTGCTGTTTTGTTGCATCTAGAACCAGCCACAACCTGGGTTTGTGAGGGAGCAAAAATGTGAAAAGTAATGAAAGAAAATAAGTGTACTTTCTGAATCTCAGAAATGTTTGATTTCATATCAGACCTGAGCTAAAGGATCAAGATAATTCTTAATTTATTCTTTATTTGCTTTTAATTGCTGAATTTTCCCTCAACCTTGGAAGCAGGAGAAGAGACACTTTTACCCTTGCATAGAGCCTGTACCCTGCGACTTTTCAAGTAACTGTTGTGCCCAGTCCTATCAGCTGGTGCGAAGTGTTTAGGTGGCGTAAAGAAAGCATGGAAGTGTTCAGTGTCTTTGCACCACGGGAGGGCTCTGTGTGTCACTGGTATCAGATATGGTGAGGACACAACTTTGGTGGCCTTGAAACTATCTCAGGGCTTTCACACTTTGCTGCCTCTGACTCAGTGGACACCTTCCCTGTCCAGGGCTGGCCTCGTGCCATCAGACAGGAGCTATTTGCAACCTCTCTGTAACCACCTCCTTTCCTAAAGAGCTGGTTCAGTTTTTGAAACATGGGTAGTGCGGGACACATGAAAGACCATTGCAGCAAATCTTCTGGTGAGACTCCTAGCAGGGAAAGGCGTGTGTTTACCTGGAAGACAAAGCAGTGCCTAGCAATCAAGCTAGGATTAAAAAAGACCTCCCTTCCCCACAGGCTACGAGGCTGTCAAAACACAGCTTCTTGGCCTGGAGGCAGCCCCTGGAGAAGATGACTGCAAAGAAGAGGCATATCTGATCATCAAAAGCAGCTCTGAGATATCAGATGGGTAACATTTGTGGGAGCCTCACTCAGGCTTCGCCCTCACCTAGAGCCCATGAAAATGTTCCTCCTGATTTAAGGAGGCTTTGGGTCAGACCTCTAACAGAGATGGGTTTTGTGGCTTCTAACCAAAAGTGTTTGTGGCTTTTTTTTTTTTTAATCTTCAACAGCAACCATAAGGATAAGTGTATGTTGCAGTGCTGTGATAAATATTGCCCATTCCTTCTGAGAGAAGTCCCTGACATCTTGAACTCCCGTGCAGTATTTGTTGCTTGTCCTAGAAAAATATACAGCTCTGATGCATTATTGGAGAACAATTAATGTTGTCTTAGGAGGGAAAATTTTGGCATCTATTTAATCCTTTATTTGATTTTTGATCTGGGACCATAATTCAGTATTTTAACTTCTATATAGGGGATTTGTTGTAAGTGCACATTGCTTGCTTTGTTCTTTTAGTGTCCTGGGAATGGGTTTATAAGAAAAAGCAAATAAAAGCAAACTGTGTGTGCTTGAAAAACCTTCATCTGTCTGTACTGGCTTCAATTAATCTGGGGTGCTTGGTGGCTGGTGGCCTGAATTCAGGCCAGAAAAGAAACTAGTATGTATTGCTAGCAACACTTTGGACGTGAACAAAGTCAGACAACCGCTCAGACTGAAACGCATGGACCTGTTTCCAGAGAAAAGCTGGGCCATACCAAGTATAGAGTGTGACTCATGAACATCTGTGGAAATTTCACACTTCCACGATCACATTGTCAAAACAGCAAAATTTAGCTAGACCACGTTCTCCCCCAAAATGTCCTAAGACTGTAAATATAACAAATTATTTAGAAAACGGAGAACCTTGTTCTGTTTAATTCAGCCTCCACAAAGGCTGTCCATCACAGTAAAGCAATCAAAAGACATTTTCAGCAAATAGCAGGTCAGCAGAAATGTGCTTTTACTGTTATTTCACCTTTCAGGTGCATTGCATTATTAAAATACTTTGCATACCTGTGACCTAAGTATTACTTAGGACACGGGACTTAGACAGACAGAGTTTCCATTAAATGTTTCTGCTGTTGGAAGAAGAATTATCAACCATACCTTTCATAGGAAAAGCTCTAAAGTTAGCTGTTAGGGTAAAATTCATTATATTGACCTCATTAAGAATTTTTGTCCAAGACCATAAAGATCTAAGAATAGTATTAATAGTACAATAAGTGTTAAAATCTTCATCCCCCAAAATATATGTTTGATTGTGTGCTTAAGTTACCTATATCATAGCTTCATAGACTTGCATCTTCTTCGTTAACTATATGTTTAAGTCTTTTGCTTAAACAAGGCCTAAATTCTGCACCTACCCTGGGATGGCCCAGAAAAAGAAACATGGAATCAAAACTGAAAGCTAAATCTGTCTTATGGCATGGGATTTTGCCATGAGATACCTGACCATACTCTGTTGACAAGTTACGTGTTGAGTCTCCAGAGAAGAAGGTCTCCAGAGAAGGGACGAGTCTATAGTCACGTCTGATAGGCAAATGGGTTTACAGAAAGAACAAATTGGTATTAATTACAGTGATAGGCTGTTATTAGAAATAGAAATAGCATCCTAGAGGACATCATGCTGGCACCATACCTGCTTCTCTTCCAACAGTGACAGATCACCTCTGTTGCTGTAGGTGCCTGCTGGCCACTGTCATCCTCTGACTTGGGCAAACTCTGGCCAAGCTAAGGCCAAGATGTGCAACGTGGTTTTGACCCTCTAAACTGACCAGCATAATTTTTAGAGATACTTCAGTGTCCATTGTTGCTGCTGAATGCAGTGATAACTTGGAATGGGCTTCATTTCTGAAAATCATACTGGCAATGTATGTTTTGATGGAAAATGCATGACTTAAATCAGTTACACTGGAAGGGTGATGAGGTCTTCATATTTATCATAGTGATGTTCTTCTGTTGACTTTGGTGGTGCAAGCTCAAACCCCAAATGCAAGGCTACAGATACCAACAGCAACAACAAAAAATCCTGGCACTAAACCCATTCTTTGCATAGAGAAAATTCTGTGTTAGCTCACCATCAGCGCAGCCTTGACCTCCTCTTGTCTTCTGTGCACTGCTGTATCTCTGTAGCGTAACATCCTTTCTCCCCAAACAAACGTTCTGAAGTGCAAGGGCATTCTTACGTATTTAAAAATGACAAAGCTCCTGGAGCTAAAACACATTTAGAATCATAAAAAATATATAGTCAGAGTACATTCTGCCTCCAAATGTCAAGAAGACTGTCAGACTGCACAAGGCTGATATTTCTCCATTTCTAGATTTGAGCATCACTGTGCACAAGCAGTTAGACAAGAACAGACTTGCGGGAATTGAAAAGGATTATAGGTTTGGCTTTTAAAAATATAAGTGAAAAGGGAACATGATGCTTCTTTTTTCTTTCCATTTGAAAAACTGAACATATTCCTAAATTGATGGAAAATATTATTTAAATAAAACAATAATTTGTCTGTTATGCCTCCAAAAGAACAGTACAGAATGATTTCCTAAATGCATCCTTATTAGATACAAAAGCTATAAAGACAATCTGTGCTTATCTGACAATCTTTATTTAGACCAGAAGAAAATAAAATAAATGAATAATTTAGGCAATAAAGATAAACAGAAGTGTTTTCCTTGCCCTGCTCATACATATATCTTCTACTTATGAAATTGATATGTTTCTAAGAATGCTTGCTAATACAGTTTTATCATCAAGAACAACTGCTGTTGCAGCAGAGCAGCTACAATTATACTGCAGGTGTAAAGACAACCAAGCTGGCTCTGCAGAAGGTGGTGTTTTTGACCAGAGTTTCAGTGGAAGATGCTGCATCAGTAGCACACAGCCATCATGAGGCTGAAACTGCTTTCAAACCTGGGCTAATATCCTTGCACAGAGCCATACTGAGATTGCAAGTTGAGTTGATGTTGGCTTGAGAAGGGAGCTTAGTAGCTCCTTTGGGTAGTGCTCTCAGTATAGGCAAACCCTAAATTGCAACTGGTAAATTCAGATTTCAAGAGACGAGGTTGTGACTGAAGTAGTTCTCAAGTGTTTCCCCCTCCTGACTTCAAGGGAGAGGCGACTGCTAACAGTGCTGAAGTATCAGAAATGCCTTGCTGCCCTTAGCTGGGATACAATCATCTGTCTGGCTAGCAGAAGCATAATTGAAAATAATGGACACTGAGATATAGCCATTTAACATAGTTAGTGGGAAAGCTATTTCGAAATGGAAACCTCACAAGACCACTGTTCAAGATACAAATGTTATTAAGTCTGAATCCAAGACCTGTCTCTTTTTAGGTCTTGGAATTAATTAATTTGATCCAGACATCTTATTAATGGCTTGTTTCTAAAGTGAATACCTATTCATGGTTGCAAATCACACACAAAACCATGGTTGGATATGGGCCAGGAAGAGAGAAATGTCCATAACTCAGCCTCTTCCCTGCACCTGCAAGCTTAATGCTTGCTTTTCAATCGCTCTAAAACATAAATACTCTGGCTACATTTTGTTAGTAACTTGTTATGTACATAGTATGTGGATCCAAATGTCTTTCAAAGCCATAGCAGAATTTCCTGTCTTTTATAATAATTACTTTTTCAACCAGTTAAAGAAATGACCAAATAACTAGGTCATTTCCAGTTGAATCTATAAGGTATGAACTGCTCTGATTATTCATGCTACCCAATTTCTTCTGTAAGTGTTTTTCAAACTAGCATGGAGAATACAAAGTCATTAAGACAGTTATTGATTGTGTGGCAATTTTCATTGTTATATGGAAGATTTCTTAAAGCTAAATAAAATATATTAAAGCAATACTTTAAAAAGTATGGTCTTTATGAATGTCATAAATCAGTTTCTTTTCCTGTATGTTTTTCAAAAATAGGTTGTCCTGATTATCTCTAGTAGCTTTAAGAAGCAGGGGGGACACATACCAACAAAATAATTTATCTAAAATTAAATTCACAGTATGACTCAGGATTTTTTTTTCAGTAGTGAAATAGCAACTTTAGGTGGATTGTGTTGCATTATAATGAGTAACTTGGAGTTAATCAGATGAGGCCGAACTGAAAAATTTGCCCCCATCATCTCTGTACATTACAGATGATGTTTTGGTCTAATACGCTCCTCTTTTCATCCCTTTATTGATGCTGGAATTCATATGCATGTGGAAAAAAATAATATTCCTAAAATGTTAATAGTAAAATATTATCGCTATAAATAGAAGACATAATATCATTTAAAAGCAAAATCAAAGGTCTTCTCTTCTGGAAAACAGCACAAATTCCATACATCAAAGCTACTGCAAACAATAGGCTTGATGACTCCAAGAATATCATCCCTGTGCAGAGCTGCACAGACGGAAACATCTAAAGGTCAATGGTCTTTTATGGAGAATCCTGCTGCTCTGTTCGTGGTTTGGGATGGTCACTGGAGAAAGAGGGGCCAGCTGTGAAAGGAATGCTTTTCATTAATTTTCAGTCAAGTATTGGAGTAAAATACTTGATTTTTCTTACCAAGTTAAAAGACAAAAAATCTTCATGTGATTTGGTAAGTTAATGAAGCCACAGCTTAAAGTCTAGTTCACTTCCAGAGAAAGCAAGTTAGGTGTTCTACTAATTTATATAGATAACAGTAAAAAAATTAATTCCTGGATACTATTGAATTGATGGTAAAGGTCCTAATGATTTCACTTGAAATATCGTAAGGTTGAGCACGTTGAGGAAGGACAGCGTATTGTTAACAACGTATTGCACAGTTTTCATCAAAGGTATCTATACGGCACATCGTAGATAGCTCCTGCCTGCTCTTAGAGCGTAATCTTGCTTTCATTGAAAACTCCTGTTAAATTGAGCATTTCATAATATTGGCCTGTTAATCTGATGCATTCATGGACAATACAAATAACTCATTCTTGAAAAATAAAGAGCAGTCAGGCACATTTAGCTGAGATCCGTATGAACATTTTTTAGTCTATTATTAGGCTTCAGTTTCTCTAGAAACAGAGATAATACACACAAATACATGCAGGCAATTTTTCAGCCTGTAAATATCCATCTTGCAGTCTAAGAAATCCTGCCTGAAGTCCACAGGCAACCCAAGAATATTGCAGTTTTATAGTAAATTAGTAACATTTCAGCCTGAATAAAACCAAACTCCCTTCTTGTACACACATTGGCAGGTGTATGTCACTCCAGGTACCTTCAGCCAGGTCTGACAGGCAGCTACCAGGCTCAAAAATAGTGTATTTCCTACAGGTTTCATGAAAATAGGTCTCTGTACAGAAGACAGCAATGGTGAGGAAGGGGCCTGCAGAGCGCGTGGCTGTGCGTCCTATGGAGCAGCGATGGGCTGCCTGCCCCCGGGGCAGCTCCGTAAGCCTTTGCTCCTGTTCGGTGGTGGAAAACGGGCTGCAAAACGCAATCTGGAAGAGACCGAGCTTCAGTGGATCTGTTGCTGATGGAGCTGGCTGTTCACTTTGTGGGAAATTTTCTACTTTTTTATTAACTCCTAGCAGTACCTGTAGATTGCCCCTTAGCCTTGTTAGGTGCAGTAAAAACATGGAATTAAATGATATTTTATGAACTGAGTATGTAAGCAGCTTGCTTTTATTTCCAGCTCAGACCGGGCATGGGTACTTCTGGGTAGCTTTTGAGTGCCTGGGAACGGTGAGACTGTTCACAGAGCAAAATATACCAAAGTGCAAAAGAGTTTGCAGGATTACACCACGAGATTGATTTGCAAACCTGTCTTGAGGACTGGACTTGTTAAAGAAAGGCAGGCAGTTCCCAGCTATATAATTTACTCCCAGCAGAGATCTGTCAGAGCTTGAGACTTCTTCCAGTTGGAGTGCGATGAAAGATGAAACAGTCTATAAGGAAATGCAATTAAAACAATCAGCCAATGAAACAAAAATATCTGAGCTATTCCTTCTGTCCTGGTTTTGGCTGGGATAGAGTTAAATTTCTTTATAGTAGCTAGTATGGGGCTATGTTTTGGATTTGTGCTGAAAACAGTGTTGATAATACAGAGATGTTTTAGTTGTTGCTAAGTAGTGTTTATACTAAATCAAGGACTTTTCAGCTCCCCCTGCTCTGCCAGGTGCACAAGAAGCTGGGAGGGGACACGGCTGGGACAGCTGACCCCAACTGCCCAAAGGGCTATTCCATACCATACGGCGTCATGCTCAGTATATAAAGCTGGGGAAGGAGAAGGAAGGGGGGGACGTTCGGAGTGATGGCGTTTGTCTTCCCAAGTCACTGTTACGCGTGATGGAGCCCTGCTGTCCTGGAGATGGCTGAACACCTGCCTGCCCGTGGGAAGGACTGAATGAATTCCTTGGTTTGCTTTGCTTGCGCGCACAGCTTTTGCTTTCCCTATTAAACTGTCTTTATCTCAACCCTCGAGTTTTCTCACTTTTACTCTTCCGATTCTCTCCCCACCGGGGGGGAGTGAGCGAGCGGCTGGGGGGACTTAGTTCCGGCTGGGGTTAAACCACGACACCTTCCTCTGGCTTTCCTTATACATCCTGCCTCTTTGTTTTGGATAATTCAATTGAAAGCTTTTCGAAATAAGGAACTCTCTACATTGTGTCTCTTGTGTAAGATCCCTGTTGGTACTTTAGAAAATACATTAATATTTAACATTTGTCTTTACTGCCTCTGATGGAGACATTTGGCCCTGGATTTGTGTGAGAACTTTCCTAAGGATGAACAAATACTTGCATGAATTGACAGCACGTAATATTTTTCCTGAGGGATTTTAGGTTATGAGATAAGGAGGCGCATAGGAAATTTCATACGTCTTGCCCGTTTGTGCATAGTAATGCAAAACTACACCTGAAAGTTAGACATGGTCAGGATAAGATTCTCAGGTACATACCCTCATGATGTTTTGGTGAGTGATTAAGAACATATATGTAAGTGGGATACAGGTATAGAGCATGGGAGCGAGCTCTTCGACAATTCTCCAGCAACCGTGGCACAAACAAGATCGCAAACCCGGCTGTCAGGCAGGTGGTGAGGAGGGATGGTTGGGGACTGGAGGGGTGGCGTGGGGATTGGAAATGTGGCCTGGGCTCCATGACTGTGCTTGGCTCCTGTCTCTGTCCCAGCCTGTTGTGCAAGTTACAGCAAAAAATCTATCCTCTATCCAAACCCAGAAGTGATACGGCCACAGCAGTGCAAAACCTAGTCTAACCTAACAAGTACCTGATCTAAATAATAAGTATGACACTGCTTTCCACCTCTGCCCCACGCAGACTGTCCAATTCCAGCTAGCGCTGACTTCAGGGTCTCTAAATTGTGCTCTGTTATACAATTTAGGTGCTCCCAAAGTATCTCTCTGTGCTTTTGTTCACCTCCTGTGAAACACTGAGAGTGGATCTTCCCCACCTCGCCATGGTATTTCGAGGATAAATATGCTAAGCATTGTGAGGGAAATAAATACTGTGGTGACTGGTGTCATTTTAGAGCAGAATATTTTTCTGATAATCATGAAGTAGACTCTTTCCAACATCTTATCTTCCAAAGCCAGAGCTCCAGGCTCTAGTTTGCTGCATTGTTGGCTAGCTGCTAAAGTAATGGCATCTGCTTTTCTTTCTTCAAGGAAAGAAATTTGGAGCTTAGAGAGATGGACAATTTGGAGCTTAGAGAGATAGCACAACTTGGAGCTTAGAGAGATGGCCCCTTCTTCAAAATTGCCCTCTCTGTGCTTAGTCATTACCTTTGCAGAGCTCGGCTGCCCGGCCTCCCAGACCTCTGTAACAGATGCTGTTGTGCAACGTGAGGGACTGTGATTGAAGTTTCCAGAACAGATTTTAATTAGAAACATAACTTCATACAGTAGCTTGGAATGAGTACAGGGTGAAAAAAAATACCACAACAAGAGATGAAAAAGAAAATGCCAAAAAGAGAGAAAAATAAAAGGCCATTTTACTGGCAGTTTGTACTGAAAAGCACTTGACAGGAAATACTGTGCATATCCATGAAAAACTGAAGCATACAGCAAGCAGTGATAACTATCTGAGACCCTCAAAAAGCCAGATCCTCAGCTGGTGTAAATCAGTATTGCTTCATTGATTTTATGAGAGCTGCCATTTCTCATTGACTTCAGTGGTGCTGTGCTCATTTACACCAGCTGAGGACCCCAGCCAGTCTGGCACAAGTGAAATCCAGAAACTTTGAATACTTGTTTGTTTTGTGTGCTTTTTTTTTTTTAATTAAATTTTAATCAAACTTTTGTTTTGTAGATTGTCCTCCACTTGGTCTAGAGACATTAAAAATTACTGACTTCCAGCTCCATGCCTCTACAGCAAAGCGGTATGGCCTTGGGGCCCACAGAGGAAGGCTTAATATTCAGGTAACATCAATTTTTCTCCTAAGTGGGAGAATGGCTTAAGGTTGTACTGTTGTAAAGAGAACCAATGGACGGTTATCGGTTCTGACTACTTTGTCAGCTCATGTAATTCAAATGAAGGGGAAACACTGGAATTATAGAAGTGAATAAGGTTGATGGATAACCTTTAGATTCATGGGGCTTACTTAGAAAAAACTCCAACCTTAGTGTGCTGAAGGTGCAAATCCAAACAGACCTCTATGAGTAAAGCAACGGTGGAGGCAGCCCAGAACTGCTCCCTTCCAGCTGCGGGAAATTGTCCCAGCTCCCTTAACAATCAGCCTGGAAGGAAGCTCATGCAGCAAGTTGTTTTTTTGTTGTTTGCCTGGAGTTAATGACAATGATTAATTGAAAGTGTGGTTTTAAGTGAAGCACTTGCCCTAAGGCAGCTTTTCAGAGGCAATGATTGTGCTACCAAAAAATGCTTCAATTCAGAAGTCACTAGCATACAATCTGGTTTAGCTTCTTTTATTTAATATTAAAGATGTGCTTAGGTGCTTTGCAGGACCAAATTCTATTTTCCCATTTCTTGTGTTTCTGTTTTCCACTTTATTAGTGCTGTTTTCTGAATTATAGTCTTTTCCAGTGTAAAAAATGTTACTTTTGCATAATAAAGTACAACATTTAAAACTCAAAGCCATAAACAGGTTACTAGCAACAAGCCAACAGTGAAAAATCTCTAAAGTTTATTTCATTTATTAGATACTTTTCATTATTAGACCCTCCATTAGATATTATTTTTTTCTCCAGATGAAGGGGTTTGCTAGTTAATGAACTAAGACTGAGACTAGGAAGGATGAGCTCTAATCAGCAGTGCAATTTCACATGGTGCCCACGGCAGTGTAATGGTGGGCAGCTGCTGGAAGGAGGGACCACTCTTGGTTAAAATCCCACGGTGCAGCTGCCTTTCTTTGCTTCAGCTTCTTCTAGTGCTTCTGCACAAACAGCTCTGTGAGCTTCTCTACAGGGGGAAAAACTGCTCTGCCCTCCCCTTTTTTTTCATTGTTTGTTTAAATGAATTAATTTTGGTCCAAAAGCTCAGTAAACCACTTTGCTATGCAGCCCCATGGAGCAGCAGAGCCAGCTGGAGGTGAGTGGCAGGATCCTGCAGGCAGCACGGAGGTGGGAACAGGCTCTTCCTTTCCAAGCCGGTGTGCAGGTACAATGGGTTGGGTGCAGCATGAGGTCCCAGCTGCAGCCTTCGTAGTTAATTCCTTTTGAGATCTGAGTGAGGTGGTTTGCTTCTTTACTTCATATTCTCTACTAGGAAAAAAAAAAAACTCATGAATGCAAAAATGGTATGCAGATGGGTTCTATAGGAATGCTTAATTATTTTATTACAGTTTTGTTTATATAGTGGCATAAGACCAAGGGCTGTGATGCAAACCTCTGAATTCTTTGTTGGTTGTGGTTCCTCCTTTTTCATGCTGGTGTTAAAGTCCAACTTATTTAAACACAAGAATGACCATACTAGTTTAGACCAGGAGTCTATCTAGTCTGGTGTCCTGTCCTCACTAGTAACACTGCATTAAAACAAATAGAAAAGTGTAAGAGTCTTATCTATGGGTGATGTTTCCCTTAAATATAGTCCAGAGCCTCCAGCAGAAGCTGAGGAGACAGTCTCTTGCTGGGAAGCAAGCATAAGTGAGGTGCCACTCAGCTCTTCCTTCCCAAAAGCTCCTGGGGCTCAGATAGACCATAGTGCATTTCTTTTGGTGTCCTGTCCCCTAGGACTTTGGGGCCCCCACTTCTACCATCCCACCTTCACCTGCTGGGTAGCAGCCATGCCTGGGCCTTGTTGGTTATAACCATAATGTTTCTGCCAGTTCTGTGGCAGTTGTTTCTTTTGCATTTATTGTGAGAATAAGGTCCCCACCTCTGCAGCGCGGGAGCTGTTGTCCCCTCCCTGGAGTGCTGTGCAGAGTCTCGGGTGAAAGGACCTTCTGTCCCATGCAAATTGGGGTTTTATTCTTCTTTGTTCAAAAGATGGTGCCTTTTTTGCTGTGAACAAAGGTTTCGAGACGTCATGCTTCTGCCTGATACAGGCTTTTGTGTTGCCATTTTCTTGAGCTGTACAAATTCTACATAGATTGATTCTCCTTATTATCCAAAAGCTGTTTTTACTCTTTTCTGGTATAGGGACTTACCTGATCCCAGGACTGTGGGAGGCTCATATACAAATAACCCAACAACACCAGGCTTATAGCAAAATGACTTCTCTGGCTTACTTTTCTTGTTTAAATGTAGCCCTTTTTCTCTGCTACATCTTTACCTCTAACAAAGATTTCTAGTAATCCTTGAATCAAAGGCTTTTTTTACTGAAAGTTTATCTGTATACTATAGATACAGTAATACCCTAAACCTCTTGACCACTTCAAGTTACCACTATGATTGATAGTGTTAAAAGTAGGGCCTTGCCTTCAGTTTTCTTTAGATGCTGCCTACCTTGGGATTAGCTTAAAATTAATAGCACTTTAAAATTTTTCAAAGCCACTTAGAATTTACAGATCTCTTCCCTGTCACTTGGGTTCCAGTGCTTAATTTTACTTTGCATTAAGGCTTCTGAATTTCAGTAGTATTTAAAAGATATATGCTTATAAGGATATACGCTTATGGAGGTGTTAGGTTTACGGTTGGACTAGACGATCCTAGAGGTCTTTTCCAACCTTAATGATTCTATGATAACCAAGAATAGGTCCTACAGGGGACTGACGTGTCAGATGGGTAATGAGAGCCCTGGTGATTTCTGTTTGCTGCTCAAAAGGGCCGGTTGCAGCACGCTGGGGAAAGGCAGAAGGCACTGGTATTTAAGCAGCTGTGTTTTCATGCTGTTGAGAACTGTATGTGAAGAAAAACACTTGGCCCAAGTCAAAGAGACTCTGAGGTGCCGGTGTGCCGCTCGAGTCTCACAAGAGCACTATGCTATATGCATGGTGATGGGCAATTCTATGGACTGCTGCCCTCGTGGCATGGTCCGGGTATCACCGCAGGGCCATCACAGTATTCATGTGACTATTGTGTTCCTCCCTGAACTAAGACAAAATCCACTCACTGCTCAACCTCATCATCTGATGCAAAGTCAGCTGAGAAGCTTAGGGCTCACCCCAGGTAACTGGCACTACCTCGATTCACAGGGAATTCACAGAATAATGAAGTTTTTTCAAAGGCTTCTGAGGGTTATTTTTTTCTGTTTAGATTATTTGAAGCGTATGAAATTAATCAGGCAGCGTACGCTTTATTCTGAAGAAGGACAGGCTTAGCAGGACTGGATAAGACCTTCTAGGATCTGCTTCTCTTGTGACCTTGCACTGCGTGGGACCTGATTTTGCTCCCAGTCCTGTATGAATGTGGTGATTAACCTGGGACCTCTTGAGGGCAGGAGCAATGCTACTAGAGCCTCATATATTGCAGATCTAGCCTGCAACTGCAATAGTGGCACAACCAGTAGTTAACATCCTCAGGAAAAATCATAGCATAAAATCATTGAGGTGCTGTGCCTTCTTGGATAAAAGTCATTAGTATTTGTCACTTGTACAATAATTAGCAGTGATTAAAACCTGAAATAATTAATCAAATTATGTTTCTTCCCCTTCCTTATTTTCCTGGTTGGAGAAATCCAAACAACACTGAAGATTAACCAAGTAATGCAATCGTGTATGCAAATAAGCAGGATGTATTACTTTTTGTCTTTTCAGCTCTTTGTTTCATTAGTTCCTTTTGAAAAGCTCCATTATCAAAACACAAGCAAAAGACAAAATTATTGAAGTTCTAATTTCAGCCTGTGTGCTTTAATTCTTCTCTCCTCTACTGGTGGTGGTTGCTATAAATATCTGTGATGAGTAATGCTTTTTTTTTTTTCTCCTCCCAAACTTCCTATGGTAAAATAATGTTTGTGATCACCCTGCTGAGAACAGAGAATAATTTAAGCAGAAGTGGTTGATATTGGGTATATTTTTACTGCTGTTCCAGCTGACTTGTGGCAGAAGACTGAAATTTCTTTCTTCATTTGAATACATTTAGTCAGTAATATCTTTCTTCTCATTATAGAATAAGGCTTTTGGAACAGTAATAATGTGAGCAAGTGTTTATTCTGTCTTGCATATGTCTAACTCGGAAGAGAAACATGAATTAAAATCAGGAGTCATAGCACTTGTAAAGGAATTGTAACTTTTTGATTTCCCTTCATCTTGGCTTCTGGGTTCATAATAAGCAGTTGATTTGTTTTATTTGAATGACAATTTTCAGCATTCACATTTATAGATAACTTATTAAGGAGTGACAGAAAAAAGTCCCTTTTCCTATATCAAAAAAGTATTTTTTCATAAGACGCTGTATATTGAGAAATGTTTTTGCATTTGGCCACAAGTGAAATATAAGCTGGGTTAGACTTTGAGTTGTTCTTGAAAATTCAGTCAAGAAAAAAAGGGTTTGCTTAAGACCTAGTACTTAGCTCCAATTTTCATTAGCTCCTTCACTCTCCTTCTTATGAAGATAATGCAAGTGTTTAAAATGTATAGCTTAAAGTTATGTATGTCATAACTTGAATCCATTATCTCTGTTAATTCAATATACAATTTTTAAATTCAAGTAAACATCATACTGAGGAAAAGGTAGCTTGATCTATATTCTTGGATAGAATATTTGATGATAATTGTTCTTATCTTTCAGGAATAAATTTTTTTCCAAAGAAATTTAATAGCGATTTTAAGTACTAAATATTTGATTGAGTTTATGAGGGGTTTTTATAGAAACAATATTTTGAAGTGGCCATAGGACAAATTCAAAACCCAAAGCACCTTAATAAAAATACAGACTTGAAGCTTGAAAAGAGACGTTTCAACACAAATTTATTGGAATTTGAAATATATATTGGAATATCAAAATATTTCTAATAAGAACTTCTCATTGATTAAACTCCTCTTTCTTTCAAGTACTCATCTGTGATAGTTACACAGACACCTGCTTCTCTTTACCTAGTAACAATATTCTTTTAGCTTCAGAGAAGCTGATGTCAAGAAATAGGAGAGCAGGAAGAAGTAGCAGCACAGTTTCTTTTTTCTTTTATGCTCTCTTTGCCGCTATTTAAGACTATAGTATTTTAAGCTGTGCATAACTGTAAGCATGTCCCTTAGACCGCCCATATTTGATACACAACTTAAACACATGCTTAGCTTTATTTAAGTCCAGTTGAAACCATGGAGACTTGAGTATGTAACTTAGGGGGTTTTTTTGCAAATAAGCTCTTTTTTTCTCCCCTCTGCTTCCCTCTTCTCACTGTAATGTAGAGGTGAGCTTTACACCCTCATGAACATCACA
This sequence comes from Ciconia boyciana, assembly GCF_034638445.1. Taxonomy (NCBI): domain Eukaryota; kingdom Metazoa; phylum Chordata; class Aves; order Ciconiiformes; family Ciconiidae; genus Ciconia; species Ciconia boyciana. The sequence goes on along the minus strand of NC_132941.1, from coordinate 62,741,879 downwards.
CCAATGGGAAATATCAGTCTGAATGAGGACCAAGGATGCCAGCTGAAGCAATGAGAGATATGGGTACTTGGTCTGCAGAAATTGGTGTATTTCATCAGTGTGAAGGGAATTAGCACGATGCTGGTTCAAGGTGCTCTGCAGATCTTAACGCTTCCTGGCAAGCATTGGTTTTAAACCCTAAGGCTACTTCAAATTCCATCATATTTTAAAATGCATTGAAACATTTTCTTGAAAAAGGTTATAACTCAGGTCAGTGATCATATTTATATTCTCATGTTTTCCCATTGTTCATTTCTCCTTGAAGAATTTATCTTTCATTGTTAATAGAATTTTTCTCTGTATGTTGTACCTTGATTTTTATATGAACTCCACTTTAAAATATCAGAGTTAATACACAGAAGTAGGTGGCTTAATGTAAATTTGGCAGATGCAGGAAAACACGTAATTTTTAAGCTGTCCTATCTCAGATTTGAATACCTGAAAAAACAAGAAGTCTTAGGAATTTAGGAACAAATTAAATTGTTTTGCAGCACTTCCTTCATATGCCACCAGACTCGCATTGGATAAAGGGATCAACAACTGCATCCTCTCTCTGTGAATTAGACCTACCCAATGCCTATTTTGGTAGAAACCATTTGTAAAAGCGGAGGTAGACAGACCTGTCAATCTCTGCCATTGTAACCCAGCTATGACTGTAATAGCTGCTAATACTGCTCAGTGGGAAGCTGAGGGATAATTTGGGAAATTTGACAGTTGTATTCTTGGGTCCTTCATTTATATTTTGTATATACATATACCAACTGAAAATATACCACCGAACAGATAACAGCTGTGTACTGGAGTTTTAAGATCTGTCTTTAAAGTAAGCTTACAAAGTTTTCCAGACTCTTCATTTGTATTTGGGAAATATTTAAGGATATTCATTCTTGGAATTGTGTGGATGGCAATGATAAATCCACATTAAACACAGATGAAATATCATAAAAATACACATAGCCTCAGAGAACCATATTAAAAAGCTTTTGTGCTCTCTGTGGCAGTAGCCAGCTTGGTGCTAAACATTTCCTGGGCTTTAGTAATAAGGTAAATATCTGAAGACCTCAGATGCTGTGTTTCCTTAAATGCTATTTTGGATGTATTTAGAATACAGCTTGCTGAAAATACCTTGTAGCTATTTCTTTGAAAATGTTGAGAAGACTGTTTGTGGTGTTCCTGCCAACATAAATGGGGATATAGATTGGTACACAAGTTGGAGTACAGCTGGGCATTCCTAAATTTTTTACCTTTGCTATTAATTTGCCTAAGGCTGGCACATCCCTAGTGATGAAAATTAGTAATTCTGGCATTGAAAATTGGTGGGAAATGGTATTATTGTTTCCATACACCCTACACTCTCCTTTGCTACTTCCAGGGGAAAGAAGATTGCTCCAGCGCCAACCGTTATTTACATGGGTTGGAGGTGGCTTTTTAGGACTTTCATAACTCTGAAGACCACGTGGATAATTTGTTCTGGATAAAGGCTCTATCAGGCCACAGGCACAGACAGGTGGACTGAACTGAAGCTCTGTTTATGCTCTCTCACTCTAACTTAAGTTTATATGTAATGGTTCTTAGTTTTTGAAGGGACTTTGCACAATTCCCCTCCCTGCTTTGAGTAAGAAAATATTTTGGTTGCTCCATATAGCTGTTGAGAATGACAGTCTTGGGGGTCTTAAGAGAGCCAAAGGAGTAAGTGGAATGAATAATGACTTCATGTTTTCTTTTCTTTTTCCCATGAAAGACCTTCAGTTTCTTGGTTCTGATTTATGAAGACAGTTTTGCCTTCTTTTCAGGCAGGTGTTAATGAAAATGATTTTTATGATGGTGCTTGGTGTGCAGGAAGAAATGACCAATATCAGTGGATTGAAGTAGACGCTCGAAGGCTAACAAAATTCACTGGAGTCATCACACAAGGAAGAAACTCCCTCTGGTCGTAAGTACATTCTTACTTTTCTCCATGAGATTCTGAGCTGTCAGACCAAGGAATTCATGTTGTATTGTGTTTTGGGGTTTTGAGGAAAAAAAGAAAGAATGGAAATGCTGTGTGACATCAAGTAATTGAACGGAGGAACAGTAAAAGACAAAGTGCTTTTATATGGCATAAAATACAAGTTTAAAGGGAGCAAACTTCTATAGTCATTATCTACATCTGGCAAAGGAAGCACCACAGTTCCCTCAGATTATATGCCTTTATACTCACCTTGTCAAATTTGTTTGTGTTAAACTTCCTAATTCTTTTTCCAATATTCAACTTGGTTAGTTTATCATCTTAAAGAATAACCAGTGATCTTTGAGATTTCCTAATATGTAAGCAATCACCAAACTGGTAAAATTCCAATGTGATTTTTAAATGAGCAGTGAAAGCAAATTTTATATCTATACTTTTTTGTTCTAGAGGAATTTATAACATAACCAAAAACCACACAGCAGGTGTTGACTAGGACTGCAGTGTTTGGTAGCAGGCAGGTTGTGCTGCGTTTGTGGATGCTAGGAAGACTCCGTGCAGTTCAAGCCTGCTTGCTAAATAGCTTTTAGGAAGGAGTGCTTGCCACAAATAAGGCAGCTGCATTGGTCTAAGGAGGTAATCCAGCCACGTGTGCCCCAGGAACTCAGCTTTGGTCTGACAGTGCTGCCCACTTCCAACACTGAAAGCATTTGTGAGCTTTCTGGTTACTGCTTGTGTTGCAGAACAAGTATATGGCACTGGGAAATAACTGGTTTGCACAGACTTGTGTGCGTTTACTCCTTTGTGACCTGCTTCTGCATGTAGGTGCCCAGATTGCTCTATAACACAGCCGGTGTGAATGGGGTGAGAATTATACACCAGGAAAACAGCAATCAGCTGGCATAAACAGGAGCTGGAGGTGATGTTTGGTTTTTTTTTGTGTTCCCCCTGCCCCCTTGATCTTTACAGTGTTCGTTCAGTCTCTTTTAATTTCTCGTTGAGTCTCACTGCATTACGTGAGCAAATAATCGCACTTGTGCTGCTAGACCTTTTGACTGAGTATGCAGGAGATGCACAGCCTGAGATCCATTCTGGTCAGGTCTCTCACTTAAGAAAATGTGTGTTGTATAATAAAAGGCAAACCAGAAAAATACCACTATAGTTAAGAAAAAAGAAAAAGAGGGTTTTTTCCTTCTATAGTTTCATTTTCTGTGTTTTTTTCTTTTCTTTTAACATTGCTGCGGGAGTAGGAGCCTTTTTGGCAATAAGGTTTCTATATTTATTCCACATTGTTCTGCGTTAAGCAGATAATTACTGTAGCAAAGTCTTATTCTTTTCTGTATTCATACTCTTGACATTGCTGTTCATATCAACACCAGTGCTGCACTGCTTTATCTTGTTGTATTGCTATTTTTAGTTCAGCTATATTGCGAGCTTACAGCAGGACTTGACACTATTTATAGTTGGTATTCACGGTTGTCTCTTTGTTTGGTTTTTAAATTACTGAATTTTGCTTTTGCCTTCTTCCTCCACAAAGAGCTTGGTGGGCAGATCTCTGAGGGTCTGCAGTAGGAGCAAGGTTGATTCTGGGAGAGCGGGTCCAGGCTCCTCCTGGATTGTTACTCAGATTTGTGGAGAAACAGGTACGTTTTTGCTTCATAGGAGCAAAGGTGGTTTCAGCTGGGCCAGCTGCTCTGTGGGGCAGGCTAATGCCTCCTGGAAAGCATGTCCTGTAAGATCAAGCTCTGCCCCATGGAGGGGTCAGGGGAGTGGGGAGAAATAGTCCCAGGAAGGGGTGACCTCCTTCCCTACCTCCAGCTTGCTCACAAGTGACTACCATGGAGGTGTTTTTTCTTGTCAGAGTGTGATGGCCTCCGTCTTGCTTGGTGTCTCTTGATACAGCCTTGGCTGTGGGACTGCCTTCCCTGGAGTCCACCTCATTTATTCTCTCCCCTCATCAGACTGAACAGATAAAATCAGTGTAGTTGATGTTAGTGTGCTCTGCTTCTGCACGTGTAAGTCCTTAGATTTTAAAAATAACTTGGTACTCCCTGAGGTACCAAATTAGATGTTCATGTTTTCAAAAGAGTTTAGGCTGATGTATGCAGCCCTCATCTGAACCAAGAGAGGTGTCCTGGGATTTCCAGAGTCTCAGCACCTGGGAACATCATACCCAGGAAGATGGCAGATGCTGCTTTCTGAATTAATCATGTTGTTGCATCTGAAAGGTGATCTTCTCAGTATGACTTTCTACCCCAATTCCTCCAGCAGTCAAGAAAGCGAGAGGAAATAGAAAAAACCGTGAAATCCTGGTGTGGAGAAGAGCTACGCAAAGGGAAATGGAATCCAGGCAACAGTAGAGACCCTGAGCTTGGAGCAGAAGTTGCCTTAGGGTGGGGTTCAGAGGCACTGATGGAAGCTTTGGTACTTGTGGGAAACTCAGGAGACAATGACCTCACTGTAGTCATAGGGGTTGCATGCAGTGAATTCACTTTTGTAAGCCAGCCCAGGAGAAACAGGGTGGTAGGACTTTTATTGGTGTGGGCAGGTTCTTTTGTGTCTGCTTTGCTGTAATGGGCACTAGAAGCAAAGGAGATTCATTAGCTTCCCTCTCTTTATACTTAGCTATTGACTGTGATGGTATCAAAAAGGACTGTTTATGATATGAAATTTTGTACAAAAAGATGCCATTCTGTTACATGAGGCACTTTCCCAACTTCTCCACGAAGTTATGTGACAAGAATATAGTGCTTTCATAACTAATAGAAACATATGTTGGAGAAAAAGTTATTTCAGGTAGGAGAGCCAAAAACCAACCTTCTGATCTGGGTTGTATTAGAAGCAAAAGCCTGCCAAGCTTGAGAGCCAAGGTAAGATTTTTTTATTTAAGCCTTGGAGACTTTCCCAGCCTTATATTAAAAAAAAAAAAAATCAAGACACTAGGATATATGCTAAGTTCACCAATGCTGTTAAATGATAGTGATAAAAAATCAGAAAAGAACCTTTTTTCCTTTTTCCTCTTTGTATTGAACAAGAAATTTTAACAAACTGGAAAAAATTATGTAACTGAAAGTCCTCTCTGAGCTTCTGCCTAGATCAGATTTGTACCTCTCCTGGTCTCTTTAGCTTCCTGATGCTGACTCAATGAGGACGTGTAAAGTTACAAGGGAGGGCAAGCAAGGACACCCTGCTGAATCCTGCAGCAAATAACTTTGCCCCTCATTGCAGGGCTGCAACATCCAAGTTATTAGCAGTCTGGCCTTTGATTCTGCTGGTCTGTCTGATGCTGTAGCCAGAGCTAGTGTACCAGTGGTGGAAGCAACACTTCATTCCTCTGTAGCAGCACTGGCAACTGTAGTCTGGTTTTCTGATGGCCCACTCCACACAGAGACAGTCTATTCACATCAAGCCTTGTTTATTGGTTTTCTTGGAGCTTTAGAGGCAATGGATGAGTTGAAGGCTACACTTGATGCAATGCAAAGAACATAAAAATGCACGGGGCTGTCATTTTCTGTATGCTGGCAGGAACTGCTTCACCTCAGTTATTCCTCTCCCAGTCTCACTTGAAGTTCCTATTTCACATCTGTCTTCCCCTGTGGGCTGTGGTTCTGCTTGCCTGTCTAGGGCTCTTGTGCTTGAGACGTGAGAGCCTTGAGGAGGAAGAGGCCAAGGTGCAGAAACAGCTCGTGAAAGCACAGATGACCCGATTAGAGAAAGAAGGAAACCATGCTTGGTTAGTAATGAGTACTTGAATTGTTTAATCATTTAGTTTTTAAGGAAAAACACTTCTGAGTCAAATCTTGTGATCAAATTGCCTGGCTGTGAAATCCATGATAGTCATGTGGAACCAAATCTTCCTGCTTTTCTGTTTTCCTCCAGTAAGAAGAAAAAAACAGGCTTTGAACAAAACCTCCTGAATTTGAGGAGTCCTTCCTTTTACCTGTCAAAGCAAGCACGAGGACTCAAGGGCTGTTGCTGTTCAGGCACCTCAGGCTTTCTCGGGGAAACATGAAATCATGGCAAAGCTCTCTTTACCATCATAAATGGCATACTCTGCTTAGATTATCCAGAAGATCTGCAGATGTTAAATTTCTCAGATAAAGCAGGGCCCAGCTGCAAGAACCAGGACTCCTTTTTGATTTTTACACTGAGGTTATCCAAAATGCACAGGTGCCACAAACGTGGGTTGATATGAATAAAAGCTAACACCTTGAGTGGGCTGAATATCAGTTCCTTTCTATGAACTGAGAACATCCAGAGATCAGTGTCTCCGGACAGTTACCACACTTTCACTACGAATATCCAGTAGTTGATAGATGGACATTGGTGACATCTCTTTGCAGAGCTGTTTTGTTTGCCCTCTCAGGCTAGAGAAAGTTGTGTGAGTGATGTGACCTTTTAGAAAGGCATGTGATGTCCTCATCCAAGAGGTGGATGGTGCCATAGCTGTGCTAAAAGAGGGTTTATGGATGAATATTTGGGGGAGAAACACCATATGTAATTCTTTATATTGCTGCTAGTACATCCTTCAGTTTTATGAACCAAGTATCTTTAAACTGCTTAAGGCTGAGTGGGACACTGGAAGCATCACTGTGGAATTGTGCCATATATTTAAAGCTATGATGTGATAGCTTAAAATATGCACTCTCTTGACAGAGGGGAAAAAAAAATTAATCACTCTTAACAGTTTGGCAAGAATCTAAAATGTAGGAATATGTTTCCCACAACCCAAACAATCTTTTGATAATTCAGCACCATCTTCTGTATCAAGAGAAAGCCCACATATCTAAATAGACTCAACATGTACTGACTGTAATGTAAAGCTTCAGACTGTTTCAACACAGAGTATGTTTTGACTTTTAGAGGATGCCATGTTTCAGTGAGTAAGACGTATTTGTGACTTGATGCATTTTATTAAAATTAATCTTTCAACCATGTTAAATTATGCACTATCACTGCACATCATGAAATAACAAAATGACAACAATAAAAAAGGGATGAAATAATCTCTGCAGAATGATCAAATTCCAAAGCAAAATTCTGAAATTTTTAGAAAAAAAAGACTTGCTTCCAAATATGTCTTCTTTAAGAGCTTTCATCTTCATGAAAAGATTTAAGTTTTTTTACTTTTATGCAAGATATTTGTCTTTAAGGAAAAAATAGGGGGGTGGCATTTTTCAGAGTCTGATTTGGGTGGAGGTTAACCTGCATGCCTTGCAAACCTGCAACAGGGCTTAAAAGGCTGGTTGGTTGGAGGAGATGACAAATCAATGGTGTTGCTGGCTGGAAGAAATAATGACAATGACTTACTCATATTGCTTACTTTTAAACTGGTCATTTTTGTTCATCACTGTTGAAGCCATGTTTTAACTAGAAGTTAGTGTAGATGCCACTACATGCTCCCTACTGTCTCCCTTGTTTGACTTCCTTGTGCTATTCTATAGGGATAGCAAATAACAAATATCCAGCAGATTTGATCTTGTGTCTGGTCATGCTTTTTCCTAAAGACAAGATATTTGTAATTGAATAGGGGAATAATTTTGCAATTTTCTACAGTACACCCTCATTCCTAGCCTGCTCTGTGTGCACTGTAGCCCTTCCTGATCCCCCAGCATTCCTTTTGAGAAACTGTCCTTAGGGAATTGTAGGTCTGTAGCAAGCTGGGTACCTTCCAGAGATATAGTTGAGGATAAATTTAGGTCAGTACATTTTACTTACTTCTAATTTTGGCAGTACAGCATTCTGCTCTTTCTTTAGTCACAAAATGAATGAGTTGCCCCAAATTTTAATTTATTGCTATACTCACTGACAGTTCCTCAGGAGCTGAGACTTGCTTTTATGGGCAGTCTGGATGTGAGGATTGCAAGGTGGTAAACTTCCCTGCTTGCAAGGGGGTAAAAATCCTTGCTTCAGCCATTCATGGTATTAAGATGATGGTCTCAGCAGTAAGATTGGCTTCATGAAGAGATAATAGCATCAGCATCTTCAGTATTCCAATAATCAGAGTAAAAGAGCAGTGATAATCCATTCAGTGTAGCTGCATTAGCATTTGGGACCGTGGAGTGGTTACTCGTAGGTATTTGAGTTGTCTCTACAGATACCCAAGAAAACAGAATTTTGCACTGTACACAAGAAGGGACAAAATACAACAACCATGCAATGCTGCTTTTGAAAGCATAGTAGAATAAACTCTAAAACCTGTCCAGCTCACAAGGACAACAGACATAGGTGGCATTGACTTTTGAAGTAGTACCTCCTACCCCCATGCAGAAGCTGTGAAAACACACCCTGATTAAACTTCAGCAAATTCAATGAAAACATCTTCATATTTTATCCAAGTTGTGTAAATAAAATAAGCAGCTGCTCTGTACTGACTTGAATTGTTACAGTGCATTAAATCAGTGCAAACTGTTATTTGCCCTGACGGGTGACAGGACTGCAGAGTTTATTACAGCTTCCCCAAAGTCAGACTCTCATAGAGTGAATTGTTCCAAATCCACTGAAATCATATCAAGTGTATTGATGGGATTTACAAAACAACCTGAATTCAGTGTAGAAAAAGCTCCCTTGGCATATTAATGTCACTAGTTACATATCATACTAGCGGTTATGATTGGTTTTCTTAATAAGTTATATTTTCCTTTAACTCTGGCTTAGTGGAGCCGTCTCATGGGCTTTCAGTTGCAGGACTGAGAGTCAGCCTTTGGCAGCTTCAGTCTCGAGTGCTCTCCACCTATTTACTTAACTTCAGTTCTTGTGCCATGTTAACCTTCCACCTCGATTCTTGTGCCCTACACAGGATTTTGGTACAGCTTTCATCACTGCTGATGAACGCTCATCATCTGCTCCTGGTGTTGGGGAGCTGGGTTTGTGACCAGCTCAGATGATCCCGTGTAGGTGGAGTTCTGACGGCACACCCAGAAATGTATTTATACTTTCACAAGTTTGTTTGATGAAAATGTCAAAAGTGATAATGTTCTGTTGTGGGTATGATTTGACATGGTGCTCTTGCTCCAGTTACGACTCTTGACAAAGACTTGGTGACTTGCCATGCAGCGCTGGGAGGGAGCAGGTCACTGCTGTCCCCACGAGGAGGGCTCCTGCCTGGTTAATCACTGCTTTGCACTGGGAAAGGGTGGTGGTGTGTGGAGAGAACCTGCTTTGGCCAGTGAGGCTCACTGGGGATGTTCAGAAGAGGAAGGAAAGCTGCTTTTTTTTTTTTTAACCTCCGTGGAAGGGACTGCAAGGGGCAGTTTGAAATCAAATGAGCCTGAAGCCTTTAGGAAAAGATACATCAAAAGACTACAGGCAACAGATTACTCACACTTATTAATCACAGCCTTGATTTGTATATTTTGCATGTGCATTATGTCTTGTTGCAGTGAGAATGATTGTGCGTGGGGTTACCTAGGGGACATCAGGCAGCTGCTCCTTTCCCCTCCGCCCGTGCCTTGCGCAGCCTTCCCAAGTCGGCATCCCTTCTGCACGCACCAAGTGGCACTTGGCCGCGTCTTTGGGTGCTCTTGGTAGATGTGAGCCCCTTCAGCATTACTTTAAATATGCTCACAGCTGTGTACACAAATGGCAGTATTTGCTGGTAACTGTCAGAGCTTTCCATTTTCCATTACTTTAATATTCATGGGAAGGAGACAAAAAGGCATAGTGAAGCAGTGCCTATATAGCTCAGATTTTTCTCCTCGGATACGTGATCGATTTACAAAGGTGTGATAGGCACAAATGAGAATGGAGAATTAAAAATGTCACAAAAGGAGGTTTAGAAGAAAAGGAATCACAGCAGATACAGAAGCTATGAAAGGGGAAAGTCTGGTGTAGGAAGAATTTCCAACGCATGCAGATCTCTTTGCAAAGAGTGGCCCGAAATGAGAGGTGTTAAGACTCTCAAATCTTTGGGGCAGAGGATGTCTCTGACCACACACAGGAGGCCTGGCCCCTTCAGGTGTTACTGTCTGAATGTCCAACAGCAAAAGGAAACACCCACAGCTGGCACCAGATTTTCTAGAAAGGTCAGAAAATCGGAGATTAAAGTATTGTAAAAACCTGGCTGTAAGTGGCAGCTGTTGGGTGGGAAATGCATTTGCAAAGCCCAGGCCTCCTCAGTGAGAAGAGAGCTTTGAGAAATCTGTGCTTAATTCATTCTGAGCAAGTGAAATTCTGGCCCTGAGCTTTTCTTCGTAGAGCCTCCAAAGAGCCAGATTTCACAGCAGTATATTCATTTTAGTCAGTTAGAAGCAATTTTAAAAATTAAACATTCAAAGATTTCAATTATTAAAAAAAATACCCTTGCTTGCTAGTCAAGCTCCATCTCTTAAATCATATTTATTTTAATTAGGTTGTAAAACTTGCTGGGCTACCTGTGGTTAGCCTAAGCATTTTTTGACTTGGCTCGTTTTTGAAACTGTTGTGCAGTGGATGATTTAAAAATTTATCAGCATAAATATTATTATAGAACATTAATATTAATGGTTTTACATTTAATTGCATGAGACTACAAATTACTTTTTCAAGCAGAAAGCCATTTAATTGCCAGCATGCTGATTCTGTTGCATGAGTACAGTTTAATCTAAGGTTTGCCTAACATTTTTTTGGTAAAGAGACTCCGCTATTTCAAGTATTTTGGCTTGTCAATTTATGCATTATTGGAGGATACACATCTGTGTGCCTGTCTGGTTCTATTTTCTATTGATTTTAGGGTTTTGTAATGCAGATAAATCAGATTATCATGACAGCAGAAGAATAATATTGTCAGCCGGGTCCATTGTAGATGATGCTAACGTGAACTCTGCCAATGTTTGCCAGTCTCACCCCCAGCGTCTCTGCCGCTGTGGGCTTGAGCTTCTGCTGACCAGCACCTGCCAACCTTCCATGTTCACCTCAAATCATGTGGGGTTTTAGTGATGTGGAAAAGCATCCTTAGAGACTAGGATAAGAGAATCAGATTTATTTCACTTGTTGCTTATTCAGCTTTCCATAATTGAGAAGCTTGGCCTTAAAATATTACATGCAGCAAATGTTGCTCAAACAAAAAAACCCATATCGAAACAGTCAGAAGTCCCAGCTGATGCACTTCCCTGCTGAAGGCTGGACAGCCAAATGCCTGGCATCTCTCCACTGCTGCTCATTCAGCACTCGCCGTGTGTTGCGCTGAGCTGGGATTCATCTGTGTGTCTAAGATGCATAAAGAAAAGTAAGAAAATTATATTGGGGAAGGCAAGGCAGAAAGATGTGGTGGTGTTCTGGTGTTGCCATGATGTCTTCCCTGATGCTCAGTAGCCTGATGATGTGGTTAGATAAGGTAAAGCTGATCCTCTGGACAGGAACCTGACAGGGCTGTAGGAGATCTGCTTTTAATTCTCTGCTTTGATTCAGGTTTCCTCTCTGTCCCTGGGCAAGTCACTTAATCCCTCAGCTTGTCTTTTTTTGGATGGAAGTGGACAAGCTGGATGTTTCCATACATCACAAGAAACTGAATTTAAAATCAAAGATGTTCAAATGAGCCTTGTCTAAACCTAATGCATTATAGATAAAACCCAACTAATTCATAATAACAAAAAACCCCACCACATTAAGTGAATTTGAATCGTATTTTTATTTTTGCATTTATTTTCTGTGAAATGAATTGATTAATGCTGGTAATAGATACTAAGATTTCTCAGGTAGGTTTCTCCTGAAGAGATAAGGCTGGCATAAATTTTAAAAAGGATTATTAATGGGAAGCACCTGAATCCAAATGATTCCTGTCAAATCTGTATCTCAAGATCCTTTTCTAGCATTGATGAAACTTGTGAGGCAGTCATGTAAACAGCACTTTGTGCTAGAGCATCATGAACTAGAGGTAACCTTGAATACTTTTGAAGGTACTGTCATGCAATAACTTCTGTATTGCCTAGCTTCCTGCCAAGAAAGAGCTCGATAATGAACACACTCTTTTCTGAATGCCGGCTTAGGACTTTCCCTGAATTATATCTCCTTGACTCTATAAAACCAATGAAATACCTGAGGAATATAATAGTACGTCCAGGGAGGATTTTATAGAGTGAATTCAGAAGAGCTTCTCTAAAACAACAGTGGGGACACCCTAAGTACTGTAAAGCTTTATAGCTTTTATCCAGCTTTGCTTAGATTTCTTTATTGTTCAATGCTGATGGGCCCTGAAGAGATTTGATGTGATGTGCTGCAGAAATGAACGTCTGCAAATCCCAAACCCAATGAGATGGATCTTCCTGTCATCAGGTAACAACACAGAGCAAATGACGTTCCCCAGTACTTCTTTCTTCTACAACAAGACTTTGCTTTACCTGTCATGTTTCTGTGATGGATTTCCCTGAAAGCTTTAGATTTCTGTGTCTACATGACTAAACTGAGCACCATGTATGTATTAAACTCTTCAATTCCAGGAAGCCCTGTGCTTACTGTAAACAGACTGGCTGTTGATTCGAGCACGTGCAACACATCCATCTGCTTCCTGGAAGCATCAGACCTCCTGTGCTGCACATGTGTAGAAAATCTGCAGCTTTCGAGAAGATTTAGCATGTGAATGATGCTCTGTATCTGTAGAAATAGCTGGGATTTAAAGATATTCAGCTGCCTGGTCAGAAACCCTGTGCATTTAGCTTCTGCTGGTTTTCCAGATATTCTGAACACATGAATGCATGCAGTGGTCCCCTTCCCCACCGTGGGGAATGTGATTTTGAGGCAGAAGATGCCATTTCTGAGGGGAATCTGAATTTACAGCAGCCTTCTCAATATCAGCAGAAGCTGTTTTTCTTATGACCTTGGATAAAAGGGGGAAGAACTTAAGCCCCTAGAGGCGGTTTTGCATTTAGTGCCAGTGGGAGAAGGATCCAGTCACCTGTGATGTTTTTATTCTGCATCTCAACAAATGCAAAGTGGATGCTTATTCCTTCCAGGCAAGCACAGTTAATAGGATATGGTGTGTGAGCTAATATATTACGCTGATTTATCTTGTCCCATGACCCTCTGTAGTCCTTCTGTGCTGCAAATGTGCAAGACTGGATGTAGTCCTATTTGTATTTTAATTGGCAGACTGCATCTGAAAAGCATGTTACTTGTCACTCAAGCTGGAATATGTGTATGACTGATTAGTATACATTTTCTTTTGGGAGAAGTTTGAACCTTTGTAACTGGTAGGGAGTGAGAAAATTAAAATATGGTAAATAAAAGTCCTAGATTGGAAGTACTAGTGTAAGAGTAACACTTTCTTATGCCAATAAAATGAGCTGGTTCTTTTAAAAACTGTCTATATATGCCATGATTTTCTTACAAAATTCTCAATTATACAGAACGTCCACTGTTATCTTGTTTTCATGTGGTTGTGATACTGTGTCTGAAAACTTTTTTTCAGCTGTAATGAATATGGATGTTTTGTGTTTGTCCTCCTAATCTTATTTGTGCAGTTGAAGTAAAGGAAGTTCTGTAATACTTCAGAAGCAATGATGTCTTTCTGGTTTGTAAAGTTGCCTCTTTGAGTCATTTACCCTGATTTTGAAAAGTGGCCAAGAATATTATAATAAACCAACCAAACAAACAAAAAATCCCAAACCACAAAAAACCACCAAAAAACCCCACACCACCATTTTATGTGCACTGAATATGTACACTACCCTCCCCACCCCCATTCAAATCCATGAGTTTTGCTCTCAAACTTGGTTTCTTTTTCAATCAGAAAAAGTTATTTTTCCTCTTCCTGGAGTTTTGAGGTTGGCCATTTCCAAAATTCCTAATTCCAATCTTTGCTAGATGTAAGTCTGCCTTTCTTCAACTTATGATCGCAGTGAAATCTTCTGGTGCAACTGCCAGGTTATTGCAGAAGTTGAGGGAAGAAAGTAAAGTTCTTTACGAGAGTTAGTAGAAACTTTTATCATGCACCGAAGTCACTGTCTATTTTGTTGTATATCATTTTACAGCCACGAAGACTTGAGATGCCAGCATGGCACTTCACAGATCTCTGGCAAATCCCCTACCCCAGGAGATCTTCTGCTGACAGGCAGACAATTAGTATTTTCGGAAGGCTGCTAACTTTTTCAAGTTGTTTAACAAACGTTGAAGTAGCCTTACAGGTGATAGATGTATTCATCTTTTCAATGCAATAATAAAAAGTTCAGTCTGCTTGGCAATAGTCAAGATTTTTCCACTTAACGTGAACGGCAATATCTATTCATTGAAGATGACTGGTGAAAGATTTGTTAAGGGCTGGTTTAGTGTGTAAAATAGAGCTGGGTTTGTTCAGTCATTTTTTCAAAATCAGATGATGTCTCATGTTTGATTTTGGGGGGGTATTAGTATACTACATACAGAAGTGCTTTTCTAAATCCTACTTGGCTAATCTTTGGTTTTAGGTGTCATTGTAAGTCTGGACATCCGTTTGAATCGTTTGTGTGAGCGGGACAACTGTTACTCAGAAAATGAAGTAGCAGATGGAAATCTAAAGTTATACACTTTCTGCTGCCATGCATTGATTTAGGTATCATTTGAAGCTCACAATTTTGTACAAGATGAAGCTGGGTGAACTTGTGCTGATCTTCTGGCTGATGAATTTGCTTTTGTTCTGCCCCTGACCTTTTTTGATCTTCACTAGAAGCCTGACTCTCTTTTAGTGAACACATAAAGGCTAGTTTGTCCCTTGAAACATAAACACAGTGAATGTGTGTGTTCATAGGTAGTTTACTAATATTATTTGTTGATTTTAAAAGAAAGAAAAGCAAACCAAGTTGCATTCGTATGGGTGCAGTACAAGGGGAAGCTTTTCTTAGGTGTGTCTGTCCTTCCAGGTAGTCCCTTATCTCCGATCCATATGCTCTGATGCTTCTCCTATAACTGCCCAAATTGCCCCTGTTCTTCTTTCTAGTCCCAAGAGCTCGTTTCACTCCCAGCAATCTGACTGGGTAGCTTAGCTAAGAACCCATGTTCAAGAATGACTGCTCTAGAGGACTGCTGGTTACGCACGATCAGTTTATATACATGAAAATAGAATGTAATCATCCTGGACTGACTTTACGGTACAAAGATACCTCCAAGCCACAACTCTCCTCCAAGTCACTGCCTATTGAAACCAGGAAGGTGTTAGGGAAAAAAAATAAATTACTGCTGCCCTTTCAGACCAACAAATATGACAGGAGAGTCAGGGCATTACCTTCTTCATAGCTGTATACACATTACCATGGGGAATGCCCAGACAGTGTAAAAGCTACGTAGCTTTAACTCCACTCAGAATATAGGAAGAAGCATTTTATTTCTCCTCATGCTCTTCTTTAGCTGAATACAGAGAAGGCATAATTTAAGTACAAATGAAGATTTTGCTTTTTTAGATTAAAAGGGATTTTGTTGTAAATCAGATAACAGGCTACTAGAAAGACCAGCTTACTGAAGATTGATCTAGATAATTGTAGTAGTGCACTAGTACTGTGATCAATCAGACTCTGCCGTGCAGAGACAGAATTGTCTCTCTGTTCCTGTCTATTGCTAATAAATACAAGAATGACTGCAGGCTCCAGTCATTCTTGCATTGGAAGAAATGGAAATTTTGCTGGTTGAAATTCACGGACTTTTCATTCTAGAGTATTTATTACTTTTTTCACATCCTCTCTGGTAATAACAGCAGACATAATAAATGTTCTGTAGCTGAAAAGGTAAGATTTTTGAACACTGGATGCATCTGTTCTAGATAAGCCATTTATATTGAACTCTGCATATAAAAGGAAAGGAGAACAGTAATCCCTTACCTCCTGGAATCCCAGAATATTCTCTTGTTGGTTTTTTGCTTCTATGTGTTAGGCTTTTTAAATTATCTGTTGAATCTAGATTTGCATGTCATTTTTTCAGCCACCTGACATGAATTTGCCAAGTGGGATTTCCATGGCTAGCAGTCTTACAAGCTTTATTACATCAAACACAATTTGCAGTCATTCTAAGTGTCCTGCTTTCAGCTGGGATAGAGTTAATTTTCTTCCTAGTAGCTGGTACAGTGCTGTGGTTTGGATTTAGGATGAGAATGATGTTGATACCACACTGATGTTTTAGTTGTTGCTGAGCAGTGCTGACACTGGTCAAGGACTTTTCAGCTCCCCCTGCTCTGCCGGGTGCAGGAGAAGCTGGGAGGGGGCACAGCCAGGATGGTTGATCCAAACTGGCCAAAGGACTATTCCATACCATATGGCATCATGCTCAGTATAGAAACTGGGGGGAGGTGGCCGGGGGCAGCAATTGCTGTTTGGGGACTGGCTGGGTATCGGTCGGTCAGTGGTGAGCGGTTGCATCACTTGTTTTTTTTGTTTGTTTGTTTTTTGTTTTTCCCTGGGTTTTGTTCCTCTCTCTCTTGTTATCTTCCTTTTCATTACAATTTAATAATAATAATAATAATAGTTATTATTTTGTTTCAATTATTAAACTGTTCTTGTCTCAGCCCATGAGTTTTCTTACTTTTGCTCTTCCGATTCTCTCCCCCATCCCACCAGGAGGGGGGAGGGTGAGCGAGCGGCTGGGTGGTGCTTAGTTGCTGTCTGGGGCTAAACCATGACACTAAGTTATGAAAAAATAACTTAGATACTCTTTGTCTTTTTCAAGGAGTAACTGGGTGACCTCTTACAGAGTATTGGTGAGCAATGACAGTCATGCATGGACTGCTGTCAGAAATGAATCTGGAGATGTGGTGAGTATCACAAAAGAGATGTTTTATGAAGAAGAGCAGAGGTGGGGAAAGTGGGGGCTGACCATGTGGAGTTTTGATTTGTCAGATTAGTCAGTGTAAGACTACAAGGCAACACCTCTTAGTGGTCCCACTGATTTTAAGAGCAAATCACATAATACAGAGAGGGACCGAGAATATCCTATATGGCAAATCTGCATGTGTCTGCCTATGGCTGTGAATGCCACCCTGGCAGTGGTCTTGCCTATGATGAGATATGTTTCAAGGGTTAGCATCAGTCTGCTGATCCCTGAGGACACCTCATGCCCGTGAGGTGCCTGTTCCCAGGAGAGGGTGTGGAGCTCCAGCTCCTTTGCCCCTCTCTGAGGGGTCATGGCGGGGATTGTGCTCTTTGAAGAGCAATTCTGGCCTGAGCCACTATCAATCTGGGGCTGTACCAGGTGACTTCATTTGTTTCTATTACCAAAAGTGCTAAAAGACTTTTTGAAGAACTGATCTTGCCATTTTCATATGTTTCGCCTGCATAGATTTTTGAAGGAAACAGTGAGAAAGAGATTCCAGTTCTTAATATGTTGCCGGTGCCGCTGGTTGCACGTTATATCCGTATAAACCCTCGGTCCTGGTTTGAAGAAGGTAGCATCTGTATGAGACTGGAAATCTTAGGGTGTCCTTTGCCAGGTAAGAGTCTTTCTCAATTGATGTTGACATGGTTGCCTGTGCCAGGACTCAGAAATTTTATTTCCTTTGGATATCTTTGCTTTTGATATAATATCTGTCTTTAGTGAGTAGAGTTATGCAAAAAGTAACAAAATAATCTGTCCAGATAAACGGACAGTATCAGGATAACTCTTCAAATGCAACTGCATGGTATCTATAAGTAGCGTTATTAATAAAAGGAGATTGCATGGATGATCTAACAAGATTTTCTCTGTTGTTTGGGCTGAAGTGCAGTGCAATTAATCTTACTGAGTATACGTGTACTAGGGAAGCAATAGGATTATGTAACGGGACAGTCACTTGCAGATGTCTTAAGCTTCTAAGGCAAGAAAGAACCATTATAATTATGTAGTCTGACTTTTAATTTTTATTTTTTTATTTCATTGTACAGGCCATAGGACTTCCCTGAATTAATTTGAAGGCAAATACTGTGACTGAAATAGTGCTTTTCTTGTAGGGGGGGAAGGAGGGGAGTTGGGGATATAAAGAATTTCTAGCAAATTTCAAGTGTTATCAAATCCAGCATGATCCTGGTAAGTCTCAGGTGAAGGCAAATGGTCCTATCCTTGGGAAAGACTGTGGAAAAGCCACAGCCTGATGTTTAGCACAAGCTTCAGGTGTTAGCTGTTTCTCTTATCATATGAATACAAAATACAATTAGGGTTTTGCTAAGCAGTGTATACAAAGTGAAACCTTATACAAGGCCACTTAAAAAAAAGGCATTCAATACTGCAAATTGTGGCAAAGCTGTGTGTCTGTTAAGCACACTGTAAATAGTCTCACTGTGGATTTGTGTCTTCATATGTGTGTGTGTATGTATATAAATATTTGAAAAACTGTTTGTTCAAACCTTTCCTAAGTTGCCCACTACTCATTCCACATCTCTTATCTGCTTTATCTGCTTTTTTTATTTCTGTTTGATCTTAAATTCTGGCACCTTGGGGATAGCTCTCTCTTTTTTTTGCAGGGGGCTATGAATAGTATTTTCAGAAATACTAAAGCCAGAAAGAGAACTGCCTTTCCAGAGCCTATCATTACTGCTTTAACTGTTCCTGCTGCTGTTCAGAGACTTGCTGCCTCCAATTCCACTGTTGATGTAGGGTCTTCACATTGCAAGCAGAGGTAGCCTGATTTTTGTCCTTTAGATGTTTAAATACTCATGGAAAAAAAAACCAGTCTGGGGCACAGAAGGGATAATTCTCTGATGAAGAGAAGTATGGAGCAAGTATTGTCATAAAACTTCATCTGTAGGTGTATTACTGTGAAGCAGTGAAAGTTAGGAGCACTTAGACTACTGCTTTTCTGGGGGTAACATCGTGGACTTGAATGGCAGTGACCAAGGGTGTCCTGCGTATGTGAATATTCATGTTTTCAGTAGGATTCTGATTTATTTCAACCGTGGGTTTAGAAAACTCCAGCTCTGTGGGTTGCTTGTTTCCTACTGTACATTTTACCCTGGAGGGGTAATTCCAGAGCCAGCATTTCCCCTCAGCTCTTGAAAGGGCTGTCAAAAAGCAGTGATCTATCCCAAATTCTATGCAGGTTTGCAGAGGACCCACTCTCTATAACACAGGGTGTGAGGCTGAAGGAAAAGCATAGCTTTCATCAGTACCGTGACTTTACTGGCATGCAGGACATGCATGGAGGTCTCCAGGGAATAACAGAGATGACACTCAGACCATTTTGGAGAGCAGCTTGTAGGGAAATTCTCACAATCCTTTTCAGTTCCATAAACCTGTACTTAAAGAGGAAAGAGGAAAAATGACGATATTTGGAAAGGTGATTTTTACTAAGTGCAGCAGCTATTTACACCAGTTTTTTATTTGGTACACACCTATACAGGGCCAGATGCAGTGTTAACATTTGCCACCCTTCAGCGTCACGGGGCTGTATCAAGTGGGTGAAGGTGTTATGGGGGTAAGAACATATCTGCGTTTCCACCACTGTCGCAATGAGTGCTGTTACAGCTTGTTGCAGGTCTTGGATTAGCATAGGAACAGCATCAGTGCTTCTTCATGGTAGTCATTTATTGAATTAATTGCCTGTAGTGGCTGATTCAGTTTATTCTGGAAAGAAAATACCAGAGTCATTCATTGAGAAGCACAATGGGAATGGGGTGTGTTTATTCAAAATATAATTGGACTGAAAAAACTAATAGGTTTTGATAAGCTGCTGACCTGTCTTTTTAGCTCAGAAAGAACTGACGTTTCTTTTTTCTAGCTCATTTTATTCATCGCATGCAAGGTGCTCAAAACAAAGCTGTTCCCCAGGTTGTAGAGGCCTTTCCATGCACTTTTTCTTCCTGTAGGACATCACTTATTTTTTGTAGTTCCCTGTAACTGGATTCCTCACCCTTTATTGGTGTCATCTTACTCGTTCCAAGTTAGATAGCCAGCTGGTTTGGCCATGGGTCCAGCGTCTTTGATAGCACTGCTCTAATACACTGTATTGACTGTGCGACTAGAAATCAAGGGTTCTTTTCTGACAGAAGTTTCCTCCATAAAATTGAGCAAGTCTCCTAAATTCATCCAAATCAGGAGACGGAGCTCTGTCAGTTCACACACCTCTATCCTTTCGAAAGCCCAGAGACCCATGAAAGAAGTTATGCGATGCTCAGTTTCCTTGAATACCTGTTGTGGTTTTGATCATATTTGCACCCTGAGTGTGAACATACAAGAAATCAAGTTGTCAGGAGGAGCAGTTTGGTTGTGTTTTAGAGCGCTCATGCACCGTGTCCTCCTGAGGCAATGACGATGCACGGGCAGATGGGATGTAGGGAAATACCCCAGGAAAAAAAGTGAGGCTGAAGGAAAGTAAGTAATTTTTCATGACTGAATTTCTTTTCATGTTTTTTAAACTTGTAATGTTAGGTTTTGTGTCTTTATTAATCCCTGAATAAATTTAGTGATTTGTATTCAGTCTGTACTCTACATCAGCTTTCCATCATGTAGGCTCACAAGCGAGGGTAAGAAAGGAATACCAGATAAAGAAGAAACCTGAATAAGCTATTAATATTCTAGGAAAGCTGGTTAGCACTGGCAAAATGGGATGGAAATGGTTAAAGACAGCTAGGACCCATTCCTGTGGGTAGGGCTCTCTTAATACAACCTGCTGCATA
Source organism: Ciconia boyciana (assembly GCF_034638445.1). NCBI lineage: Eukaryota > Metazoa > Chordata > Aves > Ciconiiformes > Ciconiidae > Ciconia > Ciconia boyciana. The sequence continues at coordinate 62,721,377 of NC_132941.1, read as the reverse complement.
TGCTAGGTGCACTAAAAGTTGGACAAATCAGGAGAAAACACTATTTAGATAATTGGAACAGAGAAGTTACTGGTTATCTAATCGGTATTATATAAGATTATTTTAATTTTTATCAGTGAAATGCTTATATATTATTCATAACATACTTTTTTGGTGTATTGTAGGCTAGTTTTGACAAACAACCTTTTCTAGACTGTTGCAGTAGCTCTACAAAAAATGCTGCGTTATCCAACTGCATCGGTACCGTCTTTCAGGCAACAGAAGGGATTTGCTGTTTCACCAAGGGAGAAACATTTAGCTGTGGAGGAAAGATGCCAGAAAATCCTACCTATAGCAAAGGATGAGTGCTGCCATTTCTTGCTGGGGAAAAAGAGGACAAAAGCACCAGTATTTAATTCCCTCTCCAGTTTCCAAAAATTTTAGTATTTACATAGATGTAGACTGACACGCGCAATCTTTTGCAATTGCCTCAGAGGAATGGATGTACTTTCCTTGCCTGTTCTTTCTCAAACCTAAGGAAAATCAAAAAGAAACTGCATATGATCAAACGTACCCAGAGATAGGAGAGAGAAAAGTAGCTGAGCTCTTCATGCATTTATTTATACTGTAGAGTATTCAATGCAATAGGCAATTATATTAATGGAATCAATTTGTGATTAAATTTAATTTTTAATAATTCTTATATAGAAAACTATCATTGGTGTCATGATTATGCCCTCACTTTCAACCCAAGATGAAAGTTGAACTACTCTGTAATGGAGTACCATGTTTTGCCATGGATGCATTATTCGGTCTTATTTTCATTGCTTGTCTCTTCTTGCCAGTCTACCTGGTTAAGTCTAGGAGTGTGCTCGTTTTGGATAAAACTGTGACTTTCTACGACTGTCTTTGGTTATAAGTGATTGTGTATACACCAGTACTAAATTCAGTGAACTACTTGTGAGAGTAAATTTTTGCTTAGAGTGACAGTCTGTCTTTGTGTTCTGCTTTTACCACTGCAAAGCTAAGACTTAATCTTGGGCAATTTAAAACTTTTTTGGGAGTTTGCCTGAGCAAAGACTGAATAAAAATGAGTCCAAATAATTGCCTGAGCAAAGACTGAATAAAAATTATTCTCAATAATTCTCCTGGGAAAGGCCAATGTATTATGCTTCTCCATACTCATCAAGACAGATATGTAACATCCCCAGCAATACAGTGGGTGTCATTAAAAGGTTTTCTTTCATATTTTATTTGCAAAATGAAGTGTATACTATTCTGGAGAAGTATTAACAATCCTCAGAATTATCATTATTATCAGAATCAAACTGTAGGACATCATTAGAAGGATCAAACATTGGTAGAAAATTTTCAAGAAGCAACTACTGCAGGTTAAGAGTTTGGGTTTTCTCTTACCCACTATTATCATTCATTATGCTTAACTGGAACTGCTTGTTTGGTATTTGACTATACATCAACATATATAGAAAAGAAGCCATCTGTAGTTGAAGAATATTATTTCATTGTTGATTTAATGTGTGATGTTAATGCTCATGACTGCCATGAAATAGATCATGTAGAAAAAAACTTACAATCTTCTGATATGTGTGCCAGTGGATTTTTTTCAAGATTACACGTGTGCTGTCTGTGACGTTCAATTTTGTGAATACGAGTCAAATCCACTTATATTACATGGAAATTAAAAAATCAGCCAAAAATTAGCCATTTTAAATGCCATTTAAAAATTTTAAAATTGTAAAATGGCATTTAAAAACCTCAAATATGGCATGTTGAGGTTTTTAAGGCAGTCTAAAGGATTTAGCCTAGAATATTCTTTTTATTAAAAACTTATCCAAATCACTTGGATTGACTTCATTATCTCGTCCATTTGGAGCACCATATGAGCACTGTTTCTGAGCTTGCAAGCTCCATCTGTATGATACCATACAACTCACTGTAGGACTTCTGTGAGAATGAAGCATATGAACAAATCGTGTTGGGAAAGGATACAAGTTTTACTTACTAAATGAGAGCATTTCAATAATATTGTTTTGTGAGTCTTGACTTCATCTTCAACTCATTGCAAAGCTCCCTTCATACTTTTCCAATGCCAGTTAAAAGAACACTGAAAACTAAAGGAGGAAAAAAGACCAACACACGTTGTTGTTAGCATGGCAACTGGAAACCCACTGGACGCATCAGGACTCCGTTGCTTGAGGTGCTGTGTAGAGCTGTAATATAACAGAAAATCCCTTCTATATGTCAAACTGCTGAGCAATCGGTCCTCTCTGGTACTTTTTATGGGCAGTCCCCAGAGCTCTCACGCTGGAAAGTAGTGGGGCATTTTAGAGCTTCCTAGTCACTTGCCCAGTTTTACAAAGAATAGAAGTATGAAGGTAACAAACTATTTTTACCTACAAACTTAATTAACTCTGCTGGTAATGTAAAGATAGACTAGTGGTAGAAAAAACTAATATATTGCTCTGTATAAATGGGAGTGCCACACTTTTGCAGCATCTTTTCTCCTGGGAAGAAAGAGAGACTGTCCGAGGTAGTGCCATGAATAAATGAGTGTATTTCAATTCTAATTCTTCTGTGGTTTGAGCTTCTTAGTCTCTTATTCTCTGCTTTGTTAAAGAAAATAATTTTTGCCAAAGTGGACCTAACCAGCTGTGCACAAGACTTGTATGCCTTTCTACATTTTAGCTTTTAATTTTCTAATCTGTATTCCTGTTGCAGCAGAAATCCAGTGATCCAAGCAGACTCACAGTAGAGCCTGGCAAAATATGAGTGTTAATTCTCTAGGGAGCTGTCAAATTGTGCACTGTTTTTGAGGAAGGACCAGAGATACAATCATTCTCACTCTGCAGTTTTTTTAAGTTTCCACCAACTCTACAGCATTCACAGTCATTCCCATGATATTAATGTTTGATGTATGGAAAAAGTGCCAGACTTTGAAAGGAATGGGATTAAAGTATATACGAAAAAATATCGGTTGCTGTGTATTTTGGCTCAGGGTGATAGAGAAAGCCTTCAACATCCTGACAGTTTTATAATGTTTATTTTTATATTTTTACAACAGCAGGATATTTTTACAATGGTGAAGATATTCTGTGTGGCATTAAACACATTGTCTCTTTCTACAAGAAGTGGGGTTTTTGTGATTCCCATTTCTCAGTCATCAATATATTAATGAATAATTTATACGAATTAACATGGGTTGACCTTTAAGGTTTGGGTTTGATAAGGTTTGGGACCTTTAAGGGTTTGGCATTCCAGAGTCATCTGCAGGGTTAGTGCAGCATCATTGCTGTCAGTGGACTTGCATCAATTTAGCCTGCAGTTACGTTGAAAAGAAGACCTAAAAATGCAGGTGAATTATGTGAAACTTAACCCTCTTGATTCTTCAAAAAATTTTTAATAAGCAAAGAAATCTTGTTTCCTCACCTGATTAGGCTCTAATTCAAATCCATTTCCAGGTGGTCTTGTTATAGAATAAGTTCTCACTGGAAAGGACAGACTGCATCAGACAACCAGATTTTGTTGAAGCAAGATTTTTTTTTACATTTTTCAGTCATATTTGCAGAGCAGCATTCAACTGACCTTCCAGTATTTCTGCTGTAGATTAGGGAATGGAAGTGGAGACAGATGTGTGAATGAAGAGTAAATAAGTGATAGAGAACATGGGTGAAGCTTAGTCGAACTTGCATGTTTCATTTCATAAATAAATTAAATAGTTCAAGTTTTGCTTTCCTCCTACATAAGAAGAAAACCCAAATGCTTTTAGAATTTTATGGGAAGAAGAAACTTGAGTATTTAGAGGTTTTAATGTCAGAAATATGACAAGTTAAGTTATAAGGTATTTTTAAGTGTTTTCCCTAATTTCATTAAGTGTTTTGTTTCAGGATAGTAGCTATGTATTCTTCCCACTATTAATTATGCTTCCCCCCTCCCCAAAGAAAAAAAAAATCACTACTAATAGGTGATACCGTTTAAAAAAATAATTTTTCTTCTCTAGAAACAGTGTCTTTTGGCTGTGTCGCAATAAGACAGGATGATACTTGGCTTTCATATTTGGCTTTTTTTCCAATAATTTTAAACCAAATGAAGATGATTTTGTGTGAAGAGAAACAATTTTTCATAACAGCCTGACAGCCACTGGTTTGACAAATGATTACTCAAAATTCCAGACATCCCAGATATGGCAAATTAAGGAATGCGTCCGATGTTTTCCAAATAGATTTGTTTATCTCTAAAAATAAATCATAATAGATTAGGCTAGGAGTACATATAACAGGAAATATAAAGCTGAACCCTAACAGTCTTGGCCTGTTCTTTTTCCAGGTGAAAGGCCTGGAAAGTCAAGGAAACAAAGGTTTTTGTTGTATCCACCTATTCTCCTTTGATACTTCAAAACACACAAACTATAAATTATATCCATATAAAAATGAATATGCTAATTTTATAGTCACAAAGACCTCTGACTTCCACAAAAAATACTTAGGAAAATAATCAGGAATGTTTAATATGCACAGTAGATCCTTTCTGTATTTTGCAAGCAGTGCATAGACTCTGAAAATACTCATCAAGAAAACTAAAAGGTAATTCCTTGTAATAGTAAATTAATCAAGTAGACACAAAATGTTTACTGGGGCTTTTTCCCCGATGTGATTTTTTTCCAGTCTTTTATCTTGCATCTGACTCATCATTTTCCAATGTCTTTTGCCTTCCTCTGTAGCCTTAGGATGCCCTTCTGCTTTTCTGTTGAAGTTTAGTTGCTCGTGCAGAGTAGCAAGCTGATGCCTGCCGCCTCCTTGCTTCTGTTTCGATCTATATGAACTGATTTGTTCTGTAATTAGAAATATTTGAAATTTGTTGTTTCTTTGAGTTTTGCCTTTGAAAACCTGTTTTAAATACATATAGGACAGTGGAATTCAGATTTTCACACTCCTTGCATGCATTATGGCTAAGCATCTTTACATTTGAAATTCATAAGCACATGAAAATTCTTTTATTTCTTTTCTCAGATCCAAACAATTATTACCACAGAAGAAATGAAATGACAACCACAGATAATCTTGACTTTAAGCATCACAACTACAAGGAAATGAGGCAGGTAGGCAAAGAGGTTGGTGTGTGACCTCCTGGATATGGAGGGTGGATGGGTGCAGGCTTTTAGGCTCTTATGGAATCTGAATTCTACCTGTTAAAAATATTATTAAACAATCTATTTAAAAAATAGCTTTTTTACTGTTTTAATCTGTTAAAAGCAGCAACCTATTAAAATCGCAAAGTCTTAATTTGTACATCATCTAACCTTAAACGGTGACACTGCATGACAGAGGGAGTATTTACATATAACGTGGCATCATTTTTCTTCCATGTATATTTGAGTGGTCAATGTTACAATGGTTTCTCCTTTCAGATTTGACCCTGACTTAGCCATCAGAATTCTCCTATATTTCAGTGGTTTTGGATAATCAGAATTTAAAAAAAATAAAATAAAGAATGTTATAAAAGAATAAAAAATATCCTTTTAGTATAATTTTAAATCTACTAGCCTTGTTGATCTTGTTCCTTTAACTTCAAACAGGCAACCTTGTTGTTATTTTTGTTGTTGTTTTTAATCTTGCTTCATATCACCACAGACACAGGTATGGGTTGTGCTAAAGAAATATTTCTGCCTGCTTTCTCTTCAAATATAAAGATAATATGTTTGGACTTGAAGTTTGTGAATCATTTGCTGTGTGCTGAATTTTCAGTGTATTTATACTGCATGAGTCAACGTTCATTTTTATTGAGCAATTGTGTACTGAGTCACACATTTATTTCGGTAGAGATTTCGTGGCCTATATTTCTTAGCACAAAGATTAGACAAGTAGAAACTCAATTGGCATAATTACTGTCAAGAACAATAAAATAAAGTGTATTTTAGATTCTCATTGCAGAAAGACAGGTTGGTCAGGTTAGAAATATCTTTGGAAAAAAAATGCAGCTTTAAAACAGAATGTGTTTCCACTCTTCACAGAAGCAGAAAACTTGCGACTGTGGCTGAGAGCTGGTCAGTTGTGAACTGTCTTTGACTGCTCTCCCAAGCTCTAGTTTTCTGTGTGTCAAAATACTTAATTTATTTAGAGCTTATTGAATTCTAACTGGGTTCTGCTGCTGGTAGGAAGAAGATTGTAGGTTGGGTTTGCAGTAAGTCCTATATCCCCAAAACTATTCTTAGAACTTAGTAATTTCTTTCCTAAGTGTAAAATGGAACAATAATTGTCCATTTCCAGAGTCAACTTATTCTTTTAAAAAATACTGTGCATTATTTGTCAGTTTTGTTAGCTACTTCACCGCCAACCATCTTAGAAAAGCACTGTTCTTTGAAGTCATTTATCATAAACACTGAAGACGAGAGAGTGTTCCCTGGGCCGTGCTTAGGAAGCATTACATTACATTGCAATATGTCAAGTATTTGTGAGAGGGAGGGATTTCCTCAGTGTCAGATTATTTTAATAGAACTCTCTGTTTAGGAAGATGAAATTTATAGTACCAATTTTTTCTCTTAAAAGAGCATTCAACATTCTTCTTTCAGTCAATAAGAAACACTCGCTGTATCTCGTATGCAGAAGTTAGGCTTGTCGTACAGTCCAAGATATTTACATGATGTCTTCATGCTGTATAGAAAGCTGTTAAAATAATTGATAGATATTCCCAGAAATAGTTTGAGACAGACATTTGAGTACAACTTTGTCTTTGAAAGAGACTGAAATAGCTAACCTGGATCATATCTTTCTTAGGAAATAGGAGTGTTAATTTTGAAATCCATTTAACTGGATGTGACTCATATCTTTGGACAAGCCAGACTCCAAGCACCCCTGAAGTCTTGTGTTGCTCTTCATGGCCAGCTGTGTTTACAAAGTGATGCAATGATAATGCAGGAAATTGAAGAGCACTGTATATGTTACCAGGTGAACAGGTTTATTTGAGGGTGAAGCAACCAAACGCAGAAGACTAGAGCAATACCCAGCAAACATCCTAGGTTGCATCCAATGCCAGGTTGAGTCTCTATCTGATAGTCTCCAAGCTCAAGGAGGAGGTAGTTTCTGGTTTGGCCCACAGCAGAACAAGAAATATGGAGATCTCCACAGAGGATAACGAATAGCCCTAACCTGAAAGGCATTGACCAAGAGCCCTTTTGTCTCCTCTAAGTGTAGATGGCACTTAGACCAACATTTAATACACCTTTTCTGCAAAGTGGAGGAATTGGACCTTCAGAGACCAGTTTTGCGGGGCTTCTTCAAAGACTGCATGCAGTCTTTTTCCAGGGTGCTAATAGGGTAAATAATTGGTAGTGACAAACAAATAGGAACTGTCAAACAAGAACTGTTAGTGAACGTAATTGTGAAAGTGTTTTACAGTCCTGCTGGTTGTTAATAAAGCCCTGACTGACTGTTATCATCAATTGTCTTTGACAGTTTGTACAAAGCGCAAAGAAAACACTGTGACATTTCAGGTGACCTATTGTGCCGTTTGTAGGAAATGGGTATGAGAAAAGCACATATGAAATATGTTCATTTTCAGTATTGTATTTACATATAAACATTTAACTACATTACTATAGCCATACTGTTATAAAAGAGCCACAGTGAAGTCTACTACAGAGGCCCTAATTCAGGAAGGGTTCTTTGTTTGACTTGGAAAGTAATCACATGCTTGCAATTAAAGAGATGATGGGGAGTTTACAATACAAATATTTCCACTGATTGTAACATACTTTGAACTTGGTTCTAGGCATTTTTCTCACTAGTAATGAACTTTCAACATCCTTTTAACTGCTTTCCTAAATCAATGCTCTGGGTATCCTGTGCCCACTGCAGTGCCAGGCACGTTAGGAAAGCTTCTGCTCTGCAGCTTGATTTCAGAGACAGCTCTGAGAAGAGAGGCTCATCTTCCCTATGTCACATCTTGGGGACCTGCATGGATGCAGCGATACATCAGCCAGGAGGGACTTTCCTGCAGTTTGAAGAGGGTGTAAGGAGAGGAATTAGTAAACACAGAGCTGAGACAGTAACATTATTTATACATCACAGAAAGTGGGTTTTAGCCTGCTAAAATAGACGTTCTTTTAATGCAATATCTGTATTCACTGGCAGAGTGGAAAAAAAATATTTATCTCTATTGGAGAAAAACACAGTATCTGATCCAATAACAATCCATTTCATCCTCTTGTCAGTAGAACATAACTCTATAATCCCCACACAGTAGACCTGGGATAAGTTTTGGTCTGTGAGGCTCTAGTAAGAGGCTCATAGCTCCATATCCTTTGATAGTATTTTTGGTTCATTATGAGTGCATTCAGATGTGGTAGCTCTTGACCATGAAGATTTAAGGCAGTCTGTCTCAACAAGCTGGGAATTGACTTGTTCAAAACAAACACTAGAAAACATAAACCAATGTCCTCTCGCTTCACCTATGTGTTTCAGCTGGAACAAGAAATGATGACGTACCCAGTTACGTATGCCCATAACATTAAAAGCAGTTCCATGGAAATAGCTAGGAACCCATAATACCAGCACACTCATGATGATGACAGTGGTGAAAAAAAGTAGATATGAAATGAGACAATACACTGAAAGAACATAACTGACTGTATTTTTTAGACGAGTGCTGAGTTTAGATTTCAAAAGAAGTTGTTTCTCATATGTATAAAACCAACATGTGAGATGAACAAACGTACAAAAATAACATCTTTTCGGTCTCTTTGCAACATGATTATAAATAGAAGTGAAGCCTTTTATAAGAGGAATTTTAATGACTTTCTTCCCAATGTGAATTGTGTTTCCTCTTAGATTTCCTAAATGGTGGCATGGGAATCGGACACATCTAATTATTGCATTTTTTAAATCATCAGCCTTGTGATCATCCAATATTATTTCTAAATTAACACTATATAAGCAAAGAGTTTTGTTATGCTACAATATTTCTTCAATAATGTATGCACCCTTGTTTATGAAAAGACTGTCTAATTAATAGTCTCTAGGGTTCCAATTTACAATAAAGGCCTTATTTCTTCCTTTAATGCCTTCCAATGAAAAAAAAAATGAAGACAGATAAATTCTTGTCATTTAAAGCTATCCGCAGTAACTTCTCATTAATAATGCATAAATTTGCAGTCTTGTTTGTAAATTTTAACATTCAGCTGAAATGTCCCAGTAAAGTGTTTGTATGACGGTTTAGACTCCAGATGTCCTTATCTGGATGACAACTGTGTTACTCCATTGATTTAAACAGAACTATACCTTTAACTGTTACCTTCCCTATGCACTTTAGTAAGTACTAAGGCTATTTGATTATATTTTGACTATGTCATGCAATATCTGCAGAAACAATGAATAGAATAGATTTTGACAATAGGAATGTCTTCAGACATTGGCATTTCCATTATTAATTCTATTTTTTGCTGAAACTCGGTAAGCAAAGTCTGAGGAATCTGTTATTTACTGAAGGAGTATATCCTGCTGTGTTTATGGAGTCATCCAGATTATATTTATCTCACTATTTTGGCCACATCAACACTGCCTTAACTAACATTTTTCCATGCAAGATTTCACATTGTAAATGAAGAAGGGCGGGACTGGTTACCACCTCAGCGGAGACATGTGTAATCAGAATTCACTGGGAAAATTGTATTTAAATGGATGATATAATTCTCTTTTAATTTGTTTTGAATTAAGTTGCCGTCGCATAGGGCAAAGGAGAGAGAAATCTCCTTTACTGGCCAGAGTGTGTCTGTGGCAACCTGTAATGTGTATGTATTGCCATGCCACTAACGCCCTGGGTCATCTCAAGTCACTTAGCTACAGTAAATCACAGAGTGTGTAGAACAAAGCGTTAAGGTGGCTAATTATCCTCCATTGCATAACATTTTGAAAACGTGTTTGGTTGTATAGTAGTAATGGTTTCGTTGGTTTTATTCCGTTGGACTTCCCCGTCAAGTCCTTAATTTTGTGATAATATTGGAAATACACCTCACGTAAGAAAGATCTTGAACCTCACCTATGCTGTGGTGTTTCAGCAGACAGTATTCAGTTTGTTCCAGCTGAACAAACATTATGTTGTGTGATAGCAGAGCTGTAATTCATCAGCTAAGCATAAAGCTTTTACAACTAAGAAATAATCAGAAAAGAAAATGAAGAGATTTTGCCACAACCAATTTGGAAAGAAATAATTAATAGTGGATCTATTTTGATGCTGCATTGTCTAACTATATGTCATTTTTTGTTGGCAGTTGATGAAAACTGTGAATAAAATGTGCCCGAATATCACAAGAATTTACAATATTGGAAAAAGCAACCAAGGACTAAAGCTGTATGCTGTTGAGATTTCTGACAACCCAGGAGAACACGAAGTTGGTTAGGATTTAGTCTAACTAAATCTGTTGAAGGGTGTTGGGATTTGTCTTTTTTTTTCTCCTCATTCTCTGTATCTGCAGTAATTATCACTGACGGAATTATATTCACGGCAGCAAAGGTTTCAAATGTATGTGGGAGGAACTTCAGTGCTATATTTCTAAATTGGGAAGAGGAGGGTGAGCACGAATAGAAAGCATTTTGAATGTGGGATCAAATTCTTTAATGATAATGGGTCTTATTCTTTACAATAACAAAACAAAAGTGAATTTTAGTACTGGGGAATGGATTTTAGTTGTGGGGATTTATGTGGCTTTGGATAGAAATTTACCTTTTTTATATGGGGTGAATGCATTGCAAGCAAGGACAGGTCAAATCTCCCAAATCATCTTTCACTGGTGAGTGTTGGGGTACAATTTCCTACGATGATATAATTCTTCAGAACAGAAACTCATTCAGTCTTTGGTCCTTCTGTGGACAAAAATAAAGATCTCACTATGATAGTGCCTGGGGCAGCTGGTGGAATAAAGGCATCTTGTGCTTTGCCACGTCCATAAATACCCTGATAAGTGTTCATCTCACCCAAGGAAGGATGCTGTGATGTGCTCCTAAGACATCTCTCTACTTTGCCATAAGAGATGGAGCACAATAGGTGTAATCTCTCAGTAGACCTGGGCTGATCTTAGACTGCAGTCTCTGAATCTCAGATGTTAACACCAGAATAATTCATCTAATCTGTTTTTGAGAGTCCTGCAGAAAACATGCAAGGAGTGTTTCATGGACCAGACAAATTGGGAGGGTGGATCCAGCCACAAGCCGTAGCTTTGCCAGTTTGTGTCTGTCCTGTTGATGTTTGCAAGCATTACTCATACAAAGAACAACTAAATCAGGGGGCTTTTTTTAATACCTGGCACTCATCCTAATCATCAATCATGATTGTGAAATAATCATCATTATTTCATGCACTCAACTAAAAAACTTTGTAGTTAAGTGCAAGTATTGTGGTAATGAATATAACCTTGAAAAATATACATGAACCTGTTTTTTGATTAGTGAAGAAAAAGGAGTGTGTGAAGTCAGAGTTCAATTAAGTACAGTTACTGAAGGTCATCTTTTAAGAGCCTTAATATCTGTCCCAAAGAACTACCAGCAATGTATTTTTCATGTTATTTTTAGACTATCAGAGCTTTTTAAAATCCACCTGTAACATGCTGAAATTGTGAGTATAATTAAAAATCTGTGTAGTTGAAAATGGGTTTTGGAGATTTTACACAGTGGCTTTAGATATCAGTGATACGTAAGCCTGTTCTTCTAAAATAGCAACAGAAAGTGATTATTTGTTTCTGTAAAGTTACCTTTTCGTGTATCATTTGTTCAGTTAAAGCATTTCTCCAGCTCTCCTTTAGTGAAATGTTGATTGACATCAATGAAATTTGGTTAGATATTTGATTTGCTGCTCTGACTACACTTCTGCCCCATGTGTTTTCAACAGGTGAACCAGAATTTCGGTACATTGCAGGAGCTCACGGGAACGAAGTGCTTGGACGTGAGCTAATCCTTTTGTTAATGCAGTTCATGTGTCAGGAATACCTGGCTGGGAACCCACGCATTGTACATCTCATTGAGGATACCAGAATCCACCTCCTGCCCTCAGTCAACCCAGATGGATATGACAAGGCATATAAAGCGGTAATACGATTATGAACATATCAAGGAATTATTTTAGTTGTATTAGATTAATGAAACGTGCTTCTGTTGTCATTTTTTTTCAAATATCATATTTTACAAGTAATCAAAAAGAAACAAATTAAAAAATAAACACATCAAAGCAAGCATAAGCCACTGAAACATCTTACTCGGAAAAAAAGCTGAAACAGTATTCTATGTGACATTGGCTAACAGGAAGATGTGTATGGAAAGGAGGGTCACGAAGACTGCCAGAAAAAACCATACTGAGGTGTGTGATCAATGGGAACACCATTATGGAAAACATGAAAGAAAATTCATGCCATCTGTTTCTCATGAGAAACCAAGCTAAGCACATGAAAATTTGCATTCCTCTGCAGCTGAAATGTAATAGTGCATCTTTAAGGAGAGCACAATGTGTTGGGCATCGTAATAATTCATTCTGGAAGAAGACAGACACAGGAGGAAAAATTGCAGGGGCTGCTCAAATGCACTGGAAAATCTTCCAGGACAGTCTGTAGAAGACCAGAATACAAAAGTTGCACTCACAGCCGTGGAAAGGAATATATGCCATCCCTATTGCAACCCAGGGAAAAACCAGTCTTAAATAGAAAACTTTAAACCAAAACAGAACATTTTGGCTAACCCCAAGTAATTTTTCGTGGGTTTTGCTTCACCTCATTCAAGATTTCATAGAAAATGAAAAAAAGCCAATAATTCATTTCAGTTAATTAAATAATTCATGCCTCCATTTCTCTGTATAGAATTATCTCTGACACATCCCCAAACACTTTGCTGAGGGCTCACAGGTTGCTGTATTGCTGTATTCTGAATGAACATTTATCTTTTTTTTCTTCTTTATTTCTTTTTTTTAAAAAAAAAAAAATCTAAGGGTTCAGAATTAGGGGGCTGGTCTTTAGGACGATGGACTCAGGACGGCATTGACATCAACAATAACTTCCCTGATTTAAACTCTTTGCTCTGGGAGTCAGAAGATCAGAAGAAGGGTAAAAGAAAAGTTCCAAACCATCACATCCCAATCCCCGACTGGTACCTGTCCGAAAATGCCACCGTGAGTAAGGCCAGAGGGAGGGGAACACAAAGGCTGGGGCAGGCTGAAAGAGTGAGCTTTACATTTCTCAAGAAATGAGCAACTTGTGGGTGAAGTTATACACCGGATCTAAGCTACTTGTCCAGGCTTCCTTGTTAGTCAGTGGAAATAAAAATGCACCCCAAAAGTACCATTCACCCCCGTAATTTAGAGGCAGCCCTTGGGAAGGGAACTGCTTCCCAGAGGATTCTCTTTTCCCTGGGCTATTGCGAGATCCTGGTGGACTCCATACCCGACTTTTAGGCAGCAACAGGTAGACAAAGAGCAACCCACTGCAGGGCTCAGTCCTGTGCATCTAGAACGGTGAATTCTAGAACTTCTCCCTGGTTTTGTGGCGTAGATGAGCCCTTTGCAAACTCAGTCGCCATACAGATTTCTCCTGGGGTTTTCTTATTTGTTCTTATTTGAAATATATTCTTATCTGAAATAACACAGCAAATGCTGAGGCATATGCAAAACCAATGCAGTGGCTTATGCTCAAGTCATTTATTGGATCGTAGTGCTAAAAATTTAACTTATTTTTGCATGGCCTTTTAAATATAATGGCAAGTATTTATAGTGGCTGAGATTCCCCCACTTTGATGGGAAGGCACTTAACTGTGGCAGTTCTGTGGGCTTTAGAAATATTTCTGTGTTTAAAATCCCTTATTTCGAAAACTCATTTCAGCCAATGGCAGGGGGAGCAGTGTCATGGTCCAACATCTTTGCCCGTTGCTGCTCTGGCCTCACTGTTCAAAGATGTTCCTGCTGCATAAAGTACCAACATTAAGGTTTTGTTAGTTTTTATGGGTTGTCAGTGACCTCCAAAGCGTGGCTGGCAAGCACTGTAATTTAAAGAAACCCTTCTCCTTGGCCACATCTCTTGTGCTGGCTATTCGCTCTGTGCTAAGAGACTCACAGCGGGACTCCTGTGTCTAGTCTACCTTTGAAAGAAGATTATCAAATTTCACAGGTTGAATCAAAGCTGCTGTTTGTTTTTCTCCCAGGTGGCAGTTGAGACACGGGCAATAATAGCATGGATGGAAAAAATTCCTTTTGTGCTGGGTGGCAATTTGCAGGGAGGAGAGCTGGTGGTGGCGTACCCCTACGATATGGTGCGATCGATGTGGAAAACCCAGGATTACACACCTACCCCAGATGACCACGTCTTTCGCTGGCTTGCATATTCCTATGCCTCCACTCACCGCCTGATGACAGATGCGAGAAGGAGAGCCTGTCACACAGAGGATTTCCAAAAGGAGGACGGCACTGTTAACGGAGCCTCCTGGCATACCGTGGCTGGAAGTAAGTGTCTGTAGAAACTGCAATTAGCATTACCTTGATAAATATGAAAATGCCATCGCTGCCTGGTGTACATTGCAGTGGCAATGGTGGTAAAATGTGTGCACTAAGAGGAGAATTTCCCCACCTGAAAGACTGTTCACTGCATTTCATCAGGTATCAGAGGGTTGAAGGAGACAGTGTCACTAATACCTTGTGACCATTTCGTTTACTACTGAGGTTTCCAAAAGTGCACGTGCAATACGTTAGTTTTATGGATTCTATACATTCAAGATGGTTTGTCAGGACAAAACCAACCCAGTCTAAGCCCACTAGCAGGGGGGAACCTGTCAGCCTTTGCCATCTCAGAGGGTGCCAACAGAAAAATGCTGCCACACAGCAGAGGTAACCAGTGTCAGAGCCAAAGCAGCGACTCCCAAACCAGTCTGCAAGCCTGGGGAGAGATTCCAGTGGCCCTCAGATAAGAAAATCAATATTTCAGCCTCCCGCTCACTGAACTCAGGTGCAGATCAGCCCCCACTCATATTCACTTTGAGTCGTAAAAACATTCCACAAAAAGCTGCAGTTTGCCTGCTACCATCCTATTTTGAAAAGACCTGGACGTGCTTACAGTTAAACTTTGCATGGGCTCCGTAGGCATTTCTGCTGCCAGAATAAATTACAGATTGCATCGTTCACCATATGCCCAAGCCTGTCACCCTGTCGAGGAGCGTGAAGGGGAAGCCATGTCCTGTAGTGCGGACAAAGCATCGATTTCTAGGAAAGCCCAATTAGAAGCACATTTTTAACAGCAATAGGCGCGGTTATCTCTATGGGTGTACACTTCGAGCAGACTCGGAACAGGCACTCTGCTGATTCATCACAGTTCTGCTCAAAATATTTTTTTTTTTATAAGTACATCAGTTCGACAACGTATTCTATGAAATTAAGAAATGAGCTGTGCATCTGTCGTCACGTGAATGACAATAGGAACAACTACAGCAGTAATGGCAAACAGATGCAAGTGAGCGTCTGTGCAGACCACATTTTATTGGAGCTGGCTCTTGTTTGTAACTTGCAGGTAGTTTCACTGCATAAACATTTCTAAATTTTGGATGCAACTTTTATGGCTTTTACATTGGCCCATGTAAAGTTAATGCTGGCCAGCCTTTAAAGGCTAGAGCCAAGAATTAACTTTTCTTTTCAAATATTTTTTCAGGAGGTTAAAAAGCGCTGGGTGAATTCGGGAGTGGGGGGAAGACTGAACTGCTTAGATCACAAGGCCAGTGCCTGACAATACATTTCTACGCATTTCTGCAAATTCTATAAAATAACCCTCTGAATGCTAACTTGACCACTTAATTATCTAATTTATGAGTTTAATTTTCCTAAGTGCTATAAGAAACATAATTATGAATCGATCCAGAAAAGATGACATTGGCCATGTCATTAACAGCTGTCACACTGTTACATTAAGTAATGATGTACAATATAGCTGCTGAATAGCATCTTGATTTCTTAGTAACAATTGCATATTGGATTTGGTTCATCTGGTTTGTTTTATTGCCTTATGATGTTTCTCATTATACTTTAAATCCTGCTCTCTTCCATTATAATAAGACTTCCAAGACGCTCTTTGAGAAAAATGCTGGAGTATTGCTTTTACTTTCAATTCTTTACACCTTGGACTCCAGACTAAGCCTCAAAAGATGTGGTTTTCATTTGAGCTCAGCCTCCAACCTGCAGGATGGTTTTAAACCTCTTTACATAGACAAATGGAAGAGAGTGATTTGTATTGCAGATATATATATGCATACATATATACATATTGCAGCTGATAGTTAACCAATGGCGCCTTGTGTTGTAAAGGGTTGTCCAACTATGATTCTAGATTTGGAGACAGATTTTCCCTATGTTTTTTTACTCTGTAATTCCATGACTATATTGATGGATTTGTATAGCTCACTCCACTTTTTCTGTTTATTTACTTTTTAGATCAACATGTAACACTTTCTTCTCCTAAACCCCTGCTTGATCAATATCTGACCTGGAGGTGACACCCCAATATATTGCTTGCAGAAAGCTGTCCCACCTGTCCTTCAGTGTGGGTGGCACCTCCCGGCCGTAGCACAACTTGAAGCTGCCCATGCTCTCTCTCCTCATCCACCTGCTGCCTGGCCTTGCAGTGATCGTGCATATAAACTTTTCACTGCTCATGCCATGGGAAAATTTATAAGGGATATTTCTAATTCCTTTTCAGCACCAGAGAGTCCCTAGAGAAGTATGTGCGCCACAGATATCTCGCACAGATATCAGACACCTCCGTATGCCTTTGAAACCCAGCCATACTATTTCCTGCATATACTTTGGACTGCAATGAATGCAAGTTCTTCAGCAATTTTACATATAACGTTTCTGCACTGGGTGTAGAACAGATGAATTTTATTTTATTTCCGGTGTTTTCAAGGCTGGATTTGCATGTTTCAGACACTACTCAGAGAGTTGCTCTTGGCAACGTTAAGCCATTTTCTTAAATACATGTATTAAAACTGAGCAATTACTGTGTATTGCAAAACATTTCACAATAGATTAATCAGGATGCGATACAGTAAGTGAGGGGAAAATAACTGCGGCTGTTTCTCAAATGGAGGGGAAGCACGTTTATGCAGAGTAGCATATGCCACTGTCTGATATTTAGGCTTTCCCCATCAACAAAAGTGAAAAGCTTAACATCTGTATTATATAATCCTCCTGCTCTGCATCCAGAAGGCACTGAGGGCTCATTAAATACTTGACTACTGCTCTATCATAATTGGACAGGACTAGGGTTTTTTTTTTAACTCTTTTCAATCAGAAGCACTTGGTGAATGCATTTCCTGCTAATCTTTGCCATTTAAAATATAACAATTAATGAAAATTAATAAAATTTTTTTAAATAATTTTTTATTAGAAATGCGGGTGGAATGAGACATGAAGCTCACATCATTTCTTCCTCTAGTGTTCATGTACTGTATCATGTTATCTGTGTGATTGTGGAGAACTAATAAATGGAGTTTCCCAAAGGAAAAATAATTGTGAGAAACGGGAGAGAAACCTGGAGAATGGAAATGTTTGAGATCTGTATCTAAATACAATCTTCCTTAGTGCTCAGGACCTTTGCAAAGGTCACAGTGCTCTCTGTAACGCAGACTTAAATTGCAGCTCCTCAGAGGTCAGATGTGCTGAGGTTCCTGGGTTTTGATTAGGACATATTTCTAATGGAAATCGCTATTGCAGAGCAGCAGTGCAGATTCCAGTCCTCTGCAAAGCCATAATAGGGGAAAACTAGAATAGATACTTTCATTCCTTACAAGATAACAAACACCATGTATAACTTAAAAGAATTATTACTACCTTGATTTTTCTGGCTTTTCTATCATTTAGATTACTTACATGGGAAAACATGTAGACTGAGAAACCATTTTGTCAGCTGTTCTGATAAATCATTTTTCCATAACCATCACTGTGTGCACGTTACTCTGCATCCGGACATTTAGGGTTGTATAAGTTTGGTTAATGGCCCCACATCCATGCAAGGTAACGTAGACCATCCCATTTCTACCCAGAGCAATCATAAGTGAGAGCTGCTCCATGGGAACGTATCCAGGTTTAGTGAAGCTTAATGCTTTCTTAAAAGCAAAGCATAAGGCTTTTGCTGTAAAAAAAGACCTTTCCTAACATCTTCCTGGTATGCTCCTATCTTCTCCATCAATATCATAGAAACTTTATCTGGAATGAGTTTAATTTGTTTGTTTGTTTGTTTTCTGCTAAATCTCTATTTCCTTTAAGTTTTGTGGTGGCAGAAGGACACTGCTCTTTGCAGCAAAGGAATTGGGGATGTGGTGCTGGGCTGACACAGTGACCCATGCTGTCATGCTGCAATCTTGTGTCCTCTGTTTTGAAGGTGGTGATGGGACGCTGTCTTTAAAAAGCCTTGTTTTGTTACATGGACAGCTCTGATGTTACTCTCGTGCTTTGTTACAGGAGACGTGGCATTTCTAAAACACTTTTGCCCTGCCAGGTCTGCAGACTAAGTCAGCTAGAAAAATACGCAATTTGTGTTTGAATAAGTTATATTACTTTGCATAAAATAATCAGATCTGATCAATAGATTAAAAGAGGATATAAAATTGCTTCTTTTTAACCTCCTATTGACAGGCATAAATGACTTCAGTTATCTGCACACAAACTGCTTTGAGCTCTCCATCTACGTTGGCTGTGACAAGTATCCCCACGAGAGCGAGCTGCCTGAAGAATGGGAAAACAACCGCGAATCGCTGATTGTTTTTATGGAACAGGTATTCGACAGAAGAACAACTTTTGAATAACTCGATGACTCTTTTCAGATTGAAAGGGAGTTTAAGGTTTCTGATATTTTTCTTGCATGACTAATTACATGATTATTGGTTTTTTGGATAGAAACCTTACCTATAAGCAATACTGGCATATCACTTCAGCCAGGCTGTTTTAACTTAGGAGGGCAAAATAGTGAAGCTTGTTAAAATTTGACGTGAGCGCAAAGCTTGCTGGAAATGACTGCCAGAAAAAAACCTTACATCTGCTGCTTTATCTGCTTGTTTTATCTGTCTCTTTACTTTGATGCCTCAGGAATCCTAACTGAGTTTGTAAGTTGGTTCAGAAGTAGCTAGTGCCTGGAAGGCTGATATTGGGTTAATAATGATATTTCAAAATTGCGTGAACCATGAAGTAGGAATAGAATACACTTAATTCACGTATGGATTTAATGATTTACTGTATCTTCCTAATGATAGTACTGTTCATTGCTGTGCAATATATGTTTGTTTATTCTCTCAATAGGTCCATCGAGGCATCAAAGGCATAGTAAAAGATACGCATGGAAAGGGAATCCCAAATGCTATTATTTCAGTAGAAGGTGTTAACCATGACATTCGCACAGGTAAAAAACCAAAATCACGAGTGCAAATGAACAGATTTATGGTTTAAAAACAAAATACAGCACCTCATTGCAACTTTGACCTCTTTTCTGAGAAAAGCCAGCAGATCGTAAACAGTCCAAGGAGAGTGTTGCAGAAGGAGTGGCACGTAAGGATGGAGTCACTTCTTTCCATGGTGCAGCTACATAGACGAGAACAGAGCTGTGGCTTTCCTCTCTGCCCTTCTTCCTCTTTCCACCTCTTTTAAAGTATTGAGCAAATAGCCTTTTATCTGCCCAAAACCAATAGCCTGAATAAGGCTGTGTCTAAAGAACTCTTATTCCTCCTTTTCTCATGTAAAGGTAGTGCAAATCTAACCCAGAATAATTATAGCACTGAACAACAAGGGTGTAGGTAACGCCTTGGTGGGCGAAGAGTGTTTCTCTGCCTGTTAACAGTTATAGGACTATGAATGTGTTGGAGATGAGATTTAGAGCCATGTCCAGAGGAGGAACAGCTGTTGCAGGGAAGGGGGACTTTCACAACCTGAAGAGTGTCCTGCAAAATCAAGCTTTATAAAATATCATTTAATGGGGCTCAGTAGAGACACTGCTTTGCTTGGGTGAATTTCAGCCCAAAGAACTACTTTTCAATGTGTATAGTTTAAAAAAACCCACACAAATGGCTATTTGCCTTGTTAGCACAGTCTTGATCTATACCCAGACACAGGTATGTATACTCAGAGTAAACTCTAAGCCTATTTAATGGCCTGGAAAATAGTTATGGCACTAACTAAAGAACTGCTTTAAATAGACACTAGCCAATTACAAGATTAGTAGTAATACCTGAAAATTGTTGTTGGGAGGTAGCAGGCGGGATAGTGTCCAATGGCCATTGGGTTTGTGTAGGTACTGTACCGTGATTTAAGACACACAGTCATCTTAAATGGAGAAACAACAGAGGGGATACAGCAAGGAGAGGAGCATGTGGAAAGAAATAGCAAAACAAGATGTCAGCAGGAGTCTTTAGTGATTGCGCTCAAAGTGCTGGTTGCACAAAGGTTTCTGTTGGACATTTATAGAAAAGTAGCATCATGGTGAATAATCAGACAAGTCATATTGTTGTGTACTCTAGATTTGGATCAATATTAGAAACAGGAACACTAATTTTATGTATTTTTTACATCCTGACTGGCATTCTGGGTCTTCCATTTGCTGCCACTTCCACGTGCTTTGCCACTGAGGTACAGTATGGCACGCTTTGACACATAAACTGATTTCAGGCTATGGAACATCATAGAGCTTTAGATAAGAGACTTCCAAATCTTTAATGTTTGCTACAGTAAATTATCTGAGCCAATAATAAATCTTGGAATATCTAACTTAGTTTATGATTAATTTTATTTCAGTGCTACTGTGTCTCTGTTGTAAAAGAAAACATTGAATGACAGATATTTAATTAGGTAATAACGATTCTGCCTTAAATATTTCAAAATGGGACCACTGGGAAATGATAGCAGGAATTAATCAGTTGTTTTTCCTTGCTTTGGAAGTCTTGGCAGTCTTGAAAGACTGCCATAAACTGTAGGTTGTATTACTCTGTTAACAGAATTAATATATTGCTCTGGTTGAGGCCGAGTAAATGCAATAGGTGATTAGTCTCCAGCTCTGAGTACACTGGATTGCCACATGAAAGAAAAAACAACAGTTTAAAGACAGCAAACATGCATATGGAAAGGAGTCCCAGTAGCATGTGTAATAAATGTGCAAGATCGCAGAATCGACCTTGTAACACTTGGGGAATCTTGCAGCTATTTACATCTAGACTTAGAGCTGATCTTCTATGTCCCAAGGCCATCTGCACTTGTTAGTAAAAATAAAAGTAGTTATTTCATTCTTTTTAATTCTTCTTTTTAATGAGACGTTTAAGCTGACATTCTGTTTGGATGGGAACATCCCACTTTGTAGATGGGAACATAGAAGTTCTATCTTGTTTTATATTATACACATAGCAATGTATGTCTCATTAGTCTTTGAAACTAGAGAATTTATGTTGGAGCCAAAAAGCTAAAATGACATGTATAACTCCAGAGAAAGAAGGCAAATTGTCAGCAGTCTTCTTTCATTTATACCTTTTAAAATGAAAAATGTATCCATTTAAACCTCTGAGTTGCCTTGATATAAAAATAGGTCAAGCAGGAGAATAATTATGGCCACTACCTCTATTAATGTAAGTTTTGTTTAAAGTGAGCTAAGCTGTAAGGTATCTACCATTTCTTTGATACATTAATGTGGTCGACTACCCTGCAGAGCCAGACAAAAGTTGTCTGTAAAGGCCCTCTAATAACATTTACTTGTTTGAGAAAATTTCTCTGCTGCTTCTTGTGGACAAAAAAAAGCGCATGGAAAGCACTATTTTTTTACTTTCTCTTGGACGTACAATATAGCTAACGGAAAGACAGCGTTGCTGACCCTAAGGTAACAATATTAATAGGCTAATTGAAGTCATTGATTCTGAGAGCAAGAGCTTTGTGGAAAATTATTCCATTTTCTCTTGATGCAGATGTAACTATTGATTAAGCCTGAGTGATTACATGTTGTTACGGTTAGACATGGACTGTGCTCTATGAGATAACCTTTGGAAAAGAGTTGATCAATTGGATGACCAAATGCACCTGGACACCTTTTTTCCCCATGGTTCAAAGGCAATTTTGTGGGTTGCTTCCTGTAATTGCACTTTTTGGAAATCTCAGAGCAAATCTTCATGAAGAAATGTACAGTTTCCTTCCAGTGAAACACTTCTGTAGCACAACCTGTAGCAGAGTCCAAAGAAAGATGTGCATTTCTGTGTGATTTTTGCAATAAAGCATACTTAATTAAATTTCACACAATGTTCAGAGAAATTTTTATTAATATTTTGGTAAGTTTCATATGATTTCAGTATACTTTATGTAACAAACCCCAAAGATTTTGAAGTAGCATTTAGTAATATTCAATAACATTAGTCTAAGCTAAGCATAATTCTGGTATTATAACCCCAGCCTCATTCATGGCTGCCTGTTCAGTAGAGAAAAGTTAAGTTTTAGTTGTTACATACATTGGGTGTGCAGCACTATGGCTAGCTTTCCTGGAGAGTCTTTTGTAGGTAACTGAGCATTAGGATAGATTTTCATAATGTATTTAAACTAGTAAAATTTAGTAAATATGGTACATTTAAGTATAAATATGATACTTAATTGTAACAAAGGTCTGTCCTATCAGGCTCAAAGAGTGTTTCTCTTAATTGAAGTGATTATGGAGTCATCTGACACATTTAATTTATAAAAATACTATCTTTGTATTTTTATGCATTGTTATTTTATCTAAGCAGACATGGTAATTCTTTTCCAGACCCAATAGGAGGAGATAGTCTGCCTCCAGCCTGCTTCCACTGGAGCCTATTCTTTTAGCAAACCTATTATTTACTAAATTTATCTGTATTTTTAATTGTGTTTCTCTTGCCATCTGCTCTGAAATTTTTTACCTACTGCATTTAATCTGATTTAAAAAAAAAAACCTTTTAGTCTGGTATTAAATTCTGGGCAATGACAGCTGACAGAAATACTAATGCCTACTTAGTTGTAAATGGAAAGGAGGTAAAGTGCATCCTGCTAACAGTTTAATATCCAGCTTTGTAATAATTTCCCAGTGGTGTGTGAATGTGTAGATTTTTTTCTGGCCTTGCGTGTGGGGTTGTGATGAACTGCCTGTTAAATGTGTCAGAAAAATGTGGGTCAGTTTTGAAGGGGCTAAAGCCAACCTCTGAGCAGGGATGCGTTCACAGCCACGCACGCGGTGATCCATAGCCTTTTGCCAGCCCTGTAGTATCACTAGAGCATTTACAGCTAAAAATGAGCCCTTAGGGATAAATTCAAGAAACCTGGGCAGCTTTATGTTTTTTGTTTTGGTTAAGGTGCCAATGGACACAATAGTAAGGGAGAACTGAATAAAGAGCTTCTCAGGGAGCCTTTCCTAAAAATGCCTGAGTCCTGAGAAACAGAAAATCTGGACCTTGATCATCACACCAAGGGGGGTCAAACTGGCTGAAAGAAAAACCTGAGCAAGCTGGTATGCAAGAACTAACCGGATTGGGTGTGCTTCCTTGCACACAATTTCACCCTCGCATTCAGAGACTTCAATATCAGGGTATAGTTGATATCGCTGTTTTGCTAACACTTGCTGGTTGCAAACTCATTCACTATTTTACCAAGCCCTAAATTAAAATAATATTTCTCTAAACAGAGGCTAGCTAGTCTGATCTTTTCCCAAATGTAATATTTTTGTTCAAATCATCTTTAGTTTTTGCAATACACCGCCTTGCAAGCAACTCAAGGCTAGTGATAGTAAGGTTGTCGGTTCTTATCAGTGTTAAAAAGAAACAACCCCTCTTCATACAAGAGATGTTGCATTTCTAGTTATATAAAGAATTGCGTATTTGAATATGCACTTTCATTCCACAGTGGGTTTTCCCAGGATAGAGTGCAAAACTAATTTTAGATATTAGTGTTTTACCTTTTTCAGTCCACAGCTAAGCATACTTGCTAATTAAAATAATATTTTAAAAGAAGTCTAAAACCATTCTTATGTATGTATGGGTAACCTGAGATCATATATGGCAAAAAAGAAGAAAACAGAAAGTCCCGATTCAATGAGGTGTTAAAATACATCTTGCTTTACGCATGAGTAATTTAGTTGATTACAGGAGCTCTCTTCATGCATTTGCAGGTAAGCAAGTGGTTAAGTACCCTGATGAATTATAGATTGTAGGAAAATTAGTGTAACAAAACTCAATGTAAGATTATATGGAAGGGGATATTTACTTAGATCTCTAAGGCAGTTGACGTTATGCCTTCACACACTTTGCATATTTAATAACACCAAAACGTGTGTGTCCAGGCAGTCTGGCCAGGATCGTGAGTGTGATGTGGGTACCCTACTGGAGCTTCTCTTGATTGATTAGTTAGAATTAATTTGGGGAAGATCTTTTATATCCCTCAGGAATCGCCTGCCGTTACAAGGTGACCCTTTGCCTCTGGGTCTTTTTGACTTCAACTTACAGAAATCTTAGGCTAGATTGAAGCCCATTGTCCTTTTTTCAACATTTGGAAAATATGTTTGAGGCATGTTTCCTGTAGGGCTGGCAGGGCAAGGAGGGGTACATGCGATGGGTGGCAGCTTCATTGCCACCCTCCTGGTGTGAAGAGGCAGGGTTGCTGCCTGTGCTGTCATCTTATCTGTGTGCAGGTATTTCTGTATTCTCATAAACAACAACTTCCTCAAGGAGAAAGGGCCACTGTCCTGAAAACCATCTCTTTTCCTACCAGGAGCCGATGGGGATTACTGGCGTCTTCTCAACCCGGGGGAATACGTGGTGGGTGTGAAGGCGGAGGGCTACACCGCCGCTACCAAGACCTGTGAAGTCGGCTATGACATGGGAGCTACCCAGTGTGACTTCACCATCTCCAGAACCAACCTGGCGAGGATCAAGGAGATCATGAAGAAGTTTGGGAAGCAGCCAATCAGCATGTCCATCCGGCGGCTCAGGCAGAGGTCTCGGCAGTGGCGGCAGCAGCGATAGACCTCAGCCTGGCGGCCCACAGCGTCCACGAGCTCTGCTTCTATCAGCCTGGCTGTAGTCGTAGTGAGAGTTACATAGCCCATCTCTTCATACATATTTCTCTGCACGAGGCCTTTCTGTTAGTGGAGCTGGATGAATAGTGGGGTTTTTCAGTTTGGCGAAAAATCAGAAACAAAATTCAAGTGGAACCAAAATAAGCCCCGGGGTGGAGGGAGGGGCAGGAAGAATGTAGAAAGAAGTTTTGAGTTAACCTGGAATTAATTTTTTTGCTTCTTGGGTTATTTAATCTTTTGTAAATCTGTTTTCTTTAAAAATAGAAAAAAAAGAAAAAAAAAGAGATGCTTATAAAGGAGAAGTGGTTTTTTGAATGAAAAACTGAAAAATGTTGTTTCTAAAGTATAAAATTGGTATATTTTTGCAATTCAAAAACGTTTTGACACTCTTTACATTTTATCCTCATATAGGAGGAAAGCTGAGAGGGCACAACTTCTGTTGAATATCATCAGAAGTTGTGTCAAAATTTCAGTCCCCCTTTCCCTGAAAGTCCACCTTTTGACAAGCACCATAATATTTGGGGAAAAAACCTGAAGTGAATAACCCACCTTAGCTTTCCTGCTTGGGTTGTCTCTATTTAAGGATGTCTTGTGATTCCAGGGTTTAATGCCAGGAGTGGATTTCTCCTCTGGCTTTTTAAGGCTGCGGTTTTGCTCCGTGAACTAAACCTAACGAAAAGGGCATGGGATAAGGACCACTGCAGCACTGTGGCATGGCAGCCTCTCTCTAACCTGGGAGAAGGACTTGAAACAAAGCTTTTCTTGTGGATACAGCCAGTCATATCTTGCATATGAGAGGAGAGGTTTGGTCACTGACATGTGCATAGTTCACAAATCCACTGACATCATATTTTTTCTTGATTCTGGCCTGCCTATAAGTGCCTTTTGTGCTCATGCACACCTTGTGCCACTGTCTTCCATGACATGCAAGGGATTTTGTATTCCTCTGCATGGTCTGCTCACCTTGCCACTGCAGCTGCTGCTGCTTTTCTGGTCTTACGACGACTATGAGAGCAGGATTTGTGCTTTAGCATTGGCTTTTAAGTAACAAAATTGTACAGCAGGATAGGATTGAGGTTCAGGAAAGATGCAGATCAGATCTAGGAAAGAATGAACTAAATAAACACTGGTCAAACTATCAGCTGGTGAAAATCATCTTTGCTCCATTAGCTTCAATGTTATGTCCTTAATTATACCAAATGAAGGGTCATCTGTATGATTTTAGCCAGTCAAAATTCTGTGGCAAAATAAACATCTCTTAATATGCTTGGTAGAAAGACTGCGGTGTACACTTCCAAATACATTTCTGTTTAAAATATTTTAATTGCTATTGCAGTTTTTGCTTATTTGGTATGATTCTTGGAAAAGACATTCACCAAAGTATCATTCAAAACAGAAAAAGTAAAGTGCAAGTAGAAAACTTACTGTAAAAATACCACGTGCCATCTGTATTAAATCTTTTTTTCTTGTCAACGAATCTTGTAAACAAGCATCTTGTTTACAAGATTCTTGTAAATCTTGTAAAAGGCAAAAGATTGCAGAATGAATACTATAATCATGAACCCTTGCATAATAAATAGTCATATTGTTAAATTTCTTAGGTAATGCTTGTTCTGCAGATACCATTAAATAAAAGCAATGTATTTGGCAGCAAGGGCTCAAAGAAAATAGAGGAGTGCATACATAATTTTCTATAACTGAAATTATGGAACTCCAGGTCCCAGTCAGCATCATTTAAATTAAGTAATAGAGGTAAACAAATGATCCAATCATTACATTAGCATTTGGAATTATATTTTACTTATTTCACTCTGTTTACCACCCTTAGAACATTCTATATGCCATATATATTTTTGTATAGCAAATATAACAGCAACTTGTCAAGAAGGGCTTTTTTGGCAGCTGAGAGGGGATTGGTGATGTCTTTGTGAAGGTAATGATGTGAAATAATTTTGGAATATGGAATGACAGCAGACAATTTGTTGGCAGTTTAATTTGGCTCATTCATTGGCATATGTAGATTTTGTCACCACCCCAATAGATCAGGGCCATACGCGATTGTTCGTGTTATGAACTGATGGAGTTTCTTAGGTGGCTTCTCTCTGGAGTTCCATGAAGGCTACCCAGTGATCTTGCTGGGGATGGTTGACACGCACAGGAAAACGAGGAACTAACCAGCCAAATTTAAATCACTCTGACAATCAGACTGAAGGTGGAAACCACTGTCTTAGTCCTGGCA
This sequence comes from Ciconia boyciana, assembly GCF_034638445.1. Classification (NCBI taxonomy): domain Eukaryota; kingdom Metazoa; phylum Chordata; class Aves; order Ciconiiformes; family Ciconiidae; genus Ciconia; species Ciconia boyciana. The sequence continues at coordinate 62,694,096 of NC_132941.1, read as the reverse complement.
TGTCAGTTCTTTCTACCTTGAAATAATGTTTCAGGCTGGTTTGAGATTTACTTTAAAAACCTACAGGTCCCTATGCTTTGTTCTCAGGTATGAGGTTATCTCAATGAGAAGTTATTTTTTATTTGATAGCAAGAAGTGTATTTGACGGGAAATTCTTTGACATCTATTAGCTAAAATTAGATGGACTCTAATTGCTGAAGACCTCATTAACGTCAGATGCTGAAGACGGTGGCCTTGGTGCTCTTTACTGGCCGTGACTAGTGCTTACACATACTTGGACACAGAGCTATGACTAATGCAGGTGACCTTACTCCATTTTAGTCCAGGCATTACTAAATAAATGGCCTAATAGCTGTCAAGTGTACTTGTCTGTGGAACTATTTTTTGATTGTCCAGCACCTTTACATTGGAAAGCACTCACGTTCAAAGGAATTTTACTAGGAACTTCAGATGTGTGAATATCTCGTGCTGAGATAAGATGATTATGCCTGCCCTGAATATAATAATAATGAACTGATGTGTGCCTTATTTACTGCTATAGTTATGCACTGGGGAGTTAAAATGTTCATCTTCTTTGAAATATATAGCACCGCTATTTAACCTTTAGATAGATCCAAACAGCAAACCAATAGATCTGGATACCAGTGTTTTCTATTTAACTACCTTTTCCACGTCTTTAGAACAGGTAATTTTTTCTAAATTTTGTGGTTTTAATCTCTTTTCCTTTTAGTGTTGTAGGAAAATAGGCAACCCTGCAGAAACAACAGGAAATAAAACTTGGGGATGGATACACTCCTTTTATAATTACAGATCCATTTTAACAGCTACTTATACGAGGACTCTGTTAAGCTTTGATCATCCCTGACATAAAAGAAAAAAATACAATCCCTTCCAAGTAATAAGAAATTCAGCTGCACAATCTCACCCATACAGTAAAGGTTAAACAAATAAAAGGTTAAAACAGGACATATTCCACTCTCCTTGATAATACCAGCCATCAGTCATCTGCTCCCATGCGGAGCCCTGATAATCATAAAATACAGTGGGAGCTGGCTGGCTTCTCCTTAACTATCCATGTCATGCTATCCAGCTATTCATTTTCTATCTGTTTATTTATCATAATTTTTATCACCCCGTATCACAGTTTTTCTCATCCATCTTAGCAACTACAAGTACGCTAACCTCTCAAAGACGGATCGCGGTATCTGCAAATCAGCTTGGGAATGCTGAAGCCAATAAAACTTGTATCTACTAAAAGTGTATCTACTTACACACATTGGTATAAGTGTAGTGAATCTTGGTAATCTCTAACCCAAATTTAATCTGCTGGCACCAGAAGACTTAGGAGTATCTGAGTACCCCTTTTACCAGGAGGTTGAGCTCTGTGTGGGTAAAACACACTGATAAAAATGAATATAAATGAAGTTATTGACTATGCTGCAAAGAAATGCAATTTTTTTGTTGGATATTTTAAGCCTGTCACATATTTTCAGCTTCTGTCACCAACTACTTTCCCTTCTTTTATCCATGTATAGTTGTGATTTTTTCCTCTAACTTCAGCTCATTATTTTCAGTGAATATGGCACATCTTCCCAAAGTGTGGATTTCAGCAGTCAGTGATGGAGTTATACAGCCAGATTCACTTGCCTCTTTTATCATGCTGTGGTAGGTGGTTGACCTTTTTGAGAAACACTGGAACAGAGATGAGTTAACTTAAAATAGGGTACAAGTGGTTTCACTCCAACGATTTTCACTAGTTAACCTTTAAAAATTGGCATATAATATATTTGCTATGGGTCTGAAAATGCCTGAGTTTGAAGGCAAATGTGCCTCTTTACCATTTATCTTTGTAATCAGTCTCTCTGTGAATTCAGTCATAATACCATAAGCCTGAGGGAGGAAGTATAAAAGCACATGCAAATCGTATAAATTGTGGTATGATCACCTCCTGCTGCAGTACGCTGCTATGCCAGCATAGAAACACCGCAGGACGGCTTTGTGTACACCTACCAACTATTCAGCAGGAGCCCAAAGAAGCTCTCTTTCATACTCATGAAGAGGATACAACTTTCCCAATGTATTTTTCCTTTCTTAGTGGAGCACTTGCATACACAGAAAGAGGGTCAGTGATTTTTACAGTTGATTTCATGGATAATTTTAGTACCACTTTTGCCTCTGCTTCTTTGTGCTATCATAGTGGCAAGCAGTTTTTGCAGTCCTCTTCAGTCCTTAATAAATGGTTATGAATGCTTTTTGGCTTCAGGTGATTAACTTAGAGCAGGTTTAGGTCTTTATTCTGGTATTTCCTTAATTTTCCAAGTTTAAATCACATCTATACACTTAGTCCAATCTGCTTACTAGTCTTTAATTTCTTTTTAAATGTCATTTAGCTTGAGATGACAGTTTTGTATTTCACTGTAACACTATAATATGATTTTTGAGCTGCAAAATTTATGTTCAATGAAGCCATCATGATGAATGCAATCTTGTGCCTGGAACAGTAAGTCACTAAATAACCATTCTCCACCATCTTCCACTGATATAATCACCATTTCACAGCATGCATAGCCAGTTTAAGTCTAGGTGAGACTTACAAACCCACCAAGTCCACATTCAGATTTGCAGGACAATCTGTTGATGAGCTGTTGTGGTAGCTTCTCTGTCCTCTTAACCTGACAAGTTACCCAATTTTATTTTGATGGAGATTTGGATTACTGCTTCACATGAAAATTTTAAACAGTGCTCTCATCCTCATTATCTGTTCCTTGCTCATTAGGCAGAAAAAGGGCATTTTTACACCTTTCATAAATTTCAGAGAGGCTGTATTGACTGGACAATTTTTGGTATAACATTTCAACTCATAACTACCTGAAATGAATACATTTATCAGTAAAAAATGCCAAGAATGGGATTTTGGAAAGCCTGTGAAAAAAGTTTAGGCAGTGAACATAAAGGTACTTTATAGCTGCATGTTTACATACTTAATCTGCCTTTTCAGTTATATGAGTGCCTTTAATCATGGAATCATAGAATAGTCTGGGTTGGGAGGGACCTTTAAAGGTCATCTGGTCCAACCCCCCTACAGTGAGCAGGGACATCTTCAACTAGATCAGGTTGCTCAGAGCCCCGTCCAACCTGACCTTGAATGTTTCCAGGGATGGGGCATCTACAGCCTCTCTGGGCAACCTGTCTCACCAGTCCTGTTGTAAAAAATTTCTTCCTTATATCTAGTCTAAATCTACCCTCTTGTAGTTTAAAACCATTACGCCTTGTCCTATCACAGCAGGCTCTGGTAAAAAGTTTGTCCCTATCTTTCTTATAAGCCTCCTTTAAGTACTGAGAGGCTGCAATAAGGTCTCCCATGGTCTCCTGGAGCCTTCTCTTCTCCAGGCTGAACAGCCCCAACTCTCTCAGCCTGTCCTCATAGGAGAGGTGCTCCAGCCCTTGGATCATTTTTGTGGCCTCCTCTGGACCTGCTCCAACAGGTCTGTGTCTGCTGTGCTGAGGGCTCCAGAGCTGGACGCAGTGCTCCAGGTGGGGTCTCACCAGAGCAGAGCAGAGGGGCAGAATCACCTCCCTCGACCTGCTGGCCAGGCTGCTATTAATGCAACCCAGGATATGGTTGACTTTCTGGCCTGCAAGCACACATTGCCAGCTTATGTCCAGCTTTTGATCCACCAGTACCCCCAAGTCCTTCTCCTAAGGGCTGCTCTCAATCCCTTTGTCCCCCAGCCTGTATTGATGCTGGGGGTTGCCCTGACCTAGGTGCAGGACCCTGCACTGGGCCTTGTTGAACCTCATGAGGTTCACGCAGGCCCACTTCTGGAGCTTGTCCAGGTCCCTGTGGATGGCATCCCGTCCCTCAGCCATGTCAACTGCACCACTCAGCTTGGTGTCATCTGCAAACTTGCTGAGGATGCATTTGATGCCACTATGTCATTGATGAAGATATTAAACAGTACTGGTCCCAGTACGGACGCCTTAGGGACACCACTTGTCACTGATCTCCATCTGGACATTGAGCCATTGACAGCTACCCTCTGGATGCGAGCATCCAACCAATTCCTCATCCGCTGAACAGTCCACCCATCAAATCCATATCTCTCCAATTTAGAGAGAAGAATGTTGCGGGGGACCGTGTCAAAGGCCTTACAGAAGTCCAGATAGACAACATCTGTAGCTCTTCCCTTGTGCGCTGATGTAGTCACTCCATCAGAGAAGGCCATTAGGTTGGTTAATCATCTGCTATAGTGCCAGACTCAGAGAGGTTAAATCCATCTTCCCCTCCCCTGTGTCTGGTGGTTTGTACAGGCTGGATTAAACAATATCCCACACAGTTTTATGCTCAGGCTACTTTGCTTGACGGTCTTTACTAAACTGGTCTTTAGAGACCTTTCAAGCACTCCCCTCTCCCCATTAGCCAGACTCCCAGGTAAAGGTCCAACCTTCATCTGTGAAAGTCATCAGAGCATGGCCAGAGTGCCAGCATCGCATCTGGAGATAATATTTGGGCTGTTGAGGTACAGCAGCACTTCTGAAAGTGTTTGGGGTTTTTTTCAGCAAAATACTACAAAGAAGCATTGCACTGCTCTGCGAATGCCTACTCTTTTAGCTTAGTACTATTCTAAGAGAAGGTGTGGGCAATTAAGAAAGCTCTATTTTTCCTGATCAGGACACAGATAAAGAAAAAGCTGAAGGACTGATGAACAGTGAATTTTGAAAAAAATAAGACAAAATGATAGCTCCATAAGGAATGCTTTGCATTTAGATTTATGAAGACTTTATGAAGAAGTTATAGCTGTATTTAAAGTTGTCTTACAACACCTATGAATTCCATACGAAAATGAGCACTTTGGCTTAAATAATAAACCATCCTGCCTTTCACTCCCTACTGAGGAATTGCAATGTCCAGTGTAGACTGGGGCTAAAAGCAGCTCAAAGATGCCGTCTCAGAGCGTAAAGCATCAACGTGCACAGTGGTTTTCAAGGCCAGAAAAAGGTATATGAAACAGGACATATGTAGATATAAAGAAATATATAAATATAGAGACCCAGGATGTACCTTCAAGCATGGCAGCTTGGTAAATGCCTATATGGAGGGAGCCCAACCAGGCTTGTGATAAAAATATATATACAGAATGGGCTGTTCCATGAGAACGAGATGCAAAATAAAACCAACCAACTAAACAAAAAACCCACCACCCCAAACCAACACTTTGCTTTTTACAAGCAAAATAAGCAAGCAAAAACCTCCTCTGCATGTTTGAAATAATATTTATGAATAGTAATACCAAATCACAATTATGAACAGGAAGCTTTTCCATTCTAAATCTGTACTGTATATTCTGAAATACCAATGTGGTTTAGAGAAAACAGTTAGTAAAAATTCCCACCTATTATTATATGAAGTAATATCAACCACCTGATTTTTAAATTATTCTAGTCATTAACTCTCAATTTGCAGAAGCTGCTTTCTAGAATTCAATACACCACTTATGTCAACAGCACAGTCATTCTTATTAACTCTGTACTACCCCAAGAGCAACAAAAAAGAGCATTCAGGGTAAACCGTCATTTAAAGATCTTAACAAAATTCAGCCAGCCTTATTGTCAGCAAGTAAAAATATGAAAAATGGAATTACTTTTTGTGGTTTAGATGTGACAGAAATTCAATACCTAGGTTAATAAGGATCAATGGCAGCATAATCTCACTTGAATAGACCAGGGAGATTTAAATTTGAGATCTATTTCTGAGCACAAGGATCTGGATCTGATTACATAGCTTCAGGTTTTTTTTAATGCAAAAGGTGTTAAAATCACATTCTTATTTATTATAGTTTTGTGAGCCCTCTAACTCACAGGTGAATGGAATCATTAATTTGGTTGTCTCCTAGTGGCATGCCACAGCTATAACCCAGCTCACTAATCAAGCTCCTGGTGGCTCCAAGGTTGAATGAGGCTCTCACAACCAGAACTTGTAGATCTATGGTATAATCTGGAAAGAAGGGGGAAATGAATGGAAAAACAGACTCTGCTTCTATGACCTACCCTGTATCTGCCTAAATGCAAAAGTTTATTTTTCTATATTTGGCTAATGAATGGCATCTAGAGCCACTGTGATGAACATAACGGTTTCTGGTAACATTTCAACCCCCTATGGTTGCACTGAAGGACCAAGACCATCAAGTCAACAGCTTCACCAGAAACAAAGTGTAAGCTGTTAAATCTACCTATTTAGTTTAATTCTCAATTGTTTTTCTGTTGTTTGTTGCTATATTGTCATTTTAAAATGCTAAAATATGTTGTTTGAGTGTTAGAACTTTGGTAGTTATTCTTCAGAGACGTATGGTATCTGGCTTTACTGAAATTTCACAGCAGTGTTTCACTGAACGCTTTATACCACTTTTGCCCTAAGAAGATCATCAAGGATCAGTTTAATGACTCTCAGTCACTGTAAATTTGAGTACTGATGTTACTATATTATCAATAACCATGCCACCTTCTGCATTAAGTGATGTGCAGAACATATGTGATTTGGAGAAAATCCAGCATTATAAAATCAGTTTCTTACTAATGAAACTGTTCATACAAATTAATTGATGAATTTCCATCTTGGCTTTGGAAGCAATCTATCATTCTTAAAGTAGTATGAGTCTCCAGAGAGTACTTTTCAGATTATCACAGTCTTTAGATGTATTATTAATTCTTTGACTGCTGGACAATTTGCTGTTAGCAGACTGAAAATCAAATGTAATAAGCCCTTGAGAATGATGGGGTTTCACCTGGCCACTTGCTTGGTGGCTTACTGGTGCTAACTCTGGGGAAAATAACAAAGAGCAAACTTTCCCCATTTTTGAAAATGCATAATTAGTGTTGGTTGAGAAGAAATACTATGACCAGATCTACACAAAATATAAATCAGTAGAGCTTCCCTGGAACTCATCCTTGAAATCTGCAGGGAATTTGCTAGCTTCTTAGGTCTAGTGTTTGGGAAATGAGAACAGAAAAAGCATGAGATTGGGAGAAAGGGAGAAAGTTAACCACTCTTTCAGAAAAAAGATGAAGCATGGAAAAAAGAATTCAAGTTGAAAGCTGCTATTCACCTATTTGTCCTGAAAAATCTTCCCTGAACTTGTCTGTTACTGAATTTTCAAATAGTCCTTGTTTTTGAAGCAGTCAGTGAGAGAGCCAACAGGGAACAGCCTAAATGGTGGCATTTGAAGATTTCCAGTCCAAACCAGAGAGATCAGAAGCAGATACTGGCATATTTTATTTTTCCCCAAAAGTTGATAACTGTAATTTTTCAAATAACAGCAAATGACTCTGAATTTTAGGATCTGGCAGGAAGGAGAAGACTAAGTATTTTTCACACCAAGAGACCTGGAAGAGAGCTGGTAAAAGCTCAGGGTAGGAAATGGGATGGTCAAAGAAGCATTCCTTCAACAAGTTTATGTTTTGACATGAATTTCATGTTTGGTGTGAAGGAGGAAATGGTGTTATATCCTTTTCAAGGCAGGAAGATGGACAGTCAGTGGAGCACGTGTGAAATAAGCCAAGCCAGGGCTCTGTTTCCCTCCTGTTGTCCAGAGTATTTGGCTCATACCAGGCACAGGCATGGGTCTAAATCATCACTGTCCCACAACAGAGGATCTGGAGAGATGTGTTGAGTTTCTGGAAAGATATTATGGAAGTATCATGAACTGCTGAGGATATTGAAATGATCCGTTCCCAATTTAAAGTAAAATAAATGTCTGTTATTGGGGGGTGGGGGAGGAAATTAAACTCTGGAGGGGGAGGAAGGAGCAAATAAGAATGCTAAAAAATAAGAGAGTAGAAATGATTCTCTGAAACACACACCCTGGTATTGTTGTGGGTCAATGTGCCTTGTGTGGGCATGTTGTATACACTTCATATGCTTACTTTCAGTAGACAGAAGCAACTACGAGGACAGGCAGCCCTCAGGGGGCATCAACACTGCAGAGCTGCCAATTGTTTGACACTAGAAAAACCAAACTGTACGAATGTAGCCTTATTATAGTAACAATCAGAGCAGAGTGTAGGAGTCTGTAGTATTTATCAGCTTTCCTGATTATCTCTTGTTGAATTTGTTTCAGTGATGAAGCTGCAGCCTAAGAACTCAAGATGCAAAATAGTGGTTTTAACATCCCTCCAAAAAAGAGAAAAAGGAAGGGAAAAAGAAAAAAAAAAAAAAACACCAAAACCCACAACCCACCCTGCTGAAGAAAACCCCAAAGTCTCCTCTGACTTCTGTATCTGAAAATGCTACCTTGAAATATTTAGGAACTTGACCGTGTTTCTATAAGAGTCAGGTTGTAAAGAGGCTTTAGAGAGGAAACAAAACCAAATTCTCATCTGTTGAAGCCATACAAAACCTACTGATATCAAAATAAAATTGGCCAGCCACTTTGTCACTGCATTTGGTAGACTTCCTTATAAGTAATTCAAGGACAGTGGTCGTGGCTCGCCAAGAGTTAATTTTTATCTGATTCCTACTGTTAAAGTAGGATGACTTTCTACATCAAAATTTGTGACCCATCCCCACTTGAATGTTTATAAAAGGTCCAGCACATTGTGGGTGCTGCTGTAAACAAACTACTAATAAAAATATGTCATTTGAGCTCTGGTAAAATGCTGCCAACACTTTGTATTTGTACTATAGATCTCCCTGGAAGAATCTCAGCTTTTGGTTTCTTAAAATAAATAAATTTCTAGCCTTCAGAGTTGTAGAAGAAAGCCAAAGATCAGAAGTTTGCAAATATCTGGACCAAACCATGGCCAAATACCAATGCCCTCAATTATATTTTTCTGTTAATTTCATTATTTTTAAGCTGAACTCATGACTTTGCATGAGCCAGACTAGAAATTTTGAAGACATTGGACTGGTACTATTATAAGTATATTTTGTTTTTCACTTGTTGCTTCCTAAGACTGCTTTTCTTACAGGAATTTTGTGTTTAACATGAACTTATAACATGAGCTTATAAGAACATTTTCTGTACTTAGGAGATCAATTTAATCACGGTACCCACAGTACCCTATTGCCTTTACACCTTCTTCCCTCTCTAAGTTGTATGCACGATATTGTAAGCATTAAGCATTAGCTCCCAGAGACAGACCCACAGTCCGAGTCACTGCTGAAAATCACCCTGTTTTGGTGACAAAAAAAAAAAAAAGTTTTGTAATGTTGTTCTGCTGGCAAAAGGGAGAAATGGAGAACAGCGAGAGTCCCAAGAGAGATAGGTGTCACAGTAAGGAGAGGTGGGGACTGAGGGGGATAACTGGCACATCCAGCATTGTACATTTATTATGGTTTGTACAGAAAACTCCCTGAAATTCAGCTGTAACTGTCTCCCTTCATCAACTAGCCATCTCTCACACTTGTTTGTGATGCTGTAGATGACTGCGAGAGAAACGGTGTAAGGGGCAAGAAAATAACAAGAGAAAGCCTAAAAAACACACACTGGCAGTATGCTCATGCAAAACATCCCAGAGGGAGAGAAGGCAAGAGAGAAGAGACTTGGGAGCAAGAAAATGGTGTCCTTGTTTTTCATTCCTTCAGGCAAACGGTACTTCATGTACAAATAAACTGAGTAGTATCACCAGTGCTTGTCTCTATAACATTTTTTTTTCTTGTGAATGCAAAGTGGGAGGGGAGGGCATGGTGGCAGCAGTATTCACAGCAGTGTTTGGTAGGTTATTTCAGTTCACTGATATGTTGTTCCAAAGGCAAAGGCACAATTTTCAAACTTCTGCAAGCTAAATTAGCTTTAACAATGCACATATCTGCATGTTATAAACAAATGTATTTTGGAAAAGCAAAGAGACTAATTCTAAAACAGTACTGTATTTCTTGAGTAGAAGTTCACGGGAAGCATTTCTAAATAGGTGATGTCTTCTTAAATTTATAGAGCCTTTCAAATACCCCATATGCAAGCACATTTCTTTCTGCAAGGCAAAAAACCAGAGTTCTTGAAACCCTGATATAAAAACATGTTAATTTAAAAAACAAACTACAGAGCAAGAGAGGTCTTTGTGGTCAGTGTGGTAGCCAATCTCTTTTCCTTATTACTGATTCTTAAGAAGTACCAGAAGATATCTGAGGTCATAATCTTCATCCCTTTTCTCCAAGGCAGGAGCAATGCACACCTCTCCCCGCTCTGTCCAGGCAAGCAAGATACTTCAAGCAAGCAGTTACACCACATCAAGTGACAGTAAACGGCTGCCTGGAAGCTCCCTTGTTTCATGCATGTCAGCCAGTTGGACAAGAAGACTGAAGAATGTAGCATGGAAAGACAAAAATGTACAGGCTGTACATAAATAGAAGTCAGGACATATATCTATGTTGATGACTTAATGCTTCAGTGCCCTATCCATAGAGGCTGCTGCTGCCAAGCTAGCACTGAGGCTATTTCTGTTACGCTGCTGCTGTAGGAAGATTCTTTGCACACATGCATTAATGATGAGAAAAACTCAGATAGCTTACTGAAGACCAAGCATGCCACCAGGTTACGTGCTAGTCTTCCGTGCAAGTCATAGCATTTCAGATAAGCTCACTGTAAGCAATAGTGCTCATGCCCCACCCCCCAGCCCAAAATATCTGAAATTTCTTGAACAACTCCAGTGACTCAGCAGCTCCCTAAAACCGTGAACAGGCAGGGGACGATTTGTAAACAACAAACAGAGCTAAATTCAATCAGCTGTTCACAACAAATAATTTGAACAGCTCTGTGCATGCAGTTAAAGCAGATAATTTTAATGTGAAAATTATGGCAAATACACAATCACTTTAATAGGATGATTAAGAGCTGCAGGCTCCTGGGAAAAACGTTTCAGCAGCATGTGCACCTGCATCTATTAAAAGAAGCAAAATATGCAGAATAACAAGCAGTAACTCGTCAGCCCATCTGTGGGTCATGGCATGGGCCGATAGGAACTGAGATGGAAAGGGGAAAGAGAAAATACATTGTAAAGCAGCCTGGGACCATGTACCGAAGGTCTTCAGCATAATGCAAAACATAAAAGGGTGTTGCTGGTTCAGGCCACGGTCTGGAAGCTCATGGGTGGAGCAAGTCATGGGGGGCTACCCTGGCCTCCCTCAGGAAACTTTAAAACCGACGGAGGTTTTGGAACACACGTGGAATTTGGGTCATGGAGGAAGACAAAGTAAAATTAGAAAGGTAGTATCTTCGCCACCTAATCAGCTCAATCTAATCTGCTCACTTTTACCATAGGCAAGAACATGCCTCAGCCCTTGGAAGAAGTCTGTGCAAGTTGGCCAAAAAATAGAGGAAACAATCTAAAGTAATCAGAAGTTCTTCTGAGATGATGATCTCACTGCCTATGTATATTCATTGTTGGCTGGTAGGCAGCAATATTCTGTGGATCCTCTTGACATAGAAGTGAAAATAATTATATTTTCTAAATACTAATATTTTTTATAAAAATAATTGACTATTTTTTAACAGATAATAGATCTTATTGCATTTGTAGTATTCCTTTGGAGGAATACATTCATTAAACACACACATATTTATATGTGTTATAAATATATAAGTATATAAATATGAAAAATGCATAGATATATATTCCTTTCCTCTTCTTTCTTTTGCATTGCAAAGGAAGAACAAAGTATGAGCAAAAATATCTTTAGATGAACACTGCCTGGCTCTAAAGAGTGGTCATACATTGCTGGTTCCAGAATTATAACAACATGAGCAAAACAAGGCCCAAGAAACTTATTAACTGTGTTTATACACACCCAATAATTCGTAACTGGAAAGAGGCTTTTAGGCAGCTGGCTGGTGCTTCAGCCAGCAGTTTATCAGACCTGACACACAAGCTTTCGCTGATGAAACATTTGGACTGCACACATGTCCTGCTTTCTACCCTTCTTTAAAAAACCTCTTTTGTAAGTCAACGCTTTGGTGGCTAGACCTCCTGCCTGGGTCCTCTTGATCCTTCATGTTCTATTACAGGCACAGACACGGGAAACTGGGGAGACCTGATTGTTCCATTGCACTTATTCACATAAAACTTTTATTACGATGCTGAGCAGACTTCCTGGGAGCATGTCCTAAAATGCTGATGATAATTTTTGTTGGCTTTTAGTGTTATGTTTATTTTCCCCACTGAAGTAGAGGCCAGCTACTACTGACTCAGGCAGCATTGTAAATAGCCATGTTAAGGCTACAAAGGTCACAGAAGAAGGTGACATTTTTTGTGACTGCCAGTGACAAATATCAAATCTAATGTAAGTTTATTGATAAGCAAAATTGTAGACACGGCCAGGAAAGTGAGGTAAAGGCCCTGCAGTACATAGAAATTGATAAAGTGATTTCTCATCCAAATAAAGACGACTGATATGTCCCTCCTATATAGGATGTATGTCCTTGAATTATCAGGCAGCACTTCTTTAGGTGGAACATCTACCTGCTGTTAAATATACCATTATTTAGAGAACTGTCTGTGTTCAGCATCATTTACATTTTCCTTTAGATTTAGATACCATCTGCTGCTCTGTTTTCTTTTGCCTACTGTCGCAGTCGTAAGCATGTAATTACCATACTCCTACTCATTTTTTCTTGTTCTTTTTTATTACAAGCTTAATTTCAGTCAGTTTTTGTCTTTAGCTTTCTTAAAACCTGCAATTATTAGAAGACACTTAATGAGATCAACGGCAATTTTTCGTGCTGCACAGATATTTTTGAAATGGATAAAATGAGGACAGATGATAAAGTGCAGAAAGCAATCCTTATATCAGAACAATGGAAGGAAAAAGCAGCCTTGTAAAAATTAACATATTATGACTTTGTATGTATTAAAAACTTTAAATGGACTATTTTTTTTCTCATAGTGGTAAAACAAGAATTTGCAATCCTGAGAAAGTGTACATCTTTGTAAGTAATCAGTGCAGCAAAGTTCCACCCTGGCTTTTGTTCTTCTGTCTGAGTTCAGATCAAGCCTGAGCCTCAAAGTACTGCCAGGTTTGCTGTTAGCTTCTGATTTATTCTGCTGTTGGAATTTTTATAAGGTTGACTCTTGACTCTTGTGGGATCCTCATTCTCTCTGAATCCACAGTGTGCAGGTGGTCCTCTTTCTAACAAAACACCTTGTGATACTGATTGCAGTAATTGTTGGCATTTTAAAATTTTTAAAAAGCACCTGCTTTTCGTAATTACTGTTTTGATCTCCAGAATATCCTGGAATTTTTAGCATCTGAAACTGCCGAGAGGCCGATCTAACAAGCAAAGCCAGCATGAGAGCTGTGCTTCGCTAAGAGCAGGAATTGACTGAATTTGGATTGAACATAAAGAAAAGCCTGCTTAGAGGGTGATTTAGGAACAGCTCTGTCCTGGGGACTGTGGCATGGAGAGCTGGCCGAGGGGAGCAGGAGCCTTGTCCCCGTTCCACCTAAAGGGATGTAGGGGTAGAGCCTGGCAGGCATATGGCTCCTGTAGGACTCTGGGATGGAAGTCTTAAGAGATGGTTTGTGGTTGATGTCTCTGAGATGCCACTACTCACACATCTTATAAAACAAAGGAGGATGTAGATGTTCTAAAAACATACTAGGAAAATTAAGATATCCCTTTAGGATATGTTAGTTCCATTTAGACAAGAGTATCCACCTAAGAGCAACGTGGGAGCTCTCACAATGGCGTTCAGAGAAATGGAAAGGACATTGATTAGAAAAACACACTACAGCGTTTCAGGACCAACCTGCCAGCCCTAATAGCTGGCACCATTTAAAGGATGTGAACCCTGGTCCGAGCTGCTGGGAACTGCAGAGGAGCTCTCAGCTGGTGTCAGGTGGGATATTTAGCTCCTCTGTTCCCTGTCTACTTCATTTTGGTAGTGGGTACTTGTGTGTGGTGGGATGTGCTGGAGGCATCCCAGCATGGAGGGAGGCAAGGAGGAACCTGCCAGTGCTGCCCCTGTTTGTAGCTCATCAAGGTTTACCTATAACATAAATGTTGTATGTTTTATATATAAAATACCATCAAAATCTTTCATCTATAGGGCATTGAGTGGGGAAAAGTTAAGATTTTTATCTAAGTTTTTGGTAACCAAAATTTTGAAAATGTGGGGTCTGGGTTGTTGGAGTTTTTTTTCAATTTCTTAATGTCCTGAAGTCTTTTCAAAAACATCATGTGACATTGTTACTGTTGACTCATTAGCAGCTTGGAAATAATGCAACGGAACTGTGCCAACTTCCCATCCATCTGCATGGAGAGTCTTATTGTGCAAGTGCTTATCCACTTCAAAGGAGTTTTGCAGGAGAAAAGAACTTTTGGGTTTTTTTTCTGAAAGTTTCTTTTGTATTTTTAGATTCTTGTAAATAGAGCTTTAACTCTTCAGATTCTCACTTATTAAAGGGTTTCCTCCTGTAACTGCACCTGAATAAGACAGATTAAGAGCTATACAGTTTGCATCAAGGTTTGCGGCAATAAGTTAGGTATTATAGACAGTAATCTAATTATAGGAACAGTAACACTTTGAAATAATCTGGAGAGGATAGAGGATTTGTGGAACAACCATCCCTGGGAGTTTTAAAAAACAGGTGAGGCTATGCTGTGGTGGAACTGGATTAGTTATAACTGAGCCTACCTGAGGGCAGGGAGCCCCAAATGTCTGATTCACCATAATATTTTCTTTAACAATTATTTTCTTATGCTTCAGTCCAAAGCATTGCAGCTGGAAGTGATTCTGTTGGTGTACACATGACAGATTAGCTGTGATTGTAAATCTAGTGTTTATGCTTTCTTGATTGCAAATAGGGAATTTGATAGTCAAACTCTTTCAGATCTGGGACTGTACTCCAAGGCCCCCTGGACTCAGTAGAAAGTCTCTACAATATCCTGTCAACCAGGTCGCTTCAGGCTAACTCTTAAGAACTTTCTGCTATCATTTGCTGTAACATTTTATGTTAAATATTTCCTTATGGTCCTATAAGAATTTTAGGTGTTTGGTATTAGTAACAGTTATAATAGAAGTTTAAAAAAAAAAAAGTGTGCAGGGTTCATATAGTGGGACTTTAGTGATTACAAATTAATTTCAGATGAAAATTTTTCAGCAAATGTATTGGAAGAAAGACTAGACATTTCAACATCAGGCCATGTCACCTTACTTCGGTATTTTACTGTGTCCAGCACGGGGTTTCTGAATTGCCCTCTGGAAATGCCTGTCTCCATTGATTGGAAAAGCAGTCCTAGACACTAGGCAAGACATATCACCATATCAGCTGGCATGAAAATCTCCCTGGCAGAGAGGTAAAGCCAGAGAAGCAAAGCTCACTGCTGAAAACAAGCCTACAACTTAGACTCTCTGAAACAGCAGTGAAGGCTCTCATGCAAGTGCATGGTCAGTAGACCAGATTACATTAATTTATAGGGAAGCATTAAGTTTCCTAAAGGTAGAAGGAAAAATGACTTCCTAAATTATCAAGGCACTGGACTTCCTAAAGGTATCTGATATATTTATGGTTATTGGCAACTCTTACACTGAATAACAAGATGAAAATGCATTTAACATAGTTTGTCCTTTCTCACGTTCCTTTGAACAATGACAACTTCAGAGTGGTGGCTCGAGGACTCAGTGATGCAGGTGATAATGTTGAGAAATGTTACCTGCAAAACAGAGGTGCTGAGGAAGAGACTGACCTGGAGCCCAGATGTGCGTGGGCACTCCGAATGCTGGGTCCTTGCTTAGGCGCTGCGCCCTGCACAGCCCCTGGGACACAACATGAGTGGTCCTGGGGCAAGTATGGGAACACTGAGGATGAGTGACAGCCTTTGAGGGAGAAAATGCAGGTTCACATTCTGAAATGGAATACTTTAAGTATGGTTTGTCCAAAAGGTGATAAGTAATCAGACTAGAGCGAGTTCGGATGCTGTCACTTCATTGGGCTGGCTGTTCATATCACATTTATTTTTATGAATATGAAGTTGTTTGGATTCCGGAGAAACCCGCTTTTACATGAAACAATTTGATTTTGCCTGTGGGGAGTGGAGGGTTTACAACAGAAAGAAGTGGGAACAATAAGATAATAATAGAAACATTTTTGGCTGGATCTTCCCCCAGCGGGTCTTTTCCTCAAACACGAGCAGAATGAGAGGTTTATCCCAAGACATTAGTGAAATCTTGTGAGGGTCAATTTGGACAAATAGTAAATTTAAGATTTTAGGAGTATTAGGTTCAAGCACACAACTTCAGAAACAGAGGTAGGAGAGAATAAATCAAGCCAACATTATTTCTTTCCATATGCCATGAAAGTTGGGATATTTAATACATAGCAACAGGAATTACTGCTGTGTAGAAAAGGTATATAATCATTTATTTTACAGTTTAAGAAGCTTACAGAACTAATGAAAGCAAAAGTGACATCACATATAGGCAGATATAGGGAAATGCTATGTAGCCGCAGTTAGTAAAATGGGAATTAAATGTGATACCTGGACAGCTAAGGTGCAGTATTAATTTTTAATTAAGTCAGATGTAATGATGAAACCATTAGGAAAGATGTCAGAACATCACTTGTCATCTTGGAAATAGGTTCTCTAAATCACTTTCAGGAAGTACTGGAAAGAAAAAGAAATATGAAAAGAAATATTTGCAATTTAAAGTTATAAAACTCCTTACCAAAACCCAAAGGCAAATAGCATTAGCTATGTCCATGCTTAACTGGAAAGCTGAACCATTTAGACTGCTTAAACTTAGAATGATATGCAGTGTTTCCTCCTAGTGTTTCCTTCAGCTGAAGCCTCTGTTCATGTTCAAAATTACCATCAAAGTGAGTTGATCCTAATTATCAAACATAATGGTTCAGTATACACATATTCAGATATGGGGCTTAAAGATTAATACAAGTAATTACCTGGAAAATGCTGTGCTGCAATGATCTGAATTGGTAGAGTTTAATTTAAAAAAAAAAAAAAACAACAAAAAACAACAGAAAAAAACCCAAGTGCTTCCTTATTTCAGTGTCAAGGTGAGCTCACAGCAAGGGGCTCCAGTGCTACGCATGCTAGCCAGAGTACAGGCAGGGCAGGAATGGCTGGAGCTGCTGCTTGCTCTTTTCTCTTGCTTAACTGGAAAAGTATTTCCTGAGCTACATCTCCTTCCAAAAGCACTTTTCCTATGTTGAAGAGTAGTTGTTTAATCTCCTCTTCCTCTGGAACGCTTTTTGTTTCTGTTGATACAACGATAAACGTGAATAGCTGCTTATTTACTGCCAGATAATTGTGCTTTGTTTGCTTTCTTTAATTTTGTCTTTCATTAGAGTATTTCTGTCAATAAATACATTGGGAATATTCTGGGAGGGACACTAACACAAATAATTTGAGTAAATGGCACTGATATGGCTATTTCTGCATAGTTTGCATGGCATATCTGCACACACCCACTGGAAAATCATTCATACAGTCACACGCAGAGATATAATATCAGTTTAGGTCAGCTTGTTGTTGTCTAATGGACCATAAACCACCAAATAGCTCACAACCTTTCCCCTTCAGAGGCCTTTTGGCTACCTGCTGATGTGCTGAGATTTGCCTTGTCATCTACTGCTTCAGTGTGTGGGGACCAGACTGACTCAAGGGATGGACTACACCTCTAAGAGCCAACGTACATCTCTTTATTTTGTGTTGGGACTCCTACAGCTTTGGCTGGGCCCCTTTTCTACGTTGTACATGCCATTAAATACAAAAGAATAAATAAGTAGTTTTATTGTTTGAGGTCTCTTGCCATGCTGGATGCATGTCCGCTGTGTTGCTGGCATCACAGCTTGTTTCCTACAAAAGTCTGGGTAGCAGAAGTTGGCATAATGCTTCTAACTGGCTTCTAGCATGATGCTGGTGAAAGCAAAATGTTTTATAACTGTGTGGATAGCAAGTCCTTTGAAATGAGATGCATTTTCCAGGATAATTATTCTGTCTCTGCTAAATCTCCAGGCAAAACTTTCCAGGAATTAATATTCCTTTGCATCAGCCTTTGTAATGTGAAAGGCAATATTTAGGTCCTTCCTAAGGGATGAAAAGAAGAAGCTGTAATAGAGACCAGAGCAAAATAAAACCTCCCACAGATTCAGAGGGAACAGCCTCCCAGAATCTCTCACATTGTGTTAGCAGGTTTCCTTTGGGTGTTTGTTTGAGCCTGGAGCCCAGGCTGAGGGGAGACCTTATTGCTCTCTACAAATACCTGAAAGGAGGTTGTAGTGAGGTGGGGGTCGGTCTCTTCTCCCAAGTAACAAGCCATAGGACAAGAGGAAATGGCCTTGAGTTGTGCCAGGGGAGGTTTGAATGGATATTAGGAAAATTTTCTTCACCGAAAGGGTTGTCAAGCATTGGAACAGGCTGCCCAGGGAAGTGGTGGAGTCACCGTCTGTGGAGGTATTTAAAAAACATGTAGAAGTGGTTCTTAAGGACATGGTTTAGTGGGGGACTTGGCCGTTCTAGGTTACCGGTTGGACTTGATGATCTTAAAAGTCTTTTCCAACCTAAACAATTCTATGATTCTATGATTCTATGATGCTGGCAAATGTCTTCCCCCTCTGAGAGGACCTTATTGTGGCATTGAGGGTTTGTAGAGCCAGCATGTCTCCAGCTTCTCCCAAAGACAACAGTGAAAGCTTTGCATTTGAAGCCTGATTTGTGCATTGCTTTCAGGACAAATTAAAAGTGGTTATGAGCTGAACGTGAATAAATTACCTACCTCGTCCAGCCCTGCCAGCCTTTCTGAGATCGTGGTGTCAATCTGTAGCGACTGTCTATGTGCGTGTGTGAGTGTATGACAAGAAGGGAGGGCACACACAGAGAAAGATGGAAAACATAAACTTATTTGCTGAGCTGTTTAAAATAAAGGGGGGAAATGGGAACCAAAGGCAGCACAAAGTAATCGTGTTGGTTAAATAAAAAATTATTCGATGTCTGAGAATTTTGAGCTCTTCTGGGGTCTCTCCTGCTTTTCTACAGCGGAGGTTTAACACCTGTAAGGGACGCAAAAAAGCCCTTAAGAGGCCTAATCTGTGCACTGGAGTGGAATTTAATCTTCAGCTCAAATCTCTGTCTAGAGATCCCAGGGAGAAGACAGGAGATATTTGTGTTGATTTCAATGAGTGCTTACCCACATCTGAGTATTGAAGTTATGATGTCGTTATTAAAGCACAGTTAATGATTAAACCCCATGAATCAGCAGAACACATTTGGTGGCCAAGAGTTCAGATTTCACACAGACAATAAAAGACCTCGGCTCTGTGAGGACTACCAGCTCTGCAGGGTCTGTCTCTTGGGTGGTGTTCAGGATGAGTCTGAAACCTCCAGAGACCTTTCTGTGGGAGCTCTGGGTGGGCAAGGATGCTCAGGGAGCAGCAAGAGGGAGCCCCACACTACCAGCTCCCCCTAACCTTGCTTTCACACCAGCTGTGAAACCTGCTCAAGATGTCAAGGAACAGCTACATTTAAGTAGGACTGTGTATATTAAGACTAGGCATATATGTTAAGACTAGACATATGCATTATGTATTAAGGTTCTCCAATTATTTCACTCATGTTGCTCATAACTGCAGTGAAGTAATATTCTATTGCAGTTGACTGTGCAGTTGTTTTCCAAAAATGAGCAGGACCGATCAGGTGACATCATTGCAATGACATTACAGGTTTGACTTTTGCAACAATGAAGTGAAACAGACTTTTTAAAACGTTCACTTTTATATGAAAAAATAGCTCACACCAAGTCATTTAATCATAATCACATTTCATTAACAGTAAATTTAACAAAATCACAATATACATATATAGTATGTATTTATTTATATACATCACTTTGTATTAACCATTAACTCTATGTAATAAAATATATATTACAACATTTGATATGTATTCACAAAGCACAAGCTGTTGTAAACAGAATAGACAGCACAGGCCCCATTATTAAAAATTTGAAGTCAGGATTAAAATTTATTTTATTGTACTGCTTTAAACTGTAGGTACTAATATAGCAGAATTTTGTGTATCTGCTTTTACATGAATGAATCTGTATCTCTGAAATGTATATTGGGAGACTATTGCGGTTTAGCTTACCCAGGACCCTAAAGTCCATGTCAACCCATGGCAATCTTGAGCATGTTGTCATTACAAATTGGTCTGTGCATCTCTTTATCCATGCAATTTAGAAAGGTTTTATTTATATTGCCATTTCTTCCTAAATAAATAGCTCCTGCAATTACATCCCATTGTTATACAAAAAAGTAAAATGCTATAAATTATAAGGGTATATTTATAATAATATAATCAAAACATGCCCTATCTACAGCAGATATTATTAATGTAACTTCAGAACTATCTTTCTTCAGACTGGCTAGGTGCTTTTAGAAATAGGAAACCATCTATTTTCATTATTTGCAAAACAAAACAAAAAAGTTTAAATACACAGGCTGGACCTTTTATACCTTTCATCGTATGAATGATCTTTACTTATCCAAACAACCCCACTGCCTTTACTGGAAGGATTTGTAAAACCAGACCCTAAATTTTTTTTTAAAGCAAATAATCATCTAATAATCTAATCTAGAGGAAAATCTTTATATCTAACTGTATCTGGAGAGACTGGTAATACGTTACATTCCTGCAAGAATTCAGAAGGGTATGATTAGTGATTGCCAAATATATGGGGTTTTTTATCCTCAAATGATCTTAAGAAAATAAAAACACTGTGGGAAAAAAAAAATCTAAGGTTCAGAAAAATGCCCTGCATATAAATAAAGGTAAATCAAGGCACCTTTTAGTTATCTATTTCTATTTTCCAAGGCAATCTGTGATAAAGATTTTTAAACATCTTATCTGGGAAGCCCTATGGTTTCTGTTAAAGAACCATTAAAGACCCATTTTCTTAAAGACCCATTCTTTAATCTGGCTGATGCAGGTAGCTTTATTTCACTTGAATGAGGTTGGGCTGGATGGCAGAGCATAGAGAACTTGTCCCCAGCCTTGTCACATATTTGCTGTGTGACCCTAAGGGCACTGAGTATTTATTGACATTATTTTCCTAACAAAAGTCACTCAATTCATGAGATTTCTTTTTTTTTTTCTCTGTAACTCATTGATCACATTAGCAAAGCAGGAGGAGTAGAAATTACCTGTCTTTGCACAAGCGTTTCGTTGTCAGAATGGTGGTAACGTAGACCACTTTGATATGTAACAGGGGGGTTTTTTTGTATGTAACAGGATATGTAACAGGATGGAGGCTTTCAATTTTTTGCTATTTCTATGATTTTTAAAAAAGGTTTGCTATAAAGTTCTAATTGTATAACTACAGTGACTAGAAAACAGTTTCCCAGTATTCAGTAATAACTCCAAACGGAGATCCTTTTCCTAATGTATCTTTGTAGATTATTAATCAATCATGTGGACTCGTGCCTTTGGGTACATTGAAACCACGTGCAATAGCATTTCTTCAAAAAAATATCATATTTTACTACACAATTACCACACACACATGCTGTCATACAGCTGATGCATTTGCTTCTCAATACACACATTTTGGAAGTGCACTTACAGTCTATAGGGCTAACCATCTTTCTTATAAATATAGACATATATGATAAACTATAGCAACCTCTCTAGTTCATTAGATCAGCATTATTTGCTTAAAAATCAACAATCCTAAATACATATTTACATGATACACACTAGGACTACAGGTAAGAAGTAGACATTTTACAAAGACTGCAGCAGCTCTTTTCTCCATGTAAACTTTTAAACCCCCCAACAGGGACAGCTGCCTCTTTGAGCAGGATGGTTTTCAGAAAGAAACTTCACCCATCAAAGACTTTTGATATACTGAATGCTGAAAGCATAAAAAGCAAATTTAAAAAAAATAGATTTAAGGCTAAAATGTTATTGTTCTCATTTATTCAGGCTTGGGTAGGTTACAAAGATACAGTCCCTGATTCTGCAAACACATAAGCCTATGCTTCGCCCTATCCAGGGCTACCCGCTGAAGCAAACACATAGTGACCATAGGATCAGGATCTAACTGAGCTTTCTGTGCTGAATGTGATGTGCTGAAATATTTAGTGATTTTTAGGGTCAAGTAACAATGAGCTGACACAGGTGTGAAGTCTCTGGCTTTGCTTTTAGGCTTTGTTTAATCACAACAACATTTAATTTGGGGAGAAGACAGTTCTAACGGTAATGAAAAGCAAGCAGTTTCCAAAGGGTTGTTTCAAAGACATTCACTGCACATGTGAAAATGGAGAGGACAAGATATTCAGAGCTTTCTTCATTTAGGATTAGGAGGGGTAGGGGAACTGTGAAACATTAGGCATGTGAGTCCAGAAAAAAATAATTACTTTCTGCAAACTACCTAAACCTCCTGTGCTTTAAGAATTAGACTGTCTCCTAAGACAAGGCTCATCCAGGTGTAGGTGGTTTCTGGTCATTCAAACAATGTGAATAGTTTCCATATAGCCCATCTGAAAACCATTAGAGTCTTCCTATCCCAACATGGACCTTCCTATGTAGACTTGGCTGCTTTTGTAGCCTCAGCCCACTCTACGGCAGCTACTGGGTTTTGACAGAAACTTTAGCTTTCTCTTTGGAGTGAATGGATGGCTGAGAGACCTGGAGAGGTCTTAGTGTGGAAATAGGTCACCAGGAAAAGCCTGCTGCAGCCAGGGTAACACACATCATTGCAACGGCAGCAAAGCCAGTTTATAGTTCCCAACCTTCCTGACCCTCAACCTCCCATTCATATCTATTTCTGCCCCAGTTTTGTAACCTCTAAAGTTGTTCTGATGCAGCTGTTTTTGAAGTTAAGTGTAAGCTGTCTTCCCAGAATTATTTTTTAAAAAGAATTATTTCCAGGAAGATTTTATTGTTGACCTGAAGTGGACTAGGATCATTTCCCAGCACTATTGCAGAGCAAACAGATGCGTTGGCAGAATTGGGACAGTAAACTACAACAAGAGGCAGTGATGTGTCTCTTGGGAGCTGGATAAGATGACCTCCAGAGGTCCCTTCCAACCTCAGCTGTTCTGTGATGCTGTGATATGTGTGGCTACTCCTGCAGAAGTCGTCAGGCTTCGTAAGGATTTGTCTGGAACTTTTTTTAATATCTAGATCTGATTTTTTTCAGAAATATGAGAGGTTAAAAAAAATCTGATTAAGGGTCACTGAAAAGAGGTTGTTGGGGTCTTTTACTCAAAGAGTAAAAACAAGGGTAGAACTTATTTAGAGAAGAGTCATGTGGTTGCCTGACATTGCAAGCGGGCACGTACGCACATAAGGAACTCACTAAATCCTGTTTACATCTTTCCTTTTGCAAATAGTGTGAAAACAGGGCCCTACACACTTAGATCGATAAAACCTGGATATAGTTATCTAATGGGACCCAATCCTCAGGTGAAACAACCAACTATTATATTGATTTATGTCAGGAGGGGACCTGGTACTTATTATTTATTCAATAAACTCTTATCAGTCTCTCATAGTTTTTGCCAAATGCAGTTACCCAGATCTTCACATTCAAACTGGCTCAAAAACACAACATAAACCAGGATCCTAGTTCACAGTTAGGGCTCTGAGATTATATAAATAACTGTAAAATGAACGGAGGAAAAAGCTCAGAATCCACAAAATGACATAGTGGACTAAATTCTCTTAATCGTCTGCCAATGTTCTGCCTGCCAAATTTACAAGATATGAAGAAAATGTTAATTGAACATGCATGTGAGAAATAGATATTGCATATGGATCGCAGATACCAACAAACAGAAAACTGCATATTGCTTAAGCAGCTGCACAATTTTTGCACATGCAGTTCCATATTTCGGGCACACATTGCAGCCATACTTTACAAACTTTTTCAAAAATATTTAAATAACAAATGGAAAATCCCCCCACGCACACACGCACATTTTTGTTAGACAAGAGAACAGTTCCGCTTCATGATCAGAGATAATAAAGCATTGTGCATTACATTTACCATCATTATTCTAACTCACTCGAGTCAAAGTGTTGTATAGTACATATAATACTCAGCAGACAGATAGTTACTCATATCTACATTCATCACTTAGACATACATTTTAGAAAATTTTGCCAGTTGCCTATAAGAATTCAGCTGAATATCTAGCACTTAACGAGCCACAGAATCATATTTCTAGTATCTTATAAAATGTCATCAGGAAATGTTAGAGTATTATTTTTGTTTTGTATACTGAGTCAGTTTGTCAAGCACCAGCATTTACAACTCTCGCTTGCTTCAGATGGTAGAAATATGACAATGTGTCAGAGAGCTGATATAAGTAAGGGGAAATCATATTTATTCTCTGTTATAAGATTAATTCTAGAAGAAAGGCACCATGAAAGAAAGACAAATCTTTAAACACATACAAGGGGAGAGATTTATTGCTCATGGTGACACATAAATCAACCCGTGACTGACTGTGATACACAAGCATAATGAGACAAGTCCAATGCTGTATTCTTCTCCATCTTTTACTAGCCATCCTAAATGTACTTTTTTTTTTTTCCTGCGAAATTATCTTACTCTATTTGAATAATTGATTTAAAATTTGAAATCCTTCTGGGGCTAGGTTTATCAACATACAAACTTCCCATTGACTTTGGCAGCAGCCCCATGTGTAAGTTGACAACAGCTGTGGACTTTAACAATCATCCTGTTGCTATTTACTTAAGTAAAAGTTGTCTTAGTAAAATGTATAACAATCTGATATAGAGCTTTTTAACTTTTTAAACTCACTAATAATCAACTTTCTAATATCGTGTATTCTGATACAATCAAGTCATCAAAATGACTTGAATTTCTTAAAAAACAAGTATTGAACTGGGTGTTTTTATCTATTGCACCTGAGAAAATTATGTTAAGCCTAAGAAGTAAAACGCTTAAGATGAGGTAGACTATTTAATCTGGCTAAGGGCTAATTTTGAATGCAGTGTTGTGAAAACTTACTTAAATTCTGTGACTATATTTGTGTGTATACTTTATTGTAATTCTGTTATTTTTATAACTAAAATTAATAGTTAAGGTGAAAATTTTTATTTACACGGTAGTTGATGATCTTCATTATCATTCAGTCTTCCATTTATAAAGCAGGTGACGATGTAAGTTTATAGATGAACATGGTTCCTTGCAGCTGTAGTACCATGCCAGAGCGAGGGCTAAGGCAAGGCTCTCCAGACTGACAACTGAGGTATTACCCCACGTTCGCTGGCTTTGGGGTGAAGCCCCTCACTGAGTTACCTCTCTGGGCTTTGAATCACTGGCCAGAAACTTCAGCAGTGGACACTTTTTGCAAGGTATGAAGGAAATTGTAGTTACGAGAATGTCTGTTCCATCAAAGACTTATATTCACGATAGAGTTTGCAAAATGGAGCGTGCTAATGTTTGCAAAATGACTGCTATTGATCAGTTAGCATAAGTGATAGGGAATATACTAATTTAGCTCGTTAATCTTTGCTGTTGGGGATTCTGCAGAGCTATAGGCACCAAACAGTGCCCTTTGCTGAGGGGACACAGGAGGTGGTAACTAAAAAGTAATCCCACATTTTTAGTACTCAGGGCCTTATTTTCTCAATATGGCCCTGACCATATTTTCTCAAGATGGTATTGACAGTCAGAATATGAGCAAGGATAGGTGGTAATATAGCCAGCTATGTCAGCTGTTATTTAAGGTGCCATTGCATGCATGAAGCCTAATTAACCAAGGCTATTCAAAATCTGGGCATGTATTTGCCATTTACCCTCAGAAAAGAAACTGTGCACTTTATGGCCACTGGAGAGAAGCTTTCTTGACCTACCCAGCAAAAATTAATTTAACTTCTGATGTTAACTTGCTGTTGTCTTATGGACTTTAAGTCACTTTCTGGAGAAAAATATGTGTAGAATTAAGGTCAGAATTGGTAGTAAGTCTTGTGCCGATCAAAGTATAAATGTGAAGCATTTGAAACCAATAGTTCTTTACCTGAAAATAATTTTAAGAGATTATGAGGATGACACACTTTGTTGATGCAAGTTGTTTTAGAAATTGATTATTCCTAAGAATCATAACAAGAGAAATGACAACTGATTAATTATTGCTTTTGATATTCTACAGCTTAATTAATAAGAAAACACTTGAAAAACTGTCTCATTTCATAGTGTTTTCATTGAATTAAGAGAAGTCACTGAAAATTACCCAGGAAAGTAATTCTTCATGAGTCACTGAAGGATGGCTTCAGCATCACATGTCTACGTGACAGTTGTGAAGCCATCTACCAGCTGTAGTTGTACTTAAAATGAACAAAATAATGTTTACAAAAATTAAGATACTGTGGCAGTGTCTGAGGAAGTGTGACACGTAGGATTGTCCTGGTTTTGAAAATTTCACTGGTATTTAGGCCTATGCTAGCTACAGGCTGAACTGAATGCATGGTAAATGTTAATAACGTTACTATGCATAGCTGCAATCTAGAGCTATAAAGATCTATACTGAAACCTGAGATTTGCACATCCAGATGTGGATTCAGATTGTTGGCTGCACTTTCGTGGTGGGGAGGGGGTCTATTATTTTTGCTCCACTTGCTTTGGAAATTATACTTTTAAACTCAGCTTTAGGCTCATCTTTCCTTTAAGTAACATAGCTGTAGGAAAAAAACATGATTAATAACACCTCAGAAAAAGAAATTATTTTTTCCCATGGCAGAGGGCCCAGTTCTGCAGCTTTGGGCAAAAGCCATCTCTTTATACCTCAGATATACTGGAAGATAGACAGGAGGCATCCTGACCTTTCCATCCTGTGTACCATTTTTATTTTTCTGAAATTTAATGGGGAGAAAACTAATGGGATTCTGTGGAAGTTACTTAAAAAACTTAGAGAAGACATGGCTGAATCCAGCCTGTAGCGTACTTCAAAAGTGAATTTTCTCTTCCTTCAGTTCTACAGGATTGTTCAAAAAATATGTATCAGAAGAGGTTGAAAGCTATGTTGGGCACTGTATGAGTATCTAGGTAAAGATTTTTCTATTAAGTTTTTCCTATTAAGACTTTTTCTATAAGGGACCTACTCAAGCAACTAGGTCGGGGTGGTTTTTGTAAAGCCAGGTTGGCAGCTCCGTGGGAGGGAGCGTTATCCGCAGCCAGTGAAAAATACAGCACAAATATCCCTGTGCAGCTTTTTAGAATAATCTTATGATGGCACTGGTTTGCTCCCATTACTTTCGTGAGTCCTTCTGCGGAGGACTAGCTTTTTACCCTATATGTATGTGTAACTGCTGATGGAAATCAATGGGAGATTTGTATTTGCGAAGCCTGCAGGACCACGGATCAATAGCACTCTTTTACTCGGGGGCAGGAGGTACAAAGCAGCCTGCCTCCCTTAGGTGTTACATGGGCTACTGGAGGGACACAGGCTGGGCTTCAACCTCTCCATGACTGCCTCCCGAAACCTTGACAGCCGAGGATAGATACTAGGGATAGGCCAGTTACTTTTGTTTCCCATACATCGTTTTATGTGTCTTGTAGGTCCCATACCAGTCTCCTCATTCATTCAGCTGCAATATATTCCGATTGTGCGATTCACTCGTGAGGGCAGAGGAATTGATGGAGCTTCTTTTAAGGACCTTGTTTATGATGTCTTTCCATGTCTTCTTGTACTGATGCCGTAGCAAAGAGTACACAAAAGGGTCTGAAACAGCTTTGCTGTAAGCTAAGCACTTGGAAATGATTCCCCAGTGGGAACTGATGTAGACCACAGAGGATAATTCAACAAGTCTGTGGAAAGATGAAGGTTGAAAGAGTGAATATTCATATTAAAAACATGGAGCAACAGCACAACTGTAAGCCAATGACCCCCTCCCAAACCCCATTTTTTTCCTGGGCAATTGGAAGAAAACAAAAGAAAAGAAAACCATACTCACGAAAATGTGAATATAGTCCTCCCCTTATAAATTTCTAAGACTGCAAATATAAACTTGAGGTCTGTTTCCCAAGGATGGGACTACACAGCTCCTATCAGAGTGTCTTGGCCTCCAAACTTCAAGGCATCTTTGCCTCTACACATTTACCCGTACATTTTCTGAGGCTGGAAGTGGGCCTTGAATGTGTTGCCTCCTAAAATGCTCTTTTGATCATTTGCCTCAATAAATGTTGAAGAATTCAGTGCAAAATGGAATAGCTCCATCACGATATGAGGCAGTCTTCAAAAGAGCCTATTTATTTGTTATTGGAATACACCTTTTGCAGTATTCCAATAACTCACTAAAAACTGAGTCCAAATCTCTGATGTAGAGCTGGGTTTTCAATTCATCTGGCTCACTCAGGCCATCAAGATACTTGATAAAGGGGCACCCCTCTCTCTAGAGTACTGTAACCTAGCCCTATTTTTACTGTCTAGTGAACACCATGTTTGGGATCATAAATACTCTGTGGTAAACAGGTCAACACATCATGGAAAGTTTACTGCTGCTGAAAAATATCATGCAGTATCTACTTGTAAAATCATTTCCTACATAACATTTCCTCAACCTTTACACTTTTAGTCTCTGTGCCAAAACTTAACCATACAGATGTGTGTTACTTTCTCTTATGACTCCAGGGTTTTGAGTCCTAATAAAATCTCTTGTTAGACAGTAACATTTCACTTCATTTTTTTTTCTTCATTTAGTGCTTTTGTTTTGTGCATTTTTCTAGTAGTGTGTGTCATAAGATCATGTTTCTGGCAGCTGAAGTTCGTCACAGACTTAATATAGCTCTAAAGGGAATGAAAGGAGTATAATCTCCCCAGGTATGTTTCCTGATGACTTTCGCACTTATTGTCACCATTGAATCCCTCATGCACAGCAAATTTAACCACAAGTATTGTAAAAATGTATTTTTACAATAACATAATTTTCTAAATATTGATTTAAAACCATACTTTGAGCACTAAAGTTCGAGATCGGGACACAAAGTGCCATTGCTTGGTCTCATGGAAGTCATATTCCCCTACCATTAGCTATCTAAAAATCCAGGATCTAGTCTGAACTCATGGTTCTAGGTCCCCTCTAGAGTATCTGAGAAACCACCTCACCAGTGCTGTCTAGCTTTCTTAGCCAGTCCAGCTCATAGAGAGAGAGTTTGACGCTTTTAAGCAGCTTGTCTGGCTCATAGGAGAAGCACACAAGGAAGGAAAATTCATCAGTGAGAGATGGCATAATATATCTTGAATTTACAAACTGGTAGGTTTAAAGGCCAAACATATACATTTGCAACAAATTTAGCAAGGCAAACCTTTTAACTCATTCGGGGAGAGAAGGAAGAGCTTTATATACTCCTCAGACCTACACTAGCACAGATAGTTCACTTTGTACTGAGACAGAGTATTTTTGACAGTGAAATATTGATAACTCCACAAGGTTTTCTTTCCCCATGTCTTTGAGCAATACTGAAGGGCAGTTCTGTTCAATATTTCTGTACAGCTTTTGAGAAACTATTGATTTTTCTAGAGGGCAAACAGCCACATGTGCTGCTAGAGATCCCCACTATGCAATGGCAAGTAAGATCTTTGCTGAAACTGTCTTCAGCAGCAGATGCTCTTAAACCTGCCTGGAAAATACTGCAGATGCTGATGTTTCTTCAGACAAAGCACCATTTCCAAGGAGCATTCTGAAGTGTAGTTCCTGCAGCAGCAATTGCAATAGTGTTGGTACTTCAAGCAGTTTAGAGACGAGGATTCTTTTCCTCAGTCGTTTTATTCTCATTCCATAAACTTTCACTATATCGTGTAGTTTAAAATAGCGCTGGCAGATGGCATGGTCCAGTCATTTGAGCACAAAAGTGGGACTAAGGAGCCTTAATTTGTTACACCACTGACTACGAGCTTCTGTCTTCTCGCTCCATTCTGGTTTGCCTAGACTGTAAACTCCATGGCAAAGCACTGT
This sequence comes from Ciconia boyciana, assembly GCF_034638445.1. Classification (NCBI taxonomy): domain Eukaryota; kingdom Metazoa; phylum Chordata; class Aves; order Ciconiiformes; family Ciconiidae; genus Ciconia; species Ciconia boyciana. The sequence goes on along the minus strand of NC_132941.1, from coordinate 62,664,163 downwards.
GTCTTCCTGGGTATGTGTGCTGGGCTTAGCACCATGGGTCTGCAGCCCGTGCTGGGGCTTTAGCCACTGTCACGGTATTATTAATTCTAATATGAGAATAGTTTTGCGTGCATTGTGCTAGCAATTTGATCGCTTTGTGTATCGCTTCCATCGGAAGTGAGACACACCTGCACAATGATGTTTTCAGGGTGGTGACATTAGCCAAAATATTCGCCAAAATACTCTTTGGGCTCACAGACGTGCGAGACATTTGAGGTGACCAAGCTATGTTCCATGAAAATCTTGGGAATTGCTCTTTCCCCTGCACTGGTGCTGCTTGGCTCAGCTGATCACTGTAAGCAACTTTGAGATACCAAAGAACCACCATCTGTCCCATTTCTCTCTCCTTTCATCCCAACTCAACAAATACTGTTCTTTCAACCTCTCCTTGTAACTCATGGTTGATATCTTCCTTACAAAGTAGGATCCAAACTCAGACATAATTATCATCTACTCAAGGTGCTGGGGGGTCTCATCTGGTGTATTCTCTCTTGTTTAATAAAATGTAGCTTATGGCACCCACGTTAATATGCTCTAAAATGAGAACTGACTATTTGGAAATTAATCATCTACTGAGTCATATTTACTTTGTAATCTACCATGAGCCATCCTTCTTCTTGTTATTCTCCACTTCACATATTTGATGCCTTCTTTGCATTTTGAATTTCATCATCTTGAATTTCATCTGGCTGATTTACTTTTACTGAATGCTTTACACATGTGAATTTGATTAAGTTTAATTAAATTCAGTGGATGTCTTGAATGACCAAAATATGACAGATTTGTGTCTGAGTCTCTGTCAATCAGTTCTACAAGATGTTAACAATCTCCATTGAAAGCATATCAAATAGACACTTCAGGGTTGCAAGCCTAGACTTGCTAATTTTACCTTAATTGACTGATCAACTAAAAAGCCTACACTTTTATTGACAGAATTTTAAATATTTTCTTTGATTATGTTCCCTAAGTGCCCTTGATATTTACGCATTTTGCAATTCTTGTGTATTTTTTTTAATAGTAAATTACATTTGCAGATATCAAGCAGCGCAAGCAGAAATGCAGACAAACCCTAAGCTATGCAATTCCATTTCGTGTACAATCGAATGCCAGCCTTTCAAGGCATATCACATACTTGATTGCCTTTGAAAAAGGGTTTTGTTTCTCATTTATGAGGGAAATTATATGCATAGCTTCAATTTTCATGAAACGTTTCAGCCAAAAAGAAGACATTTTCAGTGAAGGAGCATTAATATTTCAGTGCTACCTGTAAATTAAATTCCACAGTATCAACTACATAATCCCCTATCTTGCTTTCATAAGCCACTCTTCTACTGTCTGGTCCTCAATACCTTTTTATTTCAAAGCTATATGCTGTTTTGCTGTGATACTTTGTTAATATTTTAGAAACTTATAATTCTGTAGCGTATGTCATCAAATGGACATCCGATTATTTCACTTTCAGTAAACAAATGAGAATGCTATGCTGAAGATTAAGACCTTGATCTTTTATGCAGATAATACACTCTAAAAACCCTTTATATACATGTGCAGTTTATCACTTTAGTAAAATATTTTACTGAACATGTACACGTCCAGCTGGAGGCTACTACAATGGCAACATATCTGTTGTGCATTGCTTAAACCTGAGAATTTAACTGACTTATGGAGAAAATTCTGAACAGACCTCAAACAATAGTCTCAAACAAGCTAAAATGTCTTGTTGTTCAGGAGTGAAACAAAGCTGGCACTGCATTTTGGAGCTGGTAGATGATGAAGTTCTCACAAGAAGAAATTCAGTCCTTTCCCCGAGAATTTGGATCAGCTCTTTAAGCTTGCATTCCTAACATTTCTGTTTGTGACTAATTCTGATTTTTTTTCCCCACTCAAGTCCCATAGTATCAGAATTAGACCTTAGTTGTTTCTTTTGTGTTAATGGTATGAATAAGCTGACCATGAGTTTTATGTTGATGTTGATTTTACTTTATTTTCACTTTATTGCTTGGTAGACTGAATCTTTTGTATGCTGTCTTGCTAGTGAGAAAGCCCTATTTTAATGATTGCTTCTTGATACAAAAATGACATCACAGCGATTGTTAGCTGATTTACCCTTAGCTAGTTTTGCCTCTTAAGTGGTGCATATATTACAACTGGCCAGCTTCTGTAAGGAAGCAGACTTTTGGACTCTTATAGCTAATCTTGCAAATCTCTTGTAGTAAATCTTGCAAACTATTGCTTTTAGCCGTTGCTGTTCCCCAGAGCTGCAGGAACCACCTGTCAGCACGGAGATACGCTGATAGCAAGCAGCACTGTCCAGCTTGTACCAAAAGGTTTTTCTATCCAGGAGGAGAATATCTCTACCTCACATCAGCTGAGGCTTTTGATGAAGACTAGAAGGCCACTTTCTTCAAATATGTCAACCTAAGATTGCACAGGAAAATCATGCATTTATATGCACAGACAGGCAAGAACATAACTTGCAGAGGAATTCTGAACTTGCTTGTCTACCCGAGCAGGATCTGCATGCAGAAGGCAGGCAACCATGTTAAAACACAGTTTGTTTACCCCTTGTCCCCCAGAGATGATACAAGAGAATTTTAATCTCTTCTGCCTGTTCCACCATCCTCCTCTGTAACCTGAGGGCTTGAGGCTATGAACTTCTTACTGATATGACTTCAGGATTTTTAATTTAAAGCCAATTTCCTCATGCTTTGACAGCACGTATTAACTTACATGAGCAAAGTTCTGTATTTCAGTATGAAATGCCTGGAGTTGGAAATTAATATTAAAAATTGGTATGACTTATTTTAATTTTTCTTATGAAAAAGCTCCTCCAATAGGTTTTGAACAATGTTATTTAATCACATAATGATAAATATAGCAAAAGAACAGATGTGTACTAATAGAATTTTACAAACCAAAAGCTATGCCTGGAAATAAATAATACAGGGTAATACATCTGTCATACTGGTACAGTGGAAATGAATCAAGAAGAATCAGATTCTACTGATACACTACTTAAGGTCAGCCACTGAGCTAATTAGAAGGGTTTTTTCTTGATAAAAGAGGTGCCTAATCTGATTTTTACCTTAATGTAATCTGAAAAACTCTGGTTTACCCAGCGAAGAATTTATCTGGCTGGGGTTATAAGCACAACTCCTTCACTGGTTCATGGAATTGCTAGCGACAACTATTTGTTTTTAGTGTGGAAGCAGAAAGATGTTGTTATAGTAAAGCCTTGTGATTTGCTGCTTTCGGGCCTCGATTAATGAAGTATTTAAAAGCATGTTTAATTTAACCATATTGCTGATTAGAGCTGGCTGTCCAAATGAGAGGCTGAGCGATACACTTCATCGGCTATCTTCTGTTCACTGCCTTGAAATGTGATTGATTGTCTCTATCTTGTGAATGCAAAGCACTGGACATAGTCCAGAAAAAAATACTTGCTTACATAATCAGCTCAAAAGCCTCCTAATCCCCTTGACTTCAACACCCTCAGCCGTATGTGTGAGGCATAGGGAAGGACAGTAATGGATGTCCTCAAGTACCCGTCCATGTGGCGTAGTGTCCAGCAAGGTCTCGAGAGGGATTCAAGTAGCTAAAGAGGGAATTCCCCGTAGCCTGGTGTGCAGTGATCCCCCTAGACATGTCAGAACTGAAAAGGCCGGGAAAGTGATAGCCTTTACCCCACCTGGCACGCCTGGCCAGTGTCCAACCCTTCAAGCATTCTTCATGCATTCAAGAGCCCACGTCTTGATTCTTCTCATAGTCGCTCTCTGTGTCCTCAACAGACTGAAGACTCAGGGGAACACTCAAGTGATCCTTGTATGGACAAAAGGGAGGAAAGTCAGGATTTTTCTAACCCCTTTTCTGTATCTTAGGGCTACTGGAACACAAATTAGGACGCCACAGAGTTAAGAGGAGGTGGGGAGGTGGTGCCTGAATGCTGGGCTGAGGTGCCTATGGAGAAGCACAAAATGACTTCTGACAGTCCTGGTTAGAGCACTCGGTGTCACTGAGGATGGAGCTGCAAGCTGTTCTGGGACTGCAACGATTCTGGGACTGCGACGAAGTTCAGAGACCCCAGAAAAATGAAATTTAACCGTTTGTAATGAGACAAATACTAATAATATCTTAAATAATACCAAATAATATCTTATAGCCTGAGAACTAAGGCTGAATGCCTATAATTATAAATCCTTTCATACCTGTTTAGGGTGTGTGGCATGGAGTGTTTTCTTGTGACTACTAAGTGAAAGTGAACGTAAATCTAGTAACACTGTTACAAATGTATTTGCAACATTGTTACAAATAAACAGCATGAATCAATTAGCTACTATTTTCATGAACATAAAATCAATGTGACATACAGGTTTCCATTTTTACCAAGAGACTACAAGACCTTCTTGTGAATTGTTTTGTTAGAAATAGAAATGCAGGATATTATACTGAATTGGAAAAACTTGGAGTTGGCTACATGCTCACTTATACTGAGTCTTATTTCAGTTTTTTCAATGATTTTTTGTGATGGATCTGAGTTTGACTGAAGTCGGCCCCAGTAATTTCTATTTGATAGTATTAGAGTAGGTGAGACTTTAAAAATACTTTTTTCTTTCTCTGTTCTGCATAGCAACATTTCAGTTTTTCCAGAGTCTTTTTATAAGGAACGTAAGTTGTAAATTTCCTTCAACAACTAGATAATACTTTTCCGGATATACTCACTTTCTAATACTTTATGTTTCATAGGAGTAATTTTGTGTTTCCCACAGGAGCCATTTCCAAAGATAAGCTAGTAGATAGATAAGGACATCTGACCATAAATCACGAGAATTTTTTTTAGCTATGAGCCAGAACAGCTTTGATGTTTGATGTTTATGACTAATAAACTCTATCCAGTCAGACAAAACTATCGTTTAAGTTTGTGGACCATGTTCTTACCTCGGTTGGATCTTATTTGACCAGATTTTTTAGAGTCTGACCTATTCAGACAAGTGTCTTTCCCTACAGATCACCCCCAAAACTGGGGAGGCAATCTGAGGAGTAGGTAACTACTTGACCCAAAAAAAGTCTGCAAAATCCTGTGGACTGACTTCCTAAATCACTCCCATGTGACCAACGTATCGACTGGGCTGACTGAACAGAGTTTGGCCTACAGACTGCAGCAGGATTGTACCAATAAGTGCTATGACATTTTATACAGTTTTGTTAGCTCAGTAATGCAATCTGTCATAGGAGTGGAAATGGTGCACAAAATTTTCACAGGAGACTTGAATCATTTTCTGGCTCAGCGTGCCCTACTTCTCTGAGTTCAGAGTGCATCTCAGTAGTCTTTTCCAGTATGAATGTTCACACTTACCTTGTAATTACATAAGGTGCAAAACAAAGTATAAAAGTACCAATAAAGGTACTTATTTTCTTTGTTGCTCGCTGCCTCCGTCTCTTTTGTTCTTCTAGACAACGCTCTCTTACGCTGTGTGACATTCAACACAAAGAAGAACATGAATCATAATATCAGGTAGCAGACTTTAATGGCTTTGCTTATGGAATGATGGAAATCAATCGCTCCAGTAAGTGCTGTATTCACATAAGCCAATACCAGGTGCACTGCATTTATATGAGACAATAGCAAGTATTAATGCATTGTATGACCATCCAAAAACAATTACTGAGAAATACATGACTGTATATTTATATGCACACCCCCCCATTATATCAATTTATATATAGTCAAATTGATGGAATTCAGCCTTGAATTCAGGTGCAGCTCCTTTTTGAATTACTGTAAGCTGTATTTGCAGGCCAGAGTTTGCCTCATGGTATTCAGACATGGAAAATATCCAGAATGGGGTAGGTAGCACACTACTTCCCTAGAAACATCAATTCCAATGCCACTATCTTAGATAGGAGAAACTTCCCAGCAAGATAAGCAATAAACCACAATAAAATCATAACAGGAAAAAACATGCTCTGAACATTCAGCCCAATGTTGGAGCAATCACTATATCCCATAGCTGTGAACCATGTGGCCATAAATCTTACAGCAGCCTGTGCAGCTCTGCACGGCCGCCGTGCTGAATGCTTTGCAAAGCCAGGAATTACATAACAAATCCACAGCGCTGTGATGTTCTGACTCCTCGCCTCAAACCAGCCTTGTTCCCGACTAAACAGATACAAATTAGTCACACCCTGGGTTTTTTCCTACCTATGGCATTTTAGGACAAGAGCTTCTCCTTTGAGTTTCCTTGTGGTGTTCTCACCAGGCCAGCAGAGATCTGCTAAGACCCTCAGTGTGCCAGCAAAGCGATGGGAGCATGGGGCCGAGACCACTCTTCAGCTGCAGGAAATCCCCTTTGAAATCAGCATGTTTGCTTGCCAGAAGAGTGATAACATGAAAACCCATCCTCCTTTTCTACCCACTTGTGGTAGGTAATCCTGTGCTGGCTGTGCATTTGGAGGGAAGCGGATGAGTTACTGTCTTCTCCAGGCAGGTAGGTTGGATGGGCAGCACTGGTTGTATCTCCCAGAGCCCCAGGGCCATCTCTCCCTGAACTAGTCCCTTTGGGAAAGAGCAAAACCAAAGCCAGACTGCATTCCTGAAATCCCTCTCTACGCACATAGCAGCACTACTACATGTTGACTCATTGCACAGGTCTCGTGGTAAAGCCATCACATGCCTCGGGCAAACTGACTGGTCTGGCCCATGTGCTGCATTTTGTAACTGCTTGGCATTGGTCTCTCTGGTTTTATTGTAAATTTGTAATTGGTGACTCACTGTCAGGTTCCACACTCACATATGTTAATAGCTGCGAGATTTATGGCCGTACCCTTAAATTGTTTGCTGTACCTGTAAATGTTGGATCATCATCTAAACGCATGTTATGTCCAAAGGATCTCGGTGTGTTTCAATAATCCCTGTGGCAGTGAGTTCTTGTGTTACCTTTTGGTTGTGTTAAAGGAAATATGTTTCCTTTGATCTGTTTTGTATATGGTCTTACCCTGCCAGTCTCCAGAGCAGCTACCATGGTGGCAAAATGAACAAAATACTGGAGGAAAAGGTTTTTCTGCTTGAAATAACAAATTGTCTCGCTCTTAAAGAATATGCCTAAATAGAATGAAAACACATCTAAGAGAGTTACATGTTCTATGTCTGAGTTATTTGCAGCGAGAAATGACAGCTGAGAAGGAAAAAAAAAATCCACCTTTTCAAGGGAACCTATGTGCTTTCAGTTCTGCAAGAGCTGGAGAACTTGAAGTATTTTTAGGTGCAGACAGATGATCTTAGAGGTTCAACAGCTTTGCTTAAGACCTGTGTTATTAAATTCATAGTATCCCAGGCACACGGGGATATAGGAAAAGAAATCTCCAAAGTAGGTTCAATTAGGCTGTTGTTAGGGTATAGAAGGTAGTGTATTTTTTTGTCTCTAACAGTTTCCCCAGTTATGTCTTTTCCCTACTGGCATATACAAAGCTGTCTTTGACTCCTGGAGCTCACACATGACTTGGGAAGTCCTGATAGACTTCAACCAACTTCTTTTTTTCAGCTTTTCCAGATGTAGCTAATAAATACCACATCACAGAAGAAGGTATTTTATCTCATTCCTTCATATAGACAATGTATACAGATGGGTATTTTGCTTTTGCACACACTTTTATGCACTAAGATAAGAACATATATGCAAGTTCCAGTAGTGACACTAGTAATAGGACTGGATTATTGACTAAGCTTTCATTTAAAGAGTTTAATATCCTGGAAAATCTGAGATATATCCCTTTGAAGGTTTGGTATTTTAAAAAAGTTTATGAGATACTGGACCTTAAGATCTGTAAAACTGGATACACCAAAAAGATAGTATAGATAATTTGGGTGAAGAAACACATGGGTTAAGCACTTAAGTGAAGTCTTGCCCAAACCTCTCACAATACCTAAGATAACTTGATCTTAAGAACAAAGTCAAGAAAAAGCAGTACCCAGTAAAAATGCCTAAGCTAACTTGAAAGGACATGTGCCCTAAACATTCACACAATTTTGTGTGGTATTTAGAGGTTTCCTTTGTACTCATCTTGAATGATCTTCAGAAGATCACTCGTGTCTTTCCAAGTCACAGGTAATAAACCCATCTGTCATAATGCCTGTCCCTAGACTCCCTTGCGGGTGGATTCTGAGTCATAGGAAGCAGAAAATTGTCCGTACACGTTTCTCAGCATTGAAACTAGACCGTGCAAAAAGCCAGAAAAGTCAGCGTAGTCTAAGGTGGGATTACAAACTTTGTTGTCTCATGTGCCTTCTCCCAGCATCCATGTCTATGTTGTTAGGTACTATAGTAAACACTGAAAATTGCCTGTATGTATACCACTTCTATAATTCAAATGATGCCTTTGTTATGTCAGAGCTTTATGAACGTCACTGACTGCTCCAGGAGACCCGCAGCCTTTGTGTAGCTCTCACAGTAGGGAAGGCAATCCGAGGTCTGACCCTTTCAGCAGCAGTAGCTGTAACCAGTTAAGGCAGCGCTACCATACGCTAAATCAGCCACCATTTCTGTAGTCTAGAAAAGAAGCTAAAACTCTCCTTTCTTGGAGAGAAGCACTACGATAACCTGATGCAAGAGGTAAATAATGGTTAGTAATACAGGTTACTTGCAGCAAAGTGCCTATACAATTCTGTCTCCTCGGAAGAAAGGAGGTATCATTCCCACAGCCCCACTGAATCCACCCCTCAGTGAGATGATTACAAAATGCAGGAACACCCTCAAATTAACCTAGACCAGAAAAAATGCAAGGGAGGAGAAATACCATTGAGATTTTTGCCCTTTTCCTAAGCTTTGCTGTGCAGTCCAGGCATACTTTAAGAATTAGACATAACGATTGCTATTTCAAATAGCCCCAGTGGGTCTGTGACACTGCCCTGGGAGTAACCACCTACAAGCATCTCATAGTGCGTGTAGGAACTAAGACCAGTCAAAGCACAGTTTAGCAACCAGACAGCACGTAGGGCAGAAGGGTGTTTTTTCCTCTATGTGACTTGGGGGATAAGGGAAGATTTATACATGTGTTTCTCACAGTAATAGGACTTGCTTGAAGTTCTGCTCTGCATTCCTGGTCAAGAGATCAAACAGCTTAACTGGAGAATTTTGAGCAAATATTTCTGTTCCTCTAACAGTGTGCTGTCCTGCCCTGATCCTTTCAGACTTATTTGCCTTAGGCATAGGAATCCCCAAAATATGACCTTTTTCTGAGGACAGCCACATGTGCTTTCAGTTCTGCAGCTCTGCTCCTGGCTGGCTGCAAATGGAGAGAGCTGGTGTTCGCCTCCAGCTTGCAGAGCACAGGACAGCAAGGGGGCTCAGGTGGGATGTCTGGCATGGGACTGCCCTCTTCAACTGCTCTCGGCTTTCCTCTCTTCCAGGCAGACTTCTTCGCCCGTATCAGACACATCCCTGCACTGCCAGCATTTTTCTGAAAGACATTTCCCTTCCCTTCAGTCTCTGACAGAGACAGTCTGAACCTTAAGATCCAGCCTCTGACTGTCTCCCAAGCAGCACACACATCCCTCACAGCCACTCTGTCACCCTACCTAGCCAAACCATTTTCTCCTTTATTTCCGGGAAAATACATCAGATTCTTCCTTTTCCAATCACCTGCTCCAGCCACACTATGCCCTAAAGCAAACTACTTCCTCTGAGCAAACCAGGCTGGTTTCTTTCCACACTGTGACCAGTGCCTCTGTTTTCCCCTTTCCAGAGCTCACTCATTGACTCTACCAGCCCACCCCAGTCATAGCTGGGTCTTAGCCCCATCCGCCCCAGCTCATCAGAGCCTCTCAGCTCTCAGCCAGGACATGCTGATCCATCAGCCACCCTGTGCCGCTCCATCCTGCCTCAGCTGTGCAGGTCCATTTCTCAAATCCCCATTTCCCGGGCAGATCACTCTGGCTTGTCCTGCTGCTCCCTTCTCACCAGCCCGGTCCCACATCCTTCCAGCCATGCCTGTTTTGGTCCTCTCCATTTCCTCATCTCTGCTAATTGTGGGCAGAGCCATCACGTACTCACAGCGCACACTGACTTCTTCCTCCCCTGTGCACCAGGCACCTTCCCCAGCTCCTCGCCAGGCTCACTGCCTGCCCAGCACCACCCTTGGGCTTCCATCCAGCAAGGCTTTCTGTCCGTCAGCTTTACTGCTATGCTCCCCTTACTGACCCAGGGAAAACTGTCTCTCCCTCCCTCTTTCCTCCAGCCAAATCTGCATCCCTTCCAGATCCAGACATAGCAAGATTCATAGTTTGTGCATAATCCCTGATGTGCAGGGATTTTGCACAGCATCCCAGCACACATTCAGACCCGTTTGGTGCTTGCCTTCAAGCCCATTATCCTCCCAGCCCCCGGAGACTTTTCTCCTCCTATGTCTAGGCACAAGGGGCTTGCTTAAAGACTCTCATTTGAAATGAACTTTATACATCCCTTGCTTGTCATATTAACATTGCTACTGAAGTCTCTTTCACTTGGATTTAAGTATAGGCATTCAAGCGCATGCATTTTTCAGATGTTATTCCCTTACAATTCTGCCTTCAGGAAAGATAAAGTTACAGAGAGCACAGCAATAGGGAAACTGCCGGGCGAAGGAGCGGCACGCAGCACCCAGCTTCCCTTCGGAACTCCGAGTGAAGGGACATGTGCAGCCTCAGCCTGCTCCCTCTCAGGGATCCAGCAACGTTTTGGGCTGACAGTGCCAACAATTGCAAATCTATCGACCACTAAATCCACCTTCGGAGACAAAGGGCAGTGATCTGATCACTATCTCGAAGGGAAGTGCATGCTCAGCCAAAACTGCCTGTTTCTTTGCTCTCCCCCCCAAAACAAGCCCTTAAGCATAACAAAGAAGAGTTGCTTCTACAACCGGAAAAATAAACACAAGTAAAAAGAAACGTGCAGAATAGAAACTGGCAAGAAGGATGCTTGTTTTCTCCCCATCCCCATCCCCTGCTGTGATACAGAACAGACTGTATTTAACATAACACTGAACCCGTCCATCCTCGCGTCCTCTCCCGTGAATAGTCTCACTCGCTGAACACACAGGCACCTTACCTGGGATGGATGTCCACAAGCAGCACCAGGGTCTGCATAGTGATCACGTCAATCCGCTTACAGTGAAACCGTGCCACCTTCAGCACTTTTAGATATGTGAAACACAGGACTATAAGGGAGAGGAGGAAGCTGAGGGTGTGAAAGACCCCAGTGAAAATCACAAACTGTGTCCTATCCTCTGGTCTCTTGTTGTACAGGGTGCAGGAGGCATAGAGGTGATGGAAACCCACCCAGGAGAGAGAAGCTGCCACTATCGGGAATGACACTGAGTGTAACCACGTGTAGCTCAGTATGAGAGCAGCATCTCTGTACCTCATTTTGGAGTGATAACTTAGAGGGAAGACCACAGCAATCCACCTGTCAATGCTCAAAGCTGCCATGCTCAACATGGAGTTCGTGGTGAGAAAAGTCTCCAGGAAGCCCACAATGTGGCAGATCTGATCTCCTCCTGGTTGACTCTTGTAAATGATCCCAGCCAAGGTCAAGGGCATGTTCGAAACACTCATCAACAGGTTGCAGAAGGTGAGGTTGAGGATGAACAATCCCGGGACCTGCTTGCGGATGTCTGCGCTGTACAGGAAGCACATCAGCACCAGCACGTTGGCCAGCAGGGCCACGAGCATCAGCACCACCACCACGAAAGCCAGGATCACCTCCCAGATGCTCATGGTGCGTCCAGTCACAGGAGGGACATCTCCGAAACTGCGCCGCGCCGGCACCCGGGGAACATGGTGCGAGGCGCGCTCACCTCGCCCTCCTCCCCAGCCTGCTCGCACTCTTGCATGCCCTCCGCATTTTTAGAAGAGCTGCAGTTTTTTTCTCCAACCTCCCCCTCCTCGCTGCTCCTTTCCACGTCAACGCTTTCCGAGACGTGCACAAAAGCACTGGGAATGCCCATCAAACTGCGAGGAGGGCTTAAAAAATATCAGCAGGACTGAACCACTGTCTCCATTCGGTCCATTCGAAGGAGAGCAGGTTATTCTGAGAAACCGCTCTCCTGAGATCCCTAATTATCAGCCCAAAGCTTGCAAGCAATTCACCGAGTGAATTGTGCTCTCTTTCTCTCTTGCTTTCTGTCTCTCTCTCTCTCTCTTGCTCTTTCTCTCCCCTCCCCTCTCCTCCAACCCTCACTCCCTTCCAGGCTGAATGTAACCTGCTTTTTATGATCACAGATAAAAACCCCATTAATGGATTAAAGCATGCACACTGCTGGTGATTCGCAAACGTGATTATGTCATCCCCACTCCACAACCCCTCCCCTTCTCCTTGCGATTGTGACTAGACTTTCCTCAAGAGAAATCCCATGCTTTCATTTAATTGATTTAGCCATTAATTTGCAAACAGCCATGTAACCGGATTCCTGCACTCCAGTGTGTTTCCTACATTTCGATGCATCACTTTCACAGTTGCTGCTTGCTCTCAGCCAGGGCAGGGGCTTTCTTTTCTCTTCATTAGCTGTGCTCAAAAAGATGGGGAAAATGGATATATTCTGCTACTTCTCTGGAGCTGTCATTAGGCTACTGGAATGGTTTTACTGCTCTAGTTTAGCACTTTGCAGTCCTGTGTCTCCAAGCACGATGAGTAGGAGGAAAAGGATTGCCTCCCCTCCTCCTTTAAAAGCAGGGAAACCAAAGCCCCATATGCCACCGTAACATGCCTAAGGTCATAGAGCAGGTGAGTGGCAGAGACAGCAACGTGCTGCTGGTCTTGCTGTTCAGTCAGGCTTTCTCCCTTTCAACAGCCTTTGCTTCTTCCTAATCAAAGCCTCCCTCCCTGTGAGGGTGAGCACCCTGTGAGATCAAAACCAGGCAGCAGCTTGGCAAAGGAAATAGGAATTAGTCTAAATTGCACATAATTAGGTGTTAAAATTAAGTTTCTTTTAAAGGATGGAGTGGGAACTGTTTTCTGATTGCATTTCCTGCCTCTTTAAAACAGTTTTAACTGCGAACGCTGAGAGTTTGCGAGCAATCGGGACAGCTTTCTCATCGAGGCAGCCAAGCCTTAGTCCCTGCACAATAAAGAAGGCAAAAGATACCCTGCAGCACAGTTACTGTGGCTTGGTAAGTGCCCCTGCACGTGTGCGAGAGCTAGATGCTCAGGCGGATTTTTCCTCTGTGCTCGCAGCCCTTGCCAGAGCCGTGCATGCTCGATTTACAGCAGCTATTCATTGCAGCCACTCCGGCTCATCCGCTCAATAGCAGAGCTGTCACCTTGCACAGGGTCTGAGCTGTGCATGTTGTAGGAAGGTTCCTTCTCTTCCACTTTGGTTTTGTTTTGCTTTCTTAAACCAGGCTTTAAAGGGCTAATAGAGACAGAAGACTCATCAAAGACGGCTGGGACTCTCCAGGACAGTTTAGCTGGGTATGCAGGTCCTCAACGCGTGCACCCAGCAGAGGAGGAGAGGCTCAGGGTGCAGAGCCCAGGTCTGTCTGTGAGCCCTGCGAGCTCCCTGTCTCCAGAACACAAGTACATGTCCTCATGCTGGGTGGATGAGGAGCAGGACTTCAGTGTCTGGTCTTTTCCTGAGGCAGGGACACAAAGCCGCATGAGGAAAGCCTATAGGTGACCCCTTCTCTAAATAAGAGGGCTCTCTACTCTCTTAGGAGAGGTAGGCTAAGGAGATGGGAGAGAAGCTGCAGATCTTGTTGTGTGGCACCAGAACCTCAGCAAGTTTCCTTCTTGGGTGGGAAGCAACAGCCCTGGCTGAGAAAGGTGTTCTAGCATCAATGGCCCGAGCAGGGTGTCCATGTTACAGTACCTAGCATGATGCCAGCTTAAAGCTCAGCGAGCAAAGACAGCTGCAGGCCCCCAGGAAGAGGCCATGTGAGTTGGGAGGCACTGAGAAGAATAACTAGGAATAACTAAAAATAACTTTCTAAAGATGTGGCAAGACTTGCTGGGAGACTAGGAAGGCCAGGGAAAAAGGAAAGGAAAACCTGGTGGCATATGGGAGGCAGGTACTCTGTGACAGTGGCGGAGAGGAATCTCATGCCCACTTGGTGTCAAGGTGATAGCTGACTCCTTCCCACGCTCAGCCTCCTCCTTGGCTCAAATTAATCCTGCAAGGCCCCCAGCTGCACAAATCATTCAAGGCCCAACAGCACAGGCACTGGGTAATTTAGTCATTTGTCTTGCCTTGCAACACATGAGGCTATGGGTTTATCAGGATGGTTTCCTGAAGCAGCGTGCTGTTTTCCCTTTAGCAAGCTGTGGTGCCTCCTGGATTCAAAAGCTCTGCTCGTGAGTAGTTCCCTGGTGTGACAGGGGGTCTGGCATCAGTGTCAAGCCCAGGTGGACAGGGAGGGAATTTGCATCTGGAGATAAGGGATTAGGGATGAGTCAGGAAAGGAGGATTCTCCCAAAGGGATGGATAAACGTGAAGTAATAGGAAAGGAGATAGTTTGGTGAAGCAGTGATGGAATATGAATGGTCAGATTTGGGGGTGGCATGGGATAGATGCTGCAGTGGACCTGTCATGAGGGGTGCAACGTGGAGCTGATGCAGAGGAAACAGTGGACAAAGCGTAATGGTGGACATATCTTGAAGGGCAGGAGGAGCGGGCAGGACTATGAACTGGCTTTGCTGGATCTCTTTACCAGGGAGTTGAGAAGCATACAGGAGTGGATAGCTGCAGGACTGTCAAGAGGCGACCCGTTGTCTCCTCTGCATGGTGTCTGAGCTCCTTCTTCCAAGACCTGAAATCTCCCCTCCCTCCACCTAGCACCTTTTTCTCCCCAGAGTTTGGTAGGATGCTACTACTGTTTGTATCGGTGTGGGAGAGCTAAATTAAAGCAGCAAGTTTGGCATGCTTCAGCAATTGTTGGCCTAAATGAATGAAGCATTCCTAGTCCTATGCTTCACAGTTTACTGATTGCTTTGCCTTTTCCTATCAAGCTATTCTGTGTTGTACAAGTTTCTTGGGTAAAGAAAACATTGTTATCAGTAAGGTTAAACTCCCAGTGTTTACAGGAAAAATGTAGCAGCTAAAAAGCGCTTAAATCTACAATCAAGTGAAAAAGCTTTTTTTTTTTTCCCCCCCCAAGATTTCAGGAGAAAGCTGAAGTTTTCTCTTGATGACTGATTTGAGTCTCAGTATGTATGTCTAACTCTAGACCCAAGTAATTTACATAATTGATTCCCCTGTTGGTAATCCCTGAAGCTGATGATATTTACTGAATGCTTCTGGATTTATTTATCATGCATACCTAAGAGAGCATGATGGATCCATCAAATAGCTTCATTTTATACAAATCAGGAGGAAAGAATATGCTGTGCATATTTTATCACTGTAGAGGAAATGAATGTGTTGCCTGTGAGCTCCTAATGGCAGGGGCTGCAAGTTTGGTTTGTAATATTTCAATGACAGGCTATATTATGAATTAGCAATAAGCACTACTAATAAATATCAATTATCACCAGTGAACTTTGACAGTACTAGGTCTGGGTTTAGAAGATCAGTCTTCCTTTGGCATTTGCTCCATTATCAAGCACACAAAACCACAGAACATCTATTGTATTTTATATATATTAAACACAGCGGTGACTCTGAAAAAGCATGGCCCAGCAGATAGAGCAACAGGCTGCTAACCAAGACACCTGGGTCCTATGTGACCACAGGGACATCAGTTCACCAAACCTCTCCTGTCTTTGCTTTGTCCCATAAACTCATGGGGACAAAGGCAAGGTGTTTGTACACAACAAGGCTCTGATCCTTGAGAGCGCCTAAAAGCCTTATCTTAATCAAATAATGAATTTTATCCACAAATGACTAGTTCTAGAAGGATCACACAAATCTTTTGCCATTCTTTTACAACAGCCTACAGCTAGTGGATTTGTGGCCTATGTACCACATGCATACCAGTTTACCCTGACGGAGATATGATTTGTACTAGCGTTGTACCAAACAGGAGGCATATTGCAACAATATGAAAATGCTCTAGATAAGAGGTCAATTTATTACTGTCCATGTAGTAATTTTTATTACATTTTTGTCTAGCTGATTAAATCTTCAATATTTTGGGTTGGCCTTTCAATTTCAAAAATTCTACAACATGTGGATGGAAGATTTGTCTTTGCTGGGGTGTTCATGAAGGGAAAAATCTCTCTCTGCGTGTTATCCCACTGAGACTATGAAATAGCTACTTGAGATAAATGAAATTTTCCAAGTTATGTCCAATATATGCTATATAGGAGGCTATTTTGATGACCTAACTAAAACATCTAAGGCCCTAATTTTATAGGAAACCAATGTTTAAGGCTTTACACCACTGAGAAAACTACTTTAAAATCTAACCTGAAAATGCATTTGAGGTCTGATGCATTTCCTTTGTACTGAGAGTTGTAGAGCTCCAATTTTTCTCTGTCAAATTTTGGGATCTCAGTTTCATGCTTTCACTGCACTTTCCTTCCCCTGTTGTCTCACCTTTCTCCTTTGATCAGCAGTGTACAAACTTTACAGGACTTTAATAACAGGAGTACTGACACATGGAAGAGACTTCTCCTTTATCTGTGTCTTAGCCTGTTCAAAGACAACCAGTTTCTCCCAGGAAGCCAGTGTGCCTGCAGACTGCCCATGGGTATTTCCTCTTGCCTCCATCAGCCTTTACTTTTTGCTTCATGGCTGTTTGGAGAGCTTGCGATACATTCATGAACTGTAGAATCAGATCGTTTCACTTTATTGTCAATTAAACTAAATTTTAGTAACAGTGGTATCTTTCCTCTGATTATTTGAAGGTCAAGTGTCACATTGGAAAAAGCAAAGCATTATCCTCTTTTATGTGAGTAAGATAATAGCTCATGAAATCATCGTTCTGCTGGATCGACGGTAAAATCTCACTGACTTCAGCCGTCAGAATTTCACCATATATGTGTAGTACGGATAATGTGAGTAATGGCTTGTGTAATGTCTACATACTTTGTCAGGATGGTAGACAGGCTTACAGGGCAGCTGGCATTGGTAGTTCATTGCTCCGTTAACAATGTCAGAAGCAGCAGAGAACACCTCTGCATCTGCAAAATCATAACTTTTGAGTCACTGCATGGAAAGCGATCCAAGCCTTTGGTCGCTGTGCCAGGACAGAGACTCAAGAAGAGAAGGCACAGGGAAGCTCTTTAAGCACTCTTGTGTGAGTTGACTTTGGTCTGTCTTCAGCCCGGTACCATGCAGAAAATTGGTAAATTGGCTTGGTGGGGAGCAGAGCTGCAGCCCTGTCCCTCTCGGGCCCTGGCTGGCAGGGTGTCACAGTGCTGAGGTAGCTATTACACCTTCTCTGTTACCTTCACTGACCAAAGTTTCTTTTACTTCAGCCCCCACTCTTCCCAGACCCAAAAGACTAGTATCATGCAGTGGCTTCTTGCCCATGCCCTTGCTCTCCAGTAGGTGACATGTATTGCACCCAGCGAATACTGCGTGGTACGCTGGGATTAACTGGGGGTTACTGGCCAGCTGGATGGTTTCTCACAGGCCACCGCTCTGGGGAACTGGGGAGAGAAACCCTCCGCTGCCTTGCTGTGCAGCCCTGCTGCTACGAATGCCACGACAGCTACAGCAGCGCTGCTCGCCAGAGCCCTCCTGGTGCATTATTCATGCTCAGGTTGTCACTGTTAGTTTGCTTCATGGGCTTAAAGAAACATCAGGTCCTGAGGCACATGGCTGATGCTTCTGGCACTTCTGCCTGCCGGATGGATTTTTAAGGGCTCTTAGGGCAGCTAAGGAAAGCAGAGCAGATCAAGCCAGCAGCAGCAAGCCATGTGAACCTTTGAGTCGGGGACTTTTGTGGGTGGATGTGTGTGTAGGTGGAAGGCACAGCTCTCCCTTTCCCTGGGCTGCTTCTGAACCGGGTGAGAGCTTTCTTCCTGGGAACCAATTAGTGGATGAGCAAGCTCAGTCACTTGGTGCAAGTGGGAAAGTAACTTGGTCTCTCTGTGTTATTCCTGTAAACGCGAGACGTTAAATGACATATTCCAGCATGGGGTTTGCTTCACAATTTATATTTTGGAATCGCTCCATATCAGTATCATCAATGATGCAGATATTGAATCACACTTCATCTTCATATTGAGCTATATTAGAATAGTATTCATTTAAAGGAGAGAGTGCATGGATGTACCTGCTTTATTTGGTTTACCTATAAGGACAACAAGGAGGGCTCAAAGAAAAGTTTGGTCGATAGGTTTTAAGTGCACTTTCTATTTCTCACAAAAAATATATTTATTATATTTAGAATAATAAGTTAGAATTATTAAATAATTACAAATAATAATTATTTCTGTTTTATTTTTTTAAAACATGTAAGAGACTTTTAGTTTTGTTTTCTGATTTTTTTTTCATTCTCAACCTGTTTTTATTCCTCACCTCTTTCTTACGTGCAAATGAAATAAAAGAATAACTAATCTGAAAATTAAAATAATTTTCTTTGAGAGATGTTGAAAAACTAAAATAAAACAAAAAAAACCCTATTTAAAATAGACTTAAATTAGTATATCTATAATATTGCAGCCTTTAGAATAGTATCAGTACTTTCAGAAAGGGGAAGTGAATTTTTTTCCATCAGCTCTTTCGCCATTTATCTTCCTGTGTATGCATCTGCAGAGGTTAGAATTATTCAGCACACCTCAACACGCTTTCTGACCCAAACCCTGGAAGGTATTTCTAGAAAGTCTGACTTCCAGCCTCCAGGAGCTGTTGAAACATTATCCGGTATGCTACGTGCACCAACTGAATGAGAATTGCCTTTGGAAAATTAGGAAAAAGGAATTCATGCATTTGAAAATCTACTTAGAAGATGCCATCATTATTTGCAAGCTGCACAGCTATTCTGATGTTATTCACATGAAAACATATCAATCAAATATCACCTGAATTTAAAAAACTGTTATTATTGCTCTGAGTTACTCTTATGTTTTCCTGTCAATGTTGTCATAAGGATGAGAGCAAAATAACGTGAGCGTAAAAGCGGTGCCGTGAGTACCCATGAGTGCTTCTCCCATGAGGCGAGGTAACAAGGACTCTATCAAATACTGAGACTGCCTTGACAAGAGCTCCGATGCCACAACTGATGGCGATGTCCTCTCCTTTTCCAGGCTTGCCATGAGGATGTGGCGTGGTCCCCCAGAAAAGCAGGGCTGCCTTGTGAATTGATGTAGCAACCTGAGCTCAGGTGGGGCTGCATTTCAGAGTCATCGCTGGCAGAGGTCCAGCACAGGTTTACGGCTAACGGGGATGGCTTTGTCTTCATGACTGTTTAAGGCACAAGCTGTGCCTTCCTTTGTCTTTGCTCATTAACTTTAGACACTCGTGATCATCTCGGGTAATTTGCAGTAGGAGTGCCAGAGGTCTCCAACAAATCCCAAGGCACTTCGTCTTAGCTGCATCTACATATATGTGGGCGGAAAACTTTGCCCTGAGAAGTTTGTGCTTGTGCAGGTGACTTCAAAAGTGCCTGACAAGATTTAGAGACCCATATCCAACAGAGAAGGCAATGCAACTGGAAAGGCGCTCATTCAGGGAAAGTAATTAAGCTTAGGAGTGGCCTCTAGTGCACTGCTCATAAGGCCACCTAAGATGTGACAGTCACTCTGGGATTTAAACTGTCATGGGAAAAACATTGGATATTTGAAATGCAGGGAATATATTTTAGAGGAAGAAGAAAGACAGTCACTAATTAAAAGACCCAAAATATTCTTGAGTGTCTGAAGACGGGTAAAACAAATTCATTCCCAATGTTTGTGCAGGAAAGGCAGGACTGAATTTGCTAGGTACTACATTTTATATTGGTCCTGTGTTCTGATAACCAAGTGATATCTGTCACATCCACGCTATTCTAGACAGAATTTGGTCTCTTTACCCTGTAGTTCTTCAAAATGTCAGAGCAGAAATCACTTTTGTCACACTTGCTCTTTTTAGACATGCAGTATTTCAATTTCCTCTTGTTTTAAACTGGGCTGGCTCCTTCTCACTCAGCAAAGACAAAAATAGAGGCTTGCAACAGAAGGCTTTTAAAACGATATGTAGATGTCAGTGCCTGTTTCTATATAAAAAGTCATACATGAGCACGCACTCTCATAAATTTCCATTTAGCAATTAGCTAGGTATTTTATTTTTTATAATTGCTTCTAGCATAGCACTTTTACGTGGATATTCCTATCTATTCACTTCTTTGCATAAATGTCCATTATTAAAACTGTTACCTTGTGATTGAAATAAATTATTTTTGCATTTTGTTTTTGTATTGAGCAGAGTACCATTTCTGCTCTGTCTAATAAGTTCTGCAGGGGAGGAGGTTATTATACGTATGGGGGATGATCTAACCAAATACGTCTGCTTTATTAACGAAGGATATTTGGATCTTTGCCCCAGGCTGGGCAGAAGAGTTTCAGTTAAAAAATATTTTTAATTTACATGATCATATGTATTTTTTACACAGCTTTCTTTTGCTTTGCCTCCCTTACTGTGCTGGAATTGTGGACTTCAGAGTTCAACTAATTGTGTATCACCTGCAAATTCTCCACCTGATTGCTTAACTATTTTAAATATACTGGAAAGCGTATAAATGGCATTCCAGCTCAGGGAAGGTAAGGTTAAATTCATAGATCTTTAAGAGACTAAAAGACTCATTGCAAAGCAGTCTATTAAAGGCTTAAGCTATTTCCCTGTAACAACTCTTCTGGGTTTGTGATTCCTTTGGATTTGTGATATATTGATAAGGCTTTTATAAGGCTTCTTTTCACTGGAAGCTTTTCTACAAGTCCATTAACTTTAAGGACTTTGAAATTCTAATTTTAATTATTGCTTTAACTGGCTTACCATGGTAATGAAGGAATTATGCAATCCCCTCGATAAGCCCAGGCAGGCTTTTTAAAATACATGTTATTTTCAGGCCCGTAGTTTGGGAAGCACTATTAATGAGGTACGGCATGCCCTTGCTATCAGTTCAGCCCTTTCGTCTTAGTGTTATTAGCTTAAAAGTTTTTAGTTAGAACCTGTGAATCTAAGTCAACATTTTACAATCAAAATGGAGGGCAAAAAGGAGATGAATACTAAACATACTTGGTTTGTGTTAATTCAAAACAATCCTTTGACCACTGACCACAACCAGCAGGTTCTTAGACTGTGTCATGAGAGACTACCACAAATGTAGCTGTACTGGCATTTTCTTTGTAATTAAGACATATGGAGCACCAGCCCCTGTTTGAAAAAATTCTTGCCTTCTTATATCAAATTTTTAAGGTCATGATAAACTGGAAGAGCTGCTTCTATGATCCTTTTATTGACACCAAACGGGACCTTATCTGAGATATCCCATCTGTCGTTCCACTAGTTGCTTTCTACAGCTGGGAGCAAACACAACATTCATTTTATTGCAAAGTATGTGTGGTGGCTCTCCTCGGATGTAGAGCAGACAATGTTCCAGAAAAAATACAAATGCAAAACTAATTGGTGAGTGGGTTCATTCCCGTAGCTGATATATGCAGGTGCTGCAGCCTGCCTGGAGCAGCAGATGTATCTGACCTACAAGAGCTCACAGAGGTACTGGAGTCAAAAGGTCAGAATGCTCTGCAGGACTGTAAATGAATTTAAGCAAAATGAAAATGCAAAGCAATAAACGTGCTAATAGCATACCAAGTTGGACAGGAATACTGCTGAAGAATTAAGCAAAATCCTTTTCCATTTCAGTTGGGCAAACACATACTGCAATGTGTGTGGATGCATGGGTCAGAAAGCTACGGATCAAGCATTAGTTTAACTTGCCTGGAGATTAGTGTCTGCTAAGAAATAGGGTAACTGTATCACACTAATTTCCTTAATTTCGTCTTGCTTAATTTCATTTAGCTTATAAGATATCATTTATGTGTATAGTCAATAAAAGATACTGCTATTTATTGATTAATAATATCTCAGACTGTTTAAAAGACCACCTCTTCAAAATGCATAATGATGAAGGAAGCTTTCAGTCTATTAGCACTTTTTGGAAGGACTACTGTTTTCCTCAGGAAATAATGAATTGCTTTATGAAGGGCTTGGCTTTAAACTTTTTTTTTTTTTTTTCCTTTTTTTTTTTCCCCCTCTAATTCTTATCATGACCCAAAGACAGAGGATGACTGAGCCATCCATACTGCCTTTGTAGGTTAGGTCTCAGCCATGAAAATGAAAGATGGTCTGAATCCTTTTGGTGACATCAGTGGCAAAGCATTCATATATTTAATAAGATCGTGTTTTCCTGCTAGTCCTGAAGTGACGTAGGCTTACAGAAGGGATGAATGACAGCAAGGCAGGAAGACAAATAGAAAAACTGGTTAACTTTTCTTTAGGTTAACATTACCAGACAAGAAGAAACAGGAGTTAAATTTCCAAGAGAGACCTCGGTAAATGACTGATTTCAAAACTATAACCATTTTTTAAATTCGCACCAAAATGCGGGGCATAATATCCATCTACCTCTTTTGAGTGCAAGTCTCGCATTAAAAAAGAACCAGTTCTGTAACAGAGTATGCACAGCCAAAACGACGTACTGCCGCTCTTCTCCTACAAACATGGGAAAAACCCCCCAGGATTAGCCTTCCTTTCATTAAGTAGCTTAACCAGAAGAGTACTGAGGTCTGGTTTTGATACAGAGTTTAATATTTTTCCAAGATACATAGGTGCCACTGCAGCCTGTGTTCAATAGGTTGACAATGTCCTTCATCTCTCCACTGGTGTAGAGCACATGGATAAAACTCTAAAAAAGTCACAACCTTTCAGGCAACTATAACTCTGCCTTGTCATCTCCTTTAATTTTTCTTTTAATGCAGTAAATGTTTAAAATAAACCCAAACAATGAAATAGCAAGTATTGGCTGCTTTCTCCTGTGTTCTTATCAGACAGAGTACTCTATGTGGGTTACTGATAATGAAAGAAAAGTTATGTAAATCTCATGCAGAGAGACAAAGCCAAACTGGTGTCCAAGATCAGCAAGCCACTGATGGAACAATTTGGAAAACTACCCAGTTCACAGTAATACTGTGCAATTATTAGCTGTAAACAAATGGGGACAGCTTCAGTTTATTTTTACCAAGGACTTCTCATGACTACTCTCAAGTGAGTTCCTTCCCACAGTGGAAAAAGTGAATTTAGTCCACATTCATATAGATTATTTCCATGTCTACTAGCTAATCCATTTGTCTTTTTAAAACACTCTTCTGATAAAGGTTCAGAGCAACCACAAGAAAAGAAAAAAGCAACCTCATAAGAACATTTAAGATCTGTGGAGGGAGCAAGTGAGGACAGAGACCCTGAAGTGATCTGTTATAGCCTTTATATCATAATATTCTAGAACATCTTTGACTTTTCTTATATTAAATTTCACCTGATAGTTGAGAGGCTAGCTACAAAATCTAATTATAAGGCAGAAAAGAAGAAAGTGATGAAGTTTTGTCTATGTCCTTAATCGCTATTTGATTTTTATCAACGCTAGGCATAATAAACATCACCTGCAATTATTTCCCATGCAGAAAGATTACTTTCTTTTGTCATGAATACCTGTCATCCAGACCCAGGAGCCCTGGGCTGTTATTACTCAGGGCTCGAGGAACACCTGCGTTTTCTTGGCAAGCTCTGGAAATGATAATGCTTTAGCAGTATTCATATAAGAATTTCCGCTGCATTCATGAGTATCTCATTGATCTGGTAGCTATAAAGAAAGAAAAATTAAAGGAGTTGCTGACTGATTTCTTTTCACAGTGCTGAGGTTCTTCCACTCTTCATCACAAGTTTTAGATGGATTACATTGTCACAGAAAGTCCCCACTTTGTTATTCGTGGGAAAGCTGAACCCCCCCAAGGATTTGGACAGAAAGCTCAAAATGTGTTTTCACTTTCCTGACAATGATATTGTCTCTTATGTAAAAGAAAGAAATTTAATTATTGCTAAAAAAAAAGATTTATTCTCTTTTCATTTTAAGTCAGTATAATTCAATTAGCTTAAAGGAGTTGTTCATCCTCTACCTCTGGACTCTGGGAGGTGAGGAAGCACTGCAGCCAGGGGTTTCTCCACATCTGGAGATACAGGCAGTATCCCTGCAGCCCTACAGCTAGAAGATGCTGAAGCTTTTTTTCTCTCCTAGGTACATTTTCTTTAAACTGAAACAATGTCTTCAAAAATGGTTCTAAATGCAGAGAAACTGAGGTTGTCTTAATACATATCCTCTGCAATATTTCCTCACTTGCAAGCAGTGTTGCTGTTTTGGATTTCCAGCTATCATAATTTCTCCCCTCTGTACACAGGCTTCTCCCTCTTTTTGATACCAGCTATGTAAGGTCATAGTGGATTTTGAATTTATTTTCTTCCAACCTTTCTTGCAAGTTAGTGGAGGGAAGCAACCAAAACTTGAAACTCTGATACTTTCCTTATTTTTTTCTCAGTAGACCTTTTTAACATCTGACAGTCTGTCTTTTCTTCGGTATTAAGGGAAGGAAAGAGCATTACAATGAGTTATATTGGAGAACACATGCAGAGAATAAAAAATTCAACCCAATTAGTATAAACTGCATGCCTGCTCCTCAGGAAAACCTCTAACATACATTGGCAGGGCAGAGATTCAAGTGTCAGTGATAAAACACCTTTCGAAACAGCATTTCAGGTCTAGCTACCAAATTGCATGCTAAGTCTCTTAGACAAGAAGATGTCTGCATTGAGTCTTGCCTGCACTTTCTCAGCAAGGTATTTTGTCTGAAGGGCCTGGAGTAAGAGCCACCTTGCTGGCCGTGCTTACACTCTGGAAGAACTTGGCAGTGGTGATCAACGCACAGTGATGTTTGGAAACACCTCGGAAGGAGTCAGACAGGACAGCTCAGGTGCTCCATAAAAGTGGCACATGTGGACACATGCTGTCTGGATTTGAAGGCAGCTTTGGCCAGAAGCGGTACTGATGCTGAACGTTTGAGGTGAAAGAGGAATGTGTTCTTTAGGATGTATGAGTAAGCTTGTCCTCTGGCTCCTGGCACTGAAGGACCTACTATCAAGACCAGCTAAAGCCCTCAATTATGGTTTCAAGGAGACCATTATAACAGTGAAAATCCCTCAAATATTATTGTTCCAGCTGTGCCCTCTTCTTCTGTTCATGACCCTAACGTGTCCTCCTTGCTCAGTGGAGGTCAACAGCTGCCTGCCAAAGCAGATTTTGGGGCTGCCAAAAGAGAAGAGGACCTGTCCTGGGAGCTGGATACAGCGTGCACTGCGGGAAGCCCTGTTTTTTATATACAACATGCATTTTAATTCTCTTAATCCACATGTCAGGCCAGAAGATCATGTTTAGTAATACCTGTCTGCTTGGCAGATAGGGAATTAAGCTACTGGCTTAAATTCAGTTTAATAATTTAAGAACTATGAGAGGAAAAGTGAGCGTGTTTGTGTGTCAGGTATGCAAACCACTGTATTGGAATATGTACAATGACTGTATGGTTGCCTTTGGCCTGGGGAGGTCTTGCCATGGCTGAGGGCACCTTGACAATGCTCTGGGTGAAACTCCTGTGCCCACGCTGTCACAGCAGGGCAGTCCAAGAGCAAAGAGGGTACCTGAAGCCATCCTGGATGTCACAGCTTGCAGTCTGCTGCCACGTTGCAGGCATTCAGCCTACCTCCTTAGCTGCATCTAATATAAATCAGTTGGAGAGTATGGTTCCGATGTCTATTCACATCTGCATGAATTATTTCCCTATACTTTACTCGGAGATGGCAAAGTGATTGAAGGGGCAGAAAATCTGAATCTTTGACTCCAGAAGGCTGGAAAATTTCTGCTCATGAATTCCATGTGGTCTCTGGCATGATTTCCAGAAGGAAATCTCATAAGAATTTGCCCATCTTAGGGGCAAGTAAAAACTGCCTTAAAAAGACTTGATGGGCTATTGCAACTGGAGGACATGATAAAGCAATGTTGAAGCACACTCGGGTGCATCATCAACAAACAGCTTGCTTGGTCTAATAAACTGAAAGGGTAATTCTAGAGGCAACCCATCTTCCTTAACAGCAGGGACATCCAAGCCATGTATTCCCAGAGTTCCCAAAGCAGGATAAAAGCTCATATTTATCCACTGAGTCATGAATGAGCTAAAATCAATATTTTTATTTTAAAGTATGGTTTGGGAAATTTTCTTTATAAGCCTCACAGGATGAGCACTGCACTGCTAAATCTCAGCTTTAAAATAATTTTTCCTGACAAGACATGCATCACTGAAAATATGGGTCTGTAATGAAAGTGATGGCACAAGTTTATAGCACTGCAAACACAAACATGCAATGACAGTATCTCAGAGTAATGCTCTGATTTTTACATGTATGTTCTTCAAAAGTGATTTTGCCTCAGTGAGATCCCGTGAGGGTTTAACCCACAACAAATTTGAGCAAAGGGTTTTTGTGGTTTTCCAGCATTAAATAAAATGGTCTAACCTGTGGTGGCAAAGGGGATGTAGCGGTGTGTAAACCATCCCCCTGGAGATACTCCGGTGTGCATGGTGTCCCTGGCTCTAGCAGCAAGCATTTTCTACCTCTTCCTCCATCAGATCATACAGGCATAGGGGCTGCGGTCGGTGCAGCCCTGTCCTGCTACCAGCCCAGGAAGGACTGGAGGCTCATTGCAGCCTCAGCTTGCTCTCCGTTATCCACAGAGATCCCACAATAAGGAAGGCAGAAAAATAGCCTCTCTCCTCCATTCCTGAGCTGATAACAAAAAAAATGGATTATTAATCTTGTTCATTCTTCTTATACTCCTCTCTTTCCTGATAGAAATATAGCTATTTCTTTCCTGAGCATGATAATACCCCCTGCTTTGGTAATCTTTCTTGGCAAATTACTATAGATAGATAGATAGACAGAGATACACATAGAGATACAGATAATATCCATGAATATTCCAGGATATTACCTTTATCCACGAAAGGATAAGATTACTTGCTATGCAACTTTATTAAGCACTATGTTAGATGACTTTCACCATAGAAAGCTGTATTAAAACGTGGGTGAAAAAAGCGCAAGGCCCGCAATAAAAATTCTAAGAGGTGATAAATTATCCAAACTGAACTTTAAGTCTTCTAAGAGATTCTGGTAACAAAGTGCTATGTCTCATTTCCTCAATTTTTTTATTGCCCCATTGCAAGATGCTATACTTTGCACGTAGAAAGCCAAGGGGGCATTTTCTGATAATCTGATTTTCAGAATAGCATAGAATATATCATTTCAGTAACTCCTAAATAAGATGTATCATATTAGTTCCAAGACAAGTTAAGAGAAGGATTTTACCTATATGTATATTAAAGGAGCATCAATTCTGAGGAGGACTACGTTTATGTGAGCCCCTGTAGATATAGGTGGGTATGGGCTTTGAAAAGTGGGAACTGGGAATTGTGACATACCTTACAAAAACAATGATCGGCTCAGACTTCCAGCCATGCTAGCAAAATATGTTCTAGCAACATACTTGGATCACTTGGGATCCCTCCTGACTGCAACCAGGCTCTGCAGCTGCAGAAATAGCCCTATTTATGTGCTGCTGTCTCTACCAAGGGAAGATGCTTTAAAATATAGCCCTCATCATTAAGTTCTCCTTCAGTGATTTACTGAACGTATGTTGAAAGGGTTTGGGAGGGTTTTTTTTAACAAGAACAGTATCCTTATTTTGTTTTCTCCAAAGCTAGTCCTTCCAAGTTTGCTGAGTCTGTTAGCCCCAAGCATTTAGTTTCTGGATGAGTGTGACAGCATTACTTGTTTCTTCAACACGGCAAGATAAAAGGGACAAACAGAATGTGGTGTTTTCTAACAGGATCTGAAAAACTACAGTTTCTGGATTAGGGTTGGGGTTATTTCAAAGAAAAATCTCATAGGTGAGAAAGACATGACAAGAAAAAAGGCTTTCTCAACTAATACACTGAAGAAACTGTTCAGGAACAGTTAATCCCCCCAAAAGATATTTCTTGAGCAATTCTGGCAAGATTAGATAGAAAAGACTATTACTTATGTGTCTTGCTGTTATTTGCAGCATGGGTAGGAGGTGTCAAGACACAAGTCTATTGGGGTTTTGATATTTTAGGTCATTCTTTCTTCCACAATCGGCATTATTTCTCATTCATGTCACTTCTATCCTCTTTTCATTATTCGCTTTAGACTTCCATCCCTATGGCATACAGTATTTAAGGCCTGATCCTAAGCTTGCTGAAGTTACTGGAAAGACTTATGGAAAGACTAGTGGAAATACTCTGAGAGCTTTTAATTAACCATTGTTAAGCTTTTCACCAAATAGAGAAAAGCTTCCCAAAGGGGGAAAAATAATTGGTTTTAGTTGCCTTCCTGTATTACTTTGGAAAGGCTGCTCCCAAACTGGCAGACCATGCATCAAGTCATGAAACTATAGGTATGGCCATTAGGTATATTTATACCAAAAAATGTGAAAAAGTAAACACAACAGTTCGTTCACAACCAGTCGATCTTTCATGAAAAAAAAGGCTGGAAAGCTATGACTGATGCTAACCACAAAAGAGATGTTTGCATTTCAGATTTATGTCATTGTGTGATGCTGTCTTTTATGCACTGACATTATATAGTATATGATCTGTTGGATCAGCATGATCACTGTATTTACGCTTCTTGCTAAAGACAAAGTATAACAGGTCTGGACAGAGCTGACAATCCAACAGAACACCAACAATCTCAAGGGTGAGCGTCCCGTGACCTTTACTAGTATGACGCATCACAGGTCTCCAAGGTATATATGATCCTAGCCATCCTAAAGCAGATAAACTAGCACATGGAGTAATCAATTCTGCACGGAACTGCAAAGATGTTTTGTTACCGTCTATGATGTGATTGACCAGGAACTAGCTAACTATAGCAGATAAAACTAATCATCTGCTTTAAAGGGAAATGAGGTAGAAGCCATACAAAAAAATCTGCTTACGGGTGTAGGCATGGGTCTCCACTGAGTTGTAAAAGCCCAGAACATGAACAGGTTGTCACACTTTCCAGAGCCATGGAGACATTTCTCTGCACTGGACTCCTATTGTGCAACACTATTGTCTCTTGATGGGATTGAAAGGAAAGATGAGTGACAACCAGCCCCTGTGCCTGATCTAAAGCCTTCACCAACTTCCAACCCATCTGTCTCAGCAAAGTGTATGCCAGCCTAAAGGGTTTTCTTCAACCAATTTTTACTTTACTTATTGATAATTGAAAATCTTCGACATCTTTCTGTGAAGATCCCTCCATCTTTTTGTTTTCCAGGGGAAAATCATGAGTACATGTCTCAGTTCACATCTCTTGGGCCCTTGCAATCTACAGTGTATGTTGTACAAGCTCAAAATAAATTGTGTCCCATTATTACACTCTACCCTGTACAAAATGTAATTAAAGCACCCTGACCACTGGATCGTCACAAGCCTCTGAGATTAATCTTAATCTTTCCTGCCTTTTTTAAACCACACTAGGCCGCAATAAGACAAGGCTAGCCTGATTGCAGAAGTCCCAATGAGCTCAAATAGTAGGAGATGATGGTTTCTTTCTGGCATAACTTTGCTACCCAAATAACCAATCATCACTATGTGGTTGTTCAGCTGGGGATGATCTTTGTTTTGAATCTTTAGTGGTGGAAAAATTCATGCCTCTGAAGCTGGGACAACCAACCAGTCATCAACCATGTCCCTCAAAAAGAGAGCAAAAATGAAACCCCGTAAGACGCTCTAATTCTTAGTTGAGTAAATGTATTCAGGAATATGAAAGTAAAGACCAATCCAAATCTGAAGGCTAGGCTGAGACCCCTTTTAAGAGTTTGACCTCTTATTTCCTATCCTATAAATGCCCAAAGGAAAGCAGATTATTCCTATCCTGTGTGAAATATGGCTTACCACATTTCAGAAACGAAGTAGTTGTGTGCTCGTGCTTCTAGTTTATTTATTGCCCCAACAGCCTGAATTTTATAGAGTCATGGATTTCTGTAGTACTCTAATTCTTTAAAAATTGGTTTCTGTTCATAAACATGAACAACCTTTCTAAACAGCAATTATTCCTTTAACAGAAAGAGTTTTATATTTGTGTGGCCCTTTTTGTTCTAGTTGTGATTTTAAGTGCAATATGAAGACTGTACTAGATAAGATATGTTACAAGCTTTAATTTCATTAGTTTAATTATGAATAGGTATTTTATTCAGCTTCTTATCTGAAATTTATCAGCCTCAAGATACTCTGTAGCCAGGGTAATCATTCAATGTTTAATAAACTGTGTAGGCATAGACTGCCATTAGAATTCAGTAAGAGTGGTATTTCAAAGAGCATTTTGGATAAGGGTTGATACTCACCCAAGTGGTTTGTACAATACAGACATGCAAGGGAAGTTTTCCAGTTCTGTAGAATAAAACAGGATTACAAAGGCATGGAAAATGGTTCAAAATGGGGTAGAAGTCCTTAACATCACGTCCCGTTTAATATGGGCTTAGCAGGCAGACTGGTTTAAAAACCACTAGTTCTTCTCTTATCAACAGCGCAAAGCAACGCACCTCCTTCCTGTCACTCTACCCTTTCCTTGTGGCTGCCATAACTTGCTTGGGAGAGTAACATTACAAAACTGAGTTTTAATATGATTTATTTACGGGACCTGAAGAGGAGTAACCACGGTGAAATCAGCTTGGTATGTGTGAATCATCATGAGTCCAGGGAAACAGCATTCAGACGTTGTGGGCATCTTGTGTGAAACCAGACTGCAATGCAGAGTTTTGATTTAGTTTAATGAATCCACATTAAGCACTTTGACTTCGGCACATCCAAACCTTTTGCTTCCATTTAAAAAGTCAAAACCAAATGTTTTGCCATATCCATGCTTTTTTAAACTTTCCGTTCTGCAAATCACTCGGCTTGCTGACATTTCAGCCCAGCTTAGGAAGAAAAACATCAGGCTTTTCCATGGAGAGGAAAAAGAGCTGGGAAAAAAATGCTTATGTTAAACCTAATTGGCAGTAGGGAATAATATCAGATTTCTGAAAAAATGTTTATGTATGGCAACCCGTGCTGCTTAACTCGCAGGCAGGCTGAAAAATGCATCTGGAGTAACAGTGTCCCAGACTCCTGGCTTTCCTGAAGAAAGTGGCACCAGCTGACACGAGTCCCAGATCAGCAGTGGGGAGGTGACTGCAGAGCCTCGAGAAGGAGCAGGGGATCCAAGTCATTCCCAGTTCTGCAACATTTCTGCTGAATAACCAGAGCAAGAAGCTTTCAGTGCCCCCAGCTGCAGCTTCCCCCCCAGCAGCTGGGGAGCATGCATGCCCCTTACATAAAGGATTCTGCTATTTAAAGAGTGTTCGAATGTATAGGTACGAATTCCTCTGTGTGAGCAATGCACCATTGCATCTTCCTACTTGTTCAGTTAATGAGAGGATTTCTAATGGCAGCATCTCTGTGGTCTGTAAACCTCACTGAGGTCCTATTCCATATGGGAAAAGCAGTCAAATGTATTGAATCCAATTAAGTTCACATTTAAAATTAGAATGAGAAATAATTGACAGTGAAAGTCTGGGAAATTTTTCACACAGAAAAGAAGTGATGAGTTTTGCTTTCCCATCAACTTGCTAAAAGCTTAAATATCACTGGGCTCTAGGAGAGTTTGGGTAAAATGTTATGTTTGATTCTGAAAAACCAACATGAAAATGGTATTTGGAAACGGAAATGTTTTTGTTTTGACAACAAAACCCTCAGCAAACATGATCCTCTCTCCCCCTCAGATTTGTGTGACAAGTTTCACTGGCTCAAATAAAATGTATTTCTTTCCAGAGAACCCTTTCAAGAAAATTATTTTGAAATGAGTTGACTTTGGTTGTTATCCTACACTTTTTCACATTTTATTAACTTGAGTCTTAACAGATGGCGTTTAATGAATAATTACACAGTAATGAAAAAAATATTTTGCATTTAAAGAAAGCTTTATGCAGATTTACTAATCAATTTAGACACTGTATCTCATTTGTTTATAGTACATCTCCCAATTGGAGTGTAATTATCTAACTTCGTATCTATATTTAACTGTTTAAATTGAAGGAAATAAAACAGAGTTGAAGCAACTAATTGTCAGCGTTACCCACCAATTTGTATTGAAGGATGAATCAATACAGAAGAGTATGTGAGCTTAAAATATTCTAGGCTTTTATAGATACCGAAGAATAATATTCATGAGTGCTTCCCTCTTCTGTGGATACTCCGTTACATAGTACTATAATCTACACCATCCACTAAATATCTGTTGAAATGTGCAATTATATCTGAAGTATTACAGTTATTTTTCACTGCAATAAAATAGTGGATGGAAGAAAAAAAGAGACTTTCAGCGTACTGTAAGGCATGATGCACCTTACTGTACAGCACTGTGAACTTACTAAGATGATGAGCCTGGTCCAGCTGCCCCTCGAGCCTATGGAAAATGTCCCACTGATCACTTTGAGCTTGATCCGTACCCTGATGGGCATTGGTTTAAACCTGATGTTCAGTATTCAGATTTTCCCAAATTTGGGAAGAAAGTTTTCCAACACCTGGTGGATGTCTTTGCACTCACACGAGCACCAACCCCCCAGTTTCCCCATCCCTCGAGAACCTCTCGGTCCTTTCATAACTCTTCCTCCCTTTCCCTTGTTTGGGTCTCCCATCACGCTTTTGCACATTCCTCATCCCCATA
Source organism: Ciconia boyciana (assembly GCF_034638445.1). Classification (NCBI taxonomy): domain Eukaryota; kingdom Metazoa; phylum Chordata; class Aves; order Ciconiiformes; family Ciconiidae; genus Ciconia; species Ciconia boyciana. Next base: position 62,631,373 of record NC_132941.1, on the reverse strand, counting down.
CACATTTTTATTCATGTTTGAGCTTTCAACTTGTAAAGCAGAACTAGCAAATCCTGGCAATATTGTATTTGTCACAGAGCTCACCACTAAGCAGAGTCACAAATTAGGTGTACTTGCTCCACCGTTGCGTGCTGCAAAAGCCACAGCAAGAATCAGCAATGGCGTGAGTAGCTGCAAGCGAAGCTGATTTTGTGGGGCTGTGAGGCATGATCGGATTTCACAGTCCTTGCGTGTTTTTATGTCTCTCAACTTCTGTCACTGAAGATTTTCCATTCTTCTCAGCTTTTTCCTTTCACTTGAAATGAGCTCCTATAAAGAATACTGTCCTGTTTGGATTTAGAAAGAAAGCCTTTTACTTAAAAAGGAAAAAAATTCAAAAGGAATGCAAAAACACTCAACCAGCACCCTGGGGCACTGCCTGGTGTAATTTATTTTTTTCTTTATTTTGCCTATCTATCTCCTCTCTGCTATGTCTATCTTGGCTTCCATATTCTGAAAGACTATTATGTTAAAGCTTTTACATCCAGTGTAACTCATCTTAAACACCCATAGGGTTTGTTGTTCTGTGTATACTCTCCAGGTATTTTTCAGCTCTAGAAGCAAATTGCAGAAAAATTTAGGACTAATATCTAGGTCACTTCAGCAAGTACGTGCAAATTTTAGGCAAAATAAGTGAAATTACAGATCAATTCTCAGCTAGTCCCTTATTTCTTCTAACACTTGAAGTGGGTTAGAAGGACTGAAGGTTGTTATCTCTTCTGTTTTTTTAAAGCAACTGTTGTAGCTGATCTGAAGAACTGTTAGAATAAATATTTCAAGCATGTTTAGCTTTTTTATTTATAGCAAAAATAACAAAGAAAAAGAATTTGCATTGTTGCTGTTCTAAAATGTGTCGCTGATATTGTACATGATATCAAAGAGCACTTTTAAAAGGTCATTTAGCACATCAGATAAATTTAACTGGATGAATGTCTATACCAAGAAATCTGGACAACCCCAACACCATGTTCTAAATAGCAGTAACCTCTCGCTCTCTGGTTATAAAATGAATTTAAATAAAATTCAGTGAAAGATTGAATTTGCTTCCTGTGATCTGCTATACTTGAAAACTACCTTATCTTCCATATTATTATTTTTTTTTACTGTCCCCTAAAATGTGCTAAGGAATAAATAGAAAGCTTAAAGATAAGGAGGGTAAAGATCCTGGTGTAACATCAGATGGCATGTAGCAACTGGGTACAGATATGAAAATATAGTGTATATCTGGAATGACAATAACAGTCAACCTCATATATTACTACAAATACAAATATGCAGATTAAAAATAAGCCACAACTGTGATATTTCTCAAAGGCTCCAGGCATGCAGTACTACCCAGTAGACCCAGAATTGTCTCAGAAGATGAGTTCAGCAGAAATCAAAAACTGTTCTCCCAGGAAAAGATCAAGAGATGTGCCCAGGCAGTGCACCAGCCACTGGGCATGGACTTCACCGATTAATCACAGACTCGGCGAGGTATCGCTGCACCGAGCGAAGTGGAGCCAAAGCTACGTGATGCCCTGGCAGGAGTGTCCCCGAAGGTAAGCATCAGATTGCCCAAACTGCAGAATTTGGTGCTGTTAGGCTCCTGGAGATGTGCAGGGATTTTCAGGTGGTAACTAGCTTGTGCAGGGAGCATTTTAAAGGCATTGGTTTGCTGAACCTGCTGCTCTGTGGAGGCACTGGGCTTGCTGCTCATGGGACAGGAGAGCTGCTGCGTGTCAGCTCCCCCCATGCTCTTCTTTCCCACGTGGAAGGATGCTCTTGGATGCATCCTTCCACTCTCAGAAGAGCAAAAGCCTCTTTTTGGTCTCAGTTACTGCGGTGTAAAATACGAAAACCTCTGCTGAAGTCACTTTAAAGTATGCATATGAAACAGTCTTGAGGTCAGCATCTCTTTGTAACTGCCTGCAGGTTATTTCCCAGAAGTGAGAAAGTGTTAGGAAAACACAGCGTTGTGCTCAGCATTTCCTGCTCTCCTGTAATACAGTACACGAGAGCAACAGTTTAGCACAGCAAGGAACAGATATTATGTGCCATCAAATAAAGTAACTCGATACAAGCAAAATATGTCCTGTGTATGCAGTATAAACATGTACTGCGTAGAAATCCCTTTTTCAGTTATTAGTTGCTACCTGTGGCTGAAAAGAGTTGCAATGCAATAGGGATGGCTATCATGGGAAACATAGGGAGAGAGCAAGTCAGAGAGATCTAGATTGATCCAGACGGCTTTAGATATAGAAAAAGGAGGGAAGATGTGGTAATTGTAAGTGGTAAGTCTCTTGACTGCCTGTTGCCCTAGTTGCTCTTTCGGTGACAAGTCACTTCAGGGAGGAAATCTAACTGTTCGTGGCATTCTGCCTACAGGGAACAACTTATGGAGAGTGGAAAATGTCAGCCCGTACGAAGGAATTGTTAACCCTTCTCCGGGAGGGAGGAGTGTTAATCGCTAATGGACAGCAGGGCAAGAATAACTGTGAGAAAACCTCTTAGCTAACAGCCCATTTTGCTGTCATCAACTTTTGAAGATTTGCTAAAGGCTTTTCGGCCAGTGAGGCAAACTGGGAGCCTTTTCCTGGCGGTGTGCAGGAAGCAGTGCTGGATGCGACCCTGTCTGGCACTGGGCAAGGGCAAGCCCCATCCCCAGCACCCTCCCCGGAGCAACCCCAGCCTCCAGCCCTGCCGCACAGATGCAAACTCCGCATTTCGGAGGGGAGACACGCATCAGTACAGTGAGAGACCACCAGCTGAAATGAGATGCCTGCAGAGAGTTTGGATGGGTGCTGTTGGCTTTAGCTCTGCACAGGCATTTGTCACCTTCCAAACTCGTCCCACTTGCTGTTTATTAGCTCCCTATTCTTGTGCAACAGCCTCGGTTACAGAGAGAGAGAACAAAACTGGAGGAAAACTGTTCCATGAGGCTGCTCTAACTCACACCAGGGATGGAAAAGTCCTTTTGGCCTCGGACCACAGAGGTGGCTTACAAAGCCCTCGCTTGTTGCCCTCGGTCCTTCAGGAATATGTACAGAAACAACGGAGAAAGAGGCCATGATTTGCTGCTCATATTTGTGGTGAGCCACAGATTTCAGTGAGAGAGATCAGCTATGTCAGGCTGCTTGATTATGAAATCCAGATAAAATCTCAGTGAAAGCCATGAGAACCACTCTCTCTGTGACATGATTTCAGTGGGTAATTCTCTCCTATGATGACTACGTGAGAACAGTTGTTTTTCACTCAGTGCATCAGGTGGATTCACAGCCTGAGTTCAGTGCTTTATTGACAACAAAATCGTGACCAGGGCTTAGTTCCATTCGCACTATCCGTTCCTGCCTCACTGTGCACCATCCCTGTAACACCGACACCCCGAGGTGGCCTGGCGAGAGCCAGTGTAGGCAATGCAGGCAAGTGGCTTGCCTAGCTCCAGCCAAGAGAGGTGATTGTCCTCTAAAACCTTTGCAACAGGTGATGGTTGATAAAGAAAACTACTTAACCTATGAGGTCTGGATATTGGAAGGGAGCGGGAAGTTTTTTCCGCCCTGCAAAGTGGCGCCAGCTAATGAGGAGCCCGGGGGCGAAGACCCAACAGGCTGATTGTAGGAGTAAATGTGGAGAGCAGAACATGAGCTGGTGGCCTCTCACTCCTGACCCATCTCAGCAAGCTGTGACGTTCCTTTCATTGTATGTCATGAAAAGACCCACAGGTGATACTAAAGCAATGCTCATCAGGGAGAAAACAACCCGTATGCATGGGTGATGAAACAGCAGGGAGGGGAGCTAGTTTCCAAACCCAAGCATAGCTACTGCCTGATTAGTATCTCAAGTAAAGTGCAGTAGCAGTAAATATGCTTAGTGCCAAAGGAAGGATATAATGAGGCATGAGAGAGGACAGCTTCACTGTTCCCTGCTTGAGTTTCTTCTCTTTGGGAGCACTCTGCAGAAACACTCAGGGCTGCACCCCAGCAAGCGGGGCTGTCGGTAGGAGCAGGCGGCAGCATCTCTCACCGCTCAGTGCAGATTAGTTCATTAACAGCAGGTTTCATGGCTGTCGCCTCTCGCTGGATTTTCAGCTCTGCCTCCTACACCCCACAGCAAAGCACCCAAATCCTGGTCATCCTCTGTGGGGAGGGCTCTGGCAAAATCACCCTGCAGCCAGCCAGCTGAGGCAATGCGGGAGAGATTTTGGAGAGGTATATTAGTAACCTCCAAGCGATATTGCTTTAAATCTGCAAGGCTAGAAATTTCTGCACAAGGCTTATTTTGTTCATAAGTTCTGCTTATTGGCAAACATATTTTAAACAGACATACTCCTACTTTAAAGACTTTCATAATAACTTTATTATATGTGCTACAGAAGGGTGAGATTGCCCAAAGATGCTGTGAATCACTTTATCTTGGCAGCAAGTGTTATAAAGTATATACAAAATTATAAAGTATTATAATAGTGTTTTCTGTCAGGAGCTTGGTGCAGGATGAGATCTTATGGGAAATTGTGCTAATAGTGAGGTAATTGCCGAGTTAGATGAAAGGCTTGCAGCTGCTGAGAGCTGGCTGCAGTAGGAATGGAGGAGAGGACTACCTGAAAGGAGGTTGTAGGGAGGTGGGGGTCGGTCTCTTCTCCCAAGTAACAAGCCATAGAATGAGAGGAAACAGCCTGAAGTTGCACCAGGGGAGGTTTAGACTGGATATTAGGAAAAATTTCTTCACCGAAAGGGTTGTCAAGCATTGAAACAGGCTGCCCAGGGAAGTGGTGGAGTCCCCATCCCTGGAGGTATTTAAAAGATGTGTAGATGTGGTGCTTAGGGGCATGGTTTAGTGGTGGGCTTGGCAGTGTTAGATTTACAGTTGGACTCGATGATCTTAAAGGTCTTTTCCAACCTAAATGATTCTATGATTCTATGATCCTATGACTGTCAAGGGAGCTGAAGGGAATCAGGGACACAAATTCCACTGACATGTAGCAGATTTGGGATGTCTGAAGCTCCAGTAAAAATCCCAACTTAAGCAAAGAGAGCTATGACAGATTTTTTACACTTGAAAGGTTCTTGTCGTTTGAGGTTGGTCCCATTGCAGGTGCATTGAGAAACGCCATGGTGCTGCTCCTGAGCTGCTCAGGTGCTGCTCCCGGAGCTCCCCGCTGCCAATGGAGCAGTGGGCACTGCCGCTGTGAAAATGCGCAGGCAACAGCTTCATTTCGTACAGAGAAACAGCTTCGGGACAGAAAGGTACGATGTGCAATCTGAGCACAGGTTTTATAAGCCAGCCCTTGAAAGAGGCAGCAAATGCTACTAGGTTTAGAGAAAGCTGAGTGGGAAAGCAAAGGGCTTTAACATTGAAGATAGCATCTTCTTGCCTTGATTCTCCCAGGACCTTACTGCTGTTAAGTTGGGGAAATTAATATCATTAAGATTATTACAGAAAAGTACTCGGAGGGCTGAGCTGTCATACAAAGACAGTGCTGGAAAAAAGCCATAAGCATCAGGAAATCACCCAGACCAGAGGAGCTCTCATCTCAGCCGCCTGCCAGGGCTTCAGAGCAAGAAGAAAAGCCTGCTAATTGCAGGGGACATCTCGGTAAATTGGCCCTTACGCCAGATTGGTGAAAGGTATTGACTTGTATGCCTATCATAAGAAACGCTCAATGGTTCTTATCTTATTTTTCTCTCTTACTTGTACTCTTACTCAATTACAGCTGCTCTTGTGTGCAAATGAGGCTGTCAGAGAATATTTAATGACTTCAAACATAGGTATCTAGTGCTGTTCTCACACCTCAGGGTGTCTAAGACCTCCTTTGGAACTGGTGGTGGTGGTGGTGTGGGGCAGCTCAGGGGCCAGCAGAGACAGCCTAGAAGGACTGAAATAGCACAAGCACTTAGTTTGGGCACCCAAATTGCTTCCATAGTTTGAAATTGTACCTGCAAAAAAATAAACATGGTAATTTTTGCAAGGAGAAACCTCTTGCTGAGTTACCAAGGCAATGCCAACCCCCCTGGAAACCATTGCAGCACCCAGCAGCAGTGAATTGGTGAAGGTGAAACTGCACGAGTCCCTTAGCCAGGGAAGGGACAGATCTCTGTGGTCTTGAACACTTTTCATATTGCAGATGACCTGCCTTCCTCCCACGCACGATCAGTTAAAGCCCCTTGCACCTTCCCCAAACATGGCCCTGGCATGCCGAATGCCAGGCATGGGTTTGCAGCACTTCTCTCTTCTGGACATGCACTGCCATCTGCGGATCTGCCAATGCACAGGAAAGGAAATAGCTCAGAAAGTCTTTCACCAGCCCTGCCATACACCTGCCCTGCCTTGCCCTCCTCCCATGCTCTCTGGCTGTTTAGGGAGGCCACAGAAATCCAGTGTTGTTTTAATTTCTTTGAGCAGCTATCAAATGAGTCAGGTCTACCATGCTGAGCAAGACCGTAAGCAAAATTATGAAGAAGAAACTGAAGCCCACCAAGCTGGGAATATAACCCATATGAAAGCACACATGTTTTTTAAATCCACTGCAATGCTGAAGTTGAATTTATGCAGCATGATGATGTTGTCAGATTTTTAAGAATACGCTATGCCAGCCCTTTCAGGATTGTATCCCAGCATTATTATTTAATAAGTTCCTTCAGCCAGAGTGTTCACAAATAAATAAACCAATAGGTTAAGTGCAAAAACAATTCCACTAAAAGGATGTGCTCTATTTGCTCTGCTCAGGTATTGCTAATAATAGAGGTATCGTAAAATGACTCAACCTGTAACAGAAAGGTTGAATGCTTGAGTGCACACTGCAGAGGAATGCCCAGCCATATAGACACTGAAATCACATCCTTTCAAATTAGCGTGGGGAAGTAAGCAAACGCCACATAGCCCTGGCACACCCTGTCCAAGCAGCAGGGGTTTAACAGCATTTCTGTTCCTGTTTGCTGGGCTGTGTTTGGGAAAGAGAGCATTCCCTTGGAAAAATAACCTCTTCAAATGACATGCACAATATTTATTCATCAGCGAATGTGCATTAAACAAGCTCAGCTGGCTGCCCTCTACTCTGGCAGTTTCAGGAAAACCTTTCTTGCAATGCATTGCACTCTGCTTTCCTAGCGGGCTGGGGATGCCATCCGCTCTTTTGCCTCTGCTGGCTGTTTTCCACTTATTTGCTTACTCTTTTCCATCCCAGTTAGCTGTGCGTAGCCTGGAGGGAGTGAACTAGATTCTCTTTCTGGGGCAACATCAAAAGAAATGTTTACCGAATTGCAGACAATCACATCTGTGTAAATCTGGTAACAGCACATGTGCACCGCAGTGGCCTGCAGAGATTTTATTTTTCTTCAGAGCACAGGAAGAAAAGCATCCAGTGCCCCCACCCCAAGCCTAGGATCAGTACGTAAGGCTGGCAATCATTTGGCAACGCTTTCCAGCTGCTTGGAAACAAAAGTATTTGAACTGAGACCATTTGGGGTTTATAAATCCCAAGGCACCATTTAAATCATGTTTTGAAACAGTCTTCCTCTGAAACAATCTTCTTCAGTCTTCCTCCACCAGCTGCAAATTACCAATAGTCAGATTATCAAGTACCATATTAAAGAGAAGTTTGTAGTTATTTGGATCAAATGTGTCAGCTAGAATATTAAAATATTCAAAATAATATACAGTTAACATGCGTATTTCTTGAGGCAGAAGTGATTTTTCCTGTTTCATAAGGCACCAAATTCACTCTCGGCAATCAACCTGCACCAGTAGAAATAAGACTTCCTTTTGCATCAAACTCCTTGGTTTTCAAATACAGTTTTTCAAACAAACTCTCCTTTTGAACAGATATCATGCCTAACAACAACCCAGTCAGATGCCATGCTGGGTAATGCCAGGCTGTGTCAGTACTGGAGCATCTGCATGGAACCAACTCCTCTTTTCTGGAATTCCCACCTGAACTGGCCAGAGAAATAGGCATATGCAAAAGTTGAAACATTCACTCACATTTATAGGTTTGAATCACACCAAAGCCATTTTTTTGCATATGCACCCACTGGGTTTAATCAGAATTTTAATTAATTTGTCTTTCAAGATATTTGCCTTTTTTTCAATAATTATATAGTGCCCATTCTATAATCATATTCCTGGTTCAAGCCCTATTCCTAGATCAATCCTTCCACTCTTGATCTACAAATTAAATCACAAATATAGACTAAAACATCCTCAAACAATTATTCATCATACAACATAAAGTTATAACTCTAGAAAGGATCTCAAGGGACTACGCAGTTAATCTCCCTGCCCTGCAGCACCAGTAGCCCTTCTGACAGACATTTCTTTAAAGGTCCCTGACCAGGGAGATCCCACACTTGCGCTAACCAATCTACCCCAGTGCATCATCAGTCTTCCCTTTAGCAATATTTGGTTTATTCGAGTAATTTCTCCAACACATAAATCATCAAGACCTGATGATTGGAAAACATGTAGTTTATCCAGACTTTCTCTAACCTGTTTTTTCTTATTCACTGACATCTTGCTCTTTAGTTACTGGAATTAATTATGCTAGCCACCTGATTACAGTTGACCTCACTAATAAGGATTAAAGCAAAAAGGCACTAAACATTGTTTTCATAGCATCATTTATTGATTGTAGCAAAGACTCTGGTTGGGACTGGGGGACATGCTCAGCTTCCAGATGGTGCCAGCAAACTGCTTTCTCCTGGGGGGGTAAAGCAAGTAATCAGGTATTCACACACACACATCCCAGGGAGGTTAGACATAGTTATGCATTGGGATATCGCCTTTAGAAAGCTAATCGCTAGTTAATATCAAAGGCAATAAGTTTATGACCTCAGGAGACATCTCCACTGAAGGCTGGTGAGACACACATGCGGAGGGATAGGGCATGTTACGGGGCACACCACCACCACAGCCTTTCCACATGGGACGTGTGAGATACCTGGGAACTGAACAGTCAAATCATCTCATATGAGAATAGCCAGGAAGAAATATGGGAGTGAATTTGGCAGAAGAGGAGGCAGGTAAACACGTCATATATGCCGCTAAGTTAAATTATTAGGTGGGGGAAAGTAACTTTAGCAGACAAACTTTAGGCTTTGCTAGGATTTATGGTTCCAGAGTGTTCCCACCTTTCCCTTTTCTACTGGTAAAACTCAACCAGTTGGCTTTCTTCCCACCAAGAAATCCATCGGTCCTTGACTATGCATGAAGACTTATTTTGCTTCTTACTCAGCTCAGGAGTAAGCATTCAAAAGGGATTTCTTTCCATGCACTCAGCTTTAGAATACAATTCCTCTTACCGGTATTCTTACAACTATGTTTTCTTTGTGTTTTGTTTTATTTATTGAAATTATGTGGGGTTTATTTCACATATGCTTTATTGGAAGAGCCGCACTGCAGACTGAAAGGCTGTTTTCACTTTTACTGGAAAGGCTTTTCTGAATATTAGCTTTGGATTGGCAAATTTTCAGTAATTTGTACTCTCAGCAACACATTGGTATGAAAATTGGTTTTGGGCAATGGGCAATCCCTAAGCTACTTTACTTTCAGTGTAATGACTTTAGCTAGAAGTTGAGCATACATCATGTCTCCATCCATTGCTTTTCTGCTCAGGATCAGCTGCACATTCGGGGTCTCAATCTTTTAACCCTTATTCATGTGGAGTAGCACCTGATAATGGGAAAATGCCATCACTTTGATTGACTTGTAGAGCTTGACAGTTTAAGCCTCCGTTAAGAGAGTCCTGTGAAAATTAGGGCATAATTTAATTGTGCTTAGACCACAAGGTGACCCCAATTTCTTTTTAAATCACTCTGATTTCAGTGGCATGCTTCTTTGATTTCTAGACTGGTATTTTAATCATCTTAACATTTAAGTAGCTCTTCTTAAGACCTGAAGTAGCACTTGGGAAGAAGGAGGAGGGGGAAGGATTGCAGTCCTTGCATCACCTCTCATGGCTGGTGGTGTGGATGGTGGACATCAGGGTCAAAGGAGATCCCTGTATTCTCTTGTACTGAGAAAGCTGCTCCCTTCCTAGGAAGAAGGTTTAGAAGTTTGATATTAAAAATCAAAATATTAGATGATATACAAATATCTCTGTTAGTGAGTTTAAACAAGAAGCCATTAATTTAAGAAATAAACAGACTTTTTTTAAAAATGGCATTTAAATATTGTTACTGCTTATCCAAACAGGGGGAAAAAAGGGGAAAAAAAAAAAAAGAGGTTCTTTTTCATCAAGTCTTGTAGTTTTGCTATGTGAAATCTGGTTTTATTGTCAATTAAGAAGTTCCTCTGAGTGGTGAAAATTCTTGTCTCCCTGGGGCCAGTGTCTCTCCGATGTAAACACCGGGCAATTCGAGTTAGAAACTGCAGTTCCCGAGTTTCCTCTTTGATTTGTTTCCTCTTCTCTAAGCCTGGTCTGTCACTGACAATCACACTCCCTTGCTGCCTGCTTTTGTAGCCGTATGGGGGAATCACATAATTTAGGTAGTCATAAATCTAACCGGATGCCAACTATGTTCACCTGCTACGTGGTAGAGGCAGTGCTCTTATTAACTCCACTAATTTGCCTGATGACTCTGACCAGTGAGTTCTTCCTCCTTTAACAACCTGCAGGACAGATTTTGATGCCTGGTCAGACTGAATGACTTTACAAAGAGTAAATCAGCTCCATGGTATAAACCATGCAATGCTTTTTGTTTTTTCTTTCTGTCCTTGAGTGCCAGATATATATCTCTTAAACGTATCAAGATGTATGTGCAGGATGGTTTTGGATTAAAATTTTAAAAGGAAAAGAAGCAATGGTGGATGTTGATTTAAGATCCTAAATGGAGGGATAAATGTATAACAGTTTCTCCATTCCCATACCGCCAAAGACCTAGAAATAAAACTCATCATGGCTCTCATGCTGTAACTAAAGGAAAGATGATCAGAGAGGTGTATGTCTGTCCCACCTGCACTCATTTGAAAGTGGAATTTACCTCCATAGCCAGCTCAAGGAAGGAAATTGTTGTAGGTGACATTTTTTCAACCATGCCCTGCCTTCCAACGGGGTGACATGCCCTCTGAAGCTACTTGTCTCACTGTTGATGCTAAAGTCATGTAGCCTAAGGATCCAAAACAGCTAATGCAGATTTTCAGGTTGCTTACAGTAGTGAGATGGTTTCTTCCTTAGGATTAATTGGAGTATCTTGTTAATCTTCCCTTCAGGAAATATTTGTCAAATTAAAACAAAGATAGCTATGTCCACTTCTGTGGGGAATTTCTTCCTGTAAATGAATACACTGGCAAGTAATAGAACTTAATTACTTCTTCTAAACCCTCTGAAATTCTTGCTTTATCCTTCCACATAAAGACTTGCTGCTTACAGTATTTTGCAAGAGCTCTGAAGAGCTAATTTTGCATGCTCCAATTAATAATATTCTAGAGAGGCTGAAGATATAAACAGTCTTTCTAAATTAATACTCATATTTCTGTGCAAGCTTTTAATCAAAGAAGACAGCATAACACCTCCAGAGGCTTGTATGCCATTGTATTGCCAATAACATGATATTGTTCTATTGGAAATATATTTTATTCTCCTATTCTCATGATGTTTTCAGTTCCTTATAAGTCGCTTCTAGTTATTAGTTTTGTCTGTGGTTGGTCTTCAGTTTAGGAGATTGATTTGGATTTGGAATGGGTTTTTATCATATATATGTAAATTTTCAATGCTGCTGTAAATTATTCTTATCAAGTACCTTTATTTCATGTGTATGTCTGGGATAAAATGCCTTGCTTATTTATACCCCTGTGAACTGCTAAATACCCACTGGGGTCCTGGGAAGCTGGAGGTCCTCCAGGCTATCGCACGTGGCTTTTGACATGTGTGTGAGTGCAGAAGACACCCACTACCAGTGGTGTTAGTGGGATGTTTCAGAGGGGCTTCCCACAGGCTTTTCCAGGAGGTGTTACTAACACTTTCCCAGAAGGCTCCCCCAGATTTTTTCCATATGCCTGTGACAAGTCGTACATCCCTGGGGTGCATGTGCTGGTAGACACGGTGGCTGCAATCGAGTCATTTTGTTTCTCATTAGAACAAAACTTTGTCATCAATGTACCCATGAAAACAGAAGCAATACTGCTGGATACAGCTTCAGTCCAACAGCATTTCCAAAGGAAGAAATATCTCCCCAGTTGTCTTGGATTCCCAGAAATCTGAGGAATATAGGACAGTATCTCAGGAGGTACTGATTTTAGCAGAGAAATGGCTGAAATCAAATCCTCATCATAGTAGATATTGCCAGTTTTGAGAGATTCCTGGCTCAGAAGAATTTGCAATCTATTTAGGGGCATAGACAAAGATTTCTGAGGAAACCCTGGCCAAAAAAAAAAAAAGAAAAAAGTATTTAGCCATAGCAGTGATCAGAAATAGGAACCTAACCCTTGGTTCTGTATTCAGGAACTTCACCAAGAGCTATTGCTGTTGCTTCTGGCCAGGCTTGCTTTCCATTTCATGAGGACATTTTTGACACAGTGGTCCTCAGTGTGCTTGAGGGTTGGCATTGGCACATTTTATTTTATTTCTCTATATGTCTACACAAGCTTGTGTATATATATATGTATATACAAGCACGATGCAGCTGTGTGCAGTTTGTAACATATCTGTACCTGCTTACCTGCATAAAAATAACATTTTCCTCCAGGCTACCTTTGTAATTCTTCCTATACAGTCTTTGTGAATATCTGTGCAAGTGACCTTTTTTATTTATGAGAATATTTTTACAAAATAGAAACTCTGATAAGCTCTTGTATCACTATTTATTTTCATGACTATTTCCCCAGAAAGTGTTTCTGAAGGCTCATTGGGACCAAAGGTGGCAGGGAGGAGAAAACAATGTGTATAATTGGGCTTTGCAGTAAGGAATTACTGTTAGCAGTCCGCAGAAGACACTCAAGTTTTGAGCACTTGCCCCTCTGTCCCACTCGTGTGCTGAGGACTCTACCTTGTGTTCCCAGTTTCCAACTGGGCCATTGCAGCTGAGTGGGAAAGAAGAGGCAATAACCACCCTGACTGTGGTCCAGACAAACACCAAGGAGCCCAGCAGTGTGGGGTTGCAGGAACTTACATCCCCACAGCAGCAACCGGTGGTGTGTGGGATGCTTCGCATCACCTAACGTGGTCAAGGCCACACATTTGTGCAGTTTCTCATTTAGAGGAGCTGCTGCCCTCCAGCTCTCTTTTGGCTGGAGACTCCCATTTCAGTCACTCTGGATGAGAGCCCAGCTCTTCCATAAGGCACGCAGACTTCTGGGGAATAAGTGATATTTTCACTGTCTTTCTTGTTTCCAGCCTGGAAGAGTAGCAAGCTGTGATTTGCACAACTCACTGCAGCTCTAGTCCTTTTCGTTCAACTCCAGAGGAGTCGAGATGTGTACAGACCAACAGTCCAGGAATCTGGCATAGGCTGGTGTGCAGACTTTAACGCATGGAACCTTCTGTTCCCACATAGATATTGCACAGAATTACTCCTCTGGTTTCCCCTCCCACAGAGCCATTACAGTCTTACTCCAAGGAGTAAGGACTCTCCAAGGATCGTACAGTCTACAGACTGGTTCTCTACAATGGAAACCCACAGGTAGATCCAGGCTGCAAATAAGTCTGGTACTCAATTTTTCAGTTTATCTGTACAACACAATCTGGACATCTGATTCCGGTAAGTTTGTAGCCAGCCAAAAAGTGCCCAACATAAAGAGCATTGTGTGCCTTTTTTTTTTACCCTTCCTTCCTTGCTTACACCACTGAGTTCTGCTATGCAAGTAGATGGATTTCTCATATCTCTTGAATCGGCAGTGCAAAGTAGCAAAAAACCTCTTGACAGTACGTGCAAGGGAATTTTTAGACTTGAAAGCAGACAAACCATTGCTCTTGAAAAAAAAATACCACGGACACATAAAGGATGGGCCAAAAAGACTGTCCTGGTTCTTCTGCTTCATCTCACAGAGTGAAATACACAATGAGTCTATCACAGAAATATGTAGATCCTACAGTCTTGATATTTGTGCCGTGAAGCTTAAATACCTTTCTTTCTCACCCAAGAAAAATGTCAAAGGCACATAGAAATAAATTATTTTCTTCATGTTTTAGGCAGCTGCATCTGCAGCTATGGATTGCTCTTTTGGAATTTTTCCTCTTACAAAGTTATAAAAGGCTTTGAAAAAAAATTAGTAAGCTGGTGACTTGTATTTTTCTGAGGTAGATTAATTAATTCTGTTCAACAGAGTTAAAATTAGCCTGAGCTGTTTGTAATTGCTTAGCTATTCTTTTCTCCTAAATACATAATATACAATTTATTTTGACAAGTACTAGTGGGCAATGCACAAGGAGACTGCTGCTGTTTGTGGTGGTGGGGCTGCTTTTTTGGCCTAAGTGGAATATTTGGCTCAGAGGGCTGGAAACCTTCTTTCAGCCCCACCTCTTCTTTTCCCTCTGAATGGGTTTATTTTCATGCCTGTTTATGCAGCATGGTGTATAGCAACCACTCCTTTTATGTTGGAAATATTATGGTTTGCCATTGACAAAATAGCAACGTAAATTAAAGAAGGTATCGACACTGTCCTTAGCCAAGGGAATAAATATTTTCCAGTAGAATTGCATCAGTTGTTCCAAAAAAGAAAGAAACTGAATGAATTTGAATGAAGATCATTATGCTAAAGAAACTGAAAATGGAACAATTCAAAAGATTGTTGTGATTTTAAGAATGCATCCTGGTTTTATTCCTGTTTTTAAGAAGACAAATGATAAGCAAGATTAACTCAGATTAGACAAACAGATGGCTCCTGTTTTAGGAAAGGTAACCAGAAATGTGTATTTTCAAATGGTTAATGAAATGTTAAAATGAGTAATAACATTTTACTCCTTCAAAATATCACTTGTTGAGCGATACTGATTGTATTCTTACCCAACTTGTTTTGCACTCACTCTCTGCATTGTTGTCTACATTTTTAAGAGTAACACCTTGTGTATTTGCGAGTCTTGCAAAACCCATGCAGACTGAAATGCTTTGTTTCTAGAAGGTAAAACTGCTGTTTTCACCAACAAACATAAAACTCTTCCCCATTAAGTTATTAATGTACATCAGCTAAATTGAAAGCTATTATGTCATTCAAATTGACTTTTTGAGATTTTGAAAACTTTTCTCCTAGGAGCAATTAAAAATTTAAAAAACCCTGTGATGCCCCCCCAACAAAACTCAGATCAAAAGCTGCGATGGAAATGACCATATTCTTCACTGGACTTTGTACTCTTCCAGGTTTTTCAGTAAGAAAGGCACAGAGAAAGTGCTTTTCTTATGAAAGTGCCTTATGCTTTGATGGTTGAAATTACTTTTCTCCCAATTTTACAATCATCACCGCCGTATTCCCTCATCTTGATGACATGAGAAGAGTTTCATTTCACATTGCTGTAGAAGAGGGTGAACAACACAGAAGTACGTAAGCAAACACCCGGTGTCACAAGCTGCACGACTCTTGGCAGCAGTCTGTAGGAAGGACCTTTCCTCCCCAACACGAGGGGAAATGAAAGTACATAAAATCTTTGCCTTCCAACCTAAGGTTTTCTGCTCTCTCTCTTAGCAGTGTCTGTAGCAATACAAGGTTGGATTCCTGCAGTCCTTATATTTGAAGTGTAAGATGAGTTCAAATGCTCACACAAACACTCATTTTGATTTTATCGGAGCTCAGCCCTGATACTGACTTTCCCAACAGGAACATAAAAATCAAAAGGGGACATATATTAAAAGATTAAAAAGGAACGGGAAAAAGAAAACACTGAGTAAACTGAAGTTTTATTGGACTTTTTTAAAACTCACATTTCTTTCTGAAAGGTAGTAATTTCCTTATAAGTGACTTCTGCCATGGAAAATATAAATCCACATACTTAACATAAGGTAAAGCTATGTGTATTTGGGAATGGGTTCTTTCAATGGGCAGTGGTGAGCAGACTCATTAATACAAAAACCTAAATACAATAACTATTCTGAAAATATATGCAATGTGAATTTACGTTAAGAGCCACAGAACAAGTTACCTGTGATCTGTGACCCTGCAATACCTTGCTTTTCCATACCAGAGGGATCAAGGTTTCTCTGCTGTCCTTCTCAGCTTCTTCATCCCCTTGTATTTTGGTTGAATGAGGCAACAGGCTGCCACAGTTATCCTCCCCACATTGCAGTTTATTATCTTTTCTGAAGGTGTTTTAGTTCAAATTCCAAACATTATCAATAATAACTTGGGACATATTCTAAGGACCCTTGACAAGTAGGGTAAGGGAGTCCGGGATGAGCTGGTTCATCATTCTCTTTTACCACATCCACCCAGCTTCAGTACACTCAAATACAGAAATTGCACAGCAAAATAGCCCCTTATGGTAATGCACTACACAGCCTCACATTTCCATGCTCCACAGCTTCCTGCTACAACACGCAGAGTTGGAGCACATTTGAGCAACGTATTTTGGGGAGGAAATTAGATGGTAATGAATTGATAGTTATATACTTTTAATGAACTCCATCAAGACCTCTTTGCAGCTTGAATACAAAGTTGCACAGAGAACGTGGAGGTCATTCCAATTATTTTAAAATAATATAACAAATCAGTTCATATTGACTTGGTTCTTGAGGAAACTATGTCTTTTCACTGACAGTTACAAAGAAAATAAAGAAAATTTGAGTTAAAGAAGTTATTTGAGACCTTAAAAAAAGTGAGGAAAAATTTAGGGGGGGGAATAATTTGTCTTGTATTTATAAGAATGATCAATAGAGTCTTCCCTATGGCAGACTACTTGAATGAAGTATAATGAAGAGGCAGGCCAAACCAATGCTGATGATAGAGTATCTAACTTTTGCACAACTATGAAATCATCATAAGGAATATACTATTGAGCACAGGGATGAGTAAGTGATAAGAAATGTCTGGAAGGATCAGTATCTTTAAGGATACTCACCTTGTTCCTTCCTGGCTGGTCCCATCAGCTGAAGGTTCCCATGCACAAGGAAATCATTCCATGGGCAGAGTTACCTGAGTCATGATTATGGCTATTGCTGTACCTTCAAAGAAAAGACAGTTACCACATATTTATCTTTTTTCCCTTTTTTGCATTTCTTGAAAATTTTAGACTGTAAACATCCAAGGGAAGAAACTGATCTTTTTTTTCCTGTTTTAAAAAACAGCTGCCACTGGTAGTGGTTAAACCTTTTCACGGATTTTTTTTTTTATGAAGAATATGAGAAATGCTACAAAAACCATGAGCTTCCTTCAGAAACTGGTTTTTGTCAAAAAAAAAAAAAAGAAATCAAAGATATAAAAAAGAAAGCTATTAACTGAAGACAAACTTGCCAAAAATAAAAAAGGGATGGAAACTTTCCACTCTGAAAGTGAAAGATGAGTGTGTTAATGCTGTTGGGGCCCTCGTGGGATGTGCAGCTCTCCTGCGATCGGTGGCTTTCCTCCAGGGATGGCAGGAGCTGCAGAGCAGCCGACCCAGGGACTGTCACAGCCTCTCTGGGGCTTCAGTAAAAAGGCAAAACATGGCCCATCACAGCAAATATTTCCAGCCAAGAAACCCAGCACAGCAAAGAGTAACTTGAAATACCTGAAATGTGGTCAACTGGGGCAAATTATTTTATTTCATTTTTACAGCACAAAGCTATCTCTGCAAGCCATAAATACAGGTATATTAAACCAACTAACATCTCTGCAGGAGCTTAACTTATTAATGCTGGCTAATTACCCAGCTGATGGGATCAGCTGGTCAATGGAACTGAGATATCATGATCCAATCTAATTATTTGGATTGTAATATTTTAATTGAACTGAATTATTTTTCAATTCATATGTCAGAAAGTTTACATGCAGAAGTTTATAATTAAGTAGCTATTCTTTATTGTGTGGTAATTGCCATATATTTCCAAATGATGTTTCTTTTTCTACCTATTGTAAAGCTGGTTGTATTGGATTTTTCCATATAGACTGAAGTCCCCTGTGATTAGCCCACTTCTCTCTATAACTATTGTTTAAGCCACTGAGACACTCCAAGTGCCTGAGGGATCCGGCTATCTTCAGTAAGGTTTAATTTTATTTAATCTCATATTTAAAGCTTCTGTGACTTTTTTTCAACATACAGATGATAAAAATACTTTCACACATGGATATATCAAATGACATGTCCACCTAGGCTTGCTAATAAAACTGCATTGCTCTGTTACTGCTGGCCCCTGGCTATATTAGCTGTCTGCTTGCCTTATTTGTGAGTTATAAATAGCCGAAGACTGCATACTCACTGTCTGGTTACATTGAACAAACTGTGATTTTAATTCTCTCAAACAAGCCTGTCTCCTGACGCAGGTCTGTCCTGAATGCTCAGTCTTACATGTTGTTGTGGTTTAGCCCCCATCGGCAAGTAAGCCCCACCCAGCCGCTCGCTCACCTTCTCCCCCGGTGGGATGGGGGAGAGAATCTGAAGAGCAAAAGTCAAAAAACTTGTGGGTTGAGATAAGAACAGCTTAATAATTGAAATAAGATATTAGAATAATAATAATAAATTGTAATGAAAAGGAAAACAATGAGAGAGAGAGGGGGAGAGGAACAAAACCCAGGAAAAACCAAGTGATGCAACCGCTCACCACCCACTGAACAATGCCCATCCCATCCCCGAGCAGCGACTGCTGCCCCTGGCCAGCTCCCCCAGTTTCTATACTGCGCCTGATGCCATACGGTATGGCATAGCCCTTTGGGCAGTGGGGGGCAGCTGTCCTGGCTGTGCCCCCTCCCAGCTGCTTGTGCACCCGGCAGAGCAGGGGGAGCTGAAAAGTCCCTGACCAGTGTCAGCACTGCTCAGCAACAGCCAAAACATCAGTGTGTTGTCAGTATTATTCTCATACTAAATCTAAAACACAGCTCTATACCAGCTACTAGAAAGAAAATTAACTCTATCCCAGCCAAAACCAGGACGTGTGTTTTCCTTTTTTTGTGTGTTTCTTACATGGCTGGGAGATTCTGAAGCAAAATTCCCTGGCTGTAAAATATTCTAACAATTAGCAGAGCCACCGAAGGGCATTTTTACACTGTTAGCAAGCCGTTTGTTGCAAAGTAATCCTCCAAGCTGTTTGTTATGTTCTGATTTGATAACATTTTATACTCACTTTGCACAAATGAAAGGCATCAGTGTTTCTGACCTGGTCTTCCTGGCTTAGCTCGTACCAAGAAGTCATGAGATCATCTCAAGGCCCTGCGGTACTAATTTCTCTGCAAACTGAAGGCAGCAGGCACTCGCTTCCAAAAGGCTTCCAGCCTCAGGACAAAAATGGTTTACAGGTGAATGAAGGCAGAGACAGGCTGAGGACTAGATTCAATAAAAGATTAAATTACCTAAAGAAGGATTTAGGTGGAATTTGGCACCTAAATCTAAAACTGCAAGCTGAAAACCCTCTGCTCTCAGAGCTTGTACCATATCTGGGCATCACCCTGTGTGACTGGGAAGGTCTCTGGGGTGGTACTAGGATGCAGAGAGCTGCATCTGCCCCTTGCTTCTCAGCACCTATTTTTCTGCTAAAGCTCAGTAAGTGCTCACATGCTGTAAAGCATGCCCGGAGCACACCAGACACCCTGCCGTACCACTGGGTCACACCGCATTGTGAATTTGAGGAAAAGATCACTCCACCGTTTTAAATGCAATAACGTCCAGGAAGCCCAGTGGGCAGCAGTCATCGCTACAGCACATGCAGAAAAGCACAGAAGACTGCCTCTTCTGTACTCTCATTTCAGGAAATTACGTTGAAATGACTCAATGTTGGCCTCTTCTCAAAAAAGAGAATGGGTTCCCAAAAATCTCTGTTCTGCTTAACTGGTTCCCTAGTGAGTCATCTGGTCTCCACTGGCTTCCTGAAAAATATGTAAGAAGTACTTGAGTATGCATCTTGGAAAGACTTGCTTGGGATAACTGATCCTTCGGTGCTAAATCCAAAAACCAGACTATAGTGCCTCCCATCCATCAGAGGATTGCTCTCTTAGAAACAGAGAAGTTGATATCCCCAAGCACAGTCCTACAAAGCACTGAGCTGCTCTCGTTCAGCAGGACCTGGGCAGGCTCAGGGGTCCCCAATGGGACACTCAGTGAGACATGCCACCCCAGAGGACAATTAGTCAGGACCAAAAGCAAACCACAGAAGTGCAGATATCTGCAAAATAAATTATAGGCATGATTAGTGTGTGAAATGAGTTAGAATGAGCAAGTTCCTCAAAGAAATTGCAGCCTCTGGGGAAATAATTTACAATGGCCATGATGAGTAATATCTCACTCCATGACTCCGTTGACTTCCATCTTCCCCTTCCCCTACAGTTACAATGAGCGTGAGAAAGATCAGCTTAAAATTGTCATGTGTTTATACTGGCAGGAACTGGTGCTAGTTTTATCATTTTTATTAAGACTCATGTGGCATTTGTATTTTGTTCAGCCACACTACCAGCAAGATCACTCAAAGGATCTTATCGTCTCCATGAAAGCTTTCCCACATATTTGTGCACTTGGCTGGAATCATAACTCATGCTTATTTCCAAGAGAGGACATATGCTCTGCACAGGAGAGATCTGTTGGACTCTACATTTGCTTCATACCTGGACTTCAATAAAAACTGTTAGCAAATATTTGAGATTTTTAGCTGTGTAAAGAAACTGTATGCTGATCTTTTGCTGTGCATATCTATAGGAATGGTGCCATCTGCAAAGTTGTTTTCATATCCTCATGTACTGCAACATATAGCCCATCCAATGACACAGCAAATTACAGTGCTTAGTAATGTGGTTTGCTTCTTTGTTTTAAGGATTATGCCATTATGGCATATGTTAACATGAAAATAGACGTGTTTCTTTCTAAGTGGCATTAACAGAAAATTTAAGTTCACTACTTCTTCGCCTTTCCTCATTACACGTTATTTGCTATTTTCTTATCTGTGGTTGTCAGACTGCAATTTGATACATTTCTTAGAAATAATTGGTGTCAGATGTCATTTCTTGTGGCCAGTTTCTTTGGCTTTGTCTGATGCAAATTGTTTTATACAATTTGTATTTATGAAGCAGTTTGATGCCGTAATTTCCATTTTCATAATCTCATTCACTTTATTTTTTTCTGCAGTGCTTGTTGTCTTCATCTCTAAAAAAATTAAGAACTTCCATTAAGTTTGGGCCTTACGTGGACTATCTCCAATCTCTAAAATATCCTTTCTGCATGATAATCCATCTTCTTTCCTTTTGCTAGTTATCTGCCTAAACAAGCTTTTGCTATTTCTATTAAAATCCTTCCCAAAAGGAAGGAATTGACTTTTGTCACTTCTCATTTTATTCCCTTACTTAATGACATCCAGCACACAGAACTTTTTCTTATTACGCTTTTGTTTTTCCATTCCTCATAAACTATGTTTTTTCCCAATACTGCTTTCTAACACAATTATTCTTCTGGTTAGGCCTGGCACCTTATCCAGCATGTTCTGTGACTTTTTTTGAATATTAATTCTGCTGTGGGTAGCATGTGCACCTTTGATTTAAAGACTCATTAAAGTCACCAGGTTACTGCGTTTAATTTCAGCGAGTTGCTTATTACAGCCTACCTTTCAGAAAATGAAAATGTTCAGACTCTCAGGTAAACTTTTTGACATCTGCTTAGAGGTAGTTTTGACCAAAACAAATTATGCTTTACATACGTATCTTTTTTTTTTTTACTGTCTATCCCAGGTTTATCTAAGGACTTCTGAGCCTTGCACACCGCAGCACAGATGAACAAGATGCCTATAAGCACAAAAATTTCCCCTCCCTACCGTGCTGAAGTGTTGGTCTGGATTTCCTCAGGCTTCGAGTCACATCCAGAGAAGCCTCCTTGCCTTTAATCTCCCAAGTCGCCTTTTATTTATTATTTTTATTATTATTATTTCCCCTTCATTTTAGGCCTTTCAGTTTGTTGATTAATGCCCATAAAGGCAGCCGCGCTGCTTCTGGAAATGCAGTTTGTCATCTCTGTCAGCACTCAGCTCCGTATGTTGCCACTTCATAAGCGACATACCAGGATGCTAGGCAATATAAATGAGCCAGGCTGCATCGGACTGCATACAGTTTACATTTCATCTTTTATCATCAAAAGCGTGATTTCCCACCCACATTTTTCACAGGATGCATAACCACCATGTAATTTCTGTTTTACATGATTTCCAGTGAACTTTAAATTTAGATAACTTAATAGGTTTCAAGAGAAGCACAGTTTACATGGTCAATCTGATCAGACTAAATGGTTGTGTACACTTTGTAACACCTTTCATCCAATAATATACCTCCTGGCCTGCCCAGAAGCATTTGAAATTCATAGGGACAACTGGGGAGAAAAGTAGGGACACACTATTTAATGGCCTTGAAACAGAACTCACACAGAGATCTGCCCTGGAGGCTATCAGACACAAATATTTAATATTACGTTTATTGTCTGGCTCAGATCTCCACTAGTGTGAGGTTCCTCACCCACAGATGTTCACACAAGCAGGTTATCTGCTGCAAGAGTCTATTCTTCTCTCCGGCTGTTTTTCTGCAGTCACCTCGACAAGTCATGTTTTCTTTTTTTTTTCCCCACCATTTGTCTGTACAGTTTTGGAAATCTCTTCACCTGTGCCTGGATGTGCTGCTGAAATCCTACCTTGGAGCTACTCCTCACCTGGACCTGAAAGTGCTGCTGAAATCCTACCTTGGAGCCACTCCATGCCCCAAAACAGGTGTGTCAGCTTGGGTCCTCAGGCAGGGACCTCCACAGCTTCATGCCCATCACCTGGGGCACACCTCAGGGAGAACAGAGCCAGAAACCCCTTTGTCAGGCCAACATAAGGCTATTGCTGGGCTGAGAGTGAAAGACTCAGGTCCCTCTGTCCCCAGTACAGAAAATCATGGGACTGAAGGTGGCAGAAGGTATCTACATCCAGCTAAGGGGTGACACATCTCCAACCAGTGGCACCACACTTCCACTGTTTGTTGTCACACAGGGGTCGCTGAGCTCTGATAACACATCAGCTCTGCCTTTGCAGAGCTATAGATGTACCAGTTCAAGTACTGCCTTTGTGGCTTCCCAGAGACTAGTGTCAAGAGAAGTCATCTGGCCCGTCACCTTGGGTACCACAAGCACTTAAGGCAATGCCTATGCTACAGCATGGTGTGCCATGAGGAGATCATAGAACAGCCCAGGTTGGACAGGATCTCAAAAGATCATCTGGTCCGATCTTTCATGGGAACGGGAGCCTAGATGAGATTGTCTAGCCTCCTGTCCAATGACACCCTGAAAATCTCCAGTGACGGGGACTCTAATGCATCCCTGGGAAAAATGCCCAAGGCAACTCCAGCCCAAGCTGATGAGTCCATCAACAGAGGGGCTCTGCTCTGAAGTGGTGCCAGAGCTCAGCATGCATTCATCCCCTGGAGACTGAAACAGTGCTCAGAAGCAGAAAGCTGAAGATGCTGATGTGTCCTTAATGAAGAGACAAAGCTGGCCTGTGATATAGTCCCTGCCAGAGAGCCAGATCCTGTGGTGCAGACAAAGGCAAAACCCCTCTACTCTGATCTGATTAAAAACTGCCTCACAGATTTTATCGTTTTACCATTATATTCTCAGCTAATGAGTGGATATGGTAACCTGCGATGGTGAACTGCTGTTGCTGGTGACCTCTGTACCGGCACAGCTGGGTCCCGAAGTGCAGCTACCCCTGGCCTGAGAAGGGGGATCTTCTGTAATGCCCCCACATATTGGGTGCTGCTTGGTACCTGCCCTTCAGCTGCAGAGAAAAATGAAATAAAAGTCCACATGGGACATCTAGACAGCTGAACATTGGGGACAGCTTCCTGGCCCTTGAAATTGGCCAACACAAGCATGAGATTTGATCATAATCGGTGTGTCAGTGCATAGCGCTGAGTGCGTTATGAGTGTGTTGGACCAACGCAGCTGGTCTGATACGCCTCAAAGTGGACAAGACGAGGGCCATAACTCAGAGACTGTCAGGCACCAGGATCAGAAAGGACCTTGCACCGTTCCCAACAACATCAGTCCCGATGCTGATTAACACAACAGTAGAGAGCGCTTGCAAATGTCCAAGTAGATTTGGAAAGAATACAGAGTAATAATTAATAACAGGGATAATAATCAGCCTATGAATATCTGGATTAATCGCCATTCCTTTGTGAATAACAGGGATGCCAGAACTCATCGCTCTAATTACTTTCCTTTCGGCAAACATAAAATCAAGAAGGACATATCTGAGTAAACAAATCTCGCCACCAGCAATAAAACCTATAAGCTACAGTGACTGGCAAAGCTTACCTCTCAGCACATCAGTTTTGGAGCTATAAAGCTGGTCTAACAATTACCTATTGTTGTTAAGTGGGGAAAAGCACAAGAGGTTAATACATGATGGCATCTAGCCTGTTTAATCTGGTTTTCATATGGCCATGGCCAACATCATATTGGAGAAGGGAATGGGCAGTCCAGTTCAGAAACAAAATCTTGGCATTCATACAGAAAAGAGGAGTCGTAACTCTTGCCTGTTGCTTTTGTTTTGTAGCAGTTTCTCTTCTTAGCTCATGCTAAGTGTACCATTGCTGGATCTCAAACGCCTGTTCTTTGTAAAAACAGTCATTTTTCACAGGCTGCCCTCAAAAAGAGACTTTAATTGATGTTTCAGACATTGTTCTGAGTATTCTCTTTTTTCAGCCCTCTGGAAATTTACTGAAGCCACTGCCATTTCATCTGCTGTTGCTGGAGACATATTTGTATAGCCAGAGGACAAGGTGTGTCTGAAGTGTGTCTTAAATCTTCCAACTAATCTTGACAGCACATTGTTAAGTTTAACAACTGAACTAATTAAGAAAGCTATAAAAATACAAAGTCATGGTAAACTATTTAATCAGGAAGCTATTTGATACAAATAACTGCTTAAGGGAAAGATTCTGCACTATATGCTACAAGTGATTTTACTGAAAGCCTGTGTGGATAATAGAAATGTATGCTCTGTTGCTTTGGTCCACTATTGCTGGGGAAAAAAACCTACATGTTGCTATTCCAAAAAAGCTCTGTTTTGCATGGAATATTTATTTTCATTTGGAAATTCTCAGCCCAAACTATGTCTCGTAAGGAGAATCAAGGAGAAAGCAAACAAGTAAGGTATAACCTGATTTTTGTGAGTAAACAAGAATAGGTTCTGAATATTTGCTGGAAAAAAGTGTTATCGGCAAGTCTGAATAATGAAGAAAGTAAAAATTATGTTTGTAACCAATTCTGGAAAATAATGAGTTACAATTTGAGGAATATACTGTTATTTCAATAATGAAGTTGCATCATACCCAGAGGGCTAGGAAAAGAGTGATCTCTTGTGTTGAGTGTGTTCATGTACTGTGGGTTGAGGTTACATTTGTCAGCTGATATTGTACGACCAGAGTCCATATCTACTGCTGGTCCTACAGCCCTTACCTATGCCACCAGCAGTTATTTGCTTCTGATGCCGAATTCCCAAGAAAAGCCTCCAGGTTGGTTCCCAAGTCTGCCACTAAATGTGGGATCTGGGTAATTTTAGCTGTACACCCCTGGTATTTCCCAGCTGTCTGAATCTTTAGGTGAATAACTATTTATGGTTTCAGCCACTCAGTTCTAAGAGATTTAAATTCTCTGGTCTTCATTTCTGCTGCAAGTTGCTAGAGAATTTCCCAATGCTGAGAAATTCTCCTTAGCATATTTTAGCCATCACAAGCCATCCCAGGAACATTCATGTGGTTTTATCTCACTCTGTTATCGTCTAGTACAGAAGAAATAATTGCACAGAAGCAATAAAGAGCACACTAAAAATTGGAAGAGACCTTAACGCCAGGAGCACAGCAGTCACTGCAGGGTGTACTGCTGTAAATCGTGTACAAAATGAAATCAGTTGTCATGATTTTTTATGAAGTCATGGTGAAGTGAAATATAAGACATTGAAAACAGGTATCATTGAGATAGATAGTTTTTAAATCCTATTTCATTTAAAATACATTTTTAAAGTATCTGTAATTCAGTAAGTTCTGCAAATACATTATACAGTGAACGTATGTGTCCTGTGTGAAACTTGGGAATGAAGACTGCCTTTTTGGGAAAACTGTGTTAGAAGCTCAGTCGGGAATTCTAGCAGCTTAGAGGAGGAGCTTGACTGAGTCATGACATTTAAGAGCGGAGGAGGAATGCCATTTATTGAATCGTCAGCCACGTATTGATGAAGCTTGACCCTACTTAGCTCATGCAGACTGAAGCAGCCACAAACTTAATCACAGATGTTCTCTACCATGACACAAGCGGTGTTCCCCAGGGCTCTGTGTTGGGGCCAGTCCTGTTTAATATCTTTATCAATGATCTGGACGAAGGGATCGAGTGCACCCTCAGTAAGTTTGCAGATGACACCAAGTTGTGCGGCAGTGTTGATCTGCTTGAGGGTAGGAAGGCTCTGCAGAGGGACCTGGACAGGCTGGATCGATGGGCCGAGGTCAATTGTATGAGGTTCAACAAGGCTCAGTGCCAGGTCCTGCACTTGGGTCACAACCACCCCATGCAACGCTACAGGCTTGGGGAAGAGTGGCTGGAAAGCTGCCCGGCGGAAAAGGACCTGGGGGTGTTGGTCAACAGCCGGCTGAACATGAGCCAACAGTGTGCCCAGGTGGCCGAGAAGGCCAATGGCATCCTGGCTTGTATCAGAAATAGTGCGGCCAGCAGGACTAGGGCAGTGATCGTGCCCCTGTACTCAGCACTGGTGAGGCCGCACCTTGAATGCTGTGTTCAGTGTTGGGCCCCTCACTCCAAGAGAGACATTGAGGGGCTGGAGCGTGTCCAGAGAAGGGCAACGGAGCTGGGGAAGGGTCTGGAGCACAAGGCTGATGGGGAGCGGCTGAGGGACCTGGGGTTGTTCACCCTGGAGAAAAGGAGGCTGAGGGGAGACCTCATCGCTCTCTACAACTGCCTGAAAGGAGGGTGTAGAGAGGTGGGGTCAGTCTCTTCTCCCAGGTAACAAGTGATAGGACGAGAGGAAATGGCCTCAAGTTGCACCAGGGGAGGTTTAGACTGGATATTAGGAAATTTTACTTCACTGAAAGGGTTGTCAAGCATTGGAACAGGCTGCCCAGGGAAGTGGTGGAGTCCCCATCCCTGGAGGTATTTAAAAGCCGTTTGGATGAGGTGCTGAGGGACATGGTGTGGTGGTGGTCTTGGTAGCGTTAGGTTTACAGTTGGACTCGATGATCTTAAAGGTCTTTTCCAACCTATACGATTCTGTGATTCTGTGATTCTATGACTGTGCTGATATGTCCTTCAGATCTGTGTTGAGGAAAGGCGAAAGGCAGCTCCAGCATTTTGGGAATACCCCTAACAGCCCTTAGAGACCGATTCCCAGCTCCAAATCCAGGGTACAAACCTGCACCGGTGACTTTGTCTCCCTTCATGAACATTTCTTTGGCATTTTTCCTCCCTTGGCAGGTGACACATTTTTCTCCATACTTGCCCTGGCTGTTCGGTTTGAACACAGGACATATTGTCACTAAGGTGTGGGTGGTGCAGAAGCCGTGCAACCTTGTGACACAGCCCATGCCCACAGACATGCAGAGCCCTGGATGTGACAAAGCAGGCACTCACTACCCCACCCTTATTCCTTTCTTTAAAAGAAAGCATTAAATAATCATGTCCAGACTGTCAAAGGCATTTATGCACCCTGATTTAACCAAGCCAGTGCCTGCTCCCTCACCCCCACCCTGGGAGCTGGGAATACCCTGGTATACCCTGGGAGCTGGAAGCAGGACTGTAGAGAACACCTTTTTTTTTTTTCTTTTAATCTATTCTATGGCATCTTGGCCTCAGCAGTGCGTATAACTCACCAAAGCAGCGGCCTGTAATGGTAGCAGGAAGTAGCCTTTGGGCTTCTACAGCAGAATAAAACCTTTCAGGAGAAAAAGTAAGTTTTCCCTGAACTGTATTTATACCTTCCAGATGGCTGTGAGCAGAGCAGGGTCTCCGTTTGTCTGAAAGCCCGGTACCGGCATCCAGCAGGACCTCCCGAACACAACAGGGGTTTGACCAGTGTCAAGACATAAGGCAAACGCCCATGCAGGATGGCACAAAGAGAGGATGCCAGCATCCCCTGCAGTGATGAAGTTTGGGAGCCCGGTGCCAGCCACCCTCCTTCATGTCAACCAGAGCTATTCCACGAGCAGCTAGAAAACATCCCAGCGTTAGTTCCCGGGTGTGGAAAACCACGAGTGACATGTTTTCCCGAAGGCTGCCAGGTCCGTTTCGCACTAAGAGGTCATTTAATTACTTTTTACCCAGGTTGTGGTTAAAAGCGCCCGCCCTGCCGGGGGTGCGGGCAGCGCTGCCCGTCCGCGGCTCGACGGCCCCCCCGCGTGGCGGCGGCGCGGGGCTGCGTGGGCGGCGGGGCCGGTACCGGCCCAGCGGCCGGTGCTGATGGGCAGTGTCAGAGGGAAGAGGTGGTGGAGGAAGAGGGCTGGCACTGGCAGACAGGAGGTGAAGCAAGGCGAAGGGTTTAAAGCAACACACACACACACAAAAATCTTCGGAAACGGAAGAGTTTTATAAAAACATCGTTTTAAGTGGCTGACCAGAGATTGTACAGGTAGTCTCTGAAAGAGCCCGGAAGCAAAAGCAGGTCGCCAGGGCTACCTTGCCAATTCTTTAGTCAAAAGCCCATCCTGGCTCATAAATCATCAGCCACCTCTGAGGACTTCTGCATGTTCAGCGCTGCAGCACCAGAGCTTCAAAGCCTCGTTTCCAGACTCTAAAAAGACATCCTCCTTACTACCACAACTAATTAAATATTAGCAATTGCTAAGTAAATATTAGTAATTACTAAGTAAACATTACTGACGTATTTGACACAATTAAAGCTATCAATCAAACCCCTGAAAGCATATTTCTCCTGTTACAGATGTCTGTGGGGTCTCCAGACAGGCCCTGTGAAGCCTGGGGCACCTGTTTTCACCCCTTGAAAAACCCGCTGACAAAATGGCTTATCAGCTCTCCTGTAAGCCTAGCAGCTGCCAGCACAGCAGAAAACATGCTCAAATTAGTGTTAGGGCTATAGGAATTCATCTTCAGGTCTTCCAAAGCAGTGAATCAACCCAGGCCTATGCAAGGCATCATTAGTAGTTCAAAAAGGAACTCTTCCACGTTCAGTTTAAATCAGTGGAAAGTAATCTGTTGATTCATTGAACCTTGGGCACAGTTCACTTTGGGCTTTGAAGACTGTCATGGTTTAGCCCCAGCCGGCAACTGAGCCCCACCCAGCCGCTCGCTCACTCCCCCCCGGTGGGATGGGGGAGAGAATCGGAAGAGCAAAAGTGAGAAAACTCATGGGTTGAGATAAAGACAGTTTAATAAGTAAAGCAAAAGCTGCGCACGCAAGCAAAGCAAAACAAGGAATTCATTCACTACTTCCCAGGGGCAGGCAGGTGTTCAGCCATCTCCAGGAAAGCAGGGCTCCATCACACCTAACGGGGACTTGGGAAGACAAACGCCATCACTCCGAACATCCCCCCTTCCTTCCTCTTCCCCAGCTTTATATGCTGAGCATGACGCCATATGGTGTGGAATAGCCCTTTGGTCAGTTTGGATCAACTGTCCCAGCCGTGTCCCCTCCCAACTTCTTCTGCACCTGGCAGAGCACGGGAAGCTGAAAAGTCCCTGGCCAGTGCAGCAACAACTAAAACATGTCTGTATTATCAACACTGTTTTCAGCACAAATCCAAAACATAGCCCCATACCAGCCACTATAAAGAAAAGTAGCTCTATCTATCTCAGCCGAAACCAGGACAAAGACTTATTAGGTCTGAATTTTCTCAAAAGTTTTTGTAGCCTGAATTATATTCAGTTGCATGCATATTTTTACATAAAAGGAGTATCTAGTCCCACTCTAAGTTTTGTCCAGGTAGCAACAACTTACAAAATAATTGTCTTTAGCTAGGAGAATATGTTTGCATTTTTTGAATCATTTAGTTTGCTGATTATAGTAAAACCCTGGCCTCACTGAAGTCAGTATGAATTTTGCTACTGACTTTAAGCAGAGTGGGATTTCAGTCTGTGTCTTCTAAGGCAGATCACATGTATCTTTTAGTAACTGTGCTGTCATTAAGTCTCATTACTCCCGTACAGACAAGGTTAGTCTCATCTTCTATAATACATACCAGAGATTTGTAGTATTGTCCTTCATCCTATCCAATTCTTTCTTTGCTTTCAGAGGCGCAGGACTGGCATCCTCCAACACACAGCAAGCGTGCAGGACATCACCCTAGCTGTCCGTGGGATGTGCTCCGTGCATCCTTCCAGCAGGCCATTACCACCCCAGGACCCTTACAGCATAAAGAGCTGCATTTAGTGAAAGCTGCACTTTTTCACCAGAGTTATTGAGAGATGATGCAGGAAACCCAGTACAAAACAGGGAGCTGAACTTGGGTCTCTCAAGCCTCAGTTATCATGGAGATTATCCATATTCTCTTAACTGGGAACTTGGATGAATCTTGAAAAAGGTGTTTGAGCTGGAAGAAAACAACCTCGTTTCCTGCAAACAGGAAAGAATATGCCGATATAGGAAGTTTTGCAGTGGGATTTCAGAACAGGCTAAGCGGTTCACAGCGTGTTGCAAAGTCCTTCTCTTAATTGTGCATGTTACCTCCTCGACTCAGACTCCTCCATCCTCCTGTTTGCACTCTCCAAATAAACACTTTCAAAACTTCAGGAAAACTAGTATGAATAAATACAGCTCAGCCTAAAAGGGAGTTGCTGACTCATGCCTGCACTAGCAGGGTAAGGCTTGGTCCCAAAGCAGCAGCGATGAAACAGCAAAACCACCTGCAGCATGAGCAGGGATTGCAGCATCCATCTAAGAAGGTTCTTCCACCACAGAGACTATCTCAATTTTTTTCTCAGACACAGCATCCTGTCTCATTAGAGATGGGAATATTCCCCTATCAATTTTACACTTACACAGTATTTCACTTTGTTATCGCAATCCTTTTCAATTTTTAGCATTTGCTTTTCAGAATGTTTCATATCTTGAATAAAAAATGAAGTAATAATATAAATCAAACTAAAAATGGCCTGCACTTTTCCTTTTCAGATGCATCTGTCTGTTGAGCTGCATTGTAAGTTTAGTGTTACTGATCTAGTAGTTATTTTAACTGCTGCTTGGCTTCAACCCTGTTGATATATTGGTTATTTTTATATATGGTAGGCCATTTGTGTGACTGATTTTGCAATTCATGCTGCCTGCTGAAGGACATCCCCTGAAACAGACCTCATAGCTGTATTCTCAAGATGAAAGCAATTGGACAGAAGTACCTTTCTGAAAAGAGGGACCTCTATTACATTTATTTTTTTTCTGAATTGCTTGCTCAAGCCAGTTGGTTGGGTTATTGGAAGAAATGAAAGAGGGAAAAATTGATAGGATTCGGGCGTCGGTGTGTGGCATTAAAGCCATTTCTTATCCTTAGCAAATGGTGACTGTTGGATCAAATTCCAGTATATGGCCAAAATATAGTACAAGGGAGAAAATGATTATGCTTATCATGCTAGCATGGGGTTAAGGGAGATGAATACAAGTGCATCAAAAAAGCACAACCAAATTACCCAGGGTTGTTATTTTAGGCTGCTAGCTGCTCAGTCTCCCTGCCCATGGAAGAAGGATGCTGCAATAACTGTAATTTCACAGGTAAGTTGTATTTTAGGGGCATTTTAGGTGTCAATATGAAAAATCAGGAGCTGGGCAGGAAAATATCAAAGGCTGGCAACAGAAATAGACTTTACATTGGCAAGGAGGGCTGCTTAGCTTTTCTGTTAATACTCTTGTAAGGTATGAAAATGTGACCAAAAGGCATCCTAACTTCAGTGAAGTCATTGATTTAAATACAAAAAACCTGTGTGTTAAGGATCTACGGTCATGATTCCTCAAGATGTGTGAGCAGGTGCTTGCCAAAAATTATGCCATGAACACCACTGGGACTTGTACATCTTGCTGAACTTGGTCTGTATTAAGTTTTTGGGGATGATGGGACCTGGTTCTGTGTGATGTTGAATGTTTCTGGCCTTCCTCATTGAACGTGAACAAAAGAACAGCTGCACTTCATCAGGACAAAGTTTATTGATATTATTATCCCTTCTCTAGTAGAGACTCGCAGCAGATGCTTAGGGAAGAGCAGGACAACTGAGAGTGAAATGTTTCAGAGTAATCACTAACCTAAGGGGTGGCCAGTGACTTAGAGACTTCTTGAGTCAGACATAGAGATTATATTTAAATGACCAAATGGGTTTTTCTTCCATGAATTTGTCCAATCACTTTTGGAACCCAGTCACACCATGAGCATCCACGTGGTAGCAAGGCTCAACTATGCACTGGGTGAAAGAGTATCCCCTTTTGCTTGGTTTAAACCTGCCTCTTGGTTTCATCCGATGCTCCTTAGCTTGTGCATTCAAAGAGCCCATGAACAAATTATTCCTTGTTCCCTTTCTCCATGCCACTCCTATTCCCTGGATTACTTTCTAAGCAATCCATAGTCAGACACTCAGGGGGTGTCACCCTGTTGATGTCACCCCATCAACAAGTGTCAACACATCTTACCTATCTGTAAGCTGTATCTGGTTCTTACTTATCTGGTTGAGCTGTACCTGATGGATACCTTGGGCTGAATAAACCCCAGCTGGCCAAGGCTAAGCTCAGTGAAGACTGAGGTACCACTATGTGGTTATGGGGAAGAAGGCAGAGGTGCGGTATCTGTGCTGATGACGGATGGAGTATCGCTCCCCTTTTTGCAAGCCAGTTCAGCAACAGAAAGATGTCATTAATCACAGATTGCTCTGTTATCCCAGGTCACATATGAATGCATTTTTTAAAATTTCTGTTCAGTTCAGTGACTGCAACCATTTCTGTCAGATGTGGACCAAAGTAAACAAACCCATAACAAATAAATATACAACATTTAGAAATTACAGTTGTTTTCCAAACAAAAAAAAGGAGCCTCATTTATAAAAATCTCACTTTGAAATAGTCATCTGTCTGGATGCACAAAGCACAACATCTGCATGCTCCAAGAGAAGCACATTGATTTTGAAAGCCACGCATGAAACGGCAACCCAAGCAGACTACTTTGTTTTCCTAATTTTCAAGCAGAGTTGAGTGGTTATGGGGCTATTCAGATTGAAGGTTTTACACTGGACCCATCTCTGGCTCCAACATGCTGACAGAGATTTCTTATACCGAAACCAAACGTGAAAGTCTACCAAATTTCACACTTTTAGGACCAGTTTCCCACCATGAGCACAGATGAGACACCAAGCTGCCAGACACGTTCCTAGAGCATCATTCTGGTCACTCAAGCACACTGATAACTTCCCCAGTCAATTGAACCCATTACAAAGCTTTTTGGGGATACACTCTACTTCGCTTCAGTCATTTCATGGCTGCTGCTGTCATACTTACATTTCATCATCAGGTTGCCTGAGGGACTGGGTTTGGGTTACAAAATGGAGCATGACATAAGACATTTTCGTTGGTCAAATATAAATAAAGATGCTAAGCCAGAAGGTTGTGAAACACCAACAGCCCAGTTAGAAGCTCTGTCTGAACACTCATTAAATTCACACAAAAAATGCCAGCTAATATCCATGCGCAGTGGATTAATCCTAACGATCTGATGCTCTGCAGTGACTCGGACTTCCTTTTGGGAATTTAATGTTTTGTGACTCCTAGGCAAGAAAAATATAGAAACAAAATCACAAGGAGAACCAGTACATAAGCTCTATCATCGATTATAGCATCAGTTTCCTTCATCCCAGAAAAAAATGTCACCGTGGGGCCAATACTCAGCATCAGTTCCCACTAAAATGAAGATTGATGTGATTCTCCCAGTGAACTGACTAGTTTATTAAATACCTAGTTTAAGCGAGAGGTATTTTGTATGGGAGTCACTGTGTATTTTTGACACTGTGCCATTTTTGTTCAATAATCTACTCTTACCCTTTTAGAAGCAGGCATTTTCCTTCAAAACCCGCCCTGAAGAGAACTTACAAAGAAATGAGACTAAGTGACTTTTTGCATTTCATTGTGAAATCAAACTGATAGACAGATTCCTCTGTTTTGGGGCAGAGAAGACAAGAAGCAAGGATGGGCCAGTGCTTACGCTGCATATATGACATTTTGCTTGAAAACTGCTGATAACGAAAAACTAGACTGAAGTTTCAAATACGACATTTGCATGTTTTCTCTATGAAAACCTGCTTTCTCAGGGTCAAACATCACTAGCCCACAGGGTAGGGAGCCCATTCGAAGTAGTCTGAACCAGATGGGGAAATCTCACATGCCAGCTACAGCAGATGGGAGCTTGGGAGAGAGATCCCACAGAGACCCTCTATCTCGAACTTCCCTTCCTTGCCAGAAGCTCTGGGGTTTTTT
The DNA here is from genome assembly GCF_034638445.1 of Ciconia boyciana. Taxonomy (NCBI): domain Eukaryota; kingdom Metazoa; phylum Chordata; class Aves; order Ciconiiformes; family Ciconiidae; genus Ciconia; species Ciconia boyciana. Next base: position 62,596,844 of record NC_132941.1, on the reverse strand, counting down.
GAGGCATGAGCAGATGGTTTGTGAAGCTCTCAGATACAGCAGCTATAGGGGTTTGAGAAAAGATGGGCAAGTGGAAGTTAAAGGTGAGCTTCTTGGTGTGATGAGGGTATGTCCATTGCTCCAATACATTCCAGCCCTAAGAGCTCATCAGATGCCAGTATCACACTGGGAGCACTTCAAGTGCAAATTTTCATCCAGGTGCAGAATTAAGCTTGTGCATTTCTTAAATATCTAACCCCAAATTCACTGAAATAATTTGTCATTCCTGTGTGTTTCCGTGTGCTCTGGATAGTTTGTTCGCAGAGCTGCTGCCCAGCATTACCCCAGGTACCCTGTTCTCAGGGCAGTAATTCCTCTCCGCCTGGACAAAGTATCGCTGTGCTGCAGCTTCACCTGTCTTACTGGTACCGTGCGTTTACCAGTATATTCAAAATGTTGGAAGTGCAGTAAGAGGAAATGATTGTGAATTAAAGACTTGCGGTAATTCATTTTTTTAGCTAAGTGGGGAAGCTTTGTATTTAAAACAAAACAAAACAAAACAAAACAAACAAAAACCCAAAATAAAACAAAATAAAAAACAACAACAAAAAAACCCACCCGAAGAAACCCTGGAAACTTATTTGTTCTTTACAAGCCAAGCCCAGCTTTGCAACCCCTGCACAGATTTCTGCTGGGGCGGTTTGGCATCCCCAGCGCAGTGCTCTCTCTTGTCTCTAGAGGGCTGCCTTAAACCACTGAAAAAGGATCAGAGTAGTCGGTTTTCAGCACTTTTCCTTTTACCTCAGAGCCCAGTTTGTGCGTCATCATCAACGAGTTACCATCGCTGTATGAATTAGCTATTGTCATGAGTCAGAAGCAAACGTCCTTTGGAAGGAGACTGTTGTCTGCGGCTCTAATCTTGGGTTTGTCCAATGCTATACGGGTGAACCAACAGTGCCGCGCTGAAGGTTAGTATTAAATCTTCTTGACACCGCACATTTAGGCTCAGACTAGTGCAGAAGTGCAGGTTTATTATCTGGCTGGTTTTGATTCCACAGCCACCTAGCTGAGAAGGATTAAATCAGGAACTCTGAGTAGTTTTAGCAACGTAAATGCAGCTCGGAAGCTGGTACTTCTGTGTGTTTGTAATACTCAGAAATCAAGAAATGAACACTCAGAAAGAGTTAAAGTAAACAACTCTACCGTGTGTCCTTGTCCAAAATAGTGCAATGTTACGCTGCATGGTATGTCACTGCATAATAAAACACAAAGCATATGGATTACATAATAGTGTATATTCAATTTTCAAATGTCCCATTATAAAATGGAAAATGACATCTTTTATTTTTAATTGCTCAATTTTTTTGAGAATAGATCTATTAAGGAATATAAGTTTCAAGAGCTCAGTTTTTAAAAAGTGAAGTATAGATTAAGAAGGAAACATGAAACAACGTCATCCAGTAAGGCCTTTTACTCCTGAAGTAGTTTATGCCGAAAACAGTCTTGTTTTGTAAATCTGATGACAACAAAGAACTGGCTCATTTTTAAAATAAAACAAATTCAGTACTTTTTCAATTATGGGAAATGCTTACAGGAAACATGCCAACTTTTTAATAATTTGCAGCAAACTCCAGTCTCTGTAGCCCCCAGATCAGTACCTGAGCTGATTCATAGGGAAAACAAAATAAACTGTTGCACTTGTGTGAAAAACAAATCATTCATCAAAACTTTGAAGATACTTGGAGCGTTCTTTTGAAATCTGCCAAAGAAACCTTGCTAGAGCAAAATCCATTCAAAAACCTTGTTTTGTTACTCTTGAAAACCAGATTTTATGTCTTTACCATTTATAATAATACTGTATAGCAGGCACGGGGGAGAAGGGGAGGTTAAGAGCCCTTGGTCCCCTCAGCTTTGGCTTATATGCTCTCAGGCAAGGTTGCGGGCTGTGCGCGCCCTCCAGCATCCAGTCCCATCCCCATTTAAACCAGGACCTCCTGCACTTCAGGAGAGCAGTACTATAGGAATATATAGCTGCATTTCCACTGGAGAAGGCTTCCCCTGCTGAAGCCCTCCCGTGTGATCCCAAAGGGATGCCACGCACACACAGACATGCCATCAACCCCTCCTGCAGCCGAGCCCACCAGCTTGGCTACCTGAGCCCCTGCAAAACCACAGTGGGCTCACACTCAAGTGGCCTGGATAGGCCCATAGCACAAAGCCACCCTAAAACCTTGCGAGTAAGACAAACGCCCCTGGAAGTCTGAGGCTCGTGGCTGCATTCAAATTCTATAAGACTAAAAAACCCATTCCTCTTCTTTCCCTTGTTTACTTTGACCATATAGCATTTTTGTTTCTCCTGGGTGAAGCATCATCTATGAGAGCATACTGAATTAAGGGCATTTTCTTCCCGTGAGTGCTCGACCAGCCCGCTGTGCTCCCTGGCCCCATCTGAGCCAAGCCCCTGAGACAGGATTAGCCTCAGTGCCTGAATGTCCCCTTGTCCGTGCGGGCCATGCTCAGAGGATGGGGGCAAATCTCCCTGCCCTCCCTCCCTGGGGATCGGGTTTAATCTCAGAGTCATGAGGCACAAACAGCGGTGTGGAAACCCTTTAAGGACCCTAACATCTTTATAAAAAAAGGCAATGCTTTAATAATGTTTGCATGTGCAAGGTGAATGTGTTATACTATACAGAGACAAACACATTAAATTAATTTACGACTATTCCATTTATTACATAGCATTTAACTAAGTACTATCAATGGGCTGGTTTACAAGGGGTAAAGAGGTTGCATTTGCTAAGCTGCTGTGAAAATTATAGTAGAAGAATCAAATGTATTTCCTGGCTTAATCAAACATAGGATATGATTTCTCTAAGTACTGTCACCAGTGTTAAAAATATGTGATGGGATATATCAGTAAGAAACATCTTCAAAGAGGATTAAAGGTTCAGATTTTTTTTTTTGTTTGAGGCAATAATATATCGAATTCTTTTGGAGTAATTAAACTTGAAACTGATCCAGCTTTTTTTTTTTTCCTTCTTTTTGGGTACAATGCTTCTTACAGTTTATAGCTAATTGGCAGGTGAGCAAGATAAGTAGCACTGAACACTTGATGCTGTTACTGCCTAAGGGAGAGACGGGCAGCCTGTTGTACAGGAAGAGGCTGTTCAAACACACATAGAAGATGAGCATAATGAATTTTCACCTGAGGAGATAATGCAATGACTTAACCTCCCACAAGAAATAAGACCTTGGTGTTCCAGGAAATTTCTTATTGAGAAAGTGTTTCAGAGATGACAGCAAAGCTTCTTTGTGGCAACCTAAACACTAAAAAGCCTGTAGGTTGCTTTGCTACTTGGTTGAAATTACAGAATCAGACCACTTGACTTGCATTCAGACTTCGCTAATCCCCGTGGAGCTTTATCCCCTGTTTGTCATTAGCTGACTGCATTGACGGACTCCCCTGCTTGCCCTCCCTAACCAAAACAGCAACAAAAACTCCTTTGCATCAAAGAGAATTTTCTTTCAACTTTAATCACATTTCTTGTGGTGCTCAAGCCTGTTGCTAAGAGAAAATACGGTCGTGAGGAATGGGCAAATCATTATTATAATTACTCTTGTTACACCCCAGTGAGAACAAGCCTCTCCTAGCACTCGGCTGAATTATATAGCAGCGTACGCTTTAATTGATGGAGTTAGTGACAGGCCTGCTGGGTTTGGAGCTACAAGAAAGCCCAGCCACAACATCAGCACGTGGTGCAGGAGCTTGTGCCACCCTGGTTGCTGCTAACGAGGGTGTAAAACATCCTCTGCCAGGTAAGGGGATGTGCATAGCACTGTCTGCAGATAGTGTAGATTTTATTTTTAAAATTGTTTTATTGTTTATTTTATTTTTAGACTACTTATTTCAGTGAAATCCGTACTAGCCAACAAGGAGCACAAAGGCTTGCAGCTTGTGCAATGCAGCCTGTGCGAAAATATCTGCTCCTGCTGTGCCAGTGTTTCTCAGCCTGACCCAGCTGGACATTGATGGTCAAGGCAGGAGCAGGAGCAGAAAATGGCTCGCTTGGAGTCATGCAATGGAGAACGTAGGACCCAAGTCTTCTGGCTGTCACTTGTTCCACTGACCCAGCCACACTCCCTGAGTGACATTATTTATTAGTCTGGAAACTTTTATAAAAACTAAAATAAATAATAAAAAGCACTAATAAATACTAAGCAGAGACGTATGGTTCTTCCAACCATATCAAGAGATCAGGTATCAACCTTTACCAAGGAATGGACCTTTTAGCCAAGCAATGGACCAGGCTGCTAAGGCAGGCATGGAAAGCCAGAAGGCTGGATTGCAAACCACAGGAAAATAACAGGCTTTGACGTTTTTTAAAATTCAGTAACAGGCTGATGGGAAAAAAAAAAAAAGGAAAGCAGAATCAAACTGCAAGCCTAGCTTTGGCTTCCTAAGCATGCTGAGGGAGTGAGGCTCCAGGCTTATTTGCCTGGTGCTGCTGACTGCCCGCAGCTCCGAGCTCCCCTCTGGGCACAGGCAGGAGAGCAGCGGGGTAGGTTCCTGCAGGAGCTGGGCCAGGAGAGTGTAAATTAGCCCCTCGCCCAGGGGGGTAACTCTGCTCTTGGAGTTTGATTAAGCTGTAGAAGTCATGGAGAAACTCGTTTGAAGTTAGGGCTTTGGCATAGTAACTTCAACAAGTTCTTAAGATGCGATCATCTTTTACTTTTGAAATCTTACTTTTGGAGTAGGCTGAATTTCACATCCAAAGAAAAGACTGATAGATTGAATTCAGAGTGTTTCAGTTTATTTATCTGCATTTTTCACAGAAACTGATCGAAACTAAACTAGTTACTCCAGGACATACAGGAAATCTCTGAGCAAGTTAGGATTAAAATTCCATTTATCCTGGCCTCACCCTATGCAAAACAATCTCACTTGCAGTTTCCACAGTTCACTGGTAATAGCAATAGGCTAAAAGCAATTTGTCTTCAAAGGTTTAACAACAGGAACTTTGCAAGAAAATGCTCTAGACCCTTGAAAGATAAAATATGAAAAATTTAAGACTGGGTTATATGTGAATTTAAAATGCAAACTTGATTCTCTTTGTTTATATGAGTGTAAATCAGAAGCAGCTCCTATTAATTTCTATAGATCTATATTAGCATAAACCAGAATGAATTTCTACAAATCTACATTAGTCTAAGACAGAGATGGTTGTAAGGGGCTTGAGTACAGGTTTTACTGTGTCATGACCAGTTTGCACTCTCTTGCAAACCTTGTGACTCAGCACCAGCTCTAAGTCATGCATGAATCACCATAATCCAAGGAAATACACCTTTTCTAAGTGTTGAAGGTTAAAGAGAGTTAAAATATAGCTGCAAGAATCGCAGTTTCGGAGGCAGTAGCTTAGTTAGCAGCAGAGGCAGGTATATGGGATAAGCTACATCCAGTGTCAGGATCAGCAGAAGCTGGTAAATGGAAATTTGAGTCATTCTTCATGTCTGAACACTCTAAAATGATGTGGTACCCAAGCAGGCTCCAAGCCTTCACATCAACATGGAAAAGCTAGAAGTGGTATGGCCAAAATCACGCTCCATTATTCAGCATTTTGGCCACAACTGTTGTCAAAATGTCTTAGATGTGCAGATGTTCTTTTTTTTTCTGTTCTGCATGGATTCAGTCTTTCTGATTGCATAGCATTCAGATCTGAGCTTGGTTATGCTCCAGAAACACCTGCATGAGCTTTGGAAAGAAGGAGGGGAACTTAATCTACTACTACTTTAATCTGGAAAAAGAATAACAAGATACAGTACATGCGAAAATTAGAGGCCTTTTTCTTACATTCCCAAGTACATAAGGAAAACTGCAGCATATACCCTATCATCTGCTAGAGACATCATGAAAAATATAAATACATCAGCTTCTGAGACTGTAATGCAAGAGCTATAATAAATACATAAAGTGGTGTTGAGAATGTCTGCACTCATTTGAAAATATGCTTCTGCATTTCCAAAGTGCTTCTGTATTTCATAAAGGTGCTTGTTCTGAAATAGTGGCGCTAAATAAAAGCTTTTTAATTTTCCAGACAGTACAAATAGAGTGATTTATCTTTCAGGTGAAAGAAAGAAGGGAAAGGATTATCTTTTTCACCTCCTGTGTTTAAAAGGTATCACATCAAACTCAAGATGACATGACATTTACATGGATCACTGCTTAGTCATTCGAGATTCAGCATGGCTGAAAGATGTCAAGTGTAGGGCAAACACCTGCATATGTCAAGACAGTAGGAGTTACACATTGCATTTAAGACCAGTAAAGTGCAGAATGGAAGGGTGAAACTGAAATGAATGTGATGAACATGATGGATCAGCAACATAACAAGGAAAAGGGAATATTCATTAATGTGGAATTAGAGCTTGTTCCGGCCTCAAATATTCAGGAACAGCAGAGAAATTTTGCAGAGACCGTCCACAAAGCGGTGTTCGCAATGCTGAAAGTGACTTTGAAAAAGGATGTGCACCTGATAGACAGCCCTGGCCGTATTTCATGTTCCGTGCTGCTGGCTCCCTGCACCGCCGCTGATGGATCTCGTGTGCATTAGCGGGTAATGAAGTTAGCAGAAGTCTCTCTGCCAGTATCTACGATCCTTGGTTCGGGCTTTGTCAGGTCCAATGCTGGGAGAGCAGCAGGGAGGAGGAGGAGAAGCAGCATCCTGCCCTGTGGAACGAAAAAAATAAAGTTGATGTGTGGGCTGGAATTTTTTTGAAGGTGCAGTGAAACTTTAGTGCTTTACTTCGTCAGGGCTCCCAAACCTTTCAGAAATGCTGCTTGAGGGCTTCCTTTCATGTCAGGGAGGCTGCTGCAATGATGCAACCGAGGAAATTACAGCTAAGCGGAGTGTACCCACTCGGACAGGATAGTCTTTATCCATTTCTCTCTGCCTGCTATCAGTCATAGCCTGAGACATTAAACTCTATCCCAGGCTAAAAGAGTCTTCTCTTTGCTTTTAAAGATAAGAGATGACAGCTTTGTAAAACTGGAAGGCTTGCAGATCCTTTAAAATACAGTTTACAGAAATGCTTCTTTGGCTTTACAGCACCTCTGAAGTCAATCAACGAACAGGGCAGAGAAGACTGAAAGTCTGCATCCAGCTATTTTCTTGGAGTTACAGCTATTGATTACAATTGCATTGACTACCAGACCATTTAATCTAATGAAATTGCTCTTGAATGACACTACTGCAATTGAGATGAGAGTGTAGCCAACTTGGAAGGAAAGTTTAAAAGTGTTGGAAGCGGCAATAGTTAGATTTCATGGTACAGATCTGTTTGTTAGCACATATTCTGCACTGACTGTGTTGTGTTTAGCTGTATTCCTGTAGAAATTCTGTTATTTCACCAGGAATAACGCAAAAGGAGAATGGTTAGTAGTTTTCCTACTATTTCTATGAGTGTTCTCACATACAATAAAAATATCAAGTCTTAATGCTGAGTCAATAACAAATTATTGATTAGGAGTCATATATAGCTCTCGAAGGCTGTTAGATAATTCTGTTACTTGTGGCTTAATATGAAGACGGAGAGTTAATTATTTATACTATGCATGGGGTTCGCTAAATGAGAGCTGCAATTTGCAAGACGAGATGGAGTCATAAATTAATGCTTTGTAAAAATTGTTCTTTGCTCAAAGCCAAAAGAAAAGATATTTGCGGGATGGAGCAGTGCTAGACATCACTGAAACCCCGTAGGTCAAACTGCTTCTGGAGAGCCTCCCATCACGCAGAGCTACTTACATAAAGGGGCTGCACTTTATTCTGGTTTTCCTCATGCCCTTGTCCCACCCTAAATATAACAGCATGTCTGGTTTTTGTCTCATTTCCAAACAAAAATTATCAGAGTTTTAGTATACCTGCTGAATGACCACTGCACGTGTAAAGACATCAGTCTGTGGTGTCTGAACCTGACACAAAACCCAGAAGCACTGTATTAGTTCTGTGGTTTTATTTTTAAATTAACATTGTTGTTTCTTGAGTCATCTTTATCTGTCATCATACCCAAAAAAGACAGAGAGCACTTGGTTCCACAAACTTTTTTTAAGTCACCTTTTCAAATTAGATAATTTTGATTCATTGTTTCAGCTAGCAAAGGTCTTTAGAGCTAGCTTTAGAGAAGGAACCTTTCTAGTCAGGACAAAGGTGCAAGAGATAACATGATTGCTCTCAGACAGCCCTTCATTGATTTTGAATTACATTGTAATATTTCACTGCATTTATTAGTAAAGGATCTCTTTAGAAGAGGATGAAGGCAGTTCTGCTACTGCAGCCAGTGGCTATGGTCCACACCGTGCTCGCTCTGAGCCCTGGAAAACACCTGCAAACTCCCTTCCTCCATCTGTAGCAGCTTCGACTTCTAATTATTCCTCAGTTACTTCTCAAATTTATTTCGTCTTCTTCCCTTTTTAAACCCTGAAATTCTGTCCCAGCCATCTTTTGTAACTGCAGCCGCCACGTCTTCCTTCAAAGCTCTTGGGTTACCTATTGCCTCTGTTGTTCAGATCTTCAACCACTTCACACTTTTGTTGCAGCACTTAACTGTAAGTGTTAATTGATGGACTACAACTGATGTGAGCATTCGGCCTCATGGCTCGTGACAGCGAGAGTTTTGCTATTGTGCCAGACAAAGGAATTAAGGTAACTGCTGGCTCCTATCACCTTACATGCAAATAGTGCCCAAGCTCTGGGAGACCTATGGGTGAATTATTAATGGAGAGGGGGCCTGCGAGAGCACCTGCCTGGCTTGAGGGGGTCTTGGCATCTGACCTCAGATAGGAGACACTGGGAAGTAATTCAAGAATGAACTACCCTTTTGATAAATTACGGATGGAAATCTATTTGGCCAATGAAAGGTTAAACAACAGCGATAAGTGAGTCACTCCGTCTCCCTTCCTTCCCCCCTCCCTGCACTGCAAGTTTAATAAACCAAAATCAAAACCATCTAGGCCTGGAGCTTTCTAAGATTTAAGACTTTAAAATGTGAAGCACCTCATTATATCTGCCTATTTTCAATAAAAAGGGAAGATAACTGGTGTCACGTCAATGTCTTATCAGTGATATTTGTTTGACTTCTATTTCAAAAGTGCACTGCTTGCTTTTTCTGGTGCTGGAATCAAACACTTCTGAATTGTACAGTATAAGAAGATGTATCAGTTTTCACCTAAGAACTTTAAAAAAGAGACCAGTCTGTGTTTCCCTCTGTAGAAATAAAGAACTATTGTACAGTATAGCGTATAACACTTGCAACATGGCCAATTGACTTCCTTCCTATTAATCAACTACTCTGTTTACTTTCTTATACAAACCATTTCAAAACCATTAAAACTAAGAGGATTAGCATCACATTTCTGGCAAAATGCACCTTAATTTCAGCAAATGGTACTTTCACTCTCTGAGGAGATTTAAAAAACCCTGAAAGAAATGGCTTCTTTATTGTGGTAAATTCACTGAAACAGGTATAAATTATATCTCCCATTTAAAAAAGGAGGGTGAGGGGGGGAAAAACAGGGGTAGAAGAATACAATTCTCTCAATCCAATGAGAGAGGACTGCAGAAGAATTAAATTACCAAGAAGGAAAAAATTTCAAAGCAATCCTGAAATGTGAGTTAAATCCTGACAATTTGAATTAAATGTTCTGTCCTGGCCATGTACAAGTAGTTCCTACTTTTGTAGCCTTTATTTCGGAAACAGTTGGGAATGGTTCACTTGGTCTGCAAATAATACCACAAGCCAAAATTTCAAGGCCCAAAGCTCCCCTCTTCATATGCTCTGGGAATTTGTCTGGCACAGACAAGTAGATGTCCTCGTCTCATTCCTTCTAACTTAATTTTATTTAGCTTCCAGTCTTGATCGTAAAAGTTTGGCATAGAATTAAATAGGGGGAAAAAAATCATTCCAAATAAATTCATATCTGCTCTAAGCATAAACACCATGTAGCATCAGTTTGAATGTTTGTCTTATGCCCCTGCAGCCACGCATCGTGCTTTGGCAAATGTGAGGTTTAAGAGATGTAACAACTAACCGCATATCTGAGAAACAAAATGTATCATAAAAGCACACTAAGTGGATATAATGGAGACCTAACACCTAAAGGACGCATACCCCAACACAAAGGCACAAGAAAATTATGTATAAGTGAATATAACAGAAAAACTTGCCTCTCAGTGATGCGAAGAGAAATTCTCCAAGAAGCGAGATAAAGAGAATTTAAACATTTCCAGGAACTCATCATCTCATTTCAAAGGCATATGAGCATCCCATGGAATGAGAATACATGATGAAGTCCTATTCCGGACAACCAATAAATCATATTGAGTACCAATAATTCCACACATGATAAATAATTTTGCCAAGGGTGCTGCAGAACCCTCCACGCAGGGCTGGCAGATAGGGTGCAGGACAAGTAGGAGTCCCGCTCCCTGCAGAAACATCATTAAGAGACACTTTGGGATGTCCCAGAATGGCAAAAATGACACACAAGGGTGGATTCAGGGATCTAAATTGTGTGCAGAGGCACCAGAGATTAGGCATGTTAGATTATTTTTCTGTTTCTTCCCTAACAATTTCTAGCAGCAAATTTGCTATTTGGTCACTAAACGAGCGTGGCCAGACAAACACCTAAAATGCCTCTTGTGAGTAAAAAATGCTAATTTAGAGATTTATGTGTCACTATTTTCTCAATACTGTTACTAAATTCCATCTACATTTTTGTCATTTGCTCATAATAATGAAAAATAGCTTTTTTCCCCCATTTTCATTACATAGTTTGAGCCTGCTGAGCAGGTCAGAGAGTAAGAGGCACTATTCTGCCTTCTTCATGCTCTCCCTGAAAATGAGAGATTGGCAGGGTGAATGGAAGAATTCACAGAAAATATCTTTTTTATCGATGAAAAGCATTAAAAGTAATTATAAAAGCAACACATTTTCGGGGAGGAAATGTGTAGAAAACAAAATTTGCAAATTAATGCTTTCATTTTCATCATTTTTTTCAGCTACGTCTGCTTAAATCACACTCAGAAGTAAGACAACAGTGGCTCCAAAGGGAAGTTGCAGCTTGATGATAGAAAATGCCAGCTAAAAATACCTCTGAAGTTCAAAGCCCAACCTACTGGCTAACTTTCCAGTTACCCATCCAGTGCAGCCCAGATAGCTAATATATGGGTATTGCTCTGTGATTGCTGGTTTGGGATCAGGCTTTTTAAGGTGCATAATTTTTCAGGCAGACTTTGAAGATTAGTCTCTGGGGTCTGACGATGATGGCCCCTTCTGTCTGACAAGATAAATGATCCTTTATAACTCTTGTCATATCATATAGCTGGCATCAGGAAATTAAGATAAAACTTTTTTGCTGGCATTGCATTGTTATAGGTCTGAATGACTAAACTCCTTGTTGCTGGAAAAAGACCAGCTACACCGGGGCTTTTTTTGTTGAACAAAGGACACAACCTCACCAAATGATAGCTTGGAGGAGCTATCCTGTTGCTTCTGTAGCTTGGGGCAACAGGCATTAAAAATGAACTGCTTATCTCCTGTAGCTAAATAAATCAATCTCCTGGGCTTGTTGATCAAAAAGAAAAATTATTTTTAAAGACAGAGCCTTGAATTCCAATTTAGTCTGAACAGTTTGGTAAAAGTGAGGAATTCCTATGCTGGAACTTTTTAATGAAAAAAAAGTCTTAAAAAAATAAAATGTCTACCTCTGTCAGAGAAAAAGCTTCTGATGACAAATAGTTTTGGTTATTATCAGAAAGCTTCCTGATCAGTGGTGCACAAAACCCTTACACAGAGTGTGGAAATAACTTTTTCACACAGAGTAGGCTTCTTGTCATCACCAGGTAACAAACAGTTCTTGAGTGTTGTTTTCCCATTGCAATGATAGTTATAGAAATTCTAGAAATACAATTGAGAAAAACAATTGTACACTTAGGAGGATGCTAGCAAAAAACCCCAAAACACTGCAGCAGTCTAAGTAGTGGTCCATGTCCTACTCCACTGCTCCAGTCCATCCTGTAGGTCTCCTCTGGTATAAAAATGCTGAGGATTTTACAAGCACCATCTTTTCCAAGCGTCATCTTTTCCAAGTCCTAAATTTCTTTCTACACCTTTTGGAAATGCAAGCTTAGAGCTATAGCTTCTCCTTTTTGCACAACCACAAAGAGAAAAAATGGGAATTTCAGCATCATCTGTCACACAGGTCCTTTCATAAATGTAACTCTATGTTTCTTCCGCAACAAAAGACGAGCTCCAGTAACAGCGCTGGGCTGCATCTGATGGCCGTTACACAGATAATGCTGCCAAAACTGGAGGCTTAGCCTTGATAAGATGGACCTGGCTTAGCTGCTGTGAGAAGCCGGTGTGAGCAGCCTTTCTCAGCAGTCTGAGCCATGACAGCAGGGAGCTGCCTTTAGAATCCGCTCTGCGTTTTGCATTGCAAAGCGTTTACAGTGCAGCTGCAAGCTGGATATGAAGAAGGGGATAAAGAAGCCCAGCTTAAGCCCATGTTTTTGTCAGAAGAGTTAAAGGCCATTAAGCTCAGTCTTTTAAGCTGGCTAAGAGAAAGCCACAATAGATTCAGGAAGATATACTGTATATTAAAAGGTTCCTGATTTTTTCAAAATGATAACCTGCTGAAGGAAATGATGTCCTCTGCCACAGTACCTGGTTGTCTAATTGCAAACCATGCAACCTTATCCACCCAGAGATTTACAGATAAAAAAACCCACTGTCATCACCTCCACCCTCCCTGGCTCCGCTCTCTCTGTACAGCAGGTAAGACAAGAAACAGGGACTGGAAGATTTAAATAGAGAGAGTACATTTGAGAAACTGGACAATTACGAACACCAGCACGGACACGCGTGCAGCAGGAATGTAACAAGTTAGTGACAGGAGGCTTTTCAACTGAATACCAGTAAAATAAATAACAAATGTGACTTTGGAGGAACATGGCAGCCCTGAGTACATCAGTTCAGGCAACCCATGAAAGTACCCATATGGATAAAGTTTTAAAGTTATTTGTTTAAAAAAAATAATAATAAGCAAGGTGCAAAATTCAATGTTTCCCTGGCAGTCTGGATGGCAATGCTTAACAGTGCGAGGAGGAGGACTGGGATAACCTTCAGTGAGGGCTCTTCTGTTTGTACATTCCTTCTAAGACCTTACAGTTATTTTGACCCCTAAAAAGGCTGAGTCAAACCCTGTCCTTGTGCTGACGCTTCTCTCCTCAAAGCAGATGCAGGGAGTTTAACAAAGCTGTGCAACTTTCCTGTAGGGAATGCAAACCTCAGAAATGGGTCTGAAAATGATGTCCACTAGTGGCACAGCTCTTACTGTTACTGTCGCCCTTGCTAGCAATGACCACCGCAGGTCACCGTTCTTACAATGCAGTCTTGCTGTAGCTAGGACCAGATAGAAGGGGGAAGCGATTTTTGTGCTGTCTGCAGACGAAAGGACTGAGGTATCTAGCTCATCATCTGCATGAGTCTTCTGAGATCTTTTGGCATTTCTTAGTCCTCTCACTTCAGTTGTGACAACACTCAAACCCTCATGGTCCTTTCCAGTTTGATTTTTGCTGTTATTTAAGCTTTATTGCTCAAGAGCATTTGTGGCAAGCCGTGTCAGCAGACTGGTGGTCACAGGACATTTCCTTAGCTAGGCTTGAGCCTAGGTAAAACCAGACTGGTTTCAAGCTGTGTTGCAGCCCTAGGCAATCAAAACCTGCAAACCTTAGGGGGAAAACCTCAGACCTTTTTTAAACAGTGCAGACTGCAAGCTTGCATTAGGACAGAGTCCCCCTTCCGATTTCTTTTTTGTATTTGCCCTCCTGCCCTCCAGGACTCCTGTCCTGGACAGGCAAAGGTTTATCTCCATTTGACCCATTCCCAGATCCTAAGGGAGAGAAAATCCTGCGTTGATTCTGTAGTCTCCAGCCTGGTTAATCTCACTGATGTTGATGCTGGGATTTGTCTGATGGTGATTTGGTGATGCCTTAGTCCAGACAGCAATATGGGGAGGTTACTGCAGCTTCAGGGTCGAGCAGGAGGCATCAACCCTTTTCTAATTCTCAACCCCTACAGATTTTGTAGTAAAGATACAGCCTTATGGAAAAAAACCTAAACTGTAGGCTTGCTCCTTTTATTTACCTGCCACAAACCACATTGTAGCAGATCACAAACTACTTCAAGTTTCATGAACCAGAGGTGGAAAGCAACGTTGTACAAAGTAGACGTGATCCCCATAGAGCTTGGGGAGGGCAGTGCAAGATGGTGACAGGCCAGCGTTTATCAGGTCTTTCCTCTGCCCTTCTCTGGCTCCCAGTGCACTAATACTTCCCTCTTGTCCCATCCCTCTGCAGGCCCAGGGGGGAGAAGGATAACGGTGTTTGAGATAACCCACTTTCACGTATTTTCTTGTATTTCTCCCCCACGTGTGTCTGAGGACCATTAGCTGTGGTGGTGCAACCACAACGCGATGCAGTGCTGCTCCCTGTCTCTCCTTCCTGCACCTCAGCCACTAATGGAGGAAATCCCGATGTACACATTCGAAGCGAATCACTGCTGATATCTCACTCCATGGGATCCACGCTACCAGGCAGCAGTCTGTGAAGATGTACAATGTATATCCGCAGAGAACTTCTTGCCTGTCCATGTTATAAATGTGACTATATCCATATGACTTGTTCCTGTGCTTGGCACTGTTATTGAACACGTCATTTTGTTTTGTTACTGCCTTGCAGAGCTAGGGTGACTTTGTATAAATATTTTCCCTGAGGTTTTCCAGTTTTGAAAGGCAGAGGTGGAAAGTAGAGATGAATTGGGAAGGCACTCAGAGGCAGCTCTCTGAAGTTACCTGCTGGAAGCACCCTCACAGTAAAACAGGACAGCCTGTGGGTTCATGTTAATTCCTGTGATGAGTTTCAGTCTGAGATTGCTCTTTCAATCCATTGGTCTAGAAATCAGGATCTGTTCCCTGCATCTCCATCACTCCCCTCAGGTAGGAAGATTTCTCTCCACAATCTAATATTTGGAGAGATCCAAATTTGTAGGACGAGAGGAAATGGCCTCAAGTTGCGCCAGGGGAGGTTTAGACTGGATATTAGGAAATTTTACTTCACTGAAAGGGTTATCAAGCATTGGAACAGGCTGCCCAGGGAAGGGGTTGAGTCCCCATCCCTGGAGGTATTTAAAAGCCGTTGGGATGAGGTGCTGAGGGACACGGTGTAGTGGTGGGCTTGGCAGTGTTAGGTTTACGGTTGGACTTGATGATCTTAAAGGTCTTTTCCAACCTATACGATTCTGTGATTCTGTGATCCACCACTGCTTGGGTACTTTTAATGCCTGCATCTGCTGCACCTATTTGCTCTGTGTGGGAGGGGAACGGCTTTACTCTGGAGCTCGCCTTTGCTGCAGTGGGTGGCTGATGTCCTCAGCTGCTCCAAAGATCAGCTCATAATTACACCCAACTCTAACGGCCTTAGGGTGGCCGGCTGGGATTGCTGAGCACACAGGTCTCTGCCTCCCATCCCTCTCGGCCCTGGATATGTTCCCTTGGCTGCACCATCAGGCAGTTTTACATTCATTCCTTGCTACCGGAGGAAGGATGAAGGAGGTGTAATAGGGGGTGAAGATCTAGCTGTCTGCTGCAGGAATGTATTAATTGAACAAATTTTTATGGCTGCGGAAGTCTAAATGACTTTTCTGCCTCTAGGCTTTCTGCGCAGGATTGTATATTCAGGTGAATGAAATATATGAGTTAGGCTGGGTGAACATTTAGCAAAACTAAAATCTTTAGCTAAATTTGCCACCCCTGACCTCTGCACGCATTTATTTGGTCTCATTTTAGAAAACCATCATTTTGCTGGGCCTAGCATCAGGTTCGGATGAGAGAGGGCAGAGAAAACTGGATGAGGGAAAAATGCCAAATTTCCTTTCTGCTGCCTCTTCCTCTCCTCCCCCCATCCTGGAAAACATTTTTTCTAGGGTGATGGGCAAGGTGACCAGGGAGTTGGCAGGGCTGGGTAAATACACTTCTATAAGCATCAGCTATGCAGACATGAAGAGCTAAACCTTTCCTCCAAACGCAGACCATGAGGAAGCTTCTTGCAGACACAGGCAGTGGGAAGGTGGATAACAGGCTCATATGTGACCTCGCACAAGTCGCTTCATCCCTTTTTCCTATCTCTTCTCAGTTGGTTTAGATCAAAAGTAGTTTGGGACAGAGGTTCTCTGCAGCCCTGTGCAGCCCTGTGACTGTAAAAAAATGAGGCCCTGACCCCAGACATGCAAATACTGACACACAGCTTGTGAGCATTTCTTTAGATTTGCATGGGGAAAACACCCATCTAATTACTAAAGCTTTAGCAGCTCATTTCAGCTTTCTCCATATCACAAAGAAATCAGACTCTCAGCAACCTGTAGGTGCCAGAAAAAAGAGACATCTGATCTGACCCATTTGCTGGCGAAAGAAGCAAGACTAACTAAATACAGACGGGTTCTCTGTGTGTTGCCCAAGAAGGCTACAAACCCTGACTTCCTGGGCAAAAGGCTAGGGGGGTAGGCTATTAACATTTGCAAACGTACACCTCCCTCGTTATCTTACGTTATCTTACAGTCAGGCTCGCGCAGTCTATTTAGTATCATTCGAGAGTTCACTGAGATGAAAATAATGACAAAAAATACTGTGACAAGATAAAGTACAGTGCTATAAAAATTCTCTACAGTGCTATAAAAATTAGATTCTTAGCAGAAAAGAGAATGAAGAGGTAATTTAGTAAAAGTGATGGATGAACCTCTGAAGGTTCAGAATTTTAGTTCAGTGCAGTCGCTTATTCAAACCTGGGAAATTCAGGGGAACGGTCACCCACCATGACAGCCGGTCCCCTCTGTTTCTCACCCACCTTAAAGCTGGCAACGAGAAGAACACAAGGAATAAAAGGCGATTACAGTCTTTAATCTAGCTAGATTCCTGGTGGTAGTTAAATCAACTCTTATTTGACCTAAGCTGGTTCTCACATTTCCTGCGGGCAGAGTGCGTATATTTTTATCAGGAAAAATGGAGACGCTTGCTGCAATGTGTGGCAGGACTTGCACAGTGTCTGAGATTGCCGGAGTATCACCTTTTGCACATGTCTCATTTTATGCAAGTAGCTTATATGATTAAAAATCCCCTTTTGACTGGTTAGCAGGTTAGTAGTAAAAAAGGGGAATACTTTCGTAGTGGTATGATTGCCTGGCATTGATAAATAGAAGTATTGGCTTTCATTTCACTAGTACTGTTGATCCCCAGATGTCAAAGTGCCTTACAAAGAACTGAATGTCTTTATTGCCACTTTTATGACTGGATAAAAGCGAGTCCTAATGAAATGAAATAATGAACCATGGTTACAGTGGGACTGGACGTTACAAACAGGAATAAAACTCAGATCTACCAAACCCAGGATTTCATTTTCATAAGGGAGGCTGTAACTATCTTATTGAATGATAGGCAAGGTTTTCAACATGTGGCCATATCCTCCCTAGGCATTTTGCATGAGCAGAAGAGTATGAAGTGTAGACTTTGGAGCTGCACGAGTGCTAACGTCAGTTGGCTGAACTACTCCTGCTAAAAGTAACACAAATGCTGTAAAATAAAGCTACTTCAGTACTTCACTGATCTTTAACCCGACTAAGGACCTTTGCCTCTAAGCAACTAAAATGTGACACCTATCTCCACAAGGCCAAGTTTTCAGTGATAGCATTGCTTAGAATTTCTTATTACCTCACTATATATATCTCTCTCTATCTCAGTCTGGTAATGTAGAAGCCTAAGTGTTGACTTGTGTATTTATTGTACACACCGGGCCACTGAGAGGCTTTACAGCTTCACAGTGAAGGTAAAGGGTAGGGTTTGAACTGTTTAGATAGTTGCACATAACAGATTGTAAAGCGTGTAGAGCAGAACCCGAAACCACAACACTCTTTACATAGGATGGTTGCAGTTTGCTGTGAGCACCCAGCAACGTCCATGAAAAGCCTTTTTTTTCTTTAAGCAAACACTTTGTGCTCTGCCCAGCTGGCTGTACATGCAAAATAATACCTTTCTATTTCTCGCAGTAAGCAAACAATGTCAGTAAATGACAACTGAAGTGAGTTTTATTTGTTACAGTGTTTAAAACATGACCCTTGACAATTTTTCTTAACTGTAGTTGATTTTACCTTGATTAAGCTTAAAGAAATATTACACACATTTAAGCAAATATGTTTAATATGTTTCACTAACTAGGATGGAAAGAAATAAGGCAGCTCCTGGACAAGACTTTCTTTGGAGGAGTGACATAAAAGTAAGCATTAAAAATGATTGTTCATTCAAGCCTCGAGTCTTAACTGGCTGGCAGAAATGAAAGGCAGCTGCCTTGAATGTAGGAGGAATGTCAAAGAGCAATCACAAGCTGACACAGAGCATTTCGCCCCAGCTATGCCCAGCTATGTGAGAGTGGCTGGAGCGGGTCAGAGCGGAGGTGCCGGTGGTCCAGGGCTCCTCCACCAGCTGAAGAGCACGCACAGAGCACGCACACATGATGCTCCCCCTGATGCTAGCTGCATTTTTTCCACCTAGGGATGTCCTGAGCCAAGTATGGTTGTATATATTTATGCACATACTGTACAGTAAAATTGGTTCTTCTTTAGCCCTTCTCTGGACATGCACTGAGGGGCAGATTACCATTTGTCCGTAGAAGATTAGGCAAGGACGGGGGGTGTCAGTGGCCTTCCCTCTCCCAAGCCTGGGGTCTGGCTGAGTAAAGGCATTATTCTAGCAAGCTGTCCTCCTCCAAAGGGCAGGCATGCTCCTCGAACCCTCCTCACCTCCTCGCTGCCCCCTTGGGAGAATGTTTTTTCCTTTTGTCATTTTCCCCTCACACTTTTCTGATTGGACACGTTATTTATGGACTGTGATATACAGTATTTCTGAATTGATTTTGTGTTCAGCTATTGTAAAGCATTTTTGTGGACCAGTACCTCAGGGTGATATATATTTTTTTCCTTTACTGATGTTCTAACTTACCTTTTTCTTCCTGAGTTTTCTACCCTTTGCCTCGTTTTCCTTTTTCTTCCATAGTGGACTAGAATATGCAGCTAACCTCCTCAAGAAATAAAATCTCATTAGAAAATGATAAGAACTAAAGTGCATTCATTTTAGTGAGACAATGATGTTAATTTGCTTATGGCCAGTAATAGAGAATGAGAAAAGCTTTCATTTTATGTTTCTCCTCTCTTTTTTTTCTCCCTTTGGTCCCACTGCCATGTAATTTCTTTCCAAAGCCCTCCGCTAAGAAGTCACGGCATTTCTGCCTGGACATGCTGGTGGCAGCTAGCAGAAGCCCAAGAAGGTGGAGACAGATGGCTCTCCATCTGCACTTCCACCCTTCTCACCAGGAAAAGCCTCCTGTGAGAAATAGACGTGGGTGAATAGGTTAGCGATATAAAGTCATATAGATTGCAGGACTTGTTTAGAAACTGAATCCTGGAGGAGGGGAGGAGATAAGGGTGGATTTGGGCAGGACAGACCTGTGAGAAGGGATGAACAGGGTAATGGGAAACCATCCACCACTGGATGCATGTTTGAAGTAAACAGTAAGGTCATCAGCATCATTACTCAGTATAAATAAAAGTTTCTTCAGTCTGTGTGATATTGTTGACAGACTGGAATGAATAGAGTGTGGAAGAGCTGGACTTAGATAATATATTCCAATAATTAAACTAGAAAGATCATCAAGGGATGACTATGAACTGATAATGATCTTTTGGGCTTGGTGACCTTCCAAAGCATGATTCAATCACTGACTCCCCTGTTAGTCGAATCAGTTCCTTCCATAAATAAGGCAGGTGACAGCAGTTTAAGGGCCTATAATGTAAAAATCAGATGGCATAACAAGTTAGAGAGATTGTCTTGATCCATTCCTTGTGGTCAGAACCGTGGCTGCCATTGACCTGTTACTCAAAAGTTGGAAAATCATTTATTAAGAAGGTTTATAGGCAAACGCATAGGGATTTTAGCTATTGCTGGAGCCAGGAAACAAGGCTATATTTCAGGACACTGACAACCTGCTTTAAGAAACACGAGCACAGAAGCAACAGGAGGAAAGGTTGTTCCTACAGTACTGTTTCAGCACCAGCATTAGTTCCTCCTCACACCTTGCATTTTTTATTTTAAAGATCGTTAAAGACATTCAAACTCTACACTTTGCTCTAGCCAAGAGGTAAAATTTCAGACATTTGCTGTTAATGCCTTTAATTAATAAGGAATTGAAATGGTAACATGGCTCATTCAGCAGCCAGGATGAAGATGGGTAACTCTACTGTCCCTGCCTCATCTCAAGGACATCTTGGAGGTGCCGGCTGCTCCATGACCCACCAGCAAGCCAAACTAAGATGTGGAAAGCAAAAAAAAGAAACATGTAGACAGTCTTGTAGATGGATCAAACATTTGAGAAGCAGAATATTTATATGTACTGATGCTCTCCAGAGAGGATCACACACTAGCATGGTTATATTTCTCTGATATTTGAGCTGACTCGGAGGAGTTGGGGTGACTCTCCACAGCCCTGCACGGAGCTATGTGGACAAATATATAAATGTCTAATTTCTAGCTCACTTGTCCTTTGAGTGCCTCAAGTCTCTTTTGGATCCTAAATTACAAACAGACCCAACATGCCATGTCACATCTAGGAGCTGAACTCCCGGTCTGGGCTGACTGCTGTAATCCTTCTCTTCAGAGAGAAGTCCCGTAACCTCATCCACGCAGATGATGGAGCGGATGTTGTAAAGTCTCTCTGTTCTCAGCCAGTTGAAGATGAAGATTAGTAGTTAATCTGGACAGATAATGTGGATTTTATTACTCTTGTGGGTGCATGTTGCTATTACTGAATGGGCAGTTCTGTACAATACTTGGAGATATATATCAACTGCAGATAGTTCAAGTTTGGGCTAGGTGCACAGTAAGCACTGTGAACAGAGGCCATGCTTTTTATCCCAGGATTTTTATCATTTTACCAGGTCCTATTTATTTTCAAGCATCTGTTCAACCTTTCATGCAAGATGAAAACAGTAGCTTCAGTTGCTTTCTACCTGAGCACTGGAGGAGTTCAAGCTGATATTCACATCAAAGCACTCCGCATATTTATCATTCCTGATTCTGTAATAAGCAGGGGTGTCTGACAGATGCACAAAAGCACCACAGTTTCCACTTGGACCCTACAATGGCAGCAATGACTTCAAACTAGGATTAAAGACTCACTCAGGAAATACTGAGCATTTTCCTTACTGAATAATTACAATCTCCTCGCAACATGCATTGCTGGCAGTGCCACGCTACAGCCGGCAGCTTGGGAGTAAAGAGGATGTGTTGGGAGCTGTTGCTGCTGCTGCTGCAGCAGGGCTCACTGTTGGTTTTAGTGGGAACAGGAACACACCTATAATTCTTCTCCAGCACTTTATCAAGTGACACATAATCAGTTTGGTTTAGAATTTTTCAGACATGATAAAGATGTATTTCCTTGCAGGCAACCCTAGTCTTATTCTAAGGAATAAGTCACTTTTTCATTTACCAGAAAGCAAATCTTGCTCTGCAGTTAAAGCTTATGTTTAAGAGAAAAAAACATACCATAAATAAAGAAAAAAATCGGAATTCAGCTATCAGGGTGCAATTCCTCAGTAGCTTGTCTCAGGAATAACTTATATCAGTGACAGCCCCAAAAGTAAGGAAGTAAGAATATGTAACAACTTGACATTATTTAATACATAGAAAAAGCTGTTAAAAGAACATTATCCAGCCTACAGAGGGAGGCACCTGATCACCCTTACAAGTGTGTCAGATGCCATTATTTTTTTTCTTACAATTTTTGAACCATCACATACATTTTTTATTGAATATACTGCTTTATGCTATGTGAGAGAAACCAAGAGCACCGGCCACAAGCTCCAAACACATTCAGTAACAAGAAAATTCAAAGCTTACTGAGAAATTTCAATTCCATTATGGAAGATTTGCATATAGGCAGAGGCAATACGTGCTTTACTCGAAGTAACAGAGTATAGAGACATACTGATTTTAAAAGACAATTAAAACCATTTTAATTAACTACTAAGATTTTTTGTGATTTTAGTAAGTAATAATCTCATTTAAGATTATCAGATTTAGGCATAGATGCTTTATAAATAAACTAGTTTGTTTAAAATATGTTTTTCATGTGATTATGGGATTTGGCTGAAAAAAATACTCTGCAAAATTTAAAGAATCTTTAAAAGTGAATAGTAGTCTCTTCACCAGTATGCAGTAGTTGCTTGCTTTGGGTTGTAGTGTGGATGCATCTGCAAATCAGTAAAATGATACAATAGAGTCTTTAAATTGATCTTTTTAAGGCATAATTTGCATTATGGGCTCACGCCTGGTGAAATTTATCTCAAACAATAGCATATCAGTATTAGCATGCTCAATTATAGATCTTCCTACAATACAGTAGTTAGTATGAGTCCCTAAAGGCTAAAATGGTTCTTTTCCAGAAAGCTGTATATTTTTATGTTTAAATAATCCATAAAGACTGTCCCTGTTGAGAAGTTCAAAAAGACTGTTCTGAATGCTTCATTGCAGGGCTTCAGGCTGTATGATATCATGCAAATCCTGGCAGTAGGTCAGGACCATACAGTAGGTCCCTGTTTCAGCTCTGGGTGGCCTTTTTTGGGCTTCACGTTGACTGCCGGAATGTGATTCTGACTTACCTTTCATTTTATAATACAGCCTAGAGTCCCTTAGTCTAATATTACCAAAGGACTTCTTAAATTTATTCAAGGAGCGGTGCTCAAGAAGACCTTGAAACCAAAGGCTGGAACGTGTTGGTGGCCAGAGCTGGGGCAAGCAGCGGGCATCTCCAGCAGACACCAGCACGCTTCCATTACACCGATGTGCAGATACTGGTCAAATGGCTGGAGCCCATGCGTGATGCTCTGCCTTGTGCTGTGAAAAATGGGGTATTGATAAGAAACAGTCTTCTGGTTTGGGGCAAGCATGTAACACCTGGACAGCACGTGCACATGGACACAAGTTGCCCCACAGAATTATTATGACATATGTGCTTAAAATTAAAGCACATACACACAAAAAGGTACAAAATTAAAATTAAGCACATACATAATAAGACTTCTGTGGGGCAACTTGTGTCCATGTGCTTAAAACATGTTCATATGCTTGTGTCCATGCGCTTAAAATTCAGCTTAAGATTAAGCACATCGTACTGAAGTTTTTGCGGGGTTGGGTCATCCTGACTTGCTCAAGGCCAAAAAACAATCTGACACCAGGACTTAATAGGACCCAAACCTTGGGGACCAGCTGCAGTCCCCTATCCCCCAGCCACTCTTTCCCTCCAACATGAGGCAACTGGAAGCATACAGTCATCTGCTGCATTTGGTAAATATTGTCCTCAGGTTTGGGTTTTTTTCTGATAGGCTTAAAGAGGAACTGAAGAACTCATAGCATCTTGATAGCTGCTTGCTTTCTTTTGCAGGACTTCTTCCTACCTTGCTTAAATTCTTAAATTGCAATTCTAAACAATTCTCTATCATGCTTCCAAATTCCATCCCAATATTAAATTATTAAGGAGGTGTTTTTGAAATATCTTATCTTGACATGTATCTCCTGGGCCAAATGACCTCAGGCACTGTTCCTAATTAATTTCATAAAGGAAAAAAAAAAAAAGTTGGCAAGAGGTACTGGCAGTGACCCTTCCCAAAGTCCTCCAGACTGTGCTGAGCTGCTCCCTGCTTGGTGACGTGCGAGAGGGAGCGCAGGTGAGATGTTGCCCCATGGCTTCATCTCCTTGTGCCACTGCTCCCCGTGAAGGTGGCAGGGCATGGATGCTTCACTCTGATGCCAGGGCCAAAGGCAGCAGAACCATTCCCAAACACCCACCAGGGCAATAACCAAACGTGAAATAAAAAGCTCCTTTTTTTAACATTAAAAGCCGCTGAAACAAAGGGCCTTTTTTTTTTTAAACAATATATTCTGAGAGAATGAGAGATTAAGTTTGAGGAGTCACTTCCAATCAGAAAGCCACCATTTAATTACAACACACAGGAAATTACAGAGTGAATGGCCAGGACAGTGATAAGAGACTGACACCAGAGGATGACAGGTACTGAAATCTGACCACTTCATCACAAAGCTACTTATCACAAGAGCCTGTCTGGAAGGCTGACAATCTGATTGTACTGTCAACTCAATTCATAATTAATATATTTATCAAATTAATTACTGAAAAAATCTCACTGGCGCTCGCCATAAAACAGTGGCTAAATTCATTGCCTGTTGGCTTCGTTTACTGCTAATAACTGTGCTGTCAGTTTAATGAGGGCAGTGAGTGGGCCCTGTTTTAGCTGCATGACAGACAAATTGCCCTCTTATATAGAATGATACAGAGAATTTAAGAGAAGAAAAGAAATATGTCATTGTTTGGTGACAGCCACAATCGGAGCCTTGTCTCGGAAACTTAACATCAGCTCTAACGTACATGAAAGGGAGGTTGGGAATTCCTTTGTCAGCAAAACAAATACTTTATGAAATCCTGACTGATCCCTTCGTCTGAAATGACCTCGCGGCACTGCGTGGAGCTCTCAATAATTCCTTGTTTATTCCAAAGACCTGACAGGAGTTTGTTGTTCGACAGGAGGCAGGAATTTTGGTGCACACCTATGCTGGTGCGAACACGGCACTGATTCCCAGCTGTCTCGGGAAGCAGAAGACCCAAGGAATGGCAGGGATGGAGCTGCGAGTCTCGTAATGGCTGGGGGATGCAAGAAAGGGGCAGGAGCCAGCACCCATCTGGCAGAGGCGGACACCACACTGCTATAACTTGGACAGAGGACCTGTCTATTATGCTTAATTAACTGCACGTGAGCTAATTGAGGTGCTGCGTTACTGCGTCTGAGTGTGTCGTGCAGGGTTGTGCAACCCAGCTCCAGTGAACAGCTAAAAGTTGCTCCATCCCTTTGCCAAGCGGGACTTTGATAACAAGAGAGTGGTCCATGCCGCCGAGAAAGAGCTGCTGCTTCCTCGGGCAAGCAGTATCAGGGCTAAGCAGCACCTCAGCAGCGATCTCAAAATTTCCAGTTGTTGGGTCAGGTCCTAGCCACTCGTTTTAATGGGATTTCATGCACATTGTTTCAATTTGTTCAGCTCAGCCTGTGGAAGCTGGGCTGCAATGTAGCAGGGCAAATCCACCAAGAAATGAATATTTAATCACAAAAGTCAGAAGAAAGTTGGGGTTTTTTTCTCTAATGACTATTAAATCAAGCTGTCAGTTCTGCAAGGCCAGAAAACCCAGCCTAATTTGGGCTGATCCCCTCTACATGGTGAAGGAAGGAACCATGACGGAGTGTGTACATTTACCCCATAAGTCAAAATCCTGTGCTGTAAGCCTCGCCCTGAAAAGCATTTTGTTGGCGTAACGGCTTAATAAAAGGCTTTTTTATTACAATATATAAGCAGTATTAAATGAAAGCCCAGATAATTTAAACAGTGTTTAACTAGGTTTTAAAAACCTAGTGTTTCTTGTTTAATGAAGGAGATTGAATAAAATGTGGACAAGTGGTAACACAGTGTGATTCTGCTTCACAAAGGTTAAGTGATAAAATTAATGCTGTGAAAAATCTCTGTAGCAAGCATTCACATTAAAATATAATATGTGTTATAAAGAATATAAACACCAATGATCACTGGGGAAAAACGTTTGAGGGAGAAGAAAATCCTTGCAGGTTACTAATCATACCAGGTATATTCAAAGCTTTATCACTTGCTCCTGCCAAAAGTATTAAAATCCCTAAATCTAAAGAGAAGGAGCCTGAGATGACTGAAGGGTTCTTTTATAGTGGAAGAATTTCAGACTCTTTCCTGGCGATGTTCTAATGCTGTATGATTGGTTCAGTCAAATAGCAATAAAACAATGAAAATAGTTGACAACTGTGGCAACGAGAGTTTAAAAAATGAATATTCAGCATTAAAAGCATGTTCCTTTCGTGCATGTGTGCCCATGTATATGTGCAGGTATGTATTTTGTCCTTATATTATTTTCACGCATCATCTTCCCATTCTGCAACACCCTTCTTTCTGTTGTCGCCAGCAGCTTATATTTTCTAGCTCATTTCTGCCTGTCATTGACTCCAGATACTCCAGTGAGTACACCACTGTAAACACACAGCCAGCAAAACCGCTGGTCTCAAGTCACCCCTGCAAGCAGTTTGTGACAAATATTACGACATAAAATTCAGCCCTGTTTTTTTTCTTTCATCTAGGTCATACCTAGATCACAGACTGAGATTACAACCGCTGGCTGCTGCCCTGTCTGCCGCCCTCCGCATAGCACCGGCTTTTTACCCCGCTCTCCGGCTTCGAGCTCTCCATCCCCGTACATGCCTCCCCAGACATCACCTTGCCCGGCTGCTTCAATGCTCTCCCTTGTCCCTTGGTGGCAGCCGCAGCAGGACGGCAAACACAGCCAAGTAATTACACAGCTATTCTCTGCTCTGCTTGACAGAAAGAGGATTGCACGCCCGAGCTCCAGGGAGCTGCTGGCATTTACTGCCGAGAGCGTAGGGAGCTCTGGCACGCCGGCGTGCCGGACTGGGAGACACGACCCCAGCCCCGCATTAACTGCATCTCGTGCGTGGCCACCTCTGTCACCTTTGGGACAAGTCTCGCCTTGCTTTGCCCGCTTGTAAAATGAAAATCGCCCTCTTTCCCAGCCTCGGAGCGGATGTCGTGTGTCTTGCTTGGATTAATGTTTGCAAAGCGTTAGGAATTGCTAGCTGATCTGCAGAAACAGACACTTTCATTTCATTTTAGCACCTTATTTATCGGAGTAACTAGCCACCATCTGAATTAATAAAGATAAAAGTGCAATCGTTTCAGTATCAGGCAACGCTTGAAAAATAAAAGGAAAGGCTCAGTTTGCACCATCCATCCCTAAGGGATAAGAGTATGTCTGCAGCGAATGAACTCAGCTAGAAAGGCTGTCCACAAATAATAAAAATGATCAACTCCTTAGAGTTATCTTATCCAGTCATCTCCTGTGAAACATTTGGATCAGATATCCCTTACCTGAGTTATTTTATTTGGCATATAGCACTTTAGGCAAGATTTTCAGGAGGCAAATAGGAAATGAGAGTTGGAAAACATTAATTAAATGTGAATACAACAGCTTAATGGGTTTTATCTTCAGATGAACTGGAGATGACTCTTTGCCATTCACTTTTTAAAACTGCAAGCAGAGATAAAGGAAATGTAGCAAGAAAAGGCGACCAGGGAAAAGATGAAAGATTTGGTAGATTGACAAAAGCAAAGTAATTTGATTTGTATTCAGGATGGACCAGTTCTCAAATTTTACATATTGCTGCTGTATGGCTGCATATCAAAGATGAGTGAAAGAATACTTAATTCTTGCAACAGCTACTTTTAAAACTAAAACTATCCTGTTTGGATGCTCTTTTACAAGTAGCTTTTTACCACTAGCTTTATGGGGCCCTCTCTCCATATGCAAGGTTTCTTTATGTCCCATTGAAATGCCCAGCTTTGGCTTATGCTAATGTTAGTTTGGAATAGTTTATCCTGAAAACTACCAGGTAAATCCAGAAGGCAAAGAGAGTTTTTCCAAAAAGTTCCAAGACGGTAAAAGAAAAGGTCAATGATTTTTAAGTAACAGATCATTCAAAATATATTGCACTTGAAAAGTACTTTTGTTTAATTTCTTTTTTCTCTTTATAGTTCAAGCAATACTTGCCACTCCCAGCCAGCTTTTCCATAGCTCAGTGTCCTTGGGAAAATCTTGTACTTCTCAATACTTGCAGAAAATGTTTCCACTCTATACAAGTAAATGGTCAAGCTGATGAGAAACAAATAGTATTTATTTTAGTCATAATGTGCTTTTAAAATGGCAAATAATCATTTTTGTCTGGGTGTATGTGCATGTACAGATGTTTACCCTTGCTATGTTTGTGGGTAGATTTAACTGCATTGCTTTCCTTTTTCTTTTCCTTGTATACATGGAGCAACCCATATCTTTGAACTGTTGTTATTTCTGCCTGAGGATTACACCTGCATATCATCTAAGGCCCGATGACATTCTTAACATTTGGCTTTTTGCTCTCTAAATTGGACATGGCCAAGAAGTACCATGGATTTTTCATTTTGGGGGGGTTTTTTCACATTGTCCACACAAGAAGAAAACACAAATGAATGGAAAGTAATCTAAGAGTGTGTTTGTGGGTAACTGGAAATGTTCCTGGACTGGCAACAATTATTGTCAGCAGTTTTGCAAAGCTAGCACAACAGAAAAAAAGGTTTCCAATAATGCCCACGTTTAAACTGCCACTTTTGTATCATGTCTTTATTTTTAATTAGAAGTCATTGACACAATGGTACAGTCCCTTTTCACACATACAACTCCAGGAAAGCATACCACCATCTCCCCACTGACCTTCTTTCTCCCCTGCTGATGCAAGGACGTGCAGTTGGGGATAGTTATCTATAGATGGCAATCTTCTTCTTAGCACAGAGCTGAGGTGAAACCCGTCAGCTGTTCTTCCAGGAGAAAAAGAAAACACATCTATATGCATATATTTACAAGTACTGAAAAGCAGTTTTTTACCCTGGGATTGTACAGGATACATTGCAACAGGCTTGATTTCAGTCCAGAGGGGCTGCTTTACAATTAACTAGTCTTGTATAACAACAGGAATTTATTAATGTCTGCTAAACTGCTCAGTTATAATATCATGTGAAAAGCTGCACTGAGTTCTGTGCTAACTTAAGTGGGCAAAGCACTATCGCTTCCATAGAGTGTGGTCATGTGCATTACAGCAGAGTACTGTGCCTCACGCTTAACACTTTTTAAAAATATTACGTCATTCATACTATTTTTTTAATGTTTTTGCTAGAGAAAAAAAGTGGTACCATTTCTCTGGAAGGTGCGATGAAGAATCAAACAATGCTCTGGCATTCACTCTACCTCCCCTCAGATTAAACCTGTTTAACAGAAGATAGAGGGGAAGGATACAGAACTCCCCCCCGCAAAGAGGAGGTGTTTTGCACTTCTCTTTGCAGGACGAGGGAGAGGACACCATGGGATGGATGGTGAGCATCCCACGCCTTCCCAGAGACTCAAGAAAAGTGCCTGAACATAGGAACCTGTCTACATTAAGAGAATAAGCAGTTGTTAATAATGAGTATGGTTCACTACGGAACTGGTGACTAAATGTGGTTGCCTCTGTGTCCAAGACATCTGTCCACAGGTGGTTCTCCAAAGGCACGCACACTGAGAAGACACGGAGCCAACCGCTGCAGGTATCACAGTCAAAGGCTGGTTTTTTATATTGAAATTAATTTTATATCAAAGAGTATGCTCCAGTGCTAATATGCTTAATAGACACATCATATACACCTCAAAGAGATTTTGATATGTATTTGAGATTGTTATGGCCTTCATTTAGCTCTGGACCTGTGCTAATACTGATAGATATCAAATAACCAGCACTGACAATACTACTAGGTTATTGCTGGAAGTGCTGTTAAATGAAGCCCCCTTCAGCTGGTAGGCTGGGGATACAAAATATTGATACAGTCAATTACCCAAAAGCTGGGTAATTAAATCCACAAAATATCTTGGCAGATATGAAGTTCTCACACAACTGAAAGACATTAAAGCTGATAGTGGCAATATTCTCAAGGTACAAATAAAAAACCACCTTTGGTATAACACTGCACAGCGTTTTAGACTCATTTAACACGTATTGAGGAGCTGCTGTGCTGTCTGTTTTAAAACAAGTCCCAGAGTAGCCCATTTATTTAGAATTCACAAGCTAACACTTTCAGGGCCCACTTCTGATAACTTGCAAAATCTAAAACTCCTCATTAAATGCCAGATAAATTGACTGGCCTAAGGGCAGGATGGGTGAATGGGATACATGAGCATGAGTCCAGTTTTCTGTAATTAATGAGATCTGAATAAGCAGAACCAATCCAGCCTTGAGTGTGAATAAAATTACCGCACCTAGCAAAGTTCAAATAAGAAATATGTGAACTTTAAAGTAGTTGAACACAAATCAAGATGTTGAGTTTTTATAAAAACCTTTATAAGCTCCAAAATCTGGAGCTCAATATGCCTTTTTTTTTTCTTATAGGCTGGCAACTTAAGATTTAGAGAAGACTATATTTCAGGGGCCCCAATTCAGAAAGGTTCTTGAAATGCTTCATTTTAGGCATGTAAATAGTTCTAACTCTGTTCAGCAGACATTTAAACACAAATTCTTGCCCCACTCTATTCAGCCAGATGTAAGAATGCGTTTCAGTTTAACTCTAAGGTAAAATATTTTGTTTAATCCAGATCTGCTCTTCTTGAAAAATCATGTTTTCAAAATTTGGTCATCTTATTCAAATCATTGGGTTTTCTACTTTCATAGAAAATTTCTATGAAAATAGAATTTCTATTTTCATAGAAATTTTCATAAATTTTATACACTGGAGTCAAAAAAAATCTTACAAAGGTCACTGTGATATTGCATTGTCCAAAATTGCAGAGAAACATTCCTCTCCTATGCTATCCTGTTCTGGGAAACAACCAGGGAAGGCTCATTCGTACAAGGGGAGGGGAAGTCAGATGCAAGAATAAAAACTTCAGTAGCAATCAACCATCTTATCCTGGCTAAGTCAGCATGGAAATTGAAATTCATGGCTAGTCCCCACGTGTCTAGAACAAAATTTGCTGCTTTCTCTGTCCTCCTGCTCCTTTGCAGCATCACAAGCAGGAGACCCTGAACAAGGGCTAAAGCATGGTGGAAGTGGACTCTTCTCCAGTAAAGCCCAAACCGTAGTTTAAGCATTAGCTTAGCAACCCCTGGCATGGCTTTCATGGGCTGTTGGGTTTGAAACATCAGTGCCGTAATAGCTGCCGCGCTCCAGGTCCAGGCAATGGAGTACAATTGCTCTGAAATCAGAAATTGAGCCTACTTATCCATGAGCTTTCTGATTGCTTTTCTGACGCATTTTCCAGAATTACCTATAATGCCTCTCTCTTTAATAAAATTCATTAAAACTTGCATTTACTAGAAAGAACAGATCAGGTATCCATCTTTTAAAAAGGGAAGATGAGTGCCCTTGTGTCATAAAATACTAAAAATCGGGACCTGGGTGCTTCTTGCAACTTCTTGTTAAAACACCTCTGTTTTGCCACTGACATGAGGAACAGCAAACGGAGCTGAAGTTCAGGCAGGAACTGTTACATTGCTTTGCCTCGGTTTCTTCATCTCTAAAATAACTATTGTAGGAAATGTCTGCTTTACCAGCAGGGAACGTGGGATTTTTACATTTCAAGCTCTTTCTCAGGAAAACTGTTCAAAATATTGCATCTCTTCACTTTGAGAGACAGTTGTATGAAACAGACATTCTAGGTTAAAATGCCTGGTGTTTATATTTTTTCTATATTGGTCAAGTTAAGTTTCACTTCTTGCAGCTTTTTATTTTTCTTCTTGGTACATAAGCACTACCATAAAGTATAATTGCAGCTCAGAGAAAATTATGGACTGGAATAGAGGATTTAAAAGAGTTTTTCTTTTTAAGTAGCAGTGAAACTCATGTGTTGGCAGATAGCAGAAATATAGTTGGAGACTTTGCTCAGGGGAAAATCCAAAAGTAACATAAATACAACCTTAAAGAAATCACATTTTCTCTGAAAAGCACTTTCTCAAGAGACTATGGTCAACTTCAAGGGTGCCTTTATCAGACATTCCAGTGGGAAAAAACAGGAAGAAGAGCTGAACGCCGAAGGTAACACAATAGGAGTCTGCAACAGTCACAGGAGTATCAGTTACGATAAACCAAGCTGTACAACAAGGAGATTAAGATGTGGATTACCGACCACTTACTATGTGTCATAAAGAAAAGAATAGTTTCAGATGCCAGCTTGACTTAATCTGGAACCGGCGGTCTTTCCTTGAAAGGATTAATGGGCACTTTTTTCTACCTAGGCGTTTTTAAAGGGTTTGTCATAATAAAGATTGAGAGGAGCAACAAGTAATGACAGAAACTTCAGTATGAACTATTGAAGGATTTGATAACAAATTATCCATTTCTGAGTCAAACCAAATCACCATTAGTTGCATGCCTTGCTTAATTAAGGAAACATTGTATTCCGATTGAGATTAGCTGTGGCGGTGATAGGGGGCCTTCAATCAGTTTCTGTAAACATGAAATCAGCTCAAAATGAGCATTGATTTGGAGTGTGGGTCTAAGAGAGTATTTTTTTCTTTAGCATGGGTTTGTGATGCCATCACCTTTTTTTTAGGCATTTTCCTATTGTCTTCCAAACTTTCATTGTGACACAATCTTGCTGCAGATGCAAGAAGCAACTAAACACCCCAAACTGATCTCCTGCTTTCCCTGCTGTGTACTTTTATAGTTTGCATTTACGGTATAATTTGAAGGAAAGCCCTCGCTATCCAAAAATCACAGTGCAAAAATGGATGTTCAGTAAAATGAAAGAAATGCTCCTGAGAAAAAAAGAATTGCCAAAGAGTAGATGCTGCAGATGACATTTTCCAGCAGAGACCAAAGAGCACAAAGACTCTGCACATAGGCAAAGGCACGGAGTGAAGGGGAAGAGAAGAGAGTCTCACAAGGATACATTCAAAAAGTAAGATGCCACTCAGAGCCATTTACTACATAGCTGGTGTCCAGGGAGACACCTCCAGATACGAATCAGAGAACCAGTCGCAGCAGGAATACCTGTCCATTTGAAAATGTTGTCCCATTCCCATGTGTCTTCCATCTTTAATGGTGTAGTTATTTCCTCTTAATAAGTGAAAGATGGCATCTTTCACTAGATTGAACTCGGTATACTTCAGTATACTTTTATGTAAGTTACCATACACATAAAATACTGACCTCTGGAAGGATTTCCAATCTTCTTGTTGGATACGGACCCCCATCACAACAAATGGATCACCTTAACCCACTCCTGCAGCCGTAGGTTTTCTGCCTAGAATATAAGCTCTCACTTTCCTAAGGCTGATGGCCTGTACAGATCAAAAATTTTTTGTTCTTAAATGCTTGTATTTATCTTACAGAGCATTAGGCTGTTCTGCTTAACATGATCCTGG
Organism: Ciconia boyciana; assembly: GCF_034638445.1. Classification (NCBI taxonomy): domain Eukaryota; kingdom Metazoa; phylum Chordata; class Aves; order Ciconiiformes; family Ciconiidae; genus Ciconia; species Ciconia boyciana. Next base: position 62,563,637 of record NC_132941.1, on the reverse strand, counting down.
GCCTTTCCAGCACATTAATAGGCCTAAATATTTTTTCCTAACATACCAATTTTCTGTAACTGACTTGGAGTAATACATAGCAGTGACACACTAACTCACTAGTTGATGTTGTAACTGCAGTCAGATTCCTAGGAACACCACAAATTAGGAGTGCTGCCTATGCTTTTTATATGCATTATGCCAGAAAGACCGAAAGGCCCCATTGGTGGTGGTGATTTCTAAGACATGCTATTCCAGCAGACCAGAAATTCCAGAATCACCCAAACAATATTATAGAATCATAGAATCGTTTAGGTAGGAAAACACCTTTAAGATCATCAAGTCCAACTGTTAACCTAGCACTGCCAAGTCTACTGTTAGTTATGATGATACACAGATTCTGGTTTTTTATGTGCCTATAGTTCATAGAAATATAGATATGAAAAAATAGTAAATTTTCCAATTTTTTTGTTGACAAGGCAAAGGAAAAAAAGGCAGGTAAACTATTTAATGAAAGCTTCCTTCTGTTTTAAAACCAACAATATAACTAAACCTTGTAAATCTTAACAAAAAGTTTATTTCAGATTCATCTTAAATCATGAAAGACATTGAATGATCCTTTATTGTATTTTCTTTATGCACATGGAGGTGATTTACTAATATGACTTTTATAGAGTAAATTTTTAAAGTTTTCTAAATTTCAGAATTTCAAAGCTGTACATTACATATTAATTTTTTCCTCCTAAAATCACACAGAATATCTTTAAAGGAATAACTTTTTAAACCTACATTTGTAGTCCACACACTGTCAGGAGTTGTTTTGCCCATTAATTGTGACATTGGATATTTGACTGACAAATTCTTTCTTACTGCCCACTTATTTCAACAACTTCCTAGCTACTGCATCATCCCATTTTAGGACAGTTCACTGTCTCTGTCTCTGGCTGAAGCCACTGGCTTTCTTCATCATTTTTTCCTGCTTGCTTTGGGGCAAGACTGTGACAGCGTTCCCTGGTCACTGTCATGTCTAGGGTTTCCCATTTTCAGTTTACAGCTATAAAATACAGAATTAGAAGAGTGAGAGCACATTTACCGAGTACCTCTCAAAGAAAATCTCAGCTTGAAAATGTTAAGTCAGATCTAAGATGTGTTTCATTGGTCAGGAAGACCCATTGGTGCCGGTTGGGTTGCAGGTGAAGCTATGCGTGACCAGGCAGGGCCTAATTGAAAGAAAATCATTGGCTTCTACCGGTTTTGATTATTCACCAGATAAGATGAGAATAGCGCTAGGCTTGCCTGATGCAATCCGAGAGATATTTTCTGTCAGTCTGTTCTCCGTTATTTCTTTTATAACCAAAAATTATTTTCTTTCAGTAAAGCAGAAGCATGACGAATTCTAAAAAGACTTATTTTGAGAAATATCAAAAAAAATCTTTCATCATTTTCTATAACGCATAATATTTCTCTTTTCAGATCTACACTTTGGGTCTACCCGTTGGTAGATTGAGTGTCAGATACTGATTAATTGTTTAAATGTGAAATAGAGCCAAATTTTATTTTGTTCTGAATATCAGAAATATTCTGAACATGTAGGTAAGTCACAGAAAGACTCTTCTGCAAAGCAGATTTTAACTGTGGGCATTTATGGCTCAGTTAAGGAGCTTAGTATCCTCTCAGAAACCAAATTCTTACAAACATACTCAGCCATAAACACACAAAGTGTCCAATTGCCTGGAATTCTGGTCATAAAAAAAAGGATAACTCTTAGCTGCTAAACACTGTAATTCACTTACTTGGGCAGGGTGTGATCTCCACGCTCATGATTCACCATTTAAAACGTCTTTCTCCACAGGTTAGGAGATTGCAGGGCAAATCTTCAGCAGCAATGAGCTCAATGGGTCTATGACCATTTTACACTACCTGAAGATCATGAACACACGATCATGACCTAACAGATACATACTGATACTAATGGATGACAGAATAAACAGGGAACAGTTACACAGTCATATTTAAACACCTGTGGTCTTTACGATTAAAGTTTGCATTTCTTTCATAGCACAAACATTTTAAAACCATTTCCAAAGGGAGTCATCTAATGTTTAGTAAAAGGTGGAAGTTATAATTGGAGTCCCTTAAAATTAACAAATCAAAACTGTAGTGGTTATGGCACTGGTTATGATGACACCAGCTTTTAGGAGCAGAGGCATTTTAACACCTTTTTCAAGATAGCTTTTGTGCATTTGTGCAGTTTTCCATCAGTGGAAAGCTTGATGTCCCATCCGTATAGAGCTGCACATGCACAAATTTGTCTGTCCTAGTCCATTTACACAGAGGAACTGAGTGAAGAAGCCAGGCAACATTTAGAGAGCATCAGTAAACTGATGTATATACATACATACATCATGTATATGTACGTACACCCATTTACATACTCATTACAGCCTCGGTTCAACAAAACAGATGAACTGCTCATGTGCTTACGACTGAGCACATGCTTTACCTGACGGGAGCTGATGGAGGCAGAGGTAGCTGGAGCAGCTGTTGCTGACCCTGGGAGACTGGCATTGCCAAAGTTGGAATCAAGATTATACTGTGAGAGATCTGCCACACGTAGCCATGTCCCTATAAGATTAGAAAATAACACAAATAAATGCTGGATTTTTTTTCTTTTATCAGCTAGGAAGTTGGTTGGATTTTCTCCAGCCCATTTATGATCAAAATTAAAACCTTCTATTTGGTCAGTCCATAAATATGCTCTAACACACTCCACACCGACCTTTAGAAATGCCAATGTTAACTGGAGCACTCAGGGACATCTGAAGGATATTTGTTTTCATGGGTTGACTTGCAAAAGAGCTCACCTTCATTTTTAGCAGTTTTCCCAATATACACATGCAAACTAGCCCAGATCTCATCGCATGTAATTTAAAATGTACAGTTTTGTCCTTCCATACCAAAGTGAACAAGCAAAACAACAAGCTCCTATTCAGAGCTAATTCAGAAGCCAGCTCTGCCTTGTCTCGCTGACTGCTCCCTAACAAGCCCTTCATTCATTGCGGTTTCATGCAGCTGAGCTGTTTCTACCTGAGCCAGTGTTACAGACCTTTAATCAAACAAATGTACAAGGAAGCTCAACTACTTAACTGCCGTGCTTGTTCTGCGGACTGAGATAGCCAAATACAACAAAAAGAATTTTATCCCGCTCAAGACGAGTACATTTCCTTGCCGTTGTTCCCAACAAAGGGCAGCAGGTACCAATGGCCCCACTATCTGTGTCAGTGAGAAGTGGAGAGCAATTTGTTTCTATTAAACAGGATGGTTCTATTTTTTATTTTGTTGGCTTAGCCTCTCCACAACCTGTGCCAATCATGGTCTTTAATCTGAACTGCCCTTGACCGTTTCTGCTATGCCACAGAAGAATTCTCTCTTTTTTTTTTTTTCCCCCTTTCTTGCACAGGTAATTGTGAGAAAGCAAGTGAAAGCCCTGGGGTATTGGATTCAAAACACAATCCTGCCATTCTCAGAACCGTACAAAGAATAAACTTGAATGCGACATTGAGTCCTCCCAGACTGCACCTGCTGGAGATCTCCCATCCCCTCCAGTTCATGGTGGGGTCACCGCAGGCTCCGCTTTACTCTGGTGGCAGGAGAGCTACTATGTTTTCAGTTCACAGTGAGATTAGATCTACAATGTTTGACCCGTCTAATTTATTTTTTGTTTGATGAAGCAAGGAGAGCCAGGCACACGGTTAAATGCCTCCCGACTTGTTCTCCCGGAGAACAAGCTGGTGTCTTTCAAGGACCATTGACATGGTGGCATTTTGAAAGGTTGTAGATTGGGGTTGATACAATTTAATGTGACCTCAGTGTACAAGAATAAACTTTTCTATATCTCTGTAGACTGGCCTGGATCTTCTCTTCTCAAGGGTCTAAGAGGAAAACCTAGTATAACCTATCCCATGTGCAAGTTCTGAATTACATAGTGTTTTGTATTCTTTTTTTGATGTAGGTTCCTTTGGATTTGAAACCTGTCCTGAAAGCACTGCTAAGACTCATTTTGCTCACTGAATTTCAGTGACTCATTTCCCTGCTTTGGTATGGGGAGTTAAGGTTGCCTGGTGTAAAGAAATCAGAAGAACAGGAGCTCAAACTAGATCTTACTGCACCAGCCTTCTTACATGAAATATTGCTGAACAGTGAACCATGTCATACTGCCAAGATTCACCTCAAATACTCAGGACAGAATCCCAAATACTTCATATTTCTGTAAGTTTTTGTTACACAAACATAGGCCTACCAGATGCCTCAATTTTCCAACATCTGCCTATATCTGGAAAGATTCTCTATTCCTTCTTATCCAGAAAAGAATTTTCCTAAGTATTTTTTTCTCTTTCTCATTTTATAGCAGACAAAAATGTTGTTGATTTGGATCAATACAGAGTATAAAAGCCATTTCTACTGGACTCCCTCAGAGGCATTTTTTCGGCTCTTGTTATTGATACCAGGAATTACATAAGCTGATGTCCCTCTAATGACATTTCTGCTGTCTTTCTAGCTTCCATTTCTAGATAAGAATCTTAAAAATCCATAGGACACTCACCTATTTGGCACAGAAATGTTACAGACGCACCTACTGTTTGTTAGCTTGCCTCCATTTACGCTCACCAAATAAACTTCCACAGGCTTGTATAGTGATGCAAACACATTCAAAAGCTCAGGATTTGCAGGCTTGAGACAGCCACAGCCCCCTTTGGAGACAGAACATGTACCAGAAGAAAATCAGAATTTTGAGCAGTCACCAAAAAAATTCCATAATTTTTCATTTTGTTCTGCAAGTCTTGCAATACACCAAGTCTTCTGGCAGGTACTGCTGCAACCCCTGGGGACCTGGAATTAGATCTGCTCTTTCTTGATCGCATTATCTCTGATTTTGAGATAAAAATCAGAAGCCTCTGACATAAAATCAGGGTTCTGTGGAGGGCAAATAAAAGCTGCAGTTGAACAAGCTTCTTACCTTTAAAATACTGTGGAAGGAGATGTTCCAGTTTGAATTTTTTAGGGAAAAATTCAGGTTAGTTATAATTTTTTCTGAGTATTTTTATCTACCCCTAAGGCAAGAGATAAATGAAGTGTGATAGTACTTTGGAGAGCTTAGGAACTATTTGTGGTGAATAATTTATTCGACAAATTTTGCCCTTATTTCAGTTCATGAATTATCTGTGAACTGACTGGTACTTTTACGAATTTATTCATAATTCAAAATTATTCAAGAAATGTTTCTGTCCAAACACATTTTGCTGTACAGTTTGCCTATGAACAGATTATTGATTTAGCAATTTATTATCTGCAATGTATTACTTGGGGGGGTGAGGGGAAATTATTCCTTTTCAAAGGCCCTGTAACTCATCCTTAAACTGCATTTCAAAGGTTTCAGGAGAGCTAACCTTTCTGTTTGCTGCCTTCATGGGGTCTGAATTCACTTTTGCTAATTTTTGTCATTGTTAGCCATTCAGGCTGGTCTCTACTTGGATGTTTGAAACTGATTTAATTAACTGGCTTTAGTACATAATTAGTGACTCTAATCAAAACAAATATCAAATTTATAAAAGAAAAGCAAGTATTGTGTTGATATAAATAAGACAACCAACAGAATAGGTATTGTCCTACGGCTAGGTATGATTTACATATGATTTACGTGATTTACATACCTAGACATAGGGCTGTTAAAATCTCTTCTTAACCTATAGCAGTGTCCATGCATTTGAGCTTATTTTAAGAAGAAAAATCTATTAAAAAGGAAAATAGAAAGAAATTTAGTGCAACTACCTTCCTATAACTTCAACTTAGTTTTCTATGGATCTAATGCCCTGATTTAATTTGATACAATTACAATAAAAGCTGCAATCTAAGGCGAGTAAATGAATTTTGTGTCAAGAGTGAAATACAATCTGTTAAAATTGGTTTGAAAATACAATTTTAGGTCTAGTACAGCAAGTCCTGACATTTCAGATTAATCTGTCCTATAACAAAATTAATGACACTCAAAGTTGTTTAAGAATGGCTGTTAACTATACTTACCCTATTCATCACCGGCTCTATCAGTCTAATCCAAGAAGTCACCAGGCTATTAAGTACAGTACATCAGTTCACTTTAAGGACATTCAGATTGTGATTGTTTGAGGGATTGAATTGCCTAGTAATAGAAATACAAGGTACCACAGTAAATAACAAGAGAAATACCCCTGGAAGCTTGTTGATGTGATGCTTGTGCATGTATGTCACTACAGCAGGTCTCCTTGTTAAAAAAAAAAATGTTAAAAACCAGAGGTCATTTCTGGTAGGCACATCTGGATGATCTTATCTGGGTGATCTAACCTTTTAGGACTTCACATGGGGCAGCATATCTCATGAGAGTGGCTTCTCCTGCATCACATCTTGAAGTTCCTGCCTCTGGCCATGTAAAATCCATGCAAAAGCCATGTCAAAGCGAGGTTCCTGCTGCTCCCGTCCCAAATCTGTCCCAGTTGGAGCCTGGAAGGGGACAAGATCAGGTTTCATCCTGTACATCAGATGGGAGGGCTGAAGGGCCATCCATTAGTCTTGGCTTTGTTCCTCTTGTTAGCCTCAAGCATGCAGCAGTAATTGCAATTTGGGGTCCATTTGGGGTCCAAACAGGCCATAAAAAGCTTTGCAAGCAATTAAGGCAGTGCAGATGTGTGTATGGGTTGATTTGAAGAACTAGAATTGAGAAGAGCCAGAGCAAGCATTGTTGTCTCCATTCTATTCATATTTTTTTCTAACTAAAAATAAGAATAAGCCAAGAAATATTCTGTTTTTATGTAAAGTGAAACAGTGTACTTGAGACACAATGGTTTTTGTATACCTTTATGATAGCTTCTTTTTTTTTAAGGAATAAGTAAAACTAGACTTTTTCACTGAAGATACAGGGCATAATATTCTCCTTTGGACAAGTATTTAAGATGTGGGAGACCAAGATGCAGCTTGTCCCTCTGCCTCATTGAATTTGAAGCCCAGTCCCCAGTTTCATTGGAGACTATTCTTCCCCGCAGATTAGTGAGCATCTCACTGCCTGTGTGGTTCAGTACCTGTCTAAATAATGTCATGCAGAAAGGAACAGCTCCAATGGTCAGTGAAGACATTGTCCCCAGTACAGATTCACTACATGTCTATGAAAGGTGGAAGATGTTGGTTCAAAAACTAGAATATAAATTTTCCCTGTATAGGGGAGACTAGAAGCAGCTCATTTACATTCTCCAGGAGGGCCTTGGGATAAAAAATGACGTCATTCTTACTCCCGTCATTTAGTGACTCTGTTGCTGCCATCCCATTTGACAAAAGCTACCTGAATCTGTTAATTGTCGTAGATTAACTGAAGTTGTATTCTTCAGAAAGTGGAGTATTCACTTCACCCAAGGAGACACCCAGTGCTATGAATATTAAAATTCCTATTATTGATCTAAAGAACTGGCTTGTTGTGAAACCTACCTTTCATCTGGTGATGAAAATGGCACTCATTTCATTTGGCTTTTTATCTCTTTTGATCTGAATTACCTGGTTTTGCATAAATTATAGATTCTCTTTTCCTGCTATTGTGAATCTGGAATAACTTCACCAATGTGGCTGGAATCAATACATATGACTATCTCTGACTGTGTATTTTGTGTTGAGCACATGCCATGCTCGTACACCATCTTCTTTTCCCCTCTCCACAGGGTGAGACCATTCTAGGATTTCCCACCGAAAAGTTTCATAGCTCACACAGCTGAATTGATTCTTCTTTACTTTTGACACTGAAGGTGATATCCATTCCTCCAGGATAAAGTGCTACATTTGCTCACATAATAGCCATACTTTTTGCCCAAATGTTGCCATTAAAAACTCAGGTATGGCCATTAGGCTCTCCCTAGAGTAAGGCTGAAGAAAATTCAGGACTTAACCTAAGCTGTAATTACCTAACTGAATGTTCATCCACTCACACATTTTTCATCCACTTTGAAATTGCATTCCCCTATACGTTTCCTGTATTCTAATGCCTCTCCTGCAGCTTTTAGCTCGAATCACCAGAGTAATCAGTGTCCTTCGTTACAGTCTAGGCAAGACTAAATGCAGAGCTAACATCCCATACTGAAGTGATATGAATCACATCACCACAAAAAGCCTGACATCTGGGTTTACCACATAGGCATGTGGAAATGAAAAATTGCTTTTGATGCCTCTCTCTCTCTCTGTTATTTTTATAAAAAAAAAGAAAAAAAGAAAAAAGAAATGAGGGTATGACCATTACACAGAGATTTTCCTTTAAAATCTAGAGGGATGAAGTGAAGAAATGCCAGCATGGTACCTGGCTGGGTATTACACACAGAAGCAAATGCAAGCTTTCAAAGGGCAAGTGTGAGTTTTGATGCTAAGGAAAACCTGTAGAAATGATAACATGTCTCTTCTAAGTGGGCAGTGTAATTGCCCTTGAAAGATCATAGCCCAGGCAATCCAGAGCACATGGGGATCCAGCCTGAGTGTGTTTTCTTCTGTTTTAATAAGTACAAAATACTAATATGTATCTGTTATTCAGACATAGGAGGAAGACAACAAGCAGGAGATACATGCTCAAATCCATTTCGTGCTGTGCCAGGAGGTAAGAAAAGACTAGTAAAGGCCAAAAACTGGCATGCACCACTGAAGAGTTTACTGGTATGAATTTGCCTTTGCAAGTGATAGTCGCGATAGCTACCTCTACTGTACTGATGAGTCTTACCTTACTGCATTGATTTCTGTCCCCTGCAAAACAAGCAGGAGCTAGGGACTGATGTATCCATGATGCTCCTGCTACAATATAAGCTTGGGGACACCTCTGAAGCTAAATATTTTTTATAAACACAAACCAGCCCTTAACAAATGAATATTTGTTTCCACTTAGATAGTCTATACATCAACAGTTTTCAGATGACAGTAGGGGCAATTTAAATGGTAGAAAATAAATAAATCCCATTTATCAGCGGCTGAATTTTTCATGACTATATTGGTATTAAATATTAACTATATAGAATGTTTCTATATCAGTTTCTAAAAGAGCATGGAAATTGGTTTGCAAGAAAATTGTTCTTAGTTAGACATACTCCTAAGTCACAGGGACTTCAGGATCTTTTATTACCATTTTAAAGTGCAAAGATGCATGGAGATAAATTTACCTTGAAGGTAAGCATGTATCAAAGGAAAGGGCAAACATTAATGCTTATTAGCATAGTAAAATCTTATTTTCTGTTAGGCCTGTAACAAACTAAATTTACAAATTTTTTTTTAATATTTTACTTTATTATTTAGAAAGAAGTAGACATGATTAACAGACACATTGTAGAGCAAGAGGTGAATTCAACTAAATGGGAGTATAGATATAGTAACATCTTTCTGCCAAACAGGTTGCTCCAAAGAGCTTGGAAGACATGTAAGATATTTGAGTTCAGGAAAAAAGGATGATATTTTGACATTCATGAAAGTTTGAGGAGAGAAAGTGTAATCCTTTCCATGGAAACTTATGAACATGGATTGTCAGAAACTGCTGGTGTTGGTAAGAAAAACTTAGCCTTGCAAAGCAGTTCTATCTCTTGAATGGGGATGAGACGGGTGGTAACTCACGGAGAGAAACCAGCTCTATCTGAAAGCAGTAAAAATAAACATATCGATTTGGTTGTGCCAGTCACAGAGAGAGATGGGACCTCAGGAAGGGAGGGAATGCCACCAGACAGGGTGAGGAGCCCAGCTGGGGAGGAGAGGGCTAACTGGTGCCCCTAAGTGATTGAAGACAGACATGAATAAAGGGCTACCTTGCATCACAAATAGCCATTTCAACTACCGAAACCTCAAGTTATGGGGCAAAATTAGTTTCTGAGTACGGATATGAGCAATCTTGAGGCAATTCCTATTGCTTTTCCCACACATAAGTTGTAACCAAAGTGACTGCTCATGCCAAGCAACACTCAGCATCAAGGTTGGGCTACTTACTTCCACGGGAGCTGCTCAAACCACTGTAACTGCTGCTGTACTGCAAATGCGACGTTGAATTATGCAAAAGATGAAGGCTGGTCTTGCATTAAGCATAATGTTACAATCCAAAAGAAGCAGGATGATCATAAAACCCCTGATGACAACGCCTGGTGCAGGTCACCATTAGGTCAGTTCTCTGGGCCAAAGGAGGTCTCCCTTCCTCTGCAGAAATGTGAATAATTTGTTAATTGTTCTACCTTCTCTTGCAAGTGCCCATCGAGATTTTTCATTAGATGGCACATGAACCTTGCGAGCTGTAAATTAAGCATGAGAACAGCTTGGCTGGCAATGTGCAGTGATCTTGGGACAGCCAGGGCCAGGGTTGTGCCCTCAAATAAAACCAGATATAATTTCTTTGCTGTCACGACACTTCTGCCTTTCTTTTCCTCCCAGTGTAAATCGCACCTGTCTGCTTGCTCATCCTTTTACAATTCTGAGCCACTGACAGATTTGCCTTTTTAGCTTTCCTTCAACAGAAGAGACAAATGGAGCTGCTGATTTAAGTTTGATAACTCCCTTTGCTTTAATGTTTCCACAATAATTTCCACTAGGCAAGTACATTCCCCAAAGAAAAAAAAAAGTATCGAAATGTTTTGCTCGATCAGTATGTCACAACTGGAAGTGGCTCTTTATTTGAAAGCAGATGACATCTGTGGCTGTGACCATAAGGCTGGAGGTACTACAGGCAAGGATCTTAGCGGCTCTCACGTGAGTCTATTGATGCTAAGGAGATCTACCAGCCAACACCATTTCAGGAAGAAGCCTTTGGACTTAATTCATCATCTATTACCCCAGCTTCACGCCAGTCTGACTGCACCCATGCAAGAGTGCCAGTGCCAAGGAACCAGGCAGCCTGCAAGAACAGCAAACCAAGCCTTCTGCATGAGGCATGCTTTTGCTGCTGAGTTCCGTGCCATGATATGCAATCCCATCTTGCTGTATCCTTAACCTAAAATTTATGCTTCGAACTGTTTGTGCTAAATTTTGAAATTTGGGGCTATCACTGGGCAGGAGCCAGGCCAAACTCTTTAAGAGGAAATCATGATAAACTGGTTTTCTTAAAAGTGGCCAAGCATAAAATGTTTTGTCCAGCTGTAATTTGGACACAGCTGCTGTACTGGATTGCCGGCTGCATCTCATGTTGTGAGATAATGGAAAGAAAGCTTAAGTCTATTTCACTAAAATCTTAAACTGCTTTAATAAAGCCTTTAAAAATATCACATACTAATTTAAACAGCTATGAGGATGGTCAAAAAAGCTGACCCTAGTATCAGAAGAAATAGGAGTTCAATGGAAATCTGTTTTCATTAAAGCTCATATAAATCTAGTGAATGGTGAAAACATTGGAAATCTAGCTGCATGATCACCTTGGTGACAGGGTTCCTTTCACAATAATTCAAATCAGATCTCAATTTGAAAACACAAAATCAAATAAAAACACAACATAAAATCTTGAAATTAATTCAAGGAATCACAGTTACAATGTCTGAGCCCAGATTTTAAAATGCAAGTATTGATGTAAGCCGTATAGAAATGGCACTGAGATATTGGTAACACACAAGAACAATACATTTTAAGTCAGGCTTAAAATAGTCTCATTTTAACAGTATTCTTATTCTAATATCAGGTTTCACAATGAATTACTTTGATGTGTCATTTTTCTTACTCCACAGAAATGTTCTGTTCCTTGAAGAGGAAACAAAGGCCTTTGCTTTTCCAAGTTATACATGTCAAAAATATCGAAACTTCATAAAACATCTGGTTCTCTCTGTTTCGCAGGATTCTTATTTGGTCACTGACTGAACTCTTATGGTCCAATTAATTAAATTAATGGCTATCTCATAAATTTAAAAAATATATATCCCATGTCCTTAAATCTCTGAATCCCAGCTGGGAACCTGAAAGGCGTGAAATACACAGTAATCATCTCACATCAACAGAAACTGATCTTAAAGCTGTAATTACATGATAAATGTCTTTATGACACATGCCCACTATTTGGTCATGCCCTAGAGACAAATGCTAAGAGCCAAGAGAATGGGGAGGGGGGAGGAAAGGTAGCTGATATCCAATCCATTCAGCATGTTTGCAGTTTCATTGGCTTTCTTTCAATGACCTGAGACTTCCAAGAGCATGATAGATATTTCCTAAATATTTTACATTCAGGTAATTACAGTAGTATATGGATTTGCTAGTCAGCTTAGAGGAGACCAATTAATTGCTGCAAATCACGGTATAAGGGATGAGCTTGCAGCAGAGGAAGGGTCACATCTTAATAAAATAGGCAGAGCTGGATGCGTATGACTAAAGTCAGTCACATGCAAGTTGACTGCAGACTGATAAACTCCACAACCTTTGCTTAAGCAAAATCTTCATATATTTGAGGTTCTGCCTGAGTCAGGACCATAGACTCAGGCCTTAAATTTCTGCAGTTTTCTGCTAGCCAAACACCAGAGTAGAACAATTTTACATCAGCTTTTTTTTCAGCACAACATCCTTTATTTCATTATTTTTTACACAGGATTTCAATGGCACACGACTTACCTTTGATTGTTTTTTTCACTGGTCTGCTGTGAGCTTTTTCTCTTCCAAGGCACTAAGTTGACCCATGCCTTTAAAGACACCGACCAAGGCAGATTTGGGGCCATATTCTCAATATGTCTGTAGTCCCTTAATGCAAAAAAAAGTATGCAAAAAGAGCATCACAGCAAAACCTCTGTGGTGATCTGAAAGGCACTTGGCTTACAAAGAAGATTGCAGGCCCCTAGTATTTGAGTCTACTGAAGCTCACTAGGACAGACCATGCCCTGCAAAATGTTATAATCCACTTGGGAAACAGATGGACAAGGTATCCAAAGAGGTTTCTTTTATTTCTATGTCTCTGATGATGGTAATGTAAAGTAGGCCATATACTTGTTTAATCTTGGACAGCCTTGAACTGAGTGACACCACAGTTGCCTTTGTTAAAATGCATTATTGTGTATAATATACATTGAGAAAATGGAAAGGCAGTTCTGCCAGTTGAAGTTTAAACATGCAAGTCTTTAATGGTGCAGAGGCTCCGAATGCAGAATCCTCCACAGAAGCCAGTTTTGTACTTTCCAAACACTCGTTCAAAAAGACTTGAATTACTGGTGTTTTATGTACTGGAGAAGTAACATCAATAGTTGTAAGAACTGCTGTTGATATCGGCAGCTAAAGTTATCAAGGCTTGCAAAGCCCTTTCAAATCGGAAAGAGGGATGGGAATCTCTTTGGAAATATGTTTTGATATCTCCCAAGCCCACAGAAAACACATGTATATATTTTTCCCTGTCAAGTTAAAAGGATATGGTCACATTTTCAAATATACCTGAGTTACAAAGGAGCTTAAATGAATAGTGCTGCACAGCAGTGATCACTTTGTTGATTAAAATGATCTTGTTAGAGCGTCAGCATTACACTCATAGCTCTCTACTTCTATTAATTTCAGCATCACAGGAAGATGCTAATTTTGACTGGAAAACAAGGCAACGTGGTGATTTTTACCTTCTTTAGCACACAAGTAAAGCTGGTTGAGCTGCATTGCAAAGCTATTCTGAGCTAGCTGTACCAAATCATATCAATGCCATATTTTTGTAGCTTCATCTAACTCATTGTCAAATATGCCTTGAAAATTGTTTTTGAAGCAGTTGTTTCTCCAAAACCATTAGATCTTACTTACTACCAGTAATCGATGATGCTTCTCAAGGTTAATGACAAAGACAGCTTCCGTATTTTGACATACACATGACTTCTCCTATTGACTTCAAAGGTAATCTATCTGAAGACTGAAGCTGGCATTCAGAAAGGAATACTAAAGAGTCAGGTTAATCATTAATCAGCATAGAGATGTAATTATTTTTATGTGAAATGCTATTCCATATAAAACTCCATTAAGAGCTCCCACCTACTGTGTCACTTGAATCCTAGTTCCTTTTTTAACTTGGCTCACTTAAAAATAAATCAGCTACTTGTTTAAAAGAAACATATGCTTGTTGAGCTTTTTAGATTAGGGCTTTAAAAACAATTGGCTTATGCACCATGCTTATTCACACCAAGCAGACAATAAAAAATGAGAGAACCTCAGTACGCTGATCATATTCTATAGTTTTATTGTGTGTCAAATGCAGCAATGATAGAAATAAAATAGCATGCAAAGTATCCTGGAATAATCATCCTGTTTTTCAACAACCCCTTGCATATTTGCATTCTACCACATAAGGAAAGCATGGACACAATAATCGTAATGGGCGCTGCCCATGCTGTGCAGGTGGAAGCTGATCTTGTCTCTGCTGGGAGCAACCCTGGTGCAAAATGTGCTTGAGGGAGTTATTGCCCACCCTGCCCTTACAAAAGGTTAAAGCATGACTGCGAGTTTCCCAGACTTGAGCAAACAATAATTTATTCAGCAAAATGCATCCACCCCCAATTTTTTCCTTTCTAAAAGGAATCTCATGACATTAGGAGTGACAACAAAAGCTTTTGCCAGAGCCAAAGAGAAAGGAAGGTACCGGAGATTACACAAAAGAGCTTCAGGTAGTCAGGCAAGATTGACTGAATGCCTGAAATGGCACTTCACGTAAGCTCTCACTTAATTTTAAGCCTGTGAGGAGTTTTGCATGCTCAAGGTTAAAATAAGTGACAAATAGCTTTGTAGAATAGAAGCTGGAATTCAGGAAAGAAACCAAGTGTGACAATGGGATCTATAATACAGTTATAAAAATACATAGGTGCAATAAAATGCAAATTTGAGGTATACAACAAACCGAGTATCCGTGCCGTTCGTCTCAGCTTGGTATTCTTTGTGGAAAGACGAGTATGTAGAGTAGAATCGGTTTTTATACAACCTTAATCTCAAAGACCTTTCCTAATATTAAATGCATAAATGAGGGGGTTTTTTCACTAACGGTCTCTGGAAATGCTGCAGTTTTAATGCAAATGAGTCCCAAAGAGACAAAGAGAAAATAAATATTTGTTTTTCATTCAATGATCCTGTTAGGTTTTATCTACTGTGACCCTCCCCTAGCCTTACCATCAGATATCCATGCAAACAGGGTCATTAGAAACGAGCAGCTTTCTTTGAAATTAAATATAGATTTGCCTGAAAATTTCCTTATCTCTTTACATTTACATTTCTAACAATACCCATGTATTATTGCTAGGCTCACTAGTAAAATTCAAAAAGGTCATTAATAAAAGCTTGTTCCCATATAAAGGATTTTAGTTACATGTTTTGCAAAGAAAACTCTGCTTGTTTAGTACACAGTATAATTGTTTCCTTTGGCCATCTGCTAAGCAGAGAAAAACCTTGAGTTCATGAAGGTATTTTTTTCATTTACAAACTACTGCAAGCACTAAAAGAGAGTATCTTGTATATACTATCTGTGCCATCCTCGGAGGTGAACATGTAATATGTGCTTATCTGCATTTTACTGGCATTACCTTAAGTAATGAAGCGTACGAGTCTACTTGTCTGGGCCTGTCCCTGTAGATATTTGTGCATGACCGTAGATCTCTATACCTTCCTCAAACCTGCTCTGCTATACATCCTCTTTGCCCTGCCCCTGTTGAACAACAGGGATACAAATTCTCCTTCTGACTTCCTACTAGTCCTTTCAGGTGACACAAGATTTGGGGTGTATCAAGGATGGGGAGTGTCAAGTAAAGAGGAAATTGGATGTCACCTTCAAGTAACCACAGTCCTGCAAACATTTATGTATTTTTGAACATTGTGTATGTTTAAATACAAATATGTTCGAGATCAGATATGAAGTCCCATTAATACAGCTTTTGTCTGGGAGTGTATGCATCAACGTGAGTTAAAAGTCTACTTGTGACTGCGAATACTAATCAGCAGTAAGTAGATAGTGAAAATCTTTCCAGGGATGTTGCAATAAGTCAAGCAGTACAAACACCTGAAATGCAGAACTAGAGTTAAAAGCAAAAGAAATAAATATTTTTTAAATTTTAGAAATAATCTAATAAAGACAACAGTGTAGTTGAGTAACAGCTAATTTTTTTCTGTCGGGCATTTTAATAGTCTATGCGGCATTTTTTAATCATTTGTGCACAAGATTCCAGTGAGTTTTAACCATCTGGAAAGTTAGAAAAATCATAAGGGTTAGAAGAATGAGCTAATAGAGTGACTAAAAAGATCTGACAACATGTACTGAAATTATTTAAGATCTAATTTTATATTAAACTAGATCATAAACTAATTAACTTACACCCTTTAAAGTTCCCGTATATTCATTTTAGGCTCAAGGAGAAGATAATTTCAAAGACGACCCACTGTACCTTTTCACACATGAAGTGGCTGAATCACGGCATTCTCACATGAAGTGAGAAAGCACTAGAGATTTTCGCTGCGCTTATGCGCCGTGCTCGTACGTGGTGTACAGCTTTGTGCCACCAGAGATGCAGTGAAAGAGGCATCTGCCAAAGCCTCTTCTGCTTTGAAGGGCTCTGCCATCTTTAGAGCAATTTTCCATTGGGAGCCTGATAACATTAAATGAAAGATTGTCATTTCTTTTAGTGGGTTTTGGACAGCCCACAGAAGCGACAAAATGTTTTCAAATCACTGCCAACTTTTAAAAGTATCCTTTCTGAGCACAAAGCAAGCGCTTACGAAAGGGCTGCAGACTATTCTAGGACTTGACCTTTCATTGTGAGGAGAAATTTGGCTTGCTGCAGCAAAGCCCAGAAGCATCTTTTTCGTTGAGCACTAGATAGGCTGCCTGTGCGCTAGTCACCTTGCAGGCTCAAGCCTTTCACAAGTAAAGCATCCGTCAGGTTTTATATCTACCTCCTGAAATTATAAGGAAGTAGAGCCTGCTCCTGCCCCTATTGAAGCCAACGAGAGAGAACTCCTTGACTTGATTGGGAACGCGTTCAAGTAATGAATCAGGTGGTTTTGGTGGAAATTTGCAATTCAAAAGCTGCCATTAGAAAAGTAGCATTTGAAACTGTGTTGCTGTGTTATGCCTCATGTAGATCAGTATCAAATTAAATTTCCCTATTGTACCTCTTATGTTGTTAACACAATGCAGGGAGTGTTGTTTGCCTCATCTCCATCCTTCTAACTGCAACATCCTTTTCAGTTTAAACTATACAGAAGTGAATAATTATTGAGGCCTTCTGTTTACCATCTCTAGAAGATTATCCCAATAAACATTGTGAAGCAGACCTTTTGCATTTGCAATGACATATAATTTACGTGGAACAAATGCTTTGGGTTCAGCATAAAGACCATTCATCAGGCAAATCTGAATCAGAGGCAGCTTAGAAAAAGAATCCTTTGTCTAATTGTTTTCCATCACAAACAACATGTGGGAAAGAGATTTAGGCAATATTTTCAAACATTATAAGCTACATAATTATTGTCCTCTGCAAACCTGGTGATAGTTTTTGCAATCACAATTGCACTTTATCTGTCTAATCACCTATTCACTGTGACCAATTACAGACTTGGCATTGATGAGGAGGCATTTAATAA
This sequence comes from Ciconia boyciana, assembly GCF_034638445.1. Lineage (NCBI taxonomy): Eukaryota > Metazoa > Chordata > Aves > Ciconiiformes > Ciconiidae > Ciconia > Ciconia boyciana. The sequence goes on along the minus strand of NC_132941.1, from coordinate 62,546,081 downwards.
TATTAAATACAAAACCCTAGATTTGAATAATATTGAGTTTATGACACAAACTAACAAAAGCCAGGAAATTCAAAGGCAAGGTTTATGCTCCATCCTTAATTCATGGCATTCTGCCTAGGCATAAGAGCACATATGAGCACTGCGGAGATCTCCCCTACACAAAGATCGTTGCAGTGCTGAGTTACAAAGGAATAATAAAGTCTTGAGATTAATTTTTAATGTTTAGGTCTTTTGCAGATTTACCATGTAACTGCAACAATATTCTTGTTATGTGTTATGTTTGCAATGCTTTTTTACTGTACAAACCTTTGGGGAAAAGGAGTTAGAGCCTGGTATTTTCTACATCCATTTAGTACCACTGTCCTGGCATGAAAGAAAAGGTCAATAAAAACTGGGAGTTCCCCCTCTTTTTTTCCACTGGTTGCTTCTATTGATGCAGGCTTCTCTCTGCAAAAGTGTAGTGAGCATTTCTGTCAAAGAAAAAAATGAAACTGATACACAGAAAGTCCTGCTCACTGGCATAAATTAGAGGAATTTTGAGGCTGCTCTAAATTTAAGCAAGCTGAAATTAATTTCTGGGTACCCTGAGTAAAGAGTGATGGAAGGAGAGGTTAGAGTAGCATCTCCTCTTCATCATCCTGTTACAGACTCAATCCAGTTTGGCTACATCTGAAAATAGGTCACAATATTATTCCAAGTTTTCCTAGATCATTATTGAATACAATATGCCATGTAGAAAATATTTTTTTGTCCTTTTTTTCTCAATAAAGGTGCATCTTATTCATAGCTACATAGTGTACACAGGCTGCTTTTTTCTAAGTTTAGAGTTTCATTCAAAGAAATACAGTGGCTCTCAGAGAGATATTTTGAGGAATCAAGTGAATTACCTATTATGATCCTGTTACTAATTTTGATGCCATATATTTGTTATGCTGTAACCTAGAATGGCAGCTTCACAGGCAGCAAGACCTCTCACATAAATACGTATGTTACCATAGTTTTAAAACTAGATTTTGCCTTGATAAAATGTAATGGCTCCAAAATGGCTGTTATGGTCCATCATGTAAATCCTTCTTAGTTTGTGGATTATTGACCCAATGGACTCTAATGGGAGTTCTTTGGAGATGTTCAATCTATTGTATCCATCCAGCTGCATCTGATGTGCTTGTTATTTGCCCTTTGCAGCTTTAGGGCTATTATGTGAGTCCAGCTGCTGACAATACATGCAAAAAATTCTTATAAAATATAGGAAAGTTAACCCCTCATTTGCTTTTAAACCTGCATTTTTGTGACTTTTTTCTTTAGCCCCAGTCATTATTGTTTTCACAGACACTTTGGCAGTAAAGAGAGGAAAAAAAGGCAGGAACAGTTATTGATTTTTCTGAGCCTTCAGCTTGGGAAGCATGAAATAGGAGGAGCCTCCTATAAAGAAGGAGGTGAATGAAGCCACAGAGAAGCCTGTCCTTGTCTATCTCTTGCAGCTCTTCTGGGAATGGCAGCAAAAGGGAATTGCTGTTATTGTTCAGTGGCATTACAAAAGTGTTCAGTTTTTTCAGAAACAGAGGTGGATGGGTCAGCAAAGAAGTGTATAGAAGTAACTCGGGTGATGAAGATAAAGTTGCTGGCCCACACCAAAGGAGCTGGAGGCTACGGGCCCCCAGAGAACCAGCTGACCATCCTTTCATTGCCCCAGCCCCCCAGTGTCCCCCAGCATTGCCAACCCCCGGGTGTCCCTAGCTCCACCGCTCACTGGAGTTATGAGCCCCCTACTCCTGTTTTAGTCCTAAAGCACAGGAAAAGGGGTGAGTCACTGCCCCACAAAAAAGTGACTAGCATGCTCAGGTCTTGTGGTAGGAAAAAATAGTTGAAAGCTGCATAAAGCAAGAAACTTCACTAGCAACATCTCAGTGAGCAAAGGGAGAAAGGGAGGAGGCTCCTCTGGGTTCATGATGGGAAGTAATCATCATTTTTATATCCAGAAAATAAATTTAAATACTTTTAAAAAAATAATTACTGGGAATAACTCTCACTAAAATATTATTTTTTCTTGAGGTTATTTATAGAGTCTCCTCTCTATTTGATATAGCCTAAATTCTAGATGCCAACAGAGCGTGAATGTCATAAATATGCATATATTGGCATGGTTCATATTTATGCCAAAATATGTTAAAGAAGCCTTTATTTTCTTCTGAATATTATGCTCATTTTAAAGACAGACCTAAAAAACCCTAGAGAAATCACAGATGACTTCTCATTCATGAGGCATGATTTACCATGGCTGTAATTCTTGACCTACAATTTCTGCAGACATTTTAGAGCTATCAAACAACAGAAAAAGCAGTCCTGCACTTCTGGTGAATCAGTAGCAAAAGGGGAGAATTTTGCTTCCTCAAGAAAGAAATATCAAAACACAAATCACCCCATTGCATAAGAAATGCAATTAAATTAACAAATATAATCTATCTTAAAAAAATACATTCAAACATTTAATTTGCATAGAAACAGGCAATGCTATTCATTTTGAGACAAGAAAATCAAAAGTCATAGCTAGCAGCCACTCTTCTAGACCAGATTTTGAGCACAACCCCCCCAGGGCTGTTTCTACCAATTTTCCAATAAATCATGTAATGACTTTTAGAAAAGACAGATATTTAATTCTTGAATTAGAACTATAGGACCATAACCAAAGACTGACAGCCCTCTTATTCTGCCATACTCCCATACAAACCCTTTCAGCTGATTGGCTGTGAAATAATGCAATAATTAGGCAATTAGATATTTGGGAGAATGTAGAATGAAGCACTGAGCGCTGACCTTTATTACATAGATCAAAGTACACTGGAAGAATGGCCAAATAGATCTTGTTTACAAGCCCTTATCAATTTTTTTCAACATTTCAAAATTAAGAATTAGGGGGCTGTACCTCCGCAGCTACAGATACATTTGCAGTTGGTATTAGATACAAAGGAGAAAAGTCATATTCTTTGTCAATAGAAAGCACCAGTTCTTTAGTTACACATATTGATTTAAACCTATAACATATATTGAGTAGCAATAAGATAAACATTATAAGCTAAATGTTCCCAAATAACTTTTTCATTACCTTTAATGGTGTTACTTGGAAGAGTGAGGGGGGAAAAAAAGAAAATTAATTACAAATAAAATTAGTCAGTTCTGGACAACCTCTCTTCTCTGAGTCCTTGGTCATCAAGAGGGAAGTATCTCTGGAGATCCAAACTTACAAGGGAGCTTTAATTTCTTTTTTCTCTTAATGGTGAAATATATGAGCATCACATGAGGCTGCTAAGGTGGGCTTGGGCCTAACAAAGCCCATTCAGAAATCTGAATAAATCCTTTTAAATAAGACTGTAGGAACAAGCCAGCATTCAGGATGAAGGAAGTATAGCTTAACAGGTAAATTATGTGAAATTAATATATTTCAGCCGTGGAGAGAGCCAAGGATTAGGTCTGTTGACCAAAACCCCAACCCTACCCCAGGGTAGGGAATTTTTAGAGGAATTCAGATAGATGTTTGATCGCAGAGTGATGCTTCTGGAGCATCTGCTGATGTATATGGACCATACAATGGATGGCTCATGTTTGCATGGGCATACCTGTGTTCTGGAGCACGTGGACTTGGAAAATGAGTTTGGGCATAATATTTCTATGGTCTTTATATTGGCGTCAAACCAGGGGGGGCAGTTATCTGTAGTAATCCATAGGCACTGGGTGTAAACAAGCTAGGGCAACCTTCAGATGGTGGAGATGTGAGCTGTCAAAGGAGGAAAGAAAAACACATCACTGCAAAACTCTTACTTTCTTCACTTCTGTGGCTCTTGGGATTTATGTATTTAACTTTTATCCTGCCTGGAAGGAGAAGAATTTGTAAATTTTTCAATCAGTTGGTCAGAAGTTTCAGATTTTCCCCCTCGGTGGCACTATGCTTGTCATGACAGACAAAGAGCTAATTAGAAGGTGCTAGAGCTTGCCCTTTCATGGCAGCTCCTTTGAACCAGTCTAACTGTGGAGAAACTCCTTCTTAGTCTGTAAAAGTTACAGCATAAAATTTTTATAGCTTGCACAGCTGGAATCTGCGAACGTGGAATTTCCCTCTGAGCAAGACGTATAGTGAGATACAAAGTCTCTTTAATGCATAATTTGTGAGTGAAGCTAATTTTCTAATTTAAGTTGCATATTGCCTCTTTGGGGTTTTAAAAGAATATTCTGGCTCTAAAAGCAAGAAATGTGATTATCTGTGTGTACGCCTGTGGAAGCCGAGGAGAAAGACTGGAAGTAGCAGATGCACTTAAAATATAACTATTTAAAATAAAAACCTGGTATCAGAAATTACTCACAGCCCATTCCATCTCCTTCCCCCACCCCCAAATAAAAATACAGTTACGTTTGCAGTTAGAGAACACCCTCTTACTCGTAGCTAGTGTTACTGGAGCCCCTACAGTGCTACTGCAGACCTTGGAAAATTAAAACCCTTTTGCAGAAGTGAATTTTCATAGGCTTACATTAGTTAGAGATCATCTTGGATGTAAATAAAAATATTCAGACATAATTTGTTTAAATTTATATTGTATACTGCTTTTTTCTGATATTCAACAAGTGCTGAAAATAGTCAGTAGCATTCATGTGGCCAATTACAATTTAAGAATTTCATTTAGAAATGTCACATTCTATGGCTTGTCCATCAAGACTTTTGAAATGAATACACTGTAATGTTTAAACACCTAAGAATATACATATGTATGTGTCTACACATTTTTAGAGAGTAGTATTTGTATGAATATATTATACACATATTTTACATATTATATATAACTCAACTCAAAGTAGACCTTCTGTAGTCTCCACCCTCATTCCAAGCTACTAATGCCAAGAGGAATTTCTGAATTAACTTTGCTGGGATTTGAGTTAGGTTTTATAACATTCTTAAGAGGAGGAAAAATTTGAGGTATGAACGGCTCTGTATGACTATTAAAATTTTTACAAATGGAACTTTGCTTCTTTCATGCACACGTAAGCTGCATCCCCCTCCCTTGTGCATGTAGCTCATCTAGATGTCACAGGACTTTTGCAAGTCTCCCTTGGTTTCATATCATGAATGTGGCTTTTAAAAAGTGTTCACCTCCAGGTAACTCATCTGAAAATAATGTATTGATCAGATTGAACTGTTTTGTTCACTTCGATTCATATTAGAAGACAAAATTAGTCAAAACTACAGATGCAAAAAATACTCACTTGTAAAGATTTTCTAATACACCTGAGGATTCTTCTTTTAGAGATCTGGGATACCTAATTAGGATATCTATAGTTATCAGTCAATCAACATTTTCCACCGGCTGTGACCAAATTATCTATCCCGTGGTTTTAGACCTGATGCGGTGGAAGTGACTGAGGACTGGGAGAGAACAGGACTGTCCCTTTGGGGATAGCATGAAGTCACGTTGACCTAAGGTAGAATTTTACACTGCCCTTAATGATTCAGAGCCTAACGTAAGTCCAGGGCTTCAAAATTTGCACCTGGATTTGCAGAAGGACAGCTCTGAAAGATCACTGGTGTCCTCAGGGGAAAATGTACCGTCACCTTCCCAGCCCCATGCACAGGGGTGCCAGTGCGTGCAAGGGGGTCAGTAAGTCAACATGCATTTTTGGGGCTGAAATGATTATTTATCCCTGGCTGCTCAGTAGACCCTCTAATACTAAGGCCAGGGCTGTACGGTAAGGTTTTGCCATCAGATGTTGGTTAAGAGTAAATTCCAATTGTAGATTAAACGTGTACAGAGTCTTCTTGTTTTGATATCTTGTCAAGAAATTTTTTAAAATCTAAACTAAATAAAAGAGGAATACTCATTATCCCTTTTTTTTGGGGTGTAGACAGAATGGAAATCTCCAGTTGTGCTCTAAGGGGAGAAGTTTTCATGGAGTTTTAGCTTATGGAGTCAGGATTTTGGATTTATGCCCAAGAGTGTGTATAGTACAAACTTAAGAGATGCATTAAAAAGTTAAAACAATGTATCTCTGTACCAGGTGTAGGCAGAGGCTGTGTTACCAAAATACCCTTCACTTTCATGTTTAATTAGTATCAGGAACACAATAAAATTAAATAAATCAAGTGAACAAGTCAGGAGAACGTATGCCCAGTTTAAGCTAAACCTGCCATAAAAGCCCTTTTCCAGTATAACACAAACAGCAAAATTATTGATTAACTTGTATTACTCCACAAGAAGAACAAATTATTGCTGATTAAAGCCATGCAGGTGATAAAGGAACTTAACCAACAAAAGCTGCCAGCTTTAGGTTAGGAAACAGCTGTGTCCCTAATTATGCAGTCTGATTTATACTCTATTAAATCAGTATATAAGTAACCCATTTCTCTGAAAGCATTTAAACCTCTTATATTCCACCAAACACAGCAATTTTATTTGAAATAAATGTATCCAGCTCTTTTGGGAACATATGGTATATTTCTCTCTTATTAATAATTCAGTTCAAATGAGCAAAAATTAGTTGGTGCAGTTACAGCTGATTTTGTCCTGAAAAGATCTGCATTAATTTTAGACGTTTTGTAAATTGGGCTATTAAATAAAAGCATTATATGTGAATTACCCTTTAAATTTTAAGCAAGTTGGTAGTTTAATGGTATTTTCTAGTCAGATTCATTTTCGATCTCTAAAAAATTATAGTCATTATAGTAAGACAAATTTTTGAAACCTGCTACTTCCATCCAATTACATATTGTACTAATAAGTAAACTAGAAAACTTTTATGCTTCGTTTTCTCTGCTTTGTCTTTTCCATTAGGTGACAATTTCTCTTTTCATTATCTCTTGTGTAAATAAGAAGCTGACCTCAAACCTCCTCTCTTTTGATGTCCACCTCAAAATGTCTCTGTGGCTTCTGCTTCTCATCAGTATAACTTCTGCCAGTTGCTGTTTCCACACGTCATTTCTGGTACGTGTGCGTGTATTTCTGGGCTGGCAGTGATATGCATCAGGGAATTAGGAGAAAAGCGAGTACATATTTTGTATGAGAGAAATTTCAGTATGCTGCTGTGTTAGTCTAAGATGATCATCAGCTCTTTGTGATATATTCTCCTCTCAATGCAAGTGCATAACTTCTATTAGCGTTAATGGGAGTTATGTTCATGAATCAAGAGGATATGCCCCCGTAAGTTTAAGTTCTGCTTCTATTGCAATGACCAAATCGGTTTAAAAATATGTCGGTAAAGTGGAATATGATGTGATGTAATGATGTCCCCAGTTAACTACTTACTAAGAGGTAAGGCTTCAACTTTTCAAAGGACATAGAGAAGCATAAACACATGTATAGGGCACAATTAATTCAGAAGTGTGAAACCTAATTAGATTTCTAGACAGCTATTTTTAGTGTAGTTTTTGATCCCTTCAGAAGGTTCATGGTCTCTGACATGCTGCTACAAATAAGTTCATTGCTAAACATTTTTATATTCATGTTTCACATGTGAGTGTAGAACAAAAAAAGCTTAACTCTTTGATATTATTAACAATTTTGGACCTTGGAGCCAATGGCATTTTCCAACACATTGTAGCGTATCAAAGAAGCAGTCTTTTCTTTCCTGTTACCCTGGGTTCATTTTTGTAGCTTGGGTTAGTTTACCTACTGAATGCCCCACAATTAGCAGTTACGTGTGCAAATTAAAGAGAACAGCCACTTAGATTTCCACATGTAGGATACCTCAGAATATTATAGCATAAATCATTCTAATTTTAATAACTGCTTTGCTCACATATCTTCGTTCATGTCTGTACCTTTTTTGTTATATTATCTACCATTTTAGAAAGCTATCTAGCTTACTTACAGAGTTAAATTCAAATAGTCTAAAGGTTAATGTGAAACACTGGCAAGACATTATGAGCACAGCAGTATATTTTAAAGGCACTCAGCTGTTGGAATTACTGAGAGCGAATGCTCAGTGTAAGTCCCTACTTCTGCACCCATGAGGCTTACCAAAAAAATGACCTGTCCTGCATGCCGATGAGGTTCTGTGTGCCCTATCTCACTGGCACTATGGCTTTTGGGTTTTTTAGGGGCTACTCAGGAGCATATCTCACTTTCAGAGGGGGAAGTGGCAAGGAAGGAGGTAGAGAAGGAAAAGTTAGCCAATCTGTGACAGATACATCCATGCCTTGGTGGTCTCCTGTCATAGGGCATGACTTCATCTTGGTCCCATCCAGCAGGTCCGCCCCATAAAAGTCTGCATGATCGATAAGGAGAAGGGAGAGACACACCATGGAGTGGGAGAGGGCATCACAGCCAGCATTGGCATGAGTGGCCATGTGCTTCTGGTGTTTTAAAGATCATCCGTTCTCCATCCCCTGAGTTCTTGAGGATGGCGTTGTCTGTTGAGCTGCTTGGAGGCCACCACAGTCCTGGATTTTGTCTACGCTGGTGAAAAGCCATGAGGCAATCTTGGCAGGAGCTGGGGAGAAAATACTCCAGGCACCAGATACTAACGAAACTGTCCCTAACACTAAATTATGTAAAGAGATAGCCACACAGCATCAATAGCCAGTTAAGAGACTGAGTGTGATCTCCTGTGTGGTTTATGCTGTTTTATCTACACTTGATCCCATTGAACAAGTTCCAGTTTTACAGCACTCTGAATACAACAAGAATCAAAATTGTCTTTGCTGGATGTATGCATTCATGAAGCAACCGATTTAAAAAAAAAAAAGTTTCAGAAATTTTTTGAGAGTACAATGAAGAAAATCCTTATATTGGAACAACAGTTTTACCTGTACTGCCAACTTCATAGATCAAGGGGAATAATTCCAAGTGCCACTTAAGGAGTTATATTTTTTCTGAAAAAAAAAATAAAGCTGAAAGATTACCATAAAATGCAGAGAAAACATACATATTTATCTTATTCCAGAAAACTTACAACCACTGATGAAAAAAAGACATCTGGCATACAATTATACCCAAACCAGCTGCACTGGATGTTTAAATCCACTGATGGGTACTTTTTTTTTTTTTTCTTAAACCAAGGAGGCAATATTTTTCCATTACATACTAAAAGCTTTTTGCAGCGATCCAGACCTATTTTCCGTTGCATAGACCTTCCTCGTAGTGCAAGACAAAGGCAAGTGGATGGATAACATCAGACTGTGCTGTTTCTTTTATACGCTCTCAGGTTGTGGTCAGTGCCATCAGTTGTGCAGATCCCTGGCTCAACATCGTTTGCTGTTTTTCTCGAACGGATGTGAAGAGGACTTTCTGGTGACTTTTATCAGAATATTTATATGAGCACCTACAATGTGTATGTGTGGAAGGGAAGAGTGCATCATCTTATCTCTTCCACACCTTACCTGTTCTCCTACTGCCACTGCTTGCCTCTGATATCTTCTGCCTCTACAGCCCACTGAGACAGAAATCCTCAGGTTAATAATGGTAAGTACTGATAAGATGAAAAAGGCAATAAAGTCTGATCAAAGGGGCACTCTTTGATCTTTCAGCAATATTCTACTTCCACTGATCTTGAACACTGTCAATACTTTAATGACACAAACAACCCGGCCCAGAGGGTGCAATGCTGGTAGAGTTCCATCACTTTACACTAGCTCTCAGGCTGGCCATTGCAAACAAAAACCAAAGGAATGTGGCAGTTTTCCTTCTATCAAGTTTCATGAGCAATAGATCAAGATTCACGGTCCTTTTCAGTGAAATGAGTTATTTGATCCGATGCACATATCCTCAGCCTCTTGCTAGTCCTTCAGTAGAAAGATTGAATTTAAATAATATTTTAGTTGTTTTTATTTCTTTAATCTTTATGTGCATGGGATAAATAAGCAATTAGTAAGTAGGTCATACTGTCATGTGTAGCTGAGCGCAGCCTTCCCTCTGTTAGGCTATTCCTCCAAGATCTTTCAAGTGCTTAGGGGCATAGGGGTTTTTGTCTCAGCAAGCAGAGCCTCATGGAAGATCTGTGTAGGACAGACTTCAAGGGAGTGGTATCCCTGATCAGAGCTCTCACCCTTAGACCGCATCCATGCTGGGACGCCTCTGATCCCATGCAAGGTGCTGTAAGGAAGAAGTGGAGGTTGCTCCTGGGCTGGTTTGGAAGCTCTCCCCAGGTCACTCAGAGGCTCAGGTGCTGCTGACAGCAGTATCCGATGGGAGGATCTCTCACCTGCACCTCCATCCTCACCCACACGTGTGCACAATAACTGCTGGGAACTTCTCACAAGAGTTTCCACTATCCCTTCCTTTACTTTCCATATCAGTAGATTTCAGGATAATCTGTCTTCGAGGATGAAGGGGGGAAAGTTTGTAACAGATAAGTCTTTGAGCTTCAGACACTTTCCCAAGGAGGGATTTTTCTTGTAACTGCACATTTTCCATTGTGAGAATGTGTCACGTCTGGTGAGAGTCTAATTGCCTCATTCATAATTAGACTGTCTTCACCCTGTCCCTCCACCAGCTGCAGTAATGCAAACCCATGTTAAGTGGGTGAAAGAGAGAGGAGAGCAGGATTTTCCCTATCTGAAGAAATTTTTCTTCTGAGAGTAAGAGATGCAAGCACACACTTTTATAGGAGTTAGATTATTAAGATCATTAAATCATTAAGATTTTGAAATAATACATCCCCAGAAATGTTAAGATATGCATGAGAAGAAGTAACCTTCCTTCCTCATATTACCTGTCATGCCCTGAAATTAGCTACATTATTCCCTTAAAAGTTACTTTTTCCATAGTCTTTCTACCATTCACTTTGAAGGTCCTCAGCTTGGGGGAGCATAGTTGTTTCGTCTGACTCACCATCCCATCAGTGTAAATTCATTGTGGAAATATAAATAAATCTGCAACCAGTCCGATGCTAGCCTGTCCATGGCAGAGGAAATTCCATGTTTACAACTATGACTGCTGATCTAGCCATAGTTGTAAAGCAAGAATACATGCAACTTCATTTCAGAGTCAACACCATGACTTTTGTCAAGATTTAATGTAATAATTGAGAAAATAACAGATATATTAATATTTTTTTAATGGGAAACAATTAAAAAATGCAAAATATTGCTCATGGTACCTAATTGCTGGACATGTCCCTGATATTTTGCATCTAACAATGAATTGGCTTAAATGTAAGTTAAGCTAATTAAAAATAAGGAATCTCAAATACTTTTTAGGAAGATTTAAAAGCAAGTTAGGAGAGTATCAGTAAACAATTAAACTGCAGTTTTATGATGACACAGAATTTAGTAATGAGGCTTCATATTTGTCTCCAATATGCAATAGATTTGAAATAAACCCCATTCCATGTCAGAAAAAAGTAAAGCCTGAACTGACAGTGCAGCAGAGAATTTATTTTTTCCCTTTTCTCCTTAGCTGAAGTTATTATCACAACTGCTAGAGAATTTGTGAGATTGGGAGATAAGAATCATTATGATCCATTGGGGACTCGTCAATCACAGCAAACTGCTACCAGAATCGAAATTGCATCTGCATTTGAATTAGCAACATTACTCGCCAATTTAGTTCAGAGTGAACATTTTTCCATTGAAGATGGAATTAAATTAGAAAATGAGTGAGTCTTTAATTTCCAGATTATAAATCACTGAAAATAATTCAACTCCTGTACCTTAAGGCCAATTACATTATCCTAAGCGACATTTTATCTCACAACCTTCCAAGTGATTTCATGATGGGGAACCATCACACAAATCAGTTTTGCTCTAGTAGCAAGAAATATATCTACCCACAGAGTTACACATAAAATACTAGGAACAGTTTTAATGCTGGAGCTTATTTTACATGAAATTTGATTGTCTGTTTGATAGCATATTTTCATGTATTAATGAACTGATGCATATACCAGAAATGGTCAACTTAGGTGTTCAAATCAGATACAAAATATAAAAAGTTAGTAGTTCATTTAATTTTTGCCACTACCATGTCATGAACCTCAAAAAAAGCATACCATGGTACTTTGGGTACAAATAACATAAAGATTTAAAGTCACAGAGTCAAAAAAGCCTTTTATTTTTTCCTAAGAGCGCAAAGATATCAATACCACACGAACTTGATGAAAATAAGAATTATTTAGTTTTGGCAAAGAATAGACAGATTGTTGATTGTTCTTATAGGAGAAATAAATTGTTCCTAAGTGCAGATATTTTTCTCTTTTTTTTTCCTTGTTAAGGGCACAAGATAGGACACCAGCCTGCCACTCTCACTGACCTCGTGGTACATGGTTTCCATTAAAAAGGTTGCAGCATTAAATCAGAGTGATTATGGATGTAAATGGGCGTGTCTGTGTGTGCATGTTCCCTGAGCCCACACCTACTGTGAGCTCCCCCTCCTTATATTTGCAGCTTGGCCCTGACAAATCCAGCAAATTCCTTTTCAAAATTTAAAGATCTTGGTTTCTTGTCCTTAGGACGACCAAAAAACCTCCAGATGGAGTTGTGGTATCTTCCCATTGCAGTTCTTTGGATCCTGGTCTGGCTTGCCTATGCCAACACGACTCTAGCAGGACCCTTGTCATCACTACTTTGTCATCATTCATGCGGCCAACAGGCATCCATGGGGCTTATCATGCAAACGATCTCACCTTAGTGACAGACCGTATTTGCTGCTGAGCTGAATAACTAGCCCACCCTGAAGAACAGGCTATTTCCTTGATCATCCCAGTATCCCTTTTCTGCACCTGAACCAGTAGGATTTCATCTGTTTTGACCAGTTATCATTCAAGGCCATTTAGACTGTACAGGATTGTGAACGAGCAATTGCATTTGTTTTCTGGACAGAAACCTTTTGGCAGGTGATATCTCTTCAAAGAGAAGATTATTTCTGACTACTGAACATCTTACGGTCCCAGAAAAATGTCTTGTCTACTCACATAGGCAACAGCTACTTCTTTATGTTTTGTGTGGGCCAAAGGAAAACTCAGTGATAATATTGCTCATAGAAATGTCCTTCCCTTTTCTCTGAAGACTCTGACAACAAAGACTTCATTTTCTCACCACTGTCCTTCTCCCTGATCTTCTGAAAGACTTCCGCATCTTGTCCATTACTGGCTTTTGCCATCTGTTTCTTTCTCCTCTTTCATTTGCTCTTTCTTCTGCATCTTCTTCAGTGGACTGCTTCCTCTCATCCATACTTGGTCATTTTTGTCTGCCCATGCTTTTCTGTATTCACATTTCATTTTTGCCATGATGCCAGAGAGAACCAGCTTAAATAGTAGTCGGCGAACAGTTGTGAATAAAACATATGATACTCATTTTTACATATATAAGATAAAATATATTTTATATAGACCTGCATTATATCTATAAAATAGCAAATTCACTTTTTTATAATTAGACAAGTGAAATTTAGCTTATCCTCATTACTAATTACTAAATCTTAATTAGCTTCATTCACTTCATCTAATTGTTCACTTCATTGACTTGTTGCATTTTATCTTTATTAAACTCTGTTCCAAATAGATGAATCTATCTTATTAGTTGAACATCTTATAGAATAAAATCATGATGCGTATGCCCTACCATAAAATATGTGCTGTAGTTGACCAATATATTTTTTCTTACTGAAGGCCAGCTGACCACTCTTGACTTGTCATGTATGCCTACAATTTGTATTGTAAAATCACTACCATGCAATACAGAAATGCTGCTCTATTTTTCCTATATATGACTTGTATAGCTCTATATAACTTGTATTTTTGCCATGTTCTGGAACAAACAGACAATGGAGCTCACTTATTAAAATTGTATGTCTAAAGATAAGCCCCTATTTAGGACATCTGAAATAACCTTTTAGTTAGTTAACTTGGATATTTAACCAACTAGACCTAGGCTGTAAAAGATGATAAATTGATTGCAGATGACAGACTGTGCTGTCTATTTGGTCTAGGTTATGTAGAGTCAGTATCAGACTTCATTATATTAAATGGATAAATATCCTACGTTTCTCATTTTTCAGCTCATGTCAGCTATCACCAGGTCACTACTGATGTCCAAAGTATTCAAACAGAACTGTTAAGGAGCCCATCTGCAAAAACCTTCTGATACCCTGCCATCAAGAGGAAGAGCTGTGTGTGAGGCATTCAAGCAAGCTTTCCGTGCAATATGAAAATGTTTGTCTGACTGGGACCTACAAAAACCACCTGCAGAACAGGAAGGTATATTGACTGGCAAGTAGGACACACAGAGGCTCATTCCTTATCCATCCGATAGATTTAAGTTCCTTTCCCTATTCAGAGTCCACATCCATGAGCTCTGTCCTGAAGTTAAGTACCTGAGCAAGCTGCTTCCCACAAGGCATGAGAGAAAACAGATAGCTATCAGGCATCCTGTCTCCAACACCCTGTTTCAGACATGTCCTCCTGCTAAAAACAATTTGAACTCCTGCTCCAGTTCCAAGAGGTTGCCTTCAATGGCAACATTTGCAGTTGGGTCCTCCTGAATAGCTCGGTCAGTGGTTAGAGAAGATCTCTCTGTTATTCAGGGAGATACAGATTGGTGTCTTCTCAGCAATGAGATGGCTTTTCACATGAATTGAAGTGAATATGTCTGTATCATCACCATTAAAATCATTTGTTGTTTCCAATGTTTGTACAAAACTTCTTGCATAAGGCATGCTTAGATCATGCCAGCAGACTCCCATATCACATATAAATTCAGTGGGGGGGTCTTCCCCTCCCACTGAGCTTAAGGGCAACACCAGGCCTTTAGTGATGCTGGGTGTTTAGTCCTGGGCAGTTGGGTGCCTGGAGAAAGCATGAGTTTGCAGGGTGACTCAAGTACTGAGAAACAGTTTTATGATCCATATTTGGAGCTGGGACTGTGAAAGTTTGTGGGTTTGACATTATGTCATACCTCTTTGTCCTGGTTTCAGCTGAGATAGAGTTAATTTTCTTTATAGTGGCTGGTGTGGGGCTATGTTTTGGATTTGTGCTGAAAACAGTGTTGATAATACAGAGATGTTTTAGTTGTTGCTGCACTAGTCAAGGACTTTTCAGCTTCCCATGCTCTGCCAGGTGCACGGGAAGCTGGGAGGGGACACAGCCAGGACAGTTGATCCAAACTGCCCAAAGGGCTATTCCACACCATATGGCGTCATGCTCAGTATATAAAGCTGGGGAAGAAGAAGGAAGGGGGGACTTTTGGAGTGATGGCGTTTGTCTTCCCAAGTCCCCGTTAGGTGTGATGGAGCCCTGCTTTCCTGGAGATGGCTGAACACCTGCCTGCCCGTGGGAAGTAGTGAATGAATTCCTTGCTTTGCTTTGCTTGCGTGTGCAGCTTTTGCTTTCCCTATTAAACTGTCTTTATCTCAACCCTCGAGTTTTCTTACTTTTGCTCTTCCGATTCTCTCCCTCATCCCACCGGGGGGGAGTAAGCGAGCGGCTGCGTGGTGCTTAGTTCCCACTGGGGCTAAACCACAACACTCTTCCCTTTGAGTCTGGAGTCTTCCAAGGCTATTTGAAGTCTGTCCTGATGCACTGAAAAGTGGACCTCGACAACTCGAACCCCAGTGTCCCATGGTGAAGAGAGAAGTCCACCCACGTGATGGATTAAACCTTTTCCTTGTAAATGAAGATATAGTCCCTTGGACAGATAATTTTCTGACAAAATGAATTGAACCATATTTCTGTTATATTTATTAGCCTCTAATCCCCTATAAATGCATTCTTGACCAATCTTCCTTTCGTTTTGTCATGCTCTACAGATTGTGCCCAGAATTCAGCAATGCCACAGTAATTGAAAACTGAATAACATTTCCCATCTAGATTTATTTGAGTTTTGTTCTGCAATACTGTTCTATTATTCTATTCATTTAACTTCTGGAAGGTAGCAAAATAACGATAAATATGGAATTGTTGCATTTAATTGAACATATAACACAAAGTTGCTGTTTCTCGAGGTATTTTGTATCCTTTGCTTCCAGCACATTTAATTATGTATGAACTCTTCAAAAAAAAAAAAACCAAAAACCCTCTCAAATAATGTGAGTCGTCTACTAGGAGAGAAGATTTAAAGATGATAAATGTTATTTAGAATCACTATGATATGATTCATATTGTGATGTGATTGGGAACAATATTAAAACCCACCAAGGCTATTATACCTAAATTTTTGTTTCAATTCATGCAATATTGCTGCTGCTTAATATGATTTCTATTTACTTCTTTCCATTGTTAGTGTTTTATTGAGGTTGTGTCGGCTTTATCAAGCTAATCTCTGCTGCAAATGGAGGTCAGCAGAGCCAAAGCACTGGCAAAAAGCCTGTCTCCATTATATTCTACTCGGTGTGAATTTACTCGAAAATCCTCTCTCTAATATAAACTCTTTCTTCACCACTCTTCAATTATAATATTTCTACCTGCACAAACCCTGACAGCTTGATATTTAAAAGCTATATAAACTCTCATAATCTAATTTTATATTCTTTTTTTATAAAGAGGTACTGTACCTCATTTAAAGTAACAGTGAATGTGTTCATCAAAAGGTTTAAAATCAAGCAATCTTGGTCATCAATAAAAGCTTGAATTTCAGGTAATTTAAATTATAACTTAAAAACATGCATGGCTACTCTTAATGACAATGACAGCGAGTCATTAATTTGTGTTCTTCTGGTGTCAAGGGTGAGGTAAGTAATTCTGTCATGCCCTTGCTAGAATACAATTTGGCAAAACAGGATATTGTAGAAGCTTTATAAATCTTATATCTCTATTTCTCCTTGTACTGGTCTAGGGAATAATGAAAAAGAGCGACACATAAATTTACCTACCAAATGGGGTATGCTCTCTCTCTTGAATACCCACACATAACTTCCATTAACATTAGTATAAAATATACATGCACACCAAGAGGAAGGATAGCCTACCAGATATCCAGAGGTCTAGAATATGAGCAGAACTATATTCCCTTTAGTAGCTGCCAATCCATCCCAGATCACAGGGATAATTTTTTTTCAGTTTGAGTTAAACATTGAACCTAAAACATTTGCATAACTACAGCTAAACTGCAAAAGAATAAACTGTACATCAGAGACAGTCTTAAATCTTTTTTTGTTTAAGATGTTAGGTTTGCATAGTTCTAGTCACAGTTTAAAATCAAAGAAACCCAATAAAAAATAAACAAAAACCCTCAAAGATGTTTTTTTTAGGACTCTCTGCAGTAAGTTTCTAAATATGTTATTGGATAGGTGATTGAAATCTGACAAAAAAACACAGCGTTTTATAATAATGTCCTGCAGCAAAAGTATGGCACCAATAACTAAACAATACTTTATCACCTTTGCCACTCTCAACAGCTCCCATTAATACCAAGATCATAGTGTTAGGCCTTCTATTCCCCAGCTGACCATGTTAGTGACAGCCAGGGCTTAGGCAATGACATTGAAAAATATTTGCAGTGACACAGCCACAAATCACTATGAGACAAGTTTAAAACTCAATATTCACTAAACTTGCATCTGTTCTTTTCTTGTTAGAACATCTACAACACATTTATTATAGGCTGAATTCCTCAAAGAATCAAAACATTGATGGAAAGTGATAAAAATTATTGGTTGATAAAACTAGATGCGCAGAGGGACCTTTGTCAAGTCATTTATTCATATGAGGTTATTGTCTGAGATGGAATCAGCTAGGACACCTGATGAAGAGATGTTTTCCTAAGATTAGTGTCTGTTTATGTAAAATGCACCCAGTGAATGAACACAAGTACCTGTAAGTCAAATTTTCTTAACGGTCTCATCATACATGTA
Source organism: Ciconia boyciana (assembly GCF_034638445.1). Taxonomy (NCBI): domain Eukaryota; kingdom Metazoa; phylum Chordata; class Aves; order Ciconiiformes; family Ciconiidae; genus Ciconia; species Ciconia boyciana. The sequence goes on along the minus strand of NC_132941.1, from coordinate 62,528,319 downwards.
TTCATTTTTATTTTCATCTCTCCCAGGGAACCTAAGCAGACATTTGACTACTTAGCGATGGCCACAGGACATTACCTCTTCCACGTGGTTCAGATCCTCTCTAAATGATCTGTGTCTGTAGCTTCCTGTTTTCTGGGCATGGCGGTTGGCACATGTCCATTCCTCTATTTCAGCTTGAAATCTCACGTCTCTTTCTGAGATCATGCAGGACACTATTTTTCCTGTTTTTTCACAGAGCTGTGTTACTAAATCACGTAAGCAGGACATAGAGCTCCTGAAGGCTAGCGATGAACATCTACACATCTCCTACTCCCACTTCTTCAGGAGAAGGGAACAAGTAGACTTGCTATAATGACAAAGTCACTAAATTACCATACTCTGTCCTCATTCACTGTGTTGCTTGTTTCTGTCCTGTCCTTGGACTCACACAACAAGAGATACTAGGGTGTTCCCAGAGCTTCTACACCAGGCCTGTCTGCTTGCCTTTTTAAAACATCCGCTTAGGCTAATCCCAATGGGTCAAATACCTCGTAGGACACACGGAAGGAGAGGGCCATGTGAGAGGGGAAACAGAGAGAGATCTATCATGTTTGTAAGGATTTGATGGCAGCAGTATGACTGAAGTTTGCAAAACCATAAGGCAATGGGTAGGGTGAATGCACAACTGATAGTTACCAAATCCAACAGCAACAGAAGAAGGGGGAATTCTTTGAAACTAGTAGATCTGTTTAAATGGAATATGAGACAACCTACAGTGGATAGTGACCTTCTGGCATTCCTCCCTATAGGAGACTTTGGAGAAAGAGAGCGCCAGCAGGATCAGAAAAGCACTAGGCAAATTGATGGACAACAAACTCTATATATAGACTCTAATGAAAGTTGGTAGTGGTGTACCTTGTGACATCTCCGGGGTAAATAGGAGGGCAGTGGACTGCAGATAGTGGCCCAACCTCCATACCCTCCCCTGAGGAGCGTCTCCTGTTGCTGCTGTCTGATTACTGGGCAAAGTGGACCACTGGTCTGATGCAGCAAGGAATCTCTGAGGTTGTTAAGGGACAGAAGTTGTTTCTAAGGCATACTGAACTATGTATTAAAATTCTGTAATTAGTTTTCTTCTGACCCACACCCTACTAGAGTAGATGATTTTCCTGACTGGGAATATCTTCAGAAATGGCAACTTTCTGGAGTGCGTTGAAAAGACTGCTCAAGAAGGAGAATGATTAATTCTTAATAGCAAGTTTTGCAGCATATTGAATGACACATTCTTACATTATATATTGATATATAACACACTGGTCCTATGCCATGCTGACTAGTAGTTCATTTCCAACAAGGCATAGTTTATAGATAATGCAATAGGTAAGGGACAGAGCCATAAAACTCTGGCTCTTTCAGTTGTACCAAAATCTTTTGGAACTTCATTTTGGTTTGAATGATGACTGCCTTGGATGTTGATATTAAACAGAAGCAGCAATAAATGTGTGCAATGCCAATCCTGTCCCTGCTTCCCTGAAGCAAGAGGCACAGCCCAATGGACTTCAATTTAGATGAACCACAGAAAGTCAGACACTTGTCTGAGGATTAATCAAACTTCTTTGTTCAGAACTTTCTTACCATTTAGTGTGCCTTACTTTTGTTTAAATTTCTAGTACATAACAGGTGTATTAGTGTTTTTTGCATTTATCAATCCTTATAAGGCCTCATAACTAAATGAAACTTTAAAAATCCAAGGGTTGCTGTTTCCATGCTGTATACCCAAACCTGTACAGCTGCTTCAAAAACACACTTTCACAGAATATCTAAAATTTTTACATCATCTTTCTCATTTTTCTGTCACGAGTGTTTGTCCTTTTCTCCTTATGATCTGTTTTCTTAGAAACCTGGATTGTTTGTACAGGCTGGACAAGTGCATTACTATCTTACTCTGTTTCCACTATGCTTGTTCATTTGTGTGGTGCTGAGCTTTTCATTATCTCTATAATTCTTCACCATAATTCTTCAAGTCATACTTTGCAACCAAAGTAAATCAAATGGTGCAGTATAATAATGAAGTATAATGTAATAATGAATTAAGTATTTGTAAATGTATTTGAAGTATTTCTAAATGCCAGTGGTGATTCCATGTTAGTTCATATTTTTGTTTGTCTATTCAGGCATCTCAACTGTTTCTTCACTGATGCTCCCTGAGTGAGGCATCCTGTTATGGGGTAACACCAAAGGCAGCATTCCCTCCAGTGAGACTCCATTGACTTCAGAGATAAAGTACACACTTCTGGAGAGTATTAGGTAGAGCAACTCTTCATTTGGTTTTCTACCCTTTGAGCTCTTTCGTCAAGATAGGCAGCCCAAAAAGTGAAATGAAAGAGGACATCTAGATATTCTGTTAGAAGCAATGTTTGTACGAAGCCTTGGCTGAAAACCAAAACTGCTACCTCTTCTGTTTTAGCACACTCCCTACATTGGACGGGCTGGGCGAGTGCTCTTCCAAATGGCCCCAATGGTCAGGGTGTCAAGGAGGACTGGGGCTCTACGTTAATCGCTCTCCTCCATCATGCCACTCTCAGAGGATCAGAGAGAAGTTCGAAGCAGATGATTACAGATTTGTGCAGCAAGAGGCTGCATGTCAAAGAAGTGGTTTTGTTTCCTTTTTGTGCCAAAACAATACCCACTAAGTTCCATACAGTAGTTTGATAGATACGTATGTACGTATAAAGTTATTTCATGCTTCTTAGTCCCTTTGCTAAGATCAAGTGCAGTGTTATTTTCAAACTGGAAACTATATCTTGCCTTGCCAGTAGGGTGACCCAGAGATCTAATTGGCATTTCCACCAATTTTACAAATGTCTCCAGCCCTTCAAAGCCTTTGTGAAATTTCTAAAGGAAATATCTGAAAATTTCAGCCTTCTATGAGCTTTGCAATGAAATAGTCCAAATATTTTCAGTTGCCTATTTTGAGGAACAAATCTTCAGTTTTTCTCAGCGAGGTAATAAAGCATTTTGTTCCTTTGCTTTAATCTAAAATCAAGACAAAAGGTACATTTTTAGAGATGATATGAAATGAAATTGAAATGAGTGAGTACTTGGGAGAAAAGAAACCTTTAGTGCTAGAAATGCTTTGTTACGACTGAATAAACTAAATATGCTTAATATGAAAGGTAATGATGCGACTGATTGAATAGTTTGACATTACTGCACATGAAATATCATTAACAGGTTCACGATGGTTTTATATCAATACCAAATCTCAGAATAAAATAAATGGAAATATGGGACTACAACGATTTGTCACTGGAGCCTTTCAGTGTCATTTAAGAAAATATTTTCAGTGAAAGACTAGTCAGCATGAGCTGGTGCAGCAGAAGAAATTACAGCCTTGTGTAAATTTGAGAATAAGCCCAGTTAAACAATTTAGGATAGCTGCAACACATCTATACCTTTGAGAGGACAAGTATGTGCCTATCAGCTCCAGTACCTTTGACTTTACTGGGCATCACCAACTCATACCTGTAGTGACTACTGCTGCCAGTTCTCAGGATGTGAGTTCTCAGCATAGCTCCAGAAAGAGATGCCTGTGTTGATGTTGTCTCCCAAGAGTACCTTGATGGTGCCAGGCTCATTGTATTATTTGCACAGTGGACATAAGAGCAAAATATTACACCTCAAACTCTTTCAAAGATCCGAGATACATAGCCTGTGTCAGTGTCTCATGGCCAAGCAGTTTATGGATAGGCACTATGAGGATTAGCCTACATGATAAAGATTCCTTGGATTTTGGCATAGGTGTGGTTCTCCCTTTTTCACCTTACAGAGATGTCAGAGGCAGAACTTCTCTGTTCACCCAGGGGACACAGATGCTCATAGCCATCTCCATCAGCATAGGCCATTGCCTTGCATAAAAGCATACAATACTGAAGGTTAGCAAGCTGTAAATCAGGACAGTAAATCTGACCTGGCGTTTCATGGCTGCTATATCAGTTGCAGTTGCTGTGCAGTCATCCCGTTGCTCACCCATTGCTGACAATAAGAGAGGTCATAACAACTCTTCCTATACATTACAATGTACAGCCTCAAGATGCTAAGCACCATTTTTGTCCACTTTCTATTAGGAAATTTCCTTCTGACAGCTCTGTGTCAGATGGTGAGTACTTACATGCCCTATATCTAACTTCCAGGTTCCTGTTACATCTTGTGGGTGTCCTACTCATCCTTCACAGGGATTTGTTCTCAAAGTGGAACTAAATATGGGAACATGCATTAAAATATTATCACCTCCATCTTCTCTTTAAAATTAGCTAGCCAGACACAGATGTTGTCTACCATGGCTTCACTGACTATTAAAATTTTCTTACCATCTTCAAATTTATGTTATTAATAAATGACTACTGAAACACTATGTTTTTCCCATTGAGGAAACCACTGATAAAATCTGAGGCTGACAAGAAGACAGAGAATATGACAATAAGTCTCCAAGTTTCTTGTGTTTTAATTTGGGAAGTTAATCTGATAGGATCTCATCATAACTGAGGTATATTTTCATTTACCCATACACTTTTGAAGAGGCCACCATTGGGAACATCAGAGTACTGCATTTCACTTGCTCTTGTCAGAAATCAAAATCAAAAATAAAAAAAAACAAATACAACAATACATAAATAAACTTAAATAAATGAACTATTGAGCAATGCGAGCCTGGTTTGACAAGCATTGCGAAGAAGTATACTCCAGTTATCTGCATTTTTATAAAATTTCAATATAGAGTACTGACTGTTTTCCCTATTTGCATTTTTCTGATATTTGCAAGGATGAAAAAGAACAAGAATTGGGAGTAACATCTTAAAAATCCCAATGCTCTACACGTTCTTACATTCTTATGCAAGTATCCAAATGGAAGGGTACATTCTTGCGCATTTTAGAGTAATAACACAGATTTACATGAAAATAAATGGGGGCAGAGAAAGTGATAGATAAGCTATTGATGTTCATAATATTGTATTTAATACAGCTACATATTGTCAAGTATATTTGACAGCCAAAGCTTCTCTTTGGTAGGAAGTTGCATAACATTGAGCATAATGTTAGTGTCAAGCCACAATATATTTATGAAAACATCAAGATCTGGAGGGACAAAAACAACATCAAGTTATATAATTGGTTCCAACCCCTCTCCCCAAATGACAGATTTTTAAAAAATGTTTCATTCTCATGGTTTCCAAAGCAAAGGTTTTAATTTCAAAATGACATATTCCTTAATTGAAGTTATAACATGAGCAAGATTTAAAATAAAAATTTCAATTTATTCCCTGCCCCGTATTTATTTTTTTATTGTTTGTCTTACTGAAAACTTGGAGACCAAAGAGTTTGTCTTTTCTTCTTCCAAAGCAAAATATACTGTTTTTTCCAGCTATTTTCATGCATCTGTTATTTTTAGGCAATTTAAAGACACTTCTTTTTGCTAAATCATGAGAAGTTGCAATTTTTGCTTAATTAAAAATCAGAAGTCCTAATGTCATTCCACTGGGGAAAAAAATGTAACAAGTTGTCACACATGCGCAGGATTAATGTGGAAAAGTTGTTAAATCTGTGTGTATTTTTTACTACCGTTTTTACTTCTTTTCCTCAGTTTCTTTGGCAATCCTTAAAACTTTATAAGCTGCATTTATGTTAAGCTGTTCCTGATATGCTCCAATAAGTGTGCTTTAGACACATTGTTAACATAAGGCCAAATCTGTAATACAGCATGGACAATTAAGTGCACAATTTTTGTATAAATGCAAAATCCCTCACTGTGAATTATTTAATTAATGCTCTACAGTTCATTTAATAGTGCTCTTTCAAAGGCCATTTCACTCACAGAAAACTAATTTCATTCTTCGGGTTGATTTAATTAGATTGTATGATATATGGTATTGCTAATTCAGTGGCTCTCTTTGCAGTGTCTAGCCCGTTGCTCCTATTGTCGGCAATCTGTCAGCCCCATTTTTAACAGTATTGAAAAATTCAAGCTTTATTATTGCTCGCTCACTCTTTCTCTCCCATCAGGAGGAAAGTAATGAGCTTTTCTTCTTATGAGAGCAAGCAGAGAGTGTGGTGCCCTTAGCGCTTCAGGCACCGAGCAGTATTAACAGCCTGATTCATGAGTTAAGTTTCTAACTGCCCGTGGCTATTAGCACTCAGTCCTTTGGCTGTCATTTAGTTAAAAAGACTCTTCGGTTAATTCACTCTTTTAATGAGACTGTGCTATTCAACTAATGTATTTTACTGTATGAAAGGTCACACCAGGAAGCAAAACAGATTGGAGGGAATGTAGCGGGAAGCCTGGCTGTCAAGAAACAGTTCAAGCCTCGCAGGCATTTCGCCGTCACGGCGCCCGTAATAGGCTATGGAACTGATGGGCCAGCGCTCACCTCAACAGTTGAGCACCATAAATCACGGCTAAATAGAAAGCAGATTAATCAGAGCCACAGACAAAAAGAGCACGTGTTTCATTACCCATATAATCACTAACATGATTGCCAGACAAGCCGGGGGAACTGTACACGGGGCTGACAAAATGCAGCGCGGGTGAGCTCTGCGGAGCTGCGGCCACTAAATCTTTTCATTAAGGAGCTGCTTGCGAGACCCTCTTGTCAGAGGGCCGCTTGCTCGGAGGGTGGTGCGGGGGGAACAGGCATAAAACAGGAATATAAAGGGCTGCGTTTGAGTGAGAAGGGTCAGAGGAGGCGGCGGCGGCAGAGAGGCTTTTTCTCCCCATAGCTCGGTTTCCGCATCATCCCCTGCGTCACCGTGGCTGGGAAAAGCACGTGGGAGATGGGATGACCCGTTCCTCTTCCTTCCATCTTTATATAAACCCGCAGCGAACCAGACACAGTCTGCTCCCCACTGTTTTCTTGTCTGATGTGCTGTCCCCTTAGCTGTGTGGCATATGCCAAGTCTTAATATATGACAGGACATCTCATTTTAATTTATTCTGTGCTTCTGCAACGTCATTTCCTTATCACACCCCCCCTCCAAGCTCACACTCTTTACGTCAGTGGGAATTGTGTACACATGTCCACATCCCACAGCTTCTCCCTGCTGAGCTTCAGAAGAAAGGTATGGTTGAAAATCTGGTTTACATCAGCATCTCTGCTTGGGACATCCAATTGAAAATGTTTTTCTGAATATTGCTCATTAATTTACAAAAGGAGAAAATGATAAGAACCTCTGCTTTTAATAGCTTTGCATCTGTCTACCAAGGCATTAAACATCTGAATTATTGTGAGGGTATGTGTGTGTTTTGCTCATTTTTTAATTAGTGTCATTGGGGGGAAAACTCCAGCTCTTTAGGGTCAAAACTATATTATTTTTTAGAAATTGTAATTTCCTCAAACTACAGTAAACAAATCATTCTGATTTAAATTTCCCGAGCAACTTCCAAACAGGGAAACCGTATGTTTAATTACCAAACATCTGTTGCAAAGAATACCCCTAGCTTTTGCAGTACTAATATCACTGTATGAATTTTAAAATCTGTCAGCAAGGGATCACGAAAGCTTTGGGAGCAAAGAGCTGCTCACTTTAACCCCTGAACCAGATAATCTAACAGTAATCCATTCAAAACTAATCAAACATTTACAGAAACGCACCAGCACTGAGGAAAACAATTCATCATCTTCATATGCTCATTACACTTCCAACATCTCAATCTACCTATGTAAATGAGACCAGGGATCTGACATCAGGTCCATGTACAGAAATTATAAACAAATATTCATCCATTATGCTGCTGAAATTTAACAGCTGGAGCACTAACAGTAGCTGAACTCCAAGCCCCGAGTATCAATTATTTATGAACCTAAAACTGACAAGACTGTCTAGGTGAATTAGCTGCATATGTCAAGCTTTGTTATAAATCCCAGCCTACTGTAAAACTCATTTTCATAGAATGTATGTACAAGGCTGACAATATATCAACAGTGCGGCATTAATAATTTAGAAGAATGGTACCATAAGGGAGCACCTAGAAACTCTGTTCTGCAGTATAGTTGATATTACAAATAAAAAAGTCAAATAAAATGAATTTCCCATAAACAGAGAATCAAATAAAGCATTTCTCTATGATTTTATATTCAATTTTCAAAAAACTTACCAGTTGATACTTGCATTTTTAGGAACCGTAAGCGTCACCTGAAGTTGTTTAATTTTTTTTTTCCATTGCTAAAAATGCCTTTGAATGTTTAGGCCCATTGATGTACACTGCACTGCATTTATTTTGTTTTTATGGAGTGAGAACTAAAAGTGAGGTGAGGGTAAGAGGCAGAAGGAAAGCATTGTTTGCAGCAAGCACTACTGCACGCTATGGTTCAAGACCCTGAAATAAAGTATAAGACTACCTGCAAATAAATGCAGTTAATTATAGGCTAAAATCTACCCTTTGATATATGCATGTGACAACACAAATTGAGGTAAAGGCTGCTCAGATCTGATAGGAGAGTTTGGTTAGGTATCTTAACCATTGATCCCATTAGAGACATCATGAAATTTCTTTGTGTAAGAAGTCGGTGCAAAAGCTGTTGGACACCCTACATATGACCACCAACATGGCATAAGCAAAACGAAAGGACAAGGTCTAAACTGGAACATTTCTAAGCTTAAGGAAAATTCTGATCTGAATATCTACAGTGAGATCTGAAAACAGGACACAACAAAATTTTGCCCAGTGTCTGAGAAATTCAAGACAGGTCTGAATTTTGCCGTTCTCTCCCACCTCCACCAAAGAGCAGCAATCCACTGTTTTGATGTAGCAATGCACACAATTACTCAAGATCTGAATTTTGTGCAGAAGCTCCTGGTTTATTCCTGCATATAATTTAACCTATGCCCATGAAGGCATGGCTGGTTACAGCTGCTTTTTGCTGTTCAGAAAGTTTTTCCACAAAAAAAAAAGGAATATGCACTCATACGAGAATCCATGACTATGAAATAAACAATATTTTATTTTATATACCGAAGTAGCCCAGTTTTTGATCAACTGTGAACATCAGCTGTCCTTTTCTCCATAACCCAACTTTCAGATTATTAAGAAAAATGGAAGGGGGAGGGAAAGGAGGGGGGAAGAGAGGGAGACTCAGTCCCAGTCTTGAGCACAGAGAGACACCAAAGCTGAGGGATGGTTAAAGAGAATCTGTAATATTAAACTCATGAGGATGCCATTGACTTCATGAAGATTGCTCCCACACTTAAAGTCAGCATCTGTTTTGTGTACTCCTTAACTGGGTTTCATGCCAACAACATACCAAGAATCCATAAGGAAGCTTTTTAAGGCAGAAAAAAATAACTAAAATCTCAAAACTGAGAAGCACAGTGTTTTGAAAACATTGTATCAGTACAAAAGGTAAAAATAAATATGCATTTTGAAAGAAGCAGTAGTGGTTCAACAGAGGTTGACAACGAAGTTAACAGAGCATTTTTGAGTCAGGAGAAAGAGAATTCAGAGGAGGAAAAATGTCCTTAGTGATGCACACTTATACATCAAAGCAGAAAAAAACAGCTGATTTTATGAGTGAGGTGTGGAAAATGCTACAATGCCATCTCCTCATCTGCAGGATACTGCTGCTTCTGACTCAGGAAATACTCGTAAGAGACTGGGAAAATGTAATAAATATACTGTATTAGATTTAAAAAAAAGAGATAAACGGGTGCCTGGTTAATACCTGGTGCCTGATACATCAGAGATTTATGAAAGAAGAGTTCTTTCAGGAAGCTGTTGGTGGTGGGACTGGGGAGGACCCATGGGTCATCCAGTGTATCCTTCTGTACTATGGAAGGAGGGTTTATGTAGCGATTCCTATGTAATTCTTCAGACTATTAGGGCTTTCCATTTCCCATTGCTTTAGTATTATCTGCACGGGTTGCTTGCTTTATGTTTTCAAAAGTAGAGTCTAATAATAATAATAATAATAATTCACTGAGGGTGAAATTCACTCCCGGGCAGAAAGCCCAAGACAAGGCCTTTGCATCACTCAAGTCATGCCAAAGTGCTTAAAATAGGGCTTCATTTGGATTTAAATGGTGCAGAGATCTTACGCTGGCTCTCTAGGTATGAATGAACTTCACCTTGAATGTCCCTCAATGCCATGGTGCTGCCTTAGGCACATAGAATCATAGAATCATAGAATCGTTTAGGTTGGAAAAGACCTTTAAGATCATTGAGTCCAGCCATTAACCTACCACTGCCAAGTCCACCACTACACCGTGTCCCTAAGCACCACATCTACACATCTTTTAAATACCCTCAGGGATGGGGACTCCACCACTTCCCTGGGCAGCCTGTTCCAACGCTTGACAGCCCTTTCGGTGAAGACATTTTTCCTAATATCCAGTCTAAACCTCCCCTGGCACAACTTGAGGCCATTTCAGCTCATCCTATCACTTGTTACTTGGGAAAAGAAACCGACCCCCAACTCTCTACAACCTCCTTTCAGGTAGCTGTAGAGAGCGATAAGGTCTCCCCTCAGCCTCCTTTTCTCCAGGCTGAACAACCCCAGGTCCCTCAGCCACTCCTTGTAAGACTTGTGCTCTAGACCCTTCACCAGCTCCGTTGCCCTTCTCTGGACACGCTCCAGCCCCTCAATGTCTCTCTTGTAGTGGGGGGCCCAAAACTGAACACAGTATTCGAGGTGTGGCCTCACCAGTGCCAAGTACAGGGGGCAATCACTGCCCTAGTCCTGCTGGCCACACTGTTTCTGATACAAGCCAGGATGCCATTGGCCTTCTTGGCCACCTGGGCACACTGCCGGCTCTTATTCAAGTGGCTGTTGACCAACACCCCCAGGTCCTTTTCTGCTAGGCAGCTTTCCAGCCACTCTTCCCCAAGCCTGTAGCGTTGCATGGGGTTGCTGTGACCCAAGTGCAGGACCCGGCACTCAGCCTTGTTGAATTTCATGCAGTTGGCCTTGGCCCATCTATCCAGCCTGTCCAGGTCCCTCTGCAGAGCCTTCTTACCCTCCAGCAGAGCAACACTCCCTCACGACTTGGTGTCATCTGCAGACTTACTGAGGGTGCACTCGATCCCCTCATCCAGATCATTGATGAAGATATTAAACAGGACTGTCCCCAACACTGAGCCCTGGGGAACACCACTTGTGACTGGCTGCCAACTGGATTTAACTCCATCCACCACCACTCTTTGGGCCCAGCCATCCAGCCAGTTCTTTACCCAGTGAAGCATATGCCCATCCAAGCCATGAGCAGCCAGTTTCTCCAGGAGAATGCTGTGGGAAACAGTGTCAAAAGCTTTATTAAAGTCTAGGTAGACAACATCCACAACCTTTCCCTCATCCACTAAGCAGGTCACCTTCTCATAGAAGGAGATCAGTTTAGTCAAGCAGGACCTGCCTTTCATAAGCCCATGCCGACTGGGCCTGATCACCTGGTTGTCCTGTACATGCCATGTGACGACATTCAAGATGATCTGCTCCATAACCTTCCCCAGCACCAAGGTCAGACTGACAGACCTGTAGTTCCCCAGATCCTCCTTCTGGCCCTTCTTGTAGATGGGCGTCAATTTGCAAACTTCCAGTTGACTGGGGAGATTAGCCAGGACTGCTGATAAAGGATGGAAAGTGGCTTGGTGAGCACTTCCGCCAGCTCCCTCAGTACCCTTGGGTGGATCCCATCCGGCCCTTAGACTTGTGTGTGTCTAAGTGGTGTAGCAGGTCACTAAGTGTTTCTCCTTGGATTATGGGGGCTTCATTCTGCTCCCTATCCCTATCTTTCAGCTCAGGGGACTGGGTACCCAGAGGACAGCTCACAATAGCCTTAGTGTTAAAGACTGAGGCAAAGAAGGCATTAAGTACCTCAGCCTTTTCCTCATCCTTTGTCACTATGCAGCTGGACTTCTCCCAGCTGCTTACAGAATATGTCATCTGCCTCTTCATCCTGGTTGGGTGGTCTATAACAAACTCCCACCATGATATCTGCCTTGTTGGTCTTCCCCCTGATTCTTACCCATAAACACCCAACCCTGTCGTCCCCATCATTAAGCTCTAGACAATCAAAACACTCCCTAACATATAGGGCTACCCCACCACCTCTCCTTCCTTGCCTATCCCGTCTGAAGAGTTTATAGCCATCCATTGCAGCACTCCAGTTGCGTGAGTCATCCCACCACATTTCCATAATGGCAACTATGTCGTAGTTTTCCTGCTGCACAATGGCTTCCAGCTCCTCCTGTTTGTTGCCCATGCTGCATGCATTGGTGTAGGTGTACTTCAGTTGGGCTATTGATCCTGCCACCTTTTTGGGAGGAAAAGCCCTAATTCCTATGTGACCGTTCTCAGGTACTTCTGTGGTTTCTAACACATCAATAACCCTTGCATCTTTGCTGCTGCATGGATCTCCATCCCCTACCTCCACTGAGACAGCAGACTGAAGGACCTCGCTAGCACACCATCCCTCAAACATTGGTGTGCTGCCCCCAGGCTTATCTCTAGTGAGCCTGGTTTTATCCCTTTCCCCCTTCAAATCTAGTTTAAAGCTCTTTCAATGAGCCTTGCTAACTCCTGTGCAAAGACCCTTTCCCCCTTTGAGACAGGTGTACCCCATCTGTCGCCAGCAGGCCTGGTGTAGTGTAGGCCAACCCATGATCAAAAACCCCAAAATTCTGTCAGTGACACCAGGCTCAGAGCCAGGTATTGATCTGCTGGCTCTTCCTGTTTCTTCCCTCATCATTTCCTGCAACTGGAAGGATAGAGGAGAACACTACTTGTGCTCCTGATCCCTTAACCAGTCATCCCAAAGCCCTGAAGTCTCTCTTGATTGCCCTCGGACTTCTTGTTGCAACTTCATCGCTGCTTACCTGAAAAATCAATAATGGATAATAATCTGAGGGCCGTACCAGGGTAGGAAGCTTTCTCTTTAAATCTTTAACCAGGGGCCCAGGAAGGCAGCAGACTTCCCTAGGAAGTGGGTCTGGTCTGCATACTGGGTCTTCTCTTCCCTTCAGAAGGGGGTCCCCTATGACCTGTCTTTGTTTTTTTATGGAAGCAGTTTTGACACAGGGCATAGGCCGACTTAACCTGGGTGACATCTCCAAGCTAGATGAACCATCGTCCTCATCACTGTGCAGTTCCACTTGCAGAGCCTTGTACCTATTGTGCAAGGGCACCTGGGAAGGTGGGGTACTCACAGAGCAGACGTGCCTGCTGCGCCGGGCAGGAACTTGTCACCATTGCCCGCTATCCTTTAAGTCACTCTGTTCAGCCAGGCAGAGTGAGGATAGGGAATCCTCTGTATCGTGTGTCCTGTCTGCCTGTTGGGCCTGTCTCAGGGAAGGTAGGGTGCGATTCCAGTAGTCTATCTCTCTCTTGCACTCCCTGATACTCCTCAACCTACTGACCTCCTCCCAGAGCTCCATCACTAAGCAGAGGAGTTCCTCTACCTGGGCACAGTCCCACAGGTGTGCTCACTGCTGCCGTCTGGTACTGGCGTAAGAGTGGGCACACCCTGCAGCCCGACACCTGGGTAGCACCCTGTTCCTGACAGAGCTCTGTCTGAGAACCTGCGTCAGTCGTGGTGGGTGCAGAGCTTAGAGAGGCCGTGGCTTTCCGCCGGGTGGATACTATTGCTCGTTGGTCGAGCTGGCAGAGCTTCAGCGCCCTTCCTGCATGCCCTTCCATGCCAACTGCCATGCCATGCCCTTGCTGACATGCCATGCCCTGTTTGCCCGCCTTGTTGGCAGCGCTGCTGGTCACTAGAGCTCCCTAAGGGCTTTTTTTATATGTGGTGGAGGGCTTGGCCGCTGTTGCTCCTGGCCCTGCTCAGGTCTCATCAGCCACTGTCACACGAGCTGTGGGCTCCTGGTCAGTCTCTCAGCTTCCCTGAGGTTCCCCAGGTTCGGGAAATGCCCCCCATGCACCATACTAGAACACTCCCCCCTGGATAGTGCCGGCTCACCAGAGCTGCTCACCTCAGCAACTGAGGCATGACATGAAAAGAGGCAACACGGAAAGATGTTTTCTGTTGAAATCCCTAAGAATTTCCCCCCCAGACTTCAAATGCAGAATGAAAATCTCATCGTTTGCTCAAAACAATGAATAGGCATTATAGGCAATCCACACAAGAATAATCCAAGTTTAATTTTTGGACTTAATTAACTGACTTGGTGTCTGATGCCATCTCTCACTTTACAGGTGGCTCTTCTTGCTAATTGATTTCTTTTTTAATACTTCCAGTGTCTTGTTCACACAGGTGGCACCTGTGCAATTTTTCCCATTAGTTCTTTCAGTTAATATTCCAAATCCTGCTTGAATACTTTCTCTTTTCCAAAAGTCACTACTTTCCAATGTCACATTGTAGCAGAGCTACAAGCTGGCACTCCTTTTCTTGCTGCTACACATTGCATAGAGTTACCTGTGCTTCCCCGATGCCCTGGCAGCACTAGCCATCCCCACCGCCTGCCGTAGGCACTGCCAACCGCCGTACTCAGGGGCACAGTGCCCAGAAGGATCCCTTCGGGACCTCCCTGCCTTCCACTGGCAACGGGGAGCTGTGGCCTTTCCTCTCTAGCAGAGAAAAAAATGGATTCAGGTTTCCTTTTCTAATCCCATCAAGGACTGGGGCTATTCAGAGTCATGATTTTGGCTTGAAATTACCTAACAACTATTCTAGTTATTTACTATGAAACATTACAGCAATCAGGTAAATCTGCTCACCTGCTTAAGAAAACGTTTAGCAAAATCCATACCTGGCTCTTCAAAGTGTTAGCTCAGTCTCCCAACACCACTCCACCCGAAGCCAAATCAGAAGCCATTCAACATCAGTGAGACAGAGGGATGAACAAACTCACCTGGCAGTTTAAGCATCAATCTTCAAAGCCTCATGAAATAAAGTTGTTATTTTCTATTGCGCAATAATCTCTATTTACTGAAAAAGAGCTGTAGTTACTCATATTTGAAAATTGTTTTAGTTGGGTTACGACAGAAAGGTTCACCAACATCCAGACTCCAAATATAACTCCTTTGGGCTTTTGCAAGTGTTGGTTAAGCTTAAAAGATACAGGTCAGCAACAAACGAAGAGTGATTTGAGTACCTGTGTGAGTTTGAGCTAACATTTCATGTGAGACTGGTTTTATGAGGGCTACATGGTGCATTTCCAAGGCATCAGCTCAACAGCTGTATGTTTTCCTTTAATTTCTGAAAGGGCTTTTCAACACAATAGTTCTGTGATTTCTTGAAAATTTTAGTTAGAACTGAGCCTAGAGCTGAGAGTCTCATAACCGTAACTCAGAAACTGGATTTGGAGCTGAAAAATAATTCAAAAAATTATTTTTTTTGAATTGGCTATACTTGGTGATAACTCTTGACTTATTCTTCTGTGCCGCTGCAATAAGCTATGATTCTAGGGACCCGCTTTTGTGACTAAAAAGATAACTCTCTTGTTGGGAAGAAAATTGCCTCTCTGACATAAATCTTTGGAATAGGAGTTTACAGAAAAGTGGTAAATATGAGGAAAAAAAAAATCAAATCTCCCAAGCTAAACAGGAACTAATTTATGAACATACTGCTTTAATTTGGTGACTGCTGAGTGAAGCAGTCATGTGGTGTGCCCAGGAAAGCAGCATTAGCCTTTGTCTAGGGTGTTGGTGGGGACAACAGGAGACCTGAAGGACATACAAACTGTAGTCAGGGAACTGAAAGAGACCATTTGGGCCGCTGAATCCCACCTTTGACTATTGCAGGCACTTTGCATCATGTCTTCAACTCATACACACGCTGAGTTTCACTGTATGGATAATTAAGCTGTTTTCTTAAGCTGCTCACTCTCTGATCTGTCTTTGTACAGGGTCTATATCACATTGATGCAATAATCATATATTGGTATACGATCGCTGCTGTTGCTAGTAATTTTATTTGGATAGTTTCTAGCGGTAAAATCTCACTTGTAGCAATTCTGGTTAATGAATATTTTCATTTTTCACTGCCAAGTGGTTTACTACTGCATAAGTCATGCTGGCTACTGTCTAATGGTAGCTGGTTGCCACCTTGTCTCAGTCATTCTCTGCTGAGACTGTGGCCTCATTATTTTGTGCATTGATGGCAGCAATAATCCGCTTTAAAAGGAGCATAAGAGAAGATGAGCAAAGACTTGCATTGCATCAACCATGAAGATTGCATAGTAATAATAGACATAGTTTCCTGACTGCCATTTTTGTTTTTCACTAGACTTGGCAACTCATAACTCAATTTTTTTGCCAGCAGAAAGGCCCCATGTTAGCACCTCTTCACACTATGAATAGAGCTAAGAATGAATTAGAAAAGTCTAAAATCCCAGAGTCTTATCTCTTCCTCTTCAAACTGTTGTCCATGTTTAAGGAAGCCTACACAAATACATGAAATTAAAGTGATCTAATTGTAAGAGTCAAGATCGTCTAAATGTCAGATGTAGACCATAGTGCTATATAACATAGTTTAAAGCGATGCCTACTCAGAGTCAGATAAATTACAATACCCACAAAGTACAGAAGAGGAGACTGGGAGGGGACATGTTCTAAACCTTGATTTATAATGACACCTAATGTAAGTACCTTCCCATCAACAGCAAAGATTCCAAAATGAATGCTGATTCTCAGCCTGAAAAACAAAACAGCACCATTAATTACCATTTTTACATACCACCAGGGGATTATGGGGCAGGGGGCGAAAGAGATACTCCATTTTCATCTCATGAGTCATAGTAGTAGTAACAGGTAACTCAGCCAGATAACTTTTCTCCAAAGTTTAACCAGTGTGACTAACATCCCAAAAGCACTTTCATTTTTGACCTACTAAAACGTATTCACTGCAGTGAGTCTCACCCTATCTGGCTGCTACTATGTTTAAAGTGCCTAAGGGTGCATTTTGCTTCCAGTAAAGCACATTAGACCTACTTGTCTAAGAAATAGAGCTGCTAATCTTGGCAATGCTGTTGATTGTGCATGGCCTGTGCACACGCCATACATGGACAATTAAATTTACAAACCATTTCAAAATTACGTATAGCTAGCAACAAAAATGAGGTTTCCAATATTTGGATGGCTGAACTTGATGCCTGATAAATCTCTCCTTTCTGCTTTCTTTCCAGCTCATTCAGAGGGTGTAACACATATGTCACAAGACAGAAGTTCACTTATAATGTTTTATGTGCTTTGAAATTGGAAGGTCCTTGTAGTTGTAATGATGCTGATTTTTTTTTATGATGTCATCACAGATGATGCTTAAAATAAGCAAAGCTTCTGCATTACTCCCACTGCTGGCGAGTGGCCGCCTTTCTTAGGAAGTAAAACAGAGAAATACCAGACTGGTGCAAGTAAACAAAACAAAAAAACAAAGAAACCCCAAAACCCATAGAGAGTGAGGGGCGGGTTTGTGGTTGAGACTGCTGAATAGCACCGTGAACTTTAAAGATATCTAGGGTCTACTGACTTCTGTAAGTCTTTTGCCCTGCCTCACTTTTTAATAAAGAGCAGACAGACAAAAGAGAAGAGGTGAGAGCTGTTCTTTCATTTTGGTGCAGTTTTTAGGTCTGATATGAACTATTGTCCTAAATGTGCATGAATCCTTGTGATGGTCTTGGTCTTGCACTATGATAACTTTTGAGTATCATATGTTGATGTGATTATTGGAAAGTTATTCTGCAAGTTGTTTTAATTCAATGAAAATCTATCTTGAGAAGCAAGTGAGGAAGGAAATGGACTGGTAAATATTTAAAATTTTTAGAAGATGGTGTCACAAGTATAGGTTTTTCATTATTTTACTTCTACAACACTGGTTTAATCTAGAACAGGAAAAAATCTGTGAGTAGAAAGAGTGACCCTTCCCCACTGCAGCCAGGTTGTACAAATATCCCCAAGTGATGTTGGGTGGCTCCACATTCCCACAGACTATATCAGAGTGTTTAATGGCACGGAAACTGAGTCGGTACAGTTGAACTTAATGGTGGCATTTCCAAACGTAAAGGTTGCAGGGTGAGGAATTAAGAAATATTCTTCTGGAAGAAGGTTTTGTGTGTTTGTCTGCCTAAATATGTGTAACGGTGGTATATTCTCTAATGAAGCAATGTAAGGGAGGCAGCAAGAAAACCTTTTAATGGTGTGTAATGCTTATTAATGTGGATAAAAGCAAGAAATGGGAATTATAAAGCAGATATTGTCTGCACAAAGAACGGAGGAGATCTTTTGCTGGTATTTTTCCAGTTATTGAACTATCAGGTGTGACTGTATAACACAAAATATGGAAGCCCAACAAATGTCATACTAAGTACTTTTCCAAGATGTAATTGATCATCAAATTCCAATAACAGTTTAGGTACTTCAGTTGATATTGAGATTAATATACAGCTTGCTGCAGCAAGAACCTCTTCAGTTTCTGACCTTGGCTGGTAGTAAAATCCAATCGATATTTAGACCAAGCAAGCCTTCCAGAGAGGATGCATTGAACACATTAGTTTTCTAAAAAAATACTGTCATCAGCTAGAAAATCTAATCCACTGTGGGGAATATGATGGAACAGAATTGAGTAACAACCTACAAGAATGTGAATATTCACCTGAATAAAAATACTTCAGCACTGGTTTCGCTCTTTTGGCTTCATGGTTTTCTACTGCTGCTTCCCTCCCATGGAGAAAGTAGTTAGTTCCTGCATAAAGGCAGGAGTCTACTTTGAAAATCTGGCTACAGGACATTGAATCAGCAATGCAATATAACTGATATGTTCAACCAAGACTAACCAGTGCGTCTTAAATTTCAAGTCGCCAGGTACATACTACATGCAAACATTTCATTGGCCAGGAATTATTCCTGGGAATTCTAAAAAATAACAGATTCACAAATGCTTTACATTTCTTATCCAAATTTCTCAATAACAAGTCCACTGACAATGTAACATAAATGTAATCAAGTCATACCTATTACTTGATTGGAATAGTGTTTTCATCATACAGGTTATGCTTTGTTTTCCTTCTATATATATCAGTTATGCCTATATAAGAATATAAGTATATTGCTAAAATATATAATGTTTTGCTGAGTTTTATTTAATTAGTGTTCCCAATGTCTTTGGGATCTTAGCTAGAGTTGATTATCCCAAGCACGTGTTAGACTAAGGGAAGACCTAGTTTCCAAAGGGCTTCAATCTAATCTTATTTTGTGCAGATTTTTTGTAGATTATTATGCATGGCATACAGTTATGTCTGCAAAATACCTGTGATGTCCTGTTGCAAGCGCATATAAGTGATGGAGCTCATATGGACAAAACCAGTCACTCATATGGACAAAATCAGTCCTAAGTGCTTTCTTCAACAAGACTGCTTTCAACCAATGGAATCAAGTAAGCTAAAATACAAAAAAAACCCCAACTTTTTGTTTCATATATCTATATATGTTTATCTATTCTGGTTCATTTGACTGCAGGATTCCCATGAATATAATGATAGATTTATTAAATCTTGTCCAGTGTCTTGACAGCAAAATCAATCTTTGAGAAGCTATTCAGAAGTTTGAAAGCCGATTATAAAATCAGAATAATTTTATCAGATTTAGTCCTTCCCCCATCCTTGCCTTGACTGTAACACTGTTCCTAAATCCAGTTGCAAGATTTTTTTTTTGATCTGTAAATCTCTGATACCTCTGGGGCTTGGCACTGGGACACATGCAACTTAATCACGTAGCCACCGAGCAAGCCTTAGGTAGGCAGGCTAATATCACCTCCCCATCCCAAACAGAGCAGAACCTTACCATAGGCAAGGAATCCTCAAAAGAAACTCTTCAGTTGTGAAATTGGCTTTTATTATGTGATGTTCTGCCACAACCTGGACTGACAACACCTATAGCATCCTGATTTCTCAAGGCTGCCTAGAGGAAGGGGAAAAAGGGTGAGCCATGGGGCAGTTTTCAAGAGGCACACATAAAATTATGAACACCATATCTTGAGAACGGCTCATTCCGCTCTCCTTGCATTGCTTAGCTCAGGTTTGTAAGAGAAACACAGTGCTTTCATTTCCTCTCTTTTACGGATTTTCGATGGGTAAGGTTTATTTTTATAGTCAGCTGCCTTCTGACATATGGCAAGGACTTTAAGGAGCTGCTCCTGCAAAAGACAGTGTGTGCTGTGTTCCCCCTAGGGCAAACACCGAAAGGGGACTTCTCCCAGTCCTCTCCTCCACTGCCCTCACAAACCTCCACATGGCACCTCTGTGTTGGCCAAGGTGGTATCAAGAAAAAAAGGAAAATGTGAAGGGAGCTCAGGGAAAACTGTACTTTTTCTTCCTTTGGACTCAAAAACCTAAAAATAACTTTGAACAATTACTTTTTTTTTAATATCCATTTATTGGATTAACTGTTTGTCATGGTTTAAGCCCAGCCAGCAACTAAGCACCACACAGCCACTCGCTCACCCTCCTCCCCGCTGGGAAGGAGGAGACAATTGGAAGGGTAAAAGTAAGAAAACTCATGGGTTGAGATAAGAACAGTTTAATGACTGAAATAAAAAAAACATCTAATGCATCTGGCCAGGAAATGGATGAAACACTCCCACTTGCATGTCTTTCCTTAATGCAATGCACATTTCCCTATACTGCTGGGCAGTGAAAGGTCAGACCCATATTTGATACACACTACAGTAAAAGTAAGTAAAAATAAGTGTAGCAAACACAGCTGCTAAATCTCCACCTTTTTCCATCCCATTCCCTTCAGAGGAGAGCATCAATTATTTCTAAGTACAAAATTAGTTTAAGAAGAGCAATTCTGTGCTTTGGAGGACACAGGTATTGTGCTTAGCACACATCTGCAAGGCTCGCCCTCTTAAATCAAATGCTGCTCCACTGCAGTATCTTAATTGTTCCAGGTGTTGTAGTCAGTAAACATTTGCTCAGGATTTTATGTGTGTACTATATTTTGAAGATTTGTTTTCTATTTAAAATACTTGGTTTTCCTTCTGTCTTTTTAAAAGCTTTTGTCGCACTGGAAGAAAAATTAACTCTGGTAAGCCTATGTGGGGTCATGGGTTGTTTGTTAGCCTATCCTGGTAGAACTCTATTTTTCCATATTTTTTGTTTTTGTAATATTCTCATGCCAGTGGTATCTCCCTGCTAGCAAGTAAAACTAAAAAGAAAAAACAGAGAGTGAAGTGAAATTGCATAGACACCACTGTAATGCTCTGCTTATAAAAAAAAAAGGTAAATGTTGGATGGCAAATAATGAGAATACATTCAAATTTAAAAATTCTTTACGTGGGTCATTACAGAACCAAGCTTTTTTACATTAGTGTATAGAACCAAAATCAAATGGCATCTAACAGCAAGGATAGAGACAGTAATTTCTCTGCAGAACATGCGCAGAAACTTCATCTGTATTCTGGCATAGAGCTTGTGTTCAATTGCACTTTTTAGTTTTATTATCATTGATTGCATAACAAATAGAACAGCAATATCCAATACACTCAGATGGCTAACTGTATGTAACTGCTGTAGTTTACCTGAAATGTTCCATCTTTTTAATCAGTTCATCTCTCCCCTCCAAAAGGAGAGTGAAGAAAAAAGGAGGCATTATCAGCTCATTCTCAGAAGCCTCTTTTTTCATAACCAAACATCTGAAGAAGATACAAATAAAAGAAAAATGGACCCTATTCAGAACTGGTTGTTACCTAACAAGGGACACCCAGACATCTATTTCTAATTAACTTGACTCTCACCTCTTCATCTCGCATATAAGCACAGTATAATTTTAAAACAGACTATCGTGCCATGGTCTAAACAGGTTCCCTCTTCTCCATCACATATATAAGAAACTGCTTGACTTCACTTTCAGAGCCCTTCAGAGCCAGTCTTCATCATCCTCCCCACCACGGTGACATACCAGCTCTCCCCCACATTCCCGGGACACCAGCTTTCATGTCCATCAGCTTCGACTTAGGCAGCCTTTGTGCTTTCTCCAGTGCTTCCCTCGTACCTGGCACAGCTTCCTTAAAGGTCTGTAAATCCACCTTACTGTCCTGGGGAGAGATGACCAGCAGACCTACTGACTAGCTCTGTCTCCTCCTTATTGACCTTTGGTCACACTTGTTCCCTTTTATTCAGTAAATACTTGTGCTTCAGGCTTTTCTTTTTCCTGTCCAATGTGCAGGAACAATGTAGCCCAGACATCTTAATACTTAACATAATTTATTTCCTGGACTTTGGCCAATGTGTCGTTTCAACCTAGTGCAGAGCCTCCTGGAAAGCCACTCACCTCCAGAAAGACACGCTGTCCCAGCGTCAAGGGCTGGATCTGCTGGAGTTGACAGCAGTGGCGGATTGCAGCCTCTGCATCCTTCACATTGCTCCTCTGTGCGAAGAGGCACGAGCATTGCAGTGTGTAACGTACACTCTGTTCCTCGCCACATACGCAACACCTCAGATCATTATGCCTGATGCACCATACATTATTAGCTACGGGAGGATGGTTCTTCCATGCTGATTCTTGATGTAACACAGCATACACGGCCATTTGGGACCGCTGACACCTAATCAGTTGTAGAGCCTGTGGCAGGGCTGAACAGCCTGAAGTTCCTGCAGAGCCATAAGTAGCAGCCCCACAAGAAAACCACTAGAGATGAGACACCTGAAAAAGCATCGTGTCTGTCACAGGCTGTGTTTCAAGAAAACAGCCGGTCATGTACATCAAAGTGTCTGTATGTGCTGCTGTTGTTAGAGCAATCATTTCTTTTAAAACTGGCTACACTCCAGTAACCCACCTCTGGGTGCTCCCCATGGGTTTGGTTACACAGACCTTGGGGGACAGTTTGACCACATGCAAAAGACTGCAAAGCACAGCCTAGTATTTTTTTCACTATTCAAATGAAATCATTTGCAATCATTTCAAATAGCACCGTGTTTAGGAGACACCGGGGTTGAATTTGGGAATTTTGCAGCCACGCGCCTGCGGGAAGCGATGAAAAGGAGGAGGCTAGTGATGGAGGGGTGTGATGCCCGCGTGGCAGAGAGGCAGCAGAGCAGCTCTGGCAGCACGTAGGCAGAAACGTGGCAGGAGCATTTATCACACCCACTGTCCGCTCTCACAGGTACCAGCCCCAAGGCACACAAACAACCAAGCAGGGACTCGCCTTTAGAATGTCTGCCTGGGGGACAGGCACAGAATAAGCCGCCGGAGAAGCAGGGATGTGGGAAGGAAGGACAATTCTCCCTAGACCTTTGGGGTGCAAACCATGACCAAGCTTGTATCCCCTCTCTGTGCAAAGCTGCTGATGGCAGCTTTCAACCTGCCTCTTGCTCCGGAGGGGAAAGGTTCACGCAGGCAGCCTCCCTTGCAGCCAGCTGGGGATTTATAGCTCCATCTCCCCATCCTTCTCTAGCTTGGCAGCCGGTGGGTGACACCGCCGGCGCAGGAGGCCCCAGGGATGCCCGCTGCGGCTGAGCTACCTGCCGGCCCCTCCGAAGCGGTTTTGCATCAGGCTACCGCTGCCTTGCCTTATGGTGAGTAAAAGTCATAAAACTACCATCAGCTCAATGACTGTAATGACTACTCTGAAGCTTTTTATAGGCGATAAGCTACTGTAAAGGTCTGCTGGTAATTTGTGGATAGGGTACATTACCGTTATCCTTGAGGAATTTCTGCTTCCTTTTTATATGCCTTTTTTCTCTTGAGGGGACTCTGAAATTAACAGGAGGCGTTAGTCTGAAGCTTTGCCAGAGCCTCTCGCTGAGCACAGACTGCATTTATTTCTCTTCAGACATGATCTGGTGCTCAGCCTGCTGATTCAGGGCTGGATGTCTCCCTCTACCCCTCCGCGGTTCAGAAGACAGCAAAGGGGCAGTAAAGTGAATTGAAATTTCCTGGAAATGGTATAAAAGGAGGGGACAAGAGATTCTAAATAGCATAAGCAGCAAAAAGCTTTAATGGTCATGTATCTTCACAAACCCCTCTGAACCAAGCAGGGGAAAAAATGTGGGAGGTTACTTGATTTGTGAACTGCCCACATCAGCGAAATGCTTCTGGTGGCATCTGGGAGAGAGACTGGGTGAAGGGGGTGGTTTTTCCATATAAAGCAAGCTGCAGTCCTAGGTTTGGGCCAGGTCTTCGTGTGAAGCTCAGCCCAAATGAAAATTGATGACGATTGAGTAATTTACCCAGTAATGATAAAGCTCAAGTAAGTGTCCTCAGTGTAGTTTTTCTGGGCTGTAGCTGACATGACTGCCACGCCACTGATTTTTTCAGCAAACGCTTCACACTGCAGGCAGTATTGCTACCAACAAAGCAATCTTCCAGAGATCATAAAATGTTAAGAAGTTCATTTGTTTAAAGCATTATGAAATAGTTCCCTTGCAGATCTCATTCTTTAATTTCCTGCACTGGGGCTGAGGTGTGGGACACCAGTACTGATAGATCAGATTAGCACCTCCGATGCTCAGATTTTCCACCGCGCTACTGTGAAACACATCATCACCATTGCAATATGAGCTCTGGATTCTGGACCTGTTGCTCTCAGGGGACTTGAACAAACTAACATAAAGCAAAAATAACATAAGCGATTCCTTCTGATGGGGAAACTAAGCCATCTGGGTTGCTAATTTGCCTTTTGGGGAAAAAAAAATTCAAGAAGAAGATGACTTTTTCTTCTTTATCTTCTCAATAAATCCATTTTCTCTCTGCAATGCAAGGCTCCATACAAATCCCGTAACTGCGGCAAACTGCTCAGTGTGAATATAGTGGCTGAAATTAAACACAAACTGGAGGCTGAGGGGGGGGGTTGTAGTTGTTCTATGGCACAGACTGTGATTTGGCAAGCAAGGTCTAAGGCCCAGCAAAAACAATTTGTGCAATTACCAAGCAAAGAACTTTTGGCACATTATTTAATATGTTACACACAGAACAGTGCTATTCAAAACCAGATTTTATTTAGGGTAAAACAAGAAAGAGACAAGGGGGGGAAAAAAAGAGATTGGGAAGTCAGATATTATCCATATCATGACAGGACCTTCCAGCTCTCGGACCTGGGGACCATGATTTCACTGATGTAGGCTTAGACAGCCCAAAACCAAACCAAACCTTGCCTTGCAGTGCTTGCAGTTTGTTCAGTGATTGTCTCTCCTTGGTGCTTTCAGAGTGTTGAAGGGGAAAACAAAAAGTATGTGATGGATTTGAGAAGTTGCTTATATTTGTGGAGAAGGAGAATTTTGGAAAAATGAAGTTTTTATATGACCTAATACCCATCTAAAAGTGTATATTTCTGAGATTCATCCTGTTTCACCATAAAAATGATTTTTCTGAACCTCTCTAAACATTTTTAATACACTTTTTCGTGTAGTGGAGATTAAGAAAACATGCAGAAAGTTAATTGTGCTATCCAAGTGCTCTGGAGAGCAAATCTTGAGAGACGTGAGTGGTTCCACAAACAGCACAGAGGTCACAACACGGGAGACAACTCAGTGCTATGGTGCGGTGACAACAGCATCCTCCAGGGAATGATCCTGCTGCTAAAATTGCACACCATCCCACAGTAAAATTGGAAAAATATGTAGGATTTGCAAGTGTCGTAGTACCTGGTTTCTCAGAGTATGTCTATACAAAACAATACAATCATCTGGGTTGAACTATCTCATCAATAGAGGCATGACTTCAATTCCTGATTTTCTTTGACAGATGAAGAAATTTCATTCCTCTCAGTCTGGTCTTCAACCATCAGGTAGCTGAGATGGCAGAATATGCATGGTAGAGTTTCATGGATCATTGGGAGAACTAAGAGGAGATTTTTCCTGGTATTTGATCCGGAGTTTGCCTTGCCCACTTTCACCCCATTGCTCCGTGTTACCTCTTCCCCTCATTGTCCCCTCCGGAACAGTGCTCTTCGGAGCTCAGCTGCCTCCTCTGCACCATCGCACCACCCGACCGCAGCACTGGTTATTTCACATCACTGCAAATGCCCCAGAGAGCTCTTCAGAAATGGAAACTTGCTAAGAGACAAATTTCTCAGCTATTAATGTAGGTTATGGTCCTTACCTTGCAGTGTCCCTTAGCCTTTATGGTTGTAGAAATGTGAATAACAAACTGCCAAGAGTGAAAGAAAGTGCAGGACCAGCTCCCTGATGGGGAGGTTTTCCTTGTAAATGCAATTGTTCAGCTATACTGCTAAAGAAACCAGGCACTATCCCTGTTTAAGGCCTGCTTCTTCATTAATCAGGTACTCTCTTTTTGTACATACACACACACACACGTTTTAATACAATGAAAGGCCAATTAAATGAAAACCCTGCAAATATAGCAAAATAATGTGATCATTCCTTAAAACATCCAAAGAAAGTCAAGACTCCCATTCTGTTTGTACAGCACTGAGCTGCTGGGATGCTGCACACCCTCCGTGTCCACCCCACTGAGGCATTAAATAACCCATGCCCAGGGCAACCCCATTTCTACACATTGAACCGGACTTCACCACTGCATGCATGGTGCTCCGTGTGCAGAGGCTGTCAGAAAGCTAGATCAGACCTGGGTGTCCACTGCTTCCTCCTTCCAGTCTTCCTCTGCTGAAAACATCAGTCAGAAGCAAAATATTTCATCCTCCATTTTTATTCATTCTTTGTCCGCGGCAGTTTTAATAGCACAAAACCAAGAGAAGGCAACTTTGCTCCATTTGTTTTGTATATTGTAATGATTGGCAAACAATGAAGCGATGCTTTGCTCTAGACCCAAAGAGGTTTTTTCCGTTGAAATGACGTTTGGGATGGGTGAAGTCCCAGCTAAGTCCTACTTTTTATCAGTGTAAATGTAAACATGTGAGGAGGCAGGCAAAGAGCCCAAGAGCCCGTGAGTGAATCACCAAAACAGTCCTGTCCCTGGATTTTCGTGTAATGATATAAGTATAAGCAAAAAAGATAAATATTGAGTTTAAACCTGGGAAGCTTAAATTAAAACATAAATCAGACTTTTACAACTCGGGGCTTTTTTGGTGGTTCCAGATTAACCACAAGAGGACAGTAGTTCATGGCAAAAAGCACAGTACACACTGTTAACAGCTAACAGAAATGCATTATGCAACCAAGACTTATGTTATGTGTATACGTAAGGATTTTCTGGATGAAAACAAGTCACTTCAGCTATGCACCAGTGAGGGATTTCACAACTGTATAAAATTCTATATTTTATTTTTAACTAGCAATATTCACCTTGTCATCTTCCCTCTGTTGTACGGTTCTAGTGTGTGTTGATGCCTTGTGGAAGTTAAATGTCCCTCCTGCTCTCCTTTCCCAGCCTAGGAGCTCAGCCCTGCATCAGGCCAGGCTTGTGCATCAAACCCAAGGAGCTGCTCTGCTTGGCTAATCCTGGGGATAGCTTTAAGGTCACTTTAAGGTCATTAATAGCTCTAGGAAAATTCTCAAGGTCAAGGCATGTTCATATCAGTGATGCACCTACCCTTGACAGCAAACAGAGCTGCTCTCCATCTCTGTTGGAGCTCAGTCCACTTCTGGCCCTGCAGCAACACCTGCACAATATTCTGACCCGTTCCCACCCTCTTTTTCTGCAAGAGAAATCTCAAACGCTGTCAGGCTTTGCCACTTTCAAGCCACCCCTGGAGCAAGCTCCCAGGGATGAGGTAACACCCCAGCATCTCCCCGACATCCAGGGAGGTTGCTGCTTTCCCTGTCCCAATTTCCTGCTCCCAATTTCCTGCTCCCTTTCACCAACTTCCCTGGCAGCAGGAGGCTGCTCTACCCAGCTAGGCTCCTAGACTACAATTCCCCCTTGATTACTGCTCAGTCAAGTCTTAGACCAAAGACATCAACATAATGCTTGCAATTCCCCCATGCTTGCAGCTGAGAACTTGTCCTATAGATCTTGTTGAAAGACTTGCCAGCATAAGGGTGGAGGATCTGGCCATAACCTGATTGAGTCAGTAAACTACGGAGCTACATAATATACCTTAAAGATGCTTTTTGCTAAATGCAATGCCATTCCACGAGTAGAGAGCCCTTCCCAGCACACAGATAATGATGGAGCAGCAAGTCCCTGCCTTGCTGAAACCTTGTGTTGCCTGAGAATTATGGCTGTGCCATGCTTTATGTTCATGCCAGCCTTAAAAACAGTGACTTCAGCCACTTTGTTGCATAAATGTTGAAGTTTTGAAATGTGACTGTGAGCTCGCTTGTTGTGAAAATATTCCTCACTTGCTTCAAAGGCCTCATTTACAAAGGCCTGGGGGATGAGTCCAGCTCCTCTGTGGGATGAGTAGAGGGAATTGAGTAGGATAGACTGATTTAAAGCTGTCAAGGGGAGAATAAAGGGCATTGCCCAAAATCAAGGGGAGGAAAAGCCCAAGAAGAGCTTGTGAAATGGCAATTGGATTTATTCAGTGAACTGGAACTAAAACTTTTTGTAAAGGGTTTCAGTTAATCTTGTGTGAAAAGCTCCGAGTTTCATTATAAATGACTTCTAAAACAACTTAGAAATAGTGCACTTTACACCAATACAATTTCATGAGTGCAACACTAATGGCTTAGGAACATCCATGAGCCCAGAGCTGGAGGTGCACCTACAGAAAACCAGCAAAAGGAGGAAACACAGAGACCCTTGAATGAAGCACCAAGTGTCTCTCTTTCCTTCATCCCAGTCCTTTCAAAATCCTTGGGCAGAAGATTGTTCATGGGCAGACTGAAAAAATGCTCACACCCTGCCAGAATAACAAAGTTTATTTCTATTATAAATGGCAGCAAATAAAACTGGGAAATATGCAATGTCTCTTTCAATACCAATGCCATTGATACTGTCCTACCAATCGGGGTAGGACAGTATTTTTTTTTCTCTAAAACCACTAGTTTTCTCTCAATCAATATTATCTTCTCTATGAACCCTACATGAAGGAACCACATGTACAGAGATATTTGGTGTGGGGAGTTTCTTTGCTTTACTTCATTTTTGGCTCTGCTATAGCTTTATTCTCAGAAAATCAAGTTAATCAATGGTTCTGAGTCAGGTTTTGTGCCAAAAGTAAGTCCATTGCATTAAAGCATGGTCCAGAGAAATGCCCTTCCAGTAGGGCTGCCCTTCCTCAGTGTCAATACCAATTTTTTTCTTCCATTATGACCTTTTTGGAAGTCCACACATGAGTAAAGCCTTAGATCCACCACACACTGAAAATGTTGGGAGCTGATTTGCCCTTTTTCTCTCAGAAAGAAAAAAGCCAGTCACGACTACCAGGTACTCCATGTTACTTTTACAGGACAGCAATTTGTCTCTGTAATGGAAAAGAGAAATACTATTAATTCAACCAATGTATTACATATTAATTACCAAAATTATTGAAATAAACCTTTTAAATAATATCAAGGAAGTAATTATAAAAGTAACTTTATACATAACACTTTTAGATCTAGAATGAGAAATGTATGTGACTACTAGGGGCCAAAACATGGCACATTTAATTTAAACCCTGGCAGCAAGGGGCAGGTTCCATTGCAGCTATAATAAATTACATACAAGTGCTACAGAACAATAACAAAAACTGTGAGCCATCCATTTCAGTACCATTTACAAGAAATCAATATCAATACTTAATGCAATACTGGTGAAAAATGAGCAAAGATACAGAAAGCATAATAAACCAGTAATGAAAGACCTTGCAGTGTTTCACTTTGGAAGAAAAAACTAACTGTCTATATTTTCATGTAGCGGGATATTTCACTGAGGCAATGTGCTGGAGGTATGAGTGTTTTGCAGATCTAAGTTCAAAATAACCTCTTTATTAAATTTAAAAAAAGTTCTTTAAACTGTGGATTACTAGCTTCGTAAAACTCATACATATGGAAGGAGGCATTTCATCTTCCTACGGTCCTGAATATTTTTCATCGGATTGCCTCAGATCAAACATCGCTCTGTTACATACCTCTAGGAAGACACAGGCAAGGCCACTTGCTTCTAGCAAATTTGGATGTTCTGTTTCGGAGAGGCAGGGTTTAAATGTTCTACCACCAGTGAACTAAACAGGATATTTCATCAGGTAGCCCCATTTCCTCCACTGGTTTCAGTCTCCAGCTAAGAAAAATGTGTTATAATACCTTTCAGAAAGGATCTATTGCAAGGTGGAATCTGGGACAAAATAATCCTGAAAATAACAAGTGTGAAGTCCCTGTCTAGTGAGGCTACCAAACGTCAGTGAATTGCCATTTGTCACCACAGCTACCATCCTCATCAACACAATCACCATCATCCCTTTGCTCTCCATCAAGCTAAAAGGCCTTTCAGGAAAGCTTCAGCTCTCTTAGATTTTCCTTCAGCTCCCTGAATGCCTCAGAGGACAGTAAGAATTATAAAACTAGAAGAATTATGAAACTGGATGGAAATGTTGCATGCTTAAAAAAATGGCAAGACAAATAGTAGGAAATGCATTAGTTATACACAGTGTTTATAGGTAGATAGATAGACAGACAGACAAACCCTCCTATTGTCATCACTTAATTGCCATGGCTGGATTGCTGTGACCTTCCTTAGTATTCTTCCTCCAGTGGTTTCTCTCTCCCCTTGCCATTAGCCATATGCATCCTGTTTTTGTCTTTGCAACCCTCCCCTGCTCCCAGGGAAAGCCCAGCAGAAACATCTCCACAATGTCTCGTACATCCCCTCTATGGTACGGCAGCGGATCAACTCACTTCAGTCGCATGGTTGTCCTTCTCCTCATGGGCAGGGTGACAGGTATATCTAGAATTCTGTCACAGTAGATTACCAAGAAGCAAGGAACATCTAAACATACCTTTTTGGCCAGCAAAAGCTCTGCTTTACTGTGATCAAAAGGGAATTAACAATATACTTTAAAAATGGCTCATAAGCCTTTTGGAACAGATTGACTTCAAAAGGATCCTGCAATACAGCATTCACTGTTTAGCTGATACCAGGCATCTAGGAATAAAATATGCTGATAGTAACTATAAGAAACAAATTTCCACAATTTAGTATCCCAAATCAAAGTTCTGCTGTACCACTGCCCCATCCAGTACAGACCTCCACCAATCATGTGTGGGGGAAAAAAAATCCCTTTCTAATAAAACAAAGAGAAAATTAATGTTGTCCAGACAATAAAGCCTTGACAATAAATAGCTTAGTCCAACTCTTATATTTATACTTGTACAAATTAAAAATAATAATATATTCCTACTGGAATATGTCAGAGATTTGCATGCAAGCATTTTCAAAACTTGAAGCTTGACCTTACACCTTCTCTTTCATGAGCACAACCACAAAAAAACTTGGCTTGAGGCTGGGTTCATCCTTCATTCACACTAAAACCAGTCTGCATGAAATATCGGGTTATCTTATGCAAAGAATATAACCTTTCACGTGGGGTCTTCACCAGCAGGGAAAACACAGAAATTCAATGGATCAAGCAGAGACATATAACAGCCTTCAAACATGTTGAAGCCTTTCACAAAAAAGGAAGATGAGAAACTTGATGTGTTTAGTGAAATAATAAACAGGTTTAATTGCAGAAATGGAGGGTTTAGATATCAGGAGGAATGTTCTGGTGGAAACTGAGGGAGATCTGGAGTCACGCTCAGTCAAGGGAGGCCTCTTGGATGGTTTGCCAGGAGTGTGCACAGCCAAGACTATCAGCAACAATGATGGAGGCAGTCCATAATCCTATTGCTGGGCTTGTATGATTGGATTCGGTGTGAGATAAGGATGCCTTGCAGCATTTCTAGCTTTCACCCAGTATCAAGCCTAAGGAGGCTGAGGAAAAGGTGACAATGCTGAGGATGGCTGCTTAGGCCACCTTTATCAGTTGTCCTTCAGCTCAGACAACTGGAAGAGCTATTCCTGGCTGTTCTGAAATGAGCAAAAATAATCACATAAGTGAAGGCATAGCAGTGAGAGCTCATCCCTAACAACCACACGTGAGGTTTTGCCATCTACTTCATTGTGAACAAGGTTTCATTTTCTTACCTGGGTAGTATTTTTTACCACCTCACTTCCCCACATCAGTATGATTGCAAAGTCTTATTTAGTAGATCTCTCTTTTTTTTTTTTTTTCCGTTGGAAAGTGTTAGTATATGAAAAGGGCAAGTGAGTCTGCCCTTTTGGACTCAGAACATCTTCTGGGTTTTGTTTATGTAGTTCCTTGGCCAGTTTAGAGCTAGTACATGACTAGAAGTGATGGAGAACAAGGTGATCAGGAGGGGACATTTTTGTACTCATTCATCCATCACAGCATAGCACAATACTGTGGCCAGTCTCTCTACGTAATAGCAAATAGGAATGGAGAGGATAAGGGCTGTGAGGTGCTTTTCGGGGAGTGCCACAGGGATGGGGCTGTCAGACCTGCCATCCAGGTCATCCAAACCACAAATTTTGCCCCAAGGACGAGGGCTCCATCAGGAGGGGACTTCCTGGGTCAGCTCCTATGTTTGCCAGCTCTGTTAGTAAAAGCTATACGCCAGTTTTTCCCCAAAATTTCTCAGATAAAGGGTACAAGAAATCCATTTATGGGCACAAAATAAGAGCACTACCTACTAAAAAAGATTTTGCATTACTGGATTGTGTTGAATAGTACCTTACTTGAGCAGTTAATCCCTTAAGGATCATGGTACTAACAGATGGCATACAGTACTAGTCAGATGTTAGCAGAGTTATGTCCAGAACACTTACAGCTGTGTAAAAGTCAGTGGGAGCCTGGATTATATGCAAAATGAACAATCATTGGGGAATGAAAATATTCTAAACATTGCTTCCACTAATCAGCTTTTAAACATATCCCCTCTCCAGGAGGAAATCAATTTTTTTGCAAGTAATACAAGGAATTCCTATTACATGGTATGAGTTAAGTCTAACTGATTAATCCCTTAAGTAAAATTTCTTTCTTTAAATTAATTCAACGTTTTCTGCTGCCATTCAGTTGTTTTGCCTGAGGACATCACATTTGTTTGCTCACTCCTACCTGTCTAGGCACACCCATTCAGTGCTATAATGCCCTTATTAGTTAAATGGATGATCCCTTGTTATAATTATATGAAACATATTGCAGTAAACATGCTGCCTCACTCTTTAGATCTGCTTTTTGTCACCAAGTCCAAGCTGGTAATTTAAATATGACTCTAGCTGAGCATCACTGGAAAGAGCCGAATCCCACTGAAGTTAATGAATCTTTGCCCTGATTTCAGGAGCCTTCGAGTTTAGGCCCTAGTGAAATGACTTTTTTTTCCTGGAATCGTCTTCTGAAAGTGATCCTCTACTTTAACTGCAGTAGAAAGAGATACTGGGAAGGGTTTGGGGAAATAGAAAGTTCAATACCCAGCAGATGGTGCTGTAATCAAATCCTAAAACCTGTTACGCCAGAGCCACTTAGCTATGTGTCATGGCAAATTTCTGCAATTAATAAAGAAAGCATGTTTATTTTAAAGACACGTGTTATTGTGTTTAAAACGTACTTATTAATCTGAAGCGGTAATTGTCTAGGCAATATGCTGAAACAATCCAAAGAAATATGTACTGTGTGCTTTGCATGTCTTGCAGAGAAATTGTTTGTGGATCTTTTCTCATGTCACTCAGGCTCTGTGGTCCTAGGCCTGCAGGATAATTTAGCTATAGCACAGGGAATGCACAGCTCTCATTTTAGGTAAGCAAAGCAAAATTCTTCCATCTGCATTATCTTGTGTGTTCCGCCCAGGGGTCAGATTTCACAGGAGCAGAAATGCGATCAGCTGATAAGACAGGAAAGGAATATCATTTCCCAAGTGAATAAATTATAAGTATTTTGTTTTAAAAAAAAAATTGGCTTTCTTTCAAACTCTTTGACTTTGTTGCTATAGTCTTCCACCACCTGCACTTGCATACCTGATCCTCAAATTCCCCTGTTTTGTAACTGGAACTGAATATAATGGCCATGTCCTGAAATCAGCCCTTACTTTTCTCCTCTACAGTCTTCATTAAAGCTCACTGCTGTTGATAACCTTTGATCTCCTCTCCAGGTCTGCCTATTTCTGCTTAACTTTTGAATGGTACACACCTATCTGATATTGCAGGTTCTCCCAGGGAGGGAACTCATCCTCTTTGTAGACATGCATAGGAGAATAATCTCTCAAAAGGAGCTGGGGAAAATTCATTACTCAAGAGACAGGTACCTTGATCACACAGATACTGACATTGCAGAAGGCTAAGGACCATCACCGACTGCCAGGAAACCTTGACGGTGATTGCTGGATCTAAGTATTTCACAATTTAGTTCCATTTATAGTTTTTTTTAATTTGACCTGAAAGTCAACTTGGGCAGATGTTCTTTCTAGTGGGAGCAGCACCTATGCACAACTTTCCTGGCCAAGACCTCGATTTTACACAATATCCCAAACACAGAGGCAACCTTTCATACGATAAAATACCAAACAAGCTCTTTTGCTATTCATTGCCCTTCTGACCCATCTGGAAGTCATGGCCAGAACAAGCTGCTGACGAGCTGATCATCCCTGTGATCAGCCTTTGGGACTCCGCACCCAACAGAAGTCAGTGCATTTCTAAACAAAGTTCTCACTCACTTCAGAAGCAAATTTAATACAACACTTGCCCAAACAGTGTGATCACAGATGCCGTATGCCTACATACGTGGACAGCTGAAGTCTAAGAAAACTGAAATGAAACAAAGAAAACTTTTTCTCATAAATCATGTTTCCTATAGTAACAGTTTTCACTTATGCAGAATGCAGGGTTGCAGCAAAGATTCCTTGGGCTACAGAATTTCATTTAACACACAGCATGGTTTTTAAATAAGAAATACAGCAGGATGAATTTATATACTTCTTAGAGCATGGAACTCCCTTCCCAGCATTATTAATGTAATAATACACACACACCCAGGGCCACATTCTAGCCTTGAGTACACATGCGGGCTTGCACTGAAGTCAACGAAAGCTGCACAAATACACCTGAGGTCAGGAGTTTCCCCTTATCATAATTTTTTCAGAAAATGTAATTATTAAGTATGATAATTTTAGCTAATGAATACATTTGTATGATTCATTCATTATGTATCAGTCATTTATAAGGTATTCACAGCATGTTTTATTAATTATTATTAAAACTTTG
Organism: Ciconia boyciana; assembly: GCF_034638445.1. Taxonomy (NCBI): domain Eukaryota; kingdom Metazoa; phylum Chordata; class Aves; order Ciconiiformes; family Ciconiidae; genus Ciconia; species Ciconia boyciana. Next base: position 62,493,253 of record NC_132941.1, on the reverse strand, counting down.
TATTTATTTTAATTCATATTTCATCAGGGTTACTTCTTTGAAATGCTGTAGACTTTCTTTTTAACCTAATCTCAGACCTGATTTCTGCTTCTGTGAGAGTCCAGTCCAGTTTCTATAGAAGTCAACAGGAGGCTTTTCAATGATTTCAATGCTCTATAGATCAGACCAGTTGTACACAAAGGGATACTGTTAGGTCATTGGCCTATACGAGGCATATATATAATAATTTGTAACATAGAAGGTAGGGGTGGAACTGCCCTCAAGAATCGCTGAGCTTTGCCCTCTTCATGTACATGAGAATGACCAAAGCCAGTCCCTGGAGAGGAATGTGGTGTAGGAACCATCACTTCTGTTCTATACTTGTCCAAGACCTGGAGGAGTAGGATTCTTATCCAGGACTATGACTGTTATTGTGTCATTGCCTTCTTTAAATCTTTAACACAAGGATTTGCTTTACCTTCCTATTATGCCATGTTATGCCTATTATGCCATGTTATTCTGCTGGGTCTTCTACTGCAACGTTCTGCTGTTATAAAGAAAGAAAACTCCGCTCCCTGTAAGATTTGTATTTTTTCCTTGGGAGTTTTTATAGAATGTAACCATTGAAAAAAACACCTACCTTTAATAAACACCATGTTCCTTTACAAGTGCTGCACACATATAGTCTCATTCTTCTCTATCACCAATTTTGGACCAGACCAAATGAGGCAAAATTCTAAGAAATGAGGAAAAGCGAAATCCCAGTTCTTTGCCACTAAAAGGAGCCTCTGTCTTTGACCATAAGAAATGTGAGTAGTTTTCATATGTATCAGTAATATAAAATTAATTAAATTAATGTTGGGGAAAAAAAAGAAAAGAGAGCCCTTGCAAAGGGATGCAGCAAGGCTCTGCACACTTTGCTTTGGAAGAGCAGCCCCAAACTTGCAGATCTAAAACAAGAGTTGAACCTCAGGAAGGGCAAGAACTAGACAGAACCTGGAGGGGGAAAAACCATTTGAATTTCCAGAGCCTTCAAAAAATAAGCCATTAATGAACTACTGTAAAAAAGGAGACACACAGAGGCTGAAGCTGGTTGTCTGCAAAGCAGCTGCCCTTTTAGCTATCCCCCCCAAAAAAAAGATAAAGGATGCTGAGTTGGTAGAAGTCCCAGAGATGGAAAACCACAAAAGAAGCAAAATAGATCAGATTTTTTCCTTGATATACTTGATTTCTTCCAGACATGCCATTGCAGGGCTCACAGGGCCTGATCCACAGACCTTTAAAGAAGCGGAGAGGTTTCCATCCATTTCAATGGACTTTCAGATAAATTCTTATGGCCTGCTCTTCATTTTGGTGTGCAGTGCTACCTGTGCAGAATCTCATTTGTAATGGGGAGAGGCTTCAGTCAGTTGTCACCATCTACAAATGCTTTGCAAAATATACCTTGCAAAAACGCCAGCCCGTTATTAAAGTTATTTGCCTTTCAACGGACCAGTTTCCAACAAATATTGAAAAATGTTACAGATTTTCTTCATTTTTTACACTTAAGCAACTTCAGAAAAAGCCAAACTGATTTTGGAGGTAAAACAAGCAAATATATTTGCTCCCCACATGTTTTCGTGTTGAAATTCAACTCAGGCTGAATTTTTACAGGTAAATTACAATCTCTGGAGAAAAAGAGGGTTTCGATTTGGAGCCCTAATACAGCTTTCATAGAGTGGCCCAACAGTATTGCTGTGCCTTCGACCCTTTATTCCTGAGGTGCAGAAATGCCTGGTTCCAAATGTAGCAAAATGAGAAATTACAGAGCCTGTCTAACAAATCAAAAATAAATGAAGTAACAACATAAAGGTAAATTTACTGTTATTTATAATTTACCATTTTTACCTTGTTTTCAATTGTCTCTTAGTCCTCTTCATTCTAGGAGCCCATTACATTTTATTATGCTAAACCCTATCTTCTGTCACATAAATTACAGTTAAAGATCTTAATATTAAAGCCTCATAGCTCCCAGACCATATTTCAGGCTTTGTTCAAACCAGACATTAATGCTGAAATTGAACACAGATCACTTTGTCATCATTACCTATGATCTCAAAAGTATAATACAATCTTTGCTATATATGGCACAAAAACGCTTCTTTGTATAACACTGAATTATGGAGATATATTGATATTCTTAATATTTTGACAAAACAATAAAACTAAATATGTTAGCTCTTTAGCAGATACCAGCATACCAGCCCAGCTATTATAACAACAGTTACAGAGGTAAAGGTTTATTTATTCCAGGTAAAATAGGAAATTAATCATACAGTTATTTTAATCCTAATTTTTCCCCAGTATAATTTAGCCTTCCTGCTCGCTGATACAGGAAGTCTGTTGCCAATGTTCGTCATCATCTGCTTGGGTTCACAATATCCACCTTTGTTACAGGAACAATATTCTCTTTTCAGTGGTCGTGACTCCAGCAAGGAGAAACACCGGTGCAGACTGTCTTTCATCTTACTGTGTGTCTTTTACTTCTGCCCCGGAATTACCCTCAAAGAGGTGTTCATGAGCCTGGACCGGGCTCTAGGCTGTGCACAGGGATGGAGGAGGGAGCACAGCACGGTCTCGGCATATTACCACAATCCTCTCCCATTTTGTGCCTAGAGCCCCTATTATTATTTCGAAAGGCCTGTTCTTTCATTCCAGCAGAGACTTTCACACATCTCTGGCTCTTGTTCGGGGCTTACCCACCACTCTCAGACCCTTTACAGATGCATTCATACTGGGCCAAATTCTGTTTCTAGCTATTACCATGTCAGTCAGGCGAAACCCTACTGAATTAGCACAGGGGTAAGAGAGAGCAAAATGATGCCTGTTGCAAGAGGACTAAGTTATATTACCAGTGTAGACGTGAGGATATCTTCTGCAGAGTGTATCTACAAGGTATCACCTGCATAATATCTGTTCCAGTGAATGAAAAGCCCTAGATGGTTTCTTCTTACCCAGGCCAACTAAAAAAGCCCCTGCTGTTTGTGGCACCCTGGCAAGGATCTAACCCCATCCTGCCAGTGTGGCATGAGAGAGGCAGTCCTCAAAAAGCTCTTCCCAAGAGAAAATGCCATCTTTGATTTTTCCTCATCTTTTGGACTGCCCACAAACTGCTCCATTTGTCTAGTTACTCCTGATTAGTTGCCGGGTGTGAGAGGGCACTGAAGCCACATGGTATTTTTTTCTGCAGCCTGGTTGGGTTTGAGAAAGGAGAAGAGCTGCTTCTCAGCAACGAATACTTTGGTCTGCCCACAAATTAGCTTTATACAAAAAGCAAAGATCCATGTAAAAAAGGTCAGGCTGATACGTCTCAGTACAGGTGCATATAAAATTTGAATTCACAGCTCTCCAAATGTAAGCAAACTCTCCCAAACACTGGTTTGTACAGGTGCTCGTTTCTACGTACAGACTGGCTGATGATAATTTCTCCAATGGAATACATCCTGCAATACTTCAAAATATCTCTGTCCACTTGTATTAGAGTTTGGGGTATTGCAACGTCTTTCATTATAAAGAGAGGGTTATTTTTTTAATATATACCTTTTCATTACAACTAGGAGTAAGGTCATGAGTTCTTCTCATGATGGAGGTATAAATATTACATTGTATGGCTGAAATAGTCTGCCTCCGTTCCTGGAGAATACCCTTGGGTAAAATACTGTGTCAGGGCAGCTGATTGCCTGCTCATTTCAGTTTGCTTACTTTTTACAAATAAATTGCTAGACAAATGAATGAAAAGAGAGTGTTAACTTCAGACAATCATATTCATAATATAGCCCCATTATGGCTTCAGAGGCTTTAAGTCTAAACTAGAGTTAGTTCTGAAATTAGCTATATCATTTTTTGGCTCATTTCTTTCCTCCCAGAGAAGGTAGGGGGAATGTTATAGTGACAGCAAGAGCATGGGATGCAGGAGAAATGGATTTTGGTCACAGTTTTCTCGTATGAAGCTGGGCAAGCTACACAAACTCAGGTTAGAAAACCTTGTAGCTCCACTTGGGTCTTGGGAGTGATCCCAGGTGGCTTTGAATGGAAGATGGTATGCAACTGTGTCAGTTGTGCATACAGACTTTTGGAGGCCTATAGCCAGACATAACCATATCGCTTTTCTTGCACTTTTTGGCTTTCTTAATCTTTTTAATTTGTCTGCCCCTCTGTAGGCACGAGCAATTTGTTACTGGGTGTGCACACAGCATCGAACACCATCAACTCGTTTCAAGCGTGAACCAGACTGCAGAGACTCTGGTGTTTTGCATGTTTAAAACTTTTTCTATCATTCCATTTTTCACATTCATATTATTCTGGAGGTGCCACTTTCTGGTAGATTTTCAAGTATTCCCTTTTTTGATAGTTTTTAGATCCTGTTATTACCCTATAAGTGCTAAATGATAATGATTCATCTGTTCATTTCAATAGATACACAGTTATTTGCAGAACGGGTATTAACCAGGGGCTGTTAATTATATAAGAAGATAATTTCATGTAAATATTGGTCTTAAAAAACAAACTGTCTCTCTGTTTATTGCCCAAACAACCAAGTATTTGGATTTGACTTTTTTAGGTTTTGTTTTTTGTTTTTTTACTTCTTGTTCACACACAAGTGAAGCAAGTGATTGATTCATTTGAGTGAATGAAAAATGCATCATAATTGCTGCAGTCTGTCCAGCCTGAATTATGTGCTGCTGGCACAAGAACAAGTAAATAATACCTCATCTGTTTACTGCTCTGATCAACCTTGCCATTTGAACCGGTGGCTAACAAAAGAGAGAGGAAATCCACAGTTTGCAGACAGCGTGAGCCAGGACTTGGCAAACAGCAATTATGTGTCCAAAAAGGAATCTCAGGCAAATTTTGCCTGGCACTCAGCAAGGCTGCTAAAAGGAGGGGTTGCTTTCTCAGCCTGATTTAAAATTGTCACCTTTGGGAAGGTTTTGTGTGCACATGTGAAGGTTATGTCTGCACTGACGATGAGTGAGATGTCCTTACCTAGTGGGACCCTCCTACCTGCAGTGTTCATGCACGCAGAAGAGCAAAGCACAAGTGGGGAGCTTCAGGCTTCAGGCTTTGGGACACAGCAATGAGGCATGGGGGCTCTTTGGAAACTGGGGGCTCCAGCCCCAGAAGGGTTATCCTCTGCTCATGCTCTTCCCAAGGCTGAGAAGCTTTGGTCTGCTCTGTTGGCCTATGATGCATGAGGTGCTCCCATGTGTTGTGAGGAGGTTAATTTTATTTTGCTTTAATTTTTGCTGCTTAAGCAATGTCGATCCTCAGGTTTGTATGTATAAGGCCATAAATCTTTACAGAAGACCTCCACTGTTCATGTGAATGTTTATGACACAAATAAGAGCAGCTGATAACCCAGCATCTCTCTATGTTCCTCGGTCTCTTGGGTGGGTTGGTGCAGTCCTTCTGCAACAAGAGTATCTTTTTACCGTGCGTCTGAGCTTAAGCAAAGCTGGGGTTAATGAAGTGACATTTTCCATCTAGAAAAAAACTATCTCTAGAAATCCTTCACCAGGTGACTATTGTCCTGCGTTCCCATCTGCAAGTGACTTCCCAGTGTCCTCTTCTTATTTATCCTTTGAAGACACAGGCTGGTTTAAGGAACATAAAAATACCCAATTGCAAACCAGTTTCTTTACCATCTGTGTTTCTATTCCTGACACTGCTAGTCTCATTGTCAAAAATCCATGGCTGTGCTTAGAAGTGAAGGATACATAAAGCTCAAAATGCCATCAAATGCTAAAATCATAGACAGAAGGACCAGAGAGCTTTAAAATAAGTATTTGACCTCAGTGGTAACAAGTGCAAAATTCCTGGTGGCGTCAGCAGGCTGGACTCAAACACAGACTTCCGGTGCCCCATATGGGTTTTTCCCTTTAAATCACATCATCGTTGGATTTAAAAGCTTAAACTGAAATCCAATGTGAGCAAGCAATGTGAGTTGGAAACCTGACTCTATCTGACTTTAGCTTGCTCAGTTAGGATCTGAGTCTTTAACATCCATGTTACAAGAAAAAAGTGTTTGCTTTCATGTTTTTCTCCCACATTTGATCACTGATTTTTTAGAATTCTTGGGTTTAAAATTCAGATCAAGCTTTTACGATTTTTGCTACTGACCTTCATTACACTTTTTTCTTTTGCAGCTGTCAAATTAAAGTGATTTATATTTTCTAAAGTTAAAGCATATTTCCAATGATCGTGATAATTATCTTCCAGATAAGAGTCCATCATGTTTAAGACATTAGGTCGACAGGGTGGTGTAATGGCAGCCATAAGTCACATGAGGACTTATCTCTTGGGGACTCTCTTGATGTATACCCAAAGAAAGATGCCCCAGTGGGCTCTCAGCTCCAACACAGAGCCAGCAGTACCAAAAGTTCTGCATTTGAGCTGCTTCAACACATAATCCTGTGTATCTAGCCAGTATAAAAATTATTGTTAGAATACATTTTGGGATGCTATTTACAAATAGCCTTACTCCAACATTTTTTGTAAGGTAAATATGACAGATGTCATTCACATGCTAGACAGCTCTTTTTTTATTTACTCTTTCCCTCAAAAGAATTTTATTTGACAATTAAATAAATATCCACATCATTTTGTAGACTGAAGGATACTGGCTTTTGTATTTTTCATGGAATAATTACATTCACAAAAAGAATATTTTAATATGTGTTATATTTTCAATATAATTTTTTTTTATTTTGTATAAAAGGAACATTTAATTTTACTTTCCAAATATAAATTATATCTAGTAAAATGCAATGGACTGTAAAGTAGATGGAAGGTTCTTTTATATGGAAAATATTCTTTCTATGAAAATTAATTGGTCCTTACTTTAAAATTTTTGCACTGGCAAATATGTGTTCTCTATGTATATGGTGTTATCTGGCAGTAAAATTTATTACCATCTGAACTATTCATCCCCATATTTCAGGCCACTGAAAATCATAAAGATTGTTCCCTTATGCTGAGGTGAATGCTTGCTCAAAGCACAATCATTTCAATTTCAAAATGATGAAAGATAGTAAGTGAAAATGCATGAGAACTTTCAAGAACTGTGGAAAAAAAAATTCACCTTTTGAACTGTTGACTTTTAGCAGCCAAATAAGAATTTATTTGCTGTTTTCAAAGGTGAATTTTTACAGATAATATCATATGGGACACGAATCCGATTTTCCAAGATACTGGGTATACATCAAGAAGGTCCCCAAGAGGTAAGTCTTCATGTGATACAAAAGGCTGTGGGCTGATTTCATTGGGAGCTCAGCACCAGCAAATTTCTGAAAATTCGATTATCCCCAATGAAGCACCAAAATACCTGCTGTGAGGTAGCTAACTCCTCTAGCAGGAAGAGCTGAGCTGCGCCGCTTGATAGAGACTTGCTTTCCATCATGCTGCCACTTCCCATTGCCACTCCAAGGCATTGCATGTTGACCAAATGCATTCCAGAATACCCCTATTTTTTGGCTTATATCCTGAACGGAGGCTCAGGGTTCACACATAAGACAACAAATAAACAAGAGCTGCCGTTGAAGTCAAAGATAGCTCGCTTTGCAGGTGGAGATTTCTCACTAACTTTTGCGTGATTGCCATGGGGGTCTTTGGGAGGTTCTTCCCCGTAGAAGTCATTGCAGTTGGGCATGTGCCGGCAGGCTGCAGCATGTGGACCTTTGTTAGTAGCATCCACTGCCACTGAGAACAGCACTCATACACAGGCTTTGGGGCTCCTTTCCAAATCGGATCCGAGTCTTTTAGCAGGTACTTGCTAATGTATTTTTAAGCCATGCAACTTTACCCTTTGAAGTAACTTGCATTTTTCCACTTTAGACAAGGAAGACTTTCTTGATGAATACTAGTTCTTTTGGGGGTTTTTTCTTGTTGAGTTTCAAAACATACCATTGGATTTACCAAAATCAGTGGTTTCCTGCTCAGAAACCTTCCAGGCAGCGAATGGCAAAGCCATGGGAAACCACTATTGCTGTCCTTGTCACCCCCCCACTTGCTGCCCCTGCTTTGCCATGTGATCCATGCTTTCTTTCCCTGGTTTTCCTCTTCCTTCCTTAAAGAAAGACAGCCAGTCCAGTTTTTGCTCAATTACTTCATATAATTGCAGAATATGTGGAGTTCAATTGGGAAACTAGCACATAGCTGTAAAAATGGTGCTGTGGTAGCAGTCACTATAGGAGGAATAAATCCGCTTTGGTGTGAGAATCCCCTCCGGGACATCTTCCAATGTTGCAGTAATTTTCTTCCCCAGTAACCGTGTTTTAGTCTCACTGCAGCTTATGTATCATATTGGAGAGCAGCAATATAAGAAGAAATGAAACTCCTTTTGTTGCTTTTCTTTAAGGCACTTGCTATTTGTACAGAGAAGCCTGTTTTACATCATTGCATGAAGGACAGAAGAGAAGGCTGCTATTTCAGAGATTTGACCTTCTAATAAAGACAGAGAAGAATTGCTTAGGAAGAGTTTGGGTTCTTAAGACAGAAAGCTGTCTAATAAGAGTCTCTGATGTAGCTCTTTGGGCCACCTGTAATTGCTGGAGATCTGAGTCCCTATGATGTACTCGTTTTACAGTTTCAGACACTGAACTTTGAGAAAGGCACAAGTAAACCTTTGCCATTTGCTGCCGCCTTTGATATTCAAGCAGGCCAGGTTTAGGCAACAAGCTCAACCGTCGACAGGGCAAAATGTGTCCAAAGGATCCTTGCAGAGCACCTATTAACTCTGCCTTTAAAAGACAAATACCCCAATTATATATCATCTTGGCAACCATTTCAAAATTACTATGAGAAGCCAGAAGTGCAGACTGGTAAACCACGGGACCTGGCAAACTTTGAAAAGATTTGAGATTGAGGCTGATTGAGATTAATAATGAACCCATCCTTGTGACAAAACTCTTTTATTACTCTCAACAAAAAGATTGCTGTGCCTCACAGATCATAGAAATGTAAAGTATTTTCATGGAAGAACAATATAGGCTGAAGCTGATATGAGTCATGTTTTGTGAATCTGAATTGACGGAGCATCCTATGATGGAGAGAGTGGATTTCTGTTCTCTGCTAAGTTGTTTCTACATGATGGCCCTTTTATTATATTTTTGTGGAGGTCTCCCTTTTCCTGAGGATTGGGATGAATGTCAAGATGATCCCAGAAGATACAAAGCAAGAGTCAGATAGCATGTGGAACATACTGATCCTGCACGTTTCTAGAAAATAAGTATCACCGTCTTTGTTTGCATCATCTTTGATCAGTAACCTCTCCAAATAATTGCTGCAAGGGTAATTATTGGTCATTGGTGTTATACCAGTGTAAAACGGTTACTATTCTTATCACAAATAAGTCCCATTTTTAATGGCTTGATCAGTGAAAAATACGGACATTCTGTTGATGTGCAATACACATTTTTGTTATTTTGTATACATCCCTTTTCTCCCTCTCTCTTTTTATCTCACAGCTTCATCTTTCTTCTTGAGGTTGTAAGCCTTTCCACAGCTCTTCCACATAATGAAGTAGCTAAAGAAACCAAGAATAAATCTGTCTGCTTTTTTCAGTAGGGATACTTCAGCTGCGGATGTTTTTATGAAGGGAAGCCAGAAAAATGAAGTCTCGAATCAGCAAAGGAGAATGACTTGCTGCAGTGTGTCCTTCTATCAGCAACTATCTCACAAGCAACATCCAAGAAAGATGAAAAGAGAGAGTAGACCAGTACTCTGTCAGTGTTGTCCTGTGCCAGAACTGCAAGCTCAGATGCATGCCTGTATCTCGAAATTTGGATTTGTCCTTCACAGATTTGGCCACAGGTGTTCATCTGCACAGTGCTATCAAGACTTGGGTGATTTTGGCAAATCCAGAAGCACATACTGAGGGTTCTGTAGCAGAAATGAAAGTGTTTTGGAAAATCATATTGGGAGGAGCTGGCAGCTTCTGCAGAAGGATTTAAAGCACCTTATATGCTTTTAATGTTTTTCATTTCAAGCTCCCTGTCTGTGTCCAGCTTCTTTACCACCTATGCTGATTTCAAGATACTTCTACATGATAGTGTTATTACTGGTGTTTCCAAATACTTGATTAGATGCACATTTGTAGCTAAGGATGTACCCACTAAAACCACTGTAATATTTACTGTTGGTTTCAGACCCTTTCTCTGCAACAAATTCTTTAAAAAAAACACCCAGAAAATATGTGCAGATACAGGAGATATATTTCTAAATAGCTTTGCATTGAATTATTTGTATTTTTCATCATGACAACCAGAGATTAGACCCAAAAAATCAGGGGTTTTGCTAGTGATAAACAATGTAATGGTGCTGCTTTTTTCCACACAGTATAAACAACAGTTAAATAACACCTGATATATTGCAAGAATTAGAAGTTTCCCCAAAGCCTGATTTCATTCACATTGATAATTTGGTTAAACAATAATTTCCAGAAACTACAACCTTTTAATAAAGATATTCACTGCTGGCAGAAATCTCATCCTGCTCTCTATTTATGCCTTTAGTACATTTTCTAAAGGTTCTCCGCACTTTGTTACTTAATTATGCATCGTGTTTACCATACTCATTTTACAATTACATGACGACGCGGTTGTAAGCAGCAGCTGCTATGGGAGGCGAGGAAGAACCTCGGTTATCTGATAGCTCCCTTGATTCACTCTTCTGCCCCAGAAATAAGAAGCACCTTTGATTGCTCCTTGTAAAGAGGCGGAGGCAAGTCTCTCAAGATATCCCAGCAGCTATTCGTGGTTGTCACTCATGGCAACTGGTTAAAGAGCTGTACAATTTATATTGTTATCTTATTTTGAATGGAGATGCATAATATGTTTATAATGGCTATAGATATGCCAGACCGTGTTCTGTCCATCAGCTGCATGTGTCGCCAGATCTAGCGCTGATATGCATTGCACATGTGTGTTTTAACCAACCAAGGCTCTCTTGCTGTGGCAAAAATCAGACAAAGGCAGCAGCAGCCTCTCTGCTTCCAGGGGCTTCAAGGGGGCAACAGAGCAGATTTGCAGGAATGTCGTAATAACCCATTACCTGACGAACTGCTCTGATGTGCCTGGGAAAAGAGTTATGATGATAGAGCGCCAGCCATGTGCTTGAGCCCTCTGGTTGATCACTCTTAACATCTCTGGGGAGAGCTGTGGCCTCAGCAAACCAGTCTTCACCCAGTGACGTCCATGCCCAAGGAGCGCAGAGGACAGGAACATCCCCAGTGGGCAGCACAGGGTGGCTGTGGGACACGGTCCCACATTGTCCCCACTGGCTGTCACCCGCTTGATGTGCTGGAAGCCATGCTGCACAGACCCCTTGGAGGTGAGCTCGACTTCATCACCCAGCATGGGGAAAAGCCGAAATAGCTCAGAATGGCATAACTCCACACACACACAAGCAGGACTGCTTCACATGCAGGACAAATGGAGGGTCAACCTCGTCCAGAGTTGCAGGAGGGAAAAGGATGTTGCACAAATCCTCAGAAGGGCAGGCTTTGGTTCTGGGGGGAGCAGACACATGAGACTGCTTAGGGGAACTGAGGGTGCAGAGCACGAGGCCTTTTCAGTTCCTTGCAGGCTTGATAGCACATTGCACATAGAGCAAAGGAAGAGCGTGGCATGCATTGTACCCTTGAGGGGCATGTGAGCTGTGAGATAGACTTGCTCCATGATCTACCAGTCCCAATTAACTTGTGGCAGGGATGGAGACCCTCTGTTTTGGTTGTTACTGGTTTAACCAGTGTGGACATAGGTCATGCTGTATCACTTGATCTTAGGGCCGAAGAACGTTTCTTGACATCTTAAATCCACCATGAGTCCCACCAGTTGGACCTGACTAGGGAGAGAGGTAAAACATGGTAGCAAGGCCACATCTTGGGTGAGCGCCTTCCTTTGGTGTTTGCTGGAGTAATAAGGTCTCTCTAGAAGCTTGTTTCTGAATTTGGCAGAAGCGTCCTTAGCTCTCAGTTCAGATACAAAGGTAACAAGGATAGGTTTATTCACTGTCAGCACTTCTGGAAGAGGGGATTTGGGGTTTTTTTACAGTCTGTGTGGACAATCCTGAAATATCCCAGTTGGAGCAGATAACATACAGCCAAGGATGCTCTGTCAGCTGCCTATCACTGTGCTTTGTTTCAATCCTTCCTTTTGCACTTGCAGTCCTTTCCACCCTGTGTGCCTATACTTCTAGGCAATCCCTACTTACAGAAGGTAAGACAAATGACCAAAACTGAAACTTGCCCAGAGGCAGATATGGGTTTTCTTACATTAATTAAAGAAATTAGAAGATGATGAAGGCGTAGCCACAGGAAATATTTCAGTTTTTATGTCACGGGCTGATAAATTTTGATTTAGAGGAGAGATTTTTAAATCACTCATTGATGGCTTTCAGCCTGTCCCTTTCCAAAAGTAACTAGCAAGCACAAACACAGACTGCTCACTAGAGTAAATTGCCAGTAGTAATAAAGCTGAGGCTCTTAATTATGCTGGAACTTGTTGCTCCCTTTTCTTCTGAGGCTTCAAGGTTTGCTCAGTTGAGAAGGCTGAAATCAGAAACCTCACCTAGTAACTAGCCAAAGCATCCAGTTTAAGAGACGTCAGCCTTATCCTTCAATAAGAAAGCGAAACTATTCCTGTTGTTCTCCCATGTAGGCAAATGTCATTTTTCCTCAAACTTTTCTGATGTCTCCAAAACCTATTTTTCACAATTTATGATTTTCGAGCCCATTTACATTCCCATTGAATATCAATAGTTGTCCAGAAATACTAAATGCTAATGAGAAAAGCTGAAGGGCACTCATACATGGAAGAAAAAGGAGGCTGAATGTCTTTAATTTGTCCCTTTCCAGTGTTAGCAACTAATTTCAAAATTGTGAACATTTCAAATACTTTTACACACACATTTGAAAGACAAGGCTTCACTATATTGACAGATCTCATTCCCAAAAGATAAAACTATGGGTTTTTGACAGTTTTTCCAAAGACAGAAGCCTTTTATTAGATCATAAATTATTGGGAGGACAGAGTTGATAGACTTCTTTAGGCTGATAATGTACTTTGAAAGAAAAGGCAGTTTTACACTTCTGCAAAATCGTATTTAAAATATTTATATACCTATCAACGGAGACACTGAGGTAATTCACCTCTGGGTCATTGGTTCAAAACCAAACCAGCTCTTTTACATCCAAAACGTGTTGCCTTCTGACAGCTGTAGAGTTCCCTAGAATTTTTTGTTATGATCCTATTAAGCTTGCTCCTTGCATCATACAGTCCTCTTCACTAAAATTTGGCAACATGCAGAAGAGAGGCCTAGGACTGGACAGAAAAGAAAAGAAAGTTGAACTTTTAGCAAATTTTCAGAATGAGGTGGGTGAGATATCACAGGACCAAGCAATAACTTCCCTACTCGAGCTAATACAAGATGTACTATTAGGAAATGCACTGTATATAGCTCATAAACTAGCTAGTCTGCTGTACACAGAATGCCTGCAGTCTCATAAAATGTTATTCTTTTGCTTTATCTTGTTAATATAATGTGAAGCTTCATTAAGCCGCCAGATGAATCATATAGTAATTGGATATAATGAATTTAATTATGTAATTTCTTTTTTCATAATGAAACAAAGTCATATTTCACAGACAGGCAAAGTATTGTTTGGAGTTACAGATTTAAGCTAGCGTTTGGCAAGAAAAGCACAACTGAGGACTGATGGCTCTTCTTTTCTTTTTTTTCCTGGTTTTATCTGAGCTTCACTGTTTAGATTTGTCTATGCAGGGACCACAACTGAATCTGTGCTAAACAGAGGAAACTTCATGTTCATGGCCTGTGGGCGCTGGTGGAAGGTGAGCCACCTCCAGCAAGTCATCCTCAGTCTGCGTGGTGGAGCCAATAACAGAGCAAGTCTCGTGCCTGGATGAAGGAGAGTGGGGATGACCAAGCAACATCGCCAGAATTACCCTAATGAGCCTGCCTCAAGATCCAGTATCTTCTCTCCATTACTGGTCAGAAATGGGTGTTTCTTTTTGGTTTTGACCCCAGCAGCTCGCAGGGAGTGAAAAGTCAACACCTCTGTGTTAGGCTGGCCCCTCTCTGCAGTACTCGCTGTCAGGGCACACCAATCTAGCAGCTAAGAATTAAACAACAATATCATCTCTAAGGGAGGTCCTTTGCCGGGAGCCTGATCTTGTCCCTCTCAGGTGCCACCGATTCCTCTGTGAGATGGAGGGGATCAGAGCTCCCAGAGACAGTTCAACACTTCACATGGTGAGGTATTAATGTCAGCCCTTCCCTTCCTAACTCCCATTAATGACTTTCTGATGACCTGTGCTTATAATATCCTCCACCCTTCTCACTACTTGGCCATTGAGGATGTTCCAAGGAAATGAAACCTAATGATAAAACAGTACTTGAAATATCAACATCCCTGGCCTAATTAGAGCCGGGCCAATGGACCCTAATTGCATAACTGAAATGCACCCAGTTGAGTTCTTTCTATTGTAACTTGACTACACATCTCGGCCCTGATTAATAGAGCCAGCGCTGCAAACTAAAATGCAGTTAATTTATTGTAAGTTTTATTAGGCATATAAAAGGAGAACAGGAATTACCAGCCTTTCGTTGCTAGAGATACATTTCATCTATGACTCAGACCAGATTCTTCACAGATTAAGCTTGTTAATTTTACTTATTGCCAACATTCTTCACCGCATTGCTGGAGCGAGAGCCACAGGCTCTTGTCTAGAGCGGACGGTATGAAAAGAACCGGGGGCCTTGGACAACAGTAACATTAACTACTTTGTCCTTTTAATTCATCTAATTACATGCAAGAAAAAAGAAACAGACCATTTGCAGGCTGCCTTTAGTTGCCTTTCTGCAGTGATGCTGAGCCAGTGCTTTTGTAGGCTTTTTGTTGTCTTATTAGCGAGCTTTTGTTCAGAGAGATGGTTAAAGCCATTTTCAGCAGCTAGCGAGATGAAACAGTTCCAATAAGGACACAATGTACTTGTTTAAAATACCTTTCAAAATGCTTGAAACCATTAAGGGGGAGGTGCTACAAATAAAAGTTGGATTTTTTTTTTTTGTTATAATGTTTTACCCTAATAATAGCTTTTATTTTATTATAATCCATTAGTTGACAATATTATTCTATAGATTATTAGGCTGCAATTTTGTTATTTCATCACACTTTCAGCACTCACTCACAGAGCTGGAAACCACAAATCTCTGTATAATATGCTTTCAATTTTGTTAAAATCTGTATTTAACCGGTTTGGCTGGGAAACATCTTGGAAGAAAATGTGTTTTTAATTCTGTCCTGATTAGCGTAACGGTTGACAGGGCTGAGTAGTGACATGATGGTATCTTATTTTCTACTATTCCTACTGTTACCTTTTCCCTGACAGATTTTATTTATTATTTTCACTTCTCCAGTGCTAACAAGTCCAAGTGTAATCCGCAACTTCCACTAAAGGGAATTTATCCCTTGTTGAATGAACATCACAGTTAGAAAATCTAATTAAAAAGAGCTGATGTTCCTGGTTTGCTGGCAGGCTAATAGTAATGTGAGGCTTTTGAAAAATTTAGTGCCTACAGGTGAAATAAAAGTGTATTTAGCATTCAGTGGCCACAAACAGAAGGTGATTCAGAACTGTAGCTGGGGGAGGCTGGAAATAAGGCAGGCAAGACTTCTTGGTTAATGTGAGGAAAATGGTAACATGTTTTCCTCTTTCACATCTTCTGTTTACTTACCTAAAATTGTGCTAGTATCATGGCTATGACAAAGAGCTGAGCTTTCTGCAAGATGTGGCTAAAATTTGGAATCTAACTCTATTACTAAAAATTTACAATCACTTTTTAATCTGCATATTTTTTCTAATTATTGGAAGTGAACTTAGTGCTGAGGAAAGATGTCTTGTGCAATGTGCAGAGCTAAACAACTGGCAAGCCAAGATAGACCAGAGAGGACAACTTCTTTTGACTCCGTGGCTGCCCTGGGTGCAAATGATGTGACCATCAAAGCCTTTTCTCATACTGCTCCAACCCCTTCTCCCGATTTTGTTGTGCATCTTGGAGACCTTATGTGTGGGGCTACCACTGTGTGGTTAGATCAGCTTCATGGAACTCCATATTGATAGGCAAGTTGAAAATCAGATCTGCTGTTGTAAACTAAGGGGAATGCAGGTGGGCTGGGCAGTGAGCAAGCAAGGAGAAAGGCTACAGGACCTGTGCCCCAAGTCCATTTCTTGATACTAAACCCTATATAGGTTACTTTCAAATGTTCATATTCTTTCTGCATTTTTTTTAATAAATCAGGCTAATACAGCATTTACAGAGTTATTCATGATGGATTTTATAGTCACTTTCCCAATGACACAATCAGGAAGATTATAGTGTCAGATTCTGGCACGGCCTTACTAGGCTGACCTGAGCCCACAAGCACTGTTCATGTGAAACAAGGAGCCCCTGTCATACCAAGACAGCCCCTCCTGATTCATCGCTCATGCTTGGGAGGAGCGAAGGAGGCATTAAGCCTCGCTCGAGTCCAGCCTGGCCAGTTCCTGAGGTCAGATTTAGCAGCTTTAGGGCTGATGTAACTTTTGTCCCTGTCTGCAATCCCACAAGCTGGTCCACGAAGGAAACACCATGGAAGCATTCACTGTGGTTCTTGGCAAGCCTAAGGACATGTTCATGCAGATCAGACTGCAGGATGAGGACCTAGGACACTGGACAAATATTTTCCTATAATGTGTCACGAAATTCATTGACAACGAAAACAAAATAGACCTATGCTCTAAGGACTTGTTTAACTGGCTCAGACCATGTACAGTCGCATTTGGTATGCGAAAAAAGTTATATCCCAACTTATTACTTGTTGTGAGATGATGCTTCCTCTACAGATTGCCAATACTCTAAAACACAATTTGTGATTTAAAGATGCTGATTAAGGGATTGTAAGGACCAGCAAATTGTGGCCATGGTCCAGGAAAAAATGTGTATATTTGATTAAAGTTGAACAAATGTAGGAAAAAAAACCCTTGCCTTTCAGCACACACAGGATGGATCAGGGCCTTAGTTCATGTGTGGTTTGTGCATTTGCTAAGCTGGCTGCTGACTTTGTGTATCCTGAATGTGATTACAGTTTCTCTTCCGTAGCAGTCATAAGCGAAACATTTTTAGATAAGAAATGGTAGGAAACCATGATACCTTATTACCATTTATTTTCCTCAAGCAAAACTGGAATGGGGTCACATATATTCATGTTTTGTGAATTAAAATCTTCAGTCTTCCTGTAGATGTGCCTAGTGCACGCAGTGAATTTCTGCTCCGGTGTGTTATAAGAGGTTGGATAGATTCGTTTGCAGCGAGACGTAGTGCCTTCTTCCAGTGCACTGATTTGTACACACTGCCTCCTAAGTGTGAATATGAAGCCACAGAAAAGCTATACCCAGTTAAATATCTAATTCCCTAGCTGAACAATCCAACTGGTGAATAATAAATTTATAGGTATACTATGTGCTTTATGGGATTTTAAGAGAGTTTTTCATTTCCTTATCTTTTTCACTACTTCCAGGCAAAACAGAAAATAATTCAGTGAAATTTACCAGTGAAAACGAATTATTCCATTAAATTATCAACAAATCAGAAAGTGCTCATAGCCTGTTATATCTTAAATTGCTGGTGTGATTTATAATATCTTGCACAGAGAATATAATGTTCCCCACGTTCTCTTCCAGATAGATTTTTTTATAAAAAATAATAAAACTTAAAAGCATGCTGGGACTCATGAGTATGCCAAATGTGTGTGCAACTTATGGCAACTACAGGAGACTAATAGTAATTTTTATTCTCCACAAAATGTAACTAATTTCTTTTTAATGGTAATATGTTTGCTCAAAGTCTCTTCAGGCAGATAGAGGAAAAGCTATAGAGACCTCACACAAATAGCTCTTTTGATATTCCTTCTGATAAGGCCACCCTTTTAGAGAACAAAAATTAAGTTTGGCCGCACATTGTAACATCCATGTGTTTGACCATTGAACGCAATGTGTGGCCATTAGAAATAAAAGAAAAATCAATAGGGTTTCATTAAAACAGCAGGCAATCAGGGCTACGGCACTAGCTTAATTACAGTTTCAGTAGCATTTGCTTTAATTGGAAAGAATAAAAGAAGTGAAGTGGAGTGAATGAAGAAATTAGCATATCTATCACTGTTGTCACATTGTACTGTGGCCTTAAAGCACTGTTTGCTCTTTAGTATCCCTGATGCTTTGTGAGACCCTGAAAAAATATGGAAAGGCAATTAGCAAATAATCAGATTGCACCTTTGCATGATTCTAATTAAAGATCTTTATAATGCCAGGAATGTATTTTTTTATCTTTATTATATAGACCAGATATAATTTGCATCGGTTGTGTTCGTACAGCATTGTGCATACATACATACAACCGATAGAAGAGGAAGGGTTTTGTACTATGTGTTTGATGCTCTCCAGTGGGAGTTATCCTGCAGACTGCTGTCACACAAAAAACCCTCTTCATACAACAGCAACCTCCGGCAACTTGGTGACTGTCCAGGCAAGAGGCAACTTTTAGTAAAGAGGCAAGAAATGAAGCCAGGGCAAACAACTGTGTCTCCTGAGCTTGTGGCAAGGGCAGCAGAAGGACACATCCAGATTCGTGCTGCCCTCAGCCATGGAGAGGTATGAGTAGACAGCGTGGTGGCCCCTACTGCCCCTTAGTCCTCTACAAGAGTGGAGGATGCACAGTTGATGCCCCACAAAACTCACTGCCAGGCTCCGAGATGGTTCTTGGTGACCTCCCAAGACTTGTGTGAGCTTCAGATCTGGACCTGAGCAAACACCTACTCCACGTGCAGAAGACAAGCTACCCCATCCGATGTTTTCCCACCACTGGGAACAAAGCAGGTATCACCTCCAGTCCTGGGTCTGAGAGGGACACCATCCACAGGATTGGTGATTGGGCTCCTGTTAAAGCAACCTTAAAAGCTGAAGTTATCAAAGACATTTCTTTATTGGCATTTTCATTTTAAATGAGTTGAAGGTGAAGGAGTCTGGATTCAATATCTGTCAGCAACCAGATTTTGGGCAGTTCATTTCTCTTCTATCTCACCCTATTAGAATTAGGAATAAAACTCTTCCTTCATACTTACAGAGATCAACCAGTAAAGTGGCATTTTTACCTCTTTTATGCAGACATCTATTGAGGCCAACAGCTACACCAAAGCACAGCTAATATTAGTGAGATCACAGGTAGGCCAAAAATTATGTAAAAGAGCTAATATATTATTCTGACTACTCCTGAAAAGTTAATTCAAATGTCAATTATCTTCTTGTTTTTAAATTGCTCATAAAGCAATCATGACTTTCATGGATTAATTCACTCCTTGAAATTATTATGTGATTATTTTGGGAAAAAGGAAGCATGTTTCTATTCACTGATTATTCATGAATGATTCATTACAATTAATTTTGAATATTCTGAAAAATATTTTATTTGTCTTGTTGTGTGTCCCATTTCTTACACAATGCTCAATACATACGTGCTTTGGGGGGGGTTACCTTTTTAATCTCTCTGTGAAATGAGACCTCAGGTTTCTATAAGATGCCCTATAACCCGTAAGTCCCCACTTCTTAAAGGATTTCGTAGAGTATGAGGGCTCCAAATGCATGTGCAAAGCTGGGATGTTTGGATAACGTTCACAAAGACACCGGAGATCAGGGAGCAGAATCTAGACCAAAAGTTTGTGACTGATAAATAAGAGACAGTGCCTGTGTTTGTAAGAGAAACAAATTCCTAAATATATAGGTAGGTACTTAGGGCAATTTTCAAAATCATCCTCTCAGCAGTGGATGGTGTTAAACAAATTAAAAATCAGTGTAAATTAGGTACCTGGAAGGTATAAGTGTCAGTTTGTTTGCAGTTGCAAGCTTGCTTGTGAAAACATGTGTTCACTATTTCCATCTTCCTTTCATGGACCTACCTTTATGCAAAGAACGATTCAAAGGATCCATAAAATGGGGAAAGGCACCAAAAATCCTACCCATTTCTGGAATTGTAATAAAATTCTCATTTGTAACAAAATTTCTGAATGGGCAAAGATTCCTGTGGTTCATACCAGACTACTGCAGATCCCTGAAGCTTGCCTTCATTTGCTCCCAACTTGAGGACCAAAATTTCTACCCCAAAGGCACTGGTAGATGCTGCAGGGTGTCTCCCCGCAGCCCAGGAGCTCTGAAACACCAGAAGATGGTGACATGAGTACGAAGACATGGAACCAGCTCCCCACAAAGGAGCTGGAAAGAAGGCAGTGTAGGGAGACAAATGTTTTGATAAATTATTACAAACAGAAGTGAATGGAATTAATTGCAGGTTTGATACTGTTTTAAGCACTGTCGAATAAAGCATCCTTTTACGCAGCTACTATTGAATTAACTTCCTAAAGTTACTGCAAATGCCTTTTGGCCAGAGGATTCTTGAAGGGCAGAAATATATTTATGGAGTGGAAACCCAATTTGAGGAGGAACTTCCACAGACACAAACAAATGCCTCAAACCAGTTTGGCAGTACGTGATAACTCTATTTGTAATTAAAGGTTAAAGTATACTTAAACCAGTTTGGCAGTTAAAAACAATTTTAATTGAAAATATACATTTGTAATTGCAAATGGAAAGATTTCCTGTAATAGCAGTAACAGACCCATTTTCTAATAAGATGAACAATACAGTTGATGACTGAAGCATCTGTATATAGTTACATACAGCATTTCTGTACTGCAGGCTGCCAATTTATTTCAGCAGTGAAAAGCTTGATTTATTGTTTGTAGCATTACCATCTGTTGTAGTTATTACAGAAATTATATATAAACCAGTTAGTAAACACTTTGCCCCATTGTCTGTTGTTTTGATAATCACCCATAATAACATCTAGCATCAATATGGTCTTTAAACCCGATTTGGGAGTTAATGGAATAAGAGGAGGCAGTCAGTATATGCACCAGGGTAATGTCATTAGGAATGTTTGTGAAGAACAAATTAAATCAGTTGTAAATTGTGCTCTCAAGTCAGCCAGAAAACCAGTCTTGTTCAGGAGAAGGGATTTATATTTTAACCTCGTGCAGAAAATGTACTTAAGCAGATTAAAATAAAATAGGGACTTCGTCGATGGATGTAAATGGTAATTGCTGGAGCTCTAATGGCTTCCTGTTGGCTATGTCATGCAGTGGGCACAGCTATTTTAAAGTTAACCAGTGCTTGAGGTCATACTTTTACAGATTCAGTCATTAAACAGGACTAGACATGTCACTAAATGGCTGATTATTCAAATGATGAGCCTGCTCAAAAGTTACCCATGTCATATTCTGGACAGAGGATTATAAAAAAAAAAAAAAAAAAAAAGTAGAGTTGAAATAAAATAAAGATGAAATGAATTCAAGTATAAGTCAATAGAAGCGTCTGTATGGGGTGTCATTTGTTTTGGATGCCAGACTCTGCTTTATATCAGTTTGTAGTGGTTGGTTAAATTATTCACGTTGGGCTTTTTCTTGTGTACAAATAGTTTTATGTATCAGAAGTGTACTCTCTCAATAAATTATCATATACTGAGGTATTATCTGTATGAGAAGTTGTACAGGTTGTGGGTATATGAGAAATAGATTTATTAAATACTGGTGCAATTTATTATGTGCCTGTGACCGTTTCGCTTGCCCACCGACATGTCAGCAGTGTAATGTTGTTTTAGCACCATTTTAGTGATATACTGAAAAGTCAAATACAGAGTTTTCTGAAGCCTCCCGCTGCATGAACCTTTTCTTCCAAAACAAAATATCACTTCTCATAGCTAATCTTCTCTTTGTTTCATCTGCACCAGAGATGACCAATATGGTCTTGTTTATAAGTTAAATATTAAAGGCATATTCTGAGTTCCAGTCATATTTGAATTAGTAAAAATGGCAAACGTCAAGCTAAAAATCATGGTTCTCCTAGGTTGGTAGGTAAGAAATAACCACTAATATTTAAAACACAAGCAACATCTTTGCATGGTTGTTATTAGTAGATCTGTTTCTCTAACAGAGCACATGAGCTTTAGGTGGTGTCAAGGAGAACCGGAGAGGAGAGAGGTTGCTTCCAGGGCTGAGGGCATCCTTGAGAAAGCCTGCCAATGCCACCTCGCCGCTGCGCCATCAACCCGGTGACGATTCCATCACTGAGTGAACTAAGAAGGAAAGAGCTCCCATGGAGCAAGGTTCTCCAAGCTTTATGAGCAAAACCAAGGTATTGTCTCTGCCCCGAAATGCCCAGGCTGCCAGTGCAGACCCCAGAGCAGAGCTGGCACGTGCTGCTGGAGGGACGGATGGGTGGCTGGGCAAAACCCCAGACGTTCGATACCAGGCTGAGCTTCTGAGCAAGGGGCAGAACGATTCAGAGAGCATAAATATGGCGTTTGCCCCACAGAGCTTCCAAAACATGAAAAGACACAAAATCAAAGGGGAAAACCTTCTTGTCTGAGGGTCTGGGGAGAAACTACGGGGATCTAGCAATGGAAGAAAATGAAGGGAAGGAGGAAACCTGTTGTGCAGATGGGAATTAGAAAGCAAAGAAGAGAGGAAAAAAAAAGGAATGTGTTTGAAATATTTTCTGTATGAAACAACTTGAGGGAGAGAGTATTTTTCATAAACTAATACAATTATTTTAATTAAAAATCCTTAAAATATTAATGGAAGGCATCTGAAGGCAGAGTTAATTATAGCTGTGCCACTCACACAGCCGTAGTTAAGGCTCTGTCAGGATTTCCATTATGAATGCTGGTTTTTTGAGAGGTAATAACTCAGTCAGCCCAAATTTCGTAATGGGTAAAGCTTTACATTGAAGTTCTCAGCATAGGCGTGACTTTTTTCTTATGTTTCCTTTGTTTCCCAGATTTCTTAATTGATTTGGTTCTTTTCAAGGTATGGAAAGACACCAGTTTTGAATGTTTGGATAGATGGCTAAATGGATCAAGGTTAGTACAGTTTCAGGGCATCCAGCTTCCCTTTGCAGTCCTGCAGAGTGGATGTTGGAGGCTTTGTGAATATGAAAGTCAGGAGAGGGAGATGAACATTTTTGCCACAGCCAAGGACTGTACTCAGATGCAAGTGGGACTGATCCTGGAGGTCCAGCCCAACCAGCAGTAGTAAGGAGTGGGGTTAAAGCACCAGGACTTAGAGTCCAGCTTTCAATAGAGATGGGTTGCTGCAGAGGGTTTATCTGGCTACAGGAGCCAGAATCTGGGATTGGCTCAAACAACCTTGTCAAGCACTGGGACTCGGTGGAGAAATAAAATAAGAGCACAGAAGGACTGTGTAGGGGACTCTGTAGACTCTTTGGCACAGATCTTTTGCATCGCAGGAACAAACTATACCTTTTAATACTTGTGTTAACATTTCTATTTATTTCTTCTTAGGAATTTAAAATTAAAGACCTTACAAAATAGCATCTCACACATATGGAGAAGAAACTGTTGGTATGTAGCAGTAAATTTCATGTACACAATATCGTCCACATTTATTTATTTTTAATTTCACATGTTTCATTCAC
Organism: Ciconia boyciana; assembly: GCF_034638445.1. NCBI lineage: Eukaryota > Metazoa > Chordata > Aves > Ciconiiformes > Ciconiidae > Ciconia > Ciconia boyciana. Next base: position 62,469,638 of record NC_132941.1, on the reverse strand, counting down.
TAAAGCAGATGAAGGAACTTTTCTATTTTCTCACAAAAAAATGTAGAACACAAATTTATATCACTCCTGAAAGCAAAGTCTGCTGATAACTATCAGAGTTCTTTTCTTTGCCTAAACTCAGCCATTAAGCCACTTTCACTCTGGTGAGAGATCTGGCTTGCATATACCATATTAGTGTGAAAATTACCCTAAATACGAATGCAACAGCGTTGCTTGCAGGCTAATGGCTAATATTGTATGCACTGGAAAAAAAAATCATTGCCTGCATGTTTACTATGTCATTTGCGTTAGTTCTGCTGGCTGATTTTCATAGCATATTACGGCTGCTGGGGGAGAGGGGGAACCAGAGAAAATGCACATAGTGTCATTGCAAGCATCATTCTATATCCACACAATACTGTTACCTTGCACTTTGTAAAGATATCTGCCAGCAGGTAGAAATGCATTCCTTTCTCACTACTATATAGGATTATTTGGTAACCATTTAATGAAAGATTGCAATATGCTAGTAGCAGAACATTTTTTCACCTGCTGGGTAGTTGTTCAACTCAAACTACTTAAAGAGATGGGCTACCACGAGAACACAAAGACACAGCCCTGAATAGGCTATCAGTGATTTTTTTTTTAAACAATATCTATCCTAGTATTATGCAGTCACAGTAGTTATTATAAAGTAAAGCACAGACACTCCACAAGTTTGAAATGTGAATGTTGTAATAAGAAAAAATTACATTTGTTTCGTTTTCTGTCCTTGTTACTTTCTTCCTTGTGATAATAGATTCAGATTTTGTGCCATTATCTGGTCTTATTAAAGGAAAGTGGTATCAAATTTAATACTTCCTATATAAAGTAAGAGAGCACCTGCTCATAAAATGTATTTTCCATGCACCTTGGAAAATACAGGGAAATTAACAAAATGGCTCTACTATATTAGAACAAGGGCACAACTGTTACTATCTGTATAAGATTGATTTTGATGAAGATTATAGGAATGGTATTTGTCTGACAATGCCAAGCACTCAAAATTTATCCTTTCTGTGTTTTTTATTCAAAATTGTTCATTCTTAACGTGACATTGCAAGAACTATTTTTCTAAATTATAGCTTTTTTAATATAGGTTTTAGAAAGTACATTTATGTCAGAATTTTTTTCATATATAATGTCCTGGATTACATTATCACATAGACATGATGTACAAGCCTAGACCCTTAATGTGTGAGAAGATATAGCCTTTATTGGATAAAACACATGCTAACCTGGAAAATGGGACATGTATCATCAAATCAAAATCCACATTATGCATGAGACTCCTCAGTTTGGAACAAGACGATCAGCTAGAGCAAAATGGATCCATCTCTGACAACAGGAACATTTTAACCAAACCAGGATTTCACCTTTTTCTCTTGCAAGGTTCCTGCAACCCTGTGCTAACGAGATTTTTAGTTATACAAAAGCCAGGCTTACTGGCCAGCCTTTCCAGACCAAAATACTGTTGAACGTTCACTCCTCATCATGATGAAGAATCAGGGAAACCCACCACCCGCATCCCTTGCTTCCCAGATGACATCAGGTCCATCCAACCTTGCTTTCCTCCTAGGGATGAGTAGACCCTTTGTGTATTGCCTGCCCAAGAGCATTCATGGCAGGCAAGACTGGAAGCCAGTTATGCCATTTCAAACCCTCTGGAAGATCCTTCTAGCTAAGACAAATCACTGCTGGCCCCATTAAATTGCTCCTCTTACAGTGATGGAAAGATGAAAGGGATCAAAGCTGGAGACCAGTCCCTGATTGACAATTGCAGTGACAGCAGCATGAGAAGCAGGGAAAGAGGGAGCAGCAAGTCAGAAAAGGAAGAGAGGTGATGAAGCATACACAAAATCTCATTTTGAATAGGTGATCTAAGACCAGGCTTCCAATGGTGTTTCTGCATCTGACTCATAAAGCTAAAAGGTTTTACAAGATGGCATGAAGCTTACAGCCATCTGTTCCCTACAAAAAATTCTGCAAGAGTACATTGCACCACCGCACTGCTGTGCCCTTCTCCTGTATCCAGTCCAAGTAGTGGTTCTCCCAACTCAAATGAGAAGCACCGTTTATTTACATCCATAACACATTGCCGTTTGGTAATGTCAGTCTCTGGGATTCAGGGCAACAAAGTGCAATGCATATTGTATTTTACTGGTGATTGAAATAGAGAAAAATGGTTTCTTTTGAATTAGCTGGTCTTGGCAGGTTGCAGGCAGCCAAGCTTGAAGGAAAAGATAAAGTGAATACTCCTTAGACCACATCACTCTTTTAAATATAGCACACCATTAAGTCCAGCTTGGTTTTACATTCTTGCAACATGACTCTTGTTTCAGTTATTTACTTCTGTTTCCACATAAACGTGGGAATTCATAATCCATGGATGCCGCCTATCCATTGTACTGTACTGAAACAGCATGTGCTGAACTCTTGAACTGTAAAATGTATTGATTATTGTTTCCTTTTGTAATTTTTATTTACTCACAGAAAGATTGCTCTTTATTACTCTTCCCAGCATTTCCTTTATATATATATTGTTTCTACTGTAAGGCCCAAATTCAGGTCCACAATCAAGCACTTCCCTGCAAAGAGAACAAAAACCCTGTCTGAGCTGAAGTTACTCTAGAAACTGCAAATGCTTGCAAGAGAGAGTAAATATATGCAAGCTGCTTGTTACTCGTGTGTGCAGGTGATTGTTGGTCTCAGTCCAACTGGAAATAACAACAGCAGAATAGAACTGGAAATTCTCCGAGTAAGTTATTTCTCTATTTTGCCATAGCAGTGTTGCCAGTTACTCTATAAGGGAGCTATGGAATTGTCTTAAATAAATTGAAAATTTCCAGGATATTGCTGCAAAGGAGTGGGAGAAATCTGTAAGCCATTGACTGCTTTAATCTCATTTACTAATGTTCCATTGCACTGTTAGAGTGAGAGCCACAGACAAACTGGCAAGGCTTAAACTGTTATTATTCTGCAGAAACTTGGTTTTGACTCGGTTAGCCATGATAAGCAGGATATGCTGGCACTTGAAAGGGTACTCTTGTGGTACAATTTCTGATAAAATTATGCTTACAGCTTTGGAGTGGAGTAAATCCTATCCATGCTCTCTTTGCTAAAATGCCAATTAGTGACACCAGACGTGGTAATCGTGTGGAGGATTTAGCTAAGGCTGACCTTGCCTAGAGTTCCCCAGGCCAACAAATACATCAACAGGAGAGTCTTACACTTTGTATTAGTTCACTCTCAGGAATGAACTTGCAGTCGTGATACACAGGTAATACATACACATTTCATTAAGAAAACCTTAACTATGATTTCATATTAAAGGATTGTTTAATTTTTACAAACATGGGGAAATGTTTAAAAATAAAATAACCAGACACATCTTTGGCTGCGTTGCAAATCTGTAATTCACACTGATGGTGACACAGATTTTAACAGTATCTACAACACCACCAAAGCCTATCCTGTGACCTGGTGATGTAACCGATCCCCAAGAACATAAAGTAAAACCAAGCAAAACCCTCAGATAGATTGTGCAGTTTGCCTGGACTTGTTCCATGAGTAAATATTTTGGGATGTTTGCTTTGGCTCCAAAACAATCATGAAAAAAAGAGACCAAATTCACTGTTGGTATTAAATAAGTGTGATTCTCTTGGGAATGACTGCAACACTTCATTTTTTTCCCAAGAATTTAGGTACTGCCCCTATATCACTAAATACCTCTTTACAGAGATCTATGCAAATTATATACACCATACTGCCAGGTCAAAAATGTTATCTTTTACAGACTTATGCACCCTCAGGCATGAATGATTATACAAGCAAAGAATCAGAGAATCAGAGAATTTAAGAATACCAAAACCACGGACACATGACAGTTAGACCACAGAAAAACAGGAAAGGCAAGAACAAGAGACAAAAGATAGGACAACTCCTCCAAAAAAAAAGTTGGTCTCCATTCATGCTTATTTATGAGAACATATCGCATCAGATATCACAGTTCCACAAATATCAATAAAGATTCCAGCTTAATTTAGTTCTTTTTCACTAACCAAGTCCACATTAATAGCATGGATGCTGACTTGGATCAGAGAAGGAATTTAATAAACTGCACATTGAGCCAAATTGACTTGTAACAAGGCCACAACTTTTAAAAAGTCATACAGTCCTAAAAATGCAAACATATGCTGTATTTTATAGGATCAATCACAGTTACTACCTTTAATTAATGATCTAGTTCCATCTCTGACCAATAAGTTTATAAATCTGGCAGACTTCACGGTCATGGCCATGAACCGACATATGTGAGGAAACCCTAGCTTCTGGCCAGGTTTGCGTCTGGGATAAACAGTGCTTGTCCATCTGCCAAAAGCCATTTACTCACACTCATTCACATATACACAACCAGCCACAAATGCAGTCTCAACACTCAGGGAAAACCAGATTTAGAAATTGTCTGTCTGGAGAAATAATCCCAAGCAGCTCTTGCAGAACAGCTTCTTCTCCAGGGCTCTTTCCTCCCACTCTACGGACACCCTCACTTCAATCACTCCTTCAGGCTCCTTTGGGGAGTGCATGGTGCTAGACTGCACAAAGACACTTCTAGTGCAATATTAAAGTATCTAAACTGGGAATTACTGAGGAATCATTATCATGCTGGAAATTCAAACCCCACCCTTGTTCCATACTCACTCCCTTGTACACACCAGCTCTTCTTATTAAAAAAATATAGCTCTAAGCTAGGGAAAAAAAGACATTATTCCAGAACAAGGAGCTCAATTTATTTTATATGGACTTTTGACAGATATTAAAAGCAATGTTTTCAAAGCCATCAGTTCATTTTCCAGTCATTTTTCAAGGAAAATAGGTAGTCCAAGAGCAAACAGAGATGGGCTCCTCTGCTTACCTCTTGAGTTGATCCAGAAGCCATATAGCTATGTCAGTTTGCAGCTTCTTCCAGTAGCTGAGTCCAGACAGCAGTTCAAGTAGACTTATATGAAAAGCGCTTTGTGCCTGAAGTCAAGATTTCAGTTTTTGTATGCATGATCATTATACAGTCCTCCTTTTACACATACCACAGTCCAAAGAGACCCATATCAGATGGCCGCAGAATAGCATGTGGTCTATGGATGTGAGATGAAATGGTGGCCCTATTACTGAATGTCTTCTCTTTCATGACTGTATTTCAGATCCACTTCTGTTGATTTTTCTAGTGCCTCAATGGGAACTGATTACGGTATTTCCCAGGTTACGGGGATTTAGCAGATCACACGCTCCAAGAACTTCAGGTTTATTTCAGTAGGGGCTAGCACCAAAAATTCAAGACTTAATTTTATGTCCACCTTATTTTCCTTGTTGCATTTGATGCTATAAGAGGGTTTGTCATCCTTCACATTCCTAGCAGTGTAAGGAACCCTTTCCAATGGACTGTGAGGATCTTCTGTAGGCGTTCATGTTGCATCAAGCCTACTTTCCTACCAGCTATTCCCAGCCCCATTCTCTAACAACAAGGAGGTCCAGCAGCACTTTTCTGTGCTCTGCATTTTATTTCCAATATTTAGGATTTCAAGGGAGCCAAAAACAATCTGACACCCTCATCGCAGCAAGAGAGAGGATAAAGACCAGGAAAACCTGTAATGTTTCCACTGCCAGATTTATGGAAAGAAAATAGCACATGACCTTTATGATTCTGTCATTATAAGCCACTTTTCAGGGCAGCTTCAAGAGAATATCTGAACAGTTCTTTGCTTTTCTACCTGAAAATGAAACACTACCAAATTTCTAGTCTTCAAAGCAGACAAGTAAAGTAAATTCACTTTATCCAAAGGCCATTGAGCAGGACATAAGCACAGTGCCTTCAGCTAAATGAGTCTGCCAAGTAAAATGAATACACCTAGTACGGATGAATCACACCACCAGATTTGCCATTTGGCATTCAGTATTTAGATGTAAGATTTTAGCTGCGCTCTTATTAAGCAGAGATTTTTCCCTATCAAAAGCAACCTTGAAATACCTGGGGGGAAAAATTGTTATAAACTATAAAAGAGCAAATAAAGAAAGGGACTGAAGGAAAGGTGAAATACCTTTTTGGCATAAATATCAGCACCCACCACAGCAGCTGACTATTCTGACGATGGGGGCACTTTGGGAAAGGTTGGTTGAAATTGCTATGGATGAGTTGCTAATGATATGAAAGGTGGTAACTTTTCCTGCAACTCTTCCATGCAAATCCCAGAGAGGGTCTCTTGCTCCACCTGCCAAACGTACAAGGTCAGATTTGTACCTGATACTAGGATCAAAGGTAAACACTCTTATATTATCTGATTCCCCACAGGCTACAGGACTATGCATACCATTTAAATCCCGCTCTCTGCCAGTAACTTACAGATGAACTGAGTATATAGTGAGAATGACAGCCAATCCTGACTTTGATTATAGCACATGCATCGATAAAGTCTTGCAATGGCCAGTTACTGCATTTTCATACGTATAACTTCAAGTAAACCACATTTTCTTAAAACATTCCTCAAAAACAGTCCCCAAACAACCCCAAAAAGAGCCTCAGTCTGCTTGGGAGAAAGAGATTGAAGTGAGATGACAAAGGAAGGCTGGGACCAGGGGAAGGACTACCCCTGAATGGAACAGGTAACTTTTGCTTTCCTTCTCTCATCCATGCAGGTATAAACCACCCTGCTGCTGAATTCCTTCTTGTTTTCACAGCTCTAAGGCTGATATGTATGAAAATATATTGCTTATAGAGTTCACGGTCTAGGTCATTTCCAGCTTGAATACAAACTGATTTCATACATATTGCTGCTGACTATAATGTCCCATGAATACGTTTGTACATTTAACAAAGGCACGAGAGCAGATCAGATGGACTGTTACATTTAAACATTTAGAAATATATTAATTGTCAGGAACATCTCTTCAGCAAGATAGAATAGAATAGATGTACTTATTTATTTTCATTAATATATCCACTCAAGGAAGAGAGCAATCTATGAGAAACAGCTGCAGTGAAAAGTTAAAAAAAAATATTCCTAAAGGAAATTAATGTATCTAAGCTAGTTTTAGCTGAAGCTTTCCGCACTTCTCACCTCTAAGACCCAACTGCAGACATATACTTTACCTTAAGAGCTGCAGCAATACTATAACAAACTTCTCCCCAGATAGTTGCCTAAAGTCTCTTCTTTCCAGCTCCTTCATTGACCAGGCAAACTTTGAGGCTTTCAGGATGCCTTCAAAGGCAGGTGTTGACCTCCCAGTGGTCTTTTCCCACAGCCAAACTCACTGAGGGTCATGGAGTCTTCCAACCTGGAGGATGAAGTAAGGGTAAGGTCTAAAGATTAGCAGAATAAAAGCACAACGGATCCAATTCTGCAATGATGCATGTTATTGAAAATTATACAAATGAAAAGCTTCTTGAGGCTGTGTTTTAATAGTGATAATGGTTAGACTGTTGACCTAAGCAGTGGGAAGTCAAAGAGGAAGTCAGGTTATCTATGTAAAGTCTGTATAATGCCTCAGAGTAACCCAGGCTGGTCGTTGCTCAGTCTAGAGACCATTTCTGAGGTTATTTTCTCGAGTTGGCCAGCTGAGCAGGCACCAGTCTGACAAATTGGGGGTTTCTCTAAACTCTGCTTCCAACAAGTTTGCACAGCAAGTTTCTTAGCAAGTTTAATTCTGCAGCATTCCATTGTTTTGATGCTTTTGGAGATCCCCTCAGGCAAATATTTGCCTTGTCTGCTTCCCAAGTAACTTTGAACATCTAGGTGATGGCCATCTTTGTCTGCTTCCCTTCCTCCTCCTCCTCCATGGCATTTTTCAAAGCTCTGTGCAGATATTGACTGGTTGACTAATGGAATAATGAATGGAGGCATTCAGGTAAGCACTTAAACTATGCACTAAACTTCAACCACGTGCTTAAAACCTTCCTCAATAACAGGCTTTTCAGAAGTCGATAAAGAGGAAAAGTAGCCCTAAGGTTTCAAGTTGCCCAGTATGCAATTAAGAGCCCCTCTTCATTTATTTGTGTATTTCAGGGGTGTATTTTAAGGATGTATTTTTGCTTGCTTTTTTCACAGTTCCAAATACATGCTACAAAACATACACACAGCCTAAAGGTTTTAGATCGTGCCCAAGAAGCTGACAGTGTGACGCACAGCAATTGAGCCAGAGCAGTCAGCATCTGGAGATCTTTGACCACCGCCCTGCCCAGTGCCTCTGGCCGGTGGAACCGAGTTGCTGATCCACAAGAGCTATCACCAGCTAAAGCTGAGGACTGGATTCAACTCTAACCACAGATGAGCTACATAGAAACAAGGACCTTGATCAGGACCTCTCTCCTGTCACACCACCAATGCTCATGGAGTTGTGCTGAGGCTATCTGCAAAATTAACAGTTTTCAGATTTCTGGCATGGCTTTGCCAAAGCTTTAAACCAGGAAGCACTTCTGCAGCTATGCAAAAAATTGTTCTATAGCTATTATCTGCTGTGAGAATAATATTAATAGTGTCTTTAAATTGAAAGTTATGGGTGAGCTATGCCGACTTTTCATTACTTTGTTGTAAGGTGCCTTGAGGAACTTGCAAGAAAATACACTATAAATTGTGCCACGCCATCCAGCTTCTGTATTGACTAGCTACTGCTATTTGAAAACCTGTCAAAGCATGTTCAATAACAATATAAGCTGCTTCTTTTTAGTTCTTCCAACTTGAAGGCAAGGTCAAGGGCATTATTTTCAACTTTTTTGTAAAAGACTAACAGCTGACTGGCTTGTCTGTGCATAGGTGAGTGGTATCCAAAAGAGACTTACTTCAACCAACCGTAGGAAAGTCAAGCCCTCATAACTAAGATTTTGGGCTCACAGGGCTCTTGCCTGGCTCCCTGCTCCAGGACAGGATCCCAGACATTCCATGGGCACCTACAAGTCTCAGGCAGAAAATCTTGTCCTGGATAGCATTGGTCTGCCTATTGCAGATACCTACCCAGTCCCTCAGGCCATTCCTGCACCAAGGGCTCAGGAATCAGTACTCCAGGTTGTTTTCCTATCCTCAGACCCCATGAAAAGCTCCAGAGACATGTAAGTAACTGGGCAGGACAGATAACACTCCAGCAGCATTGCTTCTCCCATGCCTTTCTATTCATTTCAGTTTCGGGTTTTTTGTGTAATACATGACGGGGGAGCATCCAGATCAGTGGAGTATGGTGTTTTCCAGCACCAATACTTGTGTATATATCCTGTAAAAATTCTGCAGCTGCTAGTATCAGCCGCCTGACCCTCCTAGCAGCCGCTGCTATTGAGCACACCATACAAACCCTGTCTGATTAATACTCTGTGGCAGAGCAGGGCAGGAAAGCTGGATGTGTGGGGGTTCACAGATGGATATTTTTGTTATTTTAATTTGCTCGGTGACAGTTTTCAGAGACCATACACTAGCAAATGTCTCTTTCTGCGATAGTTGGAAGAGTCAAAAGTGAAAACCTTTTCAATTTTTACAACCTTGCCTCTGTGGCAGGCTAAGTCATTTCAGAGCCTTCCTGGGCAATTTGTCTGGGATCAGACTATTTCCCCAAGCATCCAGAAAAAGCAACTTTTTTTTTTGTTCAGCAGGTTCACAAGCAACATGAAAAAAAGCCACCTGAAAAAAAAGCACATCGTTAATGTTAAGCAAAAAAGCTGCAAAAAAGATAACACGAAGTGGAAGACCGTAAAAAAGAAAATGTGTGCAATCTTCTCGGCAGCAGTTATTCCTTCATCTTAACATTTTTGTCTCAGTCTTCAAAGCTCTGATACTTTCTTTTTCATTTCACATCACCAACATTTTGTTTGTGTTTCTTTTTAATCACTGACCAATATACTAAAACATGTCTATATATTAAAGCATGTCTATAGGCATGAATATGGATGTCAAGAGGAAAACAATGACTTGGGCAAACAAAGAAGGTGACTATTTCTGATCATTTCTGTTTGATTTTAATAATCATTACAAGTAATAAGAGTCTTTATACAACTTTCATTTTGGAACAAGTCTTTAAACTTGAATTTGTCATTAAAGAACTGAATCTGAAGTGCTTACTGGGCAAAACTTAGGCAAATTTTGGCCAATACTGGAAGGGTTACCAGCCACATTGCACCATCTGTCCGTCCCTGAAGTCACAGCTGGATTCTGTGCCATCAGTTTTACAATTTCTAGGCAGACCAACGCTGCCTGGAAGCAAAAAGGAAACGTTATGCAAAGCTTCCCATGGCTTTACCGGCAAACCCTTTCCTCAGTTTCACTCACAAAGAACTTTAAGAACAAACTTAACTTTTCTAAACAAAAATAATTTCATCATTTTGTGTGGCATTAACACCCTGCTATTTCTATATGTTATCTATATTTTTCTTGTTGACATTCAACCAATTCAGAGCTAAAAATCCATCCTGCACTTTTTCTGGGGTCGTAAATCATAAAAAGGTTATATTTTATGAAAGCTGAAGCTGAGAAGTAAACAGCATATTTGTATCAAAAGAGTTTCATCTATTAAGCAGCAATGACAGGGCCCTCTGGGCCAAAATCTAGTTTTCTTACTTAAAAAGCTTAGTTCTTTTGTAGACTCCTGCAGGGACCTATAACAGTTGGAATTGGGTTTTTTATGCCTTTGAGGCCTCCAAATGAATGTTACAGTTTTCCATTATTTTCTTTCTTCTTTTGAGAGAAAGAGGCTACCTGCTTATTGCCTAAAACCTACACCCTGCGATTGTTCTGTTGTAAAATCTGTCTTCCAGCCGGTAGTCTCACATATGATCAGGCATCCTTAGCGTTGCCTTTCCATTTTACCCGACGCAGGGTAAAATACATGAGAAAAGAAATGCAGCACGTAATTGTAGGCAGCATCTATTCAAAAATTCATATTAAACTTTGTACATCTGCAAGATTTCTGAAATTACCTTCGAAGAGCAGGAGCCTGCAAAGATGCATGTGTGTTCATTTGTGCTGGTTTTGGCTGGGATAGAGTTAATTTTCTTCATAGTAGCTAGTTATATCCTGCAAATATGCATTTTTTATTGAGATACTCAGGTGTCAGTGATTGCAGAGGAAGCATGAGTGTCTGGGAGCTGGCAATTCAGATAGGCTCATTTCTTTTCCCTTCTCTGCTGTGACCTTAACTCAGAGGCAGATGCTCGGTCATTTCTCTCCAGCTGCTGTGAGTCGGGCACATCAGTATCTCAGAGGGTCTCAGGTTTTGTATCTCTGTCTCCCACTTCTAAAATACCTCTCCATTGCCTCTGGAGCCATGAGGACAAACATACTAGGTCTTGTGTGGTACTGTGATACTGTGGTGTTGGCAGTCACTAAAATACCTAAAATATTGCCAGCGGTTTCCAAGGGATTGCTCGGAGTGTAGAGCATTAAACACATGTGAATAAATCTTTGCAGGATCAGGACTTGAATACATTAACTTTAGCCATTCTCACCTAACAAACAGCCTCAATTCAAACAAGGGCAGATTCCTCCCAGGTACAACCCAACCAATCTCAAGTCGCACCAAGGCTGGACCTGGCTCGGCACCCACCGTGATCATCATCTGATTCATCCGAGCACTGGTGCGGCTGAAATTCTCCTGAGCACTTTGCGACGTACTATACATGTGAAATGAAGACATCGGTCTGCATCTTTCTTCTTATTAAAATGTTGCTATTAGTCCACCTTCGGCTATTAGAAGATGATAGACCTGACCCTTTTTGAATGGTGTAATTTCCAGCCATGAATATCTATATATTACACTCTGATTACATCACAAGCACGAGTTCAGAGTCAGCAAATTTACCACCTCTAAACTAGTAGAATAATCACTAACAATTAACGAAATGATATATCCAAGTCACAGTAATCTTTTTAGCCACTTTGAACATATATTTGTTCTTTTGATGTCCTATGTGAATAGGAGTGCTTTATCTGACTGATGATGGGCTAAACAATGGTTCAGAGTTGTAATATAGAACTCAATTTGCTGGAACTATCATCTGAAAGGCCTGGACAATTTATTGAACACTGCACATGAAAGAAAGGGGAAAAAAAATTTAAAAACTGACCACTTCTAAAATGAAGAAAATAGAGCAGTAAAGGGTATTGTAATATACTTTAATCTTCCTTAATGTAGAAAAATATGAAATGCCATTAAAGCCTCCTTTGAAATGGATGTGTCCGTATGGCTTGAGCACCAAAATCTAGTTAATGAATCTATTGTTAAAGCAAATAAACAGGGAAGCAGCAAAGAAGGAGTGATCTATGCTTTATACTGACTAATTCAGAAGATGAAAGCAGAGAAAAATTAAAGTTAAATTCATATAAATATTGCAGCCAAGGAGAATAGTTGCAGGTGTTAAAAAAAAAAAAAATAGTGAGAGAGAAAAGGTAAAGCATGAATTTTCATTCAATTCACAAGTCACAACGAGGAGACATTTTTTTGTATAAGAGCAAAGTCAGGCAAGATGAAAGCTTTTCAAGGGGCACAATAATTAACATTTTAAAAGGTTTTAGCAATAAAATAATGATTCCACAATAACAGCAATTTAATCATTTTATTTGAGAAATTAAATTGATTGCTAGTGTTCATTTGTAAGAAGTGGCATTTACTGCATTTGTAAGAAGTTATCAAATCATGTTTCCGTTTTAATAGGGGGGTTTTTTTAATATGTATTCAACGTTCAGACAGAGAAGAGATGTCACCGTCATTTGTCTGCCTAAATGATCGTGCCTGATGCTGCATTTTTTATGCACACACCCATGTTTACAATATGAACAAACGCTGCTGATAAATGCCAGGCAAGAGCAAGGTGGAGCAGGGTGGTGCCACCCCCAGCAGCTGGAGGAGCTGAGATGCACTTGGTACCAGCAGTGCTCAGCACCAGAGCAGTGATTTCATCCAGAAGACATACGAGCACCTGGAGAACCCCACTCAGGGCTGGCCACGCTTCCACCATGACACACCAGTAATTGGCAGCGTGTCACTGATGATGTCTCTTGTAAGCCTCGGAGGATTCCGGGGAGGAAGAAGATGTTTCCAGAAGTCTGAAATGGTCCAGCTGAGCTCACCGCCACCACAGCATCTCAAGCCAACGTCTTTCTGAGCAGAGCGGATGGAGACACAATGCTTTTCTTCTCCTGGCCCGGGATGGGGAAGGTGGAGGATGGCTGTGCTCATGCAAGAGTAGAAGGCACCTGGGCTTGGCTGGGAGCAGCCTGGAGGGGACCCGGCTCTTTGCTGTCTGCTTTGCATCCTGAATGGCAAAACATGCGGTCTCCACACGAGGAGCATCTTGCAGGCTTGGAAAGAGGTGCGCAGGGAAAAAGCGAGGCCCAGCCCTGCTGAGGTCAGTGGAAAGATTTGCATCAATTCCAGTGGGTGCAAACACAGACTCATTTAATGTAAAAAAAAAAAAATATATATATATATATACACACACATATACATACAAATCCTTCAAGCAGCTAACACAAAGTATGCAAGATGGGCCCAGTTCCACTTCAGCTTAGGTCCATGAGAGAACGACAGGGTCCTAACTCTACACGTCTTTTGCAGTAATTAAATCATGGCATAGATAAAGTGAGCAAATCATATATCATCTCAACCAGACTATCCATATAATTGTCAAAATCTAATTTAAATGACAGATCCACTGCAGCATACGTTTTGTGTACATCTAATGAATTTGTATTTCCAGCCCATATATTTTAACTTTCTGATTGCATTATTTCTTTGGTTGAGTGTCCACACACCAAATAAACATCTCTAAGATAATGATAATGCACCACTCTGTTTTCTGTATCTGTCCGGATCAAAATGTAAGACAAGATGAGGCTCTCGTAGCTGACAGTGGCATGTGCTTTTTTTCTCCCCCCCCCAAATGTGCATTGTTCAAAATTGGGCTATTTCAATTTTCCTTTTAAAACTATAAGCTTTAACTCTCAGAGGTGGGAGCTGTGTAGGAAGAAGCTGCCAGGTAACAGATGTATCTGTTAAAGTTGCTGCTTGAGTGTGGACAGTAATAGGATTTCCAGAAATGAACTGCTATTTTGTGAGGCACTAACACAGAAATGTACAATGGGAAATGAGAGCTTGAACTTTGCTTCTCCTGGAGAATTGAACCGTCTGTTTCAAAGAAGAAAAAAAAAAGATTTGAAAACAAGCCATTTTCCATTGCTTATCCTTTAATTTATATTTAATAATAATAACATTTTTTTGCTTTGTTTTGGCAAGTAGAAGGCCAAAATTTTATAAGATAAATTCGACCTGAATGTATCTCCATATCTATGTCTTTATGCATATCCATCTGTCTGTATCTGTCTTTCTGCCTCTCTTTGCCCGTGACAGCTCAGGATAACATGGCAGTGTTGTATGAACAATATTTCCTTTGATAGGGCTACACCAAGGACATTTTTGCTTCCTATCTGGCCACTGTGCAATAGCTTTATAGTTTATGGTTTTTAAGATGGCCGAAAAGATTTGTGCCATCTCCTAACCAAAAAAAAAAAAAGCCATGTCCATTAAAGGCAACAGCTTGATGAAGGCTAAAGGTTAGGTCCACCGAGTGACCGTGAAGGTTTTACAAAAGTCTAACAGAGCTGATGGTGTTGCAGAGCTCCTGACCTCCGCTGGTCCACCCAGACCTCCAGTGGCCCCTCACCTCGCCCTTAAACACACAGGACTAATTGAAAAGTCCTCCTTTCTTCCCAGAGAGAATTAATTTCTCCTTCATTGACTGACCTTTCGAGTCTATGGCAGATTTTGTGTACTGAAAGACTTTCAATCTGTGAAACTGATGATTATAAGATCTTCAGTCTTCCTTTCTCTTTGTATTTTAAAAAAAAAAGTGAGCTGGTTATGTCATTCCAAATGCAAATGCATATAAAAATTAAAAATACATCACAACATGGTACAGCAAGAAACACTGGCAGTAAAATCACACAAGCAAATATATTCCATAGTGAAAAGGGAGTCATCAGCAAACACGTTTTTGTTCGATAGCAAAGTCGGGATGTTTGCTACCTCGTTGTGCTTTTTTTGGGGTCAGGCTCCCTGTGCCCACCGCACCCCTGTGCTCCCTGCAGAAGGAGGCTGGAGCTCTACTCAGCACCTTGCTGTCAGTCCTAGCAGCTGTGGGTTAAAACCTGTCAGTTTTAACCCAACTTCCAAAACCACATGCCCAGCGTACGGCTTATTAGATCACGGGGACTTTTCACAGTGGCATCGGTGAGTTCTGGGATTGGGCCCCTCATTTCTTTCTCTTGCTTTTCCTTGTGAAGTGCTGCCACTTTGATAAGTGACATTTCCTATGGCAGCCTTCCTATTACACATTTAGCACCTATTCCCTGCTTGGCCGATAAGCTGTTTGAAGCCCAGCACTTGCCTAATTTTTTTCCTGTTAGCTTTCTAATTCTCCTCTTCACCCCAATTCAGTTGCAAAATTCAATTAAGCTGGTTAAAAACTGCAAGTGCAAGTGAGCAGCACCTGGCACGAGGGCAGGCTGCGAAGTCTGCTAGCACAAACAGCAAATCTAAAGGGCTGTTCAAATATTTCAATTTATTTCTTGGGTTTAGGTTGTTTGGCTTGTTTTTTGCAATTATCTTGACCTCTTTATAATTTTACCATGGCTGTGAAAGACAGCCAGATGCCCTCAGAGCATGTCAACAACCATTTACTTTTCTAAAATATATATATATATGTGTGTGTGTATATATGTAAAATTTAAATTTCACCTTTTGCTTTGCCTCGTGTGGGGTTGTTCACTGAATCACTAGTTTCAGCAGTGATACCGCTGGGGCTCAGAGGTGGGATGCTCCCAGACCTGGCAAAACTCTGCGAGGAGAGGCAGGTAGGAGCTCCCATAGCTCTCCTGGAGCAGGGAAGTTAGATCACTTTGGGCTTTTAGAAGCACTATCTTTTAAATAAAATTGCAAGATGGTGAATAAAGTGCAGCCTGAAACAAAAGCCTTAGTGATCTTTGGCAGATTACTTTGGGAAAAGTATGGCCCATTTCAGAAAAATCAAAGCAAAGAAAAACATTGACTACAATTCAGAGGCCTAATGTATTATTATGGCTTTTTATGGATTTTATATATAATTTCCTGTAAAGTTAAGAGGTTGAAGTGATCTCTTACATTCGGCTGCATTATCAGCATAGCACCAAACAATTTTCTACATCTTATTATGTTCACAGTTGACATACTATTAGAGAAATGTGCAGCTGTCTTACTCTGCTATTCATTTCCTCATTACTATTTTATAAATATATGATTAACAGTTATTGCAGCTGCCTAATTCACATTTATTGCAAATGCAACCCCACAAATGAATGTTCAAAGCAAAGAGATGTGGTTTTAGAGTAATTTAAATTTTACAGTTCCATTTACCCTGCTTTTTAATTTACTGTATAATGACCCTATTAGAATAAAACACATCTGGAAGTTCTTTGGGGAACATTTAATTTTCTGTGGCTTCAGTACTAACAGAACTTGTACCATAAAGGCCACAGATGCTTTGAACACTGTACAAATTTTCACATTTTATGCCAAGATGCTGGTTAATTGTACAGATGAGGCAATTACAGCGAGGCAAAAGATAAAGTTCTCTCTACCTTGAAAGCAAATGAAAGAATCTCACCCTTGTAAAACTGCTTTTTGGTAATGGCCATATTTTACCCTCATCTCTAGAATAGGGGAAATTTGAGCTGGAACATAAAATTGACCTGAAATTTTCATATCAAAAACAAACAGCATTTTTCAAAGTCCTGTGACTTCTGCTTAGTCTTAACACTCTTGTAAAGGGAAAATGCTCTCTCACATGACTTTCCCAGCTTCATTGCCAGCCTTTAAGCTTCTCATCATCACTATTAAGTGAAATAGTAAATCAATGAGACCAGAGAAGGCTTTGGAGGTCAGTGAACGATTCCATAAGCATCCCATATTTACAGTCTGTGGCAAGGATACAGATGCTGCGAGTCCCAGCCTGCCATATTAGCAGAATCATCCTGAGAATTTGAAATTTATTTGAATATTAAATACAGATCACTGCAGCAGAGCTGTTTTACAAGAAAGGATGTGAATCCATTCTCATTGATTAGTTAATTTATGTTCTACAACTAATCGAAACACAAATCTCATTAGCCACAGGTCAGTAGACTTGGGGAGGGCGAGAGAAGAAAATCATTTGGATAGCCCAGTTAGCTGTAAAGATACAATTATAAGCCAAACTGTTTTAAAGCCAGTGCCTTGATCAGCGTGTGCAACGGGCTGTCAGCAAGCCATTGTGTAACTTCTCTTCAACAGTGCGGGTCTTAAATCTATTTTTAAGTAAGATGGTTGCAGGCACTCAGCTACTACAGTGAGAGCAACAGTATCGGCTCATTTAGAGGCGAGGCAAAACAACGCAAAAAACAGAGTATTCACACAGCATACGCGCCGCTTAAGGAATCACGAGCAACATTAATTAATTAATTGCGACCTCCTTCTCATCTGAAACAACTAAAACACGCTCTATGGCCTCATCCCCTTTGCCTGAATATGTTCCAGCCACCCCCCATACAACACCAGATATCAGCAACATCGAAATACAGCCATATCAGAGATGTATTGTCTGATTTCTTATGCCTATTCTGTATTATTTCTACATCTATAAGCAACAGTGTTTACCTGATGTATTTTCAGATAAATAACTGATATGTTTTCCAGCTTGGAGGTGTATAAATATGGAAGCATACATGCTAGAAACATTTTCAGTTCATTGCTGAATACTGTTTGATGAATTAGAACTTGACAACTATATTCTAATACAAATTATTTGCTAATTACATGAAAATTTTCCATGTGTTTTGTAGGATTTTTCCATTTATACTAGAAGTAATGGGAGTCATTTCATTAAAAGCTCATATTCTGTACTACAATTTTACCCTGAAGTCTTTTAGCAACAAAGTTTCAAAATCAAATTATTATTCCAGGCAGATCTTTCTGTATTTCCGCAGTACCTTACATTCTGTAATTGCTTTATAGTATATTAAATGCATAAAATAATATTCAGTAGGTAGTAATAATAGTAATGAATGCTTTGGAACTGTAGAGCTCTGTATACACACAAAATCAAGGGAGGCAGGCAAATAGCAAGAGGTACCTCACTTTTGCAGCCGAGCGAATATGGGCACAGCCAGGTAAGAGACATGCCCAGGGGTATGTAACCGGTCAGTGCCCAAGCTCAGCTCAACACGGGAGCCCTTCTCTTCCTGACAGGGACTCAACAAGAAGGTGGGAGGCCAGAGCAAGGGTGATGGCACTGTGCGTTGTGCTTGTCATCTCCACCAGTGCATCCAGAATGGCAGTGATGCTCTCCAGGACACACCTCCCTTCCGCAACAGAGCTCAGTTGCCTGCTGCAACTGAGCCTCCATGTCTACAGGGTTTGGAGGAGCAGTGCCAAGGTTCATTTTGGAAGGAGGTAAACCATCCTCATTAATCAAGAGGAATAATGTGGAGCCTTTCCACGTGAAGTGAAAGGGACACCATTGCAGCAAGATAGCATACATAATTAATTCTAAACAAACACTCTTGTTGTGTTGGATTAGCATTAGGTTAACTGTGTTTGTAGGCTTCTAAGTGTTTATTTCACTCAGTGGTGTTTGGTTTTTTTAAGAGAGAATCTATGTCGTGAGGATCAAAGCAGCCCATTTGCATTGCAGCACTTCTGCTCTTTTCGGTTGTCTTGGTAAGAAATATGGGAAACGTTGCTTCAGGAGCTTCAGATTTCTCCAGTGAACACCAAGCTTTGATGCCTCCTCAAAGCAGCAGCACAGGGATTTAGTCGAGGTCGTGCTGATCCGAAATCTCTCTGCATTAGTATCAGTCAGAGCAAAAGACAGAAAACTAGGAGGTTCTTGTATTTTATTCTCAACAAATTCAGTGACTCATTGTATAACCTTTGGGAAGTCACTTGACCTCTTTGGCATCCATTAACCCGCCTGAAAACTCAGTATATGGCAGGACCTTGCTGAAAAGCAGATACTTAAAACTGAATTTTCCTGGGTAAATAAATGAGAAAAACAACCAACAAAGAAAGGCACTGTTCAAAACTCATCCCGTGACCCCATTATTCATGGATCATTAGTGTAATAGGCCACATGGGATCCATAAAAGGCATTATTGCCTTTTATGTCATTGCGTATTTAGAGAGTGATAATCCATATATTATTGAAACAATATAGACTCTAACAACTCCTTCCAACCTATTTTATGAGATCTCGAGATTTCAAAAACAATAACCAATGAACATACCATATATCTGCATATGACTTATGAAGTAATAGTAACTACAGGGGATTTACAAAGAAAACTCCTTTTAATCTCTGGACTGAAAGCATCTAGCTCACATTATGGTAAGTAGTTGGCAAATGATCTTTTTATTAAGTTAAAGGCATTCATTAGTGCTGCTTTGAAAAGGCTATGAACCCTACCCCTCCCTGCAGAGAAGTATTAATGCGTTAGATGGCTGAAAATACTGATAATCAAATGAAGTGCAAACAAAAAATCTGGATCTAACAGCACATATGCAACATTTTTCCTTTTGGTTCAAGCACCATTATTCTGCATTCTGTAGTTCTCTTTTTTTCCTTTTCTGCAACATATGGAGACAGGTGCTTTACTCCACGTCTCTCTGAAAAAGGCTACTGTCTTGAAATTAGTTCTAATAATAGTTACAAAGGCATAAAACCAAAACCCATTTGAAACAGAAATGTGTTTGTACAGTATAAGGTGCTGCCGCTGTCTTGTATCTTGGCATTATCTTATTTTTGTTTTCTGCATTCCACATCCTCAAGGTATTTCAGTAGGAATTGGGTCCATAAATATAGCTAAGACTCTGCACCCAGTATATATCAAGCACTAGCCTAAAAACATAGAAAGAGATACAAAATCTCTTCTCTCCACTCAGAAAAGTGGAGGGAAGGGACCCTTAAGCCTCTTTGGTATCCTATATTCTACAGCCATCAGCACTGAGTTAAGGTATCAGCATACCTCCCACCACCAACTGCATCCTCCTAGGCTCCAGCTAGCAGGTCAAGAGACAGCTGTCCCTGGTTTGTGACCCTGTTTGCCACAGCCACCACCCTGCAGATCTGCAAGCTGCCCTGCTCGTGTGTTTGCGCCTGAACCTGTTTCAATCAATGTAACTGTGCTAGCAGTGATCTGCTACTTAAACGATTCCAGCTGACCCAACTCATGTTGACCAACAGCGGGTGAGGAAATGAGCACCTGAAGAGCTCAGCTAGCAGCCTGGAGGACAAATCTCCTTCCAAAGAGAAGGACTTGGGGAATGGCCACAATCTTTTCCACCAGAGACATGCAGGGAGTCCTTAAACGGGACAGTTGTCCTGACTTTAAGGCCATCATATGTTGTCAGAGTCATGCAAAACTGCTTTGTTAGGGGCTAGGAGCAAGCTCTTGATCCTTATCTCCAAAAGCATATGGTTAATATGGCACAAAACATAGCAGTACAGCCAACGAGGACAGTGAAGGCCACTAAATTATACAGATAGTCAGGTATATTCAAGCCACTGTGAATTTTAATAGGTAGGCAGCATCTGTGCTTGTAGATGCAGCAAATATGTGTGTCGTCTTGCACCCGTCCTAAGAAACACTCTGCAGAAGAAATAGGCTCCTGTATCTTCCTCAACTTCTCAGGCAGTCAGGCTTTGAATTTACAAGGAAATAAGATTTTGTGAACCTATCTTTATTACTCTGTGATTAGGCTACTATTACCTGGAAGGGGGCAGAAACATGAATATAAAAAGATTTTCTGCATCGACCATAATCATCCTGCTTATTAAACACAGTCTCATTCTGGCAAATTTTGAAAAAAATACATAATATTTTCTCAAAACACCCATTAAACCGTTACAGGCCTTTTCTGCCTTTTTCTCCATCACAGCGGATTACTCCAGGTGCACGTCGCTAAGTGTAAACACCAGCTTTCTTCTTTTATAACCAGTCATCTCTCTCCTTTTCACTCACAGATGCCAGAATCTAGTATATGTGCTATTGCAATTGCTTCCATGGCAATGACAACCAAAAATAAATAAATAAAGCTGTATCTCCAACATGACAGTGAAAAATTCAAAGCCATAAGTTTCCGTAGTGGGATGGCAAACTGCAGCTAGCCAGAAAGGGACTGGATTTGTGATTTTTATTCAGCTTTCTATTTTGCATTGTAAAATGCTTGGCTCACAATCCCTCTTTGTTCTTCTTAAAAAAAAAAAAGGAAAATTAAAATGTGTCTGTTGTTCTTCAGATGCCTTCGGCTGACCTTTACCACGCCTGCAGCGCAGACGCATTTGACAGGACATAATGAAGTGCTAACAAGATTGAGAAACATCATGAAGGATCCTCAAGCTTCCTGATGAAATCAAAATGTATTTGGCACTTTTATTTTAAATTATTAGCTGCTCTCTCAGCAATGATGCAGTTCTTTTTCCGATACCGATTCTCCCATGTGCCATTTGTTGAAGAAAAACCTAGTGCATTACATAAACTAAATATTACGTGAGAATATTGAGTATATTTTTTCATATTGGCTCTCTAAGGTGTAGTCAGTCATGTTATAACATGTTTCTGTGGAGGAAAGGAAGAACATGTAGAAGGCCTCAAGTCTGATTATACACAGCTCTGTTCCTAAACTGGGATTAATAAGAAAAGTCTAAGTTTAATTTGCATGATCCTATGGAGTAGTGCCATGGTTTTGCTTTACCATTGCCTCTTCTAGAATAACTATTCAGAAAAGACAGTTCATAGTCTCCAGGCTGTCAAATTAGCAATTTTCACAGGCACTATCAGGGTTTAAGTCCGGGAAGGTGCAATGACGTATGTTGGCTAACGATGTGTCCCCTTAAATTTTAACTGAAAAAAAACAGATATATGTAAAGTAGTAATATATCCTGCTCAGATTATTTTTCCTAATTTGGTCTGTAATAGCTGCCAAACAGTCTGAGCTTTCCTCAAGGCACAAGTAGCCATATGAATATTATAGATACTCTGTCCGGTTTATTGGGAGAATTTACTCACAGCTGCAGTCACATTGAGACATCAGCTAGGATATGCAGGCGGGCAGGTTAAATGTTAATTTCCTTTCTACTGTACCATTTTCTAACCTCCATCCATGAATCAAAGTGAGTAAAAGGTTCTTCACTTAGAGACATAAAACAAATTGAACAAATTATGTTACTTAACTGAGGAAGAACCAGTTAGTTCATTGATTTTTTTTGTTTGGCTTCAGATGTCCCTTTTTAATTAATATGAATTTGCAAATCTGATTTTTAATTTTAGACTGTAATGTCCCATACATTCCAGCCAGGTATTTCAAAATAACACAGGTCCACAAGTGCTCATGTATTTTAAGCTAAAGAGAAAAAATCCTGACTTTGGTTGCAGCTGTTTGACTTCATTAAAGCCAACAGCCTCGTGATCCGCTCTTCCACAAGTGTAAGTAGGAGCAGCTCCACTGAAGTCAGGTTTAGCACTGGGAGGAATATAAAACCAGGCCCCATGGGGCTTGAAAGCTGAAACAGCACTACAATACATCTAAATGAATTTAAAACTAGAAGCCAGGGGATTAGAGTACAATGCGGTTATCAGGATATGAAAAACAGCCATTAACTTCCCAGTTCTTTTAGATGGGTCATGAATCATAGTCATCAGCAGCAACAAGTTTCTTAAGCTGACAATCTGCTATTTAAGGAGTACAAGAAGAGAGGGAATTTAAGCTTGAGCCAAGCTGAGGTACATTTCTCTTTCTATGGCAGCACTGACAGCATGAAGAGGAAATGTTTAATACTAATGGGGACTTTTAAATTTTTTACTTAGAGGATATTTTGGTAAGTATCTAAAAATTGTCTGAGTTTATTCCTACATTGAGGGAGCAAAATTTCCACGGTAGTCTCTAAGCATGCATGTAGAGATGCACAAATGCAGGTTTTTAGAAAGACGAATGTACTCGTGATTGCAGACTTTTATCTTGCAGGTGAAACTGTTATCCTAGAGAGTTAATTCCCGTGTCAGTATAGCATTAATAAGATATCTTTGTAACAGGAAATATGCTTTAACTTGTGGTGCTGGTGAGTCCATCTCTGTTCTACCCATTAGCTCTTCTTCTGGAAACGTAACCTTCTCCTGAATCACTCATTCCCTTTCTTTGTTCAACTGCTTTCTCAATAGCTTACCCTATTGCATATTCTCATGATGTGGCTATATGTCTTAGATTTGGATGCACCCCTCACTACCTTCCACTTCAATTTCTCAGGCATTTTAGCTTCTAGGACACTTGGGTTTGTTGCCACAGGTGTCCTGGCCTCCTCAGGCAATGGAGACAAGGCTCAGGGATCTGCATTTAAGAACTTTTGGCTGCAAATCATGTATCTGCAGAGGTAAGAAAATTCACAGTGATGGTATTTACACTCCTGAATTGTCCAAGTACTTGCATCAAAACATTTATTTCATCATTTTGAAGCAATAATTTCATACTGGTGTCTACTTACAGTACCTTTGTCCCGGACGATGACATAGCTGTGTAAAGGAGCAATATTCTCAGAACCTCCTAGAAAACATCACACTGCCTAGGGCTCCTATGAACGATGAGGAAAAGAGCAGCTGTTGGATGCTAACTGGGTGGAAAATGGGAGGCAAAAATAGCTTTTGAAATATTCGTCTCAGGAATAAAGGTTACAGCACAGGCATGAGCAACACTGCATCCAAAGCAGAGATGTCTGTTCCTCCCCATCTCCTCTCTCTGAGTCGAATATCGATACACATAGATAGAGCTGGTTTTTAGTTTGCACTGAAAGCCCTTCTAACAAAGACTCTTGGTTTTAATTCCCATTTACCAGCAGAATACGTGTGATACAGCTCAAAGTTCACATGGATATTTATATTTAGCCACTAGAAGAATGGTGCAGAACTTCCTCTCTCTCTCTTTTAATTATTTTACTCCCCATTCTTGGAAAAAGATAGAGTGAAAAAGTTGATGACGGTGACGTTTCCTTCCAAAATGAAAAAGAAATTTGAAAAATAAAAGTTATAAAGAATATAAAAGCATCTACTCACAATTATCAGGCTGAATTTATTTTTTTCTTTTGCTTCCATAAAACTACTTCTGAGACATTTCTTGTTGATATTCAGCACTACTGGAGCAAGGTTTTCTTATGGCCAAGGAACAGTTGCAATTTGCTTTTGAACTCTGCACCATCTGGAAGAGAAACGGGGCAGCAGAGCAATCAAACCTACTTAGGTGTCCTTATCCCCTGCCCAGGAGCCAGGGAAGAGGAGACCATCACAAACGAAGGTGACCAAGGCCCCACCACTCTTGATTTTAAATCTGTGGTTAGGTAAATCTTGTTCTGATATCAGTATAATATTCTACCTTTCTTCTACTTATGGTGTTAAATGTTAACCTAAGGCAAAAAATGTAGGTTATGGCATAATTTATTAAAAAATCAATACCATATTCCCCAGTAATGGCACAAACACTACAGCTTATAATAGCTTTACTGTAGTACGGTATTTTTTTATCATTATTTTCCAATATGATAACGCTTGTTCTAAGGTCAACAGACATCACATGATCAGGTAAATATTTTGATAAGAGTGAGTCGCCAGAGCAGGTGCAGTCTTAAGCTGGTGCACGTGTTGGGCTGAACTCACCGCAGGGCGGGATGATGCACACACAAAAAGTGTCGTAATCGGAAGCATGCTGTAGATCCCTGCTTTCTGTCCTTATAGGAATTATAGACATTATACCATGTAGCTCCTTGATGGCTTTCTGAAGGTTTTTCTGCAAAACAACTCCTCCCAGGATTAGGTCCTAACCCTTTTCTCTGTCAAATCATCTCCAGCTCCCTGCCAAGCACGCACTAGTACACAGCACAAAGTCCTGTATCCCCAGAACGCAGACTGTAAGGGTTTATTTGAAAATTAATTCCTTTCTTCTACTGGTTGTCTCATTAGTTGCTAGGTTATCTAACCTATAAGATGTAAAACTATAAACGGCTGCAAAGGCACTTTGTGTATGCAGTTGGAGCAGTGAAGAATGTCCTCAATGAGATTATGCTAACTTTATATAACTTATTAAAATGAATATCAAACTTTGTTTTGCCTCATTCAATTTTTGATGTTAATTAAGTAAGCACAAGCATAAGAAAGGAAATTGGATTTGCTACTTAAGGAACTTCCAATAAAGCCATGGATGTTAGTGAGATGAGTTTCTAATAAACATTAATAAGTGTCTATATAACAAGCAGTGCTTGTCTTTTAAGAACATTGGATTTTTTCTCACAGGATATGGACAGCAATAAAATACATTTGCAAATATGAAGATATATTACAGGCACATTTTTCACTACCAGCTTTAACAAGCCTCAGATCCCAGCTTTCTGATTTTGTGACCTTGGGAACAATCATGGGCCAAGAAATTTAAAAAACCATTTTAAAATTCATACAAATGTAATTTAGGAACAGCACTGGCTAGATGGGAACTTTAGACAAGATTTTTACAGTGAATAATGCTTTTCTTTGTCCATTTCAGACAAATTTAATGTTGCTACTACATTTGACATCAATCACCCAGTCATGAGCAGCCACATCCTTGCTCAGCCTAATGACAGGAGAGAAAGCAAGGTGTATAGCCCGGACAGTACAGCTGTGCGTATGGAAACGCAGGGACAGCCAATGCTTTTATTTTACCTTTCCTGCTGCAGCCAGAACAAAGCTATTAGAGCCAAGGAGAAGGGAAGCATCTCTCTCACAGTTATGCTCATTTATTGCTCCTGAAATTAGGTGTTTTCTGGGAAATTCATAACTGGGCAAGAAACTATTGCCGACTTACAAAATAATGTTTAGAGCAGACTTTGTGTGCCTGCTGCCCTCCCATTTGGCAGCTGGAGTCAGTGACAGATGCTCGAGGAGAAGAATTGTTGAGCAAGATGGTGACATTTTCACATCATCTTTTGAGCATAAAATGCCACCTTTTAAATGCAAAGGCACTATAGGGTGCTGAGGGTGCCACATGTGATGGTTAAAGTCATAAATCTGGTGTCAGTGAATACACAGCAGAAGAGCAGAACTGGTTAAAAAAAAAAAAAGAGACCTTTTTCATCAAAACAGAAAAAAAAAATCCTTTTCACCCACAGTTTCACTTGAAAAGCTGAGCTTTTCAGGATATATTTCCATGTGAAACTGCTGCCAGTCCAGAAATGTTATTTCTGGTACCATCGTCAATTACAAGGGACTTCCCTGCTTGGACTATGTTTCCTGCAGTGCCCACGAAATAAAAAATTTCATCGGAGTATCATGCCTAAAACTGTTCTCTTCTGCAAGCTGCTTTTACCTTCTCCCCAGTAGATCTGTCAGGCAGACCAAACTTTCTTGAACTCCAGAGATTTCACTCTTTACGTGGGGTGAGGAGCTGGCTTTCTATATGCTCTCATTATGTGAGCAGGGAAAAGCACCTCTTCTGCACAACCACCAAACAGATCAGTTAACAGGCAATAGTTCACAATTCCAGCAAAGCACTTGCACCATTTTCTGCCCTTAATGAACATCATTGGTTATTCCTTACCTTGCTGCTCAAATCTGCTCAGAGGCTTTTGGGAGAGCTGCATAAATTTATTTTGGATTACATCTGGCTTTAGAGGCTATTCTGCCCATTCAGATGTTTAAAACGACGATGCCCAAAGCTTGTTCACTGGAGGGATGACTGGTAAAAATTCAGTGATCCTCTGATCAGAACTTTTAGCAAAGCAAACTTCTGGGCCGCAATCACCAGGCAAACATATCCTATTTCTCATTATGCAATACATTACGTCAGCAGCGATACTTCTGGCACAGGCTGCCCTCAAAGTCGCTAACTTCAAATACGTGAATTTGTTTGCCCATAATTAATATGATGTATCTCAGCCCATTCAAAATAATAACTGCATCCCTTCCTCGTAATGAAAAGTGATTAATTTTCAATTATGGTAAGTATCCAATTTTTCACAGTGCAGCACTGGTCTAAGTCACCCTATCTCTAACATTCTAATTACAGACATTAAAAGTTCCTTATAATTATTGCAGAAAGATCAGTAAAATTAAAAATATTGGTTACTTGCTGCTATTATTACAGTTGCTCTAATGCAGCCAAGGCTTAAATTTATGCCTGAGCTGCCAGCCATTTCATCAATCTCTTTTTGTGACTTGTTTAGAACAACTGGTTTTATTTCACAGTCTCAGTAACTGTTCCAACAGGTCTATTAACAGTTTGGCACTCTACATTTTGTAAAGCTTTAATTAAGTGAAACAAGCTAAAAATCACTAATATGGGCCTTTAGCAAAGTAGCAACGTAATTATCTCATTTAACAGATAACTACTTGTATTTCATTTTTCAAAGCACAAAGAGAAAACTAGCTCTAAATGTCACTTTTCAGGCTCATTAAACTCACTAGAGAAATATCAAATTAGAGATTTCCACTACAAATACTATAATAAACTCTGTGAGCTGATATAAACAACATGAGTATTTGGGGAAGGGACAAGTATTATAAAATATTCTGTTTTGCAGAATAGATGCTGGTTACATATTTACAAACAACTTCTATTACAATAGTACCCAAAATTTTGGTCCTCTTTAAAAGAATCCAAAGCATCAAATTCTCTATTGTACATATTTTATTATATAACCTACAGAATTTTATATTCAAGAGCCAAATTCTTTTTTTTCTTACTCACCCTAATCTTCTTTTTTTCCTAAATGACCTTTTCTAAGTTACTCTTCTGAACTGCATGAGAACTGGCTGATAAGAGAAAGTTATGCAGATGTCAGCATATAGCTTCAAGGTAAGATTTATTTGTGTGTGTGTCTGATGTAAGCACTAACACGGATCCAATCATCTGGCATAACCACTGCCATCTGAAACCAAAATATTTATATTAAAGCCTGAGACCTAAATTGCAAAGTTTTCATGCAATAACCAAGTAATAATCCATAGATGGCCACTTGTTCACTTGCACTAACAGTTTAATATTCCTGGATTTTGGTCATATTTCCATAAAGCAGGCCATACCTATATTTGCGTTTATTTCAGTGGCACTATAGGTGTATCTGTCCTTGCTGATGACAAAACTAATGCCCACATATAACGTTTGCAAAAAGCCTATGAGATGTCCCCACACCAAAGAATCCAATCAACTGGAAAGAGGAAAGGCTACCCTGGCAATTTCCAGTAACAACTGCTATACACAAGGACCTCCTAATGTGGGTTAAAACCCCAGGAGTCAGGAGCAGGGCGTACCGGTCACACATCCCAAATCCAGAACGTAAAAATATCCCGCTGATGGCTGAAGACCCCACAGTTCTGGCACAGCCCCGCAGAAAAACCAGCCCTCCGCTTGGTTGCCTGCCCAGTCACGCCACTCCGTTTTTCAGTCCTCTTTAACCACCGTGTCCCTTCCTATTCACCAGCACAGCCTGAGTGTGGCTTACCCCAGGAGCCTGCGCAAGTCACCACGGCTGACTGAATCCGACCCTCCGAGCTGGTCTGGCAGGGCAGAATCGATGAGGTTACACCAGGGATGCATTTGGCTCGGTGTGACTGATGCTCTGGGATATTCCTAAGAGTGCAGCTACAGACCTTGAAGTAAATACACAGAAATGGCACTGCATTACAATGCATTTGTATTCTGTTGTGTTTCCTATCGTGTATTATAATATGGCTTATAAGCCTGCTGTAAAGAAAGTTGAACCAATAAAACTTGACTGATTGATTGATGCACCACCATTTTTAGGGTCCGTTGCACAAACTATTTTGATAGTGGAAGCCCATAAAGTATAATGTCTGTGCTAAAAGTGACACAATGAAGAAGATGATGCACCTGCTTCAATTTCAGCTTTGAGTCATTATTTAGAGCTGGGGGTCTAGGAGTTGCAAAATACTGCCTTTCTAGTTCCCTACTGGTTCGCCAGAAGATAAATGTCTAAAACTAAGGACCCCAGGCACACAATAATAAAAACCTTTTTAGAGTCTAGACCCTTCCACTAGTTAAAGGAAACCTATTCCCATTTTTCTGTTAGGAAAAAAAAAAATGGGATGCAGTTTCCCAGTGGCAGAGATCAAGTTTTTTATTTATATTAAAAATGCAGGATGGAAAAAAAAAAAAAAATCCTTGCACGGACAAGACCAGTGGGTTGAGGGGTAGATCTGACCCCAGCTCCTCAGCTCTGATCACAGCACACTGCAGAAGGGAGCAAGACTGACCGTATCTCCATGGTTAGACACAAACCATCCTTGTAAATTAGCTGACAGTGTCATTTCCATCTGGGGAACACACTGAAGTTTAACGAAGCACTCTGAAAGCTGACACCAACTAGAGCACAGTGTTAGTGAAGAATTATTGGCCAAATCAATGTTTCCTTTCCCTTTGGTAAATACGGGCAAACCTACAAGATCTGAGCCATCCAAAATTCAACCCTCTCCAAAACCAGCTTTGTTCAAAACTGAACCCCTTAGTTCAGTTCCTACCTGCCCTGTAGGCTGTACAGGTCTCAGAGCTGGTCTTGAAGGGGAACATATCCCTCTTTTAAGCTCAAGTCTATTTATATTTTTTGGAGGACAAATCCTGCGAAGAGAATTTTCCATTCCCATTGACACTAACAGCAGCTGAGGACATCCAGATTAGATGGTCCCAGTCATTTTTTTCCCTCAGACTTATGCTCAGCTATTTTATAGGTTTTGGACCTATTTTCATCAGAATGAGTGCTCCATTGCTAACACATGCATGAGCACAAACACATGCAAAACTCTCTTAGAAACTACAAGCACTCATGAAATTCCCACTGGACTGTGGGGACTTCTCTGCTGACACTGGAAACTGTGGGTTTGAGTGGAGTTTAGAGTAGGACATACCTCAGTTCCTCCCTTATGGAGAAGCCAGCCTGCGGACCCTCGGCTGTGCGTTCACACTTTATGTTATCTTCATGCTAAAACTGGTGCAGGTCCACCACACCAGCCTAATGAAGCTGCAATATGGACAGCCTGAGGCATCATCCAGCACAGCGTTCAAACAGGACATCAACACCTTGAAATGCAAAGATCAGGAAAGATAGTACAACACCCAGGAACGGGACTTTTATGGATTCAGTCGATGCTGCACTGGCCTTCAGCAGTGGGCTGAAGCAGGGGACGTGGCAGGGGACACACCTGGCAGGAACAATGGGCCAGCTGTTCAGAGGGCTCTAGTCAGCCCCGGCCTCTTTCCTTTCACATAGGTGCAAGTCAGATGGGAAGAGGAGTGAAACGAAAGAGAAATGAGATCAGACTTTGTTCACAGACCATAAACAAATTTACCTTCAGACGAACCTTTCTCAAGCAAGTTCATCAAATACATGTTGATCTTTCTTCTGTCGCATTTCTAGCATACAGGTTTGTATCTGTGGAAATTGTATGTAACATGCTTTGCATTTATAGAGAAGTGGCTTGGATATCAAATGACCAAATAGCGCTGAAGAAAGGTTAAAGAGTGTGACCTATTGAACACTAACCTTCAACTGTTCTTGCAGGAGCTACATTTTCCCTTAAGGAAAATAACTAACCTTTGAACCTCAGACCTTCATATCTATCTTTTGCCTTCTGGCTCTTACTGACAAAGCTTCAGTAGAAGAACGGTTCTAAACAGATCAGGTTTGCTTCACCCTTCTGATCAGGTTGGGGTACATCTGGCTATATTCTGCCCTTTGTACCCGCACAGGAAAGCTAGATTGCATTAGCTCTAAGTGGCAGCATCTCAAGACCAGAAATATGCCCTGTTTTTTCAGTCTCATCACAGTCATCATCCCAGATTACTTTAGAATCACAACAACACAGAAGTTCGTTGATCTACTCTAACTCACCATCACAAGATCTTACATCTGTGTATATTACCTGCAGGGTTGCCCTACAAAGCAACGGCAAACATCCTTCCAGATCAATGGCCCCTGCTTGGAAAATAAATGTCCTGGATTAGCCTTGGACATCTGGGTAGCAGCAGGACACCATTATCCTGCAACAACATTCTTCTCCATTGACATTATCGCTTCATTTTTATCTGTTGCAGACTAAACTAGCACCTATCAGAGGGGAAACTCTGTACATGATTCTTCACCTTGTTGTCATCAGAGTTGTTACTAAAAACTTTACTTTTGAGGAGTTTCTATTCAGATTCTACTTGCATTTCATTAAGCACGCCCCCTTTTCCTGTAATGTCTACCGAAAGGCTGTACCCATCCTCTTTTCCCTTCTCTAACACATTCTAGAATTTCCCCTACATTTTCCATGGCTTGTTGGTCTTCTGTTGGGAGAAATAATAAATATGATCTATGGTACTGTACTATTGAGTCAAAAATACTGAATACAGTTCCTAGCACTACCATGGACTTTCCATGCAACTAGGATTTAGTTTCCCTTGGCCAGATTACTGGCAGCTCTGGCAGCTACTCACCTATGCAAGCAGATTTATTAATCAGTTCCTCAGTCTCCTCCTTGAATGAGGTTATTGTTTCATACTTTCTCAGACCCATCATCTGAATCCACGACAATAAACTGGATCTTCAGCTGGGTTTATCTGAGCTCTGCCAACGAACACCACTGAGGGCTGGCTTACTGGGAGAATTGTATGAAAATGCTAAAATATTCAAAACCATCACTAACCCAAAGCAGTCCTCATCCTTTATGTATTTACATGTGAAATTATAACCTTGTGGTCCTTCAACAAGGGTTGGGGTTTTTCTCATTCCATCCTACAGCCATGACCGTTTTTCTGCATTTTACTAAAAGGATTCACCAGTCCACCTATGCTGCTGCCTCATTTGAGGATATTAGTTTCATACTCCTCAAAATGTATGAAATGTTAGGAGGTGGGAAGAGGTCTTTTTGGTCCACCAGGACGATCAGTGGTGTCGGAAGCATCATGCGCAGTGCTTACTGAAAAGTGCTTTTCTCTCTTCCTCTTCTTTCCCTGTAGTTTCAGACTGAAATACTGCAGTGAACTGTGTCCAGGGCTGGAGATGAAATCAATGCAAATCAGCTCCCAGTCTGCAAGCAATTCAAAGACTCAGACTGATTCTTCAAAGTAATAAACAGGATGGGGAAGCACTGCCCATGAACCACCAAAACAACCATACTCTATGCACTCACACCATTCATGATCACCAGGGTAAAACACATGAGTGCTGGGCTCTAGGGATTTGGCTGTGGAATTAATTTTTCCAGCACTGTTAGATCAATCCAGTCTGATTTCTTCCTTTCAGACCAGGCTTTCCACTGGAGCTGAAATATATATATGAATATCCCAAATGGTGTTTTCTGCAAGCAAAGAGGAGAGAAGACCAGAAGACTCCATTAAGTCACCTATGCTCTCCTTGTGCAGATTTAATCTGCCTAAGACACAGAGAACTATTTTAATGATGACCAGCAACTGCAAAGATATTTCCTGGTGTTTCTCTCATTACTCTCCTGATTCATACCAGCCCTGATCTTCAACCTCCTTCGTATTTTAAGCTTGGGCCTTCCTTGAAGTGATCCCTTTTTTATTGTGGGCAACTGTCCACTAAGAACCACTCAGTTCATCTTCCTATATAAGTAACCTCATCAAGATGTGGACCTCCATCAAGATGTGGGCCTTCAAAACAAACTTAGCCAGAGCACCAGTTTGCTGTTACCTTGCTCCCTTTTTTGAATTAGCAGTGCAAAAAAATAAATGCAATGCCTCCCAGGAACAGCACCAGGCAGTGCCCATCCATAAGATGCCGTAAAATATTTGCTGTGGGTCTCAGAATCAAAAAGGTCAGGATCTCTTAGCTAAGCATCATCGCCCATAAGGTATAGAAAAAGCCCCACTGTTTTAAGAGTTCTACAATACCTTATCACAATGGAGCAGATAAAAAAGAGGACTGTAGCTTTAACTTTATATTTCTGGCTTTTGTTGGCTGAAGCCAGATCCTTGGTGTTATTTTAATGCAGCAGCAGAGCTGCATTTAATACATGATAGGCTCAAGATGCTCCTTCTTTTTTTTTTCTTTTTTATATGTGTGCTGAATATCCAGCATGTAATTGAAAAAGGAAAAGGAGCTGCTTGTTTGCTGCCTGATCCAGGAATGATTAAAGGTAGAAGTTTTTCAGACATTACTGACAGAAAGGGTATAGTTAAAGCTGCTTTAAAAAAGAGAGCCTTCATAAAGAGCCAGTACTCAAACCGCTATTAAAAGCATCATGCTTGTTAAAACCTGTAAAAAGGCAGGAAATCAGTGAGTGAAATGCAGCTTCTTCACCAATTACTGAAAGGAGTGTACACCTTAAAGCACTCTTTGAATTGTGTCATACCAGCCTCCCCGCGCTCCCCCCATCCCTGCACCCTCCGCCAGCCTCTGTGTGTGTGCGTGTGTGCGTGTGCGTGTGTGCGTGTGTGCGTGTGTGCGTGTGTGTGCATGTGCATGTGTGCATGTGCACGTGTACGTGTGCACGTGTGCGTGTGCATGTGTGCGTGTGCACGCGTGCGTGTGCATGCGTGTGTGTGCATGTGTGCGTGTGCATGTGTGTGCGCATGTCTGGGCTCTCAGCCTTGTGCCAGGCCATTCATTGGTACATTAGTGACGGGGGGGAGAAGAGGGGGTTACAATGCTACACCAAGTTCACTTCTCGCTTGTTGTGTGCAACCCATTTACAGCTGAACGGCTCTGTGCAGAGACAGCTCTAAATGACTCTCCCCACCTCTTTACCAAGGCACTTGTTTTTGTCATTTCTTTTTCTTTTTTAAAAATCCAAAGGAAATAATTGATAAACCGAACGCCGTCCACCTTAAAGGCAAATATGCATATATCCACCTGGTTAAAATTCCTCCTCTTTCTATTTTCCATCTCCCTATATCCATTTTGCTCGGCGCTGTTTAAACAATACTTCATCAAATGCAGCCCGAAGCAAATAAAAAGCACAGTAGAGTAAATAAAAAGTAAAAAAAAAAAAAAAATCACAGGCTGGAGGGTAAGTACTTTTATTCCTGTACTTTCATTGCCTGGGGAATTATTATTCCATTGCTGGTTTCAGGAGGGGGGAGGGAGTGGGGGGGGTGAAAGGACAGCCATGTTATTCGCAAAATGGATTGCTCCTCTCACTGCTTTTCACTCCTCTGGGTTCTCAAGAGTCCACTGATTACAACAAAGTGTGGCCATCTATTCCGTCTTATTGACAAAGGTCCTTAATTACTGCTGCACCAGTAATACCTGCTATTAAATTCTGCTAAACAGAGGCTGCAAATTAGCTGCGGATCCCGGTAACCTTTTGTGTGTAATTACAGGCAGCAGGATTGACGCTAAGGCTACAGCACTGACCCGAGTCATAGCAATGGGAAACCTTTGTTTATCACCTGTGGTGGGGGCCAAAATGTGAAATTAAAAGCTCTCCATCAGTGGAAGGCCTTCAGAAGCCCGGGAAAGCAACAGGAAGGCAAAAAGCAAACTGCTCTATATTTATAACTGACTTCTTCAATTGCTATTTAAACTCACAGCTCATTAACCTGGGTGGCTGTTCCAGCATACCAGCCATGCAAAGTTTAAAATGGCAAAAATTTAGGTTGTCTTTTTGAGGTGTTCTGTATTTCATCAAGGCCTTTAACCTGTGTTTAAGAGCCAGTTTGATGCAATTGTTAACTATAAACAGGCTGCGATATTGAAAAACCAAACCCAATAATGCACAAATGTTTTGCATTTCCATGGCGGGAGGCAGGTGGTCATGAAGCCCTGGTCTGTCTCCACCGGGCTCAGCGTCAGCCTGTCCCTGGGGCACCGGAGCCATCACCAGCCATGGCTCCATCCTGCTCAGCTCTGCATGCCCAGGTCCCATCCCAGCCAACACTGACTGCGGCAGGACAGGCATCTGTCTGCATCTCTTGTTCTACGTTATTGTGCTCATCAGAGTGGGGCTCCGGGTGCCTGGGAACACCCATTACATGTCTACACCCAACCATTAGTGGTATCAGAGCAAAAAAAAACACCAACAGAAAGCCAGTGCTGTAATCCTTTGCATTATATTGTCCCTGTTACAGGGGCTCGGTTTCTAAAACTGAGTTGCCTGGAAAGAGGACATGTGCAAGGATCTCCCACAGTCTCCTGTCTCCCTCTTCTCTCCTTCCTCCTCCCCTGCCTTTACAACTGGCTGGTGAACTGCCCTTGATTCCAGCCTCCGAGCATGACACGGATGGTGCAGACATCCCAACAGCCACAACAGGTCTTTGCACAGGTCTTCTGTTGCACTCCGTCATCTCAGAGCATTGCTTTGCTCTCCTAACTTTGCATCAGTGTTAGCAGCCCCCTCACCATCAGTCCACTTCCACCAGGGCTTCTGCCACGCTCCCTCTGTGCCCCACATCACTGGCTCTGGTGAAAACTCTGTTGAAGGCCAAGTTGGGTCTTCACCTTCACTCTCTGTTGAGCATGGAGCTGGCAGAAGCTCTTGTTTCACGGGCTTCCACTCACAGATGTGAAGAGCAAGTCTTCTCTTCCCATCTTCTACATGTTTTTAACTTCTAAAAGGCTGCTTACAATTTGCTGCCCTCATCAATCAGTAGTAAACATTTCTGAAGTAATACCCAGTCCTGATTCACAGGTTTTCAGTTGAACTGTAAGTCTTAGGGACTATGGGGGGATCTATATGGTAAGCAGATTATTTCCCATGCATGGGCTCTTCATACTTTCTTCCAAATCAGTTGGCCAAAACCAGCATCTTCATTTCACATTAGGCATTTTCTTCCCAAAACCTGTAATTCTGAAGGGAATGAGATTGTAAGGCATTTCACTGTAAAATAAACAGGAGATACTTTGATTTGCAGAAAAATAATGTTTCAAGCAGTCCTAGTTAGCCTTTGAGGATTTAAATAGATATATTAAAGTTAATGGAATATTACAGCTACGTTGTAGTTGTAACACAATGTCATATTGCAGCATAGCATGTTAAATTCAACTATTACTACTGAGATATAAAATGCTATGAAAATAATAACACACTTGTCCTTAACAGTAGAACAAGAAAAACTGAGCCCATGCAGATTAATGACTTGTGTCCTTACATCCCCAGACTTTCGTTATTGCAAGCTTTCCCAACATGCTCCCCAGCATATCTGCATCTCCTCTACTCCCTGTCCCACACTACCCTTGGAGAACAAGCCTCAGCTCTTCAGATAACTAGGCTAAAAATATACAATCCACTCAAAGCTCACAAAATAATATTTTAACTCACATTTTGAAACTTTCAAAAAAATAATATTTTTAATTTAAAATTCAGTGGGAATTTGTGTTGATGTCATACAAGCACGTACACACGTGGCCTATTTAAATCCTCTTTCTCAGATGAAAAGCATCCCTGACACACATATAAACTAAGAACATCCTCTTCCATCAGAGATCAGCCTGTGCTCTCGCCCGACTGCCAGGTCCTGATCCTTGAGACAGGTCCCAGAAGCAAAGCACCCAGCGGATCTGAGCGTCCATGAGCAGATATCAGATGGGCATCCTTGAGATGATGCCAAGGAGAAATTGCAAAGTGCAGGATTCACACATTTGTGTTCTTAATTGACCATAAATAGCAGTTCACACATCATTTTTTAAACCAGTGACTAATGAATCCTGCCTTTATGAACAATTAGCTTCTCTGGATCTCAAGGACTCTGGTACAAATCCTACAATCCTCACGCCAGCAGCACTTCCACTTCTCCCAGCAGGTAGGAGCTTCTGCTTAGAAATCGCCATTAATTCAGGTCTGTGGCCTAGGTCCTGTGGCTGCTATTCGCATCTCTCCTCTCTCTCTAACTCCATGCAATCAAACGCAGGGCTCTGAAGTTCTTTAATGCTTTATATGGGCTCATTTCTGCAAGTTACCGAACAATCAGGGTAGAGTGCACAGCACTTTGCAGTTCTGAGGCACAGACAAGGTTCCCTAAGGATTAAATTTGATTCTGTCCAGAGGTCTAGAACTAGACTTATTCCTCCCCTGAAGTCCCACTTAAGCATTATTTTGAAGGCATTAGTGATATTAAGGTTAGGTATTTCTCAGCCTTTAAGGATGTAGTGGTAGAGCATTGCAGCACCTTATTATAGACACAGAGACACAACTCTTAGCCTTGCTCCAGGTGGCAGCCAAGGCCAAATGACCCATCTGGAAACGGACACCTCATCCTTCACACCAGGCATCTGAGCAGTAATTCTGGCCATGCCCAACCTTTATGTGCTATTGGCAACACAGCCACCCTGCCCAAACTGGGCTTGCCCAGAGGGACATCCAGGCTCCAGCTGCTAGCTGTGGAATTTCTACTTCATGGAAAATAAGAGGGGAAAAAATTATCCCAGGTTATAATGACAAAGCCAAGCAAAAAAATGTCCCAGGATAGATTGGGAGCATTAGACAGTCAACAGATTCACCATTGTGGCAGCATTGTGCCTCCAAGTATAGAAACGTATATTTATACAGCAAGGAGACCCATCTGTTATGTTAACGTCTTTAAAGAGATTATATATTTTTAAAAAAACCTTAAAGCATTGCTGACAGTGCTCGAGCTGTTTGTGTCGTAATCACTTGAAATCTTAAAGCCCAAGCTCCTGGAGCCTTTGTATTTGTGAGAGGCTCTGCTGACCTCTCTCTATTTTCTTTAGAAAATAAACTAGCTCTCCTGGATTCAGAAAAGAGTTTGAAAATGACGTCTGGAGGCTTTAAACCCAAAACACAAATAAAAAGAAATCATAGTTCATTAGGTTTCAGAGTAAAAGGTTTTTTTTCTTTGATTCATTTTTGGTGAACACTTAATATTTTATAGTATGTGAGCTTAACAATATCAGAAATCATGTTACAGAAGTATATTACATTTTTGCACAGGCTCATGTGATAATGATACTGTGCAACCTGAGAATTATTACAGGAGGATGTTTTTTCAATTAACAGTGCTAAGCATTACTAAGTGATGTTATAAATATAAATCATCTGTTTTAACTCCCCTTACAACATTCACTTGGCATTAGATTCTACTTCTGGAGAAACTCTCCATGACCCTACACTAACTCACTAAATAAATAATGCAGACACCAAAGAAACTGCCAGAAATTGAGGGAAGAGACCTTCTTTTTATGACTTGTGAATATTTGAATTCTTAACAAACTTTTAAGAAACAAATTGCATATTAGAACATGTGCTATAAAATAAATATGAAATAAAAAGTACATTCCTCTTCCTTTCTGACCATGTCTTAAGAAAATTCTCAAAACGAGCCTAAAGAACATGTTATCTGGAAGTTTCTATAGAAACAAATATTCTTGTAGTTTACTGGGGTGGTTGCCACCTCATTGGCTTTTTGGTCTAAAAACTAAGCATCTGCCTTAGCTCTTCTACATCTATAGTCACAAGATGCCTCCAGACAGCAGCTCCTCCCATCCTGACCCATGTGCTGCCCCACAAAGCTTCCCCTCCTCCCTCCGAGTGCGCAGACAGTCCAGGTGACTAGGTTAGAAACAACATTTAACTTTTGGACAGTTTACAGCAAGTTAAACGAATCACAACCTATTATAAGCTCATCCTAGACAGTATTTCTAAAAGGGTTGCCTTAGGTCTTTTCTATCTCATCTGACCTTTTTACCCTTTAATTTGGGGTGTTCATTTGAGGGCATGATCTGAAGTTCATGAAGCTCATCTGGGAGATGCCCTTCTGGTCCCTTTATCAGCTCATGATCCAAACACTCACCACCTTTCGCAGGGACAAGTCTCACCTACGAGCAGAGCCTGGAACATGGTTTGATGAATGCTCATGGCTTTATTAAAACGAGTTTAAATGAAAAAACTATTTCCCAGTGTTTGAGGACTGCACCAACTGTTGGCGAATGAGGCATGCTGCTGAGCAGCCTTAGTGCTGCTTATTGCTCCACAGAGGCGTTGCAACAACTCCATCTCACATCACCTTCAAGACCTTGCGAGGCCACTTTCAGCTGTCCTGATCACAGTCATCAGACCTTTACTCCTAACAGCTTCTGTGCGTGGGTCAGAATCTCACCCTTTGTGAATGGGCTTTATATTAACATTTACTGACTGCACTTTAAAATATTAAAATGTAATCATGGGTTTCCAGACCAGGATGAGGGTTGGGGTTTTTTTCCTTCTCACTCAAAAAGCACTGAAGTCCCAGAAGACGCTGTAAAAATATGTGGCACTTCACAGCTCAGATGGCCAACATAAGCATTTTCTAAATTGCTTGCCTATCAAAATCATATTTGGAATTTTGCTCTGTAAGTATGTGCAAAATTTACATTACAAAAGATGCAGTATGACATCGAAAAAGAGTTACTACAAGTGTTCTAAAACACTGTAATGTGGAAAAGGGGCCTCCTAGGATTATTTTTATCGCCCTTAGGACTCCCGTTTTGAAGTGCCTCAGCATGACAGCAGAAAATCTACAATTAAATATTTAAATCACCATAACTATTTTTTAAGGAAAAAGAACTTCAAGAGACCCCTTTAGAAATCGAGTGCTTCCTCATAACATTACACATGCTAGTGAAATAATTTTAAAATAAAAGGGTAATCTAAATTTTATATTGCCCTGGATGTAATAAGCTCCTGGTGAGAACAGTAATATTGCAGTAAAATATGAAAGTGCAATGCGCTTTTTGATTACATCAGAGTTTTCTATTTGCCACTTTAATCCTTAGAATTCAGCTGTTCCCTGTTCAGTCCTTTTACATCATCCTTAGCTAATCTGTCAAACATTTCAGACAGCCAAACCAATTTTCAGATTGTTCGGGACTTTGCCACAAGCACCGTATGCTGTTAATAAGATTTTCATTTGGAGTGATGCCATGTCGTCCATGTTTTCTATCGTATATAAATACTGAGATTTAATGGCTTCAGGTTTTGTTTAATGTTAACATCAACAATAAAAAAAGGGAGGTTCTCAAACGCCAAGCCCCATAGTGAAATGCACTAGTGACAGCTATTTGCAAGGTTAATGTTGTGGAAAACAACATCCATCTTTGAAACAGTTTCATTAGCCCCATACAGCTGACCTCTCCACATAATGTTGTCAAATGTGATGTGCATCAGATTATTGGGAATATGGAGATCAATAAATATGCAACACCAGCGCTCAGAACGCTCCTGGCATCATAGCCGTACAAATGCCATCTAACATCCCAAAGAGTAGCTGTCATCTGTCAAATCTACTAGCAAATAGACAGGCTTAAGGGGAAAGCTATCGGTAATAGTAAAATACGTAAGTAAAGATGAATTAGGGAGTACAAAGTCAAGGTTCTGATACATTACAATTCCAAACGAAAAACTCCGGATAAACACTTTAGAGCAAGACTTGCCTTATTTGTTGTGTTAAATGTAAACCCCCTCTGTGAGGCAGCATCCACTACATTTGCATTTTCACACACCCACTCCTTTCCTCGGTGTTGCTCTTGTACCCCACACCTTGCCCTCTCGGGAGCAGCCCACTCGGTGGGGCCCGTCCTCACACACCGGGTGTCTCGCCAGCCCCAGGTCCTGGAGCACACGGGGACCTCTGGTCCCCAGTCCCGGCTCAGCACCCCAGGTCTGCAAAGGCAGCCTAAGGATAAGCTCCCAAGGAGAGGAAAGGTACGGCTGGATGTAGTAGCTTCCACAGAAGTCAGAGTGTCATGATAATAGAGAAGTTAGGGTTATCAAGCGTTGGAACAGGCTGCCCAGGGAAGTGGTAGAGTCCCCGTCCCTGGAGGTATTTAAAAGCCGTTTGGATGAGGTGCTTAGGGACGTGGTGTAGTCCATGTCCACAGTGTTAGGTTTATGGTTGAACTTGATGATCTTAAAGGTCTTTTCCAACCTATACGATTCTGTGATCCTGTGATTGTGTAACTAATTAATGAAAAATTAATATTTCCTTTTAATTTTTGAAATAAATTCTATTGGCATAGCTTTCTTCTGATTTATTCTGGTCCTAAAACAGGGTACAACTCAGCGACAGATAGAGAAATCAACGTATATCATATCATCAGCGCACTTTGGCTTTAGGTCCAAAGAGCTCAAGGTATGGAGCAGTGGCAAGTAACAGAATTAAAGACAGGGTTTGGGAAAGGATTTCAAAAGAGCAGGCAGTACTTTGCACGACTGGGCTCCCAGTAATTTCAACACAAAAGGAAAACGAAGCTACAAAGATCCCTCCTACCTGGTCTTTGACTGTAAACATTTAGTGACTGTGAAAATATCTGATCTTTTTTTTCTTCTTTTCTGTATGTATGACATGGTTCTCTCTACCGTTTCCTAAATAATTGGGTAGTAATCCTCAGCTCACAGCTTTGGAGGCATTGGTGTGGCTGCCACCGTGATGGAATTCTGCAATAAATCAGCAATTCGAATCACTCACTGAGTGGGAGCTAAAAACTCCCTCAAAACTCGCAGTACTTAATGCAGAGAATGACATGCCTGCAAACAGTGCCTTCCGCTAAGATATATATGTATATTAAAGAATTACTTTGAGAGCATGCTGTCCAATTAAAGAGCTAACAGATTGGGTTGGGTTTTTTTTCCTTATGTGTTTTTAAAAACACCACTCATGTTGTGGAAAAAGAGAACAAACAGAAAACAGAAGGGTATTTTTGAAGTATACAGTTATAACGTGCTTGGCTGATAATTTGCAACCTTGGTACACAACATACCTTTTAGCAAGGCTATTTATTTCTCGGGGAGAATGCTACAGTACTTACGATAAAGGCCTCTGTTGGACCTCTTCATCAATAGCAAACCTTTAAGCACAGCACATTTCATAAATAGGAGTTCCACTAACACAGACTTCAAAAGGATAGAACCTGATAATTCAAAAATAGAGCTATATTAAGTGTTCCAACAGTCCATCCATAAAAGCAGCCTCCAAACGCCTCCTCTGTGCAGCATGACAGTCTATTAGAATAATAGCAGGGGAAAGCATAATTACAAGTAATCATTGGTTGGAAAGGAGCTAGTTGTTTTTGTAGAGTAAAATGCCTTACTGAACCCAGCAGAAAATTCAACACTGGTTCTAGCGGTGAGGGCAGGTAGCCGCAGAAAATAATCAGAGCACAAATCTTGACTGATCCGGATTTATTTTTTAAACCCTTCTGCATTTCTTAATATTTTCGCAGTGAATTGCACTTAATTTGCTGCCCCAGTTTAAGTCCGGTTAGCATATTATTGCTGTTGGTTGGGCAGTGACATCCCTCCTGCTGGAATATCAGCTTGGTTTTGGAAGATCCGCGACTTAATGACTTTCTCCTCATCAATGTGAAGATGTCCCTGCTTATTGCAGGGGGAGTTGGACTAGATGACCTTTAAAGGTCCCTTCCAACCCAAACCATTCTATGAATCTATGATTTTAAGATAAAACATCTCCACTAGCTGTGATTTTTAACACATGAAAGACTGTCCCTGCAGACTATAAAGGTGGTTCGGTTACTTGTACGAGAAAGTTCAGAAGGGATTCACAGGTCTTCCCCCTTCCCTATCGATGTAGTACTTGGGCCTATGTCTCCAAGAGCAAAAAAGAGCCCACAAGTAAAAGCAACTTCTGTTTGCATGTCGCTGAGCTCCAGAAAACCCACCTCTGAGGGCTCCATCTCTCTTGTGTTTTCTAAATGCTCTACCTTCACTCCTACCTCTTTCATACTCCCCAGCCTCAGATGTGCATCAGCCATCATGCTCCATCAGTTAAGACATCTGGAGATTTGCCATTGACTTCAGTAAAAGTAGGACTGTGGGGTTTATTCCTATATATCAGTCTCCGGGATTATTTACAGTTATTCTTGGTAGAGTTGTGTATCTTAATAACCCCTACATAGCACAGCCGCCCTGCTTACTCCAAAGCTCTAGGAGATCACAGCGGAGATCGCAAGGCTAAGGAATGGAGAACTTCATTTTGGCATTACATTCCTCAGCTTCCCTGTCATTTTAAAAATTAACAGTTTTCCTCATAGGAAATGAGGCCAAGAATATGCTTGGGCCAATTAAGCAATTATAATTATACCACCAACTGCCAATCACTTTATTTTGCTATTCCAGGTACAGCACCAGCAACTCTTTTGTATTCATCATGTAGAAAGCACCTCTGTAGACCAGCCTATATTCCCTTGCTCTTATGATAATGCTTTTAAGGTAAAAACACCTCTTTGTGAGGACGGTCCCATTATAAAGTGATATGCTTAGTCACAGCCAGCACTTACTGAAAAGTTTCAATGTTCACTACATTAGCTAGTCTTAAAAATGGAATACAAACCAATTTTAATCAATATGTAGTAATAAATAAATATTAAGGAACTATACCACTAATGTACAGGTAGCCTAATTAAAGTAACAGCATTTGCTGCACTTACATACCTTAATTTTCCCTACAAAATCCTTATTGAACCACTACTTTTAAAAAAAATTGCATTTGCAATTAGAAACACTGAAGTTACATTATCGATTTTCTGCTAAAAACCTTTTTAGTAAACAAGCACAAACTACATTCATTAAATGTAAGTGCTTGGAGCTATGGTGTGAAATTCAATTCAGCCATTATCATGAATTACACTGATTATTGCTGTAATTATTTTCTCTTGGATACAACTGCATTTCTGTTCCTTGCTAGTTGTGTTGGACATATAACCGTGTTCATTTTATAGCTAATAATATTCAACTATAGTTTCAGCAATTACTATCACTTATACAAATCATTAAGTTAAGCTATGGGTACCTAGTAAAATAAAAAAAAGGTAAGTAAAACATCCTTTTTTTTTTTTACTTCTGAAATAACTAATGGCATTGGCAACAGAGGAAAATTACTGATGTTAAATGATTTACATTAGAAAAAGTGATCACCTGTGATCCACTTTCACTGATATTTTGATCACAGTGAACTCATAACTATCTGTTTAAAACCTGCCAGGTAAACTATACGTTTGCCTTTACCACACAGGCTAATAGAATAAGCCCTTTTTTTAAGTTTATCTGTTAAAGACAACAAACTTTTCTCAAGGGCCATTTACTCACTGGCAGGCCACAGCCAAAACTGAATATCCCGATAATTCGATCCATTAAAACAATCTATTTCACAGATCATTTCAAGCATGACGACAAAAAATGTTGTACAGTTAGAGACCCTTCCCCAAACCCAGTGACCACAGTCAAGAGGCTGTATTGCCAGCAATGGTTATTGCTCTTCAGCCCAAAGAACACCCAAATCACCCGGCATTTTTTAGGATAAATCTGTAAGTGTCGATTTCAAGTGTTGCTTGAATAAGAAGTCCAGTACCAGATGCTATAATAAAAGTGATGTTCTTGAAAAGCGGTTATTTCTAGAATAGATACTGTAATAAAAGTCATATTCTTGAAAGGCAGTTATTTCTAGAATAGGGGGTAAAAGCAACCAGTGAATAACACACTGCAAACCAGTAAGGAAAGAAAAGTTGTTTGGCTTATAGTATCACAGCAAAATTTTATTTGACAGAGAGTCTCCCGGAATATCAGACATTGCTGCAGAGAGAACCGAGGTCTGCACACATGCGTGCTTCTGCCTG
This sequence comes from Ciconia boyciana, assembly GCF_034638445.1. Lineage (NCBI taxonomy): Eukaryota > Metazoa > Chordata > Aves > Ciconiiformes > Ciconiidae > Ciconia > Ciconia boyciana. The sequence continues at coordinate 62,424,994 of NC_132941.1, read as the reverse complement.
CTGCTCTCGGTTCCAGCCACCCTGCCCAGGAATGAAGCATTTGTTACCATTTGCCCAATGTTTTTATATAGCAGTATGAATGTACATCGCATCAAACAATGTTCATTGGGCAATTCATAAGCTACTTGTGTATAAAAAAATTTCTGTATATGTGTGTAGAAAAAATTCCCAAGAAGCTGCTGAGCCGAGGGTCCGAAGCAGAGAGCGTGTGCTCTGCTACATGCAGGAGCTGGATGTCATCCTAAGTTTGGCATAAATGTTACAGTCTAAAGAGTCTGATAAATAAATTGCTCCCAATAAAACTTGAGCTAATAAGGGAAAACAAATATATGTGAAAGGAAAAATCAACACCTTTTAGTATTGGGTGTAAAATTCAAGTTCGGCATTCACTGTTCCTCAAGCTGGACCCAGCTAAGCAAGACTCTGAGAGCTCCTGGAGCTGTGCTCGTCCAGCAGCTTCATTTGCATCTAAGCAAATCTTCACCCAAGTGCTCGTGTCCCCCGGCTCTGACAGACTCTGCATTCTTACACCATTTTACACAAGGAGAAGCTTTGACCTGGAGATATTTTTAGCAAAGAAGGCATCTATGCAACGTTGGCCATGTCATCATGATTCAGAATATTTTTTGTTCATCCCAAGTTTCCCCTATGTTTCTTGTAGGAAATCCTGTTCACAACTGACTTTACACATGTCTTTTTAAATAAAAACAACACGACAGTAAAGATCATTTGAATGTGGCCAAGTACAAACATGGAACAAAGTCTTTTACTACAGACACACTAGTCATGTTAGAAAGTTTCTGTAGCTTTATTGTATCTAGTCCGATGAATCCATTAACAGAATCATTCTTACCTAAGTAATATTTAAAATCTTTTTCCTTTTCTTTCTCAATGGCACAGGATAAGCCAAAGAAATTCCAAAACAAATCTTGATGTTTCTCTTACTTGCAGCCATCACTGCATCTCACAGCATAAGGGGTGCTAACTCCAGGGGTTACCATCACTCATTTACTGCTTTTTGTCTTTATTATCTTTTTGCTTATGGCTACCTTTCAAAAGCAATGCAAACGTTCATTGGGGCCATGAACATTCTGTAATGAGATACGATATGAGAGCGGTTTATTTCAGATTACCCACAAAACCGACAAAGGGATCCACCTCTCTGCCTATTTTCCGAGACATTGTGTATGTCCTGGCAGTGGCTAATATGTCCTTGTCCTGAGGAAGAGCACTCACAGAATTTTCCTCTGTAAATACAAAGAAAGAAAGATCTTGGAGCAACAGGCAGCTAGCTAGGAGACCCCTTCCAGAACCATGGTTCTCCTGAACGTGCCACCAAACCCACCAGTGATCAGTCTGCACGGAAGGGCTGGGGCATTGCCCTTCAGCACAGGAGTCCTGGGCATATTTCCAGCTCTGCTGCCAGAGAAGTCCTTTAAACTATTTCTGCCTCAGTTACCCTCATTTATAAAAGAGGAAAAATGGTACCACCTTTTCTTCAAAGCACTATGAGTTTTACTAGTGAAAAGTTACAGCACTTTCAATCTTTCCAGTGAAGATCAAATATACAAAAGTCTCTCTACATACAGTATTAGAAAAAATATGTTTGCTATATTTGCAAAAATGCAAAAACTGTAAGAACGACACATGCAAATTTTCTGAAGAAATAAAAATACCACCTCTTCTCCCAAATCCAAGAGAGAGATTGGAAAGCTGGGACAAAATTCAATGCAGAATTTTAAAACTGCTGTGTTCTTACTTGCTGTCCTGCTTTATTATGTGCTAAATTAGAAAGCACTGAATTAATAGCAAGGAAATCCTACCCAAAACTCAAGCATTAAATACACAAGAAGACAATGGATATTCCCAGATATCTTCTTCATATAGGAATCTTTCCTCTGGCCACTTTGAAACCATGTAACATAACCTTCAAAGCAGGGAAGATGTGTTGTAGAAGTTCTGCTTAGCTAACCATGAGTACTAATTGCAGGAAGAGCGATCTGCCCCGGGGCCGGAGGGCATGAGCTCAACCAACAGGCACAAAAGTTTCATCATGCTACTGTAAACAATGGAGCAGGGTGCTGCTCCGGAGCGTAAAACAGCCTCTCTGAAAGGGGATACCTCCCAAACCTTAACAAAACTCTGGAGGATAAAAAAAAATCTCCTTATCAAAGTAGCCTTGGAAAAGAAAGGATGGGCAACGAGGAGTTTCACCTGGGTGTATATGTACTTTTGCATGCATCTCTGTATTCCCACATCCCTGACAGCACTTTTATTATTCGGTTTGACTGTGCAAAACACAGTTGGCCCCAGTCCAGCCAAGAATCCTGGTTCCTTTGCTGATGTGGGGGATGAACCACTCCAGCCATTCCTCTCGATTCATCAAGAGCTCAGCGGTCCCTCCACCACATCTCACTGACTTCTTCTTTGTTGGGAAGGTGGTACACAGGAGTATCCCCACCGCAGGGGCAATCCTGGCACTGAAACAGAGCTTTGGCCACAGCACCGGAGTCCAAATTTGTATGTGTGCCTGAAGGAAACTGAGTCACATGTCAGAGTTACTGCCAATGAAACACAGCCAAATTACCATCACCGGGCCAAACGAACACCGAAGCTACAAACCCATCACACGCATGTTCCATCAGCCCAATGTTTTGTAAATAGGACCAGATCTGTGGGTGCAAGATCTGCACCAAATGCTCCTACCCTCCTGCCAACTCCTCTGGACCAGAGCTCACCAAACCTGGACTGCCAGGTTATCTGCTAACTTCGGCTAGCCTAAGGTCAGTTTTTTTCCAGACAGCTTGTTCCCACCTCGGCCAAAGGGAAGAGGTGCCTCGCTTCCTCCGTACCCTCCAGAGACCCTTTCTCCAGGATAAAACCTAGGAGCCCTGGTGGGGATGGCCACCTGTAAGCGGGATCTGAACTGAAACACTTCATCTGAATCCCAGCTGCGGGAGACGGTACAATACCGCATCAGAGGTATTGTGGAAAGAGGCCGGTATGAAATTCTCAGGAGGATTTGCAATAAATATGTGAGCCAAAGGTAGAGCAAACCTAGAAGAATCAGGAGCCAGTGAACTAAAACTGTTCTCTCAGCTTGCAGCACAGCAAGTAGGATGAGCGAAGCAAAGCCTTGTGCAATGACCACAAGGTTGGCCACTAGGTCCGGTTTGCTCAGTTTACCACAGGTTTGCCTTCAAGACCAACACATGCCAAAGCTGGTCTGGTTTATGCCATTCCCCTAATGGCAGGTGAGACACCCATGGTTAGTGCCTGCTCTCCAAGTGCCTTTTTTAGAGGCTTTCTCTGTCGAGAGGAGAAATTTATGTTCTTTGCTCGGTAACCCAAGTGAAAACACTCTCCCTTTCGACTTGCAAGATGATCTGGTTGGCAGCTGCATTATGCACCTTGAAGTCAATAGATGTCACCATATCAAACCCTGCCCACTCATTAAGGGCTCTGCACGCTTCACGCAAGCCGGACAGGAGATGTAAAATCCATACGCTACGATAACATGGGCAGTCCAGACTCTGAAGCTTGGGTGAGGGGAGGAAGATGAGTCAGCTTTCAAACTTGAGGACACCACCTCCAGATCATGAAACCTCTGAGTGGTGAACTGGGGTGGGTGGAAGAGTATTCGGGGCAGGGGGATTGCTGTGTCCTTGCACTAGTGTACACTACACACTATGAGCTGCTGCTGGCGATGGGGATACTGGGCTAGGTGGACCTTAGGAAGACAGCATTCATCTTTCTTTCTTACAAATGACTCAGATACATTCAGTCCTGCCTTGAGACAAGGAATGAGCTCATTGACCTATTTTCTAGAGCTCCATTAATTTGACAGTGTCAGATGGGAGATGATTTTAAAAGGCTCGATGTTCAAAGAGAGAGTTGCTATCACTGTTTCAAAGTCAGATTCTTCTCCCAAGTCCAGCGTTCAAAACTGCAGGACTCAAAATCAAATTTGAAACACATGAAACACTTTTACAGTTTTCTAATGAGTTTAATAATAATCCTACTCATAGCAACTCTGTAATGCCTGCCAACCAATACAGAACTGCAATACTATCAGGAAAAAAAGGAAGTTTCTATTTCTGGATCAGGGGATATGTAGAGAGAAGTAAAAATAATCAGGGGAACTGTGCCTGGAAAGCCAGCTTGTAATTTTTCAAAAGCCATACAAGTGTTCTCTGGACCTTGTTTTCTAACATGGATTGGGATGAGATTCGCTGTGCCCTGCTCCCACTGAAAGCAAGAACAAACCAATGCTGAGTGCTTTTGGAAAGCAAAGTTATATTTTTTTTCTTTCCATCTGGGATGTGTGCAATGGGACTCAGGAGAAGTCAAAGCCAGACTTTCAGGCAATGACTAGGAAGTGAAGCAAACAAACTCATAAACAAACAAAATATCCTGCTTGTCTAAAACAATTCTAAAAGGAGGATTGTTTTATTTTCCTGCAAAGCTGGTGCTTGGGCAGAGAAACAGAGAGGATGGCAGAAGTTGAGAAGGAGAGTGTGTATCGCACTCCAGGAAAATCATGGAAGTAGAAGTTTTTGTTGCGTAGGGCTCTCAGTGATCACATAGGCAGAGTATCGGACCAAGTCTGGCAGAAATATTTTGTGTTAGAGCTTTCCTACGAGATAAACAGCAAACTAAGAAGCACGCAGTGATGGCCCTGCCTACCTTCAAAAGAACAGAAAACCTAATTGGAGAAAGAAATGTCCTGGGATAAGTCGATTCCCCTGACAAAACATCCAGCTGCCCATGGAAATGATATGCATGAAGGTTAGCAGGATAATATTGTTAACTTAACCTGCTCAAACACATCTTCATAGAACTTTGCTTTTTATTTGTTATTAAGAAAAATTGCAGCTGAGGTTTTTGCTCGTTCTTTGTAGTACTTGGATATGTACAATTGAAGTACTTAAAATGACATTTATATGACTGCTAGCAATGGTTGATCAGTTAGTGTGGCATGGTACAGATAAAAGCTCCAATTAGGCCTTAACTGTTTACTTAATAGAAAGACCTGTTAGGAACAAGAAGGATTGCCTGTTAGCAGAAGAACAGAACTTTTTCACGTGGTGGATTATCAGTATTCTTTAGATTCACACATAAACAAGGCTGAAATGCAATTACATTTTCCACAAGGACCCAAATGCTTTTAACCTTTTCAAGGTAAAAAGAGAAAAAAAAAATGCTGAAACTGCTGTTGAATTAGGTCCAGCTAGCTTTTTTTTTTAAGTTTTTGTTTCATTTTAATAATGGTTTAGTCTGTTTCACAGCCTGTGGCCTCTTCAAACCTGTTACTTTTAAAGATATAGCAGATGCTTCCTAAATGGAAAGGAAATTGTAATGATGCAAATCCCTATTCACATGATTTTCCAAATAGGTTTGAGCACTACAAGCTGTATAGGGCAGGTGGGGTAGTGTTACTGACAACCAAAAAAGGTAAACTTGAATACAAATAGACAAATCGAGCACACGTGTTCGTTTGAAAGTTTGCAGTCAGCTCCCCAGTCTGCGTTCGAGAAAATAAGCTATTATCGGCACTGAGTGTCCTTCTCAGCATCAGAAAGCTTGAAATTAACTTAATTGCTGAACTGCACCTAAAATCAGCTGCTTTAGACATTACAATTTGGCTTTTAGTCTCATCAAAATTCCAAATATGTTAAAATTCTAATTTGCAAATGTGCTAAATTAACACTTTGAAACCACAATATTTAACCTGTTGGCTCATCTGATGTCAAGTGAAAACAAGTCAAACAACATGGAAATCATATCCTGTACAAAAAGCCATAGCAATTTACCTAAAAATCTTTAGTATGGGGGTGCTATGAGGAATTCTGAAGTTTGGTTTCATTACAAGCCCTCTTATGTCTTTCCTCTTCCCAATAATTCATATAGATTAGTGTGGATAAAGAGGAGGTTTTTTCATTTAGGAGTTTGTTGACATTTTCTTTGCTTTAGAAACATAATTTTGCAAATCCTTGTAGTTTTAAGAGAGGCAGATTTTCATCTGAAACCAAATTGAGTTAACTTGGTAATGCACGCAGACGTTGTGCAGCCCTACGGTGTGACTGAAACTATCTTTGAGAGATGCGTGCTATTCCAAGTAGTTATTTGTAGGACTGGTCAGAAAACTAGTTAAAATACACCCCCAATTTCTACCCTCCCAAGTGTAATCTGACTTCATACCAACAGGTAAGATGCTTCTTTTTTTGGGGGGAGGAGGTGAATGAAAAAACAAAACAAAATAAAACCATGCACTGTATAGCTGGCTTTCAGTGACAGATCTTTTTCTCACATCGAAAAGGAATAAAAAAAAAAACATGGAGCACTAGCCAAAAATGTTACTTTACAGAGGCTGTTTATTATTGCTATTTCTATGTAATACTAAGATCTTGAAGGAAGCAAGCAAGACAGAAAGCTTAGGGCTTTTGACAAACTTTTCTCAAAACCGCTCTAAAGAGGCTGTTACAAAAGGCAGTGGGAGATGAGAAGTAAAATATTGCTGTGGATTAGAAAGTCATTTGCACTGATCAAGTTCAGAGAAATATCAGAGAAACCTAGCAAGTAGACAAATTGACTACATGACAGCGGCGACAGCTAATATTGACAAATGCAAGGCATGGGAAGAGCCATTTGAATGCATACACAGAATTGTCTGTAATCACACACCTTATACTGGGTTACCTGTGTTTAAAAAAAAAAGATCTATGCAATACACAATCAGCAATGGTGCTAAAGACCTTTTGTACAGAAAAAAATCTCTATGCCTTTCAGTGCAAGTTCAGCTTTGCATTTGCAAATCGCTGGCATGTCGGTACCAGGACACTATAGATAGGCTGTAAAGGAGTGGTACAAAAACCTCTGAGAATAAAGAGATTACACAAACTGATGCATCATCAATGTTTAAAACCCAGTATAGCTTCCTAATCATGGGATCTCAATGTAGATTTAGCAGCTACTCAACACACTAAAATATGCTTAATAATGTACTAACATCAAGCCTGCTGGCTCTGTGTTCTTCGAGATCCTCATGTGAGCTGGGGCTAAGAATTAACCTCTATTTTGTAATTTTCCAAGGGCCACTGCTGGCTGTGCAGCTCTTCTTTGCTGACCCACCTGCCTCTGAAGGAAGAGAAACAGCGAAGGCTTCATTTGTTCTTAACGTGAACATGGAATTTAATTATTGTTATGTGCAAGTGATGACCATTAAAAAATTGTGCAGGCAAATTTGGGGAAGTACAGAAACAGCACAATGAATGCTCATCCCAACTGCTCAAAATGAAGGGTATATTTCACTCAAAGACCAAGAAAAACTAATTATCACCAAATACTTTAGCAACAAAATCTTTAACAAGAGAGCTTTTGTTAACCAAAACTTGGTTTTAGTATTTTGTAGTTTTTAAGGTGGTGGTGCCAAGGCAGGCAATTCAAATAATCTCAGAAACTTGTTTTCCTATTCAGTTAGGCTATATAATAATGGTAATTAAATATGTAAACAAGTGGTAAGGAAAACAAACCTTTACCTTACTGGTTAGAAACAGGTAGGATCCCAGTGCTCTGGAAAAGTGCCAAATAACATCTCTGTATAGCCAACCATATTTTCATAGGAAATCTTATTTTTACTTTAAACATTCTGGAAGCAAAACAGGAGCAAAAAGAAGGTCTAATACAAATGTAGATGTCACTGCCATCTAGCCTTATTCAAACAAATAGCTCCTAGCACACGTGGCATCGCTTTGGGCACACATGCACACAACTGTGCACAGAATCAGGCTCGTAGAAAGGAAATGAGAATTAAAAAAGAAAAAGCTCTGTAAACAATTGGGCTGCCACTGCAGAAAAGACAATCTCCACAACTCGTTGCCTTTCTGATTTTGTTCTTTCTTCTAATATCTAACTACATGTTTTCCAGCTTTTATTTATAGGGTTCTATGAGACGGAATCTTTCACTATCAAAGTTGGCGATTCTAACAGGAAATTGTTTTCTGGGGAAAATATTTTTGTTTATTTCAAATTTTAATCATTTTTCATCATGGGGACAATCCTTAAATAGGAAGTTTACTATACACAGAACTTACACGTTTAGAAGGGAATTAACAAAGTTTCCAGTTTCATAACTTATATTGAACTTGTATCAACAGGACATATTAATTCAAAGTATCTATTCTGTTATAGCTGCTTGGCTTGTTTGGGCTTCCGCTTTTCCAACAAGTTTAGGACTATCCCTTATTACGTTATGGCATTTCAACACTGACAAGAGAAATTGCTTTTTGTGTAAGATATGACAGAGGACCTCCAGCTCTAATTAGTTCCTAATGTAACGGTGCTGTTAATGAAAGGATGCTTCCTTAGCCTAAAAACCTCTCCCCAAAAAGCGTTCATCAGAAAGGCAGTTGCAAAGCCTGGAGCCCTGGCTGAGCTGGGGACCAGCTCGGGTTCCCCTCGGGACTGACATGATTCATGATCAGTGGGGCTGGAGAGGCACCGGCCTCGCCTCCGCAGCCCTCACCCTGCCGCGGTGGGATGCAAAGGGCGAAAATACCCCCATCACAAAACATGACACCGAACTAATGGTTACAAATGTGTTTTCAAGAAGAAGGAGGGGGGGGGAAAGGCTTTAGGAAAGCTTCCATTCTACTGCATTCGAGAGCTTTTGTCTTTTTAAAGCAGCTTGTTTTGAAGCATCTCTAAAAACACCCCTGTTCAAGACTACACTTAGAAACACTGGCTAAAATAACATAATTCATTTCTTATGCCAAAATCAACAGCAGCATTTTGCAAGCGGTGGCCAAATAAAACAAGGCAAGGATTAAATCAATTTAACACCTTCTAGGGTTTCTACTAAGCGCTCCTAGAGAAAAGCGTGGTTTTGTTTTCCTGACTGTCTGCTTCCTTCAGTCTCTTTTTAATTTCACCCTGTGTCTTCTTTGCTTGTGAATACTCAAGTGTTGCGAGCACAGCTTGGCAGACCTGAGACAACAAAGCACACCCACAGAAACAGGGGGCTGGAACCTCATGGAGAGCAAAATTGTGCCTGGGCTAGTGCAGAGCCCTGGCCAAGGAAACGGCTGTGCAGGGGTCGAGAGGGACGAGGGTGCCGGGACCGTGCCCCCCAAGCCCCAGCCCGCTGCGTAACACGTCAGATGTAGGTGGCCGAGGTTGGCACTGGGGCCAGCTTCTCCTTCCAACCTCCAGTTACTTCTGCCGCGAGTAGAAATGGAAAGGAAGGGTGCTGCTTTGCAGCAGCTCCACCAGCTTGTAAGAACATGTTGACTTTGTCTATTAGCCACAGAGCGTGCCTGTGCTGGGACTGCAGCTATTTTTCTTAGATCCGCATTTCAATGACCAATATCCACTAATTCAACACCAAAAGGATTTCACCCTATTGAATAGCCATCTAATTCAAATAAGACACTGCTTTCACATGCCACAAACATGGGCACAATCAGAGACGGGCTGTAATGGCAGAGCACAGTAGTTTACTTCTATTCACTTGGTGCCAAAAGTAAAATTAGCCAGAATTCAGACCCAAAAATATGGGCAGTACCCATAGCTTTCTTTGAATTCTCAGCTACAATGATGTCATTTTGCTTTTCCAAATGAGGAAATTTCCCAATATTGTCTCAGACTAGATGCCTGGCTCTGTAAAAGTGGCTTCATGCTGATCCAGTAGCACACAGAGCATTTCAGTGAGAGCGGAGCCCACCTGAGGTTGTACCTCTGCTTTCAGCAAGGTCTGGACCATGCGGTCTCTTGAGGTCTCTTCTGAACTAAATCATTCTGTGATCTGATACAAGCCCAACACCAGGAATGGGTGTCAACCTTTCCTTTATGCTTACTCAATGTGAAGACCACCGATACACAACGTGTTCCTGGAAATTAGCACCTGCCTGGGCACCTGACAACTGAAACTCCTGCTGTTATACACGTCCACCTAGCTCTTGCCTCACGTTTACTTCCAGAGTAGATATGATAAGGTTTCCGCTTCTGTTTAAAGCTGTCTTGGTTAAGGTTAAGATATCTTTCTGCACAGGGGAGTGGATGGTGAAGACCCTCTCTTAATAACGTGCTGTCTTTCCTTTCACAAATCATTAATTCTCTTTTAAAAAATATATTGCTTAGCTGCGTATTTAATAACATATTAATAATACTTTCTATATATGTTAATTTGCTGTTGAAGAAACAAATACCAGTCTTTCATGTTTGCTTCTTTACTGATAATACCTGTGGTTTATATACATACAAGAATAAATACTAGGTCAACTATGAAGTTAGCTCCCAACATAGAAATCAGGAAATATTCCCTCCCCAGGTACTTATATTGTCCCCGTAAAGTTAGTCGGAAGGATTTCACCCAGTAGTTTGTGACTAAGACATTAAGAAACAAAGAAGCAAGTCTTCATCAGGAACATATAGAGAGCATCACCCTGTAGTCAGCGGAGGTGGAGCAATTACAGAAGCTGGTGATCTGAAAGAGGAGCCAACATGCAATAATAGCTAACTAAAACTGCTATAGCAGTGGGGAGGACACAGCTCATCTGCTTTCCTTGTTTATGTCCTCAGTACAGACGCACGCTAAGCAGCATTGACTTAGATCCCCTGAACACAACATGAAGCTCTCAAGGAAGAGGTTTTGGAGAATCATAGTTGGTTATGCATCGAGTGACTAGCAGATTGGGGCATGAGAAAAGGTTTTCCTCCTTTCTTCCTAGCTAGATCAAACCTCCCTCAAGGCAGAAGTCTCTGCTTGAAAAGGAATGCTACACGCAAACCCCTGCTCCAGGTAGTGCATTCGCAATGAGATGTAAAGTGACATCCATCTTGATTTAATGCCGCTCAAGAGCCATCGGGATTCTGAGCAGCACTTGGACACAATCCAAAGGCGATGATTGTGCATTGCAGGCCTTAGAAACATGTCCCAAGACCACAGCTCTCTCTTTTCCGCCAGTAAGTAAAATATATCCCAGAGGCTTCTTTTGTTATACAGCAATCAAGTTCTCCAAATCCATTTGCTGGCTGCAGAGCATCTCATTTCCCAGTTTCTTTCTCTTCCACCGTGCTCACTGTTTCTATTCAGTCCTAACAGCTGCATCTCAGTCAAAAATCAAACTTTCTGCAGACAAGCTAGGCTTCAGTCATGCGAAGAAGGCATAAGAAATACCAAAGACAAAAGGCAACCAAGCCTTTTGCTCCTGCCTTAGTGCGAACACAACAAATCAGATCCGAGTGCTGCCTGTCACGCTTCCCTACGCTTCTTTCCACGAGTAATATTTGGATTAAACTAACTTGTATACATCTTCTCATTATTTTCTTTCTTTCAAGCTCTTAGCCTGGCTTTGAAGAAAAAAAAAACGGGGGGGGGGGGGGGGCCGGTTCTGACACTTTCAAGCAGACAGAGCTGGCCATGGGGTAGAACAACTGGACTCTGAATTTCTTACTCTGTAAATGTATCTCATAATTGAGTAAGCATAAGGGAAGGGAAGCACAAGTTTGTGTGCATCTGTGTGCGTGGGTACACATGAACTTTCCTCTCATCTTAGTTTTAAACTGCTAGAGAAAATCTTCAAAATGGGCAACAGTCGCAATGCAATCAGACAGACAGACTGTCTGCAGCAAAACGATTTAATTTGGTCCTGTTGCCCCTTCTGAAAAATGATGTCGACAGAAGATAAGGAGACAGAGAGTTTAAAATTGTTCTATCAGAACCAGTTGCCTGTTAGGAAGCTTATTCAATGCAATTCAAAATTGTCCAGTTTTTTTACAAGGCGATTGCCCATCAGGAAGACTGTTTGTAACTGAAGTAAAGGCTAAAATGGTTTACATAGCAGGAAGAGGTACCATGGATTTGTACATATTCTGTGCAACAGACCCTCGTGTGCATATTTCCCTTATCTTGTTTTGCTGTTTCTTCTGTTTGCTGCTGAAGCTTTTTCTTCCTGAGAGTCTGTTTATCCGTTGAAAATAACAAGAGCTTTTTCATTTTTATTTTCCAAGGCAGGCAATTCAAATAATCTCAGAAAATTGTTTCCCTATTCAGTTAGGCTATATAATAATGCAAGACCAAATCTTGTCATTTACTAATGAGCTGAGATGGATTTACTAGGGGAAGACTAAGAGATTGATATGGCTCTAGCTCATCCTCTTCAACACCACACAGAGTGGCATGCATTTTGCATAGGGACTGCCATCAGCCAAGGACGGGGGCACCTCAGTAGGGACCACTGGGTTAAGAAATCCTTCCTCATTACTAAATGCAATCATTCTTTTCTAACCCATACCTTATGGTGGTCATTTTATTGTTTTGATAGTGTGTATACATTCATGCTTGTTCATGTTAAAGAAAGAGATAATCAGTGTATTATTCTGTATATACTGGTATATTAGCATACAAAGCAATGGTATGTGGAAGTGCCTGAGCCTGGCCAGTCCAGGTCTCTAACTCTCTGGGGTATGTCTCAGCAGCTGAAGGAGAGCTGCAAATAACGCCAGCCAGCAGAGCCCCGAGGAGCTTTCTCCCTGCCAGGAACTGGCCAAACAAAAGGGGTGAAGCCAAAAGTCAGGAATGGCCTTGCACTCTCCATCCTTTCTTGTCTGTTTATTTTCTGTTACTGTATTCTCTCTCCACTTCTCTGTCCAGTATCCTTTCGGAGGAACATCACCTCGAAGCTTTGGGGGGCTCACAAAACAAATTCATTATTTTGTTAAAAGTAGAGCTGGAAAGAGCAAAGCCAAAGTAATTAATTCCTGATATTAGCAGATGTTGTTTCCATCGGCAGGTCTTTCATCCGAGCTCCTCCATCAAGTTCTTAGTAGACAGTAACATCCAGACCCCAAACATCACCAGCACCATTTTGCCACCCGCCTTCGCCATCTGAAGGCAATGCATCTCTTGTTCATCAAGGACCGGATTTCTTTCTTTCAAGACCCATTTTGCACCTGTGCATTAAAGGGAACATGAACTAACAGGGTAGCAAGGTACCACAGACAGCAGGTGTTTGGCCTGGGTCCGTTTGCTCGTGGCTGAAGAGTGAAGGACAAAACAGAGGGCTGCACTACGGGACCCCTGCAAGCATCACTGCGGCTCCCTCACCCGTGTCCCTGGCAGGGTGTCGAACGGGGATGGATCCTGCACTGCTGCGATCACAGGCGCTTCCACACTGACTCACAGAAAGATACAAAAATGCTCTTGTGTACCAGCTCTTCCTCCAGCAAATTTATGTCTCAAAGTTAACCATTTCAAGGAAAACCCTTGCAAGCCAATTTCATCCACATAAACACAGACCACCAGGCACGATACCGTCTCTGCTGCCTCATGAACAATGGCATAGAAATGTATTTGCACAGAAATTAATTACTTCTGCAGAATACATTATGTTAAAGCCTAGCTAACCCCACTGGCAGAAAATGCAAAGATCTGTGCTGTCCTGATGAACTAAGGCTGAGCATCTTCAACTTCAATGGGGCACAATTTGTGCTTAAAAAGGATAACAGCTATTAAGTAAAAGACAAATGTTTATCAGCCAGAGTAATTTCTATTGATGCTCATTAGCAATTCAAGACTATATGGCCTACCCAGATATATTTTATTGTCTAATGTAATAAAATTTTCTGTATCAGATCTTACCATAAAATAAAATTGTTCTTTAAAGAAGATTTATTTTATAAAGTTAGCCCACAAAAACTGAATAAGGCATGAGACACTGGTGAGGCCATTCAGATTCAGACCAGTTACAGACCTATAACTCAGTTTATGTGTAGATCACAGACATCAGTTATGAGTTTGATCTATATATGTTTGGAATATCAGTGGGTAGACAACCATGAAAGACGTTATCATACACACTGTCCCACGTGGAAAGGTTCTTAATAAAGGGGGGATCCTAGACATATTTTGGTACTGTGAATGACAGACGAGAGAAACATAAGCCCTCAGTACTGAAGACCAAGGCTTCCTCGTCGGTCAGTAGTCTCCTATTCACAAAACAAGAGGAATTGTGGTTCCACACGCAGGTTTGCTTTTAAGGACCTCATGGTGACAGTTGTCTAAGTGCAATCTGTTTCTGGTCAGTACAGCAACACCGAGCCAGAGAATAACTATTCACAAAAACTTACGAATAGGGGCCGGCCCCTCCCTGATTTAGAGCAGCCCCGTGTCCGTCCCCCGGCTCAGAGCTGCACCAGAGCCACTTCACCCACCCACAGAGCAGCACGCAGAAGTGACATCAGCCCTTGGTCACCACTCCTCACGCCTGGATTTAAGGCGGTGAACACAACACTCCCTTCACCTCCGCATCCCTGAAGTCCTTAAGCAATTCTCTTCTCTGCCAAAAGGCTGAGTGCTGAAGGTTGTTTCATGACTCAGCATAAAACAATGCCAGAATGAGGAAAGTGCAAAGTGGCTCTCATAGACTCATGGAAACAAACATTATTAGATCACCAAGTCTGCCCTTCTTCAGAAGACAACACAGAATTTTATACAGCAAACCCTTCATCGAGCCTAATAATTTGTGTTCAACTTGCAGCAAGAAACTGAAGCCAGATCCATCCACATTTGAAGGATGAGCCTGGCTGGCTGTTGGAGCATATGACAAAAAGATGTGGTGGATTCCCTGGCTCTTAGTGTTTCAAATCATGTCTGAACATCTCTGAAAGACTGGCATTAACAAAACACAAGTCATTTGGCTTAATTCAAAACAGGGTGAAGTTCTCCATAGCCTATATTGCACAGGATGACCTAATCAACAAGATAACCTCATTCTGCGCCTTACTCTACAGATACCACCAGCTTATCCTACGACAAAGGCTGCCACAAACTGGTGCAATATTACTGTTGACTGCATGAACTGCAGTCAACAGTTGTTGTACTGCATGAACGTGGAACAGCCCAGGGTCTGATCCTGCATCTCACAAGGTCAATGGGCACTTTTGTCATAGAATTCAATGCGAGCAAAAATGATGCTAAGATTTTTCCAGTTCAGATGTCAGCTATTAATTTGGATGATGGTTATTTGATTCCAAGGAAAGTCAGTGGAATCAAGTTAAAAAGACAGAGATATATTCATATATCCTTAAACTGGGAGACACCGCAACTCACTGATAACCTAAATTAGATTGAGCTAGTGCTATCTCTAATTAGGATCTTTCACTATGAACAAGGAAAGAGGACAAAGTGAATTAGCAAAGGAAACAGTACATACGTTGGCTCAAAACAATAACCAGAAATGTTAGCTTCCATGTCAAGATGCCATGTACGAAGAAAAAGTGTTTCAAAAACTATTTTACTAAGGAAAATCTGAAACTATTCAGAATTAGAGAGACTCACTAGAAATGTTGGTGATATTTATTAACTAATTAGCTAAATGACCTTTGCATCATTTTTATACACAATTTTCTTTCATAAATATTTTGTGAATTACATGTAATTATTAGTAACATCAACTTTAGTGAATTAATTACTGCCAATTCCTATTAATAAAATGCATCTTGTAATAAATAATGTTAGTTTATTACACAGTATTGGTCTCGGAGGTATTCACATCTGTCAGTTGCCTTCTACTTCAGGCTAAAAGAAAGGTAATCAAATAACTGTAATTATTGTACTAAATACATCACCGTTTGTTTAAAATGTCAATGGGAATGGATAAAGGCATTTGTAACAATCTGAACTGAGCATCCCAATCTGCAGTGGTGTAAGTGCATATGACAAAGAGCCACATTACCATCAGGATACCGGCTGATGTCTGGGGCTAACAGACAGAAATGTCAACAAATGGTTACTTCTCTGATTTACTAACAGGTTTTTTTGCCTACAGGCCATTGGCTTAGAGCTGCTCTAATAAAGTAACAGTGAATTTAATCTCATGGCCCCTAATTAGCCCTTATGAAAGGGGTGTTGGAGTCAGCCCAGTCCCGGTAGACATGTTTCCATGTACTGACTGATGCTACCTTGACTGGTAGCATCTGAGGCTGTTGGACCACTACAGGAGGGCAAAAACCAGCACAATCCACCTTCCTCCTGCCTTACAGACAACTACCAGGCTTTTGCCAAGCCTGCACGCAACCTGCGACTTTCCAGGCTAAGGCCAGGCGGAAAGGCTCACCCTCGAGCAGTGCTTCTGCTTCTTTACACTGCCCTGGGGAGTGGACCCTCTCCAAACAGCTGCTCCTAGTCTCACATCTGGCAGGCATGAAAAGCAACCACCCTGGCAGTCTGCTCAGCTGCAGTGCAGAGCCAAAAAGCAAAAGCAGGGAGTTTTAGTCTATTTATCACCATTTCCACACAAGAACAGTGAATAACTCTCCAGCACTATGCTGTTCAAAACTGCTTGTCTTACATATCTGAATGCTTAAATACTGGCAAGAAGACAAGCTTAACTTGGTGACCTCTGTCAACATTTAAGCCCTGGAAGAAACCACAAATTACCATTATTTTTCAGGGTTTTATACTGAAGCCTCCCAAAATGGTATTATCTAAAAAGGGCAATTGGTATAGACTGGGTTTCCTATTATCCACTCCCATCTTCTTTTACTTTTTTCCTTCATCGGATACAGAAATTCCTAGAGCAAAATAAAAAGGAAGACTAAGATGGAGATGCAAATGGAAAATCCAAACATTGTATCTCAGGAAAAATAGTATTTGAAAAATAGCAAATCAGGTACTGATAAGCCCAGCCTCCTGTATCAGCCTAACTTTCCTTTACTCCATTTCTGCTCCCCAGCCGCATTACAGTGGTTGCACACACACCCTACACCCTGCTCTCATGCGGTTACTGTGATTTATGCTTTCATCCACAGCTAGCTACACAATGAAGCTGTTGTAATCCCTACGCTATAATCCTTCAGACTTCTACTGGTAGGAAATACTAAACAGAGAAAACTGCAAAGACAACGTCAGAATTTCCAAATTGTCTGGATTTGACTCTGGTGCAGGGATATCTGCAATGCCAGCGCTTCCGTGGCAAACCTGGCCTTGTCCCTGGAGTCTAGAGCTTCGCAGGAGTCTCTGCCAAAACTGTATCCTTTGGTCTTGCTCTCCCCGCAGGCTGCTCATGATTTATTCTGGCCAAATCCTGTAATATTTCAGAAGAGGAAGGGATAATTACCGCTTGGACAGGAAAGCCTGCTCTCTTGGGCTCTTCTTTCCTCCTTTTTGCTTAAAGAGGCTGTGCTTGGGCTGTGGCACTCTGCTCCCCACCGGCACGGTGCAGACAGCCTGCCCCATCTCCAGCACTCCTGCGGCCGGGATGCAGGCAGGCATCAGCCAACCTGCCTGCAGCTGGGCTTGCAGGCAGCGACTGCAGGCAGCACAGCTGATGGCTGCTTTGCCATGGGGGCATCCTGGCCTTTGCTCTCAGGCCACTGTCAGCTGCCTGCAGCTGGGTATTGAAATCATGTGCTTGGGAGTCCTTTGTTCCCAGAAAATTATTTATGTACCCAAATGCCTGGGACTCCATACCCACCTCTCGTGGCACAGGGATGTGCCTGGCTTAGCTCTGCTTGGGTACCAGCTCCTTTGTCAGTGACAGTCCAAGAGTACCCAAGTGGACTATGGCCGCCTAAGAAAGCTTTTAATGGGAATGACCTGGTGGCATGCTCAGGAGATCTTCTGGAGCCTGGGAAAAACTGGCAGACAGGTACTCTTGCTCCAGGGCCAACAGCTCAAAACACATCAGGCAACACAGGGAGTGCCTGCAGATTTGCAGCAGTGTGAAATGGTAGCAAAATAAGCCTAATGATTTTTACTTATTTAAATATGCAAGTGAATCAGTTGTGGTGCTGATCATTATCTCCTGCATCATACCTGCCACCTCGAAACAGCTCTGTACCCCAACAGTTGTGGCAGCATCCTAGAAAGAAGCTGGAATTCCTTCTAGGAGGGTTCACAGCTGAACATGGGTCACCACCGCTGAGATGGGCACTCTCTCCACTAGAAGCTTTTTGTTGTTGTTGTTTTAAGAAAAAATTGTATATATTAGGGAGGCTTTGAAGTTACTACCAGACTGTGACAACTGGAAGACATGAGCAGAACATTATAGTTGGTTTTAAAGATGAGGGAAGTGTTGACCTGCTCAGGTCTATCAGGAGCTTTGGCTTTCAGAAACTTAGAGAAACTTAAGAGAAAGTAAAGCATGGATCAGATTTAGGCACCTCCCAAAGTCTTGCAGCAATTGAGAGGGTGGTTACATTCCTCATAAATACCACTTAACACAAGTGGATTAATAAAAGAGAAGGCACTTTCTCAGAGCATTACTTCTGAGACTGACTGGTAAGAATGAGAATAATTCCCATCACGCTGCCTTGGTGGGTTTCTATAGCTCTCTTGATAACGGAGCACAGATCTCCACCAGGACTTCCCAAACTCTGTTGTTGCAAAAGCAACAGTAGATGGATAACACCTGTAAAATCTGATTTTGTATTTTGAAACGTTTCTCATTGAACCATCCGTATTCTAAGGATGTGGCTGCCTTATTTGTTTGAACACAATAGGCATTTAATGAATGCATGTCCTGCCTTCCTAATAATATTGAGGAAAAGTTTTTACTCAAAGTTGACTCCCATAAAATATAACCACCAGATAGCAGGTTCCCCTTCTTAGCAGGTCTGAGTATTTGCTTTGAGTTGCAGCAGACTGGACGTAACCAGTCATAGCCAGACAGCTTTAAATCATGTAACATGGACGCACCAAACTTATTTCTTTTACCTGTAAACCTCACTAGGGCAATATCTTAACCCTCAAATTTCATTCATTCCCCCTTCTTTGATGTAGTCTTCCTTTAGCTTTATACACTGAGTTGCAGACAGGAAAAGGAGGCTTTACCACTGTGCGGTAAAGAATTTTTTCAGGAGCTTCTTTAATTTCCCTGCACATTGTAGAATAGTGTACTACAAAATTGAGAGGCACATTTCTGAAAGTTTGAGGGAAAGAACTAGGAAGAAAATGGAGAAAATTTAGCTTAATGACTCTTTCAATTTTGAAAATTGCAATTTGACAGCAATCCTGTGGGCTGGGAAATAAACGTTCATGCCTTTGCCTCTATAGTCATTTGATTGATGTCAAATTGCTTAAGATGAAATAAAGAGTGAGATGCAGTCATATTTTTCCAGCTTCTTTCTATAGAATTGGGGTCACAGTATTTGGGATCAAAAAGTTATTTATGACATTTATTTTCTACCGCTGATTGCCCTTTAGCCTCTCAAAATCTTGGTTTTATCATGAAGATGTGCCTTTATATTTAGAACTTTGCAGCACCATGGTTTCTTAGACAGAAAAAGTACACTTCTGATACAGGAGCCCACCATTTTCAAGACTTAATCCTTCGATCACTACGGATTCTGATGCTGACCCTACAAAACCCTTGAATGAACATATTTTAAAGCATATAAATAGTCTCATTGACTTCAAAGGGTATAAATGCAATATACTTACATATAGGAATATATATCTTCATATTGATAAAGGTTCTTCCATGGCCTTCTCTTACCAATATGCTCATGGTGTTGCCAGAATGAGCAGGGCAAGTCTTCCCAACTGACTGCAAAAAAATCTCTTCCAAAGAGAGAGAGGAAGTGAGAAGTCACACGAGACTTTGGTAACAAACGTCGCCTTCCTTTCTCCCCTTCCCTTCCCAGCCACCCCTGCCAGACAATAAGGTTTTCCCCCGTACAACTGGATTTTGATTTTATTTCCTCCTGCAAGGTGGGTGCACGGAGTAGATGTGTCTTGCACATATGGCCAGGAGTAACGTTCGCTGGAAAGGTGTTAGAAAGTTATAACAATGCTGGGTCTGGCTGCTAGATGATAATTTCAGCCTGTAGCTTTCATAGGGTTTTGCAGAGGAGATGGCTGTCATTAATACCCTTATTGATGGAGACTGAGGTGGAGAAGGTGAAGTCACTTGCCCAAAGTCCACCTGCAAACCAGATACACCCAGAACCCAGGTTTTGCTCATTGCCAGGCATCAAAAGCTGTAAGTCATATCTCAAGCCACAGCAGAGAAAAAAAAAATGAATTAGCAGGAACGCTGTGACCAATAGACCTCGCCTTTCATACAAGTTTCTTGTACGAACAGGTGTTGTTTTACGATACTTCAAAAACTGGAAAAAGGGGAGCCTAGGTGGCTTCCTCATTGAGACTAAAAACCTTGCTTTTAGATAGCTAAAGGTAGGTGAGGTAAATCCAGCCCTAGATTTTTCTATAAGAATTAGACAACTAAATGTTTTTTTTAAATGGCAATTCAACTCCTAATGCAGAGATCGCCCTTATACAATTTTATTCTCAGATGCTATTCCATTCATAATTTTTACAGTATTTTGAATTTAAAAACAAAAAAGCAGACAAGAATCACCTTATCAGAATAACAGGAAGAAAATTACACTGACAAAAGATAGGAAATTCAAAGTAATTAAAATTACTGTTCATTCTATTTTTACTGAAGTTAAATGCTGCATTATTGTTGTTAACTTTATGTATCCTACAGCTTTTCATTCATTCCAATACCCTAAATGTTATTCAAATGTAATAAATATAAGAAAGAACAGCCATCCAGAATGGAAAACAAAAAGCCCCCCAGCATTTAATATTACAACATGCATAAAAATAAATTTAATTAGTCACCAAGGGGGAGGGATGGGGGGGGAAGTGTTACTAAAACTTTAAAGATAATTACCTGATATAGAAAGCAACTAACAAGACCATTCAGCATTGGATATTATCCACAAAAAAAAAATAAACCTATGTTGCTGCTTCAATACCATCTAATACTAGGAATTGGCAGAAAAACATCTATTCTATGAATAATAGCTCAACAGTCCCAAAGGACATCAATACATGAATAAGAAAAAAAAAGAGATCTCAAGCCTTTCCAAAATGGTGCTAATGCTCCACTGAAACTTAATTTTATAATTTACTGGCAGTCAAGATGGCAGGAAATAAAATAATTTGCTATATATTCTGCACAACAAACCCCCTGCTTTTCCTGGGAAGGGTAATTATCCCTAAAAAAAAAAGAAAGAAAAAAAAAGAAAAAATACGACATCTCATATTAAGCTAAAGTCTCATCAAGAAGAGAAAGAGTGCCTCATTACATGTAATTACCAGGGAATTAGAAACATCATTTAACTAAATGAGCGAATAATGCTCAGGATATTGAAGAAACTTGCCTGCACTTCTGCAGAGCACTCTAAGTCCCATTACAAAAATTGCACCTCTTTAATGGAATAATTTTAGGCCTTGTCTGCCTTGCTTTAAAAATAAAGAGCCTCAGAGAGGCAGAAAGAGGCTGAAACTACCATAAACAACTGTTGAAAAGAGCTGCAGAGTAGGAATAGTCTCTACTGGATACCATGATTTAAAATGACTCATAATCTAACATAATCATGAAAATTAAACCTAAGGACTTGGGTGGGAGGATGGGAGAGAGGGAGGGAAACGAATTACCCTTTTTAATTGTACTTACTCAAGACTACAATGTACTTATAATTATACATTATAGATAACGGGTGAAAGATTCTAGGTTAAAGGTAAATCTTATATAGAGGGATGAAAGGCTGCTACATTAGAAGCCAGCTCAAAAAAAAAAAAAAGCATACCTGCTGATAGATACTTACCGTCCTACAATGCAATTTTTTTCTAATAGTAAAGAGTTACTAGGGGAATTAATAATGGCCATGATAATGCATTACATGCAAATGACATAAACCACAATCTGTATTTTAGGAATACCATATCTGCCTGTAAAGGTGATTCTGATGTTGTAGTAACAAATAAAATCTGGAAAACATTATTTGCCACCATTTTGACACAGAGGTTGGTCCTGTGCCAAGAGAAACAAGGTTTTCCTCACTGATTTTAGCCAGAGGAATTGTCTCCAAGCCTTATAGCAAGTCACTAAATTGAAAAGATCTCCCTTGAGTTCAAAAGGTTTTGGTCAGGGTTTGAATCCTGGTTCGACATCACTCCGTGAGGAATTAAATAACTGAAGTGACATTATAACAAAGTCCCACCAAAATGTCTTCAAGTTGATTAACAGGAAAAGCATCACTTTTTTTTTTTTTTTTTTTTAATAAAACGTCCTTAGAGAAATGAAAAATGCAGAGAAGTAAAACAAGAAATAAGGGGATACATATAATGCATCATCTGAAACATGTACGCTTCCTCTGTTAACATTTTCATCCTTCATTTCCTTCTCTCCACAAAAAAACCCCCTCGCGATAGAAATTCTAGGCAAATAAGGGTGGGTTTTTCTTTACTGTTAACAGTTCCACAGCAGAACAAGATGTTAGCATAACAAATACTGAAATAAGAGGAAGAAAAAGGAACTATAGCCCAAAGTGTTGAATCTAGACATCTCCGCTGGGTAAAGCAGGATATCAGAAAATTGATTATTTTTGCTGCTTTCGAGATCATAAACATTTTGGACTGCTCACATAGGCTTGGTTTGCAATCAGAACAGCAAAAAAACTGTTTGTTTGGGATTTTTTTGTTGTTTTAGTTTGGGATTTTGATGATGATTTAGAAGACAGTCCAGAAAATGGCTTGTGAAAACGTTAGGGTTTTATTCAATGTCTCAATATGTCTGCCACTTAGGAGTTATATTTTAATTATTTCTGACTGTAGGAATAGAGGCTTAATGAAATGTTACTTAAACAAAAAATTGTCAGCGACACGGGGAGGGAGGATAAACAGAATTAGTTGGAAACCAGTGAAATTTCCAGAATGGGAAAGAAATAAGATAACCACTCACAACAAGAGAGAAGGAATTGGTTAATAAGCAGTGTGTAAGGTCATTCGAGGCTGAAACAAAAGCATGGGTGGGACCTTTGGAGTAGTGCGGCTTGTAGGAAACTCCTGATGCTGGAAGAGGCATGTGATGAGATGCACAAACCAGCATCCTTCGCCCTCGCAGCTCAGTGGGCTTAAGCCCTGGTGCAAAGTTCCGGCGTACTTGCGATGTGCGCCGTTATCTTCTGCCCCGAGAGATGAAGTGATCATGTAGCGGCTTCTCTTTGGGTGAGAAGTCACGAGGAGATTTTTCAGGCACATCCGAAAATAGCAACACCCGAAATTTAAATGTCACCCAGAACAAAGCAATGGCGAACGTAGCCCTGAAGCACGCGAGGGGTGTTCGAAACACCGGCGTTACGCTCACCGATGGGAATTAAAAGGGTGGGCTGTGTCCTTTTGAACCCGTCAGATCGAATGCAACCTGCGGCAGGTGAATCCTGGTGCTGCCAAAGGCTCTGCCACTTCAGCTACTGTTTACAGAAAAGCCAGGTTTTTATCCTCTATTTGGACACATGCAAACAACTGCCAACATAGGTTTCATCCTATGCTGGACTGGTCACGATATTGTATGTCATGGATGCTTCAGCGAAAGGCATTGTTCTTACGAAGTAATTGAAGGAGCGTACTGGAGGGTCTTAACCTTAATTGATTTTTTAATTCCAGTTTCCTAAGGAAATGAGATTCGTGCAATGAAATTGTCTGTGTCTGTCTGCCCGTCCCCTTCTCCTCTCATCCCCCTAATAACTTTGGAACTGATTGACCAATTACAACTGAGTTTGACAGAGAAAGGAGGTCTCAAAGATATCAAATTCCTGTATCCCTCATGAAAGCAGGCAGCCAAGCAGAGGAGACAGCCTTTAATAATGTTGCCCAGGAAGGAAGGGCCAGAAAATCTACCTGGGAAAAGTTCCCTCCTGATTGTGGAAGAGTTTAAGTCTAAACTTGATTTCTCAGATGTCTAAGAAGGAACAACCACAAAACCCAACAATGTAGAAAATCAGACTTTGTTCTGCGACTCATTGAATTACTTGTTCACTATCTAGAAAAATTCAGGTTTTGTATGGACAATCTTGAGACCAATACAAGATGAAAGAAGACACAAGTGGAGATCAGGAAAGAAATATGACTTTGATTTGCATTTGAAGCCTCCGTATTGATTTCTACCTCCATCAAAAAAAAAAAAAAAAAATCAAAAAAATTTCCTTCCCCACCCCATCCTTAAAAATCTCACTTCTATCCCCATTATCTGCCTAATTAAATTTTGGACGTATAAAACTGTTAGACCCATCTTTTGGGAGACTGTACGCTTTAATCACAATTACATGCTGCATATTTCATGATATATATCTTTTGCGTATAATTAGGAATAAAAAATGTAATCCCAAAAAGATGTTTAATAATTTAAATCCTGAGGATTTGATTAAAAGCATTCGAGGATTGCAGATGACAGGGAAAGAACAGTGACTCCATTATAACCAAGGGAAAGCAAGGGAAAAATCCAAGGGTTTAAGCACTTTTTATTTTTCAAACCAAGCACTATGATCTTAAAAACAAAGATTTTAAACAGGACGGATAGATACATTTCCTCAGATATATTCCTGCCATTTAATTTATGGTATAGGACCGAGGTTTTTGCATAAAAGGCCAGATGCTTCATTTGAAAAGTTTATCTACAAATATTTCTCACCATGTTTCCCTCCAAAATCTCATTAGCAGAAATTAGGTACTCTGACAGAAACAGGACACTTATCTTACTGTTCAGGCAGCATCACCTTCTAGCGATCGTGTGTTTGCAGGCTACTACATAAAGCCTTTGCATGAAGAATCAAACAATCTCAACATAAAAAATATAGATGGAAGAGAAAAAGCCAAAGCCATGTTGTCAAAACATGTAATTTACAAATACAAGAGATATTTATACTGTCTTATTACAGTCTGTGTCACCAGTTGACATCTTTAAATGATGCAGAGGATGGTATGGATTATCACCAGCAAGTAAAAAATTAAAAACAGTGACTTTATATATTAAAGCAAATGTCAAAGAATAGGCTGTGTGCCGTCACGGGACTGGGAACAGGGAGGTCTCTCCCACTTACAAACACACCACGTGTTTGCTTCCGGGGAAGAGATACCTGCAGCTTCTCAACAGCTTTGTAGCAACGGACGAGCGTCCTACAACGCACAAAGCCGCACATGTAGCACTGCAGCCGTCGACTCCCCAGCAGAACATGAAATGTCTGTGTGGAACAAGAAAACCAATTCATCAATAAAAGACATCAGAAACTGAGGGTGTGGAACATAGTAAATAAAATATATATATATATTCTTGATGTCTCCACTCTTTTGTCTGCTGCACAGGCTACAGCTGTGCAATTTATTTTTTTTTATCTTTACAAAGCAGATTACAAATTCTCTACTTAATACTTCTTATTAGTCTTTGATTTGCAGGGTCTGAATTATACATTTTTTCTGCCTAGATAATACTATGTAGAAACATGATGGCACATTTTATTA
Source organism: Ciconia boyciana (assembly GCF_034638445.1). Lineage (NCBI taxonomy): Eukaryota > Metazoa > Chordata > Aves > Ciconiiformes > Ciconiidae > Ciconia > Ciconia boyciana. The sequence goes on along the minus strand of NC_132941.1, from coordinate 62,399,682 downwards.
TTATTTTTAAAAGCACAACCTCTACAAATGCTTGCACTTTCTACTTTCATCCTGTTACATTTACCCTTCACTAAAGTAGTAAAGTCAATCTTTGTATTCTATTGGAATCTCTTTATGCCACTTAGTAGTACCATATATCAACACAATAGTGTATACTGTATCATTGTGTAAGAAAAATTTGCATTTAAGAAGATTCACACTAAGGATCTTAACTCTCCATTAACAATTTGGTCTCATTTACCTTTACATGGAAGCACTGTTCGTTCGACTGACGAAAAAATTACATCACAGGAATAAAAAAGATTAACTCAACTCCCCACAGAAGTCTACAGCAGAGGCAAAAAATTAAACCAATTACGTGAGCTAGGAATCAAGAAATCTGTTCAAGTCCTGCCTTTGCTCTGCGACAAGGAAATTCGCTTCCTTATTCTGTGCCTTTGTTGACATCTGTGGAATGAGAATATTTCTTCTCTCTCAACCTTTGGCTGTCTTATCTATTTAGGGAACAAATTCTCAAGCCAGAATAATTTCTTTCAATGCATCCGTGCAGTGCTGAGAATAAGGCAATCGTCTTTGTTGCGTTGTTGTTGCTGCAGAACAGCGGTGGTTTGCAGAAAACACAAGCAGGGAAAAGCAACCCTTGCTTAGTTTAATTTAATTATTAGGAACTCTTTGGCATAAGTGAATAAATTCTTGCTTTGTTTTTACTTGACGCTACCTTGCTCTGTTTTTACCAAAGAGAATATAGTGATTTTCTGTAAGTGGGGAATTAAAATATACGACTACACGCTACGCTGGTACAAGCGTTGTTTAGGGCCAGCTGATGGTGAAGCTAGCTGCAAGCTTAAACTACAATTATTGTAAGACTGATGTAAACGAAATATTTATATAGCCAGTAAGAACCAGGTACTCTGCTTTATTAACCTTATACAAATTCAGAAGTGCCTACAAAATGAATACATACATTGAATTTAAGAAGTATGATGGTCTTTAACGGGACAGTTCTGCAGAGCTTTCTCCCAGGTGGAGTCCCCAGCACCTGCTGGCTCTGGTGTGCCAGGTCACACTGACAGGGTAAGCTGGTAAGCATGGGCAGATTCAGAGCTGAAACAAGTTTGCCTGTTAATGGTGGTGTGGGCCATGGAGGAAAAGAAAAGCCTTTCTAAGAATTTAAAAGTTTTAAATAAATATTAATCCCTGCCTCGGTTTCAAAGGATACTAGTTTGCTGTAACAGCGGCAATGCCAGGTGAATGAATGATCAGAGATAAATTTAGCAGTGTAACAACCACGAGTACAATCAGTACTAGCTTATCTTTCCTGCCCAAAGATGGAATCAGTTAAAACCACACCATTCCTGGCAGATGCTTGCCTAACCTGTGCTTGGGAAATTCCACAGATGGAGGTGCTGCAGCTTCCCCAGGTGATTTATTCCTGGGCTTAACTATCCTTACACTTAGAAAGTTTTTCCTAATGTCTAGACTAATCTCTGCTGCAATTTAAGCTCATTATGCCTCGTCCCAGTCCCAGTGGACACGGAGAACAGTTTATTCCCTTCCACTTTGCAGGTAATCACAGGAGACTCTGAAGACCTGTTACATCCCCCGTGTTGCTATCATGCGTTAGCACATTCGTACCTTTTCATGCTATAGAAAAATGTATGATATAGTAAAAAAGTGCCGCACATATAGCCTTAGGAAATAAGACATATTTCACAGGAAGTCCCTTTAGCATATTAATTATAAGAACATCTGGGCGAGTCCTGTATTTGGCTTTTCATTTCTAAATTCTACATATCTAAATGTATTACAAAGTATCACTTAAATACTATTTTGAACAAAGCAGCCTGACACATTTCAAAGCAAATGCCACTTGCTGGAGGACTAGAAGTTGTATCAGTTGCATATTGACTAAAAAATTACTAGCGTTGTAGTTATGATTATACTAAACAACATAAAAGCAGCTAATGGTGTAATCACCAGAACAGATGTCTGCTAGTCAAAGAAATAGGTTCTGCTCCAGACCACTAATACCAATCACTGATGGTGGACGTGTCATTTAGGCCAACATTTGCAAGAGTATCCAACAGTAGAAACACCCAGCTTTTGGGCATCCATCTTAACAGATGCACCAGCTGAATTACTGCTGAACTGAGCAACTACATGACTCCAACTACAGAAAATCCTTAATTTTCAAGGCAGTAAAAACTACTGGACACTTACAAAAGTGTGAGACAGTTAAGGAAGATGGAGCTAGCAATACCTGCACAGCTTTGGAAAGGTCATCCTCAACAGCATCACTTAAGTCTCTGTGTTCAGAGGGAACATGGAGCAGGGACTCGTTTTGCTTGGGAAAACACCCATCTAATGGACACATTTTTTTTTAATATATACTTATTATAATTGCAGTGGCAGCACAAAACATCACATCTGAGATGCAGCAGAGCTCCAGACCTGTATGTAGTAACCATACGCTGATTATCTTGAAGTACTGGCTAACAGAAAAAAGTACACTTACCAGCATGCTTTTGTAACATTCAGGGGACAGATGCCACTTGGCTTCTAATACCAGTGTTATGAGGCTCTTGTGAGAGACAACCCATGATATTTTTTCCTGCAAGCAGTCAACGGTGATCGATGACTCTATTAGAATGACGGCTATGACTCCGTGTTTTCTGTATGGCCCTCAACACCGTGCAAAAAGCAATGACTTAAGGAGCTTTTTTAGATCTCAATTCCTCTGATCAAGAGTCAGTATATCCTCTTTGTTCAGCCGCTTGTAATATAGGTCAGAAAAGGCTTGTTTCATGATTTCTCTGGCTTATGAATCTCTGCCTTGACCTGCATTTCTAGAAGAGAGCTAATAAAAGGAAGATTAATCTTGTAAAAGAAATACTTGTATTCCAACTACACATACTCATACCTAACACAGGGACACAGCTGTAGCCTTGACCAACTAATGTTTCTCCTCCCCTCCATTATGCCCAGTTGTCTCACTATTTTCTACAGGCTCTTGTTTCAAGCATTTACAAAAAACACCGACACACCACAAGGAATCTTCTTACCATTTTTAAGCCAAAATAGAACTAATAGTCCAATCTGTTTCCTCCTACATACCTTGGGCTACCTTTGTCTGCTGAAGCATGCAGATCTCGTGACATCACGCATCAACAGCTTTTTCTCCCCAGTACTTACTAATGAGAAGTTGCACAGGTGGCATCATTTCCAGGTCTACTTTGTTAACCAAACTATTTGGAATTCCCCTAATTCTTTCTTTCTTTGTTTTCCCCTACTTTCTCTCACTCTTATTTCACTTTGCTCCCCACAGTTCTACACTCCTGTATGTCCCCACTCCATGCTCTCTCTATTTCATATGTTCCTTTCTCCACATCATCACTAAACCACCTTTTCATTAGTCCCAGCCTATTTCTGCCTTCACACTTTATTTATTTGGACTCATCTTCACTTCAGGTCTCTCTTCTCCACAAGCAGTGTCACTGTTGTGCTTCTAGGTAACAACAAAATAATTTCTTTTTTTGTGGGCTCAAGCTTGTATTTTGTAATATTATACTCCCAGCTGAGAAGAGATGGAGAAACAACAGATATTGTGTGTTTACTCTGCAAATATGTATGTAAACCTGCACGCACCTACACATTGTGGTCTGGGACCCTGGGACGCTTGACAGCATTCTTAACACAAAGTCTGCTGTCTCAACCTACAGTCACCCCTCAAACCCAGGACTTTGCTTACTATTTCTTTGCTAGTCATTCTCACAGAAGCCTTTGGTTCCCATGTTTAGGCCCCATACCTTATGTATCAACTCATTCCTCAAAAAAACAAACAAAAAAACCCCAACCCAAACACCAAGGGGCCATCACTTCCTACACTGACATCAAAAACTCAACCTTTGCCCAACATCAGTCACATACCCTCAATGCAAAAAAGCCAATTAAAATGGGAAGAAACAGGGATGGTGAACATCTATCAGAACAGAGGCTGGATGCTACTGTAGTGATGGCATCATTCATATTTAATTCAGGAAGATCTTTAATTTTTTTTTCAAACCTATCAAAACCAGTTTATATTATCAAAGAATCCACATCCGGCTCATGACAAATTATAAAGTATTCCACGTACAACTCCTTTACTATCTCTATCTGATAACAGCTCAAGTTTGTTAGCTTTCTGCACACAGAGCCCAGCTTCCTCTACATCACCACCTTCTTTGGAATGATCAGTTACTATTTGTGTTGTCAGCAAGTTTGGTTTTTTAAAGGTAATAAAGGCTACGCAGGCACTGGTAACTCAGAACAGAAGTTGGGAGTGAAGTATGAATCCAATCACTACTCCAAAATACCCACACCTTAATCACCTTTGATAAGTCTCATAGAAGTTTTGTTCTGTCCCTCCTTACTAATCACTACAAAGTGAATACTTAAGTATTGAGTACCTTCCCAAACACCTGATACAAGCTACTATTACGAGAGCAGTCTGACAGTCTGTTTTGCAAACAGAGTTGGATGAGATAGTTTTTATTGGTGGTACTAATCAGAAAGCATTTATCTTTATTTCCACAAACCAGTCAGTGACATTGAACATATTCTTTTTAGCAGAAGATGGATTTGCAGGTTTAGTCTCTTGATCAGATCTACATTGCTGTTTAGAAAAAACATACAGTGTCTAAGTTGTTCTTCTAATACTACTTTCCTAATAAATTTTTAATTTGTCCAAGTTCAAGCACCTTCTCACACCCACCTCCCACTCCAAAATCCTCAAGAGGCTGATACAAAATTTGATCACAGATTAGGCTTCTTACCAACTGGCAATAAGGCAAACAAGACATTCAGAGAAACAGCATATTTTCATGGGGTTTTGTGGCCGGAATGACATTTCCACTCTGGGGAAACTCCTCTTTTCTACCTTTCCACTTGTATTACTCCATAAACCTTAAGCTACCAAGTCAGATCTGCAGGCTTCACAGAGTGAAGTCACTCAGACCACTCAGCTGTAGGCTGAAACTCTACATCTGCTCCCCTCTACCCTCAATGATTCCCAAGCATCAGTAATTTTAGGCTTTTATGCAGTGTATGAAAAACGCAAAGTACCACATGTTCAAGTTCTTTCCTCCAGAAACAGTTCATGGTTCTTCAGTAACGATCAAGTCATTGAGATAAACAAGTCCACCTAATACAACTTTAGGCCTTCACAGCCCTGTGAAAACATTGCCTGGAGAGCCAACATCCCCAGGTAATAAAGAAATTCCCAGTTCACCTCATTGGAAAAAGACAAAAGGTTCAGAAGTTTTCCATCAGGAACATATAGAACTCAAAAATTCTTGCAACTTAAAGGTTTGGTCTTAATGTTTGTTTCACAAACAGTAAAGGCTGTTACACAAAGTGTTTCTTTTCAAAAAACCTACAGATATTTATTGAACAGTTATGAGACCACTGGAAGTTTTCATAATTAGATACTACAAAATGTGATGTGTTTTTATAAAGGTATATGCAAAGTTGCCTACAGGACTGAACTAACTTAGCTACAGACAGCAGATAAAGAAAACAGTTTCACTAACATTATAAGCAGGAAAGTAATGACAGATTAAGATATACTACAATATACAAACAAATATTTCTTAGTTAAAAACAACATCAGTACAAAGATTGTTCTTCTCACTTCTATTGTTTTAGTTTAGTCTTGTTAGGAGCAGGTGGGCACCTCTTGTAGAGAAGAAGTATCCCCAGAAGTCTAGGTAGACCTGAAATAAACAAACTATTTCAGCAAGCAATTTTTAGAGTAATCAGAAGCAGGTAAAACATTAACATTCTATAAAAGCAGTAATGTGGAGAAAGATGGCTTTCACTTGTATCAAGATACAGTATATATTAATTTAGTGATCAAAAAGCTGATCTTGCCAAGTTTTCTTTATATAATATGGCACCATCTTGATGCATTTAAGAATGCATCATGCAGAAATGTTAAGTGATTCAAATTAATATGCAAAAAGACCACTATGAAACAACTATTAGTTCTCTGTCCTAAGTAACTTATTTTTAGAATAAACCAGAGATGACTCACACTACTGTAACATTAAAATATACGCATCATTCTTAGTCCCCTAAGGTTGGCACAAGCAACTTGTAAATGTCAGAAAAGCATATAAACCTTGTTAATGTTTTCAGAAATTCATTTAAAGATAGAAACAGGTCCAAAAAGATGCCTGTCTAAACGCATTGCAATTACGTTACAATTATTTTCCAAATACACAGATATGCTCTGTCTTTTCTCAGCTCATTACTGACTCAAACAATTTGCCCTTCTGGGATCAATTGTTTGCTAATAAATAATTGTTTACAGTCACAAAATGATATTAAGGAGTATTCTTATTAGTTTTCCTTCTACAGCCTAATAAGATTCAAAACTAGCTGATTCCCAAGAGTCTAACCTTAACCTTGCTGTGTTTAACAGCCCAGGAAATGATGAACCATCTGTTTCAGAAAATAATGGAGGGCCAAGAGGAAATATTGTTTAATTGTAGATTAACCTCCACATACGGCAGAATGAAGCATCTACAGAATTAGCAACCATAACTAGCAATGAACAAAAATGACTGAAAGCAGCTCTTACTATTACAAGACCAATAGCAGCAAGTATTCTTCTATCACCTTTTTTTTTTTTTGAAACCCTCCCAAATGTATGTAACAAGTACAACCTGATTTTAAAAATAGATTTGAATTACCATCTTTGGATTTTTTTTTTTTCACTTGAGGAAGCCCAGAAATAAATACTGAAATAGTTCTGGTTTTATTATTCCACGAGTATCAAAATTATTTTAAAACAAACATCTCCGAGTGAGAGGTGGTGTATTTATTCTTCTGTAACTTCCACCTCACATCTCCACAGCGATAAAATGGCTGCTCCGAAGCAATATACAAGTCACTTAGGGGAAGGGGCTGAAAACACTTGAGGTTTTAAACTCAAGAACTTTGATCACTTATGTGTGTCTATTTACGTAGCCACTTAGACACTAAATAATGGAGACAACACTTTATGTCTTACACATAAAGCGTAAGACAGTTTGAGTACTAGAAGAAAAAAAAAATAGCTATGACAAACCACAGAAATTAAAAGATAAAAACTGCTTCTGTGCTAGTATAATGAAGAGCAGTGCAGTTCTGCACTGTGATGGCAATTTTTCTATGTAGCATTCATGCCAAAGCAAGCTTAACAGAAATCTTTTACCTCCATCAATCAGTTTGCCCCATTTTGACAGCAACAATGATAGAAAAGTGTGTTATCAGGGGGTTGCAGCAAACTCCAAAACATGAGAACTGAGAAAGCTTTTCCTTGATTTTACACAGCGTTCCTAGAACAGTATCTAGATTCACTTCCGACTGTGACAGCTGGGTGCATACTCAGTGTGTAAAGATTTCATTAATTCTAAGTTTTAAATATCCAAACACAGTAACATTTACACAAATAAATTATTCTTGAATTCTTCACTTAATTCTTGAAGCAATGAGCTAGCAATAACTCCACAGCTTCATATAATAGCACCTATTCAAAAAGGATGAGAGTTTGACATTCTTCTCCTAAACAACTAGGCACAATTTTATCCATCAGACGTCTATCAGCCTACGGATATTGAAAGCTTGGGCGAACAAGATAAAATCAAAACCAGCCCTACTGTCAAGCTGCACTATCTCCTGGCATCAATAATGCTATTCATGAATTTAGGAAAATTAATAAATCTTGGGATGAATGCTCAGAAAGGCTCAAATACAGGTGAAGCATACTCACTTAGGTTTTGTTTCTGCATCTGTCACTTGGCGAATATAGATACCATCTTCAGGATGTTCAATGTCATCCATTTCATACATATATGAAGAAGCTATTGCAAGGGTAGTTCCATCATTGCTGAAGGCAAGTGATGCTATGCTTGTGGGATACCGATGGAACTGACACAGCCGCTTTTTATTAAATGGATCCCAAATATTTACAAATCCATCGGAACCTCCTGCAAATTAATTTTTAAAAACTGTTTGTAAATTATAATCGGGAGAACGGTAAGACTGAAAAGGTACAGCAAAGGAGGGGGGGGAGGAAAAGAGAAAGCTACCTGGAATTACTTGTCAGTAAAAACACAGGGTTATACAGAGTTGCATAATTCAGTAAAGAGTACAAGGAGTATTTCCCAAAATCCCTGTTAAAGCAATTAACTCTCACTACATCAAATAATTTAAAAACTCTGCCCATTGCAAGAAATACGATTTAAATGCCTAAAAATTAAGGGCATATGAAGTAATGGCTGACATGTTTAAATCAAAACTAAAGGAATTGATGCAAGTGTTACAAAAAATTTAGTATCTACTCTACCTGTAGCAAACGTGTTGTGGACATTATGGAAAGAAATAGCATTAACTGGATAAATCTGCTCAATGTTATTTTCCTTCAGACGGTGACATTTGAATGCATATTTCTTCTTCTGGATTTCTGGACTTGGATCCAAATATTCCACCGCAACACGACCTTCAATAGAACTTAAAACATAACCCTACCAAAAAAATTTGAAGATACACATTTTAGAAGTTTACAACTGGAGAAGAGATTGCAATACAATTTATCTTATACCCCTCTAAATTCGAATAAATGAAATGTAAACTGTCTTAAATTGTGTACAACCAGAAATTGCTTGTTACCACAGATCTATGGCATCATCAATAAAATCTGCTTCTAAGAAAGAAGTAATCTCTCAGAAAGCTTTTTTTCTGTGTGTTCTTATTGCACCATAGTTTTAAGCTGACAGTGAGGCTTTTAATTACCGCTGCAGATCCAAACACAAGTTGATTTGGAGAGAAAATGTTAAGCGTTAAGAACCCGTTGTATTTGCTCACCTATCCCCCAGGGCCTAAATATCTCAAATATTAGAGATACTCATGGGACTATTTAGTTTCAGAATTACATTACATTAAAATTAGTTCAGAGCTTTATACTAGCAACTAAACACTCAAGTTGAAATAGTATTTTCAGTGAAACTTGATTATAAGTGGTGTCCACTTATCCAGTTAATTACAGTCCTGACTTAGCAACTTGAGATGCTTTTATTGGAACTTCTGAGTTAAGCCCATAATAGATCTTTTCAGAAATAGGATTGTAATGGTATCTAGCTATAGCAAGGTTCTTTAAAATCCATAATACAATACAATCTGGAAGATCAGCTTGTTTTACTATAACTAGAACTGAAAACGGACAAAGCGTTCATACCAGTTCAAGAACAAGTAACTAGGTCTCCCAATTCCTGTACTAGCACTATGTGCACGGGCAAAATCCCCTTCTAAATTAGTTTGTCAGAGAAAGCTGATCCTCCTGCTTTACTTCAGAAAGAGAAATACCACAGATACAGCTGTTCCACATAGGTTAACAAAGTGTATGATCATCTCAGTTGTACAATTCCCCCTAGATAATGGATCATGGGTTCTTGAGTGCATGACATGGACTCAGAGTTAAAAGAAAAATATATAAATTACATTCATATAGTTTTAATCCTGCCACTGTTCACAGCCTGTTGAAGAACCTAGGGCTACAATGCATAAAGGCTGCTGAGCCACCGCCAATTCTGTCTTCCTCTCTTCTACTGCAACCTTGGGGGATGTGTGTGTGTGTTTTGGTTTTAATTACATGTCAACATTGTGATGCATTAAATAGGTTATTTTTAAAAAAAGGAGACAGAACAAAGGAAAAACAAAAAGAAAACATAATATGCTGATAAGTCAGTGGCAAACATTCCTAAGCTACACTATTAAAGAGTTGACCTGGAACAAGGAGCCTCAACACCATTCACCACCATCCCCCCCCCAGATTTGTTTGATTACAAAACTTTGAAGACCAGAAATTTTTTAAAATGAGAGAAAGATGCAGAAAACTTGAAAAATAAACCTAAAGAATATTCAGCAGAAATATAATTGACATGTTTCCCATACCTGTTTATTCGGAAACGCTCTGATACAGCGAGTCTGGTATTTCAGACTTGATTCTCTTCGCTGCTGAACATAACCCATGTTGCGCAAATCCCACACCAGCACTCTCCGACCTGCCGTCCCCACAATTAGTCTATCTCCAGACACAGAAAGCGTGTAGACCTTTAAAAAAAATTACAATATTTAACACTTATCAGCCTGGATATCCATTGTTCTTTGTACAAAAGAAAATGTCAGAAATATGCAATAACAAAACAGGTGACATCTACAATATGAAGTCTATAGCTATAGATTTCCTCTTTGCTTCAATTTATAATTTAAATTTGGGATAAACAGCAGTAGTGTGTAGCTGGTTAGTGATAAGACACTGATGTAGCATTTCAAAAGCTCACCCTTAATTCTGCACCCTAGCACATAGCTGACAAATCAAGCCTAACGCAGCCCCATACTACATATAACAAATTTAGCAAAAAAAATAAAAGCATATACACTTGTGCAATTCTAAGTCTCAAGCACATTTGTTCAGTTACCAGTCTCCAGATCTCAGTGATATCCAAATAATCTTCCACACATGAGATTTCTTCCTTTTGCTGGTATTACTTATGTTTTAAATGCTACACATGTACAGTATTTATGCACAATTCAAAAGGAAAATCAGGTTTTCCTCAAATTATTTCAAGCATTAAATTTACTGGATATTTCAAGGCAAGAGGAAAATAGGTACACAGCAACAGGGGGGAAAAAAGGGCACAGGTATTGGAATTCATCTGCACAGCTTGCATTCCCCACTATCGATTCATGGTCCTGCAGTTTAGTCCTACAACATGTCATCACACATTTTCTTCTCAGTTTTCCTCCATCTGGTAATCACGTGTTTTTTCTTTTTAAACAGAATACTCCAAGTTGAACTTCACATTAATAAAGGGAAAAAAATTGCCAAGAAATCATTAAAAAACCCAGTACTTTGTATACTTTAATAAAACTAAGTGAAATTGAAGGAAGCAATGTGCTTGACATCATTAAAAAAGACTATAGCTTGGAATTCCAACTCTACTCCAAAAATTGGCTCAGAGGTTCTAATTTTTGTTTACCAAATTTCTCGTTAAAATATTCAGCATATAAATCGTTCTGTTTCCAACTATTACTTGCAATACAGTTAATCTGGAAATGTTAAAAAAAAGAAAAAGAAAAAAGGTTCAGTCAAAAACTCTGTGCTATCAAACGAATTACAAGTTGTTGATACACAAGCAAGATGGAATCCAGCTACCTATAGCTGTCATGTCACTGAGCTGCTAACAAGAGCAAACTATAAGCGTAAGCTTTTGAAAAAGTGATCCAATGCAGCTAAATATATAGGAAACAGATACTGTATATACCTCAGAACAAGAATCTAAAGTGAAAGAGATCTGGTATCCTGCCAGAAGGATTCAATTTACTTTTGGCATGTGCTTGTACAATTTCACTCATGCACCTAGTTTCACTTTCTGGTTCTCTGATAAAGCTCAATAAAGCTATTTGGTTCTAGTAAGACTGCACTGAAATATCAGACAAAACAAATTTTCTCTTCATTTGCTATAAACATTTCTGGAGAAGTTATGTTTTCAATAAGTTAATTCCTAATAAAAACTAAGCAGACAGGTGTGTATGTGTGTGGGTATATGTATATAAAACTTGCTTTAACCAGTCCACATTGATTCAGCATGCATTCTTGCTCTAAAATGTGGCTATTGAGTTTCCCTCTTAAGACTCAGGTCTTAAGATGGGAAATGTCTTAAAATGTTCACTTAGGAGTTGCCTAAAACTTCTGATGATCCCAACTGCCAAATCCCACTTCCGTGGGCCAACAGTATTTAGACACTTTAACAAGACAGTTTTTCAAGTCTCCCTTTGTCATTGATGTAAAAATTGATCCAAAAATATTAATAAACATTATATAAGATGTGTTTGTATACATGTATGGAAACAAAGGCACATAAAGAACATTAAATATCTTAAATCTTCTTTACAAACTGATGTCACACCTGTATAGTAAGTATTCTTTCTACACCACACAATCATAAATCAAATGAAACCATTGTCATGCAGTTGAGTAGGTGTACACATTTATCAAAGGCAGTATTAAAAAAAATGACATAATGAACCTTGCTGAACCAATAAGCAGCTTGATTCACTGTGGCTGTCCATTATATGATATTCTGTCAGCAATTTATCACAGTTCTTTACATGATACATACAACTATAAATCAAAACTAGCAATAATGCAATTACTTCATTCTGAACAAAGGTCTTGCCAGAAGTAGATTCAGCTATGTTGTAAAAAAAGTAATAGCTATTTAGATGCAATAGGGAACATAATGATGGCTCATAATTATGACTTGACAATATGACGTGACAGAGCTAAATGAAATTTTTAAGATATAGGCAAAAAAAAATATTCATATGTAAAATTATCCATCAATCCAGCCTGTATTTAGGAGTCTATTAAAAAAAACAGAAATTACTGTTCTGTAATTCTTTTAATGACACCACCGTAAGCAGTATAAAGATTAACACAACATATAACCATTAGAAAAAACGTAAGACATTACATTTTACCTTATTTCTCTTGGTCTCTCACTAGCACAGAGGATTTTAGTATTAGGAGAATGTCTGAATTTACTAGGCATTAGTACAACGACAGGTAAATTACAATGCAAGCAATTCTGTTCAACCTTTTAATACAAGTGAATAAACAAAATATAATTTCAGGCAGTGTAACTGGCCTCCTATTATATCTCTATGCATATTTCAAAACAATCAGACCTTATGACTGCCAGGATCTGATATATCTAAAAGTCTTAACGTTTAAGGAATCGATAGTGCATATTACAATTTAGCCAAGGATTATTAAAGATTACGTCAATTTCACATGCTGTTTTTGTAGGTTTTCCCTTCTCAAGTTTGTTTTAAATTAAAAGCATTTGGTAAAAGAATTCTTAGCAGGAGTGCTAGAATTAAGTTATGCTCTCCTACCAATGAAAGCTCAAAGCCTTAACCTAAAATCGCAACATATTCTGAATATCAATGTTTTAAAATGCAACATTTCCACAGTTTAAAAACCATTAAACGCAACTTTTCAGATTCAATTCTGTTTAAGACAGTGTCCTGTACCATGATGTTTAACCAGTCACTGGCTGTATTATTTAACATATCACCTGGAATACAGCACCCAGCACATACCTTTTCAGGCTGAGAGAAGGTTCCTGCATTACAAGGAGTTCTGGGATCCCACAGTTTAACTGTTTGATCCCAGCTTCCAGTCACCATGACATTCACTTCTGGGCAATACTCAACACACCTGATAGGAGCATCATGAGCACCAACAAGGTTTTCTGTAAGAAAATACAATTTATTGTAACTTTATTGGCTCTACAAACAGTCAGAATGTGTTGAAAAAAAAGAATAAAAAAAGGACACACTACTGTAATGTAGTACAAGGCCATGCTGTTCGACAAAGCAAAAGCTTTATATACATTCTGCCACACGTGTGAAAGACCATTCTAAGTATGTCTAAACCACAAACCTTTGGAAAATAACATGCTCAGTTTTAGTTCAGCTTAGCTAATTCCCCCTAATTGAGACACAGTAGTCTATGGCAGAGCAGGATTATCATCAGAAATACAATTCAAGGCATCCTACAACAAGGATCTACCAAACTTTCTGACAAACTCCCAAAGGCTTCCATGCTTTTAGGTGGTACTTATTAGGACCACTAGTTATTCTGCTAGATAAAGGCACATATTATGTGAATCTTAAATCGACAGCTTGACAAGTATATAGCTATTTCCTTTCCTTCCATTTTTACCTTAAAATAAGTAAATAAAAAAGAAATACACATCTGAAATACATCAATGAATATTCATCACAGGAAAAGTTTAAACCCTCAGTTTGGCAGCAATGGATTTGGCCCTCCTGTTAAAGGTGTTATCGCAGGTGTTCAATTACACAGTAAGGAATACTACCTTGTTCTGAGAAAGGGCTGCATAGCAAAGGAGACTGCTGAGCACTAATACTGACAACTTAAATCAACAGAGGTTTATAATCAACATCTAAACAGCTACTACTTAAAGTAAATATCCCCCATCTAAAAAACCTGAAACATATTCCACTCATCTAAGTATAGAAATCTGAAGCCTAGGCCAGTTGTTAAGACCACTTACAGAATTCAATCTGCTTACCTTGGTCCGTGTTAAGATCGTGCATTTTCAATTGCTGATCTAATCCTCCACTCCAGGCATGGGTAGGATCCTATAAAGCAAAAAATTTTACCTTATGACATGCGTTAAGCTTCCCTGACTACTATGCATTTAATCTCTTAGGCTCATAACACAGAATTTGCTTTCAAGAGTTTTGGGAAGATGGGAATTAAGACAGAAGGGTTAAGATCCAGCCCAGATCTAGACAGGCAGATGACAGAAGCTTTGCAAAATGTTTCAGTAAAGCACTTTGAGCTATACAAATTTTTCTTAATTTAAAAAGTAAAACTAAAAAGAAACAAAAGCAGTCAGAGGCTATATCAAATCATTTCTATTTCTGTAACAGCAAAACACATAATGCTTATTTTTAAATGACCACCAACCTCAACCAGTTCCACCTAATTGAAGTGTATCCCTTCTAAAACGAATTTGGAAACTAGAAACCATTTGAGAACATGTGTGTTGATCCACAATACAGTATTAGCCATGTGACAAAATGTTCAGTGAAAAAAGCACAACCAGAATTAAAAATTTAAACAGTAACACATCAAGATCAAGTCACTGGAGGACACGCCAGAATACAATGCAAACAAAGATGCTAATTGAAACCTTTATTTAAAAAAAAAAAAAAAGGACAAAACAGAAAAGTTGCACCAATAAACTTAAACCATTCACATCTCAAATCCAGTGCATTAAAAATACAGAAATCAAGTATCTGGTAAATGGCTCACTTGGAACAATGCCATGTTTCCAAAACAACCCACTATGAGAAGGTTAAAAAGAAAAGAATAATTGGCTATGGGCATTTATTGTGAATAATGATTTCTGGCTACATACTACCAGTACGACTCTTTGTAAGAAACACGTACACAATTTACCATACCATTGCAGAAACAGCACAAACCAGCTCAAGTTACTTTTGCCTACCACTTCTACCAGAAGTAAATTACTTGTGTGCCTGCACCCTTCACAGGAAATACCTATATTTAGGACTAGAACAACATTCATTAAAAGGAGAATAATTGGCTATTTTTTTAAAACCTAGAATTCAGGCAGGATTTCACTATCCCTTTAATTTCAGGGACCGACAATTTCTCATGTACATTGGGCACTATATGTCTATAAAATAATAATTTCAAAAAAACCCACACCTCACACACTTACATAAAAAGCACAGTCAAGGACAGCTCCTGAATGTTGGTATTTGAGTCTCATGGTGTTGGCAGGAACATCATAGAGCCGGACAGTTGTGTCCCAGGATGAAACAAGCAGAAACTGAGATGTATTTGGACTAAACTTTACTGATGAAATACCATCATCTGGAGTTTGATTTAGTTTGAATTCGTTTGATCCCGTCATCTGAAGAAAAGATGATAATGCACAGATACAATTTTAGTACTAACAAGACCATAAGCCTAGCAAGTTAATTAGCTAACTGATCCATCTTAAAGGTAACTTAAAGTAGACCTGAGAAGTTTGCTAGCTTTTACACAGAAGTTCAGAACACCCAGATTTCTGACAAACTCTCTAAAATTCAAGATGCTAATCCCTGTCCAAAACTTCAGTAAATTCCTCCCCCTACAGAGAGCTTTTAAATTTAAATATCAAATATAACATGGAATAAACAGTACAAAAAGTTCCTTTGTATTATCTGTAAGTTTAGATATTGTTACTTGCAAATGTATTTTTCCTCCACACTACCCTGCACATGGCTGTATTTTTAAGGTAAATATTTATAAATTGCTGTGAGCATCAAGAAGTTACTTTAAAAAACACATGCAGACAGAAAGGAATCTGATTTGAAAACTCCAACAAAAAGCATTGATTTGTTCCTGATTTGGTATGACTGTCATATACTTCCAAAAATTGCAATTGGATCATCTTACAAATAGTTTCGGGCTCTCTGCAACTTTCCAGTCCTTGGGCATCCATAAGTGCTATAAAATATTTCCAATGAAACAACTGTAAGGTTGGGGGTTTTTTTCCCCTCTTAGAGTCTAAAGAAGGTCAGATAAGAACAGAAAGTTATGCTTTGTGGGGTACTGAAATGCAGAGCAAACATGTAAATGTGATGTGATTGGAAAAAAAGCCATCAACAATTCAATGACAGATCAATGACTCTGAAGGTAACTGCAGAACTCACTTCATAGGACTAGTTAGTTGTATACACAAAAATTCAAAGAAGGAGAGCAGAGGCTATAAACAGCAAATTTCAGCTAGGAAGACAGCACAGACCTTACGAACACTGAAAGAAGAAACTGCTCATTATACATACACCAACAAAACCACCAAAACTTTTTTTTAAGGCTTCAGAAGCCTTAAAAAGCCTTCACAAGCCTTAAAAAGCCTTCACATTTCCCTTATGCTAAAAGGACAGAGAAGTAAATTAGCTCAGATTTTCTATAACATTATCACTCCTGAATTGTATGTACAGCTGCAGAGGTTAAGATTAGACCTCTGAGAATAAATCAAGAGACAATGACCAGGTGAACTAGGACAAGGTTCAAATTTGGTGCACAATTGTTCTAGTTCAGCACTTGTCAGTAACTGAACAATCAAGTTGTATAATAACGTGAGCACTACACGTTCTTACACTGGAAAAATTTCCTACATGGGAGCTTTGGTAGGTGTTCTGTAAGACATCCTTCAAAAAAAAAAGCTCACAATGTAAACACGAAGTGCTATTTCTGCTATTTAAAGCGATTAAAAAAACTTTTTAAGAATAGGAAATAAAAACTTCTTTCTTAACTCCTTTTTTCAGCTCTGCTTTGGGAATACTTGGGCAAAAGACAGATATGCTTGAGAATCTGCCACACATATTTCTATGTGAATACTATAGAGAATTCGGCAGCACCTTCATCACACTTTAAACAGCGAGATGTACCTCTGAGTATTTCAGATGTAGATACAAAGACACAAAATCTAAAGGAATGCAGAACAACTAAGAGAATTAGACTGGATGGGTTAATTGCCTTGTCTACTTGTGGCAGAAAACTCAAACAACAAACATGAGGACTTGAGACACCTGGTACAACAGTCACTAACCAGCCCAAAAGCAATCAACAAGCAGCACTCCAGGAAGCAAAAGTTACTTACATCAGAAACCTGGAAGGATGCCCCAAAGCTATTTTTAATCCAGAAAAAAATTATAAAATATCAGAATTTAAATGTATCCTACCTTTTACGTATGTTACAAAAAAAAAAAAGTCACATAAAGAGCTCTGCACATTTTGACAAATGCAACTGCTTCACAACCGGGATCGCCAAACAACAGTAACCATCATGTCCACCTCAAGCAACAAAGCCCTGGTAAAATTTTCAAGCACCACAAGAGATAACTCAAAGACAACGTTACTGGGAAGATGCACGCTGCTGAAACTGCAATGCTGACTTAACTACAGGGTGCACCTTTGCAACTCCATCATTCCCGAAAGCTCTTTTTTACGGAAGAGATAAGAAATCAGTACTTTTATAGCTCCTCTTAACATAGCACGCTCTATCATTTAGCTAGCCGGTAAGCGTCTCTCGAACAAAGCAGGCCGCTTTGTTGAAAGCGTTCGGACGACCAGTCTGTACTTTCATTAAGAAGGCATTAACGGTACCGTTTTCATATTGCACGAGTTCCTCTCCCAGCTCCACGCAACGCCAAGGAAAAGCCTTCTTCCTGCAGCAGCAGCAGATTACGGAAGCTCTCCAGTCAGAGCGAGCACGGTCGCTCTCGCAGTCCGGTCCCGAAGAAGCGCGTCGGGATGCGGGAGATGCTGCCGGCTGCGGCGGGAAGGGAAGAGCGTGAGCGAAAGGCCCGAGAACCGAGGGAGGGCCGAGGTTAGCGGCGGAGACGCTCCGGCACCTACGGCCCCACCGAGGAACGGACGCGAAGTCGGGACGCCCCTGGAGGGCGGGGGCGGCGGGAGAGGCCGCGGCGCCCGGCGCGGCTGAAGGGAGGCAGCCGCCAGCCCGGGCGAGGGAAGGCCGCCCCCAGGCCGAGGGGGCCGCTCCGCCTCAGCGCTGCCCCGCCACGCAGGCCCGCCCGTGCCACGCAGGCCTCCGCACCCCCCAGCCCCGAGCCCGGCCTCACCTCTGCGCTCCGCCCGGGCCCCGCGCCTCCGGCCTGCCGACAACCGCCGCCGCCACCCGCGCGCACGCGCACTCCCGCCCGCCCCGCTATTGGCCGGTTCGAAAGGGCGGAACTATGCGTCCCGGCGTGCCCCGCGCGCCCGCCGCTCCCGGCGTGCCGCCGCGCCGCCGCGGGGCATGCTGGGACGTGTAGTCCGCCGAGCCCGGCGAGGGGAGGGGGGGCCGGGCGGCCGCCGGTCCCCGTCGCTCCCGTTATCATCGGCGGCTGCTAACGGGGGTTCCTGGGCGGCGGCGGGGGCGGCGTTGCGGCCCCCCGGGGGAGCCACACGGACGTTCCCCGGGAGGGGCTGCGGCGGCCTCACCCCCGCCCCGGGGTGCCCGGGGCCGCTGTCGGGGTGAGCGCCGTCCGGCTCCCCCCGCGGGCGGCGGCAGGTCCGGGCCCAGGCGGGTCCCAGCCAGGCCGCACCGCCAGGCCCGTGCCGCGGCGGTAGGGACAGCTGCTGCTGGGCTGTAATAACGTTAACGGGCAAACCCGAAATACGAATTATTCCCCCTAAAAAAGAGTCCGAAAGGCGGAGCGACGGCATGGGCACCCCCCGGGTGCCGATGCTCACCTCGGTGTCCCCGCCGGCAGCAGGGCCGAGCCCACCCCGGCCTGCCGCTACCGCCGGGCAAGGGCAGCACCAGGCTGCAGACCGGGCTCCGCGGCTTGGCATACCGGCTGCGAGGCGCTGGGAGAGCTCTCTCGTTCCCGCGCTCTGAAAATCGCCGTGTTTACCCCTTCGGGCCTTTTAGTTCTCTCTTTTTTTTTTTTTTTTTTTTCGTTACGCGGTGAAGGCACCCTCGTTATTGCTGCTGTAAACATCCCCCCCGCGCTCGGTACCGGCGGTACCCGCCGAGCCGGTGGCCGCGGTTTCAATACCACTTGCTGCGGGATTTACTTTTTGGTGTCAACGATTGACTCCGTCCTCCGTGGGGAGGCAGCCGTGGGTGCCCCGGGGCGGGGAGAGGAGCCGCGGAGCGCCGGGGTCAACCCCCGGGAGCTGCGAGCCCGCTACCTGTCACCGCAAACCGGAAAAACGGTTCCCGTTTCCCAAACCGTTTCTGAGCGTTTGAGAAAGGCCCTTCATCTCCCAGCCAAGCGCAGGGGACCGAGCCGCCGCCGGTCCCGCGGGGCCACGGGCAGGGGTACGGGCAGGCCGGCCTGCGGTTCCCTGCGGGAAACGAGACGACGAGCGGGAGGCAGAAAAAAATCCACCCTCGGCGTTACACGTCGTTTTCGCTCTCCCGAGCATGGGTCCCAGGCGCCGCGGGTCCTTCCCGCAGCGGCGGCTCCCCGCCCTGCCCGCCCCGGCGGCGGGGCTGCCCCCGGTCCCGGGGTGCCCCTCCGGGCAGGGCCGCCCGGCGGGAACACGCGATCGAGCTGGCAAATTTACAAAGGAGGCTTAAAACGTTTTATTTTTTTGTTTTCTTTCTTTAAAAATATTTACAGATCTGAAATAACGCTTTTTTAATTAATTTTTTTCTTCTTTTTCAAGTGGCAGGATAGCGGGAGGGGAGGGGGGTGCCCCCGGCGCCCCGGGCTCTCCGTTTGCCCATCCCTCCCATCAGTTTCGTTCCTCTGTCCCCGCCGCGGAGGCGGGCCGAGACCCCGCAAGGAGCCCCCGCGGCGGCCCCGGCCCCGGTCCCGGCCCCGGTCTCGGTCTCGGCCTCAGTCCCGGTCCCGGTCTCGGTCTCGGTCCCGGCCCCGGCCCCGACGGGGCGGCCGCGGGGAGGGGAGCGCGGCGGCTCAGTAGTCGATCTTGTTGTAGAGGTTGTAGAGCGGTAAGGCCGAGAGGTTGCTGCCGGGGTAGTAGAGAGGGGCGGGGAAGGCGATGGACCGGGGCACCGGCACTCGGAGGAGGGAATTGTCTCTGAACACCAGCGGCATCCCCACCAGAGTCTGCGCCGAGGCGTGGGCCATGTTGGCCGCCTCCAGCTCGGCCGAGAGCTGCCGTTTCCACTTGTTCCTGCGGTTCTGGAACCAGGTCTTCACTTGGGTCTCGGTGAGCTGCAGGCTGGAGGCCAGGCAGGCCCGCTCCGAGCTGCTCAGGTAGCGCTTCATGTCGAAGGTGGACTCCAGCTGATAGACCTGGCTGCGGCTGAACACCGTGCGCGTCTTCTTCTTGGCTGCGCCGGCCTGCCGGTCCCCGCCGTCGCGCTGCCGGTCCCCGCAGGAGGGCGAGGCGGGTCCCAGCGGCTTCTCCTTCTCCTCCTTACAGTCCCGCTGGGGGGGCGAGAGGAAGGGCCCCCGCTCCCCGCTGCCCGCCGCCGCCGCTCCGCTCCCCTTGGCGCTGCCTGCAACAGAGCGACAGCGCGGGGGTCGCACGGCCGCCGGCACCGGCAGCCCCGACGGCCGAGCCCCCCCGCCGCCCCGGCTGGGGGAAGCAGCGAGGCGAGCCCTCGGGCAGGCACCCGCCGCCCCCGCTCCCGGTGGAAGGCACCGCCGACGCCGGGGGAAGCCATCCCCTTCCGGGCTATCCCTGTCCCTCCGTCACATGGCTGGACGGACGGACGGACGGACAGGCGGCCGTGCATGCCCCGGTGAAGGCAGCCGAGTACCAGGCTCGGGGCGCTTTTCTACCCGGTACCAGGCGGCGGATTTTACTTTATGGCATTGCATTTCACGGACCGTTTAGTCAGCATTAATGCTAAAAATTAAACATCTTTCTTCCCCTTGCCCGAGCGCTGTAAATAAGCAGAATCGAAGGAAACGAGCGTTATCCATCGCAGCGCGCCCCTTCGGGGGGAATCAACCCCGGTGGGGCGGGAAGGAGAAAAACCAAAAAGCCACCCTATTTTTGACGGAGTGCCTTCCTCCCCCCTTCAGCCACGGACGGCGCAAATTCGCTCTTCCCCCAAAGCAGGGAGGGAGCGACACCCCCCCCCCCAGCGGGGGCCGGGCCGGGGCTGAGCCCTCCGCGGCCCTTCCCGGCGGCCGACGGGCCCCGTCCGCCCCGTCCCGTCCCGTCCCGTCCCGCCGGTACTCACCGAGACAGGTGAAGCTGAGGGGCTGGTGCTTGTGGCACGCCTCGGCGGGGCCGTGCGCCTCGGGGCAGAAGCAGCCGCGGTGCTTCCAGCTCTCCTCCGGCTCCTCGTCCTCCGAGGAGAGGGAGAGGGTCCGGCCGCGGGCGGGCCAGGCGGCCGCCCTGCCGCCGGCCTCCCGGGGGGGCTCGGCGCTGCCGCTGCCCAGGATGGACTGGATGGTGAAACTGGAGATGGGAGCAGCCGCCGGACAGCACTTGCTCGGGTCTTCCTTGCTGCTCATCCTGGGTTCATAAGAAAGCAGAGGAGGGAAGCTCTCGCTTTAGAGGCGCTCGGGGGGCCGGGGTGTGCGGGAGGGGGGGGGCCGGCAGCCTGCCGGGAGCCGGCGGGGGGTTTGTTTTGGGGGGTGTTTTCGGTGTGCCGCTGCCGGCTCTCCCCGCGCCTGCCCAGGCGGACTGCATGCTCCTTCCCCCGCGTCCCTATTGATCTGCGGGCGGCGGGCGGCGGGGCTTCATTTGCATGGAGGTGGCCTCCGCCGCGCCAATCACGGCGGCGGCGGCGGCCACGGAAAATTTGGAAACCCGCAGGGCCGGGGCGGGGGGGGTGGCCCCGCCGCGGCTAGCAGGCAACTGGGACCGGCGGGGACCCCCGCGGGGTCCTCACTGTCGTCCCCGGGGCAGCGGGGGCTACTCTGACCCCGCGCCCCCGGGGGAGCGACGCTGAGCGCCCGCCGTGCCTCCTCGCCCTCCGCCTCGAGTGGGTGAGAGGGACGTGGGCTGAATGCCTTATGCCGGCCGGGGGGTGGGTGTTGGGATGAACATCTTGTGCATATCCGGGGATCTTTACCCTTCTTGCTCGTTAGAGAGGAGGGGGGGAATACTGTTAGGGTGTGCGGGCTCTGTTAGGGCGGGAAATACTGTTAGGGCAGCGCTGGGAAAAGCCTTCTCCCAGACATCGGGGCTTGCGCTGCGCCGCAGCCGGTAACAAATGTCTCACGAAATGCCTCCTGCGTCTCCTTCCCCGGGCCTGGCAGCCGGGGGGAGCAGGGAGGGAGGGAACGTCCTCCCGCATCTCCAGATCAACTTTGTCCGGAGTCACGGGCTCTTCCCCCCGGGGGAAAAAAATCACAGCGATGGCGGCTCTTCCCCCGCCACCGCTTCCCCTGGAAGGGAGAATCTGCGGGCGGCAGCCCGGGGCCGGGCCGGGGCAGCAGCCGCTGTGCCACCTCTGCCCCAAGGGAACGGGGTCCCCCGCCTTCCCGGGAGCGCACGGAGCCGCGGTTGCGGGGTCCCCATTCCCCCGGGCCTGCTCCGCAGATGCGAGGCGGAGGCCGAGCCCCGACGGCCGCCGGGAGCGGCGGGCTGGGGCCTCCCTCCCCCGGCCTGGGCCGGCCCCGGCCTCTGCCTCCTCCCCCGGGAAGCCGCAGAAAGGAGCCCCGGTAACGGGGCCGGTGTGGAAGGCATCAGCCCGGCCACCGCTGCCCCGGGTGCCCCACGCTCCCCCTGCCCTCGGGCAGAGCAGCCCGCCCGCTCCGCCTCCATTTCCCCGCTGCCTCCACTCCAAAGGGATGTGCCCCCCCCCCCCGGCCCTCCTCCCCGCTGGGGCCACCCGTGTCCGTGGGCGGGGGCTGCCCCCGAGCCCGTAGCCAGCCCGGCCGGGCGCCGGCGGCTGCGCCTCAGCCACGCCTGGAAATAGCGTTGGGTAACGAAGATGGGGCGAGTTTGGCGGCTGGTGGGGCCAGTGCCCCCCACCCCGCTGGTCAGGGGACAACAGCTCCGGGAAAACGGCACCGGGGGCTGCTGCAGCCCCCGGGCACGGCTTGGGAGGCATCCCGCGGAGAGGAGC